>NC_059339.1:58561886-59974386 GCF_018350155.1 Leopardus geoffroyi
AGAGCCTGATGTGGAGTTTGAACCTACAAACCACAAGATCATGACCTGAGCCGATGTTGGATGCTCAACTGACTGAGCCACCCAGGCACCCCTTGTCTCCCTACTTAAGGCCAGCTGTTTAGCAAACCTATTTCATCAGAAACCTTAATTCTCTCTTGTCACGTAAGGGAACATATTCATAGGTTCTAGGGATTAGGACATGGACATCTTTGGGGAGGGGGGTTGGCATCATCCCTATCACAAATATCTACAATTGACTTCTCCTTGAAATACTCCCCTTATTCTTGACATAAGATGAGCTACAAACACTGCTTCCACTCTCAGGTCAAGCTTATCTTGTTACCTGGGATCCTCAGATGGACAGACTCACTCTAGTTTCTCATGAGGCCCCGGTGGTAGGCAGGTGCCAGCTTTCCAGGAGACTCCATTGCCAGCAACCAGAAGCCTCTTTAAGGGCTTCAAAGACCCTCTGTCCCTATTAGGCTTCACTCTCAATTCGCACACCTGGTCTGAGGGAGTGTAAGAGGCCATGTGCCCTGAGCACCACAAAAGTCCTGCTGCCACTGTAGTCACCTGCAGGGATTTTATAATAGTACACTCCAGTATTCTATACTTGAATGATCAATAATGACCAAGAATGATCAATTGTCAGATAAGATATTTTGAACAATCAGAAACAAGAAATGTGTATACAGATCTTCCTCGTCTTATGATGGGGTTATGTCCTGACAACCCATCATAAACAGAAAATATTGTAAGTTGCAAATGCATTTAATACATCTAACCAACTGAATATCATAGCCTAGCCTACCTCAAATGTGCCCATAATATTTATATTAGCCTACACTTGGGCAAAATCATCCAACACAAGGCCTATTTTATAATAGTGTTGAATATCTCATGTATGTATTGAATACTATACTGAATGTGAAAAACAGAATAGCTGTATGGTACAGAATGTTTGTAAGTGTATTGGTTGTTTGCCCTCATGATCACGTGGCTGACTGGTGCCTGGCATCACAAGAGAGGATTGCAGGGCATATCACTGGGCCAAGAAAAGATCACAATTCAAAGTATGGTTTCTACTGAATGCATATTGCTTTCCCATTATCATAACATTGAAAACTCATAAGTCAAACCATCATAAGCCAGGGACTGTCTGTATATAATTTCTAAGCTGGAAAGAGAAGGATAATTTTGCCAAGTTCCTATTATAAGGGAGGCCAGCTGCTCCCTCAGACACGATCATGCTGCCATTACCATCCGGTACAGTTAGGCAGCTCTAGGACCGTGGTGCAGATCCACCACTGCGTCACCTTGGGCAAGTTACTTCGTCTCTTTGGGCTTTAGTTTTCTTTTTCCTCAAACGGGAAGGCTTAATTTGAAGAGTGAGCCAAAATGTACCGGATGTATTCTCTGTTCCTTTCTTCCACTATTTGCTCCCTTTCTACCTCAGTTAGCCACACTACCTCTCATTGTTCTGATCATGCTTCATTTATTTCTAAAGGGCCTAGGAATGACATGTGTTAGTTTGAGGCCCCCTTCTCCCATCCCTGACATGCATGTGCATGTGCCCACTCATGGATACACACACTGGATAGAGATGTGGATATGGTATGGAATGTCTCAGACTTTTCTGCATCAAGCCTGCCTCACATTGGAGGAGAGCTAACCCCACAGGAAGAAAGGACACAGTGGGGAAGGCTCAGACAGAGGGAACTGTGGGTGGAAGAAGGATCTAGAATCATCTAAATTAATCATCTACAGTTTTCGATTTGAGAAGCCATTCCCCAGGCCTAGCACTGCTGTTCCCCAAACTTTCTCTTCTTCCATGGGGGATGGTGAACAGAATCATAGGGTGAGAGGGTGGGGAGAGGAATGTGTCACTGGCTGAATCAGCAATGGTTTCTAGACCAAATCAGCCCAAACCACTCCCCTCTATACCAGAAAGACCTACACACAAAGGGCCAAACTCAGCTCTTCAGTGCTTCCTGATTGCCACTATACTTCTTTCCAGACTGCAATTATAAATTTGAACTGAACAGATGTATTATATGGAAATGCTTTAAAACATTATTAGGAACAGCTTTTGTATTAGTGGTAATAAATCCATACCTGCAGTCACTTCTCATTGCTGTCTAACTCTTTGATAACTTGAAAGATGTAAATTCTGTTCCACTGTAAATTTGGGTGAGTGTATTGATGCCCTCCTTCCTTCACTATTCTGTTCTTCTCCCTCCCAATCCACTTGTCCCACTCCCCAAGGCCTGCTCACAGCTCCATTCAGAGGGGAGAGCTCAAACCTTCAAGCATTGACTCCACTGCATGATCTTGAAGGACTTAGGTACACTTCGTGCCCCTGGTTATAGGCTGCTCCTCAAGTGGCTCTCAATGATCCCTGCCCCCTGGCATTCATGCCCTCTGTGGGGCTGGACCTAGTGACTTGAATCTAATGACTAGAATACCATGAAAGTGATGGAAATGTCACTCTCGAGGTTAAGTTATAAAAGACTCTGACGTTCATCTTGCTGGCACTCCTTTTCTTGTCTTTTCGGCTTGCTGGCTTTGATGAAGCGAGCTGCCGTGGTGGAGAGACCCACATAGCAAGGACCTGAGGGTAGCATCTGGTTAACAGCCAGTGAGGAGCTGAGATACTCAGTCTGATGGCCCTTGAAGAACTGAATCCTGCCAACACTGGTGTATGAGCTTGGAAACAGGTCCTGCTTCATGGGAAGACTGTGGCTTCAGCTGCCACCTGACTGCAGCCCGTGAGAGATCCTGAAGCTGACCCAGCTAAGCTAGGCCCAGGTTCTATATCCATAGAAAATGGAAAATAATAGAAATAATAATAAATAATAAATGTGTGTTGTTTGAAACCACCAAGTTTTGGGGTAATTTGTTACACACCAATAGATAACTAACACACTTTTTATGTCACTGATCTGTAAAATGGAAACTTTCCTGCTAGTCCACCTAAGTATAGCAGGAAGAATAAGGTTCGAAGACACATTTCAATAGTGAAACCTCATTCTGGTTGCATCAGTAGTAGTCAGCCATTGATTTATTCCATAAATACCTACTGAGCACCAATTATGGTCAGATACTGTGCTGTGAATGTAGGCTACAGAAATGAATGTGATATCCCTATTTCCTTCGATGAGGTCATGGTCTTTGTGAGGAAGTGATATACAGTTTGGAGACAGAGTGAAACACGGTTATATTAAATGTTCTGAAATATCCTCAAAATGATTTGAGGAAGCCAGGTGCCCAATACAACCTCACATAACAAAATTGCCCACCAAAGTAGCAAGGATTCTTGGAAATCTCTAGGGATTTCCTGTTCTTCCTTTCCCACTGAGTGTACCAACCAGAAGAAATGAATTTAAGTAGGTCAGAAGGCTTAGAATTTGATAAGACCCTTGGGTACAATCCTCAAGTGTGTATATGATGTACTTGTGTCTTGAGCCCGAGTCCTAGGACATACTTTCAACTGGGAACCCCTTCAGTATCACCTTTATAGACACTTGGCTCTGGCCCCATGACGTGCTCTATCTGCAGCAAACCTTGTCTTTAGCGCTATTCATAATCCTTCCAGTGTTTTCTGTGATTTCTGCCTCTCACCTGATCTCCAAGAGCCCCTGGAAACTGAACCACATATTCCAGCACCCAGATTCTCTTTTGCTTCATAAATATTTTTTGTTCACTCATTCATTCCTTCATTCAACAAAAAGGAAACAGTAGGGGAGAGCGAGTGCTGGGCTTTCGAAAGTATGGGATAAAAAGAGGATTTGTTGGAAGTCTATTTGAGAAGTTGTTAGTCCCCTAGATCTGTTCCAGTACCCAGTTTCACACCATGACGGGAGATGGGAATGGTAGTCTCTGTATAAACTGAACCCTAGAGGCCCAGACTGCATCACTGGCCACAACAGAGGGTGGGGGTGTGGTGCCTTGGGGGAAAACAGTGGTTAAATGAAGAACATACATAGTCTACATCATAGCTTCATTGCTTCCATGTGATGAGACTTGAACTAGTTACCTGAATCCCTGACCTCTTCTATATTCAGCAGTAACTGCCTGCAGAACATCTCCACTCAGAAGTTCCAGTATTTCTGCATTCACAATCATGAAACCCACACACATTCCCCAGCAACCTTTGGTCTCCAGACATCCAAGCATAAAGTGTATCAGGGCCTTTGCACTGCTGTTCTCTCTGCTAGGAATGCTTTCTCTCTGTGCCAGAAATGGCCTACTCACTCTTCCACTTTAAGTCTTTGCTCAGATTTCACCTTCATAATGAGTCCCTCTTTTATCATAGTATTTAAAATTGCAGCCCTCCTCTTCCCACAATCTTGAACAACACTTGACGTGTAATCGTCCCTCAGTACATGTTTTTAGAATGAAGTGGAGTGTTTGAGCAAAAGCTGGAAACTCATATATTTGTGTGTGTGTGTGTGTGTGTGTGTGTGTGTGTGTGTGTGGTTATATCATCTATATTAATATCTATATCTGTATCTACATATATCATAAAGTTTTCCATTTAAATGATTTTTAAATATATAGTTCAGTGGCATTAAGTACATTCAGAATGTTATGCAACCATCACTGCTCCATTTCTGGAACTTTGTCTATCATCACAAACTGAAATTCTGGGCCCATTAAGCAATAGCTTCCTGAAGATATTTGCAATGGTGTATCTGATAAGAGGCTAATATCTAAAATATATAAAGAACTCATACCACTCAACACCAAAAAGCCAAATAATCCAATTAAAAAAATGGGCAGAGGACCTGAATAGACATTGTTCCAAAGAAGACATATAGATAGCCAACAGATACATGAAAAGATGCTCAACATCACTAATCATCAGAGAAATGCAAATCAAAACCACAATGAAATGTCACTTCACACCACTTGGAATGGCTAATATCAAAGATAAGAAATAACAGGTGTTGGTGAGCATACGGAGAAAAGGAAACCCTTGTGCACGGTTGGTAGGAATGTAAACTGGTGCAGCCCCTATGGAAAACAGTATGGAGGTTCCTCAAAAACTTAAAAATAGGAATACCATATATTTCTAGTAATTATACTGTTGGGTATTTACCCAAAGAAAACAAAACACTAATTTAAAAAGATATATTCACCCCTGTATTTAGTGCAGTAATATTTTACAATGGCTAAGATATGGAAGCAAACTAAGTATCAATAGATGAATGGATAAAGAAGATGTGGTATATATATATACAATGGAATAACACTCAGCCATCAAAAAGAATGAGATCTTGCCATTTGCAATAACATGGATGGTCATGGAGGGTATTATACTAAGTGAAATACGTCAGACAGAGAAAGACAAATACCATATGACTTCACTTACATGTGAAATCTAAAAAAACAAATGCACAAATAAGAAAAGAAACAGACTCATAAATAGAGAACAAACTGGTGTTGCCAGAAGGAAAGGGGTAAGAGGATGGGTGAAATACATAAAGGGGATTAAGTCATGGGGATGAAAAGCATAGCATAAAAATACTGTTACCAATATTGTAGTAACTTTGTATGGTGATGGATGGTAACAACACTTAATCATAGTGAGCACTGCATAATGTATACAACTGTCAAAGCACTATGTTGTACACCTGAAACTAATATAATATTGTGTGTTTCAATTTTACTTTACTTCAATTAATTTACTTTACTTTACTTCAATTAAAAAAAAAAAAGAAAAGGAAGAAACAATTGCTCTTTATTTACTCCCTCCCCTTAGCTCCTGGAAACCACAGTTCCACTTTCTGTCTCTGAATTTGACTACTCTAGCTACCTCATGTAAATGGAATCATATAATATTTGTCCTTTTGCATCTGGCATCTTTCACTTAGCATGATGTTTTTAAGGTTAATCCATGTTGTGGCATGTGTCAGAATTTCCCTCCTTTGGGACGCCTGGGTGGCTCAGTCAGTTAATTAGTGGACTCTGGATTTTGGTTCAGGTCATGATCTCACGCTGTCAGCCCAGAGCCTGCTTGGGATTCTCTCTCTCTCTCTCTCTCTCTCTCTCTCTCTCTCTCTCTCTGTCCCTCCCCTGCTTGTTCTCTTTCCTTCTCTTCCTCTCAAAAGAAATAAATAAATAAACTTAAAAAAATAATTTCCTTCCTTTTTAAAGTTGAATGATATTCCATTGTGCTCATATATCACATTTTGTTTATCCATTCATCTATTGATGGTGGAAGCCTCTGTTTTTTCAGAGATGATGCCCAAAGATGGCGGGTGGGTCTCGTCACCCCTTGTGTTCATCCTGATGAGTAAGAGCCATTGAGTTTTTTCTCCTATGGATTTGTGGTGATTGCTCACTAAGGGAGAGGCATTTCTGGACAATTAGAGGAAGCCCCCAAATTTTGGGTATGAAGTTACTTTTCATTCTCCAGCACTATAGTGGAAGCTGGAGATAGAAAGAATTTATTGAAAGCTACGAGGGTGAGTTATCTACTTTATGGTTCATGAATAATGAAAAAAATAGACTCTGTCGCTAAACATTATTTATATCAATTCTTCATTGAATAGGTGACTTCAGGCTAAATGCTAAAACCAAAAAACAAAACCTGAAATTAAAAAGGACCATAGCTGAGAACAATTGAGTAATCACCTTGCTAGAGATCCCAAGGGGGCTTACACTTGGTTCTGTTGTGTGGTGTCCAAGCTCCTGTGGGAGTGGGGCAGCTAGGCACTGTCTGGTGCCCCTGAGAGGGCACTCCCATTACTCTGGCATGGTATTCCTTTGCCTTCTCTTATCCCACCTTGTTTTGCTTTGTTTGTTCTGTTTTTCACTTAATAATGTACCTAGGGGTGATGGTAATTTTAAAGAAGCATATATCGGTTTTTCTTCTGTGTTGACGTTGAACCCCCATGTATAATTTGTTGTTTTGTGGCTGTGTTTGATGCAGTTCTGGGCACTGAGGGTGCTCCTCAAGACAATGAAGTGAGTCCTAAGCACCCTCCTGCCTACTTTTTTGTGGCCTTTCTAGCTCTCTCCATGAGCCACCAAAGCCTGATAGAGGGTACAAGGGTAGCCACCTACCTTCTTCCCAGGAAGGCCTTTCCCCATTGCTCTCCCTCCCTGAAGGCAGGATAACCTGGGGGAGAGTCTGGTTCTCTGCATTGCACTGATGTGTTGTGAGAAAAAAATATCATTTGACTGTTAATGGGCAAGATATGGAAAAAAAGGAGAAAACTTGTAAATTATTCCAGAGAGGATGTTTGGAACTTCAGATGCAGGATCTATCTCTATGAGAACTTGGGGAGATCCTGTGACCACCCCCACAACCATGGAATTTGGAGGGGAGAAGGATCCCCTAGTTAGAACTCCAGATGTGCTCTCCCACAGAAACATGTTGGGGTCTAGGGTCCTATTAGGACAGGATTGCACTCCAGTTACATAGGGCTTCAACAGCCTTCCGTGGGCTGCCTGGGACTCTAACCACCACGCACAACATGGTTTCTATGGAAAAATGCATTTTGAGTACCATAAAACTGACATACACTCAAACTTTTGGAACGGATCCTGCTCTTAAGTTGGAGACTGCTGAATACCACATTCACAGCTAAATTATATACATAGGCCTATTTTTAAGACATATGCCTATTTCAGCTTATGTAACAATGGGAATTGGAAGAAAGAATTGATAAAAGTAGAAATCATGTTCTTGGTGGGAAAGGGGGAAGATGTGAACATTCACTATGTAGAACACATTCAGTTTTGCATGAAAGGAGAGTGGAAAACACAGAGAGAATGCTTAAAATAGTCTCTGGGTTTGTGTGGTTCACCCATGTGGGTTTTCTTTTAAGCAATTCCACACACATACAGTTCTTAATATTGAGACCAACAGTTGAATTCTATAGTAACAAAGAAGATTGAATTAGATTAAGAGGTCAAGGTATCACCACAGCCTGCATTTTATAGGCTATGCCTAAGTCATGAAGGGTCACTAGTCTTCTGTCTCCCCTTGGTGTGTGGGCTTCCAGGATGATGGATAATGAACTCCCTGGTGCAAGACCTAGAGTCCCTTGTCCCAAATGGGCCTAAACTGCAGGTCCAGCAATAGCTTTGCATAGGACCATGCCTTGGTATCCATTTTCCAGAGCTCTCAGTAACTCAAGGTCAACACTCATATCCATTGGTCACCAACCCAGTGTTTAAAATGGTGGTTACTTTGCTCTCAAAATGAACTAACTTAAATTCATCTCATTTTACTTTACTTCAAATAACTTCATCGAACCCATTAATTCATGCAGTTAAAGTAATTCATTTCAATTTAACTACTGTAAATCAACAACTCAAATAATCTCAGCTGAGAACTGAATTCAATACCCCAAACATTGATTAAACCACTCTAGTTGGCTGGTACTGTGTTCTTAACTCTGGAAAATCACGAAGATGGTTCAGTTGGCCTTTGGGTTTGCAGGGAGCTGTGGGATGAATATTCTCCTCCTCTCCAACTGTGTGTATTTTATTCATAGACTGCCCTTGTATTCTAGACAAAAATAACTAATATAAATGCTGTGAATTTAAGAAACAGTTTTAGTTCTGATTCATACTTCGTGTTTGGAATAGTGTAGTTGGTGTCTCATAACAAAAAGAAAGATAAAGAGGAAAAGAGGGCAGGACTGGTATCAGAATTCTTGGGGAATTCTTGGGGAAAGCTGGCTCTTCTCCATGGCGTGCACACTGTGTCACCCACACCCATTCCCTGTGCTCAACGCGGAGGTGGCTTCTATACCCAGGGAGGAAAGACTCCTGCTGTGTGTAGCTTCTCCATGCCTGGCCTTTTCATTAGCACAAGCCTGTTTCCCATGGGAATAGTTGCCCAAGTCTAGAAGGATAGATCTGTGTGCTGATAGTGGGGGAAGTGAGGAAAGGAGGGAGTTAGGTGTGGATGCTTTCTTACATTCTGATCATCATAACGATGAGGGAACTCCAGCAGAATGGAAGGAAAGTTGGGCTCTGGGTTAGGAGGCCTCAGTTCTGGTTCTTGTTCTGTTAAAAACTTGCTGGGTGATCTTGTGCTGGGTGAACTTGCCTTTTGTGGCAAGCTGATTGGCAATGTGTCTTTTAACTCTATAATCTGAGCCAGAGGTGGTAACTGTGAGAGGAGAGATAAGCTGCTTGTCTTCCTGGGTGTAGCTTCTGCTGGTTCCAGCTATGGACAGCAGGAGCTGGTACAGTGTTTAGCCTATAGCTGTTCAATTTTTGGACCAATCCCAACTCAGCAGGTTAGCTTTTAGGCACTTGGCCCCATGAGCCAGTTGAATCTGAAATTGATAGTGTGGTTGTGCCCCTAGATGTCACTGTTAAAATTTTTTCTTCAATACCAGCAGGCCCAGCTCTGCCAGTCAGAGCCATCATCATACTAGAAATATGCTCCAGGCTCTGTAATCACCATTTCCCATTCATTACTTCTTTTAGATGTCACAGCCTTTCTGTAGGGAGGCACTGTCCCCACCCTTCAAATGAACAGGCTGGATTCCAGCTGATATCCACTTGATTCTGAAACTCATTCCTTTAAGTCCTAATGATACAATCCTCAAGATGGGTTTTCTGCTGCTGTTTTCTACCTTGTCATCCAGTTCTTGGGAAGGAACACAATGCTATCCTGAAGCCCAGAGCCACTTGTGTTTGTCTTTGACTCTCTGGCAACCTTTTTCCTATACTCTGTGAGCCTGACCCTGTTCCTTGATTCCCAAGATAGTGAGAGCCAGTTTCTGGCACTATGTGAATCACATTCTCATGCCAGGATGCTGCCCTCACCTGAATTTGATAACACCTGCCATCTGGCTCATTCTGCTTGCCTTCCCCATCCTCCGAACTGTAGTCCCGGGGATATCAGGGCCCAGAGGAGCTAAGGCTGACTTTATCACAACTCTTTGGGTCTTTTCATCAGTAGTTTGAGGCTGGCCCTCTAGTTCTCAAAATGTCCTTAGCCCTCCTATGGGCATCTTCCCTTTTGCCACCTGCCCACTGCTGAGAGCTCACACAATTCCATCAGAGTTCACTTGACTTAGGACATCTGGGGCCCGAGGGAAAGGACACAGGGAAACGTGGTGATCCAGGCCTAGAATGGAAGGTGACACCATGGGTCAAGCCAGCAGTGGGTAGTTATAGTGTAGGGCTTGCACAACACAGCTCCATAAATACACCTTTTGTTTTATTCACATGTTCCTTTCTACTCTCACTTATTTCTTTGCTTGTGGAGAGCTCTTGAGCATGGAGCCACAGGGGAGAGAGGCCTTTTCACTGAGGCGGCCCAGTCTTGTTATGCCCGTGCTTTTTGCAAGATTTGGTTGTTTTCCATCTTAATTATGCTCTTTGCATCAGTGGCTGGCGGGCACACAACCTTTAAAGGAGTTTATCTTAAAAACCCACTCTCTCCTGAGAGAAACCATTCTATGGGGGAAATGTGAGACTTCTAGGGAGTGTGTGTGTGTGTGTGTGTGTGTGTGTGTGTGTAGACTGAAGTGGGGGTAGTGGTGCTGCTTTCTTGCTTACCGTTGCTTTGAAGAAGTCAGAGCTGGGTGCCTGGGGATACTTAGATGCTCCCTAGCCTCTAGTCTCATCAAACACACACAGGCTTCTTGTGATACTATTGTTGAGTCAACTGAGGACAGTAGTGACATTGTGAAGGGGAATGGGTTAAAGGAGTGACAGCATTATGAGTGTAGGTTACATTTATTTTAATACAGTGACTAATTGTAACATATTTCTTTGAATTAAGACTTTGAAGACCCCTGGCTGAATAGAGATGCCATCCTGCAGAAATAACAGTTTATAATTATCAACCATTCACATTTTAGTGTAAATCAACACACAACTCCATTACCAAGTGCATGGTCTTCCCATATCTAGGAGAAATATTAGATAATCCATTCATTTATATTTTGATTTACTCACTTGATAACTTTTTAAAAAATCTCTAAGTGTGTATTCTGACCTATACAGGAAGCCCAAACAAAGAAAAAGAACTGATCCCTTGAGGAAGTAGTTGGGGACCTGGAATTCCCCACAGGAAACAATAGAACATGACAAAGATAAAATATAGTTAGGAGCTAGACCAGGTGTTATAGACATAGCTGCACATTGATGTTGAAAGAAGCAGGCTTCAATAGGGCTGAGGTTAGCTCTGAGGAGGAGCTAAGATCTGTACTGCATTTTTGCTCTTGGAATTGCCCAGATGAGGTTGATATTAAAGTCAGGATTGATAGTATAGAGTAAATAAGGAGAAAATGAGTAGACCACAGGAACTGGAGAAAGCAGAAGGCTTGTGTTACATGTAAGGAAACACCTGCTGATTCTGTGATGGTGATGTCAAGAGAAGTCCTTTGCTCTTCTTTCCCAACATAATTGCCTAATTCATTCTTCTAAATTTTTTTAATGTTTATTAATTTTTGAGAGGGAGAGAGAAAGAAAGAGAGAGAGTGAGAGAAGGGCAGAGAGTGAGAGACATAGAATCCAAAGCAGGCTGCAGACTGTCAGCACAGAGCCCAACACAAGGCTCAAACCCACAAACTGTGAGCTCATGACCTGAGCTGAAGTCAGACACTTAACCAACTGAGCTGCGTAGGCACCCATGATTCATTCTTTCTTAAGCAGTGTCCATCTCTGGTTTGAATTTTCTAGCTTCCAGGCTACCAGGTATGATGCTCTGCATTCACATACTAGGTGCTGAATTAATGTAGTCAATCAATGAAAAGAATGAATCATAAATAGTGTTGAGCATATCTACTAAGCTGAACTACTTTGATTCTTCTGGGCTAAAGTTCATCTATCCCAAACCTGAAAGAGGGGTGATCTAACAACAAATGCTGCAGTTTAATCCCTGGTCACATTTCCATTCTCTCTCTGTTTTTCATGAGCATTCACACGGCCTCACTCAGAATCATTCAGACATAGCTTATTTTGCCATTCATGTGCTTAGATGCTGTGGAATAGCCAAGCCAAAAGGATGCCACCCTTGCTCCTAAGGACTTAAAATTGGTTGTTAATTTTATATGGTGGGCAGTGAGGAATTTCCCTGGGAAAAAAGATCTACTCTATAATAAAATGTCACCCCAACTCTGCATACAACTCTGATTTATTTACTAATGCTGTGACCCCTCATTAGATTATATCTTTGAGAAGGTGCACCATCTGAGAAAGATGATTAGATATACCTGACCTGTGTGATACTGTTTCTGGCCATGAGTCCATTCACCCAGCTGAGGATGGACTCCCCAATACAGCATAAGCACCAGGGTCTCCTGGAGGAATGCAGTGACTCAGTGTCCCATTGGAATTCCATGCGCTCAAATTTGTCACCAATTCCTAAAACTTCTAGATGTGACCATATGTGGTCTTGTGGCTTCTACAAAAGGCCCTTTTTGTGGGGCCTCAGCCTACAGCCATGCCACGGATCAGGAGACCTACCTGCTACTCAGCTCAGTTCCCAGCCCTCCACAAAGAATCTGGAATCGAGACCAATACTAAGATGCTTTCATAATCTGTTATCCTCTCTTACTATTTCTTTCTAACCAGGAAGGCAGAATATTTAGACTTCCACCAAATTCCCAAGAAGCTGACCTTTGAATCTCCACTGTCATTGCTCAGGTCTTTTCCCACCCACCCAATGGCCATGCCAGAGGGTGGACTGGCTGTCACCACAGTGCCCAGGAGGGTGAGTGACTGCTTTCTGTGTGCCATGATGCTGGCAACAACCATGCCAGTCCTCCAGTCTCTCTAGCTGGGTGATTATCAGGATGATAATGCAGATAGCACTGCACTTGTGATGGCTTTATGATTCAGTAAACATTGAGCAGAACAGAATCAGAGACATTAAAGCTCAAGTTGGAGAAACAGTGGACAAAACCAGACCCAGCCCAAGAGGTGAGGTCACACTAGGGTTGGACAGAAGATACTCAGGTTGAGTGGGACAACTTCTAGGACCAGAACTGCATGGAACCCAAACTGGGAGAGTCGGAGAAAAAGGGCAGCTGGACATAATTGTCATGGATGAAATCTTGCTAGTGAGCCCTTCCCAGCCATGCTATGGTGCTGATACAATGTGGGGACATTTTATTGAATCCATTGTTGGAGCAAGACAGCTCTCTTCTGGGCTACACCCCAGCTTCTCTTCCCTTAGAGAGAGCAGTGGTTGGACCAGGGTTAGCAGGCAGGGCTTAGGGCCAGGACTGGGTGTGCTTCCTGTCCTGGGTTAGGCCCCATCTCTCCTTCTCACAGTAAACCCCACCCACCTGCTGCAGCTTGCCCCTTCTGCCTCTGCCTAGTCCTTTCTGTATCCCCAACTCCACCCCCAGCCCCCACATCTGGGGCAGCATCACAAGGACTTGGGTTAATTGCTGGTTATTCTGTAGGTGACTCTGGTTTCTTCATTATGCTAGTATTTGTCTCCTTTTGTATTTGTTTGAGATGGAGATCTCAGGGCTGTTCACAGTAGGGTCATCTGTCATGTTTGTTGATTGCTGGTTTGATATTTCCTTCTCTTCCCACACCAATCACACACTTCTCCCCAGCCCACCAATTTCTCTATACACTTTGTGGGGTGAGGCTAAATTTACCTTTTATTCTCTCCATTAAAAGTCTGCTTGGATGTTGGATGCTTGTTTTTTTGGCTAGCCTGAACTGACTCCAATGTATCAAAAATGCCAATCAATAGTACCTTGACCCTCCTGGGTATAGAATTGGTTTTATCTGTGTTTCATGTTTGTAATTTCTGTTGGGTCATTTTTCTCTTAGTATCGTATTTGAAGATCTAGCCAGGCACTGGCTGGGAACATTGGGATGAGGAAGATATAGTGCGAATAAGATCCGAAGCAGCCCATGGAGAGAATGAGAACAGAGGGCTGGAAGGACGGACTTACCCCATGGAAAGTTCCAGGAGATTTAGGCCTGTGAGTAAAGTGCAGTGCCCCACTGGTACAGTAATCACAGGCCACATTTGATTAATCTGGGCTGAATCAGCACTGGGGTACTGGGACAGATAACACTTATGAATACAGATGGAAAGTGTGTCTCAGGACACAGGAACAGTTGATAGCTTGGGACCCCCTTTGGTATCTAGAAGGGGAATTCCAAGAGCCAAGAAGCATCCTCTCCTAGGAAGGACTGGGCTTGCTTATTCTTCCCTTCCTCCTTTACTTCATCAAATAATTAACAAACACTCAGTAGCTCTGCTGGGTCCTGGGGCAATCTGATTAACAAACAGAAAGACTCTTTGGAGCTCAGAGGGGAGCAGACTAAAACTAAACAAACAAATGCATGAAATAACTACAAATTGTAAAGATATCTATGAAGGAAACAAATACTGCTAAGAGAGCAAATGATGGTGGGAGGTGGTTGGAGCAAGAAAGCCAAGACTTGGGGCTCCTGGGTGGCTCATTCAGTTAAGCATCCAACTTTGGTTCAGGTCATGATCTCATGGTTCGTTTGTTAGAGCCCTGTGTCGGGCTCTGTACTGATAGCTCAGAGCCTGGAGCCTGCTTTGGATTCTGTGTCTCTCTCTTTCTCTGCTCACCCCTGCTTGTGCTCTGTCTCTCTCTGTGTCACAAAAATGAATAAACATTAAAGAAATAATAATAATAAAAAAAAGAGTAAGCCAAGACTTGAAGGATGAGATGGGGCTGGCCAAGTTCAGAACATAGAAGAGAGAACTGAAAGTAGTGGAAACTGCATACAAATAGGTCCTGAGTTAGAAAATCCTTGACTTGTTGAAGGAACTAAACAGGGATCAGGATGGTTAGAGAATGGGCAAGAGGGAGAAAAACAACTTACTGAAGCAGACAGAGCCATGGAACCGTTATCTGTTAGCTTTTGCAAACAAACAACTTTAACATTATGTGGCAAAAAATAATAATGAGATATTATTTTTTGTGATTCTGTGGAGTTATTCTGGTCTGGGCATGTGGCTGGGTCTGGAAGGGCTAGAATGGTTTTGCTTTCACGTGTAGGGTCTCAACTGGGATGGCAAGGATGGTGGTGGCTGGGCCTCTTTCTTCAAGGGGTCTCTTATCTTCTTATAGGAAGCCCAGGTTTCTTCACATGGTGGTTGCAGGATTCCTAGCAGCAAGAAAGTGTTCCATGGAGCAAGAGCTTTCTAAGCCTCTGCTTGAGTCATAGTTGCCAATGCTCTATTGGCCAAAGCAATTCACGTAGCCAAGTTCTGATGGAAAGGCCAGAAAAATAAACCTCTAAAGGGTAGGAACTGAACAATATGGCAGTTTTTCAATTTAGTCTTAGGAGTGAAAGTAGAAGTTTTGTTTGTTAATTGGGTGTCTGGGCTGGGCTTCATTCAATTATTCCTTCCTTCCTTCCCTCATTTCTTCCTTCCTTTAAAAAATTATCTACTGTGTGTCAAGCACTGTCTTAGATCTGATGCTGAGTAAATTGGACCTTATCGTCAGGTAGTTCATATTATAGTGGGGGGTATACACAAACAGCCACGGGCAATTCAGGGTAGCCAGCACTGTAGCAGGGGTGTGCCCAAGTATAATGATGAGAGACAGAAGAGGGCACTCACCTCAACAGAGTGGTGAAGGAAGGAGGGTTTCCATGCCTGAGCTGAATCATAAAGAATAAGGAAGTGAAGATAGGCATTCAGGGAACAGGAGGAGAATGAGGCAGATATCTGAGGCCAGCAATGATTAGAGGCTGAGCATGGAAATGGGGGACTGTTGCAGGCCACATCTGGTCCTGAGCACGGGGGTCAGGGCTGGGCTTGAATGCACAATGGTGGTGGTAGGAATCAAGGGACCCTAGCACTGGGGAAGGGGAGAGGTGGGTCTGGGTCTAACAGAGACTGCAGACGGTCTGGTGTCAGATTCTGCACACTATGCTCAAGACCCTCTGAAGCTTATGCCAGTGGTCTCCCATCAGACGGTGGATCCCTGAGTCATATAGTCAGTGCTGGCAGACTGCCTTAGCAAAGCCCCAGCACCTCCTGGCTAGAAAGAGTTTCCCGAAGCCCCCATACAGATTGTGTCCTAAAGGGACTATAGGATATGAGTGTATTATTCACTGCACTTTCCATGTGCAGGGGTAAGGATAGGGAAAGAAAGATTCTCGAGAAATGTGTATATTTATCCTGGCCTCGCCTTAAGAAAACCCAGCCACCAATCCATCAAAAATGAATTTGAGTTTGGATAACATTAGCGTTTAAGGCAATGCTCTTCTCTTGTATTGATTCTCTGTGGGCTGAAATGGAAACAATTTTAGAAATGTAGTCTTAGGTTTCCTTAATCTGCGTGGCTCAGGGAGGAAAAGGCTGTTGTCACTCGTGCTAATAACCACAAGGAATGTGGTTCTAAAGTGCTTAGCTGGAAAATGAATTCCAGAAGCCAGCCCGGGCAATGCCTCCAGGGAAGTTGTTTTCCTAAAAATTCAGCCTTTTTCTTTCCTTCAAGGGAGTTGCCTCAGGTACAGAATCACTTGGGAAATAAAAACTAACATGCAGCATTAAGGATTCCTAAGAAAGGAGGAGTCAACATGGGGTGGGGTCCTCATTGTCATTGGCAGGGTAAGGGAAGGGGTTCCTTGTGCGGTTGACTTTGGAAGTGCAAGAGAGGTCTCAGCCTTCACCATACAAATGAATATCTGCTGGGGCACCTGGGTGGCTCAGTCTGTTAAGCATCTTGATTTTGGCTCGGGCCATGATCTCATGGTTTGTGAGTTTGAGCCCCACATTGGGTTCCATGCTGACATTGTGGAGCCTGCTTGGGATTCTCTCTGCCTCTCCCTCTCTGCTCCTCCCCTGCTCATGCTTGTGCTCTTTGTCTCAAAAATAAGTAAATAAACTTAAAAAACTATCTGCTCGGAGTTCCATTATGATACATTCTTTATTTTTTTATTTTATTAATATATTTTTTTTATGATACAGTTATTCTTTAAATTAAGGTATTGGAAGTACCTGTTCAAATGTGTGTGATGTTTGACTGTCTTAGCAGAAAGTATGTGTCAGGTTAACATGGAGAGCAGAGAAGGAAGGAGGGTTTATAGCATGGGGCACTGCACTGGGAAGAGAAAGCATGGTAGGGCCAGCAAGGGACAGTGAGAGGTCATGGAGTATCTAGGTTTGGTGTCTAAGTGCAGTGAGGCTGGCTTCCCCCACAAGGAAGCTCTAGTCCTGCTAAAGAAAGTCTCTCTGTAATTTGAGCTGAGCTTTCTAAAGACCCAACATTTGAAGCCTTGTGTCCCAATCCTTTGACTGTAAGAGAAGAAGGTAGGTAAGTCAAAACTGAAATGAGAATGGAAGTCAACAGCCCTTTTCCCTAAGAACTTTCCCTTTTGCATCTTGTAACTAGTAGAGCCCTTGTGGGTATTTGTCCGTATAAATATGGGCTCTATTTGCATAAGGTGTTGGCACTGTTTGCAGCGTACCTCAGAGGAGCTATCTGTCCTGTGGCCTTTTCTGTTTGTCACCTGAATTTTATCACTTCACACCTTTCTCCTTCTCACCACCCACTTACCCTGACCCAGATATGGGGGGCCAGAGCATGGGAGGAGTTTGGAAGGTGATGACAAATGGACCTGGCTTCTGGCCACTAAGTAGGGTCCACATCCTGCCTACTTCAGAGAGTGACCTTCCTTTTCCTCTTCTCAGGGTTTTAACAGCCCTCTGTGGCAGCCATGTGCCTCTAGCATAATACCTTCCTTTTCAGTGTAAGTCATTTGCTCCTAATAATTATAATCCACATGTCCATCAGCAGCATGCATTTGGGCATAGCTTGTGTGCATGGCTGGCTCAACACAGTGGTGATATTTCAAAGAGACACAGACCTAGGGACACAGGTTGGGGTGGCCTCCCTGAATCCCTGCCAGGGGGCCAGAGCTCTGGGGAGTGGGCCCCTCCTGTCACATTGTCCAGGCTCTTTAAGGTGAAAGTACAGATGCTCAGTTCACATCAAGAGTTGGGGTTCACAGCAGGTGAGGTCATATAGGTAGAACATCCCAGGACTGCAGGAGAGCAGGGCCATGCCAAGACTGTGGTAGAGTGAGTCTTGGGGCCTTTTAGATTCTGGGCTAAGTCTACTGCCTGGGTTATCTTGGCCACTTAGAAGATCATGACCTCCTGTTCCTTCCATTCATGACCGATCACCTCCCCTATTACTCTGTCTGGTTTTAGATTTTCTGTTTTCTTATAGCTTCTGCTTAATGGGGAAAATTGAAGAGTTAAGGCCTTTTCAGACAAGTTGCTTTTGGTGTGATTTCTGTGGTCCCATTATCAAATGGCTCACGTTCTCCCAATAAAAAAATTTCTAGCAGAGAAAGTATATAGCTGATCACCACTAGGTTTATTTGGTCACAGTTTGGGTGCCCACCCCTTCAAAACTGCTGGCCAACATAGGGGTTGGTCTTTCTTGATCCCAGATATGATCTAGCCAGTTGTGGCAGAGGGTGGGTAAGGAAGGGTGTTGTCATGCAACCATAGGGACCTAGGTGGGAAGATCTCTTGGAAGAGTGGTGAGCATGGTAGGCATTCCAAAACTTAACCTCTTATGCCTGCCAGTGATGGCAGCTTTGATAGCAGCCAGCTGTAGTAGTCATCTCTGTACTTGTTATGCTGAGGAAATCCTAGGTGGTCCCCTGCATCTAACACTGGTTTTCTGTTGGCTTGTTCATTTGTCCTACTGGCTGAGGGCTTTTGATGTCTAGTGAAATGCTCACCACATCCTCAATACCCAACAATAATTTGTGGAAAAAATAAGTGTTTGCTGCCTAGGTTATCATGAAAATATCTCCTTTACATCCACCTAGATTATAAGCATATTTAGCATAGAAACCCTATTTTAAAAATTTATAATACCTAAGGACCAGGTATACAATTGGAGATTATTAAATACTTATCATGCTTGTTAAATAAATAGAGAAATATAGGAGAGATATTATAGGGTATGGCCTGCCAGTCCTTCTAATGGGGACTTTAGAGAACTTTAGATCAACTTATCCTATTGTAAATAATTAGACCATTGAATGAGGAAACTGAGCAGGTGGGATAAGGTGCTGAAGAAATAAAACAAGGTCTTATTCCAGGGGCCTCATGGGCAGAGTGCAGACTCACTTGACTATAAGGAGAAAAACGACCTTCTTAAACCTCATTAACTCAAACTCCACTAATTTAGAGTAAGCAATCACTCAGACCCACAGAACTGAAGTTTGCTTTTGCACTTTGAAAAATGCATCTGTAAAGTCAGTGAGCAGTGTCAGAAGGGAAGTGGGAGGGTGGGGTGGGTGGGGGTGAGAGGGTGGGGGAAGGGTCCAGTTGACTAATGACTGCAAAGCATAGGCCCAGTGTTAAAGCTCAGGAAGCCCTCGCTGCCTTCTTGTTCTGTAGAGGCTAAGGGCCCTTCTGTGCATGCCACCTTCCATCATGGCCCTTAGCACACTGCAACAGACTGGGAACCCCTTGAGGACAATGCCCCCAGTCTCTTTTCTCTGTATCCCTAGCACAGAGCCTGCCTAAATGAATGTTTTCAGTGAATAAATAAAGCAAAGCATCCACATAACAGTCTTTACATAAATATGAATACTGTGTTCATTCCAACCAAGTATTATTCTAAGTTTTATGGTTTTTAGCCAAGTTCTGGACAAGCTGGTCTCTCAGACCTACTGTTACCACTATAGAGTCTATGCTGAAATGACAACTTGATGATTAAGATTAAGGCCAATAGCTTTTGAGTAATTAACCTATTGGTAATTAGATGTTTAATGTTATGTCTCAATTTCTTACAAAGGTGCCCACCCCCTCTTCTCAGTGAAAGAGTAAGTGAATGAATGAATGAATGAATGCGGTAGAGTCTCCCTCACAATTCAGGTCCTTTACCTCATTTGGCCAGATTGCCTGCTGGTGGGATTGGGTGCACAGAGGGTAAGTGTGATGGGATTTCATGGCCCGGACAGGCCTGGCTGGAGCTAGAGTCCAGTTGGGTGAAAGAAGGCCCTGGAGGGGAAAAGGTTGGGCAGAAGGGAAAGGGTGGGCAGAAGTCCAGCTTTGAAGGACACTTGTCGTGAATGCTGAGGAGCAGCTAGATGGTGCCCTGGCGAATGGTTAGCTTTAAGGAAGTCACAGGAAGGGCAGAGAAGAGTTCAGATGTCAGCATCTAAGGACCTGGCCAGCAGGTGGCATCCCAGGAGCATTGGCAGGCCACAGGACCCTGGCCTTGTACCTATAGAGACGTTGTAGTTTAAGGCTAGCAAGGTGTTGAAAAGGAGAGAGGTGGAGCCCTGGTCCTGAAAGGGATACAGAATAGGGCATGTCTTTAGATGCCAAGAAAAGGACATAAGTGAGTTTACCATAATTGAAGTGGGTATTATTTGGTCACAAGAATAAGACAGTTGTCCAGTTACTAGCCGTAGGACATGAAACCAGGGCCAGACTGGAGCAGAGGTGACTTGAAGGTGAGTCGTAAGGTAACAATCTACAAGCCTTTCAATCCCCTTTGCTAGTAACATGTCTTTAGAGAAGGGGTAGATATGGGCAGAGGTCTTTCTGGAATTAGAAGGCAGTATAGAATTCCTAAGGGTAATATGGGGGCAGTGCCAGATTGTTGGATTAGTTAATTTAGACAAATTTTTCAGCTCAGGACTAGAAAAGATGAACAACAACAACAAAAGGGAGCAGTCTGAAGGATTGGAACCCTAACAAAGTAGTAAAGAGTTTCCCTGTAGAAGATTAAAATCTAGAATAGCACTAGTAAATCACCCTCAACTTAGGTTGGGACTTTGAAAGCTGTCCCTTAGAATACAGGTAAACTAGAAGTAAAAGAACCCTCTCAAGACTCCAGCCTAGATTTAGTCACTGAATGGCCCAGTAATTCTTAATACCTGAAACTGAATTAAGGTAATCCAAAGTTTTTATAGTTCTGAAGTGTAGAGCAAAAGCAATGAAAATCACCTCGGGATAAAGATATTATTCTATGTCCAAAATTATTTCTATAAATAATTTTTTCAATACATTGTCTGGCATACAATGAAAGATAACCAGACATGTAAGGATGCAAAACCAAAACAAACAAGAACTTGACCAAAGAAAAAATTGAGGAATATCCACATATTGAAAATATCAGGTGTAGACTTTAAAGTAATTATATTTATTATTTTTAAACAATTAAAACAAGATGGAAAGTCAACCAGAGAATAAGAAACTATAAAATAGGTATAACGGATTTAAAAATTGGTTATATAGAAAGTGTAGAAGTCAAGATTAATACTATAAGTCATGAACTTTATGAAATGGTTTACCTGAAGATTAGATATAACTGAAGAGGGAATTAGTTAACTGGAATATAGGTCAGAAGAAATATCCAGAATGACGCCTAGTTATATGAAACGTGTGTGTGGGAAACAGAAAAGAGGGCAAGAGACACAAAAGGAATGGTGAATGTTGAACTACATGTTTAATTCAAGTCCCAGAAATAGAAGAGAAAAAATGGAGCAGAAAAAATATATGAAGAAATAATATCTGAGAAATTTCCAATGATGTTAAAAGACACTAAGCCAAAACTTAAAAATTTAATGAACCACAAGTAAAAAATTAAAATTTCACATAGACTGCTATTTTATTTATTTATTTAAAAATTATTTTTTATGTTTATTTATCTTTGAGAGAGAGAGAGAGACAGACAGACAGACAGAGCATGGGCAGGGGAGGGGCAGAGAGAAAGACACAGAATCCAAAGCAGGCTTCAGGCTCTGAGCTGTCAGCACAGAGCTCAACGTGGGGCTCAAACCCCTGAGCTGTGACATCATGACCTTAGCTGAAGTCAGATGCTCAACTGACTGAGCCACCCAGGTGCCCCGCATAGACTGCTATTTTAAAATTGCAGAAAACCAAAGACAAAAGAAACTTTTAAAAGCAATCATAGGTGAAAGATAGATTACTTCCAAGTGCAATAATTAGACTGATGGGTAACTTTACAATAGGAAAAAAATTGAAAAAAAAAAAAAAAAAAACAAAAGACAATAGAATGATATTGTTAATGTGTTGAAAGAAAATAACTGCCAATCTAGAATTTCATCTCTAAGAAAATATCATTCAGGAATGAAGGTAAAATAAAGACCATTTTAGACATAAGAGAATCTGTCACCAGCAATGTTACATTACGTGAAATGATAAGGGTGTCATTCAGGTGGAAGGAAAATGAGCTCAGATGGAAGAATGATGATCAGCAAAAGAGGAAATGAATAATAAGTATATAACTAAATCTAAATGATTGTTGATTGTGTAAACCATGATAATGTTGCCTTGTGGGGCTTAAAATTAATATGTAATTAAAATAAATGAAAAAGTGGCATACAAGTTAGGAGAGGGGTAAATAAATTAAAAATACTCTGAGGTCTTTTTCCTGCCTGGGTAAAGGGTAAAGGTTCCAATTAACATTAGACTTTGAGAAGTTAAAGATACAATTCATAGTTTCTAATTTTACCACTGAGAGAAAAAGAAATGTATAACTAACAAGCTAATACACGGCTAGCCTTGAAAAAAGAAAAAAGAAAAGAAATAAAATCATAACAGAGAAAGAAAGGAGAAAAAAAGCAATATAGTTTAAGAAAGACAGGCATAAACAAATAATAAAATGGTTATTTTAACTTACACATAGTAATAATTACATTAAATGTAAATGGGCACCAACAAAAAGAGGTTATCAGATTATCAGTTCCAAAAATTTCAGTTGTATTTGGCTTTTGAGATATATAACTAAAACATGAGAATAATAAAAAAAGTAAAAGAATGGGAAAAGATATACTATCTTAAGATCAGAAAAGTAGGCTTAAAGGCAAAAAGTATTGCTAGAGATAGAAAGAGTTTCTTAATGATTAAAGGTTGAATTTACGATGAAGCAGCGATACTTCAAAATTTGCATGCACCTAAAAAATACAACCTTAAGACTATATAGAGTAAAAGTTGAAAAACCTAAAAGGAAAAGTAAATCTACAAATACAAAATATATTTTAGCACACCTCTGTCACTAACTGAAAGAACAAACAGAAAAAAAAAAGACCACGGATATAAAATATTCTTTAAAAATGATGAATAAATTTAGCCTAACATGTATAGATATGGCACAGTGTACCTAACAAGGGCAGAATGTATGTTTTTTCAAGCACACAGAAAAACTGATAAAATTTGGTCATGTCCTGGGCCGTAAAACAAGTCTCAAATTTCAAAGAATTAAAACTATACACAGTGTGTTCTTTTTTCTTTATTTTTTAAAAATGTTTATTTATTTTTGAGAGAAGGAGAGACAGAAGGTGAGCAGGGGAGGGGCAGACATGGGGAGGGGGGAGAACAAAATCTGAAGCAGGTTCCAGGCTCTAAGCTTTAAGCACAAAGCCCAATGTGGGGCTTGAACTCACAAACTGTGAGATCATGACCTGAGCCGAAGTTGGATGCTTAACCAACTGAGCCACCCAGGTACCCCTCTTTCTTCTTTTTCTATTTATTTATTTATTTATTTATTTATTTATTTATTTATTTATTTAAATGTTTATTTATTTTTGGGACAGAGACAGGGCATGAGTGAGGGAGGGGGAGAGAGAGAGGGAAACACAGAATCCAAAGCCACCCAGGTACCCCTCTTTCTTCTTTTTCCATTTGTTTATTTATTTATTTATTTAAGAATCTTTTTAATGTTTATTTATTTTTGAGACAGAGACAGGGCATGAATGAGGGAGGAGGAGAGAGAGAGGGAAACACAGAATCCGAAGCAGGCTCAAGACTCTGAGCTGTCAGCACAGAGCCCTTCCTGGGGCTTGAACCTGGTGACTGCAAGATCATGACCCAAGCCAAAGCCAGACACTAACCAAGTGAGCCACCCAGGTGCCCCCAGAGTGTGTTCTTTGATTGCAACACAAATGACCTAAATGTCATCAGAAAAATCCTCATTTGTTTGGACATACAAAATGTACTTCTGACTAACCTGTTGGTGAGAAAAGTCACAAAGTAAAATAGAAATTATTTGGAATTGGATTACAACAAACAAAATACATCAAGAGTTGTGGAATGTGGCAAAAGAAATATTCAGAGAGAAATTTATGCCCATAAATGTACATATTAGAAAACAAAGAGGCTGAAAGTTAATAATATGAGGATCCATTTTAAAAGTTAGAAACAAAACTTCAAAATAAATACATAAAAGTGATGAGATAAGGATAAAATATAAAAGTAAAAGTAGCATACAAAATAGAGGATGATGAAACTAAAAGTCAGTCTTAGAAAAGAATAAAATAATTGATAAATTCTCAGAATAATCATGAAAAAAGAAAAAGAATGCAAATAATGAAAAAGCAAATATTATGGATCTCGGAAACATAGAAAGGAAAAAAGGGAGTATATTATAAAATAATTGTATGCAATAAACTTGAATATTTATTTCAAGTAGACAAATTTCTAGAAAAACACAACCCATTAAATGTAACTCAAGAAGAACAGAAAATCTGAGCTGTCCTATAAGCAATAAAAGAATTTAATTTGTAATTTCCCCAAAAAGAAAACTTCAGAAACACAGGTTTCCTCAGGATATTTACCAGACATTTAAGAAAAAATAATGCCAGTTTAAGCTAAACTCTTTTATAGAAGGACCAAAAAAAAAAAAAGAGTAGTTTCTGACTTGTTTATGAAGCCAACACAAATATATTACTAAAACTTGTGAAAAAAGAAAGGAAAATTACACATCAATGCTTTCCTGAACATTTAGACAAAAATTTGAAATAAGATATTAGCAAACCAAATCTAGTAATATATGGGAAGACTTATTTGTAACTTTTCAGTTGAGCTTATTTTGTGAATACAAATTTGATCTAAGATAAAAATAAAACTTTAGCAAACTAGGTCTAGAAATAAACTTCCTTGTAACAAAAGATAATTTTTCTGATAAAGGATATCTATCAAAACCCTACCTTATATACCTTATTATACCTGGCATAACATCTTCCAGGTATATCCATGTTTTTGCAAATGTTGGGATTTCCTTTATTTTTATGGCTGAATAATATTTAATTTTGTGTGTGTGTCTATATAGCTATAGCTATATCTAATCTATATTCATATGCCACATTTTCTGTATTCTTCATCCATCGATGGATTTTAGGTTGCTTCTGTATCTTGGCTAGTGTGAATAATACTGCAATGAACATTTGAGTGCAGATATCTTTTTGAGATTCTGATTTTAGTTCCTTTGGATAAGTACTCATAAGTGGGATTGATGGATCATATGCTAGTTTTATTTTTAAGTTTTTGAGGAAACTCCATACTGTTTTCTGTAGTAATGGTACCAATTTACATTTCCAACAGTGTACAAGGACAAAGATTCCAGTTTCTTCACATCCTTGCCAATGCTTGTTACCTTTTTTTTTTTTTTTTAAATAATGGCCATCCTAACAGGTGTGAAGTGATATCTCATGTAGTTCTGATTTGCATTTCTCTGATAATTAGTGATGATTAGCTGAGTATCCTTTCATATACCTATTGTTCATTTCCATGCCTTGCTTGGGAGAAATGTCTGTTTCCTTTGCCTATTTTTCAATTAAGTTGAAATAAACCAGATACAGAAGACAAGTACTACATGATACCACTTATATGAGAAATCTAAAATAGTCAAGCTCATGAAAGCAGAGAGAGCAGAGTGGTGGTTGTCAGGAGCAAGAGGAAGGGGCAGATGGGAAGAAAAGTGTCAGTTATGTGTCCTGGAGATCTGGACAGCATAGTTAATACTGTATTGTATACTTAAAGATCTACTGAAAGGGTAGGTCTTATGTTAAACATTCTTATCATTAATAGTAATAGTATTGCTATTACTAAATTAAGATGGCAGGAAGAAACTTTTGGAGGTGATGGATATGTTTGTGGTGATAGTTTCATGGGTAAATACTTACCTCCAAATTCAATCTAGTTGTGTACATTAAATATGAACAGATTTTCGTATGTCAATCATAACTCAATAAAGTGTTTTTTTAAAAATAACCATTATTATATAAAAAATAATACTTTATGTGTATATGTTGGCAGATTTCCTTTTGAGATCATGGCCAAGAACAAGGTGCCTACTATCATTATGTCTGTACAACATTACATTGGGTACCCCAGCCAGTACAGCAGGAAAAATTGAAAATAAATATTATTTGATTTGGAAAGCAAGAAATAAAATTGTCAGTATTTATTCATAGGTTATATTATTGTATATGTAAAAAAGATCTAAACAAATCTACAGATAAATGATTAGAATTTACAAGTGAGTTTACCAAAGTTTCTGTAAGCAAGTCACTATTTCACAACTAATTGATTTTGAAATACCAGCCAATTAAAAAATTATAATTTAATAAATTTAACAAATTTAGTAAAAAATTACAATTTAAAATATAAATATAAATTTACAGTAGCATCAGAAATATAAAATGAAGTCCTAATAAAAAATCTAAAACAAATGTGCAAGATGTAAGTCAGCTAAGAATAGCCAAGATGCTCTTAAAGGAGAGTGAGTGAGATTTATTCTATTGAATATTAAGTTTTCTTTCAAAGCTACAATAATTAAGACAGTGCATTATTGTTGCAACAATAGCCTAATAGACTAATGATACAGAATAAATTTCCTAGAAACAGACCCATGTACATATGGGCACTTGATTTATGACAAATGTTATATCACAGGGGTAAAAAAATGGTCTTTTCAATAAATGTGTGTGGAACAAAATAGATCTACATATGATTAAAAAAAAAAAAAGAAAAAGATTCTGACCTTTGTCTAACACCATTAAAAAAATCAGTTACAGATGAATTGTGTATATCAATGTTAAAAGCAAAATAATAAATCTTGTGGAAGACAAGATAGAGATATCTTCATAATCTCAGATAAGGGAAAGATTTTTAAATAGGAAAAAACACTTATATAGAAAAGACTGATTATTTATATTCAAATTTAGAACTTTTGTCCATTAAAAGAAACCATCAAGGGAATGAAAATGCAACCCCAAGAATGAGAAAAGATATTTTCAAACAGCTAAAACCAGCAAGGCTAGTTTCTAGAATAAATAAAGAACTCCTAAAGATCAATTAAAAAAGAAAAAAAAAAAAAAAGACAGCCTAATAGGAAAATGGGCAAGAGAGTTGAACAAGGATTCCACAAAAAGATGAAATATTCACATGGCAATGTATCTCCCTTTATTAGTAATTGATAATAGTAGGGAAAATGTAAGTTGAAACTCTGATGGGAACACTACCTAACTACAGAATGGCTAATTTAAAAATTTGTTAGCAACAAATTTTGGTATGAATGTGGAACAACTGGACCTCTTACACACTACTGGTGAGTGTGTAAATTGACTCAGCCATGCTGGAAAATGGTTTGGCTGTGCTTTCCAAAACTGAGGATATCCACATCCTATGACCAAACAGTTTCACCCTTAAACAGTCACCAGAAATCCATGCACACATATGTCAAAAGGTAATTCACAATGGGCCAATGCTGGAAACAACCCAAATGCCCATCACCAGTAGAATGGATAAGTAAAATTAGTTATCTTCATATAGCAGCATGCAATTCAGCAATGAAAGTGAGCAACTACTGCTACATGCAAAACGTCAATAAATTTCACAAGCCTAATGTTAAATGAATCCAAACACAAAAGAATATATGTGTGATTCTTTTTATATACGGCTTTAAACAGGCAAACTTAAGCAATAGTATTTAAGAATGCAAATTAGGTTATAAGATTATAAAGAAAAGCAAACAAGTGATTACCATAAAGATCATGATAGTAGTTACCTTTGGCTGGTAAGGGAGAGAGAGGCAGATGGAGGGCTTTTGGGATGCTGGAAACGTTTTTATCTTGACCTGGGTCGTGGTTATACAAGTGCTCATTTTGTAATTATTTAATAAAGTGCATATTTATATTTTAGGTACTTTTCTGTATAATTTTGCTATACAAAAGAGATGGGGCAAAGTTAACAGAGAAGTGATAGCTTGCCTTCTACCTCTTTTTCTTCCTCCTCCTCTTTCTTTTCTTTTTCCTTCATTTGCCTGAGCATTACCCAGGCCTATGGGTCCTAGAACTATTTTATGTAAAAACAAAATAAATGCCTTTTCCTAAGGATTTTTTTTTTCTTTTTACAATTTTACTCTCCAAAGAATAGTATTCTGAAGACAAGTGTTAAGATAAAAGAACTGAGTGGAATCATTAGTCACCTCAGGGCTCCTCTGTTGTACTTTCCACATTCCATTAGTCTTTGCATTTGTGGGGGCGAGAGGAGTCCTACTGTTTGGGGCTTGGAATTCTGAAAGCAGTGAATAAACTCTGGCTGAGATTTTAAAATACTCCTTGTTCATGGTGATATTAATGCTCTGAATTCTTCTTGGATTAAGGAATATTACCTACCCACTTGTAGATGTGGGCAGATGTAGTCAACGTTGAGAATGCTTGGAAGGTATTTCTGACCCCTGCCAGAAATGAAAGCAGTAAACTCTTCACCCCCTGTCAGAGTACCTGAAATCTCCACCCACACCCACAGCCCCTTAGGGATTTAGTAATTTGGCATTTGATTTTTATCTCTGGACTTTCCTACAGGCAGTTGCCCCTGGGAGGGAGATGTTGGGGACAAATTCAGTGTCTGACACCTCTGTGACAATGAGTTCTTGACATTATCTTCCCTACCTGATCTCTGAGCACAGAGAGAGGTAAAGTAGAGGAATGTCTCTGTGGCAGAAAAAAGGGAGGGAACTAGGGAAGGTTAAGAATAGTCATTTGTCCTTTTGCTATTGACTTGGAAGAGTTACCTATATATTTTGGATATTAACCCCTTATCAGATACATGATTGACAAATATTTTCTCTCATTATGTGGGTTGCCTTCCGCTCTGATTATTTTATTGTTGTTGTGCATAAGCTTTCTGGTTTGATGTAGTTCAATTTGTCTGTTTTTGCTTTTGTTGTCTCTGCTTCTGATGTCATATCTAAGAAATCATTGCCAAGATAAATGTCTTAAAGCTTTCTCCCTATGTTTTCTTCTAGGAGTTTTATAGTTTCAGGTTTTATGGTTAAGTCTTTAATCCATATTGAGTTGATTTTGTGTAATGTATAAAATAAGTGTCCAGTTTCATCCTTTTGCATGTGGGTATTCAGTTTTCCCAACACCATTTGTTGAAGGAACTATCTTTTCCCCACTGTGTATGTTTGGCACTCTTGTTGAAGATCAATTGACAATACGGGCAAAGAACTTGAGTAGACATTTATCCCCAAAAGACAAATGACCAACAGGTATGTGAAAAGATCCTCAACATCACTAATCATCAGGGAAATTCAAATCAAAACCATAATGAGATATCATGTCATACCTGTTAGGATGGCTATTATAAATACAACAACAACAACAACAACAACAACAACAGAAAGCCCCCCCCAAAACACAAGTTGTTGGTGAGAATGCAGAGAAATTGGAACCCTTGTGCACTGTTGGTGGAAATGTAAAATAGTGCAGATATTATGGAAACCAGCATGGAATTTCCTCAAAAAATTAAAAATAGAACTACCATATGATCCATCAATCCTACTTTTGAGTATTTATCCAAAGGAATTAAATCAGAATCTCAAAGAGATTTTTGCAATCTTATGTTCATTACAGCAATATTTACAACAGGAAAGATGCAAAAGCAACCTAATGAATGAATAAAGAAAATGTGGTGTGTGCATACAATGGAATATAATTCAGTCTTAAAAAAAGAAGGAAATTCTATTATATGAGACAATAGGAATGAACCTTGAGGACATTATGCTAAATTAAATAAGCCAACCACAGAAAGACAAATACTACATGCTTCCATTTACTAAAAGTATCTAAAATAGTCATTCTCATAGAAACAGAAGGTAGAAAGGTGAAGGGGTCTGGGAGAACGGGGTATGGGGAGTTGTTATTCAATGGATATAAAGTTTTAGTTAATGCCAGTTGAAAAGTTCTGGAGATCTTCTGTATAACCTTGTATTTGTAGTTAACAATTCCCTACTGTATACTTAATAATTTGTTAACAAGGCGGATCTCATGTTATGTGTTCTCACTATACACACACAGGTAATCAGACCAACATCCAAGCCTGACTTCATGAAGGAGATAGGGAGAAGATTGAGTGAAAGTGTTCTAGATTAGTTTAAGGAAGGTTCTACAAAGCTGCAGGGTCCTTGAGCCAAAGTTTGTGGATTTAAAATTTTAAGAGTCAGAGCCTTTAATAATTTATGCTTCCTGAAAGTCCAGGTGGAAAATTCTTATGACTGCCATAGCAAGGAGGGAAAGGGAAGCTGGTATTCTGAGGACAGTTTCTAGTGCCTCCCCCAAGTGGGAACTTTGAAGGCTGACTAATCTTTGCCCTTTGAAAAATTACTTTGGGACATGAAGTTAAATCCAGTGACTAAAGCTGAAACACAATGGTCTGAACTGCCCATATTCTTCCAGCCTCTGTGAGGCTCTCCTGAGTTTCCTCTTCTTGGGGGCACTCCAAGGCATCCCAGGAGTTAGACTCTGGGGACAGGGAGAGAGGTTCTCAAAGTCAGTGTGGAAGGCCCTTGCTGAGTTTCTTTCTGACAGTGTTTCTGCTGAAAGCAGGTACCATGATGAGGTAAGAATCCTGCCCTTGGGAAGACTACACCTGGCTTTGTTCAGGAAGAGAAGGGAGAGGAAGTTCAGGTTCTGAACATTCCATCTGGTGTTCTTTTTCTCAGAATCCTGAGCTAGCCCCATTGGATATGACTTATCTCTCTTTCGATCTCAGCATTTCCCACCCCACCTTCCCTCTGGAAGACTTCTGATGCCTGGGAGCAGGGATCATGCATTTATCTTCTCCTTCCTCCCCACAGGGCAGGCCACAGGGCCTTCCCTTTGCTTCCTCCCAAAATAGCCCTCCTGCCCCCCAAGGCTCATTGAATACTCTTCCAGAAAGCATTTGTGGCTTACTTCAACCAAAGCTCATTATCCCCAGGGCACTTGCAGTGTGAACTGAATACACAGGGTCTGCATTGTTGTCTAATTGTTTCTCTGTGTATCTTGTTCTTTTATTAGACAGGAAGCTCTCCTAGGAATCTGTTCTTTATCTCTATCAGATCATCCCGTACACAATAGGGCCTCTTTTACATATAAGAAGCTTCAAATGAACAGTCAACAGGACTGCAAGGTCAGGATCAATACTGATGATTACTTTAGGAATCTAAATGGGAGAATATTACATTGCCTCTGGAAGCAAGACAAACCTTAGAAGCAAAGCTAGTTTTAGGGGAAGATGGTAGCATTTTCAACATGAGGAGGTTGAGGAGCATGCTGGTGAAGAGTCCTACAGAAAAATGGGAATGGGGACTGGAGGTGTGGGAGTCATCATCATAGCGTGGAGATTTTTACCCTTTCAGCATATGCTTACTCAGCATAGCATTGAACCACTCTCAACACAGTTGGGAATGTGTATCAGGCATAAAATCTCTTCTCAGAGAGTAGCTAATTTCTGCAGAGGTGAAACATGGATGCACTAAATAATAACCTAAGATTATTTAAATGAAAGTCCAAGATAACAGAAGTGATGTACAGCCCAGCGTGTAGTTGACAAATAAGAGATGCAGCTAGTAAGTCCTATTTGTTCCAGAGAAAGAAAAATCCAAGGTACAAACTTACATTGAATCTTTAAAAAAGGGAGAGAAAAGGAGAAAATCCCAAGTGAGTGCAATTCATTAGCAAAATGTAAAGGCGGGAGTGTGCGTGTCAACTTGGACATATTTAGAAATGTCTAGGAGATTCCAGTTACAAGGAGATTCCAGGATAAGGCTGTAGTTACACCAGGGAGCCTCATCTGTCTGACATTAATGTACCTTTGCAGGAAATAGTGTGACATAAGGCAAAGGTGCCTGGGTTAGAAGTCATGGCCCTGAGCTCTAACCCTGCTTTACCATTTACTAGTGGTGAAGACAGTGAATCTTCCCAAATCCCTGTTTCCCATCTATAAAAGCAACCCCTATGTTAAAGGACTTTTGTGAAGAACCAAAGAGAAAACATTTGTGAAAATCCCGCAAATGCAACAGTTAATGGATGTTGGTTATCATTACATTCGACCTCTTTACACAGTGCCTCTCCATTCTCTGAATTCTTTATTTTTTAAGTTCATTTATTTATTTTGAGAGAGACAGAGGCATGCAAGTTGGGGAGGGGCAGAGAGAGAGGGAGAGAGAGAGAATCTCCGGCAGGCTCTGAGCTGCCAACACAAAACCCAGTGTGGGACATGAACTCAAGAAACCATGAGATCATGACCTGAGCCGAAACCAAGAGTTGGACATTTAACCAACTGAGCCACCCAGGCTCCCCTCCCATTCTCTGAATTCTTGAAGATACCTAATGCTTATATCATTAATTTTGACCAACCTATGCCACCTGTTATCTCTTAATTGCTTCATAGGTTTGTAGAAGCTTCTTAGATATAAAACTTACTGGGGGCAAGAGCCTTTTCTTAGATATTCACTACATGCTCAGAATATTGTGGGTACATGCTAGGTACTCAAAATATTGTTACAATGATTGATTTCTATATCCATGAGGACCAAAATAATACCCAAAAGATTTCCAGAGGAAGTGGATGTTGGGGTTGACATTGATGGATGGGTCAGTAACAATAGGTAATATTCAAGACACAAGATACCTGGTGGGGGGAATGATGTGAGCATAGTGGCAGAGTTTTTAAAAATGTTTTCTGGATGTCTGATACCTCTAGAACATTCTACCAGGTTTTGAAGTCATTTATCACTCTGATGCTTCGTGAGAAAACCAAATTAAACAAAACCAAAAGAGAAAATATCCATCCAGCAGCTGGACAGCTAAGTTATTTTTAGGGAGAGGAGAAGAAGCCAGGGTTTGGAACTCAGCAAAACATCCCACCCTGTTTGGGGTTGACCAGTCCCTGGAAATGCATGAGTCTAAGCATTTTCTCAGCTGTAACTCTCCAGCACATGTGTATTTGAAGGGAAACTTAATCCATCTGTTTCTAATTCATTTACATTGAACTCATCAAAAAAGCTGTTGACACGTCCTTTGCCTGGCCAAGTTCTCCATGGGTTTTCAGGAAATCCCAATACATTATTGAGTTCTTTTTGGCATCCTAGGGTTATTGGGTTTTGTCTTTACTGGCAACCCAGGGAGAGTGGAGAATGCTCTGAATTGGAGTCATTCCAAACCTCCAAAGCTCTGCTCTTTCCTCAGAGCCTCAGTGGCTCCTAGAGTCTGACCAGCTTGGAAAAAGAACAAAGTAAATGGAACCCTAAGGTTTCAGATCTCTCCTTGCTCCTAGCAGAGTCTGAGGGATGGCCCAGGAGAGGGAGAAAAGTGTTTTAGAGGCAGTTTGGCCAGTAGACTAACATACAGGATGAAGAGAGTTTTAATTCTAGATACTGTGTGATCTTGGGCAAAAGAAGTTCCTTTTCCATTCTTCAATTCCCCATAGTAAGACAATGATGTTGCAATGTTATATCTGTGTCCTAGAGATGGCTTCTGTGTTTCGTATGTGGTTTGTGACTTTGGAAACAAACATCACAGTAAGATATTATTTTCTAGATACCCAGATGACAGTCCTGACCCCTTTGAGTAGAGTGTATTCTGGGTATCCCATATTTAGCAATGGGTATGGGCAAGGATGAATTGTTCATCCTCACTCTTTCTTAGGCTTGGTGAAGGGTCCAGCTTGGGTGTGTAGCCCAAGTCCTGAGTGATGCTGACTGATCCACAGAGAGGTTAGATTATTGACAGCTGAGTCCCCCAAACTTTCTACTTAATACAACTACTTAGGCAGACATGCAAGGAGATTTGTGTCCCTGCAAGCATAGACATAGCTAATAACTCAGTGGAAGAGATAAACATGTACATTTTTCAGAGAACTAAAAGCTGAAAAGGAACTTGGGAACTCATAATACTTCTCTTTTAATATGAGGGAAATTGGGGCTCTAAGAAGCAAGATAATGTGCCTGGCACTTAAAAGATATTGATTTTATGCCAGCCCTATGCTAAGTGTGATCATATTTAGCAGCACTGGATGGAAGATATTATTAATTTCATTTTTCAGATGAAGTAACCGGGGTGCAAAAGAGGCTGATAACTGGCCAAAGTCACTCAGTGAGCAAGTTATGAACTAGAAGTTGAATTCAGCTCTAACTTCAAAAGTCGATTGACATACGGCTAGCTAGTGAAGGATAAGAATTCAGAATCCTGGATCTCCCAGCCAAAGAATATTCTGAAATGTTAAAGCTGGGTTGTACCTCCAGTGTTCATGCCCTCTCCACTACAATGTGTCCCACCGTCTGGGATCTGCCTAGGGGTTAGCTGCCTGCGGAGAAGAGACCAGTGGCAGAGGTAGAAAGTGATAGAGGGTAAAGCAGGTAGAAGGGAAGCTGAATCTCCCACCTGTTCAGAGCCAGGCTCAGTGAGTGGCCTTCAAAGACTCCCATATGGTGACTATGACAGAGCAAGGTTTAGAAGCCAGCAGACAGCAGTGACCAATCAATTCAAACAAAGACCAACAGAGCACCATATTGGTCAGACACTTGTCACTTTCCATCTTTTCTATCCTTTTTGCCCCAACACACCAAGGGTTGAGAGGGTAGTAGGAGATGTCCTAAGAGTAGACCAAGCTCTCCTCTTTTCCTTTGGGCCAGAGCCTGGCCAGTTTTAAGGGAGGAAATGATGCCATATTGGATGTCTGATGGAGTTCTGAACAAGGCTCAGCTTATTTGTGTGTGTGTGTGTGTGTGTGTGTGTGTGTGTGTGTGTGTGTGTTTTAACAGTTGGTACTGATTAGGCAGCAATGAGATATACCTAGGTTGTCATTAAAAATGGGAAAAGGGATTTGTCAGGGCTGGTTTGAAACAGGTATTAGGGAAAAAGCAAATCATTTCATGTCTGTGCCCCATGCGTTCTAACTGTTCAGTGGGCAGATTATCTTCTTCTCTTTTTTCCAACCATCTATCAATGGAGGGAGTTTGAAAATGGAATGTGTCCTTAGATAAGATTCTTTTCTTCTTCCTCTCCCCTTGGGCATGTTTTGCTTGTGTCTGCACTCCCTGATTTTGGCCAGAAAGAGACCCAGAAGAAAAAGACCCAGATACCACCAGGTTGACTCTTCTTCCCAGATGAGCTACTCAGCACACACAATGCCCAGACATCATGGAGAGAAAGAGAGAGAGAGAGAGAGAGAGAGAGAGAGAGAGAGAGAGAGAGATGGACAGATACACCAACAGACAGATAAGATGTCAGGGAGGGAAAGGGACCAGATATAAGGGACAGAGGGGGCAGGGAAATGTAGCAAAGGAGAGAGAAAAAAGTGGAGAGAGTAGGAAGATGGGAAGGGAGTGGGGGAAGTAGGGAGAAAAGCAGAATGAAAGGGGGAGAAGGGGGTCAGGGGAGAGGCATGGGTTTTGGGGTCAGAGCTGGAGCAGTTGCCTGCCAGGCCTGCTGCCCAGCCGGCTGCTGGAACATCTGCATCCTGGCAGGGGTGTTTCCAAATGAAGCTACCTCTTCCTTGGACTTCTTCTTTGTGCATTGGAGTGCCTGCCCAGTTATGCCCCTCCCAGACTGCTTGCCTTTCCACTTACTAATCAGCCACTCATGTCTAAACAGCTAAATCAGCTCCAAACATGGGCGATGGGTGAGCAGTTGAGGTAACCCTGGGGTCAGCGAGCGGGGAAGAAGTGTTTGCTCTTGGATTTCACAATCCTAGGCACAAAAGGAGCTGACTGGCTGCAGGAATGCTGCCCTGATCTCTTCTCAAATAGCTGAATTTATGGAAAGAGCACCAAAGTGGAGTGAGGGTCTTGGGACAGAGTCACTGTATGGCCTTGGTGAGCTGAAAGTCTTATTGATTGTCAGTTCCATCATCTGTAAAACAAGGAGCTGAAGTCCCTTCCTGAGGATTTGGGAAGAAAGATGTTCACGCAGCCTTATTTGGATATTCTTTGGAATCTGGTTCCTGAGTTTGGATAGAGAGTTCAGATAGGAGTTGAAAGCTGTTATTTCCCTCTCAAAGTCTCTCATCTTTCTGTAGCATCTCAGGACTTCCGTGGGGTCCTACCACAAGGGTCTCTGCACCGTTGCCCATCCTCAGAGGTGCCAGATGATTTCAGGTGTCAGGGCCAAACTTCAGCCCCTGAAAGAGGAAAGCTTGTTTCCAAGCATCCCTGGCTTCTGTGGTGTCCTCTTGGTATTTTTGAGGGTCCCCCATCCCTGGGTGTCACTCTCAGGTAAGCCCTCCTACTCTGGCTTTCAGCCACAGATAATCAATCTCTGCAAAGCTGCCACAGACCTGGAAGTTTCCAACGGCTAATTCTATGGAAAGAGGTTCTTGTTTAGCCCTTCCCTGGGAAATCTCACTGTTAAAGGCCATCCTGTTCTTTCCCCAGATGGCCGTTCTCCTGGCCCTTCCTTTTCCTCCTCTTTTCCTCCTTCTTTCCCTGGCTCCCATGGCCCCTGAGGAAGATGTCCTGGGAAGCGGGGCCAGGCTGGGCCACCATCTATGGCCTCATTCCTATGGCAGTGGGAGGTGATCTCAGGCAACCCACTCATCTCTGTGCTGGGCTAGTGCAGGAGGCCTGGAGCCTACTGTGTGCCATTTGGTAATTCACCTACCCTTGATAACAGCACTACTAGGCAAACACTAACATGCCCTTTTTACAAATGAGGACATTAAGGCTCAGAAGATTATGAAATCATACCTAAAATCATACCACAGCTACTGGCAGACTGGAATTTTAAGGAGAGTTTGGCATGCTTGGATACTGACTGTCTGGGGGAAGTGTGACAAGGGGGACACTCAAGCATTGTATGTTCTCTGCTCCCAGTGGGTCTCACATAACTCCCAAGTCAAATTCTTGTCACTTTTCAAAGGCAGCTCCAGACTCAGTCCTGCTGGGAAAGTCCCCCAGTCTTCCTTCTCACATCCTTCCTCTCCACCCACCATCTTGAGCTACTACAGTGTGCACAGGAAGAACCAAATTAGTTCATTCTTCATGTGGGTCTCCTTCCTCAGGACTAGGAGCTCCTGACTGGCCTACATGGGGCTTTCATGGTCTCGCTCCCTGACCACTCTTATTATGTTCCATGCTAATGATGAAACTGAATCACCAGCATAGCTAAGCCACGGAGACTTCTGGGTTCCCATTTGCCTGGCTCTCACCTGAGCTAGCTTGGTCCCTTTGGAGGGTTCCAAAGGAGGGTCCCTTTGCCTGCAGGTGCTAGCTGGATTCCCACTGAGGACAGCAGAGTGCAGAGGAAATGGCTGGTTGCCCTCATAGGCTTACTCTGCCACAGACAGGCCTACTCTTAGTCCAACATCCCTGTCCTCAACATCAGCAAACTTGCTGGCTTTCCTTCCCTTATCCTCACCTGTGTACCCTGAACTTCCCTAGGACATGGTGCTTGTGGGTAATGGAGTCATATTAACAATAGTCACCTTCTGACATTCATGAAATCTTTCTACTAAGACACTTAGCTTCCCAGATGGAATTTCATATGTTCTTTCCTATAAATCTTGTTGGTGGCCTTCCCGGGTACTGCTGTCAGTGCTCTTGGTAGTCTGCTTCCCTTGGGCACTACTACCTACTACCTTCTCTGCTCTGATCCCCAGGCCCCACTTCAGTCCTCCTGTCCCAGGCACCACTGCCATCTGCTGCTGGGCACCACTGCAGCTGTGGCCACCCTCTCCACAGTACAGGTGGAGACAGCAGCTAGAGACAGCAGCTATGTAGAGTCAACATGTTAGAGGATGCCTCCTTATCCCTCTGTGTGATACATTTTTGGTGCCATCATAAGTAGAAGCCTATCTGTGATAACTGGCAGCATTTTTTGTGAAGTAGCTTTTTCAGGATTTTTATCATGCCACTTTTTCCCTTAGACCTGAGACATAGCTGGATGGGGAGGTGCATACAGAGAACACAAATCATGCTGCCCTCAATGACCTTTCTCTACCAACCACTGCAGCTGTGTTCCTGGGCCAAGCCTGGCTTCCTGACTCTTATTTATTTTAAGAGGGTTTTTTTTTTTTTTTTTGCCAGGAAGATGCTTAGCCCCTCATGAAACAGATGCCCAATAGATTCACCTCATCTGATTTCCAAACCTGCCTTGATCCCACCAGGAACCTACTGCCCTGACCTCATGTGCCTCTTTGTCATCTCCTCTGTGCTCTTTCTGCCTATGCTTTCACTGTGTCCTTGCTCCTGCCTGGAGTGAGTAGAGATGTACTTCTGTGTCATGATGTCTTCTGGCATCTTTCTTCCACTCTAAGCAGCTAAATCTCACTTCGCCTTCAAGGCTCATCTGAGCCCCTACTGCCCTGAGAATATTCCCTTGATTATCGAATTCTGCACCATAGCTCCTTCTGTTCAGCTCCTACAGCCCTTATTTAGAACCACCCATACAATTATGTGACCATTTTACCTGTGCTATAGACAGAATGTGTCCTCTCAAAGTTCTTATGTTGAAGCCTGACCCTCAATGTGATGGTACTTGAAAATGGGGCCCTCAGAAGGTGATTAGGTGATGAGGGTGGAGCCGTCATGAATGGGATTGGTGCCTTATAAGAGACCCCAGAGAGCTCTTTCTATGTGAGGACATAGCAAGAAGATGGTTGTCTATGAACCAGGAAGAGGGCTCTCACCAGACACAAATCTGCTGGCACCTCGATCTTGGACTTCTAGCCTGTGGGCAATAAATGTCTGTTGTTTATAAGCCATCCATTTAATGGCGATTTGTTACAGCAGCCTGAATGGACTAAGACACCACTCAAGTTTTTCTCTACCTGATGTAATCTCTTCCTATCTAGCCTGGGTGTCTCTTGAGGTATTGGAACATGTCATTTGCTTCTCTTGCTTCTTGCAAAGCACTCACTGCTTGCTGGTGCTTAGCAAACCTTTAATAACTGAGTGAGTAAAAGCAAGGACATGGTTGATGTGGGCTGGGAGGTTTTGGTAGCCCAGTTCCATCTGGTGATTAGTCCCTTTCTTTTTGCTGCCTTCAAACATGACATGGTTAATTAAAATTCACTAAGAAGTCTGGGAACTGGCATCTTCCATTTTGCAAACCACACTCTGTTTGGTTCTGCCCTCCTCCCCTCAGCCACCCAGTTGGCATCCCTGAAAGTGAAAGTGACTGCAGGCCCCTTCCAGGTGTTACCCCTCCACCTCTAAGGGGGAAGATTTAGTTGTATGGATTTTGGCAAAGGTTTAAAACCAGCAATAAATAACAGGAAATTCAGCATACCATTCTGCATATTTTATAACTCAGTCTAATAAAGAAATAATCCAAGATGGCACCTGCTAAGAAAACGAAGTTTATTGAAATATGACTGTAATATAGAAAAGATGGCTAATGCACTAGGCTGCAAGATGTTAATGCTCTACACTTCAGCTGGTGTGTTTAAAAGAAGTCTCTCATGTATTTTATTTTATTTTATTAGGAGCCATATCATTAGCTTTTAAAGACGTTGTGAGTGAGAGAGAGAAGAAAAGAGATTTGAACTATTTAAAAAAAAAAAAAACCTCAGCAACTCAACCAGCCTTTCTCTACAGACGAAACAAACAAACCAAAAAAAAAAAAAAAGTTTTTTTTCATAAACATTTTTTTTCCGGCTGGGATATTAGGACAGTATATTAAATTCCCCCAAAAGGAGGCCCTAGAACTATTTACATAATAATGTCTCCACTGTGGTTGTGACAGATGGGCTTCACTGACGCAGACATACTGTTAGGGGCTTAGCAATAGATTAAAAAAAACCACCACAATACTGTGTAACATAATAAAAGTGTATTGTAATGTACATCATAACTTGTGGCCAAGGTTAAATTTGCAGTCGGAGTATGAAAGTCGTATTCCATTATACAAAATAGATGTTACACGGAAAGGCATTAAAGATGAGTTGACTCAACCATTTATTTTTAGTTTATATTTTATTCCATTTTCCTTGGCCCTACTTATACAGTATTTTTTAATCATATGAAATGACATCATTATGTGCCCCCTACCCCTACCGCAGAGTGAGGGGCAGCCTGAAATCTATGGACTTTCTTAGCTTTGTGGATTCATGTTTCAGGGGGTCCTGACATTTTACACTACTGGAAAATGGCTGTTTTGTATGGTTTTTTTTTTTTTTTTTTTTGCTTCATTCAAAACCTTTTGCTGGAGCTGAGACCAACAATGGCCTCTGAGGGTGGCTTTCTTTGGTTTATATGGAATCTTTGGAGACAAGCTATAGTTCCAGGGAAGTGGTGACGTGGATATGAGAGCAGAGACTATCCCATGGAGCCATCCCATGGAGGATGGTTTGTGAACTCCCTCCTAGGTGACATTTCTTGTCCAGGGCTTGACTGTTGACTTCAACTTGATGGTTCCACCCCATGAAGTCACCCTGTCTCCACTGGCATGTGCTCCAAGGCATTGCATGAAGGGAGTGATCTCCTTACTTTGTGAGGAAGTATTTATGGGGTGGGAGATCTGCTAGAGACATTTTATCCTTGTCTATTGCCTCAACTCTCCAGGTGTCTTTCAGTGTTAATAGGAAGATATTTTTTAGAATCACAGAATTTTGGAGCTAGAACAAGACATTTGTGCAGATAATTCTCCATGTGCCTCATTTCTTTACCCATAAAATGGGAATCCTTTGGTTCCTACCTCCTGGAGGTGGTTGTGAGGTTTTAATAAAACAATACAAAGTGCCTAGTGTGTAGTAAGTACTCCATAAATATTAGATATTTCATATTATGATCACAAATAGTATTGCACTTAGAGCTGATCTTCTGGAAACTAAAAAAGGTAATGGAAGAGCTGTGTTTTTCCCCTTTATGACCCCTTTCTCTCTCCCTGGGTCTCTTTTCAGGCCAGAGATTAGCCCTTCCTTTCATTCTTTATATACTCTTTGCATTTCATCCTCTTGTTTTCTCCATATCCAATGGGAGCCATTTCTCAAGACTCTACTGAAATTTTGTCTTCTCCCTGAACTAGCTGTTCACGTCTCCAACTTGACAAGCTCTGGCCTTCTCTGAAACTCAGAGCAACTTGCATCTGCTCATTCACCTGGTGTCAATTTGCAGATGGAAATTGGACAGAGTGAAATGTTACTTCCTAAGAACTCTGAAGCAACCAAGATTCTGCAAGCAGGGAGCTCCATGTTACTGAAAGACCGAAAGAGTGGCTGTATGCCTTTGTGGGGATGCTAGGACAGATTATAGCTTTCTAGAAGGCTAAAGTTGCAAGTGCTTTGAGAGTTCAGCCAGTCCATGCCTCACCTTTAAAATATGAGGGTAGTGGAAACCGAGGCCCAGGTAGACAGGAGGCTGCTTTACCAGGAGTCCCACAGCTCAGTAGTGGTAGAGCTGGCTTTGAGCCTCAGCTGGTCAATCACCCTCCCAGGATGCTATAGAGGCTGCACCAGGTATGGAAATTAACTGGAAGACTTCTAAAGTTTAAGATAAAAAGTTGTCCATTGTTGTCTTGAATTTTATTTTTTTTAGTTGTGATTAAGTTTTGCTTATTGGTGAATGATCTTTCTAACTATTATATATTCAATGAAGGCAGGACTGTATTAACTGCTTCTGTGTACCCAGCACATGTAGTATACAGTAGGATTAAATTTTACTACAAGGTGGTCAATTACTATTTGTTGATCCAATTTAATTGACCCTAAACTAGGGTTACTTCTCTAGCTAGGATACTGAGTTAGTATCTTAAATTTAGACCTTACAATATGCAGATGGCAAGACCGACCCTGTAGAAGCTGCCAAAGGGAGGGAAGGTTGAGAGAAAGAACCAGAGGGCCTCTACCTAGGGAGAGAGCCCTGGACATATAGTAGCTGGTGTCAGTGTTCATGGGAGGTTGGGAATGCTGAACAGGCTAGTGTCACATGTGAGAGTAGCTCATGGAGAAGAGTGAGGCTTCAGACAGGAGCCAGAACTGTGGAGACAGGCCCCAGGTGTATCTGAGGAATTGCACATCTCTCTATTGTCCTGGGTCTTTTGCAAGGTTTTCCCAGGAGTTGGGATACTGGGTTTTGGGTGGGGAAGGTGGATGATATTGTCTACCTAGTGGAGGCAGTCTGAGGAACTAGGAGAAAGTCCCCTTTACAGAAGGTTGCATACCTCCTAGTTTTGTGTTCCTCTCACTTCCCTCCTGTTATCCTTCTGTCTTTAATCAAGTCTTGTTTGGTGATCCAGTCTTGTGTCAGGATGTCTTGGGTGATCAACAGGTGGTTGTTTCTGTCCTAAGCATATAGGTTAGAGTGTAAAGGGGAAGTGGTGTTGTCTTTAGGTCATCATGCTTGTAAGAATATCTATACTCCTATGGCAAAGATGAACTTTGGAGGCATACCTGGGACCCTAGGCAGAAGTTCCCTCTCATCAATGGATTTCTTTTTCCAGCACAGCTCAGGAGGTTTGGGTTTTGCTATTTAAGGGAGGGGGCTTTTCTCTGCAAAAACCCACCCAATACAGGTCCCAGATTCCGCTCTAAACAATTACATTAACCTTGCTTTAAGCAGTTTTTAATTCTGATATATTTTGCTTTGGTCAATACCAGCAACCTCTCAGAAGACATCAGAGATAGGTAGAGAGCATAGCCTCTCAGTGCTCTAGAGTAGCTTGGGGGAACTGTAAGGCATGACTTTAACTAATGGTCCTCCCTCGGGGGCTGCTCACCTGGGCTCCAACAACCTTGGAAGCTAGAGAAGTTGACTGCTAGGGGTGCCTTTTGGGACGGAATTTCTAGAAGGACTGCTCTGAATTCTTACTGTTTCAGATAATGGGACCTCAAGCACAATCTGAGCATATGGTTACCTTCATGGAGTTATTTGAAGAGCACTGGAAAAGCACTTTTTTCTGTATCAGCACTGTCCAATCGAAATGTAATGTGAGCCACAAATGCAAGCCAGAAATGTAATGTAAAATTTACTACTAGCCATATTTTAAAAAGTAAAAAAGAAGCAGGTGAAATTAATTATATTAATTCTTAAAATTTAATTCAATCTATAATATTCTAATTTTAACATATCATTATTATAAAAATTATCGAGGGGTGCCTGGGTGGCTCATACAGTTGAGTGTCCAACTCTTGATTTTGGCTCAGGTCATGATCTCATGGTTCATGGGTTCGAGCCCCACGTTGGGCTTCATGCTTACAGCATGGAAACTGCTTGGGATTATCTCTCTCCCTCTCTCTCTGCCCCTTCCCCATGCGTGCGCTCTCTCTCTCTCTCTTAAAATAAATTAATACACTGAAAAATAATTTAAAAAGTTATTGAGATATTTTTCATTATTTTTTTTCATAATAAGTCTTTAAAATGCCACATTTATTTACAATTAAAGTACATCTCAGTTGGGATCAACCACTTCTCAAGTGCTCAATAGCCCCATGTGGCTGGTGGCTACCATATGAGATAGCACAGGTCTCAATGATCTCTTTTCTGCTGAAATTCTGCTGAAATTCTGGGTTTGGGGAGGCAAGTAGATTAAGGGATTGTTACTTGTTCTAACTCGAATTTCCTTTTAAGTGTTCACATTTTAATTCCTTATCATGTTATTGACCTTTAACCACAGTGATCAAAATTCTAAAGCTCTTTTCAGTGTTGCCGGGGTAAAAAGATGATTAAGGATTTAGCATTGCTGGTGGGGTTTGGATATCAAGGCCAAAGGCTGCCGGAGGGCCATCCTCTGGAAGGTATTGAGCTCTGAGGAGGACAAACAGTTGAGATGACGGAAATGGCTTTAAGGAAGTGCCCTGGCCACATGCAGGAGAGGAGTGAGGAGAGGGGCTGGTAGATTCCCTTTCCTGTCTACATGACTTCAGAGTAAATCATGAATCTCTCTGAACCTTGCCTTCCTTGTCTGTAATGTGGGGATAAGTCCTTTCCTGCTTTCCTCAAAGGAACATTGTGAGGTCCCTTTTCTATGGTTCATGGAAAGTAGCTTTGTATAAACACTAAAGTCCCTCATTCATGTACATTGCTAGCCATCCAACTGTGAATCTTCCAGCAGAGCTGCTGTGGCTACTTCAATAGAAGCAGGTTTTGTTAAGGGTCCATGCCTAAGCCAAGAACTGTAGAGAGGGAGGAGGTGTCAAAGAGGGAGTAATTCCTGCCTCATTTGGAAAGAGGAGACTCAGATGGAAACAATTAGAAGATAGAATATAATTCCCATGAAGAGACTTGTTCAGAGAGTGACAGTGGAGACAGTGGAGAGGGCACAGTGTGAGCCTTGGTATAGGAAGGGTCAGTTGTGGGATGAGAGGCCCCCAGGCAGGATGCAGAAGGTTTGAAGAGGCAGAGCAAGAAAGAAGAGAGTGTTCCTGGTGGAAGGCACAGCACAGACAAAGGCCAGGAGGGAGAATGAAAAATCACAGTCTGGAGGTAATGAGAAACCTCCTGATTAGGACAGAAGTGAGGAACAGAGAGGGTAGTCCACTGGGTCCCTTCCCTGTCAGCACCTTTCCCAGAGCATCAGATGTCAGGCAGAAACCACACTTCTGATGCCCAAGTCTTATGTCTTGCCCTGAAAGTGGGTCACCCACTGCAGAGGAGACCAGCCCACTTGAGATAAATATGAAATACAACCACAGCCATGGTGGGGATGCTCTGATAATCACAAGATGCTCTGGGCAGCTCAGTGAGAGAGTCTGATCTCAGACCATCTCTCTGTTGCACATGCTAATTCCAGGAATAAAACCAGATAGAGGCCCTGCTAAAATCAAAATTGTCAGGCATTTCCAAAGTTTCCAGGGACTTCTGGCTTTCGACTCAGTTCTTTATTTAATATCAGTTTAATATTTACTATCCATTTTTAATATCAGACTGTTTCCCACCATGAACCCATACAATTTGACACACACAACCACAATTTAGACTCCACCTGCACACATTGTAGGTGCCCCTTCATTCCCTTAGCCACAGATGTTCTTCCCCAGCACACATGTGTACACACATACACACACACACACACACACACACACACATACACACACACACACAAAACCACATAAGTTGTGGGAACATGGAGGACAGAACTGCTCTAATTAAAAAAAAGATTTTTTTTAATGTTTTTTATTTATTTTTGAGACAGAGAGAGACAGAGTATGAGCAGGGGAGGTGCAGAGAGAGAGGGAGATACAGAATCTGAAGCAGGCTCCAGGCGTTGGGCTCGAACTCATGGACTGTGAGATCATGACCTGAACTGAAGTCGGACTCTTAACCGACTGAGCCACCCAGGAGACCCCAGAACTGCTCTAATTTGAGAACAATCAATGAAGACTCCCGGCTGAGCTGATGTATGAGACTGTTAATCAGACACCCAACAGGTAGCTGTGGGAATGACACCAGGGGCATGCTTGTCCCCTCTTCTTTCCTGTCCTGTCAATTCTCTATCAGCTTCAATATCCTGTAAGCTTTGGGGTCTTTGCTTGCCTGTCACTTGTCTCTCTATCCGTAGGTATACCTTTTCTTAAGGTTTGGGTGGGTCTAGGAATGGGGAATTTGGAAAAAGCCAAATTACCTTTGTGATTTGTTTTTCTATCAGTTTGTGTGGAGGTAGAGAGCTTCAAAAAAAGGGTCTTCTGCCTCAGGAGCCCTCTGCCCTGACCATACCATCTCCACCTCTTTCTCTGAAATGCTCCGATCCTGCCAAGAGGAACCACTTTATCTGGATTTGAATGATGTGTTATTTTCTAGTGTTCTTTTATTGTGCAGATAACTCAGGCAGGGACCAGTTTCATCTTTTCTATGTATTCCTTACATTTAGCACAGAACTGGGTCCAACTTAATAAGTATAGTATAGATGGATGGTTAGATAAACACAAGGTCATTAGTTTACAAAATAATTCTATTTGCCAGTCAAATCTTGATTTTAAACCCCAAATTATCTGATCTGAAGCCCTGTTTTTGTCCAGAGGCCTAACACTAACCAAAGAATGGGAAACCTAACTCTGAACAAATCTTCATCCCAGCCCTGACTCCCACTGCCATGGTAGGCAGACTGAGCCATAAGCACAACCATACTGAAGTGACCCATGAAAGGCAGCTGGATGCAAGAATGGCCCCAGTGGTGCTGGAAAAATAAAGATGATGGAAGAGCTGATTAATTTAGGGTAAATTGTGCCATTGTGCATTGTTTTCCGACTCTCCTGGCTATTGAGATTCTGTCTTGCCCACTAGGTGATGCATTCCTCAAGAGCAAGGATTGAAGTCTCCCCGTTTTGAAGTCAGGGTTGGATTCCAGGAATTTCTTTAGCCTTGGAGTTAAATTTCATCTCTACAATTAGAATCTGCTTACTTTGCACCAAAGTAGGAGAGCTATGTAGACCCAGGGGTCCCACTGACTATGGCATTATGACTTCAGGCTTCAGGAAGGGGAGCTGGTGTATATTGTGTACTGTCCACAAATATTGTGCAGATATTCTCAGATACATAATTTTGCCTAACTTTGATGACAACTTTATGATTAACGATTATTTTAGATAGAATTGAGGTAAGCAGCTTGCTGAGTGTCACACAGATGCCACCCAAACCTGACATCTCTGCCATGCACCCACAGACAGCCTTTGAATGGAGAAGAATGGAATGGACTGGATGATAAAGAATATAATGGAAAGCACAGGATGGAATAGAATGGGATTAAACTGCATTTCCGCATTTCCCCTTTTCTCTTCCCCAAGAGGGTCTGATAAATTCCTCCCACACTGAAGTGGGACAGCTCAGTCCATAGGATTTGCATCTCAAGGGACTTAAGTGGTTTGAAAGGGAAATACCACCAGTGCTGGGACCTCAGGCACCTAACTGAGGATGAGGGGACTCCAGAGGTGGGCATGCAGAGACACTAAGGACTTGAAAAGTCGCCTTGTATTTAAGCATAAGGCTGCTTACATCTAGTTATCTCCTTTCTCTGCGAGCCCACTCCCCTCTGCCCTTCCCTGTCTGGCTCCTCTGCTTTCTTGCTTTCTTTTCAGGACCCTGAGTTGCTAGGCAACTCTGGTCTGGAGCTGAGGTTCTCACCGAGGCGAGCAGCCTCCACACAGGGACAGGGAGTTTGATGGAGCCTGTGATTATAAGTGTCTGTGCAGAAAGGAAGACAACAGCAGCCACCTCCCCTCATACCTCTCATGGCTTCCTAGAGAGGAAATGAGAGGGCTGGGAGAGGAAGCAAAGCTTTGCTTAGGCCATTTGCCATCTTTCCTGTTCTGCTCCCCTTTCCCACTAGCAGGAGTTCCTTCCATGCAGGCCCCAGAATTCTCCTGGGGCTCTTGGCCTCCTTCTGTCCCACTCAGACCCACAGTGATCTGGACCACCCAGGCCTTGAACACCTTGCCTGGAGCTGCCTTCAGCTGTTGTTCTATCAACACAGGCAGACCTGCCTTGATGTGGGCAGGGTAGTGCAGGGTCCTTCTGCCCTTGGAGCCTGGAGAGGTGAGAGCCACATATGTGTCTGTTGTGTTAAGGTGACCCAGGGGAAGGGATGTTCATGCTTGTCCCTGGGACCCAGAGGGGCAGTAGCAGTGCCAGACTAAGTAGGGGTAAAAACTCAGAGGAAAGCATAAGGGATACTTCACTTCACTGGTATAATGTTTACTGAGTGTTTACTGAACATGCAATGTTTACTGCAATGTTTACTGAATCCATACTTTGGGCCTGGTACTATCCATTCTCTGTGCTGGGAATTCTGTAAGCAAGGAAACATTCAGCCTCTGACCTCACAGAGCTAATATTTATACCAAAGAAGAAAGTCAGCAAACAATAGACAATTAAGCAAATAAGGCTACTTCAGATAGTGTTTTTGAGAGTTCCCTTCCAGAGGGAAAAACTCAGAACTGAGAGGGCCCTGGGTTTCTTTCCAGCAGTTTGCACCCTGGTACCAGGCCCAACACCCTGGAGCTTCTGGAGCCCAGAACTGTGGCATTTCTGGGAATAGCATCAGGCAGTGATGGCAGAAGTATTCCTAATTGGGGGTTCTGGCCTCCAAGGACCTCCCCCATGTGGCAGAGGCCCACAGAGGCAAGGGGTAGGGCCGAAGACCTTGCAGAGGCTGAACTAGCCTGGAGAATCACTGTGGTTGGTTCAATACAGCTCTGGGGAGAGTGCATGATCTAGACTCAGCCAATCAGAGCCTAGTGATTGGTTAGGGTTAGGGTTAGGGTTATGTGATCTGAGGTTAGCCAATCAGAACCCATCCTTCCACCTGGAAGGAGGAGCTGTTTTTCTGCAAGAGCTGCCAAGCTGTGGGGATCTGAGCTGAGCTGCCATGGGCAGTCTTATCTCTACTTGAGGGGAATGCTGCCAACCTGGAGGAAATCAGAGGCAGGCAGAGGAGAAAGCCGGTGGGGCCTGAGGCCAGTGCGCCTTCCGACCTTTCGGTTTCATGAGCCAGTATATTCCATTTTCTTATTTAATTTAATTTAATTTTATTCATGCTTAAGCCAGTTTGCATGGGTTTTTACTACTTGGCCCAGTAGAGTTTTTCTATCCATATAACTTTATCACTTTGCCTCACCCCTCCCCTGGATCCCTTTACTGCCCAAGTACCCAGGGCTGGCCTCCAGACTAAAGATGCTTTCCTTTGTTGAAGCTCCAAGTTTCACGCCAGGGGCACCTATCCCTTCTTTGTGTCAAAACATGCCGTCATGTGTTCCACTGCTTCAGGGCCCTGCCCTTTGCCAAGGTCATCTGATGAAGTTATGCGAAATTATTGTTGGCTAAAAATTGCTCTGGCTATCAATAATCCTGTGGCAGTTTTGCATTTGTCCTGCGGTCCCTTGTGCCATTGCCATAATCCATGGAACTGGCTACCTAGTGGTAAAAGTTCAGGCACTGTGGCAGGCTGCTGAAGAGATGATTTCACAGAACGTTCGTCCTAGTGACTCAAGTTTGTTGGCTGGATGTTCCGTTCCTCTGCCTGTGGCTGTGGCCAAGGGCCAACTCTCCAACTCTCCTGGCTCACGGTGTAATGCCTGGGCCTCTACCACTGCGAAGAGGTCATGTCCTTCTTATAAAAGGAGAGAGTAAGGTTCTGGAAGAAAAGCTTTTAGAAACAGGCGTTCAGTTCGCCTCTGAGTCCTGAAGTAATCAGGACTAGTCAGTAAGCACGTGGGGTATCACTCTTCTTGATTACAAAGTGGAGATGTTTTGCAAGCTGATTCTGAGTCCTCTTCTCTTCCAGCACCAACGTCTTGGGTGGGGGTCTGTGACTCTGAGTAGCCTGTGGGCCTTCTGTGTTTTACAGGGAAAGTGTCCCCGATAGGAGCGCAAGGCAGATTTAAATGGATATTTCTCATGGTACACTCACGTTTCACAACTCATTCATGGTTTTCTTGTTCCTTTCCACTGGCTTCAGGCTTGTTTTGTGATTTACTCATGTTCATTCCACACAGGGCAGCAAGTGGGAAGTGTGGGGAGTCTAGCTCTATCAGTTAGGACATCTGGGGTCCAGTCCTAAAGTGGCTGCTTTCCAGATAGCCAAGACCTTGAAAGAGGTACCCACTACTTAGAGTCTATTTTCTTACTGTAAAATGGGAGTAAGATCACACTGCTTTGCTCACAGTTAGTTGTGGCTTACATGACACATTAAATGAAAATGCAATGAAAGGTAGAGGCTGTATAAAAATATCAAGGAAGCTCTCAGCTTTTGGCTGGAGGAGGCCAACCCGAAACTTTCTTTAGTTATCCTGTATCCGGGTTTATCCTATGCCAGCTGCCTCTGCCATGCCGCCCACGTTTGACCTCAAGGAAATTAAAGTAGTGTACCTGGGGTGCACTGTGGGGAAGTCAGTGCCATGTCTGTCCTCGGTCCCCTGGGCTCATCTCCAAAAAAGGTTGGTGATGACATTGCCAAGGCAGCAGGTGACTGGTCAGGTCTGAGGATTCCAGGGGCCTGATCGTTCCGAATAGACTGGCCCAGATTGAGGTGGCGCCTCCTGCCTCTGCCCTGATCATCAAAGTCCTTGAGGAAACACCCCAGAGAGAAAGAAGCAGAAAAATATTAGGCTCAGTGGAAACACCACTTTTGATGACACTGTCAGCATTACCTGACAGATGCAGCACTGATCTTTAGCCAGAGAACTCTCTGGAACCATTGAAGAGATCCTGAAGACTGTACAGCCTGTAGGATGTGAGGTTGATGGCCGTTGCCTTCATGACATCATAGATGACATCAGCAGTGTGATGTGGTGAAGTGCCCGGCTAGTTAGGAACTACAAAGGAAATTATTTATTTGTTTTTGAAAAAAATGTTTTAATAAAAGACCATTTGACAACCAGAAAAAAAAAAAAAAACCACCAAATACCAAAGGAAAGTGTTTAATTTGGGTAATACACATAGGAAAGCAGAGTTAGTCTTCTGCCACACCCAAGGATGCAGGTACTGCAAAGCTCTTGCTCTGACAATGGGAGATGAGGTGGGGACTCGGAGGGGAGGATATTAGCTCAATCTCACACAGCAAGTCTTGGGACTGAGATTCGGTCTATGGGCAGAGAAGGAGGCCCTCTTCCTGGTGTCTTGTTGGCTTGCTCTCCCCATTTTCAGGTTAGAGATTTGAATCAGATACAGAGCAAATGCTTAGGCAAGGAAAAAATGTTTCGCCAGCTTGCTCCACAGGGAAAGAGAGTCCGTGATATGATATGAAGCCGAAAATAGAGTGCCCTAGGAAAGAAGTATCAGCTGCGGACTCTCTTGTGGTGGGTGTGGGGGCCTCCTCCAGGAAGATGGGCGTTGAAATGAGAATCCGATGTCGGTCGCTGCCTTGTTGTACTGCTGAGCGCAGACGCTCTGGGCTGGGATTTGGAATCCGTGTCACTAGAAAGGGGTCCCGCTGGAAAGGCTCATTTAGCAGTGCTTTCCTGCTGGGGTCTGTGGAACATCCTGACACAGTCCAGGGCTTGAACAAGGGCCAAGGATTTATCCAGAAACAGCAAGCCCTGTACAAAGATGATCCTGGATTTAGAACAGATGAAAGGTACTTTGAGGGAGTTCAAAGAACGGGCACATGCTCCCCGATGGCTGCTTGCTGGATATTTTGAGAGGCGACTGGGGCACGCTTTCCCTCCCAGCTTCTCCCAGGGGTCTTTTCCAGCACGGTTTCTCTCCATTAGTATATTCCAGAGCTCGCGGGCTTGGAAGTCTTAATATGGAAATTCCTGTGGTGATGGGAACAGGCCTTTCCCAGTTGGGGTTTGCTAAGGCCATTATTCTGATGATGTTAATGGTGATGATTAATTGGCACTAATGATGGAGATGGTGATGGTAATGAGGCCAACCTGGCTCAGTGACAGGAAAGATGGAGAATGTGGGCACATGGTGACAGCGACGGTGATAGTAGGGATGGCGATGACAATGGCAGGGAGCTCAGTTTTAGAAATTTGCTGAGAAATCTAAGGGACAAACCTTGACTTGAAACTGGTTTGTTGTCTGGCAAGTAGATTATTGGCAGAGAAAAAAAATCAACCTCCAGGAAAAGGGAAAAAAGAAAATCCCTTTTGTTTGTGGTCAGTTCTGTTAAACAAAATTCTTGGTAGATCAAATATATTGCACCATGGCAGTGGCTTTGGTGGGTTAGGGACCCCAGAGCAGTGTACATTGAGATACAAACTCAAACTAGTATTAGTAGCCACAAAGAAATGTCTTAGATATTGGGTTAATACAAGAAGGAGCCAATCATCCTCCTATACCCGCTCTGAACACTGCCTAGAGAGGAGGGATGAGAAAAGTCAATCATCACATTCTTCTTCAGAATCTGAGACAATCCCATTGCCTTCAAAGAACATTTTGTGTAAGGCTGTGCTTGCAGGAAGTCCTTCTACTTCCCTATTTCCACCCTTAAATCATGGCATCCTTTCCTTTCCCAGTCACTAGGCCCACCTGGTGGGATGACAGCATTAAGGCAAAGAGACTTTGAGGTCCAGGTGACTCCTGCTTATGGCATTGGTGGCAACCTCCACAGCAAGGCCTAAGTTTGGGGTCTCTGAAGCTTGGTAAACGAGGGGTGTGACACTAGTTCCAGGGAATCCTAATTTCACTGATATCAAAAACATAAATAATAGACGATGAACCAAATTTAGTCAGTTACCATCAAGTAAAGAGAAGCCCTGGCAGAATCAATCAATTTTGGTGAGATTGTGATATGTGAGAAGCTTGATTTCAGAGCTCCTAGACTTCTCTTCTTTTGATTTTTTTTTCTTCTCTGTGGATATCCTCATTCACAAACCCCTGCTTCGTTTGTGCACAGTTGCCCCTCCAGGCCAGGGACAAACTCTCAGGAACATTCATTATGTAATGTTAGGGCAAAATAGCAATTGTGCTGTCATATTGTGAATGCATGCTTCCTTCCCAAGGAATTTCTCTTTAATGAAAGAGCCTAGAGGGGAAAATGTTTACCCCATGGGGGCATCTGAAATAGTGGATTAGCACAGAGGAGACACTTTGCCTTTCAAACCACACCACATAGGTAGCACCATGTACCAGGGCTTTGGCAGTGATGGCCTAATGGGACTGAAGGGATCTGTCTGCATTTTTGGATTGTAGTTCTATAGCTGGCATCCTATTGACTGAGAGTAGGAGGATAGCAGTGTCCTTGTAACATATTGGTTGCTAAAGAGGGACCATCTTTTCCTAGAAAGTGGCTTCTCCTGAGAAAAGGGAATGCTCAGAGCCATCAATTTTTTCATTGGTCCTCTTGCTATATTAGCTTTCTTCTTCTTCTTTTTTTTAATTTTTTTTAACATTTATTTATTTGTTTATGAGACAGGGAGAGACAGCATGAACGGGGGAGGGTCAGGGAGAGAGGGAGACACAGAATCTGAAACAGGCTCCAGGCTCTGAGCTGTCAGCACAGAGCCTGATGCGGGGCTCGAACTCACGGACCGCGAGATCATGACCTGAGCCGAAGTCAGATGCTTAACTGACTGAGCCACCCAGGTGCCCCTTCTTCTTCTTTTTAAATGTTTATTTATTTTTGAGGGAGAGAGAGACAGAGCATGAGTGGGGGAGGGGCAGAGAGAGAAGGTGACACAGAATCCAAAGCAGGTTCCAGGCTCCAAGCTGTCAGCATAGAGCCCAATACGGGGTTTCAACCCATGAACCATGAGATTATGACCTGAGCCCAAGTCAGATGCTTAACCGACTGAGCCACCCAGGTGCCCCCAACTCTTCTTTTTTAGTGAGTGAAACTTTTCTGCATGTTGGAGTGTTGGAGGGGTAACAGAAGGAAGCCAAGTTCAGAATATGCTGGTTCTCTTAGGTCAGAAAGTTCTTAAGAAGACTCATTTAGCATGCATAAGTTTGGGACTAAGGAATACTATAGTGATGTTTAAAATGTTCATTCATTCATTCATCTATCAATTCTCTCATTTATATAATAAATATGCATGTTTTTTTTTTTTATAGGGCCAATGGGTTTAGGGTTTAAAGTGTTCCAGAGAGGGGGTGCCTGGGTGGCTCAGTTAATTGAGCGTCCAACTTTTGATTTTGGCTCAGGTCATGATCCCAGGATCATGGGATCAGGAGCCCCATGTTGTGCTCCTTGCTTGTTCAGGGATTGACTAGGCTCAGCTAGGCAGTTCTTTTTCAGGGTCTCTCATGTATTTGCAGGCAGATAATGAATGGGATTGGAGTTATCACAAAGGCTTTCTCACTTGGGTATTGGTGGCTGTTGCTGGATGTTGACTGGAACTTCAGCTAGAGCTTTTAGTATGACAAACACTGACTCATGGATTCTCCATGTGGCCTGGGCTTCCTCATCAAATAGCACCTGGGTTCTAAACGAGAGCATCCCAAGAGAACTGGGTGGAAGCACTATTGTCTTTTATGTCCTGGCCTCAGAAGTCACATGGCATTATTTCTGCTGTAGTCACAGCCTTGTTCAGATTCAAGGACAGGGAAACATAGATCCTGCCTTTTCGTAGGAGGAATGTCAATGCCAATGTAAGAAGAACATGTAGGGTGGGAGAAATTGTTGCAACTATCTTGGGAAATATAATCTGCTGTGGGTTAGGTAGATCCAACTATGAGTAGTTCTTGAATGAACTCTTGCTGAAGAACTAATACTTTCAAGCCTTGGATAATTAGGTATAAGGAAACATGAGCAAGTGGGTGATTGTATAACATGAATAATAATGGCTGAAAGAGTGTGAAGGGTGAGTAGTTCAGTGAGGTCCAGAGTAGTCAGAACATATTTCATGAAAGATGTAGGACTTTGAACTGACTTTGAAGCCTAGGGTAGGTCCATTGGCTGTTTAATTTATAATTACACTCCCCCCACACACACCCAGAAAAGAAATGATAACAAAATTATGATTCTTGGTAATTCCTCCTGAGATAACTGCATAACAGTTCCATGGCATCTTCCAAGTTTTTTCTCTGGGAATATACTACAAATTTGGAATCCTACCTAACTTTTTCACTTACAGTATTTTGTGGCTATTTTTCTGTTAAATATTCTTCTAAATATAATCTTTAATTTTTTTTTAACGTTTATTTATTTTTGAGAGACAGGGAGAGACAGAGCACCAGCAGGGGAGGAGCAGAGAGAGAGAGGGAGATATGGAATCAGAAGCAGGCTCCAGGCTCTGAGCTGTCAGCACAGAGCCTGATGGCAGGGCTTGAACTCACTAACTGTGAGATCATGACCTGAGCTGAAGTCAGATGCCTAACCAACTGAGCCACCCAGGCGCCCCTAAAATATAATCTTGAGTAGCTGCAGAATTCAATCATGTGAACATCTCTCACGTCCTTTCAACATTTTTCTGTTGGAAATTTAAGCTGTTCCATTTTTTTTTTCCATTGAAGAAAACACTGTGATAAAAATCTCTATGCAGAAATCTTGGTGCTCATTTCTCATTATTCTTTTAGGAGTAATTCCTAAAGGTAGAATTACTGGTCAGAAGTTACTCATATTTGAAAAACCTTTTGTGCATCTCATCACAGGGACTTCCAAGGCATTGATGCCATCCCACCAGAATGGGAGTCCCTGTTTATTTGCAGCTCTACCAATACTGACTGTTACTGGTTGCAAAGGTCACTTTCCCTTTTTGGGAGACCAAAGTGGAACTTTGGGCTTCACTCTGATTTTATCTGATTATTATAGAGGTAGCATTTTCCCATATATTTCTTTATCTTCTGCATTTCTTTTCTGTGATTTGCTACTTTAACTACGTTGCCTATTTCTCCATTGGCATTTCCCCCCATCGATTAGTAACAGCTCTTTATAAATTATTAATCTTTTATTTAGCATATATGGTGCAATCATTTTTTTTTTACTTGATTTTTTGCTTTCCAGCATTGTTTGTGGTGTGTCTTTAGATGCAGGGATATATGTTTTTGTTGTTGTTGTTGTTGTTTTAGCTTTTGTGTGGTCAAATCTAGTAATCTTTTTATTTATATATTTTTTCTTTTGCCCTTATGTATGAGAAGCTGTAGTCACAATAATAACAGATTAATTTTATCTTGTTTTTCCTTTGTGTTCACATACACACTCACACCCACAACAATACACCCACACATATAAAACACTGAATTCTTGAATCAATCTGGACTATATCTTAAAATACATTCTGAGTAGAGGGCTCCTAAAGATTGTTTCCTAAATATTTACCAGCTGTTGGATCAGTTGAGGGAAAAGTACAGCTCTCTGGAGAAATGATGTGATCCTGGCTGAAGCACAGGGTGGCTGGTGGGTTTGAGGGAGCAGAGCACTTACATTCTGGAGGAAGGGGGGTGCCGGGCAAAGGGAAGTACCTTGTAAGCATTGAGAATTGCAGATTTGGGAAGAGGGATATTATTTTTTCTGTGTCTTAACATCTCTTGAAGGTTTGCAAGGAGGCTGGTACTCTTGGGAAATATACATAATATTTAATTTAATGTTTGCCACTATCTGGGAGGCAGGTACTATCATTATCATCATTTTCCAGATGAGATGATTGAGGGTTAATACATGGTAGGACTGGGACTGAGTCCAGTCTGTTTCCAAAGTTCTGTGTTCAACCACTACGCTTGTTTGTTCCTCAGTATAATTAAAGTAAGAGTTTCAGAAAGCTGATCCAGAAGCATTGTACGAGTTAGAAGGAAGAGGGGAGTGATTGAGGTCAGGAGCTTATGAAATCCTGGTGGATGAGGTCTATACAGTGGTGAGGTCTATGCTATGGTGACAGCAGGGAATAGACCATGATGATGAAGAGGGGAGGGGGCTGGGAGCAAGCAGTGCAGGGGGTTGGAAGGGAGCCTGCTGGATTTAGTCTTTCTTCATTTTTGGTTCCAATTCTGAATATCCCTGTCAGGCCTTGCCCATGGTCTTCTTCAACTGATCAACTGATCACTTTCCTGAGACTTGAACAGATATTTCCAAGGGTCAGACATTCTTGTGTAGAAATTGAGAGTAGTACCAAAATTCTTTTTGTCCATCCACTCAGCTTCTTGAAGGAAGCAGCAGTATAATTAAAAGATTTTTTTTCAAGGCCTGGAACTGTATCTTCATCCCTTCAATAAATGTTGATGAAGCATACAGTGGGCACATGCATCTGCGGTGAGGGACCCAAAGACATGTCCAAAGACCCTGCCTGCACGGAGATTAAAGTTGAGTAGAAGTAGCAACTTGCACATACGTAAACATCATACAAAATGAAAAGTTCCAAATCCCTCAAAAAAGGCATAGTTAAAGGATTATGGGAGGCCTGAGAAGAGAGAATAATTCCTGTTGGGAGGGCCAGGAGCAGATAGAATCATGAACTAATAACTAGTTTCTAAGTTGGGGTCATGCTGGGCTTGCTAGAAGGAATAGATAAGAATCTTGCGTAATGAGAACTTTCGTTCTTTGTTTGCAAGCCCTGTGACCTGACCTCCTATAGGCACGGGTGGCTCCCTTGGCATTTGTCCCTCCTCTCCCCAGCCCCTGAGGTGGTTTCCTCTTCCATCACTGTAGTGTCATGCTGTAATTACAGTAATAGAAGCAGCTCAATTGTTTTCTTTCTTTATGCATATAAGATGTTCTAAGGAAGAGGACAGACGGAGACGAATAAGAAATAAACTGCAGCTCAGTGCACAGAAACATACATCTTTATCAAAAGAATTACGGAATGGATGTTGCTTTTATTCTCCACCCAGACACAAACTAAAGTCCTAACTCTATTGCAAAGTCTTCCCTAATAACTCAAACTGCATGGATCACCCACAGCACTTATATTTATAACCCCAATTTGGTCTTGTGGTTCTTGGCAACTGAGCAATCATAAATAGGCTTAGGTCTGAAAGAGCACCCTACAAAATGTCTGCTGAGGTTCCTTTGCCCCGCCAGCCAGGCCCACTAAGAAAGAGAGAAGGATCTGAGCTGGTTCACTGGTCCTGGGTTGAATCCCAGCCCCGTGGCTCCTGGCCATGAATTCCAAGCTATTGCTGAACTTCCAAACACCAGTTCGTTATTCTGTGAAAAGGGGATAAATAACAGCGTTCATTTCACAGGGAGGCTATGAGGATTATGTGAGGGTGTGGAGTAAGAATTCAATACATAGGAGGGATTAATGCAGAATAAGGACAGTCAGAGGTCCGAGTAGACGCAATTCGGTGTGTTTCACTGAGTTCTAATAGGGCAGGACTATTTATTTCCCCTTTGGCTGCAAGCCCTCATTCCAGGGTTGCTTTATTAAAAGGCTTGGAAGGGGTCTTTCCCATCTTGTTACAGGGTGAGTACATCCTGGTGAATATGTTCTTTGCATTATCATGTGAAACCTCTTCTGAAGTTTTGACAAGTGCCCCAGGTTTGGGACTGTGAGTTTGAAACTGCAAACTGGTGAATGTTCCTCTGTCTCCTGTATGTAGATCAACAGGGCACATGGCTCACTGTGCCATATCTGCAGGTTTTACTTGGTTGCATCTCTTACTTGACCATGAGTTCCAGAAGGGACAGCCATACATTTTATGTATCTCAGTATTCCCAGGGTATATTATAGAACCTGGCACATGGCAGACGTTCACTGAATATTTATTGAATGGATGGCCTGATGCTATTTCTATGTCCAAATATTCATGCCAAACATCTTTTTGGGCCCTTGATTTTCTAACTTACCTAAACTTCACCACAACCTCATGAACTAGGCATTATCATTTCCAATTTATTAATAGAGAAGGAGAAATTCAGAAAAGTTTACCAACTCACCCAAGGTCAAAGGATATCCTGCTTTCCTTTTCTGTCTGTTGACTCTTCTCATCCTTAAATACTTTGTTCTCAATTTTATTATGCCACTTATTAACCATATGGCACCAGAAAAGTCACAAATCCTTATAAAGAATAGCATTTTCTTACAATGAGAACTGCCTCCCTGTCTTGGGAGTGTTTTAATATTTTCTGGATATTCACAATCCTGAAAAATAAGTGACTCATCATGATATTGTTTTGATGAAGACTGAAAATGGCTTGTCTATTTTTAACACTGAGTGGCAGTGACTAATAATATTAGGTCTCTTATCCTACTCTGAGGGGAGAGAGGTGAAAAGTCATGGGGTTAAGGAGTATCTGTAAGGAGGCTGGATTGTGTTCCACACAGCATCTAGGCTAGAAATTGTCCAGTTCCCTCAAGCACCTTGTCCTGAAGCTGGATGTTCTGAGCCATAGCAGGGTCCACGTTCTGGGAACATTTACAGCAGCTGTCACTAGCACACTCTCATTGCTATTGTTCTCAGTTTCATTTGGGCACATCTCTCTCCAGCTACACCCTTTGTGTGTTTTCTCCCTTTTTGGTACATTCCTGTTTTACATTGCTCAGGTTCTATTTTAGCATTTCCAGCACCTTTCAAGATAATGTGATAATCAACTTTTACTTTATTGTTTTGAAGTGTGAATGAATGAATAAATGAATAGGTAAATACATTTGGAGAGGAATTCAGAATGTGTCCAAGTGGTGTGTGACCCAGAAGAACAGGGAAGGCAAGAAGGGAGTTGGTGACATCGCCTAGTGGTAAACGCACAGGCTCTGGAATCACAAGATCTCAGGGAGAACCTGGCTTCACTGCTCACCAGCCATGAGATCTTGGGTGGGTTACTTACCTTTGTTAAACCTCATTTTCCTCATGTCTAAAATGAGAAATATGGGAATATCTCTATCACTTAACTATTACTGTGCGACAAACCACCCCAAAGCTCAGAGGCTTAAGAACAACAACCATCTTTACTGCTCATGTGACCAAGGGTCACCAAGGGCTGTCTGATCTAGTCTGGGTTTCACTCATGTGGCTCATGTCTCTCATATTTCTCTAATACCAGCGGACCAGCCTGGGCATATTCTCATGGGATGGCAGAAATGCAAGAAGATAAAAAGAAACATGAAAGGACTTTTTAGGGCCTAGATTTGGAACTTGATGCTGTCATTTTTACTCATATATCATTGGCCAAAGTAAGTCAGGTGGCCACACTCTAAGTTAACAGGAGAGGAAATACACCATGCTTATTGGAAGGGCTACCCAATGGTATGGATGCTGCAGGTGGGAAGGGGGTGAAATACTGGATCCAGTAATGCATTTTATCATACTATCTTACTGAACTATTGGAAAAATTTAAAAAGATGGTCCTTGTTAAGATTATTGCATATGCTGTGAGCATTTTATAGGTGGTTGGTAGCACTGGTAAGCAGTACATAAATTGCAGGTACTATAGCTTTTATAAATATTACTTGGCAGAAATGCAAATGATTGTTATCCCAAATAGAAAGACTCATAGAGACCTTACCTGGAAGAAGTAGGTAGAATAGGCTGTGTTTGGGTGGTAAGAGGGATGTTTCCTCATTTATTGAACATCTATGTGGCAGGCACTGTCCTACACTTGTGACACATTTGAGAATGAAACAGACAAAGGTTCCTGTCCATGTGTAGCTTACATTTCAGTAGGGGAAGATACATGCTCAACATGAAGATAAGTAAATGATACAGTATGTTGATACTATGAAAGGATGTAGAGGAGAGCAAGGGGGTTGGGTGTGATGCTAAGGGGGAAGGTTGCAGGATTAAATAGCGTGGTCAGGAAGGCCTTCTTGAGAAAGTGAGAGTGAAGACTTGGCAGAAGGTGATGGTTATATGTAAGTGATGAATCACTGGGTTTCACTCCTGAAACCAATACTATACTGTGTGTTAAATAACTTTAATTTAAAGAAAGAAAGGAAGAAAGAAAGAAAGAAGGAAGGAAGGAAAGAAAGAAAGGAAAAGAAAAAGAAAGAAAGAATACCTCCAATAAGGCAAGGAGGCTGTGAGAGTACTCAAGGAAGGAGGTAATAAGGAGGCAATAGTCAACTGGGTTTGGGTGGTGACAACAGAGGTGGTGAGTATCATGAATTTAGATATGTTTTGAAAATAGAGCCAATAGAATCTACTGGCCAATTAGATGTGGGTGTGACAGAAAAAGAGGAGTCAAGGTCAACTCCATGGTTTTTCACTTGAGTAACTGGGATCAGAAAGGTTGTGGATAGAATAGCAGTGGGGTGTGAAAAATTAAGTGTTCAGTTTTGGACATGTTGAGTTTGAGGAAGTTTGTAGACACTCAAGTGAAGATTATCCCAGATGCAGTGGGAGATACATGTCTAGAAATCAAGAGCAAAATCTAGACTGGAGTGACAAATTTGGGAGTCACTGAGCTCACAACAGTATTTGAAGTCATGGTCCTGGTTATATCAACAATGGGGTGAGTTTTGGTAAAAAAGAGGATCAAGAAGCTGCCTCAGAGCACTTAACATGTAGAGAGAGCATGCAGTCCTGGGAGGTGGACAGTGTTGTCAAATGCTGCAGATAGGGCAAGTATGATGAAGATTGGGAATTGATGGGTAGATACAGCAATATGGAGGTTATTAGAGATCATGAGAAGACAATTTTGGTTGAAAGGTGTTTATAGAAGGTAGACTGGAGTGGGTTTAAGAGAGAAAGTGAGGAGAGGAATTTGAAAGAGAATAGATAATCCTTTGAGGAAGTGTATTGCAGAGGCAAACAAAGAAATGGGTCAGTAGTTAGAGAAAGGTGGGGTCAAGAGAGTTTTAATGGCAGACCTAATGGCATGTTTATGTGCTGATGGTAATAATCCAGTAGAGAGTGAAAAACTGATAATGCAGAAGACAATAGGAGAAAGGATAGTGATATGGAAACCTCCAAAGGAACTGCTCAGGCTTTTCCGGCTTTTTACTCCTGGTGTTCCTTACCCCCCAGGGATGTTCATTATGTTATTAAGATTCTCTCCTGTCAGATTATTGTATCAAGTCCCATTGGTGGTTTCAGTGCCACCATCAGCATTAGTATTTCCTCTCTTGTTTTCTGTTATTCCTCCACTCAGGGCACAGCAGTACCAGGGCATTTTTCATTTTCTAAATATGGAACCCTGAACCATTTCCTGGGTTTTCCTTTGTTGCATGGACAGGACCATAAGAAAGCAAAACTGGGCTTCCTGACCTCAGTCCATGAGGCAATACAGACAAACTCTGTTTTAAAACACTAAGGCTGTGTTGAGATAAACTGGGACCAACCATGAGAGAAAGAGATAAGGAGGCTTGACAACTTTAGAGATTTTAATGAGAAGTGGATCAGAAGAACACTGTCCTGTTCAGAAGCAAGATGGAAGCGGTGTTATTGGGAGGAGTGGGCTCTTTCCAGTGTCTGCGGCTTCCCACTAAAGGATATTTTTTTCTTTAATTTTACTGAACTGACATCCAGATCCCACCCTATAGCCTTCCCATGATCACCTTGTCCTGTTTGAAATCATTCTCTTTGTCCTACGTGCCTTTTCTCCCCCGATCCACATGGGTTGTGACCTTTCTGAAGCCAAGGACTGTACTTTTCATATGCTCCAGGGCCCCTAGCCCCTTTCAGGAGCAGGGTAGTGGATTGATTAATACTTGACAGTTCTCAGATGGGGGACGACAGGATCAGATAGGAGTAAAGCCTATGACCTGGAAGAGGTTTCAGCCCCAAATAAGCTGGAAAAAGGGCAGTGGGTCTGATGGGGAGATTTCATACCAACCATCTATATCAAATGGAGGCTGGAATGTGATCCTCCTGATCTGTTGATGTATTAGGGGTCAGTCTTTTCTCTTCTACCTAGTCAGTCTATACCTGGCACATGGTGGTCAGCCTTTCTGACAGGTAGTGAGCTCCCCTTGCTGGAGACAGTCTATCAGAGGCTGGTGGTTACTAGTCAGGGATGCTGTGGATTGCCCTCTTACATCGCTATAGATGTTCTCTAAGGACCCTGTTGCCGTTCTATGATGTGCCCAGCCCAGCCTGGATGGGTGAGTGATGACTCCCACTGCTTCCTGCCCACCCATCCCCACCCCATATCCCTCTAACCCTGGAATCCTAAGGCTGCTGGTTAACTGTTCCAAGTCTGCAGCTGACTTCTGCATTCCAGGCTATGCACTCCCATTACCCCCATCTGAGGCCCGGGACACAAGGGACAGATGTAGAGGGTGGTGTCAGGAGGAAGACAAACAGAAGCCATCTTTCCACCATTTCCAATGTGCAAGAGGGTAACTGGTATCATCTCTAAATGTTGGTTGATGCCTACATCCCCACTATAATAACATAAGACATTGAACATCATTAAAATGCACACATCCCAGAAAGGAATTGAGATTTTTATCTTATTATAGCTATCACTCCTGACTGTGAATAAATATATGTCAGTGTCCTGAGGGTGCTCCTGTGGAGGGGAAGATCCTGAAAGTTGTATCATCCTGCTGTAGGAGAGAAGAAGCAAGGGGTGGGGAGGAGAACCTAGAAAGGAGTGATTGTGGTACCCCCAAAAGAAAGTTTTCCACCTGCACATTCTGGGGGAGGGCAAGTTGTGTGCACCTGTTGCTCCCCCTGTCTCCACCCCTCCTCACACAGCAACTCCCAAAAGGCCTTCAGACTCCAAATGACACCCTCATCAATAAGCTTGCATTGCAAAACCACATTTTGACAACACACTTCCCAAATTTAGTCCCCTAATCCACTCCCAGAATATATTATGCTTTGCACCCAACAGATGGATTAAAAGCTTAAATCTTCTGCTTGTTCGGAAACTAACCAGAAACCAAAAATACAAACACTCACACCCCTGCAGGTGTGAATGCAGTGGTGGGGGGCAGGGAGGGGAGAAACAGGGGTGTATGTAAGGAAGGGAAAGTGTGCACTTTGAGGAGGAAAGAACTGCAGTGGACAGTGCAGGGAGATCAGGGCATCCTCTAGGCTCTGAGCGGGCTGGCTGAAGAGCACGCAGCTGCTTTCTATAGATCCTTCTCAACTCCCTTGATTGAGGCCTCTGTGAACCAGAAGGGTGTGTATGGTAGTATGAGGTCCAAGGCATGAGTCTGAATCCCTGAGTGTGGGGGCTGTCAGCGGATCTCGGCCAAGCTCTCCCTTACATAAATGAGGAGACAGAGGCCTGATCTGGGGGACCAACTCCACAGCCCACCTCCAGTGCCAAATTCAGAACAAGATGCTGGACTCCAACCCAGATCTTGCTCTCCTCTGCCAGCTGCTATTGGAGCCTTGGGGACTTTGAGCATTTCCCTCTCTCCATTTTCTGGGAGTCCAAGTTATCATCATATAGGAGACCACATCTCATCTTCCCTCTGTGCATAAAATCTGCTGAAATCTCTGCAGATGGAGGTTATTTTGAAGGCCTTTGGGGGAAGGGGCTGAATGAGAACAGGGGGAGTACTGAATGAGAACAGGAGCTCTCGGGGGAAGGGGGCTGAATGAGCCAGGAGTCATTGATGGGGAATGCAAGGGAACACCCCAGGAGCTGGGTCATTAGGGAAAGTAGAGAAGATCCCTGGAGTTCCCTGAGAAATTTCAGATTCCCTTCCTCATTGTCTTATTTTCTCCTCATCATTGAAAAATGGCTCAGAATGCAATAAAGACAAGGTGTTCTAATTAAACAGATTTGTTTACATGTTGTGGCACGAAAAACTATTTCAATCTGATATACTGTACATTGCTGCTATACTTTTTCTCCTTTCCTTTATATAAAACTGCCCATTTTTAAATAGTATTGTACTTAAGCATCTTAAATAGTGTCCTTGATTAAAAGAAGATGAGCAATTTTCTGTTTCCCACAGCTTTCAAAGGGCGTGTCAACAAGATGGGAAAGAGAGCAGTTGGGGGCTCCATGATACTCTGTTTGACATTTCTCCTGACAGTTCTGGCCATTTAATGCCCAGAAACATGTGTGGTATTGCCAGACTGTAGATGGGCTTTCTTCTGTGACCAAAGAAGAGAGGCCAAGGGGGCTGGGAGCAAGTTGTGGCCTCATCTAGAGTCCCTGCACCTGGGAAGGAATAGGGGCCACCCTCACAGACTGGCGGTGGTCTCAGCTGTCTCATACAGTTCCATGGTATCCTGGGAAAAAGCCCACAGAGAGGAGTTGGCATGGAGAAACAGAGGGATATTCATAATATTGATGATTATGATAACAAAAACAACATTTTGTGGGGACAAGGGGGAGGATTTCAGTTATTATATAGTAAACTTTCTATTGATGAAAATCATCCAAGAGGGGACCAGATAACCCTTTGTCACCCCCTACCTGGGGATTTCTGAGCAGAAGGCAGCCTACTAGCTTTCTAGGATTCTCTGAAAAGAATTTTTATTTGGCCTGGCTAGTGTTTTCCCACTCCTAGATTCTCAGAGCTGGTAGTAACTGGGCAGCTTCTGGAGAACATGGACTTCTTTATAATCTTCAATCCTGTGCCTTAGGCAGTGCAGGGTGTATATGTGTCAATATTTGTTAATGTGAATTGGGAGCATATGTTCTGGACACATGCCTTGTTTGTTCTGACCTCCTTGCTTTCAGCCAAGCTGTTCCCTTCACCTGAGAAACCTTCCTCCATCCACTTATTCTACTAAAATGAAACCAATCCTTTGAGCCACCTGGAGCCACATTCCGATTACCTGTGCTTTCCATGTGTTTATGTTTTTTTCTTTGTTTGTTTGTGTTTTGTTTTTTTGTTTTTTGTTTTTTACATTTGTGACCAGTTCCATGTTACTCAGCCATGTTACTCAATCATTGAATGGTTCTACTTAGTGAATGCCTTATGACACAGTCTTGTCCCCCAACTGGATTGTGCCTTCTTTTCCTGTCTTTTCAACAGTACCTTGTGTTGTTCTAGAGAGACATGAGGAGTAGTAAGGCTCTCCTCACTCCTCCCCACTTCCTTCTTTCCCTCCCTGCTTTCTTCCTTCCTTCCTTTCTACTCTGTTCATTTTATGAGTGTCTAATGGCTGTATCACCATAAGTTTTCCATGGTGACTAAAACATGAATGAGGTAGGTAGGATTTCCCTATGTTGTTATGTTGCTCCTGGAGAGTATCTGTCCTAACTGAGTGTCAATTTGGTGCTTGGAGAGTGGAAACCATTGGACCTGAGGTGGGAGACAGAAGGCCTGCCAGAGCAACACACCTTCATATTGTGGTCTAGAGACTTTACCTTTTTGCTTGGCTTCCTCCTTGAACCCTCCACCACCCAAACATCCTCCCTCCAGTAATAGAAATGTCTTAGGTGGGGGAAAAGGCCTAGCCTCTCTTTGAAGGAAGTGTAGCTTTCCTGAACCTCAGTAGGCTGGCTATATCTTCTCAGTGGGACAGTGATTCCACAAATAAAGGCCAGGAAGAGGAAAATAAGCATGAAACCTGTTCCTCCAGTTTACCTATAAGAGCTCTTCTTCACATGCAGGATCTAGAGAGGGCTTCCCTTTGTGGCATCCCAGATTCTCATACCCAAGTGTTTAATGGTTGTGCTGATCTTTTTCTTCAAAAAGACTTACTGAGATCTTGCTATGTGCTGGACACTATCCTGGATATTCTGATGATCTAACCTGTAATTCAGAATGTTAAAATCACACTCTTCTTCAACGAAGCCCAACCAGCCAAGCTAAGCTAGTATTCTCACTGTCCATTGCCTTCCACTGGTCTCACACCTTTATCCAGTAAACACTGGCTCCCTCAATGGGATGCTTTCCTTCCTGACCTACTCAGACTCCACTTAAAATTCAGAGCCTCCCATGCTGCATAGCTCCCATTGGCTTCCAGATCCACTCCTCACCTGCCTTTTGCTTTGCAGGGTGTCCTGTATGGATTGCATCAACAGGTGAATGTGTCCTTTGGCTTCTGGTTAGTTGGGCGAATAGAGAGGGTCATATGTGGGGTGAAAGTGTTTCCTCCCTCCTTTCCTCCTGTGAAGTCATCACCTGTCACTAAGGTCTCTACCCTATCAGTGGCCTGCTCTACACAAGCCTCTCTCCCTTTCAGTGTCAGTGACCTCTCCTTGTCCCCATCTCTTTAACCTGAGGCTAGTCTCAGCGCCACTCCCGTGAGCCCTGGGTTCCTACACTGGACCTCCTTTTGCTTCCTCTTCACCCTGCCTGCCCTATTGTAATGAACCCCCTACAAAGAAATCCTCCTAATTTGAGTGTTCCATCTTTTCCAGAGGGACCCTGACAAATATCCCCCATATCTATCTCCCAGGTGTTTTCCTCTCTTCTTGGGACTCTTAGAGGCCTTCTTAAACTTGGCATACACCTAGCAATCTTTTCTGTATTCATGTAAAACATTATTATAATACTTATATTTTTCTTGTCTCTCCTGCTAGTCATGAACTCCTCAGAATAAGGCCTGGCTATTTCTTTTTTTTTTTTTTTCCTTATATCTCTCCTAGAAAGTTGGTAGAAAGTAGGTGTTCAAACAAGTACCTGTTTATTGACAGACGAGTCATTACATTAGCAAGGTCAAGGTGGCAGGGCATGGGCTTAGAGTTGAACTTCAAATTCAGAGAGAGGGTTCAAACCTTTCTCTTTTTAAGGGGCTGTGCCACCTTGGTCAAGTCACTGCTCTTAACTTTTTAACTTGCCAGACTAAGATGATAATACCAGTTACTGCACTTTTCCAGATCTCATTTTCACTATAAGAAAAGTATAATTGTAGTAGTCATTTTGTGAGGATTCAGTAAAATGTCATATGAGAAAATGTTTTACTTTATTCATTTGAATTAAATCTGGAGATACAATTAGGGGGCAAATACTGAAAACTTACAAGTTGATTTAAAAATATGAAAACTATGTATTTATAGTACCATTGCTAACAAATATCATTTATTATTAGGTGTAAGAGTTTTATAGATGTTTTCTCATTGAATTTTATGTAACAGGCACCAATAGCCCTATTTTACAGAGGGGGGAAACTAGTCTTAGAATTTAAAGAACTTGTAGCAAGCCACAGAGTGAGGAAATAGCAGAATCTAAATTTATACTCAGGTTCTACTCCAAGATCAGAGCTCCTGATCCTGGCTATGCAACTTGCCTCAGTGGGGCTTAGGATGCCAGGGATGTCTCCAAGAATTCACCTGTCACCTTCCTTGTGTGCTGTATACCTGCTTGTCCCATGCTATCTCCGAAAGGTAGGCTTCTACTCTGGAGCTTTCTTTCTGAGCCCTCAGAGCTAGAAGGTGTGGACAGCTGAGAGGAAGAGGGAGGAATATTTCTTCCCTTTGTTACAGCCTTATCCTCCTGGCTTTGTTCAAAGCTATAGAAGGGAATCCTAATGAAATCTCAGGGATGTAGACAGCCACCAGAAGGTCAGGCCAGTGGTATATATACATGGAGGAAGTGATATAGTGAGATGTCCAGGGAGTTTGAAAAGAGACTCATCAAGGTAGCTAGTCCTTGGAGCTTCATTTTATTAGTAACAGATTGACTCTGACAAAATGCAAATTCCTTGGTGGCAGGCCAAGGAAGTATAACCTTGCTCGTGGGTCTCAACCTCTAGGTTGGCATTATTGGGGCCAGAAGACCCCAAATCCAGAATAGGCTACAAGACAAAGCTTTATTTAGGCAAGAATTCAGTTTTTGGGGGGAGGTGGACCAGTATAGACTAAAGGTCCAGGGATTGTTCAGAATCTGAACAACTTCATCTGAGTTTAAAGTGACACCTGCTTAGATCTCAAGCAAAATTAAGTACTGGCAGAACCCAAGAACCTAATCTCTGTGGATCTGGAGGGGCAACAGGGCATTAGGGAGAGGAGAGTGTGAAGCTAAAATTAGGGACCAGGGTCTAGGACAACACACCAGAGAGATATAAATCTGAATGAAGCACCTGTGAAAGACTCTCACAACCACCACAAAGAGAGCATGAAAATGAGTCTTAGGGACATGTAGAGTCACCCTCTGCCCTGCGTTTTAATACCTGTCTAATGGATACCTGCCTAATAGAAGCTGGGCATGGTTACAGCTACTCTGAGGCATGCTCACAGACTGAATACCATTCTCAGAGAAAGGAATTGGAATGAAGGGGCAGGCCTGTTTGAGATTCTCCAACTGAGGGAAGGAAGACAGACCCATGCAGTCATCACACAGTGGTCTATAATACCCAACTGCTAGTCTGGCATGGAGGTTAAGCTTATAACTCTGGCATTAGACCACTCTTATTCAAATTTCACCATCTAGTTCTGGTTATCTATTGCAGAGAACCATAAGAAATAAGTCATTATCAGATTGGCTGGGCTCAACTGGGTGGCTCTTGGTTGGGGTTTCTTCTGTGGTTGTAGTCCTATATGATGGCTGGCATTGGAGTCAACTGAAAGCTCAACTGGGTTGCATGTCCAAGATGGAGTCCTTACTCACCTGTGTGGTACTTCAGTGGGGATGGCTATAATAGCTGAGGACTATCTGAGCATCAGATATGTCTTTCTGACATAGCTTTTCTCCATGTCCGCAGGTTGGGCTTCCTCATAGCATGTCTGTCTCAAGGTAGTTGGACTTATTATTAGTGGCTGGATTCCCCAAAGGAAGTATTCTAGGAGGCCTGAACAGATACTGTAAGGCTTCTTGTGATCTAGCCACAGATGTCACACAGCAGCTCTTCTGTAATACTCTTGTTGGTCAAAAGCAAGTCAGACCCAGCCTAGGTTTAAGAGGCTGAGTTCACACAGTGGTGTGCACACCAGTGAGGCCATTTTTTTAAGACCAGTTACTACACATTTTACCAGCTGTGTGAGTATAGACAAAACGTAGAGCATTCAGAGTGTTGGTTTTTCATCTGTGGAATGGGAAAGGAAACTATAATACCTAACTTCCCAGGATTGCTTACATATTAACATATACATTTTCAAGGATTCCCATAGTGACCAGCACAACTAAGGGGTTCAAACATAGTTGGCACTTATTGCTTATGCATTGCCTTGATCGAGCATTTGATTTTCTCCCAAGTATTTAATATATCTGTGTCTTATCATCCCAGCCAGGTTGTAAGCTCCTTGAGGTCAAAGATTATCCTATACTTTTCTTTTAAAATTTCTTTTAGTTGCACTCAATAAATACTGAATGAAAGAAATTGAGAAGAAAAAAAGAGATAGGAATGCTGGGGACCATGCAAACAAGCTTCAGCATCTTTATAATTTTCTCTGGGCTCAGCATAGCACCCAGGCTCCTGGAGATCTGACCTTTGCCTTTTCTGGAAAAAAAAACTAATAAGTTATCCTAGATTGTAAAGGGGGCATTATTAATCTAGTTAATAGATTGCACTGTTTTTATGAGGACTTTAGCCCATTAATTGTTTCCATGCAAATGGAAGCCGTTAATTACAAATTAATCTTATCTTTTTGTTAAGGCAGGGCCATCAGTACCTCTACTTGGCAATACTTGTTGGCACTTGATATGAATCAATGCTTATACTTGAAAGTAATAAAACTGCATTTCTTTAAAGATAGTTAATAAATCAGATCTTCATTAATGCAGATAGGCCAGACCCCCTACTTGTCTAATTTAATGAGGTTCTAATTCATTACTGTGATTCATGTGTCCCCCTAGGGCTGGTGGCCAGCAGGGCAGGGCACATAGTAGGCAGTTAATAAATCCTGTATTTTCCAGGTTCTCCTACAGTGGGAGGTTGTCCAACAGTCTTTCTCCTCATCACGAAGTATCATTTAGGTTTTTACTGGTCTTAGTACCATTTTCCACATGGTCTTATAGGACCACAAAGTGGAAGCATAAGGTTCTGGCAAGGGATGGAGCTTGGAGCTCAGGCTCAGGTGAGGGACATTAGAAGCACTGTTGGGGTCAGGGTGATGGCTTGTTTAGTGTATGTTTGGACTCTGTGGCTGAGGCAGTTGGATGGAGACTGTGTGGCCTTTTTGTGCCATCTATCTGAGCATGATAAATACACGAATGGGCAAGGGGACCCAGAATTTTCCCCAGGACCCATTAGTAATCCAATTCTCAGTGATATCCCTAAACCATTTCTCAGTCTGTTTCTCTTCCCAGACAGGTTTCCGTTTACAGAAGAGCTGGTTATTTCTCATCATATTTATTGCTAGCCTGGGACTGGGTCTCCACCCACCTCCTTCCAGCTACTGGGATCTCAGGAGCCAAGCCCTGGCTTCCTTTGTTTAAAGAACAGGTGTGGGCCAGCAGGGGCAGGGGGCTTACCCCTCCCTTCCCATTCCACCCACTAGCCTGGCGCACCAGGGAGGGGTCCAGATGCACAACCAAAAAATGGGGTGGGGTATGCAAAATAGGCGGGAAAATGGAAACATGGCTTCTGTTTTTAGATCTGGGGAGGCAGCAGTGTGATGAAACGCTTCCCTCCATGCCGCTGAATTCATTTCTTTAAAGTTCCACTGTGCACAGAACCATTTGTTTCCACATTGTTTTTATTAAACAAGAAAGGCGAGCTTTATTACTGCGCAAATGAAAGCAGCCGGCAAAGACAGATACTTCCCAGATTCTTATTAATCTCCAAGAGTTATGGGGCCTCTGAAGTCCCACAGAAATTAACATACTCCACGAATTCTCTTAGCAAGTCACCCGGTGCTGCTCCTCTCCCCTGCGGGCAGTGATCACCGCCCAGCTCCAGCCTGCTGGAGGAGGGCTCTCTGGGCCTGTCCAGGGCTCTCACCCTCCCACCCTCTCACGTGACCCCCACCATCTCTTGGGTTGCATGTGTACTAGCCGCATGCTTCAATGCACAAATCTGGATTGATTTGTACACCTATTCTGGGCATTGTCTGGAAATGTGGATTTAGGTGTCGTTCAATTCACTTCCATATACAATTAAATATGTATGGATTATTTACTATTATAGTATGGGAGAGTCTTGACATCTGTGAGATTATATCCTGAGGCCTTTGTGAATCTCAAACGCATGAAAAACACAGTCATGTATAATTCTCTCTCTCTAGAAATGCGATACAGCGATCACTCATTCATTCCACAAATATTTACTCAGTGCCCTCCATGAGTTGGCCAGAGCACTCTTTACCCTCAGAGGGGGAGGAAATGACAGGATCTGTCTTATGATTTTAAGGATAGCCACCACTATGTTAAGAATAGACCATAGGGGGCAAAGACTAGAAGTAAGTAGTTAGGAGGATGTTGCAACAGCCCAAAGGAGATGAGGTAGGATAGGGTAGGCAGGTGGAGGCAAGCAGAGGAATCCAAGACATGTTAGGAATATACAGATGACTCACATAGAAACTGCCATTACTCCTTCAGATTCCTCATTGGGGTGCAGGGTGCCTCACACAGGGGACACCTGCTGTGCTTGGGGAGGATGGATGCTGGACAGTCAGCTAGGCTCCTTCACCAGGTGCACAGCTAACCCAGCCTCATTGGTCCCTGAATGGAAATCAAATGCTAGCAAAGTGGTGACTTCTTGTTATATCCTGAATTTGGGGGTCTTTTGCAAGCTGTCAAAGATGGATGCGAATGCTAGGGTCTGCAATGCATAAGATTCGGATAGCATGTATTAATTTAAGCATTTTCAAGTTGGTTTTCCATTAAGGAAGTTTAGTAGCTCAAGTGTTGGTTTACAGGTGAGAAGCAAAGACTCAGAGAATTTAGGTGAATTTTTCAAAGTCACAGGATTGGGTCCAAGGATAAAGCCTGGTTCTCCTGCATCCAAGTGCAACTTTTCCCATGGTTACAATGTGTGACCTTCTTTTTGAGTACCCAGCCCTGCACTGGAGCGGGGGTTGGTGACAAAGAAAAGCAATGCCAAGGGAGATCTGGTCCTTGTCCTAGAGGAGCTAACACTTTCTTTACAGATAAGACTTATATATACACACAAGTCTTAAAGAGGAGTATGTTCCAGAATGGCACCATTTAAAGTTTAAAACAGTGTTTGATCAAATGTGAGGGATGGGGTTGTGCCTACAAGTACTTCCAGCTCTTAAGATGTTCATCCTCATGGAATGTTCCATGACAGGGTGAGGGCTCCAAGGCAAAGCATATATACAGATAGATTGTGTCTATATGGTTGCCAGTTGATCAATGTGATTTAACAATTTTTATTCTCTCATCTCATGTTCCATCCTTCCCATCCAAACCTTTGGGCTCAAGGGAGGCCACTGGCCTAGGTCTTTCTCAAAAAGACCTTCCATCATTGCCTTTGATTACCGTGGACTCTGGTTTCCTTTAGAGGGTGGACCCATATCCTCACACCCCCCTTCCCAGAGACAGCTCCACTGTCCTAAAAAGTCACCCATTGCTATGCACCAACAATTCCCCTAGAGACACAGAGGGGGAAGTCCAAAAAAAAAAATGTAGAGGGTGACTTTGGGGGTAAGAAAAAATCTGGAAAAGCTCAAACTGGGAGTGGGGCAGGAGTGTGAGAAGAAGAATAATGACTTGTTTCTTAAACACCTAGACTTGGGCATTTCTGGTTGCTTGCAAGAGGCCACCGCAGGGTGAAACCACAAATCAATTTATGTCACGGAGGAATGACTGTATGGCACTTGTTCTCCTAAGGCAGGAGATGGAAACCAATCCAAAACATTCTGAGGACTCCCCAGAGGGGCTCTGAGAGATCCCACTTGTAAAGACTCAGAAGGGTGCCAGCGAGCAGGTGAGTCAGAAAGAGCAAGTCTGGTTCCTTCCAGGTGGAGACCAAGAACAGAAGGGGGCTTCTCATCCTGGTGGGTGAGGCCTCCTGGTGCTATTATTTCCTTTGAAATGGCCTCCCTTGCTGGAGAGCACATCAGGCCGTGAGATCTGTGAAGTACAAATTGGAGTGGGAGTCAGGAAGTCTAGGACCCCTCTGTCCCTGTCCCTAGCACTCCAAATGAAGGCTGAACCAAGGCTGAGCTTCTAATAGTTCTCTGCTTCCCTCTTTCTGGGGGCTGGAAGGAGATGAGGTGTGTGTCCTACAGCCCCATTCCTTTGGCCTAAGGCATGACTCTCCATCAATACATATATTACCCAGTACGAACACCTGTAGGCCCTTTCTCAGGCATTGTCATGAGTATGGGAATGACATTATCAGAATCTTTCCATGTGGGGCATCATGGAGGAGACTGGGGCCTGGTATGAAGAGATGTTCCCAGCACAGGGTCCAAACTCAGCGAGTATGAGTCTGGATGGGATTCATGGTGTGTGTGTGTGTGTATGTGTGTGTGTGTGAGAGAGAGAGGGAGAGAGAGAAAGAGAGAGAGAGAGAGATGGATGATGTATGAAGCAGCATGTGTGTGTGAGTGAGTGTGTGTGAGAGAGAAACAGAAAGACAGAGAGAGAGGAGAGAGAGAGATGGTACCTGAAGCAGCATCCAGGATTCCTATGGGGTCCTCAAAACCAAGCAAGATCTAGAGATCACTTGAAGAGGGAGACCTCAGAGACCAGATTGTTTCTTTATACCTTAAGCACATTCTCAAGCCCTTTGAATCTTGGAGCATAATCAATCTCTAGGATAGTTGATTGGCTAGGAATGACTGTCTGGTAGTAACATTTACATATGGGGCCTGACATTTTCCTCCTCAGTGATTCAATTCTTTTTCTATTCATTTTTGCTTATTGTTATAGTCCCTCACGTACATTTAGATCCATGAATACAGGCAACCCAGCTAGCCGTGCTGGCATTCTCTCCCTCTCAGCACTGGTTGTTTCCCCAAGGCCCCCTTTTCTTTTTTCCTTTTCCTGTTCTCAACACTAGGACATCATGTCCCTGGTATAGCATGATTCAGCATATGGGTCTCCTGAGAAGGACTCCCCTCTACCTCAGATACACTCTACTCCCCAGTGGTGAGAGAATGTGCAAATGGGGTTCCAGCCCTGGAGCAGGAAGGAGAGGGCACTCTGGGAAAGGTCAGAGTGATGGGGACTCATGCCTCCTAAGAGAGACTGGAGAGAGGTATAGGCTCAGCTGGCACTCGGGAGCCCCATTCCAGGTGCCTGACCTACCTCTCTCACTTCTCCAGGCACAGAACTGCTGAGAGGGAGACAGAAATGGAGATGCAGGTGAAGGTAGCCACAGCTAGAGAAGGGGGAGGAAGGGGATAAGAAGGAGGGAGGGGGAGGACAAAGAGGAGGGGAGAGGGAGGGGGAGGGGAAGAAGGAGGAGGAGGGGAAGGAGATGGAGAGGGGGATGGGGAGGAAGAAGAAGAGGAAGTGGAGGGGAAGGGAGAGGAGAGGGAAGAAGGCTTCTGGAAAATGCACTGAACTTCAAATCAGAACTTGTGGCTTGAAATCCAACTTCCCCTTTACTAATTTAAAAAGGACTAAACAAACTGCTTCTCTCTGAGAGCTTGAATTTCTTTACTGTGGCATGAGGAATCATATTATATCCTGCCAATCCAACAGATCAGTTGTGAAGATCAAATGAGATAATATATGTGGCCTAGTGTGAAAAGCTGCTAATGTAAATAAATGTGTGCGTGTGTATGTGTGTGTGTGTGTGTGTGTGTGTGTGTGTGTGTGTGTGTGTGTATGCCCTCTACTCCCCGATCCACATGTCATTATAATTGTAACACCATCCTCTGCAGGTGCCACATTGATTTCTCCTACACCTTTGCCTTTGCCAGTTCCCACATCTGGGATAGTCTTACCATTTCTAACCACTTCCATATATATTAATCAGAACCATTTCTCAAGCATCTGCTAACTCCTCTGGCCTTTGGGAGGTATTTCTTGACTGTCCAGCTACCACTGATACCTCCTTTCTCTGGATTGTGAGCACTGTGATGGGAGAGAACTTCTCACGAAGGGCTACTCCCCAGCCCTGCCCTGTATTCCTGTCTGATCATCAGCTGGAATTGTGCATTGTTTTAAATGTGAGCACAGTGGGATGGAGTTATAGGAACATTTAAGAACTATGGTATTTTTACACAATGCCTCATGGTGTCCTGGCTAGGTGAGTGTGGGTGGGAAGAAGGCAAAGACAGAGAGGTTTCTTGTTGGACCAAGATAAAGAGGGCTGTGGGTTTCTAATAATGGATGGCAGACACAATTGTGGGCTGTGCCTCCCACTTCTATCCTGGCCTCTGATGTTCAGGTTGTTGCCTTTGCTCTAGAGACAAACTGGCAGATTGGAATCCCAAAGCTGTCGTAGCAAGTCAGACTGTTTTGAGAGGGGTTTCTTGACTGTTTAAGAAATAGTGGCTGAGAGAACAGAAGGGAACGCCGTTCAACTCCTGTTTTCTGAATTTCAGGGACCACAGGCCATGGTGGGATGCCTGAGTTCTAGGGGGACAGCAAAGTGGTGATGGGGACGTATGGTGACATTGTTATGCATTGACTTTACTTCCATGCTTGCCTTACTGTATTCAGGCGAGGAGGACGTGAGACAGGAGAGGAGGAGCTGATCGCTGGGTGTATGTTGGGAGACCATCTACTCAGGCCTAGTGGCTACACCCTCTGATTTGACCCATAAGCACACCTTAGGACTTTCTCTAGTCTCTCTATGTCTTGTATTCCCAATTAGACTGTAACAACCTTAAGGGTGGTGACTATGAAATACTCTCTTGTAGCCCACAGTCCTAGCAAGGTCTCATCTGGCTTCCCATTGAATTGAAATGCACGCAGTAAGAACTATAATCGAAACATATGGTACAAGTACATGCCAGGCACTGTTCTAAGTATTTTACACACATCACTCCATTCAATTCCCATAATAGCCCTGTGTGGTAAATACCATGATTAGTCCCATTTTACAAATAAGGATGCCAAGGCAAAGGGAGGTTGAGTAACTTGATCAGGGTCACATAGTTAAAGAATGATAAATCTAGGTTTGAACCCAGGCAGTCTGGCTCCAACATCTATACTGTTAACCAATGAACTAGACTTCTGGCGTGTAGGTATATGTATGTGTGCACGTGCATGTCCTGGGCAGAGGGCCTATATTAGTATGGTAGGAGAAGTTAGTAATGACAAGTACAGAAGCCGTATGAGGGAGAAATCCTGGTGGGCTTTGAGGAAAAACCTCTTTTTCAAAGTGTATATCCTTCTAACAACTAAAATTCCCACAATTAAGAATACTTCTAAAATAGACCATTTCTTCATATGCTATGTTTGCATCAACCTTGTCCCAGTCTTATTTTTAGAACTTTAAGTAATCTTTACTTTCTATTTGTTGTCTGTATTTTGAATTGTCTCAGAAAGTTCTTTCTGGGGTGCCTGGGTGGTTCAGTCGATTGAGTGTCCGACTCTTAATTTCAGCTCAAGTTATGATCCCAGGGTCATGGAATTGAGCCCTGCATTGGGCTCCACGCTGAGCATGAAGCCTGCTTAAGATTCTCTCTTTCTCTCCCTCTGCCCCTTTCCCACTTTCTCTTTCCCTCTCTCAAAAAATAGCAAAATCAAGTTCTTTTTTAGACTGCTGTTCTTTTTGGCCCATGGAAAGCAGTTGAGCAAGCAGGGTGTGATGCTGAGGGTGGCTGGAGGGAGCCTGAATAACATGGCTGCTGTTAAACTATTGTTAGCTTCCTTTCCATGAGAATTAATTATGTGTACTCAGAGTTGTGAGAAATGTGGGAGCAGATCCTATCCTCCTAACATCTCCCATTCCTCCAAGCACAGGGGCTGGTATATGGCTGACATACATTCATACATACATACATACATACATACATACATACATTTATTTATTTACTATCTATTTTTCAAGTTAAAATTATTATTATTATTATTATTATTATTATTATTATTATTATTATTTTAATAATCTCTACACCCAATGCGGGGCTCAAACTCATGACCGGAAGATCAAGAGTAGCATGCTTTACTTACTGACTGAGCCAGCCAGGTGCTCTTATGGTTGATATTTAATCCCCATTGTTTATTAATTATAAACCCACAATGAGAAGCAATGGCCTCTGCTTGGAGCCGTCTCCAAGTTTGGTTTGTTTCATGGGAAAGTCTTAGGTTTGCTTAGGGACCCAGCCTTAGTGGACTCCAAAGTGAACTTCTCAGCTTAAGCTTTCTGTGGACTTTTCCTCATTGAGGACTATGCCATTTCCAGAAAACAGATGTTCTCTTGGCCTATTGCATTTGTTGTCAGATATTCTTTCACTTGCAACACCAAGACAAGACATGTTTTCTCAGCTGGAGGGATGTTGTCTTAGGGGAGAAGTTCCATACAATGGAAGTTCAGGAAACCCAGGGATATGATTTAGAAGCAATTCACTAGGTCAGAGACACTGTTAAATCAGAAATGTGGCAGGGGGAAAGGAGAGAAATCTGGAACTGTTAGTTATTTTGTCTACAAATCAAGGCATGCTAAACTTTTTGACTTTTCACTTCCATTGAAACAATGACCGTAAACAATGTGCAATGCTAAAAACTAATTAAACGGCTACCCTAAATCAACAAAAATGGGTAAGTTGAATTTTAAGCTACATTTGCTCCTGTGAAATGTGTGTGGGGCAACATAAGGGGAAATGTGCTTCTCTCGTTTGGGGCCTGTCCCAGTGCTGACAATTCTAAGTCAGGCTTGGCTGATAGTGGATCAGCCTGTCTCCATTATCTCAGCTGGCTTTATTCTGACTGAGCACCCCCTTGAGTGTCTCATCATCATCATACATTCCTGAAAGCCATTTGTCCAACTAAAAAATTCTATTTTTTTTCCTGCTTAGCTAAATTCCACCCATCCTTACAATGCTCTCTGTTCTTTCATTCAGTTCACCCAGTGGTCCTTCAACATTTAGAAACAGATACTTCAATGGCTGTACCACTTACTGGCCACTTGTTACATCCAGCCTCATGAAGTCTGTTCATTCTGCTCTTACCATTCTTATCAGTTTCATGGTCCCCCCTGCACCCTATGCTAATCAGGAAGGGTGAGGCTATCTATGCAGGAACAAAAGATTCCCAAACTCTGGTGGCTCAGCACTACAGAATTTCATGTTTTTGTTTAAGGATCTAAACCGAGTGGGTCTCCTCCATCCAGTAATTGTACCCTAGAGCACAGGGTCCCTTTGGTCACTGTCACAGGGGTAGATAGTGTTTTTCACTGACTCATCTTGGTTGTGAAGCATATGATTCCAGCTCACATTTCATTGGCCAATTAGTCACACAACTATGCATCTGCAAGGCAGTTGATAAGCACAATTTTCCAGGTGTCTGGAAGGGGAGGAGAACTGGATATTGGGGAACACTCTGATGCCAGTCATATCCCCAACTACACAATAACTTTGTGAGAGAAGATTTGACATCTTATATTTCTTAGCATTTACCATGATGTTTTAGGTAAAATAGTCTCTCGATAAATGTTTGTTGAATAAGTGACATCATCAATTACCCTTTATGAAGCATTAATTTGTGACAAGATTTATGCTAGCAACAGGTAGAGTGGAGTAAAGACTTGTAATTAGGGTCTGGCACATGGTAGATCATGCATTCATTCATTCATTCCACAAACACCTATTTACTGCCTTCTATGTTCCAGGCATTGTTCTAAGTGTTTGTGAAAATGTACTGGTCATTATCTTTGCAGAACTTACTTTCTAGAGAAGGAAACAAATAACAAAAAATAATATAACAGGGAAACTAAATAGTATGATAGAATGTCACGTGCTGTGGAAATAAAAGCAGAGCTCGGTAAGGGATATAGAGACTAGGGGGGTTGGGGGAAAGGCAATATTCAGTAGGACCATCAGGGCAAGCTTCATGAGCTGAAATCAAGAGTAGGACGCTTAGCCGACTAAGTTACCCAGGTGCCCCCCGGTGTGGTGTGTTTAAAGAATAGCATGAAGTTTGCATGACTGGAGTGAGACTGTGTGATCCAGGGGAATATAGGTTTAAAAAGGGGATGGGGATCACCTCATAAGGGCTTGTAGGCCATTGTAAGACTTTTTTGCTCTGAGTCAAATGGAAAGTGCCATTGAGGAGTTCTTGTGTGTAGTAATACATAATTATATGTGTGTATATGTATATTTTAATCCAAAGAGAAAAATTTAGTTTTATGTCTCATTTGCATACAAAGATACATTTCTTGGCCCTTATTATGATGCCTTCTATGTGTCTTTTCAGAGAACTTCTTCATGTACTGTATCATAAAACAACAATTGTAATGATAGATGTGGCTCGTACTACTATCATCTCCCCTCCCATATGTCACCATTATGGTATAGGACCTAGATGGAAATTGTGCCTAGAGTCCTGTGGCCCAGCTACCCAAAGGATGGGGCTTTTGGGGACTGGCTTCTCTCTTACCAGCCTCCCAAATGTTCATACTGCAGGGTCTTAAAGAAAGAAACTTAATCAACAGAGTCAAATGGGTGGTGAGATGAGTTTCGCATAATTCCCACTCTCATCGAATCTAAGCATCTCTTAATAAAACTCACAGTTGTTGTGGGGAAGGGATATGGGACTCCAGTCTCTCCAGCCCGCTGAGCCACCACCTGCTCCCGGCAGGGGCTGCACCGTTAATCCCCTGAGCATCATTGCTTATTTCCCAGCCTGCTTTCCCTTCCAGGAAGAAAACAACCACTGGTTTGTGAGCTGCAGGAGTCTCTCTCTCTGTGCCATCAGAGCCTTTGTGGCCACTGCCTGCACCACGCCACCAGTGACCCCAGAGTGACGACCACTTGCCCCCAGTATTCTTAGGGGACTTTTCTTTTTAACTGATTAATTTACCGCACTTGCTCATTTTTATCGTCTCAGGCCTGTGGAAGTTAGGGCTGCTTCCTTTCCCCAGGCCAGGCTTCAGTTATTTTTGTTTATTTCTTCTTTTGCCACGTGATAGTGATTTTTGGATACAAAACCAAGAGTGATTAAGAGGCTTTCATGATCATCCCTTAATTTGCTATTAGACATACGATCATGAAATCCCCACGTCTTACTGGCTCTGCTCCTATTCTGCCCAGATGGGCTCTACTTGATGTTCCTAGTGTGTCCCCAACAACTATTAAGCAAACACTTGGTAGGCAATAATTCTCTCCTACCAGTTAGGTGTCCAACCTTTTTTGAGAATATTAACTCTTTTTTTTTTTTTAATTTTTTTTTTTCAACGTTTATTTATTTTTGGGACAGAGAGAGACAGAGCATGAACGGGGGAGGGGCAGAGAGAGAGGGAGACACAGAATCGGAAACAGGCTCCAGGCTCTGAGCCATCAGCCCAGAGCCTGATGCGGGGCTCGAACTCACGGACCGGGAGATCATGACCTGGCTGAAGTTGGACGCTTAACCGACTGCGCCACCCAGGCGCCCTGAGAATATTAACTCTTTATCTGATGGTTATGTTGCATACACTCCCTCACTTAGCTCTTTGTCTTTGCTAACTGGGTAGATTACACTCCATTGGTGACCCCCAACCCATCCATTTCTGCCTTTACTATCCTGCTTATTGCCCTGGGATGTTGACCCCTGCAAACCTCCTCCCTCAGGCTCCCATGCAGCCCTCTGTTTGGAATCGGCAATGGGAGTCACTGGCAGGATGCTGGGGTGGTAGAGAGAGCGAGGTAAGGATGATTCTATTCTGTTCTCCCCTTGCTTTGGGCAGCAGGTCTTGTTGTAGCTATGTCTCTACATTACCTGCCAGGTGGGCCCTCCTCCAGGACTGTGGCTCCTATGAAGTTCCGGTAATATCACTTCCTCCATCTTCTGACCCCTCAGGTCCCTGAGGTTCTAATCTTTGGGTGCCTTGACATCTTTCTTTGGCTTCCTTAAACCTGCTCCTAGTCCGTCACTAAATTCTTTTCAAAACCCTAGCATCAGTGCCTTCCATTTCCTGCTGGGCTCTCACTATATACCAATGAGCGACTCTCTCTGAAGGCAGGGACAGAGTTTGAATGGTGCTACTGGGGCTCCCTATTGTCACATCTCTTAGCGTTCCTATCCTCACCTTTTTTTGCTTGACAGTTTGCTTAGGTGACGTCAAGCACAGTCACCCTCTGAGTTGGGGTGACTCAGTACCAACTGAAGGCGCTACTGTGGCTCTGAGGCAGTAGGAGGGGGGTTGAAATGAGGAGGTGTGTTCATTGCCTCGTGGAAGTCCACAGACTGGGTGGGGATATAAGAAAACAAATACAATTAAAACACAATCAATGGTGATCATGAAAATAGGACAGTTATTATTTAATGAGCACTTAATATGTGTCAGGCTTTGGGGCATGACAGATTTCATTAAGGAAGCAAAATTTGACCTGAACCTTGAAGGAAAGAAATTAAGATACACCGAGGAAGAGGAAAAGAGAAATGAGGACATAAATGACAGTACTATATCCTGAAGTAATGACTGCCCAACTGAAGGGAGTCAGGAAGGGGCTGCCCATGCCACATGATTGTCCCTAAGACCTTGGGCTCCAGTGGGCTGGACTTCCCTGCACTCAGATCTAGGGCTTAGCCATGGAGTTTAGCTTTCCTAGGGCACAACTGCCTGCACTTAAAGGCTCTTCACAACTCTTCATTAGCTCATGCTTGGATTTCCTGTCTAGAATGAGGGCCATGAGCTTCTGCTTTGCCTCACTCCTTGTTTTGTGTTGGTCTGGGGGGGACATGTGCTCCTGTGGCCACACCCATTTCTCTATTCATTCTACTTACTCTCTTAGATAGATGCACCTGTCACTTTATTCTCATCCGCACTAAACTTATAGCCATACAAAACCATCCTACAAGTCCTTAGTTGTGGGCCCAGTTGTATACCTATACTCAAGCAGGTGGGCACAGCTAAAGAACATGCCGTACCAACTATGCCAGTAATGGAGCCACAACCTCACTAGGTTCTCAACATTCCCCAGCAACCACTTTGTATGTCCACGATATCCTCTGATTCCTAAAGATTGTCATTGCAGACTCTCCTCATCCTTCTTTAGACATTTGCTGCCTTCTCCCAGTTCTTACTCACCTCCCCACACCCCTCAGATGTTCTCACTGCCTTTTCTATCCCTCCTTGACTAGCTTCTTCCATGTTTTGCTGTGTCTGTATGTTCATCATGTGAATAGTTTACCTTTCTTCCCTTACATTGCCTATACTCTGGGGATTGTCCTCTCTCATCACTTCCCTGTCACCTATACCCCTGTGATCTCTCCATATCAATTTATGGAAACACACGTGAATTCTCCAATGGCCTCCAGATGGCTGAACCCAAAGGACTTTTATGGTTCTTATCTTGCTTTCTGCAGCATATGGCATTGATGTTGTTCTTCCTGTGGGATCTTGGTAAGCATCTTTCCTCATGTCATCTCCTGACTCCTCTTTCTCAGATGTCTCCTCTGCTTTCTCTAACCACTGTCTGTATCTCTTTTACTCTCTGTTCTTCCTTTTCTCCTTTCCTAACTGAACTCCTAAACTCAGATTCCTCTTTCTGAGTAATGGAGTAAGCTGGGGCAGTGATTAGAACCATGGACTCTAGACCCAGTTGCTGTGAGTTTGAATATTTGAATCTTGAAGCTACTGTTTCCTAAATGGGCAATTTATCATACTTTGTTCTGCCCCCACATTGAAGTAGAGCCTAGCCTATAGTCAGTGCTTAATAAACATCCATTATTATCCATCCAGTCATTCAAGCACAAACCTAGAAGTCATTCCATATTTCTCTTTCCTCACCTCCTCATTCTAGTCCAGCAGCAAGGATCTTGATCTTCTGGTTGTTTCTCAGAGTTGCCTGTTTTTTTTGTTTTCTTCGGAGCTGCCTCAGGTCAGAGACTCATGTGGGGTTTGATTCTTAACTGTTTTATTTGTTTCCAGGTTTACCCACCTTGGTCCAATTTTACATTGCAGCCAAAATAATTTTCCTAACAAACAATTATGACCTTCACTAAAATGCTTAAAATCCTACTGGGGTTGCCACTGTCTTCAGGACAGAATCCAAATGCCTTGGCATGTAATGAAGGGCCCTTACAGATCTGCTTCCTCCTCGTTTCCAGGCATACTTCTTACCTCCTGCAAGTTTCCCAATATCCATTCCATGACCCAGCCGTCTAATTTCTTAAATATACTCACCAGACATGGGTCCAGAGCTCCTGGATGAGACTTATTGGGATTTAATGTTCCCAGAATCTGCATATTTGACAAATACTTACCACCCTACACGTGTCTAATGCACTTAAAAAACTGGAAATCGTTGCTCTGGAAAATACAACAAATCAGTGCCCCATTCTTGCCTTTTACAGGAGGTCAAAATGAAATTAATCAATGGCTAGATGATGTAATCCTGGCTATAAATGCTATAAAAAGGATGTTACAGAAAGGTGCTGTGTTTTCTGTGTTTTTGCCTACTCTTTGCCCACTATTTCTACAGTGTGTCACTCACCATGCCTAGTCTTTGCTAGCTTATGGAGAGGAGTGTGGCTTTACACGTGGTCTTGTGAAATGTGGGAAGAAGGACTTACCCCACTCGTTCTCCATGGACACTGAGCACATTCCTCCTTATCATGCCTGAACCAAGACCCATGTCCTCAGAAAACAGGCAAGTTTATTTTAAATCTTGGGTTTCTTTTGCATGTATCTCAGCTGGCTCAGGGCATGAGCTTTGTGGAAGAAGGAGACACAGGAACTCCATCTGAAGTGTGAGGGGAAAATGAGGTGAAATAATGATTAGTGTTGGAATCAGAGTTCCTGGGATCTAACTTAAGCAAATCAATGTATTCTCTTGGGCAAGTTATAGATCCACTGGCTATCATGTTGGGCACCTTTAAGATGGGTTGTGGAAAATGATTATCAAATTAGTAGCATCAGTGTACCTTCTTCACATGATCAATTTGAGAATCCAGTGGGATACAGGCTATGACAACACTTTTAAATCTTAAAATACCATGATGCAAAAACAGATTACTGAAGCTTGGAAATTTCATCTGACCCTCTGATTGTTAGATTTTCTAATTGATATTTTTCTTCCAAATGTGAGGTGGATCTTAAGTGTGGGTGACAGCGGGGTGGGGGGTGGGGTTAATATCTGAGGAGGGATTACAAAAAGACTACATTTTGAAATGAATGTTAATAACAGGGCTAGGTTATTCTAACTACCTTTTCACTGTTCTTCCTTCATAAATGACCCACTACATTTCCTTGCCAGCTTTTTCCTCTTTTAGAGAAAACCGAGCTTCCGCAAATCTTAGAATTAGTTTTCTTTGAATACCACATTTAACATACTTGTTGAAAAATCTCCAGTAGTGATCTTTCCCACCTTTGTCCCCTGCACCTCTCAAACCTTATTTCCCACTGGTTCCTAAAACCCATCTCCATTAGAACCCAACTGGCCTGATCACTGCTGCACCCTAGTGCTTTGCCTACTGTGTTTAGTGCAGACCAACATATGGTAGGAAATGATCAGTACACATTTCTTTGGAGGTGAAGTGTATCACTTTGCTAGGCTCAAAGGATTCCTTTTGAGTAAATTCTTAGTACAACTTTGGAATGTTGAGGCCAAAGGGGTCAAGTTAGATACTAGTGGGGTTGCAAACAGAGCTCTGCTCCCTGTCAAAACCCATGCAAAGTCAGCCAGTTTTTACTGCATATCTTGATAATCCTTGATTCTCTGTCTCCTCTTCTTCCTCCTCCTTTCTGGCCTCATACACCAAACAGGGCCAGGTTTTATTCCAGCAAACTTAGGTAACAATAGATATGATTGTCAGCCTCCCTGGGGCTGGCCAGGTTTTTATGAAATTAGACATATTTGTCTTGATGTTTAGGAGCGAGCATGAAATTCAAATCTGTGTGTTGGCATTCCACGGGCTGGGCCTTTAATATTCAATGACATAACTTCATTGCGGTTTTGACAACACTATATAGAAGTTGTGCTTACCATTGAAAATTAAAGCCACTGAAAGCGTTGACAACAGCAAAATTGTGAATGCTTCCCAGCTCCTGAAGTGATTGCTATTCCAGTTTGTCTAGAAGTGCTTATTGTGTTTGTAATGCCGTCAGTTCCACTTAAAGACGACTTGAAGTCGATGCCATACAGGTAAGTACCAAAGAAATCTCCGTCTTCTTTCCTCTCTTCACTCCTCCATTGCCTCCTACACAATTTTTCTGCTGAGGGTCTATTTGCATTTGGTTATAGAGCTCCTGAATCCCTCAACTTCTGAGCCTGTTGATTGCATTTCCCTTTCAAGTTCCCAGGATAACCAAGCTTTCCTTTTTTCCTTTTGTTCATTTCCCTTTTCTTCTTTTTCTTTTTCTCCCACATGAGTATCAGGGAAATTGAGTTCTAGTGACTTACTGAACAAATCCCCTGAGCGTGTGAATCACCTCCTCTTGTGTATAAAGCAAATCTTGGATGGGGGGGCGAGGAGGATTTGGTATCTGAGGAAGGATTACAAGAAGCTATCCTTTGAAAGCAATGCTAAGAGTAGGGAGAGGCTACTCTGTTAACTGTGATTACAGGTTGGGTTCTTACAATGTTGAAAAATGGTAAAAAGAAAAAAATAATTATTTAATAATGGTCAGCTTAGCTGTTGGTGGTGGTGGTAGTGGTAGTAAAAGCAAATGAACTGGCAGAGAATTCTGACAGCCTTGTTCTTAGGTTGGTTGCTGTTTTGGTCTTTGAAGGAGATTTCCCTCCAGTGCCCTAGTTGACATAGGATGATTTTTTTTTATCAGAAAAAAATCCTTTATATAAGCCTTTCCTTCCTCAAGCAAGCTGAGACCCTTGGAAGGTAAAACTAGGATGCACATTAGAGAGCGGAGAGCACTGTCTGGGGCACTGAAAGCAGTGATCCTGGAGGGACCCTTGTGGCAGATGGAGGGGGAACACCTGTAGGAAGGGTCTAGTGTTGAGAGAGCAGCTGTGTGGGTACCCACATCAGCAGATCTGGGGAGCCAATGTGGGGGCAGGCCCCAGGCTCCAACCTGCTTTCCTCAACACATCCTGATTATAATCAATCCACTTTCCCATGCCTCCAGGCCCTATTCGACAAAAAGAGGTTTCCTACCATGGACCACAAGAATTCCTTTCTGTTTCTAAGCAGCCCCCTTGGAGTGTGGAAAATATAAACCCCATTGCCAGGGCAAGGCTGCTATGGGGTGATTTGAATGGTGAGGCACCAGGGCATAGTCATCTGAACTCCATCTGCTTCCTGGACATTTCATAATTCCTGAGAGTTGGCATAGTCTCTCCTGGTCCCTGACTTTCCCAGAGGACCATGTCATTGAGGAGAGGTACCCTGTCCTCAGATACCTTCGCAGGAGACCCGTACTCAGAGATACCGCGTTTGTCACTCTTCGGCAGCCCACAGAAGCCTTGACAAGTTGTTGTTGTCAAAAGGATTCAGTCCAATTGAAGAATATGGCTGGGTTTTATAATTTTTTTAAATTTGTTTATGCTAGAGGATTTTGATTTGTTTGTTTGGCTTTTGTTAGCTTTCTTAGTCAACCCACATCCTGGCTTACTGTTCGTCTCCCTGATGGCCCACTTGAATTTTGGTCTCATTTGCCATATGTGCCACCCTTCTGTGACTGTCCGTGCAACAGGTGTTGCAGTTCCTTGAGTAGATTGCAGGCTCGGGGTGAGCCCTGGCGACCATTCCCTGAGTGTTCACTGTCAAATTTTTTCTTTGGTCCCTGACTCCCCTTACTTCTTAAAAAGTTGGACTTTTGTCCAGAACTGTGAAACGTGAAATGGTTCCATTTCCATGGCATTTTGAACATAACTGATTTAGATATTATCAAAATTCAACTTTATTTTTGTTTCCTGACATTGTTTTAAACTTTTAAAATGGGAGTAATTTTCTCTGTGCTCAACGAGAACTGTGGCACGTCTTAATGGCTTTTCTGCTTATGATAACTAGACAGACCTGCGACCATTGTTGCAGGCCCCAAACACAGGCTAGAGCAAATGAATAGTATATCTAGTCTCATGTGATGGTTGAAACTCTGAACTGGACTTAGCATTCTATATTCTTCCCTGCCCTGGCTTGGACTGCTTTAGGGTGGAAGCCTGGTGTGGAAACAAGGGATGGTTCTTTGGGACTGTCCTATTCCCTGGCTCCCTACTAGTCTCCTCTCCCACTTGGTCATGAGCTGCTATGTTGGATCTCATAAGGTTGGAGGCACGGGAGGGAGGAGAGGTAAGTAGATGAGATAGTATCTGCCTGGCTAGGGTCATTATGGTCTCCGGTATTGGCCAGGGGATAGAAGCAATTATTTCTTTTGAGGGCACTTTCTTGGGATCTTTATGAGTAGTCTTTTTTTAATATTTGTTTTTGAGAGAGAGAGAGAATGAATGGGCAGGGAGATAGGTAGAGAGAGAGGGAGACACAGAATCTGAAGCAGGCTTTAGGCTCTGAGCCATCAGCACAGAGCCCGATGTAGAGCTTGAATCCACAAACAGTGAGATCATGACCTGAGCCGAAGTCAGATGCTCAACTGACTAAGCCACCCAGGCACCCCTCTAGGAATCTTTAGAGGTTCCTTGCTGGGTTCCTGTATCCTGAGGTTCCTGTGACCTGTATGTGACCCCACCTAATCCAGTTGGACACTTATGACATCTTTCTTTGCCATGGGCACCCAGGGGTACACATCAAGCCTCTTTCTGCTCAAGACCCTTCTTCCTCCAGGCAGCTCTACTGACCAGAACTAAGAAGGCCCAGAGTAGCTTCTCTCCACCTGGCCCACCTCTGGTCCATGAGAAACACTTGTGCATCTCTTATTTATTCTAGGAGTGAAGGCCAGGCCTGTGAAGCGGCCTTCACCATTGGAGTAGTTGGTAAACTCTGCCCTCACTCAGCAGATTTCCAGGTGGGGATCAGACTTTTGGCTCCAGTCACCTTAGCTTTCTCAGATGTGCGTTAGATGACAGTCTGTGGGTCTTCTAAGGGTGCCTGGGTGGTTTGGTTGGTTGAGTGTCTGACTTTTGATTTTGGCTCAGGTCATGATCCCAGGGTTGTGGGATCAAGACCTGTGTCAGGCTCCATGCTCAGCATGGAAATTCTCTCTCTCTCTCTCTCTCTCTCTCTCTCTCTCTCCGTCTGCCCCTCTCCCCTGCTCAGTTCTCTCTCTCTCTTTCTCTAAAAAAAAAAAAAAGAAAGAAAAAGAAATACATTTCAGATTTCTATAAGAGGTCCTGTTAGAGAATCTCTCATTAGGCCTGGTGAGAGAAGATGGCATTTATTCTCCCTAAATCCTTGACTGAGCTGAGTCGTCTGCAAGTTGTGAAACCATGTTCAACTTCTTTCCTTTGTAAATTCTGCAAAGGGGTCGTGTTGAAAAATGAAGCAGGAAGTACCCATTCTATCTTGTTGCACATGCTTCCCTCTCACAAGTGCCTTACTGTCTAGATAAAGAACCAGAATTAAGTTAGGAAGAAGTTAAAAAGCAATGAAGGAGATGTTATAAGTCAAAGAGCCCAAAGTTACAATTATACAGTATGGACAATTAATACCATGGTTCAGGTTAGGGTTGGGTGGGTGGTGGAAAAGGGGAAACAGACTGGACTCATAAATGTGTGTATTCAAAGCATTCTGTTTTAGCCGTGTTGCAATCTTACTGCTTTTCTACTTATAATTCAAGATTCAAACACTCTGAGATGATGAGCCAAGCTTCAAGGATTCTTCTGGCTGAGAATGACTGGCTGAGAAAATGCATCCAGGTCCAGGAAGCTCCTGTAGGGAGGCACTGAGGATGATGAAATACATTACTTATATTAAGCACCATATGCATGTAAACCTTGTCCTATTAACTTACATGTATTTTTGGCCAATTCCAGAGGCCTCCTGAGATACTCAGTACATGTAGAAGAAATAAACTTGGATCAACAATATGCACTTTGTAGAAGCATTTAGACACCCAATTCTTCATTGAACATGTAAATATAGTCAATTTATAATTATATATACCATTACCATATCACTTAAGACTCTATTCTAGGCATTGTGCAAGAAAGTAAAGTCTCTCAGGTGGCTCAAGAGATGAGAGACACATATCCAAGAACTGTACTCAGTACTTGGGATGGTGCAGTGTAATGACACATGAGTGTGAGGACAGTGGATATGTGGTCAGTGTAGAAGAGAGATCCTTCTTGCTGCCATAGTCTGGGAAAACTTCACCAGAAAATGGGAATCGATTATATCTCATCCAAGATTTCATCAGCTCACCAAGCCTTGGCTTCCTGACTGTGCTCAGTCAGGGCCTCTGGGCTCCTTGAATGAACAAGCATTAACTTTATTCAATACTGTCAAAGTCTTTGACAGGGCCTCTGACTCACCATTCCCTATATCCGAGGGATTCAGTACTTCCAGAATTTTATGCTGTTCTTAATAAGTACCTAGTACATTTCCTGGCACAGAGTAGGTCCTCCCTAAGTATTTGTGGGCTTATTGAATGAGAGGCTGAGAGGGAGGGAACCTCTAGGGTCATGCTGGTGCAAGGTACCTCTGGCTCTGACGGACCTGGATGCGGCCCCAGAGGCTGTGTTGGAAAAGACAAGGTCAAGCCTCTAGGGGTGGCCCCATCAGAACAGACATGCTCCTCACGAACTTTTGTCCTCTGGGCATTTCTCTCGACTTTCCTATTCTTTTTGCAGACATTGGTTTGGTGTCTGTCTTGGGGAATTTGTTAGATAGCCTTTCTCCCTCTGGAGGAAAATGACTGTATTTGTTTTAAAATTCCCAGCAAGCAGCCACTAGGGGCGCTTTGAATTGAGTTAGTTGGCTTTGGGGATAGAGTGACATGAGAACTCCAGGCTTCCCACAGCTTCCATTCTTTATTGCCACAAGTTTCACTCTATGTATATGCTAACTTCCTCTACTTGGGACTGAGGGTAATTTGCTCTGTTTCTGCTTCTTCTGGGAAAGCTTCCCACTGATCTTTTTTTTCTGGCTTGGCTCTCCTCCCTGAGGGCATGTTCTGGGATGAACTGGGAAGTTCTTCATCAGCATTTGGGGTTTTCCCCTCACCATGATCTTCCTCACCAGGGCACTTGTGTTCTCGGTCCCCTTCAAATAAACCAGGGAAATTCCAGGATAGTGGAGACTACTTCCCACAGGACATCTGTCTTTACGACTGTTTGTATTGGGAACTAAATTGTTATCATCCAAGGTTGGGGGCCCCATGTGAGCAGCTGGGACACCCTGAGGCCCCTGCAGTCATACCATTGAGTGACTTCTCACACACTCACACTCGAGAGCAGCAGAAATAGAAGCTCTGCGCCAGGCAGACTTGGCTCTTCTCCTCCCTCCACCAGTCTGGAGGTTTCTGAGGTTACAGACCGAATCTACTGTGTAATTTCTAACCTCCCATGGCTCTCAATTTAGGGCTCACCTATGGGGTCCAAGCACTCAATTAGGGCAGGCATTAAAGGCCGTGGCTGTTTTTGCAGTGTGTGGGGAGATGGCAGCTTGTCCCCAATGCAGGGGACTTTTATTGTCCATGACAGCCTCCTTCAAGGTTTTTTTTTTTTTTTTTTTTTTTTATTGGGTAGCAACTTGGTTGTGGGGTAAAACCATGGCAAAAATTAGGTAACATTCCTGAAAGCCACTTGGGTTAAGCCTTGAGAAAATGAGGCAGGCAGGGGAGAAGGGCTCCAGATGGAGGAAAAGGAAGCTGATAGTGGATTGAAGACAACAAAGAAAGTCTTTCCTAGTTTTGACATTTTTGCCAAAGGTGACCCCCGTGATCCATCACTTGTTCCTTCTGCAGGGTTTTAAACCGCCTGCTCTAATTTTCTAAAAATATGGGTACCTACGCTTTATGGAGCACCTACCTCTTGAGGCAGGATATTTTTTATTCCTCCTTTAGAAATGAATGGAGACTCAGCAAAGTTAATAATCTTCCTGAGGTGGCATAGCCAGTGGGTGGCGAAGCTGGTATTAAGTCCAAGTGTGTCCTCAAAGCTGTGGTTCTCTGCCATAGTCATTCTGTGTCTACTGAATGCTTATTCCTGTCTTTCTCTATCTGGTCTGAACTCGGTGCTGACAGGAATGTTAAGCTAGTTTGAGAATGCTGATTTGCCTGGACCATTCATTTGCTTCAGGCAAGAGTCAAGAGGGAAGAGCACAAAGGGTACCAGGATACTGTCCAGTACACATTCTGTGAAAGACCCACAAGGACCGTGGACTCTTACTCTGTTCATTTCTGCCTCTCTCTCCTGTTCTTGGCAACTGTCCCTTAAGCCCGTCTGTTTTCTGCCTCTAATATATTATGCTGATATTTTATTACCAAACAATTACATTCACTAATTTGAAAAGGAAACGAGCAGGAAATTGCAATTATAAGAGTAAAAGCAATGCTCTTTTATTTCTCCCCTTTATGCATATGAAATATGGTTTGTCATTGCTGCAAAACAGACTTTCCTCTTCTTCCATGGTTCTTCACTGCCTTGTCTTTAATAATTGAGCAGAAACGAGAGTAATAATTAGGTTCCTGATAACAGAGGAGATAGCCATGGGTTTGCAGTTGTGGAAGCTCAGCTTGGAGTCATGGGACCGACACCATGTCTCCATGGGAGAAAACATACTTCATGCTGTTTCACTTGAGTACCTTCCAAAGCATTCTTTACATCAGTGGTCTTCTATGCAGATTAATTATTTGTTCACAATTACTCTTTCTTCTCTGCCCTTGCTATGTTTTCCCACCCCATTGACTTTGGGCTTGGTCAGAACTTGCTTTGCTTAATGGAATATGGATAGTTGTGATGTTCATCTCATTTAATTGAGCAGAAACTTTCAATGTGCTTGCACGATTTGGCCCTGCTTCCCTTGAGCTGTACTCAGGATGGCGGCTTCTCCGTCTAGGTCCCCGAATGATCACGGTGCACAGAAATGCCCTGCTGACTCCTGATGGATGTACGGTGAGAGCAAGAAATAAACGTTTTCTGTTTTAAGCCACTGAGATTTGGAGCTGTTTTTTAATCACAGCGTAGCCCAGCCCACCCTACTGATATATCTGTGATCTCATTTGGTTCTCATTATATCCATGGGATGGAGAAAAGGTGGATCACACTGGGTGGTGTGGGGGAAAGAGTGTGTGATGTAGAATCAAAGGGCTTTGGCTAAGAATGCTTTTCCATCATTGCTGGCTGTGTAGGCTTAGTCGGGCAACCCAGAGTCTCTGAAATCCTGTTTCTTTCCCTGTCACAAAGGAACAATTATTCTTACCTTGAAGCTTCCTAAGAATCAAAGTCGGTGTATGCCAGAGGCCCTAGCATAGTGCCCATCACAGAATAAACAGCTAATAAAAGATAGCTGTTCTAAAAAATATTATTATGTTTATTTTTTTTTTTTAATTTTTTTTTCAACGTTTATTTATTTTTTTGGGGACAGAGAGAGACAGAGCATGAACGGGGGAGGGGCAGAAAGAGAGGGAGAATCGGAAACAGGCTCCAGGATCTGAGCCATCAGCCCAGAGCCTGACGCGGGGCTCGAACTCACGGACCGCGAGATCGTGACCTGGCTGAAGTCGGACGCTTAACCGACTGCGCCACCCAGGCGCCCCTAAAAAATATTATTTAAAAATCCCCTTTTGACATAATCTCCATTGAGTAGATTAGAATGCTGAGGCTAAATCCACTGCAGGTAGCTGTCCAGGTGAATTTCCTAACAGCTGGAATGTGAGTTTCAGCTCCAGACTCAGTCCAGAGCTCTCTCCCTGGACTAACATGCATTCATGGAATACCACACTGGGAGAGGTGCTAAGGGTCAGGGGTGGGGAAGGTGTCAAGCAGTAAAAACAGTGCTCCTGCAGGGAATGCTGTCCACACTCAGACGAGCTAGCTAACAGAGCTAGCTCTAAAGTAGCCACTCATTTCTCTGAGGCACACAATATTCTAATGTTCTCACTTTGCATGCATGAGAATCACCTGAGGAGCTTCTTAAAATGCAGATTCCCTGGTCCTATCCCTAGACTTTCTACTTTAATGCTATCCTACATGATTAAAGGAAGAAGAGATAGTGGGCTCTCGCATCCAGTTCCTTGGGTTCAAATCCCTCCTCAGGCACCTACAAATTAATTACATGATCCTGGGCAATTTACCCAACCTTTCTGGGCCTCAGTTTCTTCATCTGCCAGATGGGGCTAAAATTAATAGTTATATATTTCCTTGAGGATTAAATTAGGTAATGTATGCAAATAACATGGCACTTAGCAAGCACTCAGTGAGTGCTACCCATTAGGACTCTGATGCACAGGGTTATGAGAACCACTGATCCGGAAGCTTCTCTAAGGAATAGCCTAGGGCAACTCCTTCCTCTGATGTCCTAGCTGGGTACTGTCTCATGGAGATTTTGAGACAGTGGCTGCCACCTTTATGGGGTCTATTAGGGGCATTTCCAATTATGGAAGCGTTGAGTGTGGGGCATATTTGGGTCAAGAAGTGCTTCTCGGCGGTTCTTAAATTGCATGTGTGCTGCGTTCTTCTCATTCCAGCAGAGGTTTGCTTCTGGGGAAAGACCCTTATTAGCGAACTTTGTTTGGGAACCATCTCTGGCTGGCAGGGGGGCAGCAATTGGAGAGACGTTCCTGGCCCTTGGTGGCCTGAGGCTGGAGTCAGGACTGAATTTGTCCCAGCTGAACCGTGTCACTTGCTGCTCTAGCTCTGTGCCAAATGCCTCATTTTGCCTCTTGGTAATCATCAGATATTAGAGTATATAAGATCACATTTACTACAAGAAAGGTTTTCTTCCTCTTCTCCTTCTTTAACTTCTTTGAATAATTCATGTCCAACTTAGAAGGATTAAATATGGTATGACCTCCTATTCTAGCAAGAGCCACCGGTGGAAATCTGGTTTCTTGGGGGAGGCAGAGGCCAGGCTGTGGGGAGCTTTCCCAGCCTCCTGCCTCTCTCTGCTGCCATGAACTGGTTGATGCAGGTCCTTTGGACTGTCCCTCCCTTCTGTCCCATTTGCCTGTACTGGCTCTCCAATTTTACCAACTCTTTAAAGTCCACCCCTCAGCAAGCCATTCTGTGGCATGGAGTACCTGGGTCATGAGAAGGCAGAGAGTTTCTTTTGGGGAGAGGAGGGCCCTGAGTTGGGAATGGCTTCCCATTCCCTGGGCCCAGGAGGCTATTGCCATAGATGTTCTGGCATGAGGCAAGAGGAAGCTATAGGGCATGTACAGGAGGGCTCCCTAATTAGACTGACTGCTAGCCTTCTAATTTCGGCTCTGCAGCTACTTGGGGGTGGTGACTACAGGCAGTTCTTAATCTCCCTATTGTGTTAGAGTGCTCACCTACAGGAAGGATGTCCTGAGGATAAAAGTGAAAACAGAAAATATAGAAACATACAAGCATTGGAAACATACATGGAATCTACTTAACAACAGGGTCTGGCATTTGATAATGTCTCAACATTAGCTGTTAGCATTATATATTCCTAGATTCAAATTTGAAGTTTATGATGAGATATAGGTTTTATTGTATTTTATTTGTTCAATTAAAAATTACTTTTAATTACATAAGGAATTTATGAATATATTCTCCTTGTGAAAAATTAAAACATTACAGCAAAACTATAATTCATTTTGACTGGCCCCATTCCTGGTTCCTCCCCAGCATTTATTGGTTTTCAGTTTGGTTTGCAGACTTCCAGGATTTTATAAAAGGCCTCTATATACATGTATATTCTTGTAGAAAATAATATACTATATATAAGTGTCTATTTCCCTACTTAATCTATCTAGTCTAAATGGTATCAGACCTATATGTCTTTTTCTTTCAACATTGTGTTTTAGAGATTATTTTATTTCAGAACATAGAGGTGTACCATACCTAAAAGCAACTTCAGCTTGTTTCATATTATGGGGCTATCACATTCAATTCAGTCATTGTTTATAATTTCCCCTAACTATAGACAGTACTAGAATAAACATCCTTGTAGACATCTCCATGTATGTATACTTCTTAAAACTTCCTCAGAGTTTATCAATCTGTTCTCCAAAGTGGTTGTGAAAATTTATACTTTTATCACTTGTGTACAAATTACATGTTTTCACACCACATCATTACCTTATTACTTATATATTACTTGTCTTATTTAGGTACCTACATATTATGTACCTACCTTATGTACCTACATATTACCACACACACCTTTTATATTACCTAACTACGATCTTGTCATTCTAGGCAGTATAAAAGGATTCAGAATTTTATTGATGTTTTAATGAGAACGTTCCTTATTCCTAATGAAGTTGAGCCACTTTTTATATTTATCGGCTGATGGTATTTTCTCTTTTGTGGATTACTTGTTATATTCACTGCCTACTGTTGTATTGAGTTATTTTTCTTTTTTTTTAATTATTTTTTGCAGATCTTTTTAGAAACATCTTTTGGATAATAATCCTTTCTGTGTTATATTTGGTGACAGTATTTTCTCCCATCCATTGTTTTCTGTCCTATACATATGTTTAATTTTGACTTAATCCATTTCTATCACTTTGTTCTTCAATGCCTTGCTATTGTATCCTATTTATAAGTAGACTCTCCTCATCTTCAACATCATAAACACATTTTCCAATATTTGTTTTCTATTTTTTAAAAGTATCAAGTCTTTCATCCATCTGGGCTTTATTTGTAAATGATAAAAGTAAGATCTAATTATATGCAGTAGACATTGAGCTAAGAGCTTTATATGTACAATCCCAGTCATTGAAACCACCTGAAAAGTTAGGCATTCTGACACCTGTCTTGCAGAAGAGGAAAAGGCTGAAGAGGTACAGCTTTTGCCCAAGGTCCCAAAGGTCAATGCAGAGCAGCCATTTGAAATGACATCTATCTGTGGGATTATACAGGTCTTTGCAAGTCCAGATGCCCCTCCCAGTGCTCCCTGCAGGCTGAGCACTGGCTGATCACACAAACAGAAGGAATGTAGCCCAGGTAAGGGAAGAGCCTCTCTTGTGTTGGAACTGAAATTACTGAGCATCCCTAAAGGCCAGGAAGACAGGCACTAAAGGTGCAGCAGACTTCTGAAAAGGGGGAAGAATTCCACAGTCTCAGCAACATTGCTTACCTGAACCAGCTTTGGGCAGCACTGCTCCCTGAGGTATGGGAAGGTCTGGGTGGTCATCCAACCCAGACAGGTCCTCCTCCTCACTGGTAGGACACAGGTCCAGGCTTTGTTCCTCTCTCTTTGTAGCAGGAGGGGGCCAGGAAGCTGGGAGCACAACCTTTACTTGGTTACCCATTTCTATCCTACCCCTGACCAGAGAGGCTCAGCATGGGGTGGGGGTTATGAGGGGGACAATGTAAGGAGGAGAGGAAACGCTTTTTCTGGCATCACCCTGCAAATCTCACAGTGCCACTTCCACCCACTCACCTCTATGGGCTAGAAGCCTGGCTCAACTGTTCCTTCTCTCCCCAAAGAGCTGTGAGCCACACACTTAGCAATGCAGAGCGATGGCCCTAGGCACCCTCGGCATTTATTATAAATCACTGACACAGGAAAGACAGGAGTCCCCACCTGCGGAATCACTGAAGCAGCAACTGCGAGCATATCTTCCCTGAAAACGATTTCTCTGCTTTGGCCACAGCACATAGGGCTTTGGGGGCCAAACCCAGAGGAGCCATTCCCTGGGGCAGTATTCTCAAACCTAGGGAGTGTTTTCTTGAAATGATTTTTATGTCAGGACTCTCTTAAATGCTGGCATTTTCTGACCTTCCTTGAAAGAATCCTTTCCATGTCCCTCCTTATGAACTATGGCACTCTCCTGCTCAGGCCGGCATTATGATTCAGTTTTGTTATCTTCTACCCACTAGTAGATTAACTTTGATCTGATCACCAATTACAATGTTTTCTCCACCACCAAGCAACTCAATTCTGACAGTGTCTGCCTGGAGACAGCAAGAGATTCTACGGGTTAAGGGCTCAGTCTCAAAGTTTGCTCTTCTACCTTCAGACCCCACTCACAAGTCCAGGTTGTCACCTTTGTCTCTGACCTGGTGGCTATAAATCAGAGATTCCCAGGACCTTGGTTTCAATTAATTTGTTAGAGTGTCTCACAGGACTAAGGAAACCAGTTTACTCACTGGATTAGTGCTTTTTTAAAATTTATTTATTTATGGGGCGCCTGGGTGGCGCAGTCGGTTAAGCGTCCGACTTCAGCCAGGTCACGATCTCACGGTCCGTGAGTTCGAGCCCCGCATCGGGCTCTGGGCTGATGGCTCAGAGCCTGGAGCCTGTTTCCGATTCTGTGTCTCCCTCTCTCTCTGCCCCTCCCCCGTTCATGCTCTGTCTCTCTCTGTCCCAAAAATAAACGTTGGAAAAAAAAAATTAAAAAAAAATTTATTTATTTATTATTAAATACAGGGATATAATTTAGGAACAGCCAGATCGAAGAGATGCATAGAGCAAGGTGTGGGGGAAAGGGCCGGAGCCCCCATGTCCCCTGAAAGCTCCGGTCTCCCCAAACCTCCAAACCTTATCCTTTTGGGTTTTTATGGAGGCATGGCTGATTATATCATTGGTCATCCGCCCCTCTCCCCTGGCAGGAAATCAGGAGGTGGGCCTGGAAGTTCCAACCTTGGATTCCAGTTGGTCCCCCCCTGGCAGCCAGGCCGCCACCTTTAAGTCTTTTTCAAAAGTCATCTCATTAACATATATGCATCTGTGGTTGAAAGGTGCTAGTTATGAATAACAAGACACCCATTTCACCTTGATGGCTCTGGAACTATTTTAGGAACTAAGGACCGGAGGCCAAATATTATGATGAAAGATGCTCCCCATTGCTCTTATGCTCAGGAAATTCCAAGGCTTTTTGGGAGCTGTGAGCCAGGAACTATGGACTAGGACTGAATGGATATGAGAAACATATTTTGATCATCTGATAACCAAATATGTATTTCTTATTAGTCACAATATCACAGGCTCCTTAAGGGAAGGAATGGCTTTTTTTGTGGGAGATCAATAAAGAGTATTTAATTTATTTTTAAAAAGGCACAGGAAAAACAATTCAGTCTTTTCTTTCCTAAAGAAAGAAAAGCTGATCTCCAGATCTCCAAATCATCTAATTTCTTCTCTTTTCCAGAACACAATGCAATCATTCCCCCCTCTAAACCTTTGTTCCTTCAGTGCTCACATCTGCATGCCCTCTCTTCTGTGTCTGAGTGGATATTTAGATTCTCTGTTGTGTTAATCAAGCTGTCCTTGATATGTGCCTTTTAACCATGTTGCACATGCTGTAAAATGAGGGGAGAAGTGGCCCTGCCTGTGTGGTTTGCCCCTGGCCTCCCTTTTGGCCCTGGAGCTGTCCCTCTGTGTTCCGCTGTGGGGGAGGCAGTGCAGAGCCATTCACCAGGCAGGCCTGGCCTATGGTCTGACCGCCAGTGATGCCCTTTGCTTTTCAGATCAAATTCCATCATCGTCAGGCAGGGACATCCTCCAGATGGCCCCATACATGCACAGATGCTGCTGGGAAGAAATGGGGGAGGCTCCTTGGGCTTGGCCCATTGCACATCACCCTGAATCAGTTTACCAGACTAACAAGTGCATCCGATTGGCTCTGTCACTTCTCCGTGGGCAGTTTCCTACTCAGATCCCTCAACTTCCTTTTCCCAAACCCAAATTCATAAAGGGAGCTTGTTACCAGATAACTTGGACTTAACAGCCATCTCTTTTGGTGGAATAGTGAGAGCAAGAGCAATATCCCTTTTACTGAAAATTATTTACTTAAGAAAAGATTCTAATATGACACCCCCCACCTGCCTCAATGAAGGTATCTTTCTCTTACATTAATGTTGGGCCTGTTGACTGATGTACAGATCTTCCTCAATGTACATGGGGTTATGTGTTAATAAACCTATTGGAAACTGAAAATATTGCAAGTCAAAAATGCATTTAATACAACTAACCTACTGAACATCGTAGGTTAGCCTGGTCTGTATTAACCTGCTCAGAATGCTTCCATTAGCCTATAGTTGGGAAAAATTACCTAACACAAAGCTTATCTTATAATAAAGTGTTGAATATCTCATGCGATTTATTGACTACTGTACTGAAAGTGAAAAACGGAGTGGTTGTGTGGGGACAAAATGGATGTGAGTGGATCTGTTGTTTACCCTCGTGATCACATAGCTGACTGGGAGCCACGGCTTGCTGCTTCCACCCAGCATCACAAGAGAGGATCATACCACATGTTGCTAGCTTAGGAAAAGATGCAAATTCAAAACTCAAGTACAGTTTCTACTGAATGACTATCACATTTGCACCGCTGTAAGGTCAAAAAAAATGGTTAAGTTGGGAACCATCTGCATCGTCTATGGTGGTCCCTTGAGGTCATATATCAAGGGACCTGGATGATTGTTGCAGGGCACAAGGATTTCCAGAATTAGCTGTGTAAAATTGAATCCTCTGCAGGAAACCAGAACTTGGTGAGAGTCCAGTGGGCCCTTACTCACCTGGCTGTGGTGCATGTAAGGATCTCAGAGCACTTGAATTTGCCCCTGTGTAGAGGGAGTTACAGGCAGCCTCCTGATCCTGGGCTCTGCTGCTTCTCACCATCACCATCCTGGTTTGCCAGACTATCCAGGCACATGACCTGTCAGCATATTTCTGTTATTTAACCTGTCTTGTTCTCCCAGCTGGGCAGAATGGAGTAGAACTTGTGTGTGCCCAGTCAGGCTGTGGGTGGAAGTGGTGATTATGGTGAGTCTCTCAAGGACCAGCTGACTCAGTGGTGGGTGCTGGTGTAGAAGAGCCAGTTTCTTCCTGTGTGCTGTGGGAGAATCTCCAACTTTGTCAACCCTGGGAGATAGAGTTTGTGTCAGAGGAAGAAGGTGACTTCCTTATCAGTGTCCTACAGAACTGCTTTAGGCAGGGGTCTCACTTGCTACAATTAGATTCCATTTATCCCTGTATGAATGGTCCTGGGGGATCATGTGGGACAATGTAGCATAGAATGAAGTTTTGGAACAGAGCAGGAAGAGACGAACTCTGTTGGGGAAATCGAGGGAAACTTCAGGTGTTTAGGAGGTTTGATAATGAGTCAGAATTTGCTAAGGAGAGAACAGAAGAAGTGCTTGCTCTTTGGGGGAGGGGAGTTGGAGATCCCACAGAAGAGAGCCTAGGTCTGTCCCCAGAAGAAAGCCTAGGCTGTCCCCAGAAGACAGCCTAGCTGGGCCAAGAGTGGGACAGGTTGGGGAGGGCTCAGCTGTCTTGGAAGAAGATAGGAATTGAGGGCAATGAGGGGCCAAGAGGCTCCAGTGTCAGGCAAAGCCTTGAGTGTGACCAGGAATTTGAATTTCTGTCTGTCTGGAGAAGGGAGAACACTTCTGCAACACTATAGGCTGGTTTGATTTAGAGAAGTTCATAACATATGGCATTTGGGCAACAGAATTATGGCATAAAGACAAGTCCAGCTTCACAGTGATGACTTCTGCAGGTGTCTTTGGTTCAGATTGAGGCCCTTGCTGAGGGAGGGTCTATGGTGGTCAAAGATCAAGGGCTCTTGCCCTCAGATTTCAGAAGTGGTCCCAGGGAAGGGGCCTCTGGGAAGTGAATTACAGCCATGATTCAAGTCAGGCCAGGAGAAAGTTTCAGAGTTCATCCTGAGTTCAGAAAACCCTCTTTCCTAGAGGAGGAATAGAGACTGTGTGTCTGCCCTAGGGATCTTTCCTCTGTGAGGGGAAGCATCCCCAAATACTCAGCACTATAATAATCACAGTGGCAGGATGTGGCTTCTTAGACTCACTGGCAGTGCTGTGGGAGGGTAAAAAATGGGAGAGAAGGGTGGTATGGCCTCTGGGTGGGGACAGTGGGCTGGGACAGGGGTGAGTAAGATTTGGAGAGGAAGATGGACAAAATTCAGTTACCCACCAAAAGAAAACCATCCAAATGGCTTTTTCAATTGCAATTAACCAACAGGTGAGTGAGCATCTTCACCTGCAGAATCATGTAAAGAGTGCTGGAAGTAGGTCAAGACCAAAGTGAGATAAATAGAGCCCTCGCTCTCTTGATACTCATCTGCCACAGGAGACACATTCATTTATTCACTCATTTATTCATCCTACAAATACTGAACTCCTAGTATGTGCCAATTCTGTTCTAGAGGTGGTGATATGGCCCTAATGGGGAAAGAGAGGCAGTGAGCTAACTCGTGAAAGGGCTAAGCCATGCCTACAAGGTTCTAGAGGGCTGGAGTGATGAGACTGGATTGTATTTGGCCAGAAGGAAGACCTCCTTAAGAAGAAGAGAGATTGAAGGGAACAAGTAACTGATATTTATTGAGCATCTATACTTGCCAGCTCACAGCTTGTGTGGCTCGCAGGGTTGAGGCAGCCTGTAGGGGGAGCTAGCAAGTAAGCAGATGTCTGTAATGCACTTGCTGAGGGTGCCTGCCAAGTATGTAAGAGAGCTGAACAAGAAAGGAGGAGGGAGGGGAGGGAGAGAGAACAAGGGAGGAAGGATCTAAGAGGTTATTAGAAGGGGCCAGAGGGGTGTGTGTGTGTGTGTGTGTGTGTGTTTGTGTTTGGGAGGGGTGGCCTCAGGCACCGGAAACAGATCCTGTGCTTCTGTTGGTCTCAGTGATGCTGATGCTGATGCCATGAAAACATGAAGATCACAGAAAGGAGGAGGAAGAGCTTCAGCTCTCATCCCTGTGAGTTACTATGTGTCTCAGAAAAGGCATTAGGGAGGTGAGAAAATGGCTTGCTAAGGCTGATGCTGCATAAACAGGATTCCCAGGGACACACATGTCTTAATGCGATGTTAACAGATGAAAGAAAGGCAGGATGAAGCTCTGAAGTCTCCAGTCCTCTGCTGCCTCCCCAAAATCCATCCTGTAGAAGGAGACCCAGGCAGGGATCCCACCTGATGGCAGCCCCTGAAGGCAGAGGGGCAGGTTGGAGGAGGGGAGAGGAGCTTTCTGAGGCTTGGGAAACCAGCTTCATGAGGGACACCCAATATCTAAGGTTCTGATTTTCCATGCAGTTTACATAGCTGCTCACAGGGCTATCTTAAATATTCTTGGAGTTCGCAGTCATCTGGTAGCAAGACTCCCCATCATTCTATGTGGCTGCTTGAAAGTCTGCCCGAGGCACTTCTTTTACTTGGTTTAAACATTATATCATTTGGATTAAACATCATCATCTTGGGATCTTCTTCAAATCTAATATACTCATTTGTTTTTTTCTGGAAGACTTCTGGAGCTCCCTACACTCTGCCTTGGGAGTCTTGGACTGATTTATGAGGAATGTGAGCACACTGGCCTGTGAGCCCTTTGAAGGCAGGCAGCTACCCCTGGTAATCCTCAGTTCGTGCTGGCTGAAGAACCCCCATATTCACAGAGTGATTAAGTCCATGGCAACACTTTTAATTCCCTGATAGGAAAGATAAAAAATAATCATGAATACCTGTGAACATTCTGGGTTCCTAAGGATTGGTTGAGGGAGACAGTGATTGTCTTAGATCTACCATAACACAATCCCACGGGCTGGGTATCTTATAACAATAGACATTTATTGCTCACAATTATGGAGGCTAGAAAGTCCAAGATCAAGGCACTGACAGATTCAGTGTCTGGTGAGGACCTACTTCCTGGTTCACAGACGGCAGTCTTCTAGCTGTGAATTCACATGGTGTATGAGACTAAGGAACCCTCTGGCTCTTTTTTACAAGGGCACTAATCCCATTCATGAGGGTTCCTCTCTCATGATTTAATCACTTCTCAAAGAACCCCTCTGCCCCCAAATAGCATCACACTGGGGATTAGGTTTCAACTTGAATTTTAGGGGTACACATTCTGTCCATAATAGTGATAGACTGAATCAGAGAAAAGGCAGGTATTACCAATTTCACTAGTTTTCCAATTTTATCACATGATTCTGTTTCCCAGTATAGGAACCATACACACAATCTCTCGTTTGCAGCAAGGACTTTAGATCTAAGACCTGGAGAACTCCCAAAGGATTCTTCTTCAGGGTCCCTTCCCTGCAGATCCATTTGCCTCACAACCCAGAGAAAGTCAGTCTTCAAATGGGATGATGGATAGGTGACCCAGTTTTCTCTGTCTCAGTTGACCCAGAGAATCCAACATTGAAAACTGTGGACATCTGAATGAGAGGAGGGAGTGGACCCAGGTCCCCTCAACCCTGACTGCCAAACCAGTGTTCCTTGATGGCAGGAACTCTGTGCCCCTGGAATAGTGTATCTTCCAGGATAGCTAAAACCTTATGCCTTTGGGTAGCATATCTTGCAGAAATAACAGAGGCAGTATGCTTATTGAAAGGAGGGATTCGACTATGAAAATTGTCCAAGACTAGACCAAACCAGTGTGTGCCAAGATGGATCCCAGTGCTGAACCTTCATCGACTTTTTCCCTCATTATAGTACTGAAAATCATGCCTGGTTGGGGGGGGGGGGGTAGATTTAGTATATCAATTAGACATGTGACGCATGCAGAAGCATGACCTTTAAGTGAGCAAGTGCTAATAAATCTCTGCCTCTACATGCTTAGACGTCACCCTTCTCCCACCTAAGCCTTTCTAAATCTCTCCCTGACCTCTACTTGGGGAGTTGGCCTGAGGATTCTTTCCTTTGTGCTGTCTCCCTTGTGATGGAGGATAAGCCCCAATAAAGCCTTGCCTGAAACTTCCGTTTGGCCTCTTGTCAATTTCTGTTGCTTGGAGAGCCCAAGGGCCTGGTTCGGTATCATTAACTTTGGGGAGAATCTAAATGTATGCAGCGGTCCCATTTCAGGGGGAAGTAAGGATTCTTTTTGCAGTAAACTTCCATTGTGATTTTAGAGACATTCTATAAATATATTAGACTCCAAGCTCCTTGAGAAGAAAAGACAATATAATTTTTTTGTTGTGTATCCCTAAATCCGGTACGGTGCTTGGCACATAGTAAATGTTCAAAAAATGATTTTTGGATGAGAAGTTTTATGTTCGGTACTGTTTAATTGGTAGTATCTTAGAGGAGGCTGTGGCTGGGCCTTGGAAGGGAGTAGGCTCTGGAATTAGATTGGTCCAGTTGCATGGGGGAGTGACAGGGGGGAATCAGTTCAGCTGACAGAAAACTCACTACTTAGTGGGCGTGGTTGATCAGCAAGGAGTGTCCCCATGGGCAAACAGTGCAAGGCAGAGAATAGCCTGTGAGCAAGGAAACAATTAGAGAATGATTCTGTGTCCGGTACTCTATGTGTATTAATTCCTTTCCTCCCCTTAGCCAACTGGTGAGACTGGTAATATTGCTTTTCCTTTACAGATGAGGAAGTTGAGTCAGAGTGAAGCAATGGCATTCTCAGGTAACCCAGCTGGTAAATAGTACCAGGGCACCATCTTAGGCTCCCTCACTGGAGTTTTCACCCTCTTTACAACTTCCCTCTACTGCCTCTCTGCACAATGGGGCCCTAAGGGTGGGCAGCTTGAAACTGAGGAACCCAGCAGTCAGCAGATTTAGGCAGACTCAGCAAGCTAGCATGAGGTTTCAATGGCACGGCTGTCCTCATGGGTGGCAGCTGGGGTCTAGAGCAGCGTGAAGCCACACCCTACAGTGACTGGATATTGGTTGATGATGGAGGCAGGAATTCACACACAGGAGCAAGGCAAGAGGCAGTGACAAGAATCAGGTAAGAAAGTTCCCTGGCTTAAGGGCTGGTTCACACTAACTAAAGCTAACAACACCGAGTCCCAGGATATTACAAAGGGCCTCTGAAGGACTCCCTCTCCAGGGTTGGTGTTGGCCAAATACTAGGGCAAGGCCAAAGTCAGTCTTAATTTTTTTTTTTTAAATGGGAATTACCTGAATAAGGGAATGGAAGAGAGCAGAAACCATCCAGCCTTATCTAATGCATGACTTGCTCGATTTCTTTATGGTGAATACGTTTCCTTTAGGCCGATCCTGTTTTTTCAGGCCATACAATTGGAGCTGATGTTTATTTCCAAGGTTGTGTTATATGATGGGGAAAAGTCCTCTGGAGAAAAATTCTGGGGCTCATTAAACAGTGGGTAGAAGAGGACGAGAGAATGAGGGAGGGAAGTAAAGAGAAAATTATAGCAAGATGATGTTTTCTTTTCCTGTAGGAAAGGACCTTAAATAATTGCATCTCCTGTTTGGAACATTTTTGCTTTTCACACTTCATTCCTGCTTATGCAAACCAATGGGTTAGGAGAGTACATTCTTGGGGAAATTCTCCCCAGGAAATACACTGCTGTGCACATAGGACTTTCCAGGTCATTGAGGGTATTGGTTAGAAACCAGAATTTATTTACAGTGCAAGATTGACCAGAAGTCTCTTCTCTCTCCCTTTGCTTTTTAAACACTTTGTACATATGATTTTTATTTGTATAAATCAATTGGCCTCCCTTTGAGTGTAATTGGAGAAACTTAGTTCCTGTCCAAGGTTGTTTAGTACAAGGCCAGGCTGAGCAACTGTCCCTGTTTATTTTTTGGAGGGGCTTTTTGTGAAATAAAAAAGCCAATGGTGACCACTACATTTGAGAAGTCAGCCTTTGTAGGCTTCAGGCCTTCTACAAGTCTGTTTTTTTCTTGTAAGTGGTCAACGCCTTAATTCTCTTCCAACAACCATTAATCAACCTAGCTCATAGGACTCAACTTCATAGCAAATTGACCTTAAAGTATAAATAGCACATACTGGCTTTGTTTTCCTGTCTCTTTGGCATTGACATTATAACAGAGGCCTTAACTAATGTAAGAAGAAATTCCTAGATGATTGAATTTCAGGCACTGGCCACAGGCTGGTAGTGCAGATTGTTTGGGCAGGCTGACTTTCCTCAAGCTCTTTGAATGCATCACCACGGCACATAAAAAATAGCTTCCCTTATAAATGTCCCATCTCCCTCCATGATTTTGCTAAGAATGAGCCCAAGGGGATGGCTATTTTGGAAGAACTTTGATCAACTCTGTTTTCATTGATGGACTGGAGAGAGAGGGTAGGATTGTGACAGGAAACAGTTCTGCACAGTAGATTTCACTAATTTTTCAGAGATGGAAGTTTCCTAAGTTCTGTCCTGTGATATCAGTATTTAAGCCTGGAGGGAGAGGGAGCCTTTGAGAGTGTTTATGAACTCTGGTCTCTGGAGGAAATGGAGAAACGAACTGGAAAGAGAAATTGAGAGAAGGCAGAGGGGTTTAGGGTTGAGAGGGGGCCTAAACAACAAAGATTTATTTCCTCATAGTTCTTGATGCTAGAAGTTCGAGGTGCAAATGTCAGAAGCGTTGGTTTCTCTGAGGTCTCTCTCCTTGGCTTACAGTTGGCTGTCTTCTTATGCCTCATGGCCTCCCTTCTGTCTATGTCCTAATCTTAGCTTCTTATAAGGACACCAGCTTATTGGATTAGGGTCCACCTAAATGACCTCATTTTAACTTAATTGTTTCTATAAAGGCCCTGTCTCCAAATATAGTCACATTCTGATGTACTGGGAGTTAGACTTCAAAATATGAATTTTGGAGGGGACACAATTCAGCCCATAAAAAGGGGTGAATTTGGAGGGGCTTCTGCAACTGCCACTCACTTTGGTCCTTCTATACATGGTGGGAGCTTGTTTTTGGCTACATAGCATAGACACTAGAAATCTAATATATAGATATAAGAAATCAATCTAGAAAGGACCCTAAGGACCATGCACTGTCCATTGGTTCTTCAACTGAGCTGGCCATTAAAATCACCAGGAAGTTTTAAAAAACACTGATGCCTGGCTGCCACACACTTTGAGATCCTGAGTTGGTATGAGGTGGGGACTAGAGCTGGGTAATTTTAAAAACTTTATCAGGAAATTTTAATGTGCAGCCATTAGTCCTAATCACTGATGTTACCCATAACCTGGTGTTACAGATAAAAAAAAAGTAATAGCTGAGGAGCTATTTTTTTTTAATTTTTTTTAATGTTTATTTATTTTTGAGACAGAGAGAGACACAGTATGAGCAGGGAAGGGGCAGAGAGAGAGGGAGACACAGAATGTGAAGCAGGCTCCAGGCTCTGAGCTGTCAGCACAGAGCCTGACACGGGGCTCAAACTCACGGACTGTGAGATCATGACCTGAGCCAAAGTCGGATGCTTAACCGACTGAGCCACCCAGGCGCCCCAGCTGAGGAGCTATTTTAATGACTTGTCCAGGATCAGAAAACACATGTGGAGTACCACACAGGGCTTCTGGTTTGGGTCCCTAGACTCTTTCGCTAGTACATTTGTTTCCATTTCCTAAATACTAATTCTTCACCAGGGTTTCTGTGATAGTTATTATTGATCCCTTGTTGGGCACTGACATATTCCTTCTTCTGGCTGCTGGGGGTGTTGATACCGTGGGCCAGCCCTCATGCAGAGATGGGTGGAGGATAGTGTATAAAGATAGGCTAAATTTGAAGGGCCTATCAGCTCCAGAGCTCCCTGCAGTGATGATATTGCAGTTCACCTCCTTTCTCCGTTCCATCCTTCTTTGCCCCTAGCTCATAGGTTTGGGTCCCAAGGACATACCAGTCAATCTCCTGCCTGTAAGTCTTCCTCATCTCAGAGTCTGCTTCCTCTGAGACCTACGATAAGGCCTTTCTGTGTTCATAGTTCTGTCATTAGTGCTAGCTGAGTGCTCACCATGTTGCTCTCTGTGCTGAGTACTGGAATATAAAGAGGAAGAAGATCTACTTCCTACTCAAGCTGCTTGCCATCTACCAGAGGTGCCAGTGGTCAACAGCTAACTCCAGAGACCTGTCTGAGCTACTGGAACAGTAGTATGAAAAAGTGTCAGAGCACCTCAGCAGGAGATGCTGATGCTCTGGCTACAGGACTCTACATTTCCTGACCCTTCTGAGCAGTCCGTAGAAGAGGCTGAGCACCTTCTTGAAGCAGAGGATGCTCTTGCTTGCTTCCACAATCCTACTTCTTCTAGATAACTCTTTATTACACATTGGATAGGTGGTAGTGGGGAAGGTTTTGAGTAGATGAGAGAACAAAGAGGAAAGTGCCAGAACCAGGGCAGGTAGAACATAATGTGAGGATTCAGTTTGAATCTCCCATCCATTACCCAGTTTTCTTTTTCTTTTTTAAATTTATTCATTTAGAGAGAGAGAGCACAAGCAGGTGAGGGGCAGAGAGAAGGAGAGATAGAATCCCAACCAGACTCCACGCCATCACTGCAGAGCCCAGTGTGGGGCTTGAACTCACAAACTGTGAGATCACGAGCTGAGCGGAGATCAAGAGCCAGATGCTTAGCCTACTGTGCCACCCAGGTGCCCCTGTTACCCAGTTTTCCTTCTCTGGAGGTCATTTCCCCTGGACCATCACCAAGATGGGCCCTGCGAATGCCCAGCCCCTCCGTCAAAGAGGCACCAGAATCAGGCATTCACCTCTTGGAGGGAATAGTATCCAAGGGAGATTTGCCTTCTATGTTTTAAACCCAATGATGGAAAAGAAAATGGACATCAGCCAGCAGGTGGGCAGGGTTTAGGAGCATCCAAGCGTTCTTCCTGGTGTTTTGGAAACTGGACCCGTGTAGACAAATGGTCAAGTAGGCCTGTGTCACCAGACCTGGTTGACACAACGAAGACTGGGTCCTTGTGATAACTGTCCCTCTGTGTGCACTGGCTGAAAAAAGGACTGGCAGGCATACCAATAGTTAGGAAACGAGGGTCCTCAGACACTCTCATGCCTCCCATAGAACATCTTCTGTGTGTGCAACCCTGAACTGGGGGCCAGACAGAGCACCCTGGCAAAATAGAGGTGAGGACCCCAGCCTCTAAGAAGCTTCCAGCTTAAGTGGTTTGACAGGCACACAATCACCAGGTGTCTCAAGTCTTGTGGAAGACAAACAGTCCATACCCTTGGGGAGCCCCAGATCTCCTGGCCTAATTTGAAAGATGTGGTTTCTGCCACAGGCCAGTATTTAGGACACACATGCATATTTAAAAGGCCCAAGAACAGACACCAATAAGACATTAACATGTGCAAATGGTTACAGCTGACTAGCTAGAGCCAGGGGACAGAACAGAGAGGCAGGGCTGAGAGCAGGATGTCTTGAACACATGGGGTCAGTCCATCAGCTTGCAGTCAAATTAGGAGGCAAGAGGTACAGGGAGAGCCCTAGGCAGCACCAGGTACCTTGTAGATAGCAGTTGGCAGGAAAGTCAGTGTCCTCTTATTGAAGGAAGGCCAGGCTAGAAGTGAATACTGCACAATTATGTGTATATGTATTTGAAAACATGAACATTGTAAAGGGGATATACCTAAGGGGACTCTAGTAGAATCTCCTGGGTGGTTTGTAAACACAGGTTCGTGATTTGTGAGTGTGTGTGTGTGTGTGTGTGTGTGTGTGTGTGGTGTGTGTAAGTTGTACACATTTGCATGTGTGTGTGTGCACATACTTGTGGGGGTTTCCTTTACATTGGGGTGTGGTTGAAGATGCCAATACACAAATCATCCAACCCATTCTCTCATTCTCTCTCTTCTTCCAGGAGGTTTTCTCTCTTAACAAGGTGGCCACCTCCCTGGCTCCATCCATGGGCTTTCCATTTGGGAATGAGTCCCTCTTCTGAGGAGCCAGATCTCAGGCCCAGCTCTAGATGCTTTCTTGATTTTAGGCTTGAGGATGTGAAGCATATCACAAGTTTCTGGGTATTAGGGGACACTCAGGATGGGGTGTGATTTGCCCAGGTTGGAATCCAGATTCTTTGGTTAGAATGAAAATTTCCTACAAAATAAGCAGAATCTGGAGAAACTGGGTTTATTGAGCAAACCTCTGGAAGCAGATAAGGAGCAAAGTTGGAAAGACAAGGCATCTTCACTTACTGAGGTACTGAGAGATGACTTTAGTTAAGAAGCCACCTTAATTTGGGGCAGAGAGAGGCTTATAAGGTAAACTTATATGTGCCTGAAGGTAAACTTCTTCAGTTGCCTGAAGAGAATAGCACTAAAAGTGGAGATAATTTCTTGAGTTCTTGGGTTAAAGTTCCTCCATGACCTCCCTCCAGAAAGTATACAGCAGTTAAAGGAGGGGTTTGATTCCGGACAGCTGGTGGTCTGGTTGCACGGTGGGCAAAGGGACCTGAGTCCTGGGCCATCCTCTCAGTGGCCCTTTGCTGATGTGGTTGCAGAGGGAGGAAGCAGCCCTGGATGCTCAGGCCTGACTCCCAGGACGTTTAAGGTATCCACAACTCAGGTGAGATGGCAAGCTATGGGAGACACCATCAAACCCTGGCTGGTGGCCACAACACGTGGGTAGTGATCCTAGTCATGCACCACCCATCTCTCCCTCTTCCTGCCACTGCTGTCACCACCGATTGTGTCCACCAGCACCACTACAGTTCCTTACTTATACTCTTACAGCCACCTGGAATGCTCTTAATTGCTCTACACTGATCTAAGTTCCACACTGTCTCCAAGACTTGACTTGATGCCACCTATTCCAGGAAGCCTTTCATGATTACTTTAGCCCACAGCTCTCTGTGCTGTTCTGTGCTTCCACTTGCTTTAGTGCCCACATCCTGCTCATCTTTGTTGGCTCTTTGGACCCACCTTAATGCAGGAATGTAGAGAGTATCATCCTGGGCCCTCTTTTCTTCTTTAGTTATGCTTTCCCTTTTCTGGGAAATTTCACCTTAATGACTAAGCTTATGTTGATGATTCCAAAATTCAAATGTATGGCCTTTTCCATGATCTTGAGACTCAACATATCCAACGATCTTCTCTTCATCTATGTCTGGGTATCTCATAGGAATCTCAGGCCTCAACCACTCAAGAATGAAACTCTTGATTTCCTCCTTTGACTTCTCTTTCCCCAGGCTCAGTACATGGCATCACCATGAATCTAGTTGGTGAAGCCAAGCAAAAACCCAATCATCATGTTCCTCTATTTCCTGGCCATCTTTCATTGGCGAATCCCACTGACTTTGCAGTCATATTCCACATCCTTGTGAACTTCTCTCTCTGCCAGAGACAGGTCACAGTCTTTGCAACGGGAATAGCACAACAGCTTTCTTCTAGCTTGTCTCCTTGCTTCTGCCTCTTACTCAAACAAGTCTTCACAAAGCCAAATGGCAGTTCTAGAGCACAGATAAAATCACTCACTCCTCTGCGTGAACCCTCCAATGTCTTTCTGTCACACTGAGTCAAAGACCCAAACTCCTTGTCCTTGTCCAGCTCTCTAATGTCCTTATTCTGTTCTCCTTTTTGTACATCCCACTCTCCCTCACTGGCCTTTTTTGTTTCTCAGAAACCCCAAGGTTGTGCCTACCTCTGGTTCTTGACACTGGCTGTTGCCTCTGCCTGGATGCTCTTCCTTGCATCTTTACGAGGTAGCCTCCTTCCTGTCAGGCAGGTCTTCAGTTAAATGTCACCTCCTCCAAAGGGGCTTCCCTGACACCCACTTTAAATTTTTTTTTTCAACGTTTATTTATTTTTGGGACAGAGAGAGACAGAGCATGAACGGGGGAGGGGCAGAGAGAGAGGGAGACACAGAATCGGAAACAGGCTCCAGGCTCTGAGCCATCAGCCCAGAGCCTGACGCGGGGCTCGAACTCACGGACCGCGAGATTGTGACCTGGCTGAAGTCGGACGCTTAACCGACTGCGCCACCCAGGCGCCCCCTTGACACGCACTTTAAAGCAGCTCCTCAGTTGCCTTCTGTCATACTATCCTGTTTTATTTTCTTCAAAGCACTCATCACAATATGACACTGTACCGCCTGTTTATTTGGTTTATTTGGTATTATCTAGCTCCCCCCCACTAGAACATAGGCTCTGTGAGGGCAGAAAGCCTTTCTCACTCCTCCACCATAACCCAGCTCCCAAAGCCATGCCTGACATACAGTGGGCACTCAGTGAATCTTTAGTTAATGACTCAATAAATGAACGTGCCCCAAATAGATATTTGGATTTGGAATGCTTGGATTTCCTTGAGAAAGCATTCTAGCTTTGAGAATGAATTTTAGCTGACAATATTTTTTATTTGAAAGGATTCAGTCTGTGCATTTTACCCAAACAGCCCCCACTGAAGTTCCTATCCTTTCCCTAATACTTTGATATGGCTATTACTACCAATTTATTTACTGTTGAAGAAGTGGACCACATGCGGTCTCCATGCTTTTGGTGAAAGTTCTCAAGCATTTGGAGACTTGTGCCCAGCACTGGTGAAGAGGCAGTACTGTGTGGGACAGGAACACTGAGGCAGGCAGGACTCCGGGATGGGGAGCACTGAGCTGCCTTTGCCACAGACAAGTTTTAGCCCATTAGGGAAGTAACAGATCCAAATCTTGTCTTGTAGCTTATGGAATGAGCTTAATAACTGCACCCCTTCTGGCCTTATGAGCCTATTGAAAGATGAAGGAGATAGTAAACATGTATATTTAAAGGGAAGGTGGCTGTCACTCCTCATTTATTTTCTTGCTCATTCATCCATCACATATTTCAGAGCAAAGCACCAGACTAGCAACCGTGTGGTGGAAAGGATGTGGGATGTGCCCCGTACACCCCTGTCATGCATCTGGTAGGGTTTATGCACACAGATGGTGATGGCTGGAAGGGACTAGGTTGTGTTAGAGAGTGGCACCAGCATGCTGTGGGGTTCAGAGAAGGTTCCTGAGACTGGAAAGACAGTGTTCTGCAGAAGCTGGATCTTAGGGAAGCTAATCCCTCAGGGATCTGCCAGAGTACCCAACCTGGGGTTCCTACTGCTCCAGCAGGCTGGGGACAGTTAGGTGACAGCTCCTGGCCAAGGCCACCCTTGATGGCGTTTTTAGAGTCTCTTCAGTCGTGAAGCATGAATCAGACTGATCAGCAGGTCTTGAGGCTCTGGAGCAAATTGTCGTCTTCTTATAAAGACTAAAATTCACAGAGAGACAGGAGAAATATATGAACGTTACTTCCTTCTATTTGTCGTTAGTTGATTCATTGTTATTATTAAAGCTTTTTCTGCCTTGCCTTAATGGGGGTTTAGTCTTGTCTTCCCTGGGGGAGCCAGGCTAGAGTCAGGCTTGGAGTTTCACAGAGTTCCTTGGGTCTGAGCTTGCCTAGAGCTACTATTTCCAGTCGGCAAAATCTTTTGCTCCAGTTAGCACCATCTCTACGCAGCCCAGTTCCCTCTGCTCTTGTTTCTCTGAGTAAAGCTTCCTGGGCTTAGGGCAGGCAAGAGCCCTGAGCCTGGGACCCTTCTGGGATTTGCTGGGGGATGACCAATAGACCGTAGGTGGCTGAGGGTGTTTCTGCCAGTTGACTCAGTTCTGTCTTCATGCAATGCCTGCAGAAAGGAAGGGTATCTCTGCATACACTCCATTACAGGTTGGAAGCACCTATGACAAAGAGGAAAAGGGCCAGCATGATGTGAGGGACCAGTCTCTGGAAGAAAAAGAAAAAGATGTGTGGATAAGCTTGCTTTTGCTTTTTTTTTTTTTTTTTTTTTTTTTTAAAGAAAACTGCAACTCGTGCTTATCTGACAAATGGGATGGATGTCATCTGAAAAAAACATACTGCTTTTTCATTTCTTCACATAAACAAACTTTCATGACACAAGTAAGGGTCAGTCAGGAATACCTGCCCCCTCACTCCAGCATTGCCGTACTTAGGAAATAAAAATATAGGATGTCCGGTTAAATTTGAATTTCAGATACATAATAATTTTTAATATACTATTTGGGGCATACTTATACTACAAAATGTTCATTCTTTAACTGCAATTCACATTTACTGGGCACCCTGTATCTTGTCTGGTGACCTTTCCTTCCATAGACCTCGAGCTGACTGTGAACTCACCCAGAGCTCTTGCTCCAGGATTCTCCATGGCTCAGTCCTCTGAGGAACCCAGTGCTGCTTCCCCTCTAGATTCCTACTCCAGGGCAACCTGCACAGTCTTCTCTGGGAGAGGATTCTCCTCTCTCAGTAATTGAACTGAGGTCCCTGGCCACTTGGGTCACCCTGGGGAAAGATTCTTGGTGGGACTTAGTAATACATGCAGGTGTGGTCTTCCTTCCAGACACCTGGAAAACAGTAGTTCTCTGTGTTGGCTGCACTTTGGAAATATCTGGGGAGCTTAAAAAATACTGGGTCTCATCCCCAGAGATTCTGAATTAATTGGACTGGGGTGTGGTCTGCTGGAATTAAAAAAAAAATGTTGGTGATTGTAATGAGCTTCCAAGGCTGAGGACTAAGGCCTTAGAGCCACCAATGCAGGAAACTGTAGGTCTGGTCAGGGTCTCAGGTGACAGGGACTTAAAGAGAGCCACTCATTTATTGACTGTGTCATAGTTTCAAGAGGGAAGAAAATCCAAGTATTTGTCAATTGCACCAGTATCTGCTAGTCATTTTTGATGGCGCTAGTCCTCAGACTGGTGTGGGGGTTTCAAGGAAGTGAGATCAGAGACTGCTGCTGTCCAGGTGTTCACAGTGCCTCTGGGAAGAGATGCTTCCTCCTCCCTCCCCATCAACTCTGCTACATTACCTTATAGGGAACCCAGGACTGTGGCCATCAGCATCCTGATATATGCGTGTGTGTGTGTGTGTGTGTGTGTGTGTGTGCGCAAAAGAGAGGTGAGCGTGTGTTACAATAGCCCAGAAGACTTTTTCCAGGAACAAGATCAGGGTGGCTTCAATGACCCAGGCACTCATTCCACTGACAGCTTAGGAGAAGCTTCAGTCCCTCCTGACATGGGGGAAGTGCAAGGACAAAGTCAATCTCTGAGGGGGAGAGGAAGAAGGGCAATGTGTGAACCCACCACCATGGCTCGCACTTAGACAAATGCACTAATGAGGCAGGGCATATGGATGTAATGGTAATAACAAGAGCTGTTATTTCATTATAATCTAATCATATTGTAATAGTTATTATTACCCATATGTTCTTATTTTTGTTATAGAAACTGCAGTTATTAATAGTTATACTGGTCTACAATTCCTTGTCCAAATCCTTGGGACCATTTGTTTAAAAACTTAAGGTTTTTTTTTTTTTCCAGATTTCAGAAAAATAAAGTGATAAATGTTGTTTACTGAGGAAACTCAGTTGTCTCAGCAGCAACTGAGGCAGTATCCTAGCCAAACACACTAAGAGTTCTGCTGCAAAACATGTGAATATTATCAAGTGAGGTGAATAAGCATCCTAAAAACCTCATGTCAGTCAGGTCAGGCTGTGAAAAATCTTTTGGTTTCCAAATAGTTTTTTGAATTCTGTGAAGAGGAGATTGTGGGCCTAAAGCCTACCTCCCTCATTTATGGAACATGGGGTATTTGATAGGCAGTGTGCCGAGTATTTTATATTACCCCCTTGGAATCTCATGGCAGCCTTATGAGGTGGAAACCATTGTTGCCGCCATTTTGCAGATGAGGAAATGGAGACTTAGGAGGTTGGATGACCTTCCCAAGGTCTGTGGCTCTTGAGTGGAAGAAATTAGAACAGGAATTCAAGTTCCATTCTGTCTGGCTTGTGGTGTGTGCTGCAGTGCCACAGGAGCTGCAGGTGATCAAGGGGAGGGGTGCACAGTGTACCTGGGCAGGTGTGGGTGTACAAGGCATGTCATACAGCAGCCTTTCTGCAAAGGTGTGCATTCGAGTACACACTGAATGTGGATGTTCTGTGTGTGTGTGTGTGTGTGTGTGTGTGTGTGTGTGTGATAATTTGTGTGCTTGTCTGTTTTCCTGTGTGTGAGTGGGGTGGGGGTGGGTTGTTTGGGGTAGGAAGACTCTGGGTGTGTCACTGTGTGCCTCTATGTGTGTGTCGGCCTCCTCTGGTCTCTGTATCAGCAGTTCTGGAACAGGAAGAGTCACATCTGCCATATCTCTGCTTTCATGCAGTCTGCACTCAGGAGGAGGGAGCCTTCCGAGGGGGACCTGGTGGTGAAGACTGTCTGCATGTAGACCCTACGTGGATGAGTTAGTCAAGGTCAACACACAGTCATCCAGGGACCCAGAGAGCCCCAAGAGCACCTTGGCAAGGTCAGTGAACTTCATCTTAGTTCATTTATTTTTCAGGGGACAGTTTGCTGGACAAATGAAAGAAATGCAGATTTTCTCAAAGATTCCTAGGAGAAGTTGCCTATTTCTTAGAAGAAGAGGTAGAGATGAAAACCTCTTTGAGGCCTTGGTTTTGTGTGGTTTGTCTGTGTATTGACAGCCAGTGGCACTGCATTCAGTAAGTGGGAAGGCTGATTTTCTATTCTCCTGGGCTGTGCTTCAGAGAATGAGCCTTGGTTGTGACTGAGACACCCCAATTCCAGGCAAGTAGGGTCAGGCAAGTGATGATCTTGACGGCTGGGATTCACAGTTGCCATGTACAAGGGATGGCAACTCTCCACCTGCCAACTCAGGGAAGAAAAGAAAGCATCCAAATTGCTTGGGGTTCTTCTCTAGTCTATATTCTCTATGAACATCTGATTGGCTGCTCCAGGAGGGAGACAAAAAAGGGAGGGAGCTAGCATATGTCTAATGAGGCTTGTGCTTTGTTCTTTATTGTTTTATTCCCGAGAGCTACATCTAAGGAAGGTATTTGGTCTCTTATTTATTTATTTATTTATTTATTTATTTATTTAAAAAAGTTTTTTTAAATATTTATTTTTGTTAGAGCACAAGCATGGGAGGGGTAGAGAAGAGAGTGGATCTGAAGCGGGCTCTGTGCTGACAGGCTGACTGCACAGAGCCCAGCATGGGGCTCGAGCCCAGCGTGGGGTTCGAACTCATGATCCGGAATATCATGACCTGAGCCAAAGTAAGATGCTCAACCAGCTGAGCCACCCAGGTGCCCCTGTCTCCTTTTTAAAGAAACTTGTGGAGGTTAGGAAACTTATTTCAGGTCATCCTGCTAGAAGATGGCGGAGCTGGGATTGGAATCCGTGACTCTTAGGCTACCATACTGTCCATTTTGACACACTGCCTCTGACATCCCTGTCCTCTATGAACACCATCTCCAGCACAGCATAAACCACAAACCATGAACACAATGGTTTTCACTACTTTAAATATTTCTTGGGTTTCCTCTGCTGCAATTATGCAAATTCCTGGCACAGAAGAGATCGGACACTATCGTTTAAAGTTCACTAAGCCGGGATTCAGGAAAATTGAGTTCTAGATTTGGTTCTGTATTCTCAGGGACTCAGTTTCCTCATCTGGAAAACAAAGCAGTTGTCATAGATGTGGCGTAAACCTTGCTTTGTTAGGTTAGGTTCCAATCATGAGGGGGTGAGGGGTTAACATATTTATGAGTTTCCTTAAGGTCTGCGGCATGGAGCTGACCCTTAATATTAATCCTTAATATAAATTAATATATATTAATCCTTAATATAAATTAATATAAAATCCTTAATATTGTTAGTGTTAATTCATGGCAATTTTTTACCAACAAATGATAAAACACTAGTGTGCCACCTGCAAATTTACAAATAATTGTTAATATTCCCTGAGCTCTTATTAGGTTCAGGCATTCTTTTATAAGAATGGGTCAGACAATGGGATAACTGATGTGCACAGTGACTTACTAATTTAATGTCTGTGGTAAAAAGGGAGCCAATGGACCCTGCAACCCTGTTGAAAGTCACCACAAACACATTGTAGTCAATATCAATTTTCCAATGTATTATTGATTCTAAGAAGCATTAATTTCAAAACAATGGTTTTCTTTGGTAATTTCCATGTTGTGGATACGATTGTCATTTTTGCTGACCTGCCTGTTGTCAGATATTATTGACTGCCTATGGAATGAACAAGAATATTTTATGGGTGTCTTTACTGAACTAGGAGAAGGGGGACAGGGAATTATAAATGAGACAATTGTTAATGACTGTCTCCACCTCACCTCCCCATCACTCTACCCAAATTCAGTATAAGACTCCTGTACCTATCGACCCTGTTCCCCTCCAGTTATTAAAATGCTTTAAATTTCTCTCTTCATTTTGCCAACACACACACACACACACACACACACACACACACACACGCACACACACACACACACACTCCAGTTGCATTCAACTGTGGTTTCTATTTCATTTTTGTTTGACATCACAAAAACCTATCAATGCTGTTATGACTTAGGATTTGTATGTGAGGCATTCATTCTTTCATCAAATATGTAAAGGAAATTGGGTGAATGTGAAAAGTTGAGGTCAAGATCAAGATGGTAAATTAGGGAAGGGACTGGCCCTTCCTGGGATGAGCCCCGCCTCCCTGGGTGAGATGATCCCCAGGGTGAAGTCTAGTTCCATGAAGATCTAGGGCCCAGGAAGTCCATCCTGCCAGGCCCCTGGGATGGAATTTTGTAGTCCATCACATGGGCTCCTCCTGTTCCTTCCTCAGCCCTCTTCTTTTGATTTTGTCTTTTTTCCCAGCAATCCCATTTCCTCACAGCCTCCAGTTATCATCACCGTACTGACAGTTCCTGAGTATATGCTCTTTCTTGGTTGTCCTTCTGAGTTTCGCCTGGGCATCCTTTCAGGCACCTCAAACTCAACTTCTCTAAACCAACCCCTTTTCTCCCCATCCCTCCTCCCAAAAACCTCTATTATGTCCTCTGTGTCCTTGTGCACACCCACCCACTAATGCCCAAAAGAAACTTGGAGGTCACTCTGTAGTCTTATTTTCTCTCACTGCCACATCTAACCGGTGAAAGGCTAAAAAAGAAAAAAAAAATTGTAGTATTAATATCTTAAATTGGTAAATTTTTATAAAGTATACATGCAAAAGACTTCCATAAAAGTGTATAGCATGATGGGACTTTTAGAGAAGTGAATATATTTCTGTACTTACTATCCAGATCAAAAGATAGAACTTTATGAGAAGTACCCCACCTGCCACCTGCTAGTCACTGCCCCCCAAAGGGTGACCATTACCCTGACTTTTATTTATTTATTTTTTTTTCAACGTTTTTATTTATTTTTGGGACAGAGAGAGACAGAGCATGAACGGGGTGGGGCAGAGAGAGAGGGATACACAGAATCTGAAACAGGCTCCAGGCTCTGAGCCATCAGCCCAGAGCCCGACGCGGGGCTCGAACTCCCGGACCGCGAGATCGTGACCTGGCTGAAGTCGGACGCCCAACCGACTGCGCCACCCAGGCGCCCCACCATTACCCTGACTTTTAACATCCATGACTTGTCTTGTCTGATTTTGAACTTTATGCAGATGGACTCACACAGTATATATTTATTTTGTGTCTGGCTTTTTTTTCACTCAACATTATGCTTGTGGGATGTATCTAGGCTGTTAGGTGTTCTTTTTTTTTAACGTTTATTTATTTTTGAGACAGAGAGAGACAGAGCATGAACGGGGGAGGGTCAGAGAGAGAGGGAGACACAGAATCTGAAACAGGCTCCAGGCTCTGAGCAGTCAGAACAGAGCCCGACGCGGGGCTCGAACTCACGGACCGCGAGATCATGACCTGAGCTGAAGTCGGACGCTTAACCGACTGAGCCACCCAGGCTCCCCTAGGTGTTCTTAGTTTTCTGTTTCTGTGCCATGTATGATTCTTACTTCATAGTGTTTTACTATAAAATTCATATGTTCCTGAGGCCATTTGAAGATATCCTGAACAGAGTCAAGTCAGTTTTCTCTGATAGCATATGTCTTTAAAAGCAGAACACAACTGTTTGTGATATTCCAAGTACACCAGAAAGGAAGGTGAGTTTCACCAAAGAGGTTCAGACTGTCAGGGAGGTAGTAGAAGTAAAAGTGGAACTTCTTCTATTTTCCAGAGTTTGTTCTCTTTGTTGTAGTTTTGAAAGAAAAGTCATGCTTCAATTAATAACAGACAAAGCAGTCAATATGATGGGAGCAGAGACAATGATGTGATCAAATGCCAAGAAATGACTGACGGCTGAAAAAATATCATGTGAGCCAAAGCAATTTCTCTTGACTTCTAACTTTATTCATCCAACAAATAACATTTCATCACAGTTTTATCAATGGAATGCAATTCCACCCAGATCATTCTGTCAACGACAAGAAACAGCATCAAATCATTTTGTCCACACAAATAAATCAATCGTTGATTATTATTTTCTCCCATTTGGGACCCAAGTAGGAGGACCAAATATCTTGAGTAAAACAAAGGGAAGAAGGAAAAAATGGTTTCTATCTTGACAAATCCAGTTGGGTAAATGTAGCTTGTGCTTTTTTTTTTTTTTTTTTTGACACATTCTGATGTGAGGAGGGATAAACAGTTTTTAAATTTAGAGCACAGACAAACTGTAATAATAAACACATGGAAAGAGAATTCAGGCACTTACTGCTTCTTACAGCTATGATAGCATTTCTAGTTTTTCACTTTTGCTTATGTAGTTCTCCTTACTGGGATTCTCCTGTCTTTAAATGTATAATCAAGTTTTGAGAAAAATTAGACTGCAAAGGCTTATAAATCCAAATGAAAGAGGTGTCATCTTTAAAGGACAAACTTGTGTGGCAAGTGCCCTGGTTGTGGATTGGGCTGCTCTTCCTGGTCCTGCTGCTGCTTCTTGCTGCCACATCTTGTTGCTGCTGAAAGCCCTTTCTGTAGAGTCCTCACCTGGTGGTCCACTACTGGATGAGAGATTTGCTTCATTTTACAAATTAAAGCTCATATTCATTCTATACATGATACAGTTACGCATCAGGATTTTTCACTTCGTATATTGCAATGGACTGAATGTTTGTGTCCTCCCTAATTCATATGTTGAAATCCTCACCACCAGTGTGATGGTATCAGGAGGTGATGGCCACTGGGGAGCGATTGCTCATGAAGGCAGACCCTTCTTGAATAGGATTAGTGCCCTTATAAAAGAGAGCTCTTTCACCCTATTTCTGCCACGTGAGGATACAGCGAGAAGCCGGTTTTCAGGAACTGTAAAGCACGCTGTCTTCAGAACATGATTGTGCTGGCACGCTGATCTCTCACACTGATTCCAGATTCCAGAACTGTGAACAATAAATTTCTGCTGTTTGTAAGCCACCCAGTCTATGGTATTTTGTCATAGAAGCCAAAGCTGACCAAGACATATATTATGAGCATCTTTTTCAAATTTGCCCTGGGAGAGAGGAAGACCCTCACCAGGATCTTGCGTGGGGAATGGTTTGCTCCCTAAGGCCAATAAAGTCAAGTTTGCTCCTTGCTGTAATTCCCTGGGCCATAGTTCTTGTACTTCACTGGCTCATCCTATTTATGACTTTCCCCCAAGACCTCAGCTGTATTGTCAGAAGGGGCTCTCCTGTCTGAAAAACCGTTCTTTTTACCTCCCCGGGACCACCATGGGGCGAGGCATTTTCTTTTTGTCAGAAGCATAGAAGCAAATGGTAAGCAAAATACTTACCGCCCTTTCCCTGATGATGTGCTCTCATATCCGCTGCAAGGCAAAGAGTCATTTTTGTACCTCGATTGTGATTTATCCTCGTAAGGGAGACTAAGGTATTTCTAGCCTAGAGAAAGAAAAATAAATTAAATAAATACAAGACAAGTTAAATCTTCAGTGGTGCATCAATTCCCCCATACAAGGCCAAATCGGACTTCAAATTTCTTGAAGTTGGTGAATTTATTATGTACCTGCATCTCTAGTACATACCACCTGCCTTAAATGAAGAGGGGGCTTAACGCAGGTTTCTAGGAGGATAAAAATGGTGATGATTATTTGGCTATAACACTTAAAGCATAAGTTCAAGAAGATTTGATTTTAATCCAAATACTTCCACCTAAATAAGGATTCTGATGCAAACAGTGACTATTTTTAAAATGACATCTTTTTATGGTATTAAAAGTGATGCTTATTCATTAAATTAAAAAAAAAAAAACACCCAGGAAGATAGAAGAAGAAAACAGAGCCCATCTATATTCCCACTTCTTAGTTAACATTTGGTGTGTTTTTCTCTCTCTTTCCTCCCCCACCACCTTCTTTTTCATCTATGTTTGTTTTGTTTTACCAATTTACGTCTGTATTTATGCTATATGTGGTAAAGTTAACCATCAGACTTTTTCACTGAAAATGTTACATCATGAGCACAATTGTTAGATTTTTGGAAACTTATTTTACCAAAGCCCTACTTGAAGGTATAAAGGTTTTTCTTTATTAATTTTTAAATTAAAAATATAACATTTGTGGGCATATTTATACACATATCTTGGGGCTAACCTCAACTTATTTCCCTAGGAAGTATTGCTAAAAGTAGATTTTTAACAAATGAAAATGTCTTGATACTTATTGCTATATTATCCTCTAGAAAGTCTGAACCACTTTAGACTCTCATTAACAATATTTGGATGTACATATTTCCAATGCAACTTTGTCAGCATTGAAAAAAAGGAAAAAATTGAAAGCATTGAAAGCATTGAAAAAAGGAAAAGTATCTTGATAAATAGGTAAAAAAATTGTATTATTGTTTGAATTTGCATGAAATACTAAATTTTTTTTTTTTTAATTTTTTTTTCAACGTTTATTTATTTTTGGGACAGAGAAAGACAGAGCATGAACGGGGGAGGGGCAGAGAGAGAGGGAGACACAGAATCGGAAACAGGCTCCAGGCTCTGAGCCATCAGCCCAGAGCCTGACGCGGGGCTCGAACTCACGGACCGCGAGATCGTGACCTGGCTGAAGTCGGACGCTTAACCGACTGCGCCACCCAGGCGCCCCACTAAATTCTTCTTATTGCTTCTTTTTGTTTTCCTTTTGTGAATTACCTGCTGAAACTTTTTTCTGATTTTCCATTGATTTTATTTTCTTTGTAGAGCTCTGATACATAGTAAAAATATTGCCCCCAGATATTTGCTTTTGTTTAGAAATTAAATAGTGATTCCCCCACTCCAAACATTAGTTTCTGATACTTAGGTATTAAAATTTAGCTATCCTATCCTTTAAGGATGTCTTTCTTTGTTTTTAGGTATAGATCACGTTTAAAAACAGCACACATTTTCTTAGGTTTAACCTTCCATCCCTCTCGCCTCCTTGCCTCCCTCCCTTCATTCCATTTTATAATTAATGGGTCAGTGCCTTTGGGGTATGGTATTGGGCAGAAATCTAACATTTTATTTTCAAATATGTAATCAGTTATCTAAGAGTCATTTATTAAATATTCTTTTCTTTCTCCCTTGATTTAAAATGTGATCCTGGTCAAATGCTAAACTTTAATTTGTATTAGAGTCTGTTCCTGGAACTGCTTCCCTATGCCATTGATTCATTTGACAATTCTTGCTCTGGCACCACGTTGCTTTAATGATTGAGTTTTACTTATGTGGATCCTGAGAAACTTAACAGAAACCCATGGGGGAGGGGAAGGAAAAAAAAAGAGGTTAGAGTGGGAGAGAGCCAAAGCGTAAGAGACTCTTAAAAACTGAGAACAAACTGAGTGTTGATGGGTGGAGGGTAGGTGATGGGCATTGAAGAGGGCATCTTTTGGGATGAGCACTGGGTGTTGTATGGAAACCAATTTGACAATAAATGTCATATAGTAAAAAAAAATAAATAAAATATTAAAAAAAATTATTGAGTTTTATACCACAGTAAGTATTATTATCTGGCAGTGTTAGTCTCCTTTCATTACTCTCTTTTTAGGGGTCTTCTTTGCTTATTCTTCTAGATGAATTTTTATATTACCTTTTCAAACAATTTCAGTGTTTTGATTTAAGCAAACTGAAACATATGAATTATCTTGAAAGAAATGATACACACTTACAATGTTATTTTGAAAAACATATTTCTTCTTATTCAGGAATACTATTTCTTTCTTAATTCCTTCAAGACATTTTCATGCCCCTCAGTAAAGTATAATAGTTTTCTTTGTCAAATGCTACTTACTTCCTACATTTATTGATAGATATTTCAGATATTTGCTGGGGTTTTTTCTTTTTTCTTTTTTTATGGAAAGCCATTGTGAGGTGTGTGTGCGTGCATGTGTGTGTGTGTGTGTGTGTTTGAGCATATTTTGTATTTGTTCACAAGTATTTTGGTTACTTCTCTTATGTATTCCTTTTGCACCCTTTATTTAAATATATAAATCTTACTTATTTTTCTTGTTTTGTTGCATTGGCCATATCTGCCAAAGTACTCTGTAAAAGCAGTGACATCTGGTATCCTTTGTATTGGTGCTCACTCTGATGTAGAATCCTTTGATGTTTCATCATTTAACAAGTGTCCATTACTATTTTTTATTTTATTTTGTTTTCCACTACTATTTTTTTTTAATTTTTTTTTTTCAACGTTTATTTATTTTTGGGACAGAGAGAGACAGAGCATGAACGGGGGAGGGGCAGAGAGAGAGGGAGACACAGAATCGGAAACAGGCTCCAGGTTCTGAGCCATCAGCCCAGAGCCTGACGCGGGGCTCGAACTCACGGACCGCGAGATCGTGACCTGGCTGAAGTTGGACGCTTAACCGACTGCGCCACCCTGGCGCCCCACCACTACTATTTTAAGATCGATTTTTTAAAAAGGAATAAACCTTTATTTGTAGTATCAGGAATATTTTTATTCTTTAAAATTGATATGATATTGGTGGATTTCTGAAATCATAGCAACCTTTACATTTCAGAGGTCATGTTTACCTGATCATGTATATCTTTGGTATGCTTATGATTTTAATTTATGTTGCTGTTTTATTTGAGATTTTTACATTTGTATTGTCAGTAAGTAGAATCAGTAGGTGTGTATGTTTGGTTCTGTGTGTATGTGTGTGGGGCATGTGGATATACAAATGTGCATTCTCTCTGTCAAGTTTAGGGATCGGGATTGTGGAGAACAAACTGGAAATGTCATTAAAAATAAACTCTGGAATATTTAACATAGCATGGAAATTTTTCCTTGAGAATTTTAAAGAACTCGGGTATTTTCTTGTGCCATTTAGGAGGTAATAAATATTTACATTATGAGATATTTTCATTGTATTTCATCAGTTCATATACTCTTATTCTTCATGATTAAGTTTTGATTTGCTTATATTTTAATAGAAAATTACTCATTTCATCATTATTTTATTTTTAAGGACATATTTACTTTCTTATTTCTAATTTTTTGCTTATGTGTTTTCTTTAAAAAAAAAGATTTTTAACATTTATTTATTTTTGGGAGGAGAGAGAGAGTACAAGCAGGGGAGGGGCAGAGAGAGAGGGAGATGCAGAATCCAAACAGACTCCAGGCTCCAGCTGTCAGCACAGACAGACCCTGATGTGGGGCTCGAACCCACGAACTGTGAGATCATTATCTGAGCCACAGTTGGATGCTTAACCGACTGAGCCACCCAGGCGCCCTGCTTTTGTGTCTTCTTTATTTGAACTTGAAAATACTTGCTCAATTTTTAGCTATTTGGCTTTTCCTTTCAACTCTATTTCTGGGATTTATTGATTTTATCATTTCTAATTCATTATTTTTAAATGAATTTTTAAATTTCTGCTTTCCTTGAGTTTATCTTAATTTTCTTCTGATAACTAAGCTGGATGTGTTGTTCATTTATTTTTACATTTCATTTTTAATTTTGTAGGAATTTAGTTTAATTAATTTTGTAGGCCTCATATTTATCACTGAAAAAAATTTGGCTATAGCACAAAAGTTTTTCTGTGTAATTTTCTATTTGTTACAGTTTTCTAAATAGCAATTTAAAAAATTTAGGAACACGGTTTCATTTTCCAAGTGGTTGTATTTTGTTGTTTCTGCTCTTTGAAATTTATTTGCAAAATTTTTCTTCTTTGCAATGTATTTAGATTTTACTATGGTTAATATGCATTTTCATAGTGTTTCATGCACATTTGAAAAGATAGAGTTCCCTGTTGGTAGTATATAGAGTTAGATACATGTCTGTATAAGACACCTAAGATGAAATTCAGTCCTAAGAGTTTTGAAAATGCAATAGATAGAAGGTAAAATGTCTGGTATCACTGATGGGACCAGAGCGCACACAGCTATTGGAGAAGGGAACGATTCCATCTAAATCCAACTGACCTTCCCATGGTCAGCCACTGCCTGGAACAAGAGTCAGGCCTGGGGAGGTGAAGCCTGGGGAGGCAGAACTTAGCCTGAGAAGATATGTTAGAACACAGCTGCACAGGAGGGTGAATCTCAGGGAGAGTAAGACTAGAGCAGGGAGGGCAACTGGGGGGACCCCAGGGACAGGCCTGGGTCTGGCACCTCCAGAAGTGGGTGCATCTGTTGGCAAGGACAATTTGTTCTGTCTTTCCATCTTTATAAACTCTCAGCACATCCTTGCTAAAGACTACGATAGTCTGCTCTCAGCTATGGGACTTGAAAGAGAGGTTTCTTCAAGACTTGTGCAGAGAGAGAAGGGGAAATGAAGCCTCTGCAAAGTGGGCGGATAGCCAAACTGACCCTCACCAGGCCCAGCTACAGGAAAGATAGGGGTGGGCAGCTGGAGGAGGCAGCCAGAGCAGAGGAACATAAGAGCATGGTCTTTGGTATTGATGAAGCAGCTCTGAGATTGAGGAGCCCTGAGAGGGGCTATAAGGAACAAGGAAATGCTTCAAGGGTGTTACTGCCTGGCTGGTCAGACGGGTGCTTACAATGGTCATAAATGGAGCTGTCAAATGAATTTTATTTTACGCCAGACCAGTGCAGTTAGAAGACATTTAAGTTAGAAATACTTTAAATAAACATTAATCATACTATTTGGAACCCTGCGTTCTTTTCTGACGATATGATCAGCCTGAACCATAGAAAAACATGTCCAACTTTTCTGTGATTACTATATGGTTCTCAGTTTTCTTGTTTGTCAGAGATTCTGCTTTACATTTCATGATGCTATAATATAATGTGAGATGAAGACATGCATTTGTTGTATCCTAATTGTGGATTATACCCATAATCAATTTAAAATGCCCCTCTTGGCCTATTTAATGCTTTGTTTGCAATTTCTATCCCTGTTTCCTTTTTGTGTACATACATCTTGGCTAAGCATTTAACCTCTACTTCTGACCTTGTTTGAGTTGCATCTTGTGTATTTTGTATTTTGACCAAGGAGGAAAAAAAAGACTTTATTTATTAATGAGGGAAATAATTAGATTGATAGTTATTTTAAAACTGATGCACGTAGTGGACATTGCTCTCCCCTGACTAGCATCTCTTTTCTCCTGCTTTGTCCTGAAGGAGCCTACGTAATTCCAGATTCTCCTTGAACTCCAGGGCAACCTGAGTTTACCCCAGTTCTGAGGTGGGGCTGATTGGTCCAGATATAATCCCACCTTGTGCCAGTGACTGGTTCAGGAATGAGCCGGTAATTCAAATGCTGGCCAAGCCACTGAGAAAGGAAATGGGTTTGGAGGCTTTTCTGGCTGTCTTTGCTCCTAAGAAAGCCTCAGAAAATGGAAGTCTCTCTTCCTCTGCCAGGCCTCATCAGGTCTGGGTACTGCACCGGGACCTGCCACAGAGCACAGAGTGCCATGTTGCTGACTGCCTGAGGCTGATGTCCTCACGAGGACAGCAGACCAAAGAGATGGGAAGAACCTGGGTTCTTGAAGATATCCCTGAGCTTCGGAATCAATGGCCTGTGGCTGTCCTACGTCTTACATTCCTGCCACATAAAATTAGACAATTTTTTTGTTGTTCTTTGAGCCAATATAAATCCGGGTTTCTGCTAATTGTAGCCAATAATAACACTTAAATGACACAGTGTGTTCAGTTTTCATTTCTTACATTTATTTCATGCTTTTAATTTATTATTTCTCTTGTTTTGGTTTTGTGTCATTTGAAAATAGATTATATTTTATTTACTCTTGTTTTCTCTTGTGAATTAAGTATGGAATTATGAATGAATCTGGTTTTTAATTCTACTAAAAATTGAGTAGCTTAACATATACTTACTCCTATATTTTTAGAAGTATCAAAGTTGCTATAATAATGATGATATTAGTATTACAGCTTATGTTTATTGAGCCCTTAGTATATGCCATGTACTATGCTAAACAATGTATGTATATTTATTCATTATGTCCTCACTGCAGGAAACAGAGACACAGAAAGTTTAAGTAACTTGCCCCAAATGAAGCAGAAAAAGTCAATTGCCTACACTACAGATGAGGAAATTAATGCCCTTTTCCTTCATGCCATGCTTTTAGCTTTCCATTCACTTCCTGTTTTTTTGTGGGTACTGGGGAATTTCAGAACCAGAATGTTAATGATTATCATTTTTACGTATATATATATCCTTTCAATGAAAAAATATTTCATTTTGAATCCACGTGTCCTACAACTATTTAGTCTCAATTCTACATATAGTTTTGATACTCATCATCATTTCTTTTACATTTTTTAAAAAATGTTTATTTATTTTTGAGAGAGAGAGAGAGAGAGAGAGAGAGAGACAACAGGTGGGGGAGGGACGAAGAGAGAGGGAGACACAGAATCCAAAGCAGACTCAGGCTCTGAGCTGTCAGCATAGACCCCAATGCCGGGCTTGAACTCACGGAACTGGAGATCATGACATGAGCTGAAGTTGGACGCTTAACTGACTAAGCCACCCAGGTGTCCCATCACCATCATTTCTTTTAAATCCCAATATTTTATTCTAAATTATTTAATACAGTTTATTACTGGATTAACTAATATGCTTTTGAGCAGTTTTATTCAGAAGACATGTTGTTTGCATATAGTTTTCACAGAATGATCACTTGGTTGGTTGTAGAATTTCCCCAGAAATCCTATTTCTTTTATATGTTCATATATTTACTGCTCTGTGGAAGTTTGAGCCTGTTCTTCCTTCTTCCCCTTAAAGTCTATCCAGTTCATTTCTATTCATATACTAGTAGTGTGTGTGTGTGTGTGTGTGTTTACACAATTAATTTTCATTGCACAAGTAATTCCTGAAATACTCTCCTTCAAAATATTGAGAACTTTCATTAAAAAAAATTCTACTTGACCACCCTTCCCTCAACTCACATTTTCCCCTGAGGTAATTACCATGAGCATTTTGTGTGAATCTTTCCAGAAAGTTTCTATGAATTTGCACACATATATCCATAACTACACATAGCACATAGCATTATTCCAGGGAAACGGTACTTTGAGAGTGTATGTTGAAGGAATCAGTAAAGAGTTTGTGGTGGGATGGAGTGGACATAAAGAGCAACCTGGTTACCTAAGAAAGGAGACTCCTCTTTGCAATACTGGGTGACTGGCCCATCAGTCTGGTGAGGTAGATATTGGATCACTGATTGAGGATTTATTCCATAGGAAAAAGTGAGGACATCTTCTCAGGCCTGTGAACTTGTTTTCTGTATCAGGCTCACCTAACAAGTTAATCTACATCTCAGCTCCAGAGCTCATGTCACCAGTGGAGATTCTCCCCACATTCTGGCCAAGGTGTATTTATTAGTCCACACTGTTAAGTTTTCCCATATTCTTATGTGATTTCACTAGGGTTTGGAAAAAGCAAAGACCCAAACTAAGCTAGTAAGAGGCCACCCTGGGAAGAATACAGGCCAAATTGCTTATAAAAGGCAGGTCGCCTGGAACCCTGGGAGAGAAGAACATCAATTACGAGCCCTTGGCTCACAGGTTATGAACTCATAGGTTAATCTTTTGGTTAGAAAAGAGGGAGATCTCATGGGGCATCTGGGTGGCTTGGTCGGTTAAGCGTCTGACTTTGGCTCAGGTTATGATCAAGTCATGATCTCACAGTTTGTGAGTTCAAACCCTGCGTTGGGCTCTGTGCTGACAGCTCAGAGCCTGGAGCCTGCTTTGGATTCTGTGTCTCCCTCTCCCTGCCTCAGCCCAGCTCATGCTCTGTCTCTCTGCTCTCAAAAATACACACTAAAAATTTTTAGAAAAGATGGAGATCTCTTTTCATGAGAAATCAACTTGTCCAACGAGGGTAGATCTCTGAGCATTGAGCTGAAGAGATCCAGGGAGTGAGCTTGGGCTCTCCCTGGTCTGAGCTCCAGAGAAACAATTCCCCTGCTCTTTCCTAACAAATAAACCCATTGTACCCGGCTCCTTATGGATCCCATAAGATTTGTTTCTCAAGTGAACCAATTTAGTAAAAATATGTTTTCCCATTTTAATTACTCTCATAACTTCCGAAGAGCATATGATGCTCCAGATTACCACACTGAGCTGCTGGCATTCCTGGCAATGGCAAAGGAAGTTCTGTCTGATAAGCGCAAGGAGCTTGCTATGGGTAGACAACCTGGTCCAGCCTTTGAGGAGTTTTGAAGGTAGAGCAATTTGCTACTTTTATATGACTTACATGGTGTCATTCATGTCCATAAAAAAGGAACAGCCAAACAGACTGATAAATACTGACTTGTGTGTCTATTGGTTCTGGCAATTCCTACCCTTGTTTTAAGTAGGAAGTGCCTTCTGGAACTACTCAGTCTAGTGGACCTCTCCCCACCCACATCCCTCTCCATCTTGCCATCTGCCTTATTTCCTTATAACTCTTATCATGATCTGACCTTATGTGGTGTGTCCTTGTCTTGCTCATCTGTCTCCCCCTCTGGAATGAATGCTCCATGAAGCAGGGGTCTTGCCTGCCTCATCTACTGCATAGACACAGTTAAGAGAAGCATTTGCCGTAGAGAAGGCATTCAATACCCATGCACTTAACTCGTTGAATGAATCCATAGGTTAAAACCCTAATGGTGAAAGTTTGGGCACTGGAACCCCAAGGTGGGGGTGGGGAAGAAAACATGACACAAGATGACCCCAACTACATGGGGGTTCTGCTTATGTTAGAAGAGCTTCCAAACTCTGTATGGTCAAGTCGTGTGGCTCATGGCCAAGGGAGGGTATTTTCTTTTTTACTCATAATAGATAATATTTGTATGTTGGGAACAATGAGCCAGTAGATAAACATGAATACAGACAAATTCTGATTTTGGATTCAAATTACAAGTTATACAAATATAAGATAGGGGAGATATTTGCTCCACAATAACTCATGGAAACAAATTGTGTTTTGGCTGACTCATCTTTTGTAAATGAACAGCATGAATAGCTATTAAAAAGTTTACACCATTAGTGGAATATCATGTCTAATAATACAAATAACATCAACATTGATTATAGCCACCATTTATTTTATACTAGCCATGTACCAGAAACTGTGCTTAATGCTTTTTATACATGACTATGACTCATGACAATTTTATTATCACACCCATTTATGGATGGAGAAACTTAGGTTCTGAATATTTAACTTGTAGCAGGACACAGAGCTAGGAGGTGGTGGAACCAAATGTATCTATTGCAGAAACTGTTGTTCCTAACCACTGATTGTCTGCCTGCTCTATGTGTGTTTAAACATATCTGGGGCATTGGACTGAGTTCTAGTAGACACATTTTAAGATAGAAAATAAACAAGCAGTGGCTTCACAAAGAGGTCACGGGCATGGTAAAGGGTTTGGAAACCACAGCATGTGGGGAACATTCAAAGAGAAGGGGGATGTTTAGTGCCAAGGAGAGATGATGGGAGGTGGGGGTCAGGAATGAAAGGGCATCAGATAGAAGAGAGCAGACCTATCTTGCTTGGCTCTAAACAGTAGAACTGGACCAACAGACAGAAGTTACAGTGAAGCAAGTTTCAGCTTGATATGAGAACTTTCTAAAGATTAAAGATGTAGGAATGAAGGTTTTGAACCCCTCTTTCACCAGCCAAACATATCTGGCTATCTGTCAAAGATGTTGGATTTCAGGAAGGAGTCCCTTCCACCTCTATGAGTCTGGGATTTTCTAGATAGGTTTAAATTTTATTTAAAAGAAAGGTAAAGATCATTTGAGCTGATTTAAGGTGAGTCTTGTCTAGGAGCAGGGGGATTATACTACTCTCCGAGTTTCTGGCAGCCTTTTGAGCATGTAACTCTTCCATTGGGCCATAGCTGGGGCACATTTGAAGTCAGAAAAAGGGAGTTGTATTTGTTCTGAACCTAAATCCTCTTTAAAAATAATAATTCTTGGATGGTATTCTTATATTCAATTAATTTCAAAGAGTCTTATGCGTTTATTTTGTGTTTAGCACCAAGTAGGTGCTAATTTTTTAACCATGCCCTCTGCACCCCACCCCTCCTTAATCCCATTCTAGGTCAAGACTAGGGCTCATCCTGCCTCTTGCAGCCCCTCCAACACCTTGCATCCCTAGATGTGTTCAGAAACTATGCAGGTAGAAATGACCTGTGTTTATAATTTATGAAACCCAAAGAGCAGTGAAGAGAAAAAGGAATGAATCCTGCATGATTACAAGGCCAAAACCAGCTCCAGGTGCATTTCCACAAGCCAGTGTGGGTGGAATTTTCTCTCGAAGAAGTGTTCTTATTTGTGGTTTCCCACCAGCCTCTCAGTCTGCAAAGTGCTAGATGAAATGAGCTTGTGTGCGATTTCAAAGGGGTATTAGAATCTTGGGGTAAGATTTGAAGAGCCCCAGCCCCTGAGATTGGCATTCTGTGGGCCTGAAATTTTACAATCAGAGCACTGCTTTTCTGAGTTAAGCATTTCCCTTGGCATTCTTCATATGTTGAAACAAAATCTCTAATGTGATAGTATTCGGAGGTGGGGACTTTTGAATGTGATTGGGTCATGAGGGTGGTGCTCTCATCAATGGGGTTAGTGCCCTTTTAAATGTTTTATTTATTTTTGAGAGAGAGAAACTGCAAACAGGGGAGGGGCAGAGAGAGAGGGGGACCAAGGATCTGAAGTTGGCTTTGCACTGCATATGGGGCTTTGCACTTCATATGGGGCTTGAACTCATGACCTGTGAGATCATGATCTGTGCCAAAGTCAGCTGCTCAACTGATTGAGCTACCCAGGTGCCCCAGATTAATGCCCTTTAAAAAGAGATACCAGAGAGCCCCTTCACCCCTTCACCATGTGGGGAGACTATGAAAAGATAGCTGTCTATGAACCAGAAAGCAGGCCCTTACCAGACAGCAAATTCTGTCAGTGCCTTGATTTTGGACTTTCCAGCCTCCAAAACTGTGAGAAATAAATTTCTGTTGTTTATAAGCTACCCAGTCTTATAATATTTTGTTATAGCAGCTCAGACTCAGACAATGATAGAGACTGGATTTGACTTCAAAACCTATACTCTTAACAAGTATAGAAAACTGTTGCCATTCTAAATAATCATATTACTCTCAGAAATAGGAGAGAGCTCATTCTCATCATAACACACTATGTCTGCATGTGTGTGTGAGAGAGTAGGGGGGAGGTGTTTATTGTGAATTAACTCTAATTCTAACCCTTAGTAAATTACTAATCTGGAATTTATCTGAGATGGTTAAAGTAATTCTGACTTCTGTAAGGTCATTATTAGCATTTTGTTATTTGCCTTAAAGTCAATTGAAGGTACATATCAGGGAGTAATTACTTGCTGAGTAACCCAGCTACGTCCTCCCTCCCTTGCTTTCTTACTTCCTTCTGTCTTTTCCTTCTCCCTTTTTTCCTTCCTCTTCAATACTTCAGTTATTTCTGAGTATTAGCTCTGTGCCTGTCACTGTGCTGTACAATGGAGGTAAAATGATAAGTAAGTCTCGGTCTGTATTCTTAAGGACCTCACAGCCTGGAAGGGGAGTTAAAAATAATTACTATTCAACATGGCAATGGTTATAAAGGAGCAGATTTTCCAAACTAGTTTTTTAAAGAACACTCTTTGGCAGAATGTTAAGTAAGGGTATCATGAAAAAGAAGTATTTTAAGTTAAAACAAGTTTAGGAAATGCTGGGTTAAATAAAATTAAGCAAGCTTTATCTTACAGGGAATTTTCAGACCCTTTAAATTGCTAATGTGTGCTGTAAATTACCAAGAATGGAAGAGAACATATTTCGCAAGCCCAGTTGACCTCAGAACACTTCTTTTGTCATGGCACACTTAAAAAAGTATTTATTCATTCTTCCCTCTCTCCCTTTGTCCGTCATCGATCCATGTATCCATCTTTTCATCCAATATTCATTCATCCAGTATTTCTCAAGTACCCACTATGTGCTAGACATTGTGTTACATCCTGGGAGTCCATTCATAAACAATCTGTGGAGTTAGTATTTTTGTTGGGCAGATAAACATCAGGCAAACAAAGAAACATGTAAGATTATCAGAGTGTGGTAAAATCCATATAGGAAATAACCAGGGTTTTAAGATGAGAAAAAAATAGAGTGATCTACTTACGTAGGTGGTTGAGAAAGCCCTCTGTGAGCAAAAGACATTTAAAGCAAGTACCTGGAGGAAGAGAATGAGCCAGTTTTGCAAAGAGCAAGAGGAAGAGCCATCCAGGAAGAAGAAACAGCAAGTGCCAAAACCCTGGAATGCAGAAAGGCTTGGCAAGCTCCAGGAATTGAGCTTCCTCCAGGAGTGCAGGTCTGCTTAAAGACAGAAGGCTGAACTTGACACATTTTTAAGAATTAGAATCTCATCATCATGATATCACAGAGTTGGAGGAGACCCTGACACCATCTATTCCAAGTTCTTATCCACGAGGATCCCATCTTCTAAGATATAGGGCTGCCTGCTCTGCTTGGCTGTGTTTATAGGGTTTTCCCCTTTAGATGGGAGGTAAACTTAAGCCCTAGAACGTAGCTGGGGAAAGCATTGCTTGTGACATTTCTCTCCTTCATATGAAAGGAAGACTAGTGAGGATTGTGTTTAAGGAGAAAATTTCTCTCAGAGGTACAAATCCCAATACAAGTAATCATAGCTGGTAACCTTCACTCCAGCCTAAAAATAGGAAACAAAAAGACTGAAAGGGGAGACTGACAAAGATACAAGCTTGTTATCCTAGACTCAGTAGCCAAGGAGGGGAAGGAGGATAACTCTGATTCGTGAAGCCCGAGTGCCTCACTCCCAAACCTTTTATCTTTCAATTCTTCCTGCAAGATTAAGCATCCCAAAACACCACTTTTATGGTCTCTGCCCTGGTTCAAGGAGTTACAATGGATCTTCTTTACTGTCAAGTCAAGTAAAAATCTCCCTGCTAGACATTCAGGACGATCCATTATTATCATCATTTTCTTCTGGCTAACCCTCTGCCTTCTTACCCCCTTCCCCAGCGCGCGCGCGCACACACACACACACACACACACACACACACACACACTGAATTTGTTTCACTGTGCAATTGTGCCACAAAGGAATAACAAAATAATTCTGATTCGGGGGTCACACTTCTGTCTTTGATCCTGTCATTTGTTGACTGCTTGACAATGTGTCTTGCAGATCCTCAGCTTCCTCATCTGCATTAACAGATATTAATAATAATAGTGCTCGTCAAGTAATAATAATACTTGTCACACAGGGATATTGTTATCTGAACTCAGCTGTCAGAGCATCTTCCCTATTATGGGCTCCCTCCTCAGAAACTCAAGTTTTCCATCTTGCTTGCTCTCTGCTGGACCCCTGCTCTTTGGTTCTCTCATCCTCATTTGGACTTTATGATCCTTGCAAACACAGCCTTTGGTTTCCATTTGACGCATGTTTTAGCATCAGAGGCAACCTGGCTTTCCTTCATTCCCAGATCTTATTTCCAAGTAACTTAGCCTGGATAAGAGCTTTCAGCTCCTGCTTGTTTGAGAAGAAGAGCTGGAAAGTTATTTTCTGAGGTCTAACCTCAGTAAGTTAAACAATTGAGGTCTAGTTCTTTCCTCTCGGCTGGTTTTTGCTCAGCTAAGTACTCCCCTTGGTTTTTTCTGGCTACAGAAGGCACTCCCAGAGCTTTTGATCAGTATTTTAGCCTCATGGTCTTGTGGTTCTCAACAGTCACTGATGCATGTTCTGTGGCTGGCCATGCTTTACTAAACTTTCTGCAGCTTGCTGTGACCTAAACTAATTCAGAGTGAAGATGGAAGAGTTTTGTTCCAAACCCAGAATCCAGCATGTCTTACCTCTCACCATAGCCATCACTATTCCTCAAGGAATTCTTGCAAGTCATCTGTGCAGCCTTCCTCCTTTCCACTGTAGATGTCACAAGTCTATAGGTGAATGGGGTCAGGAATTGGGCTACTCATATCCTTTTCCTAGTGTTGTTAGTGCTTGGGTAAGCAGTGGGAGAAAAGGCACTTCTCCTGTTGGCAAGGCCTCCGCAATATCCTGGCCAAATAGATGGCAATGTATAACAACCTGTAGCACCATCCCAGGATCCAGCACAGAAACATAGGCTAGTGGCATCTGCATAGAATAGGTCTGTTTTCTTTTCAGTAGCTGGAGAAGAATGGCCCAGAAGAATGTATTCAATCCTGAGAAATGCCTGGGGATGGTCTTTTCCATGAACTGATGATTTCAGGCCTCTTATCCTTGCTGCAAGAAGAGAATTGTTTGGAACTTGGAAAATTGAGTAAAGGAGGAAGAAGTGTTTTATGTATCCCTCCAGTAGAATTCCATGAATATCATTGGTCATAACTTTTATCACTTGATCACCCAAATAGCAAGGAATGCTATTTGGAAATGGTCTTCCAGGAAATGGTCTTCAAAACTGGGTGCATTGCCTCTCTGAATTAATTTGGAGTTCTGTTTGTAGGAAGGAAAGGTGATAACACTTGGTAGACAACTACAGTGTCTACCACTGCAACAAAACTTTTCAACCTACCTTACCTCCCAATTCTCTGAGCCCTTCTTCTTGTAGCATTTCTTCCCATACTTACCTCTTATTTGTGCTCTTTAATGTTACCAGCACCCAGATCAAGACTCTAATTGGAGTTCAGGCCATCCCAAAAGAACTGTAGACACTGCTGGTGGTCTCAGGACCCAGGTAAGAAGCATTCCAATTGGTTCCAGGTACCAGAGACTATCTGATAGGGAAAAAAAATGACTAACTCTTCTTCTAGATGGGTGCTAAGAGCCCTTTTGGAGCCCTTTTAACTGACAGGGGTCAGCCCAGTGGTGTTGTGACCCTGCCATCTCTCTGCTTGCCCATCTACATCATCTCCCATGTCTTCCTTGTCTAGCTGACCCTGAGCTCCTGATATCCTAGGTTACATGCTTCTTCTGAACAGGGCTATGACTCTAACACCTTCACAGGTACAAAGAATAGGTGCACAGTATATATTTTATGCATTGTTTAATTGGAATACAGAGGACAATAATGGGTTGCAGAATTTTACCTCTCTAAGAAGGCATTTATGGGGCGCCTGGGTGGCTCAGTTGGTTAAGTGTCCGACTTCAGCTCAGGTCATGATCTCACAGTTCATGAGTTTGTGCCCCACATCAGGCTCTGTGCTGACAGCTCAGAGCCTGGAGCCTGCTTTGGATTCCATCTCTCTCTCTCTCTGTCCCTCTCTCTCTCTCTCTCTCTGCCCCTCTCCTGCTTAAGCTCTGTCTCTCTCTCTCAAAAATGAATAAACTTGAAAAAAAAAGAAGGCATTTACTGTTTAAGGAAAAGCTAGGAGGTGCATTTCTCCCTCTCTATCTTCTTCTATCATTTAAGTTTATAATAAACTTAACTGACTTTATCTCCCTTCAATCCCATTGCCTAATATACCTTTTACTATGTAGAGCTATTGGTAAGGTCCTGCTAGGTGAGTTAACTAAGCAGACTAGCATATGGATCAACTGTGGTCAAAGTCAGGGGTTCAGTATCCTAATTAGCCATTTTACTCATGGTCTGTTGAATGGCCATAGTCTCTAGATCAGTTACTGTTGGAGAAACCCATTTTAACTGGAGAAACCCATTTTTACTTCAGGTAAAAAGATTCAAATATGGGCCAGTAGAATTTTTTAAATCAAGGCATCATATTCTGTGTATGTGCTTCTTAAGTGGTCTCAATCAGGATTGCTAGGATTAGAATACAGTGCTAATAAAGTAAACTTGCTGCATCATTCTTGGGGCCCAAATACCTTTTCTCTATTGTGTAACTACATATTGACCCCTTACACTTGCAACTTAGTCATAGAATACCATTTAACTTTAGATAAAAAAGATCCCTTGGTCTGGTCTCTCTGGTTCAAGAGAGTTTATTTTCACTAAAGCCTCAGGGCTGTGGCCTCAGAGTCCTGGGATCATTTGGCTCAGTTGGGACCTAGGCATTAGCACCTATGCCACCTCCCACCCCCTACCACTTAAGTAACTCTGACATGCAGCCCAGAGTGTGAAATCACCTCCTAACCCTATCAAGACACCAAACTATAGACTTCTTTAACCCCTGTTACAAACTAACTCCCCCAAATCAGTCAAAGCTGACCCTAACTACACATTGGCTCCAAGTCTCAATCATTGAGCTGTTATCATGCTAGATCCAACATACCATCTACCTCATACCATTGCCACAGAAAATATTCACACTTTCTTCTCCATTTGGCCACAGATGTGAATTTTAGCTCTGGACATAGATAATTCCCTAACTGAGGTCTTAGACCATCTTCAACTCCAGAAAGAAAGAATAACCTCCTACTTTGGCTACAGACAGTTTCTTCTTAGTCGCAGCTTCATATTAAGCTACACACAGGCTGATCCCAAACCCACACTCAAAGTTACCCTTTTATAATGATCATACAGTTGCTACCTTGTTCTGACCACTTCTGGACTCTTTCTTTGGTAATATATTGCTCTATACCTGATAAATTTAAAATTTATGACCCTAGCCACAAATGGAACCCAGATCTTCAGCTTCAGTTCAACCTCAAACCCTAGCCCTAAAGTAACAACCCAGCCCAGAAAGACCTCTGTTCTTGGCTAACTGCAAATCATAAACATCATAATTTTTTAATGAAAAAAAATAAATATATGCAGACACCAAGAAACTAGTATATTGAACCTTATGTACTCATCTCCAAGCTACAACAATTATCAGTACATGGCAATTCTTGTTTCATTCGTATCCTTACCTACACTTATTTCCACCCTCTCCTGTGTTATTCTGGAAGAAATATAGATATTATTATACCCTCTCACCTGTATGTGTTTTGATTTATATCTGTAAAGGCTATTTTGAAAAAGATAAGTTATAATCGTGATACAGCGATCACACTTGAACTTAGAAATTCTTTATGCACAAATATCTAGTAAGTGTTCATATTTATCCATTTCTTATATATATATTTCAGTTTGTGGTTTTTTTGGACACAAATAAGGTCTACACATTGTTATTTGTTGATATGTCTCTTCTAATAAGTAGTTTTCCTTCTTATCACTTAAAAAAATTTTTTTAGCGTTTATTTATTTTTGAGAGACAGAGCGAGACAGAGCATGAGTGGGGGGAGAAACAGAGAGAGAGGTGGGGACACATAATCCAAAGCAGGCCCCAGGCTCTGAGCTATCGGCACAGAGCCTGATGTGGAGCTCGAACTCACAGACCCTGAGATCATAACCTGAGCTGAAGTCGGACGCTTAACCAACTGAGCCACCCAGGTGCCCCTCTTCATTATCACTTCTGCATTTTTACTTCTGTTGAAGGAACCTGTAATGATGAAGCCCTACATGTGGGGCCGTGCTGACACTGATGCACCAGCACAAACTTTCTTACAAAAGGAAGGCTCCGATCAAGAGGGATGCAAGCCAGGGAGTGGGTAAGGGCATGTCCCTCAGTACAACCACTAACTGCATCACCAAGTAAAGTTTCTGCCCTTCAACTGGTGAGGAACATTTTTCTCTCATGTTAGATGATGGCCATGTCTTGTGTTTGTCCTGGTCATTCAGTCTTCTCGCTGCTTTTTCCTGATACAGGGTCATGGCAGCAAAGATGCAAACAAACAACTTGTGTATATATATTTAAATTACATGCACAGAATAGGCTCACACTGTCCCTGCCCACCCTTGGTCCAGTTATGGCAATAAGATTCACACAAGGCAGGATTCACAGTCCAGAGCCGTAGTCATGAAGAGAGGCTATTAAGGGGAGAGTGTCATCACTTTTGGGAGTGTAGATAAGGGAAGGGATTTGAACTGAGGAATCACTGGGAGGGAGGGAGAAACCTCCAGACAGCTTCCCATTGGAGAGGAAGGACCCTCATCTTAAGGGTCTTGAGGACTTGACCATTTCTATGAGCAGTGACTTCACATTTAAATGTTGGGATTTTTGAAGCATTTGATCTGATTAGGGTTGAGTGAAGTAGCAGAAAACAGCATCTTCAACAACTCCATATTGCCTTCAGAGAAAAGATGTTCAAGTTTCTTGGCTGGCATTCAAGTCTCTGCCCATCACTTCTAGCCTATTTTGACAGTGGTAGCTCGCTCTTTTCTCCTACTGGAATCTTCTCCAGTCAGACTGAGCTCCTCGCTGCTTCCCAAACAGGCCATGTGCTTTCCTACTTCCTTGCATCTGTCAAGTTGTTCTCTACTCTTGGAATGCCCTTCCCACAGTCCTCCTGTGCACATGCTGTCCAGAAGTCAGGATGATAACACTCAGGCCAAATAGGAACTCTTAAGAAGTAGCAGAAGATGGAATCAGCTTGAATACAAAGCAAAAGAAAGCCTTGTCAAAAATGACCCAGAGCTTGGTACTAAAAGTTTCCTGGATGCCTAAACAGCCAGTAGAGGAGTGTGAGCCAGGAGAGATGTCACTCCAACCTGGTACTCACACTATGGCTCAACTCATCCAAAATGAAAGCTCGATGGAAACATGTTGAGCAAAATTATACATGCTCATTTCTTAACATAGCTTTCAGATTTAATCGCAGGGAACGCTTGTTTTGGTTTGAATTTCTCTCATTTTTAGATACCATTTTCTCTCCTAAACTAGGTCATTTGAATTATCTGCTGATAGTTCAAATCTGTAGATAATTTGCTTTTACTCACATTCCTAAGAACTAATTACCTGTACATATAAAATGATGAAATCTCATTATATTTTCTTTTAAAACTCTGACATGCATTTAATTACATTAGTCAATTATTACCGTACATGCTGAGGATTTGCTATTGACCAGCTCGTGCTGGAATATTTACTGCACAGATGTGTTACTTTAATTAAACAAATGTGATTACACACATATCAATTTTTATTTGGTTTCAAAGCCCAGAATCTAAAAGTGACGCAGTTGGCAAAGCCGTGCAGTGCGGTGCTGGTTCCCGGGAACGCAGCGAGAGGCTCTTTACTGAGGGAACACAGAGCGCCTGCAACTCTGCGTGGGAAACTTCAACCACAAGTGGGTTTTTGTTGGTGTGTTAAGTACCATTGAGTGAACCCAAGAAGGGAACAAACAAACCAGCCCTGAATCTTCCTAGAACATCTTCAGCTTTCTTCTCTTATATATAGAGAGACGAGGGACTGTAGTTTCCTACAGGAAAACTAACCTAAAAGTCAATCCACCTGAGAGTGGGAATTGCTTGGGATTGGTGCTTGGTTAGATAGAAGATCTGGTATTTGTCTTTAACACCAGGGTGAAGTAGAACAATATTAGATCATTGGATTTGGTCTCTTGGTCTCCTTCCTGCCATAACCTCCAGCATACCCCCAAACCATGAGGTTAGTATCAAGAGGGAGGACCTTCTCCCAGTGCCTAGTCCCAGCCAAGTAAGTTTGAGTAACAGTATGAAGATGTAGATAGAAAATGTGCTGTGCAAACTGGAGAAAGGTAAAGTTCTCTACAACTCCTGGTACAATGACTGCACATATCAGGTGCTTAGTAAATAGCCCTGGTATTAATGAAGGCAGTAAGTCAATCCATTAATCCACAAACATTTACCAAGCACTGTGTGAACTGGTTGTTGGTGGGCACAGACAGAAAGGCAGGATATCTGTCCACACAAGTTTAGACTAGCTGTTTTCCTTAGTCTCACACATGAATGATCACTGCGTTTTGTTCTCAACGGTGTCTCTGTCTGGGCCTCATGGGCATGGCATATGAAGAACCAACCCAATAGGTCAAGTGAACCAAAAATTCTGCTTAAACTGTGTGTATCCAGGTCTCCTAGATGCAGACAGAATTTCCAAGGATGAGGTTGGGGAGCAAATGAGATGGGACATGCCTGGGTTCCCAAAGATACTTTGAACATGAAGAAATCACTGAAATGTTGAAGACTATGTGCCATCAACTCTAGGTGCAGAAGGAGTTTTGCCAAAGAAGAGACTAATTGGTTTCAAAAAACAAAGAGGGCTCAGGATTTGGGATGAGAAAGAGCTGGACACTCAGATCAGGCAGAACACTTGACTCTGTGGCTTTACCCCCTTATGACAGTTTCCTCACCTAATGGTGATGAAGAAACTCATCTCATCGGGGATGGGATCTCTGTTATTCAGGGATCATAAACCACATATGTGTGATGCCCAGGACTTGGTAGGTTCTCAGGAAATTGTTGGAGATTTTGCTGTTTAAAGAGTTAGTGTGGACCAGCTGGGTAAGGCAGGTTGTTGGAGGGGTTATTTTCAGTCACTTTGCCTATGCCATTCTTCCTTTTGGCATGTTGCGTTCCACTGATCCATTCCCACCTGGAGGAAAGCCTGTGGTAAATACATTTACAGAGTTTGAACAGCAGGAAGGTTATGTGGGCAGTTCCCAGGAAGTGAATTGCATAAGGTCTTCCAGCTATTAAGTGGCAGAGTTAGAGTTCTAACTGAGGTCTTCTTACTTTAAGATAAATACTCCTTATGGGGAGCTGACTTCAGCTCAGGTCACGATCTCGTGGTTTGTGAATTCAAGCCCCGCGTTGGGCTCTGTGCTGACAGCTTGGAGCCTGGAGCCCGCTTTGGATTTTGTGTCTCCCTGTCTCTCTGCCCCTCCCCTGCTTGCTTTCTGTCTCTGTCTCTGTCTCTCTCAAAAATAAATAAACATTTAAAAAAATTAAAAAGAAAACCTACTGGAGAAATTTACTTAAAAAAGGTAAATACTCCTTAAATTACATTTTTTTATGAGATGAAGGTTGTACACCATCCACAGAGATAAGCATTTAAAAAGAGGAATGTGAGGAAGGCAATGATTAGTCCAAACAAACAGTGGCATTTCAGGCACTTCTGCCTCACCCAGGGGTACTCTTAGAATACTGTTGGGATAGACCCACCTTCCTGATAGTTCTTGGATTATCTACACAAGGAACCATCATTTTTCCTATGGATTACACTTGAGTTTTCCAACCTGTGTGGCTGGAAATATTGATCCTCTCACCCAGCTAGAGATTGGGGCACCTCCTCCAGGCTACAGGTACCCCCTCCTTCATGCTGGGGTACCATAAAAATGTTATAATTTTCCATGTGTTCCATGAAATAAGCAAGCTTGGGGAGCATTGACCTAACTAGTCTAGCTGGTTCAGAAGACAGCTTGAGTCTTGGCTTCGCCTTTGAATAACTAAATAACCCCAGCATAGTGAATTATTTGAACTCAGTTTCCTCATCAGGGAAATGGATATATTTTATCTCGTAGTTTTGCTGTAAGGATTCAGTGAGACTGTCCTGTATCGTGTCTGAAATATGATAAATCCTCAATAATGGTGAGTTGAATGTACCACTTTTTTCAGTTCATAATTTTATTTGTTAAAGTAGAGAGTAGAACTTCTGGCTTCTACTACTCACAGCTTGGTGGATGGAGTCAGGAGATAACTTAGCTGTTCCAGCTCTGAGCTCTGGCTGTGATCCCTCTCTGTCTCAAGTTCCATTCGGTCTGTCAGTAGTGGTTCTGGTCTTATGGGGTCACTGCTTAGAGCAGAGACTGGGCTGAGGCCCCACTGACCCCACCTCCCAAAGGGAGTCCAGCTCAGGCCCATCCCTGCATCCTTAGCCCACCCAGCTCCCTGGTTGCTGATCTCATCCTTTTGCCAGGGCTAATTATACTTAAACCAGATTTGTAGGAAGCAAGATGCGTGCACACACAGCCAAAGCCTGGAATTGCTTACCCGAAAACACGTTCCCTCCTCCTTCTGCTCCAGTTCTCAGTCTTACCAGAAGCAGGGGCGGGGGTGGGCAAAGAAATGGAGCTTGCATCGTGTGTGCTGAGGCAAGGTAATCTTGGAGTCACCCTCCACCTCGCTGGCCCTGACTAGCTCTGGCTTGCAGCCACAGGTCACTGGAGAAGAGTGGAGTCCAGCGCGGCACTGGGCTTCTCCTCCCTCTGAGTGGGTCACTGTGGGTTGCACCCAGCTCTTCGGGGGGTGAGGGCTGGGCTGCTAGCCCACTGTACCTCATTATGTATTCCTTCATTGTTTCCTATGCAAATTAAGTTAATGAGAATTAGGAACATAATGGAGCCCATTCACCGTTCTAGTCGCTGGAAAATGGGTTTGACTACCAATTTTCCATTACAGCTGTTTTGTAATTACCGTGGAATACTCTGAATTCTAATGGAGCCGCGGAGCTGCCTGACAGCATCTCGACTACTTTTTTTTTTTTTTAAGAAAGGCTTAAAAAAAAAAAGGAAACCCAAATCCTTTAGCATAAAAGCCTTTCAGTCAGAGTGCTCCCAGTTTGGCTTCTGCCCTGAAAATCTCCTCCCCTATTGCAGGAAGGACCCATTTCCATTGGTGGGGTTTCCTGACCTTTGCCAGGATTAGATTAGCTACCTGGGAGTGCTGAAGTTATCCGTTGTCTTGGAATAAAACAAAGCAGAGTTCCGGGCCACATTCAGCCAGTAGGTGCCCTCTGAAGGGTTCAGAGCAGCCCAGGGCTAACATATACTGCTTCCTGCTTGATCTGATCTCCCCCACCCTCCCCAACCACAGACACTCCCTTACTCACCTGTTCCTAAGTTCTGGACGCTTATCATTATAGTGGTGTTCCTTGATATAAAGAGACTTCCTTTTCAGCACCAAAGACTCTAGGAGGAAGAACATGTTAAAAGTCCAAAGAATGAACATTTCCAGATTCCTGGAAATGAGGATGCAAGGGAGTGAGGGTAAGGCTGACAACCGTGAGCACTGAGCAAAGAGAATGTAGAGGCCATTGGGTAATGTGAGGCTAAAAAGTCAAGATTTTATTCTTAAGGCTTCTTAAGCAAGGGAAAGACATGATGAGAGTTTAAGTTTAGATGGGTATTCTGGTTACAATATGGAGAAGGGATTTGGATATAGGGGTTGTTTTGGTTTCAGGACACATAAAGCCCAGTTAAGGGAACATGACAGCTATATACTGCTTCTGGCCGAGGGGGGAATCAAGAAGGCTTGAACTAAAGGGGGTGATAATTGGGATGGAGAGAAGGGGATGGATTCTCAAGACGCTGAGGAAGTAAAACCGACAAGTTTGATCAGATGTATAGCATATGTGTGCATTACAGGGGGATAGGGGACTTCAAAGGTTCCTCCTTGGGTTACTGGGTGATGGAATTCACCAAAATATAACAATATTGAGAATGAATATTTTTGGAGAGTATAAAATGTGCCAGGCACTGTTTTGTTTTCCACATACAGTCCATTTGATCTTCACCATAACCTAATGAGGTAAGTATTACTATTAACCTCAAATCGTCAGACAAGAGTTGAGATATAGGGAGGCAATCAAACAAACAAACCAATAAACTTCTCCAAGTTATCAGAGTCAGGCAGTAGCAGAGCCAGTACTCAAACCCTGGTGGTCTAGTTCCATAGACCAGATACATAACTCTTGGAAAAGGAGGCTTGCTCTGGTGTGTGTGTGTGTGTGTGTGTGTGTGTGTGTGTGCGCGCGTGTGCGTGTGCGTGTGCGTGTGTGTGTGTGTGTGTGTGTGTGTCAGACAGACAGGCAGGCAGACAAAGGGAGAGAGAGCATTATCAGTTGTGGATGTCTGAACTGGAGGTGCCTTTACAACACTGTGGTGTAGGTTTCCATGGGTAGGGGTGGATCGATAGGGCATAGTCTAGGAGGGAGGACTGGGCTCAAAATACATGTTTGTGAGGTATCACCATGCAAATTGACATGTGAAGACTTGGAAATGGTTCAGAATGTCCTAGGAGAGGTGAGTGAGGAGCTCCAGGCAGCCCTACTTTTTGCATGCTGGACTAAAGAAAAGGACCCACCAGGGGCACCCGGAGAGAACAGCCCAAGAGCAGGGTGAAAGCTGAGGGAAAGTGAGGGCCCTGAATCTGAGGGAGGGTGTGGTTAAGCTTCAGATCCCTAGAATTTAGAAAACAGTGAGGATATATTTCAGGTTGTTTCTCCAAGAATTAGACCCTGAAACATAGTTTGTCAGAGGAGATTCAGAAGCTCTAGGAAGGGAGTGGCTTCATCCTCAGGCAAGACTTTACCTCTATGCCATGTTTTCCTGACATACTCAGAAGTCATTTATCAATTTCAGTATCTTTTGCCACCTGGAGAGGTTGAGAATTTTCAAAACCATCAAATCCTGATGCCTTTTTATTTCACACTTCTACCCTCATTTACCTCTTTCCTCTCACACTGTACTATAAGTGGCACGAAGAAACCTGGTGGGGGGGGGGGGGACTTCAACACTGTTTGGAAATCACCCGAGCTAGATAACCAGGTTCTTCCTTTGCAAGTTCTGCTTTCCCCTTATGGCAGATGACAATTTTGCTAAGCTTTCTGCTGCCACATAATAGGGATCCCCCTTACTCCAGTTTTCACATTCTTCCTTCCCTTCTGAGCCTTCACTGGCAGTGTCCTTATTGTCTGTGTCTCTACTAACAGTCTGTTCAAGAAGGCAAGCTAGGCTTTCTCTACCTACCGTGCTCCTCAGAAATCTTCTAGCTTCTCCCTATTGTCTGTTCCCAAAGCCACTCTCACATTTTAGATGTTTGTTATGGTAGCACCCCACTTCTGGTACCAAATTCTGTATTAGTCAGGGTTCGAACAGAGAAGTAGACCCTGTAAGATAGATAGATAGGTAGATAGATAAATGACAGATTTTTATAGGCTTACAGGATAGTCTTCTCATCTGTTGCTGTAGTTGAGGTCTGAAGGCAGGTAGTCAGGAAGGGAAGATCATGAGCAGGCTGGAAGCCAAAAAGCACAAGCTGTGACCTATGAGCATGGCCTGAAACCTCTGTCCATGCTTGTTGTCTCTGACCTTGTGATGAGGCTATCTTGCAGAAGCTGAGACCTTCCAGCACAGAGCTGACTGCACTTCTGGCCCAGGAGCCAGAGGAGTTGAAGGAGGATCCAGGGGAAGGTAGAGAAATTACTTCCCCAGCTGCTGGCTCATACCATTTAGGTGAATCCACAGATAAGCAACAACATGTGTGAGCTACAAAATAGTTGCTACTTCACTTCTGCTTCCTCGAGTCTCCCAGGAACCCCCCTTGAGGCCACTCTAACCAGAAACATACAAGAAAGGAAATATCAGGAAATGTGGTTCAGCCTAGCCAGTCAACACTTTGCAAAGCCATTACACCTATGTTCCAGTTACCCCAACATGAGTTTTCTGGAATACCATCCCTTTGCCTCCTACTTCGGTCCTAGTGTGGGCCTCAGGCCTTGTAGTATCTCCACTGTGACTAGTCCTAATATGTCCCCATGATATTTAATACTTTCATTACAACACCAGTCACATGTTATTTATTTATTTATTTATTTATTTATTTATTTATTTATTTATCTCTCCACACCCCCCACCCTGAACTCTAAGCTCCTTAAAAAAGCAATTTCCCATAATATCCTTAAAAGTTATCTCGTGGCACATAGTAGGTGTTTAATAAGTTTGAATGAATAAAAGAAGAATGAATGACTCTGATCTTTAGTGTGTTTTGGCTAAAATAGGATTCCAATTCATGAGGCCATTGTAAAGATAAAGGTACTAATGTATGTGCAAGGGTCTGATTCATGGTAGGTTATTATGGAAGCTCCAGAATTCTCTATGTGGGCCTAACCCTCTGGTGTGGCAGATGGCCACTCAGGGTGCCTCTATCTTCAACACTGTGCCCTGCCAGAGTTGTTATCCTGGAACCACGCGGGTCAGCACTCTTGAAGAGTGCTATATGTTTGCAAAGCTCAGGGAGGAGATGCATTGATAAAGTTACTCTTTGAGGGCAGAGACATATCCTTTCTGATGATTCCCCAGTTAGCTGAAGATAAAATGAGCTCAACCTAGGGGAAACCATTGTCATAGGAATATGTTGTCTCTGGATCTAAAGAGTTAGTGTGTCACTTGACCTAGATCTCACCCAGGGTACCGAGAAGATGAAGTTCAGATCCAGGAAAGCAAGATGTCATCTGTATGTGTGTTTGTTTATTCAACACACACACACACACCATTCTATATATATATATATATATATATATATATATATATATATATATAATAAGCATATATATATACACACATACGTATATACATATATATGTATATGTATATACGTGTGTGTGTATATATATATGTAATATAATATAATTGTAAAACATAATTTTGTAAATGCTGCATTAATACTGAGGATAGAGAAGAGTTAATACATGTAAAATGCTTAGAATAATGCTCCGTGCTTATAACTTTCAATACTTGCTATTATTATTAGAGTGATACATATAGCTCTCCATTTGTGCTTTTCTTTGTAGACATGCAGGTGTTATCTATTCTCTCTCTGTCTCACGCTCTCTCTCAGTCCTTAGTTGGTGTCTATGATGTGTCATCTAGATGGATTATCCATTTGATTATTGACCAATTGCTATAATTTGTTGAGCACATATGTGCCAGGAACTGTGCTGACTTTATAAGACTTCTGATTAGATTCAGTTCCATATAACATAAAAACTCATCTGATTTCTTGCTATCATGTAAAAGATGCCTGGAGGTAACAGCCAAGGCTAGTAAGGTGGCTCCACCACGTCAGTAAGAAACCAGGACTTTCTCTTTTTGTTTCACTAGTTGCAAGGGAAGCTGGGAAATGTGGGATTTTAGCTGGGGGGCATCATTGCCCTGAATAAAACTGACTCTATTACCAGAAAAACGGGGAGAATGGATATTGAGTGGCGTCACAGCCTCTCAGACCTGAGTACCTGATTCTATTTGATCAGAAGTCAAAAGATGACCTCTCCTCTGTATTCTGGGTTTTTACAAAGCCTGAGGAAACTAACAGATACCCACAGGTATTGTAAAGGTATAACGTGGTTCAAATGTGGCTAACAGAGGCTGGACCCTTCTCACACCAATGATAGATAGGAGTCTGGCAAATGGCATACTGATCCAGGAATGAATTTTGAAGATTGACTCTTGGAAATTTCAAGGGTCTAAAGATGAGGTACTGTCCAGACCTACTATTTCTGTTTACCTCTGCTCCAGCTATTGAGGGAGAGCATTTCTACTCTGTGTCAAAAGGGAGACAGATGTCAGTTTGAAAAGGAAAAAAGCAGAGGGTCAGTAGCCACCTCTCGCCAGGACCTAATTCACACTCAGGGAACATTTGATCCTCTGGGCTCTAAGGGAAGTTTAATTGAAATGCAAAAACCAAAGGTCAAAACCATGTAAAATTTAAAGGCCATTTTTACTATTTGACAAGGAACAAATTGTAACTTTATATTGCTTTTAGATGCAATTTTGTTCAGTGAAATTAGATTATGCTCAACTAAAGCACCTTCTTTAGAGCTTTTAGATTAAATATTAGAACTTATTAGAAGGACCTTGATTTCGTCAGTAAATACCAAGGAAAATATTTGGTGGGAAATGCAGCTGCCTAATTTGCATTAATACAAACGAGAACTATTAAGCTTAGTTGATTAGCATATTCATATGTACTGTAGTCCCCGTGTATTTAAAATAGATTCTGTTAGATTCTGATTACAAACTCAGTGTATGTATAAGTCCGTGAACCAAAGCCTTGGCAATAGATTGTGTCAGGGACGGGGAGGGAGCCAGCAGGAGGTAAACACAATACTGGTCTCAAGATTGCTTCCATAACCTGGACCACGCAGAGCTGGCCCCATCCCCAAGGCTCTGAGAAGCAGATGAGACCCAGAGAGATAGTAACCCAGGATAGGGGTCAGGGAGCAAGATATGTCGGAACAAGTATGAGTGCCTCATTTATTTGTTCCTTCCTTCCTCTGCTCAGTGTATGTTTATTAGGTGCCCACTGTATTCCATCACTGAGGCTGGTGCTGGGGTGACTGCCGAGAACAGGACCCACCCTTAGAACAGCATTCGTTTCTTCAAGGGGCTTGAGGAAATGCGTCTTGGCTTGTCACATATGAAGCTGATCTTCTGACTCTCTGCCTGATTTCTGTGACTTGGCCTTTTTATTTTTTTAAATTTATTTCTTATTAAAATTTTTTTTTAACATTTGTTCATTTTTGAGAGGCAGCCTAAGTGAGGGAGGGGCAGAGAGAGAGGGAAACACAGAATCTGAAGCAGGCTCCAAGCTCTGAGCTGTCAGCACAGAGCCTGACGTGGGGCTCGAACCCATGAACCGTGAGATCATGACCTGAACTGAAGTTAGACGCTTAACCGACTGAGCCACCCAGCTGCCCCAGTGACCTGGCCCTTTTATAGCCTAAAGGGTTTACATGGAAGATGTTTCTCAATGCGGGGACCCAAGGGAGCAGGCCGGGAAGGACAGGCTAGAGCTACATGTCTATTCCTGCTCTCATAGAGCCTGTGAGTGACACCCAGGGTACCATGTGCTGCAAGAGGGAAATGGCCCTGCCTGAGGAGTGATGGTTTCTAGAGGCCTCTCCATGGGCATAAGAGGAGCATGAGCACAGGATATGGGGGAGAACACAAGAGTCCGGGCTGCTGCAGTGAAGGTGCACTAAAGCAGGGACTGGAAAATGAAGGGGAAACACCTGCCTGTGCCAGGGACTGGCCCATTTACCTTCCTGCCAGCTCTTTAATGCAAATCATTTTGTTCCTTTTGCAAAAGTTTCGTGTAGACTGATTTTTTTCTTTTGCAAATAAATTGACAATCTTCCTTTAACTTACGAATTAATTCTGAGATGATTTCTGATGATCTTTTAGGATCCTTGTCTCCCTAGAGCCCCCGTCTACCTAACATACCTAGTAATATAATAAATGAGCTATAAACACCCAAACACACTCGCTGATTCAATCAAAGAGAGGCTAATGATCTGTTAAGGAAAATATTTCATGAGTAAATAATCTCCCCCATTCTCCAACCTACGATTTCCATAAAGCTTCTGAGAGCAAAGAACCAGGGTAGGCCTCCAGACACCTAGGATGGACGTGGGTGTGACACATCTCTTTCTTCTCTCTTCCTGCCCTGGCCCATGCCCCATGACATATGGTTCCTATGCAGTTTGGGCATCATGCTCCCAGGAAGGGCATGTGTTCCCTGCTCCCCCAAAATGCATTTCCTCCATGTTTCCTGTTTAAAAACTTTTTCAAGTTTATCGATTTATTTTGAGAGAGTGCATGCACATGTGTGAAAGTGAGTAGGGAGAGGGGCAGAGAGAGAGAGAGAGAGAGAGAGAGATAGAGAGAGAATCCCAAGTAGGTTCTGTGCTGTCAGTGCAGAGCCCCACGCGGGGCTCAAACTCACAAACCATGAGATCATGACCTGAGCCCAAATCGAGTAGAATGGTTAACTGACGGAGCCACCCTGGTGCCCCCATGTTTCCATTTTTAAGAGGACAGCCCCAGGTGAATGTAGTGAGTAGCTGATGCACTTGAATGGGTTGATGCATATTGCTTACAAATAAGGTCATTGCTCCTTAAATTTTTACAGGTTGGTGCCCTCTGGGGAGGACAGCACACTAAAGGACATTGGCGCTTCTTTGCCCAGGTATCTGTGCTGGTCCTAGAGCTTCCAGAGCAAGCACTCTGTGTTGGGTAACAGCTTTTGAGATGGGTGTCCACAGCGGGAGTGCGGGAAGGCAATAAAACACTCACTTTCCTGATGATTCCGTGTATTTACTTTGCTCTTTTGTGCTGTCACTTTTGTGGGACCCAACATGTAGAATTTTGGTGCCAGACACGATTGTGGCATTATTTTATTCTAAAAATAAATCTGAGACTCAGGAGAGTCCTGAGACTTCCCTCAGTGATGCAGTTCAAACCAATGCCACATATTCTGAACCTCAGACCAGTGTATGTGAGTGACGATTCCTAACGTTTATTTGGTTTACATTGATCCAAGCGGCCCTCTATGTTCATTATAACTAGACGTAACAGGTTTGAAAGTAGACACAGGAAGAGAAGTTCTAGATTTGGTGACGTTTCTTGAGCCTAAACGTCCATTCATTCTTCTAACGAATACTTACTGAGCACTGCCTTGTGCCCAGAGTGTTTCAGGTCCTGGAGATGAAGCCAGAAGCAGAAGGACAAAGCCCTGGGCTTGGGAAGCTTGCCTTCCAGTGAGGGCACTAAGAATGAAAATATAGCTGCCAGGTGAGGATACTGCCCCGAGGAAGGATGCGGCAGGGTCCAGGGGTAGAGTGTGACCAGGCTGTTGTCCTGAGAGAAGACTGTGAGGAGGCATTATTAGGAGCAGATAAAAAGACATTTGAGCATCTGAAGGTATTGAGGAAGGAGACCTAAGACTATCTTGGGAGAATGTGTTCCAGGTAGAGGCAGAGGACAGAGGGGGAGAGACAGTGGGGCCCAAAGGAGGGAAGCAGGATGGAGGGCACAGAGGAGCAAGGACCAGATCAGGCAAGTGTATGGGGGGAGAGTAACATACAGTTTTATTGTCCAGTTGGCGCCTTCTGATAGTGAGAGACGTGCTCTCGTAATCACTCCACCGCAGATGTAAACCATATGGTCCAGAGCAGGCTGGGGAGCCTGGCATTTGCTGAGAGGGCCAGTGTGTGGTGCTGGCTCCCGCTGTGTGTGGGTGAGGAGAAGGTTCTGAGCAGAGAGTGTTATGGTTTGAGGGCAGGCTGAAGAGGTGGGGGGGGGGGGGGGGCGGAGCACAAGCAGGCAGAGGCATCAGGAGGGAGCCGCAGTGGTCCCAGTGGGGCACGCAGGGCTGGGAGCGGTTGGGGCAGCGGAGGGGCTGGGGGTGGGGTGGATTTTAGATACATCCTGATGTGGGGCTGACAGGATTTACTGGCAGATTGGAGGAGGGTGGGCAAGAAAAGGAGAGCCAGGGATGATGCTGTGGGCTGAACAGCTAGAAGACAGAGTTGCCTCTACTGAGACTCCGGGAGACTGTGGGAAAATCAGGTTTGAGGGGTTTGAGGAGAAACGAAGTTTGGTCTTATCCGTTGCAATAGACTGAATGTGTGTGTCCCCCTCAACATCCATATGTTGAAATCCTAACCCCCAGTGTGATGGCTTTAGGAGGTGGGGCCTTTGGGGTAGTTAGGTCATGAGGGTGGAGCCCTCAGTAATGGATTTAGTGCTGTTATAAAAGAGACGCCAGAGAGCTTCCAGTCCCTTCCACCATGTGGGGACGTGGCAGAAAGACAGCCGTCTATGAGCCAGGAAGTGGGCCCTCATCAGACACCCAAGGTGCCGGTGCCTTGATCTCAGACTTCCAGCCTCTAGAACCGAGAGCAGTGTTTCTGTTGTTTACGGACAACCCCGTCTGGTATTGTGCTATAGCAGCCTGAACCAACTAAGGCATCTATGTTACCTTTGATGGAACATCAAAGTGAAGAGGTCGTGTGTACAGAAAAGGGAGTCATCAGGATACCTATTTGATATTGGAAGTCCCTGGGGCTGGATGACATGCCTGACACAGTGAGTTTAGACAGAGAAGAAAGCAAGGCCTGGGCTGGCAAAGTTTACAGGTTAGCAGGACCAGGAAGCTCCTCGAAAAGAAGGCTGAGAAGGAACAAACGGAGAGGTGGAGGGAAGCAAGGGGAGAGCTGTCTTAAAGTCAAGAGAAGAAAATATTGCCAAACTCCGTCGTAACCTGTTAAGGATGTTTTCACCAGGACAAAGATCGAGAGCAGGGTTTAGTGGGGGGAGGAGGGAAGCACTGAGCCCCGAGCCCCGGGGACTGGTCCTGAGAAGACAGGGACCACTACGTCATGAGCAATGTATGCATAGGGGTGAGGGGAGAGGTCAGAATATGAGAAAATGCCCTGAACTGACCTCTCTTGGGGCAGATGGAAGCGTGGGTATGGAATGTGCCATCTGGGTAGCCCGAGGCAAACACTGCTTGCTCTGTGGGCACTAGCGTCCTTTGAGCAGACCCCAACTCCACCTATTAGGTGTGTTTGGTGGAAAGTGAGTCTGAGAGGAAGAGGCCAGCCAGAAACCAGGCAGTTGGAAGTGATGGTGGCATCAAGATAGCCCAGAATAAAAGAGCAGAGGGGAAATGGTGCCAGGCCTTGGGCAGGAATAACTCCCAGGCCAGCACTGGGAATTATAGATATATTACAAAGACCAGAAACTTACAGAGTAAGGAGAACTGGGGTGAGGTCTAGCTTTTGCCACATCCCAGTTTGGTGTCTCTGAGCCTTTGTTTCTTTGTCTCTAAAATTAGGTATATACCTGACTCATCTGTGTTTCTGTGCGTTCAATGGGGTGAATTATGCTAAAATGAGTTTATGTAGGTCCAGTCCATTATAAAATACAATGCATTCATTCTCTTTGCCTTCGTAATTTTTGTTACCTTTTTCTATTTAAATTGGGACAGATTGGGGGGGGGGTGGTTTCTAGGGGAGAACACCAAGGAACACAGGAAGTAGTTGGTGAGTGTCCAGGAGCTCCTGGGGGAAGTGATTGTAGCTCTGAGATCACTTCCAGCACAAGGATGACAGCGATGGGGTGGGAAGACTTCATGTTTGTAACCCAGGTTCATGTTCTCATGGGTCCCTACACATCTTCTTATTAAAAATGACCAGCTCTAACCTTTCCTTCCAGAGCCTGCTGATGGGAAGGAGGGTGGGCTTCCTGAGCAGATATCCAGTTCACTCTCGCAAGCTCCAGAGGCTCTCCTAGATGCCCCCACCTGCCTCCTTGTCTCATGAGATTGTCTGGGGCTGGTTGTGTAAGATGACAAGCTCTGGGAGCCCCAGCCCTGCCCCCTCCTCTGCCCTCTGTCCTCACAGACACCCTGGGTGGGGGCCCCAGACTATGCAGTAAGCCAGTCCTCGGTCCCATGGAGAATATGCCTGAACGCAGGGACGCTGTGCTGTGACGGCAGTCTCAAATGTCTTCTCCTTGTGGTCAGACCATGTCCAGACAGTGTTTTCAGCTAAAGGATGGCACTTAGATCTCTGTGGCCTCTGCCACTAGCTACCCTCAAATCCCTGTGGTCTCCATCTGATGCTAGTAGATCACTAATGAATCGGATAGCCAGGGTGAGGCTCTGACTCAGGAAGGCTCAAACGGGGCTTCCGCCTGCGCACAAGCCTAGCTTAGGGGTACGTGCCTGCAGGCACAGGGTACAGGGCGGGGTGTGTCGTGTGGAGAGCAAAGGGGCTTGGTGGTGGACTCAGAAGTGGTACAGCCTAAGGCCCGAACAGGAAGGTTAGAAAGGTCAAGCTTTTGGCCAATGGGGATCTCAGGATGGCAGCTTCGCTGGGACCAGGGCCAGCTTGCTTACGGCAGAGCCCTGAAGTTTAGTCGTTTGGCCAGGTTTTCCCATGAGCGTAGGGTTCTCATTCAGCCTTTGGGTCCTTCTTCATGCTGAAGCGGGATGACTTGCTGAGAGTCTATGACGTACTCCCTCAGGGCTGGCCTCCTAACCCCTTTTAGTGTGGAATTCTGAGCGGACCCACCCACATGTACAATGATCTCATGGGCCAAACTTAGCTCTTCCAGCTCCCGAGGCAACAGGTGCGTCTCCTCGACCCGTCCCTTCCCTGTGTGCTGCTCTCAGCAAGAGCCCGGCTCAGGGCTCAGGAAGCATTCAGGGGCATGACACCCTTAAGCAGAGTGGCGATGCTCCACAGGGACAGTTCAAGCCCCAGAGAGCAGGTGGCAGTGGGGGGGTGGGTGGGAATATTTCAGCCCCCACGGCCTCAGAAGTGGCTCCTTCTGTTCTCCACCTTTGGTCGGGCAGCTGTGTCTTTGCTCAGGGGCCTGGATAAAGCCCAATAGGGAGAGACCGTTCATCTTCCCAGATGAGACCACCAGGGGGCAGTGGAGCACACTCGCAGGCTGCCTGCGGCTGCAGGACCAGGAAGGTTGGCAGAAGCTTCGGAGGCAGGGGAAACAGGCTGGGCGACTCTAGGGTCAGAAACCATCCTCAGAGCACCCTGTCCCTCTCAGAGACTGGCAGAACTGTGCTTTGGCTTCAAATCAGCCAGCTTTTATTTTTACACAGATGCTATCCAACCTTAATGGCCTCATCATCATTTTGTTCTGCACCCTCACCCTTATTTCCCTGGCATGAATAGCCCAGAGAGGTTGTGTAACTAAACTGAAGACACACAGCTGTAAAAGCGGTGTAGCACTCAGTTTCGCGGAGGGATTTTAACCCCAAAGACCTTCCTTATTGCTCTATAATGATTAATCCAGTCCTCGCCAGGGAAGTGGATGCCCAGGCCCCACTTCACACATTAAGCAGAATCTCTTGGTGGGAGGGAAGGGTCATGCCTGGAATCTGCATTTCTAGCAAGCTCTTCAGGTGATTCTGATAAATTTGCTAAATGGGTATCCTGCCCTTGTCAGAGAGAGGTGACCTGAACCAAACCATAAAGAAAGTGAATTTGTGTGTGAGTGTGTGTCCCCAGGCCCCCCTCACCACTCATGCAGGGCTTCCAGTCACCTGCCTCCCACCCCCCAGCCCGTGATGTCAACTGCTCATCTCTAAAATCCCCTTCTGCCAAGGACTTATCTCCATCATTCCTGGCTTCCCCGTCTCACACTCTGACAGGGTCTGACACTGAGCCGCCCTTTACCACCATACCTTCCAAAGTGACAACAAGTTAATCTGATTTAAAAAATCAATTCTAGTGGGATTAAGACACAAAGTTGCTCCAACAACTGGCCAATCCCAGGTGTCAATGGAATTTAAAACAGGGCTTTCTGGACATAACATCACAGTCTGGGCTTTTAATCCAGAAGTGCTGGATTAAATACAATAATACAATAAAGATGGGAATTTCAGAGAAGTGTAGAGAGATGCATTCTGAAAGATAGAGATGCTTGGTGCTGGGATCCGGGTTAAAAGGCTGTTTTGCCTGTAGTGTGGAGGTGACTGATGTCGGTCTCAGGGTTTTGTTTTTTTGAAAAGGCAAGTATCGTTTTTTTCATTACAGAGATAATACATATGCATGAAAAATATCCAGACAACATAGAAAAGTATAAATTTTCCTATAGTCCTATTACCCAGATAACACCTATCCAGATACCTCTCTATGATTATGACAGTGATGAAAAATTGGTATACTTTATTGAGCACCTGCTATGTGCCAGACACGGTGTTGTGTGCTTCCCATTCATTCTGTCATCTAATTCTTACACGGTCCTTGGAGAGGAGGTGATAGTCTTTTTGAAGGATTAAGAAACTGGAAATAGAGGGATTGATTAATTTGTGCAGGGTGAACTACTATATGTTGGGGCAGGAACCCAACTAAGGCTTCTCTCACCCCAGAGCCCAGGTTCTTATACCATCTACCTATTCAGACACATACACACCCTGTAGATACACACACAGCACCCCTTACACCTGTAGATACCACTGCTTTCCCCCCACAGACACACACTGAACTCACGTGCAAATACACCACACATGCACACAAAGAACTCATACACCCCACAGACACACACGCCCTGCAGATACACACACACCATGACATACACAGAAGGCCCACACACCCTACACACAGAATTTACACCCAGACATATACAGAACTCACACACCTGCACCACAGAGATACATACTTCACATACATGCACGCGCTGCACACACACACACACACACACACACACACACACAGACCTCTCACACACGTATTGAAGATAGAGATACAGAACTCATACACATGTGCACACTATAGCCAATCATAGAAAATTCACACATACAGCACAGTTATGTACACAGGACTCACATACACCTTACAATATACCAACCACACAGACACATACCCACCCACACATAGTCACATATGCTTGTAGAGGCATAGACCCACACATACACACACAGGCTCTTCTGAAATCTGTTGTTGTTTTAATTCAACATGTATATAGAGCTTTTCTTCTTTTAAAATCCTGTGTAGAATTCTATTGCATGTAGATCTTTCGTTGCTGATCAAATCCAGTTGGTAGCTCTCTAAGTTTCTGAAAAATATTTGAATTACAATAAAACAACAATAATGGAAAGTTGGTGGGTTTCCATTATGTACCAAAGTGCATGCGTTGTATCATCTAATCTTCATAACAACCCTGTGTGTCACCCCTTTTGCAGATGCAAAAACTGAGATTCAGATGGTTTTAGAGCTTCCAAGGGCAGAACCAGGAACTAGAGCTAGGAAATGTGTCCAGACCTACCCTCAATATCAGCTGGCTTTTCACGAACATCCGTGTCCATACATGGCTATGAGAAATTCCTGGAAGAGAAAATCCAAGTCCAGGGTTATATACATTCCTGTTTTATGCACATTGCTGAATTGGCCTTCAAAGAAATGTACCAATGTACAGATGCCTTATTTCCCTTCAATTTTGCCAGGACTGGCATTTTTATCTTTGTCTATTTGTTAGGTGAAAAGTTATATTTAAGTATTAGACAAATCCCTTTAGGGAATCAGGTTTTGACTGACATGGTCAGAAAAGGGTTTGTGGTGTAGGAGGATGGTGACATTGAAGGATGAGTAGGTTTGTTTTAGCAGAGGATATTTTTCTTAGTGACAGGGATAGTGGAGTCAGCCAATGTTCTGGGGTTCCTAGTGGTCTCAGGGCTTCTAACCTGTTGAGTTGCATGTAGAAACTCTTGAAGCTTGCTTGTCATAATGACATTCTGTCCTGAGGCTCAGTGTTTAGAAGATGTGCCTCCTATAGACAGAAACACAGTGTAGTCTTAGGAGATAGAGGAAAGCATGTGAAGGTACAGTTTACCTTCACCTGTGATACAGTATCAGGACCATCTCCTGGGCACATGGAGGGTGACATAAAGGGCCACCTCAGAAGCATGTTGGTGACAATTTTGAACTCTGTGTTTGGACTATTTACCCTTGGCTGCTTCCCAGGCTCCCCGTGAAAAGTAGGCGTTACCAGTGTAATTCCATGGTGCCAACAGCTTTTGCCTTCCAACCTGAGCCGTTGCTGCTGGAGGGTTCAGTCTTGCTGTGTGTCTTCGCTCTGGGTTTCACACAGGGAGCTGCTAGTTGCCTTACAAATGGTGGCTCTCCAGGTTCATGTTTTATTGGATCGTGATAGAATGGTACAGGCAGCTCTGGACGTAAGACTGGGTCTGTGTCATATCCCCAGCCTGCCCCTTGCCTCCCATCAGAAGCCACCCACACTAGTGCTGCCCCGTCTCCATTACCACCTGCCAACCTCTTTCACTCAGCTCAGCGCCCCTAGAGCTGGGCGGCACCAGGCAGCTCCCGGAGTTCGCTCAGCCGTTACAGATTTGACACACCATCAAAATTGCAGCTATTCCTTTCTCAAATTCTACCTTCCTGAGTTTTTCTTGCAGCTTTTTCTTGCCTGAAAGATTGGATTTCCATCTTCTGCTGTAAATTTTCTTCTAAGTGGGCTCCTTTGGTCTGTATGGTGGAAGAGGGAGCAAGAAAGGAAGAAAACAATGCTATGGGGAACTGTCCCTTCCATTGTCTGTGTAGACTCAAGACTTCCGTTTCTGGAGAGGCTTTTTGTCCTAAGAGCTGGGGCCCCAGAAAAGAAGCTGAATTATAGTGAGGAGACTAAGCGTGAGCTCTTTCTCCAAGTGTCTGAGAAGATATGACAAAGCCTAAAGTAAAGTAGGCGTTGGGGGTGCATAAAAATGGTTGGCTTTCCTTTTCCCTAGACTTGTTTTATCAGGGCCTTTTGGCCTTGACTCTGAAGTGTGATTAAGCTTTTGCTGAGTCTAGCCTGGGTTCTGAGAGCAGTCAATGGGTGGGGAGCCTGCCTGCCTTTTCTCCATGACCAACACATTCTGGCTACCCTCACAGTTTCGTATATAAGGGGGGCTCACAAAGTATGGAGCCAAGCATTTTTAGTAAGTACAACAGACTCTTCATTCACATGGATGTTATTCCCAATTTCTCTTTGATATCATGAATTTTTATTATTTTTTTCATACATTTTTTTGTCATACACTTTATTTTTACGTATGTTGTAAACACAATACACTGCTACTATTTTTGCTTTAGACAGTTATCTTTCAGAGCTACTAAAATAACAATAAAGACAATTTTATTTTGCCTTTATTAATTCTGTTTTCATCCTTCTTCATTTTATTTTGTGTAGAGCCCGGTTTCTATTTGGTATCTTACTCTTTCTTATTTTGGTATCTTCTTCTTTAAAACTTTCTTTATCTTTCTTCAGATACAGGTCTTCTGACATTGAGTTCTCTCAGTGTGGCTTTTTGAGGGTTTTTTTTTTTTTTTTTTTTTGAGAACATAGTTATGTCTCATTTAAAGAATTTTTCTTCTGAGTGTAGTAAATTGACAGCTTTTTACAATACTTGAAAGCATTCTTTCATTCTCCTCTGGCTTGCATAGTTTCTTTTTTTTTTTTTTAACGTTTATTCATTTTTGAGAGACAGAGAGAGACAGAGCATGAGCATGGAAGGGGCAGAGAAAGGGAGACAGAATCCGAAGCAGGCTCCAGGCTCTGAGCTGTCAGCACAGAGCCCAACGTGGGACTCGAACTCATGAACTGCCAGATCACGACCTGAGCTGAAGTCGGACGCTCAACCGACTGAGCCACCCAGGCACCCCTGGCTTGCATAGTGTCTGATGAGACGTGCTCTTGTTCTCATTTCTCCATAGGTAAGATGTCTTTTTTTTTTTTCTGACTGCCTTCAAGTTTTTCTTTGTCTTCAGTTTCTAGTAGTTTTACTATTGTTTTATTTTTTCCCTTGATTGTTGTCATAGCTATCATTAATTTTGGAAAATTCTCAGCTCTAATGTTTTCATGTATCTTTCCTGTCCCACTTTCTGTCTCTTTTCATTTTCTGAGAGTCTGTTATAAATATACTACACTTTTTATAGTGCCCCATAGATTTTGTGTGCTCTTTCCTTTTACTATTACTACTATTGTTATTACTCTTTTATCCTTTTTCTGTTTCAGTTGGTTAATTTCTGTGAACCTATCTTCAAGTCCATCGATTCTTTCCTCAGCTTTGTCGAGTCTACTGATGAGCTCTTAAAAGTCTTCATGTCTGGGGCGCCTGGGTGACTCCATCTGTCAAGCATCCGACTTCGGCTCAGGTGATGGTCTCACGGTTTGTGAGTTGAAACCCCGCATGGGGCTCTGTGCTGACAACTCAGAGCCTGGAGCCTGCTTTGGATTCTGTGTCTCCCTCTCTCTCTGCCCCTTCTCCACTCATGCTGTCTCTCTCTGTCTCTCAAAAATAAACATGGAAAAAGTATTAAAAAAAAAAGTCTTCATGTCTGTTACTCTGATTTCATTTCTGGCATTTCCATTTGATTCTTTTTTCTAGGTTCCATTTCTCTGCTAAAATAACCCACTTGATACTGCATGCATGTTATCTATCTTTTTATTAGAGCCTTTAATATATCAATTCTAGTTATTTTGAATTTCATGGCTGATAGTTCCAACAGTTGTGTCATATGTGCCTCTGGTTCTGTTGATTGCATTGTCTCTTGACATTCCCCCCCCCCCCCCTTGCTTTTTTGGACTATGCTTAATAAGTTTTTGTTGAAAAACATTTGTAGGACACTTGAGGCTAAGGTAAACAGTCTGTATGCTTGAATATGGGCATGCCTTTCCTTCTGGTAAAATTTTAGCTTGGGGATATACACGAATGTGATTAGGAATTGAGCTGGATTTAAGATTTGTTTGTTGCTATGGGCCTTCTGGGTAACTATGAGCTGGTTAAGTGTCCAACTTTGGCTCAGGTCATGATCTCATTAGTCGTGGGTTTGAGCCCCACATGGGCTCTGTGCTGACAGCTCAGAGACTGGAACCTGCTTCAGATTCTGTGTCTCCCTCTCTCTGCCCCTCCCCTGCTTATGTTTTCTCTCTCTCTGTCTCTCTCTCTCTGTCTCTCTGTCTCTCTCTCTCGAAAATAAATAAACATTAAAAAAATTTGTTGCTATGGTTACCTTCAATGCACCACATGCTTCCAATTCTTCAACACTGCCTTGTCTTGACACTGGGTTTGGTCAGAGAGTTTTTCTCAGTGTTGAAGCCACTCCTAACTTTAGGACATCCCTTTATGTTATACTTGGGAGAGAGTTTCTTTACATGCTCTTGTCCCTCTACAGCACTATTCTACTGTTACTTGTTACCTGATGGTTCTTAGCCTGTGATTAGGAGCAGGTGTATCCAATGTTCTTCTAATTAAGCTTCAGTCTTTTAAAGGTACTTCTCTCTTGCTGTGTCTCGGGGCTGTGGTCTTCTCCTGGAGCTGAAGTTGTTTTTTCCTACATTCTCTTTCCCTAGACACAGGTGGCTTTTACCATTGCTCTAAGTGTGATAGTGTGGGTTGCCTTCTTCCAGAAGTTTAAGATTAGTATTATGAAGAGGCAACAGGCAAGAGGAATCTGGGTGGTATTTTGTACCTGTCCTGCAGCAGCTGCTGTTCACTTTCTTCAGGCTTGAAGTACAAGGGAGCACTTCTTCAGGACTCCCGTCAGTTGTTTTTGTGATCACTGGTTAGGTGCATAGAGAAGAGACTGCAAATGGGTGCAAATGTCCATTATATCTACATCCTCAGGAATTCTAGATTCTCTTGAGATTCATCACTTGGCCTTAACAGTAGTAAGAATTTTAGCTGAATTCTTACCAGCATCTGGCAGCATCCACCTCAGGTAAGCAAATGTTCATGTTCTGTCTCTTCTTGCACCCAATTGTGTTTACTTAGATTTCAGATCAGTTATTTGTTCTGCAAGCTCAGGTCACTGACAGGTTCAAGTAATGTAATGAATCTGTCGATTGTGCAGCATTTTTGTTGTAAGAGTGGGGGTTATATTCTTTCTAGCTTTCTACATCTTAAGGAGAAGCCAGAAGTAACACTGTTCTTAATGCTCCCAAACTGGAAACTACAAAAACGCCCATTAACAGTCTGATAGATAGATATCTTGTGGTACATTGACCCAAAGGACTACTACATAGCAATGAGAATGAATGCATTACAACTACATAAAACAATGTGGGTATAACTAATAAATATGATGTTGAGCTAAGGAAGCCAGTCACAAAGGAGTACATACTAGATAATTCCATTTATATAAAGTACAAACCTAATCCATGCTCTTAAAAACCAGGGGAGCAATTGCCTTTGGAGGGCCAGAGGCTAAAATGAAGGACAAGGGGGCTTCTGAGATACCAGCAATGTTCTGTTTCTTGATATGCTTATTTCTATAGCTTTATCTTTCTGAAAATATAATGATATATATATATATATCCTTTTTTTCTGTATGTATATCATACTTCATCACAAATATTAAAAAATCCATTAATATAATTAAAACATGGATTTATAACTTCCTAGATAGCTAGAAAAAATAAAAGCTAAGTCGAGATCCAGCAAAAGACAGAAAATTAAGGAAATGTTAAGGAATCTTACAAAATAAAGTGCTAAAGCCTAAGGACATCAATTATGGCAATAAATATAAATGCTTATAAGTGTTCTCCATTAAAAGATAATAAAATACAATAAAGCTCATATATGTTTTTAATGATGTGCAAATGTGAAAGGACTATAAGGTGAGCACTTCTCCCCCTCACTCCTGGTTCCCTTCTTCTCTTCTTAAATTGTATTTGTACTATCACCATGATCTTGAGACAGTGTACCTAATTTATTAAATGGTGGATGGGGCAAGGATATTTGAAGACAGATAGGAAGGAACAGGTCAGTGAGGGGATAATTCGGGACATCCCCCCAAAGGTATAATACCTGCAGATTGAGCTGGGCCACACTCAGAATTTCTAAAGTTTTTTTTTTTTTTTAATTTAGTATCCATCGCCAAATCTCCTGACTGCCACCTCAATTCTCTGTACCCCAGAACACTAACCCCATAACTCTCAGAGAAATCTCGTTCCAGGAGTGAGATGGCATCAGAAGATAATGACCCCAGCAAGGGAACACCTTTTAGTGTGACCACTGCCTAAGGAAGGTTTAAGGGGAGAGATGAAGAGATAGGGCCTGGAGAATTTGGTTGGAGGAGGATAGAGGCTTTACCAGGGAATTAAATAGAAGAATTTGTGTTCCCCTAGCTGAGGGAGTCCATACAAGTAAACAGCAATGATTTCTGTCAGGAATTATTCTATGAACACAGTGTGGGTTGGGGTGTGTGTTGTTTTTTCACAGTAACTGTTCAAAGACATTCAAGAAAATGGAGACCTGTGGGCAGGGCTCTGAGTAATAAATGCATCTACAATCAAACTGCTCCATTTTTTTCAATATATGAAATTTATTGTCAAATTGGTTTCCATACAACACCCAGTGTTCATCCCAAAAGGTGCCCTCCTCAATACCCATCACCCATCCTCCTCTCCCTCCCACCCCCATCAGCCCTCAGTTTGTTCTCAGTTTTTAGGAGTCTCTTATGCTTTGGCTCTCTCCCACTCTAACCTCTTTTTTTTTCCTTCCCCTCCCCCAAGGGTTTCTGTTAAGTTTCTCAGGATCCACATAAGAGTGAACACATATGGTATCTGTCTTTCTCTGTATGGCTTCTTTCACTTAGCATCACACTCTCCAGTTCCATCCACATTGCTACAAAGGGCCATATTTCATTCTTTCTCATTGCCACTTAGTACTCCATTGTGTATATAAACCACAATTTCTTTATCCATTCATCAGTGGATGGACATTTAGGCTCTTTCCATCATTTGGCTATTGTTGAGAATGCTGCTATAAACGTTGGGGTACAAGTGCCCCTATGCATCAGTACTCCTGTATCCCTTGGGTAAATTCCTAGCAGTGCTACTGCTGGGTCATAGGGTAGGTCTATTTTTAATTTTTTGAGGAACCTCCACACTGTTTTCCAGAGTGGCTGCACCAATTTGCATTCCCACCAACAGTGCAAGAGGGTTCCCATTTCTCCACATCCTCTCCAGCATCTATAGTCTCCTGATTTGTTCATTTTGGCCACTCTGACTGGTGTGAGGTGATATCTGAGTGTGGTTTCAATTTGCTCCATTTTTAAAGTAAGAAAAACTGACTTGGAGAAAAATGTTCGAGACTTATTAAAACATCTTACTTTAAAATATTGTTTATTGTGGCCTAGAAAATTCTACATCCATCATTTAATTGAAGTTACCTGAATTCCTTGTTAAGGGATATACATCTAGTAATGCACTTCTAAGATTTTTTTGTGGATAAAATATTCCATAAATATATTTGAGATCCCAACAATATATTGTACACGAAATAAGAATCCGTATAGCAAAGCTTAATGTCTATCTTCAAGAAGTTCAAAATCTAGTGACAGAGCTATGGGGATAACAAGAACTCAGTACTATAAATACTGTGTTGCAGAATGGTTAGTGTGTTGGAAGACAGTTCTGCATGGCCCTTTCAAGTTTCTGCACACCATTTAAGTGGGCACTAACTGTCCTTTGTTTTGGACTATATTTTCAAAGATGTTAATATAGTGAACAATCTTGGAAGATAGAGAATCTCTTCATTTGGATCAAATCAAAGTGTAGGTGGGTTTATGGCTCATTATAAAATATTTGACTTCCCTAAGATTGGAGTTCTTCTATAACATCACCTACTATGTTTGTAGATGCCTTCTAGCTCCCTTTGAGTTACCCTGTAGGAATTGGAAACTGGAACAAAAGCTGATACCCTGGTTACTGCAATGATCCTAATGTCTTCTACCAGCATCCATGAACTGTAGCAAGCTAACTTGTAACTTTGTAGGTGGGCTAAAATATCAGACCCCTCATAGGTCTTGACACATGCTATTATGGGAATTTGAAGAAGGTGTACTTATTTTAGCTAATACAGTAGCAATGATATAGAATATGAAGAATGTTAGGCAAATTGAAACTCTGAGGATGTGGGTCAGGAAAGTGAGGGGCACGGGGAGAAGAAGAGTAAAACCAGGTGAAGGAAATAGGTTGAGTAACGACCAGGTTGTGGGGATAGGGATTTTGAAGGGCATTTTAATGTTAATCAAGAATGTGAATGTTTTCATAAAGGCAATGCAATTGAGGGATATGAACCAGAGGATGATATCATCAGATTGAAGTTTTGGAAGTGTCATTTTGGTAATAGTGGAAAATGAATTGGCAGGGCCAAGATGGGAGGCAGGGAGGTCCATAGACCAACTGGGAACCACTGGAATAATTCAGATGAAGCATGATAAAAGTCTAAAGTAGGGAAAAGGGATAAAGACTTCATGAAATATTATGGAACTAGAATCAACTGGTTGTGTTGACAGAGTAGATTTTGGTGCTTCTGTAGCCTGAAATTGTCTTTGATACTTGAGTAAATATGGTAATATCCATCATTTTAGATGGTGGAAGAATAAAGGGCCATAGTATCCATAGGGATACCTGCACTTAATGTATGTATGCAATTATTTGGTTTAGAAAGAATAACCACTCTAGGTGGTCAGGGTGTGTATTACTCTTTTTTGACAATTACAGAAATTGTTGTCCTGAAGATTGAATGGATTGCTGAGGGTTGTATGGTCAGTGAGTAGTAAGTTAATAGTGGAACTTGGAACTTGGATAAAATGGTAATCCAGTTACCTTTGTATTCTGTTTCCTTGAATCAATCCTCAGAACCATCACAGATCTCTTACCCATACTTAAAGGATCTAGGCTTCACCTGGGAGATAAAGGAAGCAGAAGGGAGAGAAAACTAGGGAGCTATATATTTTTCTTTCATTTGACAGATCTATTAGACGTGTTAGTTCATTGCTGAAAGAGAGGGAATAGAGAATTTGTATTTGACAATGTGGGCCAAAGAGAGTCTGTCTTATTAATGAAATAGCTCCCCAGAGCATATTCTTAGGAGTGCTGATCTTGGATGGCCAGAGAAGAAATATGTTCTGCCTAAAGGCTGATCTCCTCTTTGGACATCCAATAATTACACTAAACTTGGATACAACAGCATAAGCCTAGAGCACTGAGTTTGTGTCTACACAATCTTAAAATATCCCATCAACGAATTCAGTGAAAACAGTGAAAGAACATTTTTCTTGTTTGAGTTTTGCTATTATGAATGGAGATTTTATTAGTAGTTACAAAACTAAGTTGTGGTATTATCTCAGAAAGTTAGTTATTCTATCTGGGTCTCAGTTTGGTGCCTGGAACACAGTATGGTCTCATATAGTGTGCATAGAATTGTAAAATATTTTATTATTCTAACACTCTAAGCGTGAGTGAGAGTTTCAGGAAAGAGTATGCAAAGAATATAGATAAGGACCAAAGGACCAAAGCCAGAATATTAAATAAATCCACATTTAGGGACTAAGAAGAAAAAGAGGAACTTAAAAGAAAGAACCAGTGAAGTGGTCATAGGAGGAACATTTGAAAAGAATGTCTTTTTCTAAAGGAAAGTTCACCACTAGGTATCAATGAACTTTATGAATTGGTTGGTGATCCCTTGTTTTCCATGTCTCTAGAGGATCCTGTGAAAGAAAAATAAAACCTGGGAAATTTGAGTTGGGTATAAAAAATGTAAATTTCTGTTTAATATAAGAAGAATGGGAAGGCTTACCCCAACTCTCTCCAAAATATAAAATTAAAAAGAAAATAATTTCTCACACTCTGTAATACTAACTTCCTTGGAATTTCTTCAGTCCTGGCTGTGTCCATCACTCATTTGGTGTCTTGTTTTTCCAATCAAGATGTCAATTTCTTAAGAGCAGAGTTCCAGCACATGTTGTGTGAGCAATAAATGTATTTTAACTTATTTAGAATAGTCTCAGTTTTCTGACAGTGATGGAATCAAACTTGGAGTTGAAGACTCAAGAAGAACAGAAATGTTTAGAGTTCACTTGACTAAAGGCAAAGTGCTTTCAAGGTCCTCCAGGCTCTGAGAATGTCTGAAATATCGTAAATGGACCTGAGATTCTAGAGTCTCAGCTTGGTGCCTGAATTGCCCATCACTCTTTTGCCCTCTTTGCATCACTACCTCTGAGAGAGGCAGCCTGCTTTTTCATCTTATAGGAAACACAGTCTCAGAAAACAGCTGTACTAAACTATTGGACCATAATGGTACATATCACTCTTGGTCTTTGGCAGGAGATGTCCTTGGCTCCCAAAATAACCTTAACCACAGGGTTAAGATTTTCCCATAATTGAAGAGTGCAGAGGGAAGGAATCAAATACATGAGGGCTGACAGACATTTAATCACACTGTACTCAACAGTTTGGGCTTCCTTTGTAGTCACACTGGTGATAGCCGCCAAGTCTTAACCTCTTAGGATCCAGGCTCCCACCATAGGGGGTCCTGCAGAGAGCTGCCACTTTGAGAGAGGTCTCAGCTAGTGATGGAGAGCAGTCGCATGGCAGGGTGGCTGAACAAAATAATTTAATTTGATTCATAAGTGATAGCTGTAAACAGTGCTCTCCCATATTTGGTTCATTCCAGCAAATCGACTCTCAGGATTAAGTGGAGCAAGACTTTCATGACAGTGTATGCCTTTACGGTCTCCTTGGCTTCCTGCTCTTAGGTGCTTTTTTGGGCACATCCTTCTCTCTCTTCTTGGGTATTTGGTAACTTCTACTTTTCTTCCTTACTTCAAAATCTCTTTCCCATTTTTACCTTAGGAACATATGCCTAAAGAGCATCATATAGCATGGATCGATGGGTGTATTTATATAGTAAATAGAAGTAAAGCTTTGGGGCGTCTGGGTGGCTCAGTTGGTTGAGGGTCTGACTTCAGCTCAGGTCATGATCTCACGGTTCATGAGTTCAAGCCCTGCATTGGGTTCTGTGCTGACAGCTCAGAGCCTGGAGCCTGCTTTGGATTCTGTGTCTCCCTTTCTCTACGCCTCAACACTGCTTGTGCTCTGTCTCTCAAAAATGAATAAATGTTAGAATTTTTTTAAGTAAATCTTTGAACAAAACACATGCATTGGCCTTTGGTGGAGTAATTGTCATCAGAGAGCTAGCCAGGAAGTTTTGGGTAGGGGGACCCCTCAGATTTATATTAACTTACTCTCTTAGCCTTCTCCCCCCCCCCCCTCTTTGGTCTATTATTCTCCTGTGGGCCTATGGGTATCCTATGAGCACAAACCAACTTTCAGGCTTTTGTGCTTTTGCTGGAGCTGTTCCTTTAGAGAGCTGTTCTCACCATTGATAACTCTTATATTTTATCTTTCAAAAGCTAGTTCCTTTATCCAATCTCAGCTCAAATGCTACCTTGAGTGATTTTCACATTTCTGTTCTTGGATTTCCTTATTTCTCTCTCTCTCTCTGTCTCTCTCTTTTAAATGTTTATTTATTTATTTTGAGAAAGAGAGAGAGAGAGAGATAGAGAGAGAGGGAGAATGGAGGAGGGGCAGAGAGAGAGAGAGAATCCCAAGCCGGCTATGTGCTGTCACAGAGCCCAACATGGGGCTCTATTTCACAAACCATGAGGTCATTACTTGATCCTAAATCAAGAGTCAGACACTTAACTGACTGAGCCACTCAGATGCCCCTCCTCTTTTCTCTCTTAATTTCCACAATTATATGTTCTTCTCTTGGGGTTCACTTTGTACCTACTATTTAAATTGTTTGCATCATCATTTTGTGGCACAAAACTTACAGTGTCTAACACACTAGCATATAAAAGTGATTTCACTTTTTACCTAAAATTATCATCCATAATGTGCTAGTCATTGTAGTGGTGATTTTGATCCCATTACCAAACAGATCTGTGTTGATTTGGGTTGGATTTCTTTATCCCATTCCTTAATCATTAGGAACCCTCATTGTCTATATTATATGTGTTTGCATTTGTTTATATTCATTTCAATATTCATGCATTGTGGTGGTGGATAAATGAATATACAAATTTGTCAAAACTCATCAAATTTTATACTCAGAAAGGGTACAGTATATTATAAATAAATTACACCTTAGTAAAGTTGCTTTTAAAAATGGAGGTAAGCCTTTCCTCTGTTGAGGCTGACTTGTAAAGTACAATGAGATCATTTCCTCCTGACAGGCTTCTAGTCACCCAGGCAGGGAATGTTCATGTCCTGACCAGGCAATGGGGTATAGAGTTTTACAGTATAGACTTCTGCCTGAGAAGCCCCAGAAACAGCCTAAAAGCAAAAATAAAAAACAAAACAAAACAAAACCCCCAAAACCCTCAGGTTCAAACATCTGAAATGTGCAAGTGTTAACTAAATCATGTGTTGTTTATTATAATAGAACTACTTAGTTTATAATGTGAATTCTATATTATATATAAAACAATTATAGTTACAACCACTTTATTTTATTGTGGTAAGGTAATTAAGTATAAATCATCTGTTTTACTAAGGATAATTAAAATTATCAAAATAATTTATTATATAGATCCCCCACATTCTAATAATCATATTATCATTTGAAACTCAGATTATATTTCTCTACAGAAACAAAGCTCCAGTCCTGAAGAACCTGAGTCCTAACTGTTGGAGCCCTGCTCAGGAGTGTTATTCCCTGGTCTGGGCCATTCTCTCTAAGTTCGCCTTTCCACAGGCTAGCCAGAAACAGTCTGGGGCAGTGCACGTGGGAGCAGTTTATGGCACCCATGCTACTCCCCTAGGGCAGCGCCTGCTGACTTCCCTCCCGTTGACTTGCTGGAAGTTGTGGGTATCCAAATTGCTCAGTGTCTGACTTTCTGGCCCAAATGCTTCCTATTCCTTTCTTATGCGAGGTGAGCCCCAACCACCTGCCTCTTCTGACTTATCTTTCCAACTTCCATTTTGCATTTCTCCTATCCAGCTTATTCCCAAACTGCCAATAACCCAATTGACCCCCAATTTAAAATAATGCATCTTTCTAATTCCATTGACTACAGATATTTTCTTGCTAAAAAACAGTCTTACATGTGAGCGAACCACCTAACCTCACTGGTGATGATTCAATTAGCTCTCTCTCTTTAAGGTTTATTGTAAAGTTTAAGTGGGTTGATTTTTGTAAAGCTGTTAGAACAGTGCCTGGCCCCTAGGAAGTGCTATCCAAGTGTTTGTTGCTATTATTTTAATTATTGGTGTACTCAGTATTAAAAAACACAAACGTACAGCTCACCCCTGGGATGATTAATAAAAAATTGGCATTTGTTAGATAATAGATGTCTGAGGTTGGCCACGTGAAGGTTTGGGGAGTCCTGAGGAGACAAGAGTCAGAGGTGACTTTGGAGGATGGGGTATAAGAGAAAGGGTGCAGACAGGGGTGATGCCACAGGGTAGGGAGAGGGCATACAAGTTTTATGATTTTGTTTAAAGTCTTAACTTCAGTTATTATGTGTCAGAGAGACTAATTTTTCTTGTAACCTTCAGCCTTTGGGCTGAAGAGTTGCTGATGCCAGATACCTCCTTTGCTTTTATTAAAAGTTCCTCACACCAAATTCTGTCCTTGGCCCTGCAGGGCAGGTCCCCAAACTGGGCCTGATTGATGACCACAATAGCATTCAGACGTGACAAGGAAATAAAAGGGTCAGTTTTTGGTGGCACGAGCAGATTCATACATGATATGTAAAGTGCCAAACAGAGCCCTGAATGAAAAGCCATAGCACAAGATACCCTGGAGAGGGGAGGTCAGTGCCAGGAGTGACCTGCTGGGCTGAGAGACACTTCAGTTGGCTCAGCTGTGTTCATCCTATCCTTTGAGGAGAATGCTTGCCCCTGGATGGATTGGATTGCCTTCCTTGGGTGTGGGGTCATTAACCAATGAGTTGGGGATAGGACTCATGATGCTTCTCAGTTACTAACAGAGAAAAAAAGTAGACGGGTTTCTGTTGGCAACAATACTTGAATACAATCTAATGGTCTAATACTTATACTGACCCACTAGGTGAGGCTCTGGAGAGAGAAGGAAACCATGATTTCTGCCCCCCATATGTTGTCATTCTGTTGGGGAATCAAGACTCCCATGTGTAAGCAAGCATAAAATGGCAGAAACCTGATGGGCATTTATGCTTTCCCAGGGGGAGAAGCCACAATCAAAGTAGCTTAAGGAGCTTAATTTATTGGCTTACATAAATGGCAAAAGCAAAGGTGGTTCCTCTTAGGGACTCCTGAGATGCACATTCAGATGTATATCTGAATATCGTCCTCATTCTATTCTGATCTGATGAGCTACTTTCGTGCAGTAGGAGTGATCACTCCAATTTCAGGTTTGTGTCATGTGCCACCTTAGTGATATCAGAGGAAAGAGAAGGCTTCTTTCTCTCAGAGCTGATATATAAAATTTCAGAGAATGACCTATATTGGGGTGGTTTGCTCCATGTCCTCATTTCTGGCTAATAATTGTAGGCAGAGAGTTGAGCTCCTATGATAGGGCAGCCTGGGACATGTGAGCACTCCACTGAACTTAAAAGTAGGGTCCTGCCCTCAAGAGGCCCATGGAGTGGGAGAAGGACAACTCTCTAAAGCCAGAGATCTGGGCCCTTGCTAGAGGAAGGGGCAAAGAGATTGGGGAAGGGGTAAAGAAACAGCAGGTTCTATGTGGACCAGGGCTGCCCTGTGAGGCCCAGAATTTAAGGATGTAAAGGTTCAGCAGAGGGATCCAGCACTGAGAACTAACAAAAGCAGGAAGGCTCCCTGTGAAAAGTGGAACCTGAGAGGAAGTTGTTTTTGGAGGGGAAGCCATATTCCTCTTTTCGTGCAGGGAGAGCAGAGGAAGAGCAGGGAAGCAAATCCTGCTCCTCTCGCCCAGCGCCCTCTCAGTCAGCAAGTGGTGGTTATCTAATAGGGGCCCCTGACGAAGCCACTTAGCGGCACTCATGCTAAGGGGTGGTAACCTCCAACCCCAGGGCCCGGGCGCTCTGGCAAAGGCAGCCTGTCACCACCCAGAGTGTAATTTGTCAGGGACATGGAGGTTAACATTTTTCTTCACAAAAAACATCTTTAATGACCATCAGCAATCAGGACCTCCGATTTCTGTCTCATTTGAAAGCTTTTAATGCTTTCAGAGGGATAGATGGGGTGACCTACGAGGTCTTTTCCATCTCTGATTTTCTATGATTAATGAAGTTCAATTGTGCAGAATAAAATGGTGAGTTTCTCGGTGTCAGTTCAGCTGTATTCCTTTTCTCCTCCCTCTTTTTTCCCCATTTTTTTTTTAGACACATGATAATCATGCACATTTTCTCTTAATGCTTCAGGGGAAAAAAGGACTTTTCTTCTCAGCCAGGCTTTGAAAATGTCAAGGTGGGTGTATTTATTCGTGGTATAAATTGTTGCCAAATGCCACAAGCCACTCCTCATTTTCCTACCCCCAGGATAGATTGGGTGCCTGCGTTAAAGGCAATATGAACACTGTAAATGTGAAAATGTTTTGTTTGTTAAGAGTTTATTAGACTTTTTTCTAGATACCTTCACAAAGTACATTTATTTAATAACATGCTAACTTCTTGTTGTTTGGGGTAGATGTGATGGACTTCATTTTTTTTTTTCTTTTTTGTCTGAAGGGAAACTGAGGGCCAGGGCAGTTACAGGACTTCTTCAGAGCTGCCCAGGTGGGTGTGGGGAAGGCTCAGGCCAGTGCTTGTTCATGCCACTGTGCTGCATCTGAGGATTATAAAGCATCTCTTGAAAATTCTAGAGGAATTTGGTGAGGCTTACTCTCCCCATGTCAGCCTGAAGATTTCCCTAGATTGAAAGTCCTCTGAATTATGAAGAAACAGACCTCTTGAGAACTGTCTTGGGAGCTGGAGGTTTTTCGCCCTTACACACTCTTTGTATTTGGAAGAGAAAGGCTTCAGGAATGGGAGTTCTTTGGGTTTGTATAGTCAGCCTCTTTTTGGTTAAGGGCATGGACTGAGCTCCTCTGAATTCTTGGATATGCTGCTCAACATGGAGGGTGGTAAAGAGACCCCAGACAGAATTCCCTTCCAGGAGGAGCTGAGACTCACAGAGTTTGTAATTCTGACTAGGAGCACCAGGACTGTCGCAGATGGAGAACACCTCTTAATTTGTTAAAAAACAGAAAAAAAACAAAAAAACAAACAAAAAAAAAAACCAAAATAATCAAAACAATCAATCAAACACTCTGAAATGACTAAATTTAGACTACTTTCTTGTTTTTAAGATCCTGGAAATACACAAAAAATAATTCAGAAAAAAGTAATTTCCAACATTCTGATTAGTAAGTGCACTCTAGCCTGAATTATTGCAGATTCCAAGCACACACAGCACATGATGTGACTTTTAACCATAACTTCCTTAAGCATACTACCTGAGCTAAACATGCCTTATAAGGGACCAATGTAAGGTGGTCTGCTGCAGGCCTATAGCCTGAGGATTGTTCCTCTCTCCCACAATGAGGATGAAAAGGCCTCTTTTGGGTCCATAAATTGGAGAGGAGTCAGCTTGTCTACATCCAGAGGACAGTCCTTTGTTTCCTGGCTTTGGAGTCCCCCTGTGTAAGCAATGTATCTCTACAGCTCTGCCTCTTTGAGTCTTAGAGACCTGTGGGGTGTAGAAAATGAGGTAGGTATTGCTACTTGAAGCTGTGTGGTAGGCTGGAAACCAACTCAAAGGGGCAGCAGTGGGGTGGCCACTCGGTTGGTGATGTCCAGCGAATGGAGCCCAATGTTCATGGAGAGCTCCACTGAACTCTTTCTAGCTGAGTGATTAGGAACGAGGTAAAACAGGAGAACTGATTCTAGGGAAATAGGTATGCTGGAGGGATTTTTGTTTTTTGTTTTTATCCACATTCCAAAGCCTAGTTCAAGGAGTAGTTCAAATGCACTATTTCTGCAAATCCTGCCTGAGAACTCCAGTCTATATTCACCATTTTATCCCTCCTCCAACAATGCATAAGGCTGCTAATATCTCCACACCTTTGACAACACTTATTATTTCTGTTCTTTTGATAATAGCCATCCTAACAGTATCAAGTGGTGTCTCATTCTGGTTTTGATTTGCATTTCCCTGACGAATAGTGATGTTGAGCATCTTTCCCTCTGCTTGTTGGGATGGCCAGGAATTTTGACTATGCATTCCAGCTCTCATTATAGTTTCTCAGTGTTGGTTGCATGTTAGAATCTACTTTGGAATTATTTAAAAAGTGATGCTGCCTATGACCCACTAATTATTTTTTTAAATGTTTATTTATTTATTTTTGGGAGAGAAAGAGCTTGGGGAGAGGGGCAGAGAGAGAGGGAGAGAGAGATTCCTAAGCAGGCTTCACAGGGTCAGCATAGAGCCTAAAGCTGGGCTCAGTCTCACAAACTGTGAGATCATGACCTGAGCCAAAATCAAGAGTTGGAGGCTTAATAGACTGCACAACCCAGGTGTCCCTGTGACCCATTAATTAAATCAGAATCCTGTGGCATGAGGCCCAGGCATCAGCATTTTTCAAAAGTGAAATTGGGGTGCCCTGGGTCTCAAAGCACAGGACCTGAATGGAGTCTAGACCTATCACCCTATATTGTCCTAGTTTGGGCACTTCTTTAACCATCTTTATCATAAAATGGGAATAAAATACCTACCTGGAAGGATATTTTGAGCTTTAAATGAGATAATAAGATGATCTAACAGTAAAGAGTATTACTCTTAGCAGATGCATATTGTGGTGGAAGAGGGAGGGAGCCCTGTGTTGTTCTCTGTACTTTGATAATAACCGTGAAAGACATGCTCACCCTGGAAGAAAGAGCAAACATGGTGAGATGGACAAGGACCAGGAGCTACACTCCTGGCTATATATTCAAATCACCGGGAGATTTTGAACTCACCTTTGGAATTGTTCATTTACCTGCTTTGTACAGAGTTCTGGGATTCCTGGTCTAGGTCCCTTGGATATGTTGGTCACCATCTCCCAGGCCTGGTGAGGGAGAGCTCATGTTCTCTACTGTCTCAGGAAGTAAATTTCATTGTAGAACCAAAGGAGGTTAGAGGTTGCTTTGACCTCCAAGGGCCTCATCTTCAAAAATAGCCCAAAAATATTATGAAGCAAAAACAGTGCTGGGCACTCTCTATATCTCCTTGGCTTTAATGTGCATTAGTAATAAAGCTGGTGAGTAATTGATTTAAACATATTATTTCTCACTTGATACAATATCCCTTTAATTGCCAATTCCTATCTTATAATGCTGGTTCATATGATTGGGATAATACCATTATTATTGTTCTTTAGTCTTTAAGTATGACAAAGAACCAAATGGCTTGATTTAAATAAAAACTTAAGTTCAGGTTCTTTTTGTCTATTGCATGCATCCAGGAAGGATTTTGTGATCTAATAAGGCAATTATTGGGTTTTAATTAAGTGACAGGTGATTATGAGAGTAATAATTTTTGGAGATTTATACATCAGTTTTACAAAGCTTAAGAATCTACAGTGCTTTTTGGCAAATGCCACATTTCATACCCAACCAATGGAGGGTCTTTTTAGGATATATATTTTTTGGACAGCTAATCAGCATTAATTAAGCAGAAGTGTATTCTGAACTCTCTTTTTCTGTAGCCTTATTTGTCTCCTTTCTGTTTTCAGTTCCTTTTTAATTAAAAAAAATGTCTACACACATAGGTTTGGATCAGAAAGATTCCGGAGAGAGAAGCTGTATCCAACGACCACTCTTGGCAAAATTGGAAAATGGACCCTGCTGACCTTCATCAAACTCAACCAAGGTCAGTCTCCACACACTCCCTCATTCCTTGTTTCTCACACACTTCATTCAGACCCAGAGCCCTAATTAGTGCTCTGGTCATCTAGTTAAAAAAAAACAAACAAAAAAAAAAACAAACAACAACAAAAAACAAACAAAACAAAACAAAACAAAAAAAGCCAAACAAGTCCTAATTTATAACTTTTGCTGATTCCCATTGTGTAAATGCGACTGGTACCAGGGCTGATTTCAGGCTCCCAACTTCACTGTGGGGCATGTTTGGCTCTTTCCACTTGATCCTGTATTTGCCAGCTACATCACACCACTTGCCCTAATGCTGTCAGTGTCTCTTGCCATTTGTGTCAAAACTCACTGTCCCAACAGGATTACATATCAGTCATTTACATCTTCATGAGAATTCAGCTCCTAGTTCCCTGTCTTGGAGAACGTGTCTTTCTCTGTTGGAAGAGGTTTTTCCCTGTTGATGACCAGTAGAGAAACTATCCCAGGGAAAATAAAGCTGGACTTCCGAAAGCACATATCCAAAGTTGTGAGGAGGAAAGAAAATATAAAAACAAATCACGACGGCCAGGTTCTTGTCCTGAGCCTCTTTCCTGTGTGACCTTGAGCAAGGCATGCATCTTCTTTGGTCCTTGGGTTTCTCATGAGGCAGTGAGCCAGCTGGCTTCCAACAGCTCTCCCAACTCTAAGCAGCCTCTGCATGGCCTCTGATTCTACCATACTTAATCACAAAGCTAGCAGCAGAGATAAACTGTGGCAAAAGAAACCAACTGGATTATTTCATTGCGTTTGTCTAGCCAGTTGAGTACTTTTGATAAGAAAAAAGTGAAGAAATATATGAAGGAGTAAAAGAAGAACTCCACAAAGTTTGTAATATTTTTAGCCTATTACCAGCATTTGTTAATGCTTAAGAGAGTCTAGTCCTTTAATCAAGTGGTGTGTATTTATCATACAATCATTACCTTATTTAGCTATAATAAATGCCTAGTTAAGTGCATACTGGCCGTTTCTGTTGCAATTTAATTACCAACCCAGTTAATTAGGCAATACACTCCATCACCATTTTTATTCAAAGAGTTTCTCAACTTTATTAAAGCAGTTTTGAGGAAGAACTGGTGGATCCAAAACCCTTGGTTTTGGAGAGGTAGACAAGACCATTGACCACTGCCACCATTTATTGAGTGCCTACTATGTGCCAGTACTTTATAGAAACTGTTTCCAAATCTCCAAAATGACTCACTGAAGGGCCTTGGACATGGTCGTTTGAGTGTATTAGAATGCGCTTGGTCGGAGGGCCAGTAATGCTCACACCTTTCTGTCATGGGCAGCAGCTGTGTTAGGAGGCACAAGGAGAAGAGCCAGGCACTCGGCTCTGACAGATCCCCTCCCCTCAGAGCTGCCGCCAGAGAGCCAGAGCTCTCAGGGCTTCTTTGGAGTCCGTCCCAATGCTAGGTTCACCAAGGTGGTGTTTTTCGGAACCATGTAGGAAGCCCAAATGCACCAACATGTCTCATACAGCTCGAGGAAAACAAGCGGAATTCCATCATTAAAACTTTTGGCCACAGGGGGTGCCTGGGCAGCTCAGTCGGTTGGGTGTCCGACTTCGGCTCAGGTCATGATGTCACAGTTCATGAGTTCGAGCCCCACGTCAGGTTCTGTGCTGACAGGAAAAAAAAAAAAAAAAAAAAAAGAAAGACTTTTGGCCATAGCTCAAGGTTCTGAAGGATGTCAAATGCATCTCCTCATAGGAGGCTTTGAATTTTCAACTGTTATCAAGCCCTTGGACCTCAGGGAGAATGAAGGACATTGATTCCTAGCCAAGGAGAATTGGAATGGTTAGGAGGTTGAGTGGGGCTAGGCAAAAGGCAGGGAGAGCAGAGACAGATTTGCAAACTTCAGACTTTTAAAGCCCAGATATTGTCCTGAAATCGTATGACAGACTAGCTCTAAAGAGAAAGGACATGTATGGGTTGGAGAATCTGACGCAGGAGTGATTTGGGAACCTAGTGGAAGGCATGGGGCTTGGAATCTGACCATGATGTATGTGAATCCTCACTTGATTACTAAAATCAGAGGCACTGTGTTCTTTTTCTTTTTCAAGTTTTTATTTAAATTCCATTTAGTTAAAATATAGTGCAACAATAGTTTCAGGTGTAGAATTTAGTGATTCATCACTTACATAAATCACCCGGTGCTCATCACATGTGCCCTCCTTAATACCCCTCCCTTATTTAACCCATCCCCCTACCCACCTTCCCTCTGGTAAACCATCAGTTTACTTTCAGTAGTTAAGATTCTACTTCTTGGTTTGCCTATCTTTTTTCCCCCTTTATGTTCATTTTCTTTGTTTCTTAAATTACACATATGAGTGAAATAATATGGTATTTGTCTTTATCTGACTTAATTCACTTAGCTTAATACTCTCTAGCTCCATCCGCATCATTGCAAATGGCAAGACTTCATTCTTTTTGATGGCTGAGTAATATTCCATTCACCTTTCTTTATCTATTCATCAGTGGACATTTGAGCTCTTTCCATAACTTGGCTGTTGTTGATAATGCTGCTGTAAACATCGGGGTGTGTGTACCCCTTCAAATCTGTATTTTTGTATCCTTTGAGTAAATACCTACTAGTACAATTGCTGGATCATAGGGCAGTTCTATTTTTTAACTTTTTGAGGAGCCTCTATACTGTTATCCAGAGTGGCTTTACCAGTTTGCATACCCACCAACAGTGTAAGAGGATTCCCCTTTCTCTGCATCCTTGCCAATGCCTGTTTTTTCTCTGTTGCTAATTTTAGCCATTCTGACAGGTGTGAAGTGGTATCTCATCGTGGTTTTGATTTGTATTTCCCTGATGACGAGTGATGTTGAGCATCTTTTCATGTGTCTGTAAGCCATCTGGATGTCTTCTTTGGAAAAAGTGTCTATTCATGTCTTCTGCCCATTTCTTCACTAGATTATTTGTTTTTTTGGGTATTGAGTTTGATAAGTTTTTTTTTAATAGATTGTGGATACTAAACCTTTATTAGATATATCATTTGCAAATATCTTCTCCCATTCCATAGATTGCCTCTTAGTTTTGTTGATTGTTTCCTTTGCTGTGTAGAAGCTTTTTATTTTTATGAAGTCCTAATAGTTTATTTTTGCTTTTGTTTCTCTTGAGAGGAACTTTTTTCTGATAGTTTGTTCCTTCACTGTGAAACAAGGCTAGGAATACTTTCATTTTATATCAGCAGTGAAAGTTCAATGAATCAATGGTACTAGGTCAAAGGTGACTCATTTCCCCCTCCCAACCCCAAAGTAGGTGCTCAGTACACATAGGAAGAATACCAATATCATGCTCCCTGATTTGTCATTTTATAAGGCATGTGGTTTGGTGCTCTATGGTTAGTTGCAAGATCATTAAGCAAATGCCTGGTGCCTTTAACATTTAAAAATGTTAAAGCATTTAGGAGAGTATCCTTCACATATCAGTCATTAATTAAATATATTTGGGTTTGCTGATTTGGTATAGGATTCATTAATCACTGTAGAATATGATCCATTATATAATATTTCTAAAAGAAGTGCTTTCTTATCCATTGGATGGCAATTTATTTCTGAACTACTTATTTCCTTGTTTAGTTGTGTGTGTGTGTGTTGGGGGGGGGTGGGTTCTGTATGCCCATGAGGATAGGGTATACACTGCCTTGTATAACTTGCCAGCCACTGTGTCTTAAGTTTCTAAAATAATGTGTGACAAATAGTAGGTACTCAATGAATATTTGTTTTGAGTATGTACACTTTTTTTTCCTCCCTGGAGTGACAATTATGTAGAGGTCATGGGGTATTAAGCTACTGGGAGAGAGGATGTACATATTTAAACACCTAACCTGAAGCCAAACTGACAAGGGGAAGCATGCAGAGGTACTAGGCAGTGCTAATGCCACCATGTACCAGGTGAGCTCTGGGCCCTGGGGACATAGTAATGAACTCAACAGACAAAAATCTCTGCTTTCATGACACTTAACTTCCGAGGAGGAGAGAGATGATAACACAAGATAAATACATGGAGAAGAAAGGGAGTGTTGAGAATGTGTGGGAGTAGGATTATAATTTTAGATAGGATTTCTGGGAAGACATCACTGATAAAGGGACTTTATACCTGAAGGAAACAGAGTGAACCATGAGAATATCTAGGAAAAGAACATTTCTGATGGAATAGAAAGTATAAAGATACAGAGATAGGAATACATCTGGAACATCGAGGAAAGAGGACACCAGTACAAAGGGAGTGAGTAAGGGCAAGGGTAGTAAGAAATGATATCACAAAGGTAACACAAGCCACTTAGGTAATTATAAGGACCTTGGCCTTTAGCTGAAGAAGATGGAGAGATACTGAATTTTGAGTGGATAAGTCATATAACAGGACTTCCAATTTAACAGGATCACTTGGACTTGTGGGTTAAGACTAGATTGCAGTGTGGAAAGTATAGAATCAGGTGGATGGGTTTAGGGATAGTAACTGAGATGAGAAGTGATGGCAATTCTGATGGGGGTTGTAGCAGTGGAGATGGGAGGAAGTAAAGTTAACCCTTGAACAACAGGAGTGTTGGGGAAACTAACTCCATCCCACCTGCCCCGCATGGTCAAAAACCCATGTATAACTTTTGACTCCCCAAACTAACAATAGCTTACTGTTGACTAGAAGCCTTACCAATAACATAAACAGTCCATTAACACCTATTTTGTATGTTACTTATATTAAATACTATATTCTTACAGTAATTAAGGTAGGAAAAGAAAGTGTTATTAAGAAAATTGTAAGGAAGAGAAAATGCATTTACAGTACTGTATTCATCCAAAAAATATCCATGTATAAGTTCAAACCCATGTGGTTGATGGGTTGGTCAACTGTACTGATAGTCTAGATATACTTTGAAGGTAAAATCAACTGGATTCTCTGATTATTCAGGAGTGAGTGAAAGACAACAGACAAAGATGATCCCAAGATTTGTGGCTTGAACAATAAAAAGGATGGTGTTCCCATTGACTGAGTTGGGGGAAATTGTGGGAGAAGCACATGCTGGGGGATTGGGGAAATATCAGGATTTTAGGTATATACCATTAACTTTGAAATGCCTTTTTAGTATCAAAGTGACGATGTCAGGTAGGTTGTTGGATGTATGCGATTGGAATTTGGTGTAGAGGTATAGAGTAGGGATAGAATTAGAAAAGCACCCGCATTGAGGCACCGTTAGGCTGTGAGACTGAAGGAAATCACCACCAGAATGGTAATAAATAGATAAAGAAAGCAACCCAACACCTTACTAGGCCATATGAGAATTCAGGAGAAACCAGAAAAAAAGAGACAAATTAGTAAGTGAGGTGGGAGGAAACCCAGAGGTAATCCATTAAAATAAAGCGCTTCAAGGAGGTGGGGGTGGTGTGTCACATGTTGCTGATGGGTCAGGTAGGATGAAGACAGAGCATTAACTATTGTATTCATTGTATTTAGGGAAGTGGAAGTCACCTGTAGCCTTGTCAAGGGCATTTTTTTCAGGAATGGTGTAAATAGAATTTTGGTTGGTGTATATTCAACAATTTGGACAGAGAAGTTAAGGATGGAAAGTTTTCAAGAGGCATTGATATAAAAAAAAATTGTACTGCTACAATTGGTTTTCTATGTGGAAAATAAACTGGATCCCAATTTCATACAACAAAGAAAGAAAAAAGTCATGTGGATCACAGATATAATGTGGGAAGCAAACTTTAACACTTATAGAGAAGAATATACAAGTATATCATTATGGTATAGGAGTAGGTAATAATTTATAAATAAGGAATATAAAGTAGAAATCATAAGGCAATAAATCGTATTTTTTCCCACATTCAATATTAAATCTTTCATATGACTGACAACAGCATATACAAAGTTCAACAGCAAGCCACACATGGGAAGATGCATGCAACAGCTTTAATTAACAAAGGAATGGCAACCAGAATATATAAAGAAGTTTGAAGAATCAGTAAGAAAAGATAAACAGTTTAACAGGGAAAATAAGCTAAGGAAATGATCGAACAATCCACACAAAAGGAAATACAGCTAGTATACATCTGAACAGGAGCTCAAATGCATCAGTGATTAATAATAAGCATCTTAAAACAAATTCTTCTTCACAAACATCAGTCAGAAGGTTGATGATTCCAAGTCTTGGTGAAGATTTGGAGGACATGGATTTTTATACATTGTTGATAGGGAATAAATCGGTAACAAAAATTTCAGAGAGCAATTTAACAATGGGCACTAAAGTAAAAAATGTTAATACCCTCAAAATTCTCAGTGTATACTTTAGAAAAACTCAGACCCAGATGTAGAAGTAGGTATCTACAAGGTGTCTTTTTCAGTATATTTTGTGGTAGCAAAACATTGGAAACAATGTATATGTCTATCAATATGAGAGGTGATAAATTTGTAGAGTCACCTAGTACAGGTGTATTACAATGAATGGACTGGGTGGCCTGCATCCATATGACAATCTGAAAACGTTAATACTGTATAAAGAATACAGTACATGAATATGAAAAGGTGCAAATAATGTATGTGCTTTTACAGCTATGCGCACGTAGTAAAAGTAAAGTCATAGGGAGAGAGTGATACGGTTATGTCTGGGGGTCCATTCAAGTGAATGAGATTGGAGGGAGGTATAAAGAGCACTTGAATAGTATCTGTAACCATCTACTTTCTCAGGAAAAAAACGATCTGAGGCAAATATGTCAAAATATTAATATCTATTAAATCTGTATGGTGAGAATGCCAATAAAAATTTTCTCAAAAATATATGACAATTTAGATAAAAACGTGGTGAGTGAATAAGTTACAAGAGTTTTAAAAAGAAAAAACAGTGAAGGGACATTTAAACAACCAGACAACCCAGCCCTTGTTGGAGCTTTTTCACAAATGAATGATCTTGCTGTCCCTGTGGGTTGCCAGGCAGGTACTAAATGACCCTTTATCACAGAAGCTAAAGGAGGAATGCTCGCTTTGAGTGAGCTCATTTTACATGACCTGGAAGTTTCCTTAAACATTTAAAGGAATAGTAGGTCTTTGGCCCAAAACACTCTGTGGCTATTTCAGGTATGCGTGTGGGAGTGGCCATGGGCATGGCCCTCCAGGGCACTATGAGGGCTGCGGGCTAGCCTGGAGTGGAATGTGTGGGTGTGAGGAGAAGTCTGTCAGAATGAACGGGACCATCTGCAAGACAAGGCTCTTCCTGGCCCTCTGCTCTCTTCCTGATAGAGCCTCTGCCCTCTGTGGTTCCCTCCCCATTGTCTTTTGTTGATTCCCATCTCCTCCTCTACTCCAAGTCTGTTTTATTCAGGTTCCAGGGTATATAGACCTTCAAGTTTTTCTCCATCAAGATTGCATGTCACCAGGTGAGGGGGTTAAAGACAGCTGTCTGAATTACTGAATTCATCAGGACTCTTTGGTCACAAATACCAGAAAACCAGTTAACACCAGCTTCAGTCAAAAATAAAATGTATGTATGGGGGCTTCTGCCTCTTTTGGCTCACATCACCAAGCCATGAGGAAGGCAGGCCTGGAATGGAGCCAGCTTTGAGGATGGGTGGACTCAGGGTCAAACTCCATCCGGGCTGTCCATCTCCTTTCTGTTATTTGGGTGATGGCCAAACCAGCCTTCTCCTAAGGCAAGAATTATGACTGCAGGCAGATCCCAACTTCTATCCTGCTAGCCTCACTACTGGAAAGGAACAGAAGGACACAGATGACCTCAAATGGCACCTTTGCATCAGGCAGTGCAGCCCATGAATCTTTTCTTTCCTTGATCAAGTCTTGAAAAACTGTAGGAAAGAACTCCCATCAGCCTGGCCTAGGGTACATAGCACACACCATTGTTGATTTACGTAATTTCTCTCTGCTTTAATTTCCTTTACAAGGGAATGATTATAGGGACATAATAATAGAATATCCCTCATAAGGTTATTGGGATGATCCACATGAAGCACTTAACACTGTGCTGGGCTCAGAGTAAAAGTTGTTTTAAAAATAACAAAAAACAAGCCCCAGGCTGACATAGTTAAGCTGCTGAAGGGCCCTAATTGGCTGAGCCTGGGTAAAGATGACCCACCTTGTCTTTAGGCAATAGCCTGAAGGTTGCTGGGCAGGTCCAAAAGATGGCCACAGGTGCTTACTCAGGACTTTGCATCTCCTTGCTGTGTATGCTTCCTTGGTTATTGAAGAATGATTAGGGCAATTCCACTCTTTCCTCTGATATCTGTGTGTCTATCACTGGGTTTGGCAGGCCTTCGGGGAGCCTGATCTACCATTATCCTAAACCCTTTTGATTTGAGTGCATAGCTTGGGGGGTTCCAGTTCCCTGCTTTCTCCCCTTAGTTGACGTCTTCAAATGGTCCCTGGATTCCACAATTATTAAGGCATCTCTGATCACTAAGTATGCTCTCCTAACACTTAGCACCAGCTTCTAAGTCTTGGCAGCTCGTAAGTCTACGTCAACAGTACACCTCTGGGAAGATAAAGCAAGGGCTGAGAGGGCATCACTTTTGGCAAGTACCTCTAGGTAGACAACTATTCACTCACTTAACCACCCAAGTACAGACATTTCTGTGTATGTGTGCTGAAGAGGACTGTAAAAAGATATAGGAGAAAAGCTGAAGCAGGAAGAAGGAAAGGAAGAAGACAACTGCAAGAGCCTATGATGAAAGTAATGAACCACGGCAATCTACCCCCAAAACCAAGAGCGTACTATACACACTGTATGTTAGCCAATTTGACAATAAATTATATTAAAAAAAAGAAAAATAATAAATGTACGCTTATCTCAACCTTAAAAAAAGGAAAGTATGTGTATTCCTATTTGCTGATGGAGAAATTAAAGCTCATAGAAGGTAAGTAATTTGCTCAAGGTCACCCACTCTTTGGAGGAGAAAGGAGAGGAAGACAGGGATGAGAATTAGGAAGTATGGTGGTGATTGCATGGTGTCTTTGACTTCAATTAAATTTCAATTATTTATGCAGTGTTCACTGAATGCTACCTATGTTCTCAGCTCAGCTCAATCACATGGAATATGCAGAAGTTTTCCTTCTTTAGGGAACTGAGCATCTACTGTGAAGATAGTTCATAAAATAAAAAGAGATGGGGTAAGTTTGAAAGTACAGATAAAAATAGTGCCTTCCACAGCTAGGACCTCAGGATGCCTGGCAGTGGTCTCATGAGCTGGGCAGCAGTGAGGTAAGATCCAAAGGGAAGAGGTTTGCCCACCTGTCCCCCAGGGATCCCATCAGGTGACTGGCCTCTGTGGGTCACACAAAACATATAGGCAGATATCCACTGTATTGAACAATTTAGTTCTGCAGAGGAAACCCTCTCCCTGCTTCTCTTAAATGTCTCTCTGGATGTAGCCCCCTGTCTTACAAAGTTAGGCAATGAGCCCATCCAGACTCATGAATTCCAGAAAAGAGGGAGGAGAAGGTGTAGACATTCCATTTTTCATTGAGATTCAAACTTCTGTTTTGCAAAAACAGAGGTCAACTTCCATGGACCAAGAACTATTATTTTGCTGAGAAAGCTGTTCTTGAGACTAAAAAATGCTGACATTCCATTGAAAAAAAAAAAAAAGCCAAATTCATGCCTGGAAGCAAATTTGCAAAAAATATGTTTTTGTGTTGCCAAGGCAGAATTTTCTCTCATCTCTTCCCTTACTAATTTTTCCCCCATTTTCACTACTATGTTCTTTGGAGGAAAGATATGTAACTAATCTCAGATCCAATTAATAAAGCCATATTAAGAAGGAAAGTGATTGGCTGGGGATATATGTCTTTCCTGTCTTCTTAATTTAGCCATGTAATCATGTATAGAACATGACCACTGTGGTTGCCAAGAGAACAAACTCTATGGATATTGCTAATTAGCTGTTAACTTGGTGAAATCACTTTTCTTTCCTGGGCCCTTTGCCTCAGTTTCTCTGTATGTAAAGTGACCCTCATTGGTTTTCAAACTAGGCTCTGCAGAGCCTTCTTAGGAGCTGCCTGAAGGAGAGGGGCAAGATGTAGAGGGTAAGTGCATGGGGCTCCAGCCTCCTTCACCCCTAATCACTGCTTCAGACACAGCAGATGTGCTTTTATCTGTTTGATAAATTTATGCTTTCTGGTAAAATTTCATTTGGAGAAATGGTTTTGCCCATCTGTCCCTTCCATTGTAACACCCCATGGCTTTAGGTCTTCAAACCCAGTGTCTCTAACACATTTGGATCTGCCACTGCTCTAAAACAGATGTTGTTTCTTCCTCAACTGAATTCATCATCAAAGACTAGATGGGGACTACAGGCCTGGGCTTCAGGAGAGGGAGGGGGCCTCAGTGTTCAGAGCAGTCCTGGAAAGCCTGTGGAAGAGGTGGAATGTCACTGCAGGAAGTGATTTGATAACACAAATTGCATTCCTGCCATGGCCAGCTTAATCATAAGCACAGCCTGGGTAGCACCATGCGAGGGATCTTAGGCAGTCCACGCTGCCCCGGGGAACATATTACCCTGCCCACCTGTGTCTGATGATTGACATACCACTGGTGAGAGTTGGGCTTATAAATTTAGGTTTTAATCCCATCGAATGTGTTAATAGCCCTGTGGGTGATTCCCTAGAGACTGAAGCAAACATGTGCTCTTTTGTAGTTATTGGATAACTGAGAACAGGGTTTTTCAGGCATACTTGAGCCAGTGGGATAGTATGGGGTTTGGAAAGAAAGATGTGAAAAATGGACATTTCTGTTGCTGGTCCTTTCTATGCAGCCATATTTCAGCAGAGAATCATGGAACCTCTAACAGAAAGGCCCCTTGGGGCATGTGCTCTAAACCCTAACCAGCACTGAGCAGTGTCCTGACACATAGTGACTCTGACTTTGCATGCACTCTTGGTGGAATGGAAGTTACTAGCTCACAAGACTAGTCCATTGATGGAGCATTCTGGTTAATGGGAAAGTTCTTCCTTACAATGGCTTAAAACTGTCTGTACTTCAGTAATTTTCAGCCTTTATCCTGGGAGCTATGCAGGATTGATCTACCGCTCTTCCCAAAACAGTCTACCAAGAAGTTTAAAGGGGAAATATCTATCATGTCCCCCTCTGCTATACTACTCCATCACATGTGGCTTTTCTATTCTAGTTAAACATCTAGTTAAACATTCCAGTTGAAAGTTTCTTTTATTTTCTCCCATGCCGAGTCTTCCAAGTCTCTCACATCTCTGGCCTCACCTATGAATGAACTTATCTTGGGTTGTCACTGTCCCTGCTTAAGTTCCAAGCCCAGAAGTGAGCATGACAATGCTGAGTGCAAGGAACATTGGACTGTTCCTCTGCTGGGGCAGACATAATAGTTGTACTTTGCTAGACTGGGAACTACATTAGCTTCTCTAGCATCTGCACCTACCTGTTGTTAGGGTTGTCCTTAATCAAAATTTTCCAATCTTTTCCTTATGTGAATGGTTCTTAAATCAGTTTTGTTCAATCTAGTTCCCAAGGGAGTGGTTTTATTTATTTATTTATTTATTTTAATTTTATTTTTTATTTTTTTAAATTTATTTCCAAATTAGCATATAGTGCAACAATGATTTCAGGAGTTGATTTCTTAATGACCCTTTCCCATTTAGCCCATCCCCCCTCCCACAACCCCTCCAGTAACCCTCAGTTTGTTCTCCATATTTATGAGTCTCTTCTGTTTTGTCCCCCTCCCTGTTTTTATATTATTTTTGTTTCCCTTCCCTTATGTTCATCTGTTTTGTCTCTTAAAGTCTTCATATGAGTGAAGTCATGTGATTTTTGTCTTTCTCTGACTAATTTCACTTAGCATAATACCCTCCAGTTCCATCCACGTAGTTGCAAAAGTATGGAAAGAGCCCAAATGTCCATCGATGGATGAATGGATAAAGAAAATGTGGTATATATATATACAATGCAGTATTACTCAGCAACCAAAAATAATGAAATCTTGCCATTTGCAACCAAGGGAGTGTTTTTTCTAAAACTTAGATGGAAGCTGTGATGCTTAATTTTGTGTCAACTTGACTGGGCCATGAAGTACCCAAATATTTGTTTAAACATTGTTTCTGGGTATGTCTGTGACAGCCTTTCTGAAAGAGATTAACATTTGAATTGATGTCCTGAGTAAAGTAGATTCCCCTCCTCAATGTGGATGGGCATCATCCAATCCGTTGAAGGCCTAGTTGAAGGCCTAAATAGACCAAAATGGAAGGTTGAATTAACTCTGCTTGAATGCTTGAGTAGAGGCATCCATTTTTCCCTATCCTTGGCATTCCTCATTCTCAGGCCTTCAGATCCAGACTGGAATCTAAACCATCAGCTCTCAGACCTTCAAACAACACCACTGGTATTCCTGGGTCTCCAGCATATCATCAACTGCTTGTGGGACATGAGCCAATATCTTTTGATGTCAAATCTATCTCTATAGTTTCTTTTTTCTCTGGAGAACCCTAACTTAATACAGATTTCTTTATATGTTTCCCTGCTGATCTTAGTATGGTTAATTGTCAGTCAGTGTTTTCAGTTTAGGGTTTTGTTACTCAGCCTGTTCACTGCCTCTATGGACTCATTTCAGGCAGATTCCTGAGGAGCTCACTTTCTGTGGCTTCTCTTTGGTTGCCCCATCCTGGGCCCTTTGTGCAGTGTTGGCTACAGGGCAGGCCCTCAGTAAGAGTAATGTTAGAGTAATGGACAGATGAATGATTGAGTGATTAGGTTGAAAAGAGCCTTTATGGCTCACCTCCAACAACCTGTGTGTATGGTCAACACCTGCAACCATGAATCCACTTCCTGCATCCCTGGACAATATGCCATCCCATATTTCTCTATCCTACTTTCAAGAAAATCTTGAGCTGTTTTGTTAAATCACTTAAAAATTAAGGTATGTTTTATCTAAGAAGAAATGAGACTATTTTTACTTTGCTTTCAGTTAACTCCTAAAAGATCTCTGTGATCACTTTCTTATATAAGATATCCCAATTGCTTTCTCAATTCTAGGGTAGAGTTTCTGAGTCCAAATAATTGAAATAATTTGAAAAGGCTAAATATTCAAATTCTAATTAATGCACACACATAGGCACACACAGACGCACATGGAACGATGGAGTGATAGAGAAATATGACTAGTAACTAATTGTGTTCCACACTGAATGGTGGTTTATAGATGTTTATCATTTCTCCTCTCTAATTGTCTTTTTTTTTTTTTTTACAATTATTTTACTATATGTGTGAATTACCCATCTTAGACATAGGAAATTTTAAGAAGTGGATATGTGCTTTACCACCATCCTTTTACTTATATTGGGATTTCATTCCTTCTTAGTTACATTATTCTGCCTTTCAAGTTAAAGTTTGTTAACATTGTCAGAGGAAACAGAACAAAATAGAAAGTTAGGGAGTGAGAATTCACTACTGTCTCTTAACCTGATATTATCTTACCAAAGCAATAGACTTATCTCTCCCTTATTGTGTTTAAAATCACACTTGGTTTTTTTGGAGAAATTTTTAATATCTTCAGTCTTGTCCAAGCTGTAACCTTCCCAATACCATTTATATAGGTTCATGTGATTCATATGTTACATAGGCTATACAGGTTATTTATTTATTTATATGTATAGGAAATTGGCCAGTAGAAATAGTTATGGAGCATGTTGTTGGCCCACCTCCAGGCTTATAGAAGATCTAGGAAAGCTATGGTCTCTAACTTCAGGAAGCATCCAGATTAATTGAGGAGTAGTACTTTCATAGAGGGACACGTAGTGGGCTATCCAAGAGTGTGCAATCAAGTTCAAGCCTGTGTAAGCCAAACTATGAATTTTCCTGATAAAGTGTGATAAAGGTCAATGAAAAATATGTTAAAAATGTTAAACCATAAGGCAATCATGAGTAAATTTTGGAGAGGAGTAAAAATATTTTTCTAATATCCTGATGAGACAGAAGAAATAGCTTAATTGTTCTGATTCATTATATGAAGATACTGGGTCATAGAGAAAATACCTCAGTTGGTCAAATATTACACACTGGCACATTGTGGAACTGGAATTCAGGATTCCTAAGGTAGGACTGTTGCCACCTGTCTCTCTCTCTCTTTCTCTGTGTCACACACACACACACACACACACACACACACACACAGAGTCTCTACCCCCACTTCAGTTCTGCTGCTTCTCCTTCAAGTCCTGTGCCCTCCTGCCAGATGTTGTCACCTGTCTTTTCTCAGAAGGCCTTGGTAAAGTTACACAGCTGAGCCTGGCAGGCGGCCGCCCCAGGCCAAACAAACAAACAGAAGAGAAATCTTTCAGACTGGGCACCAGGGAAAAGTGATCTTGATGCCGTCCGTGGCATGAGCCGAGGCAATTGATGACTTGGCATTCTGTCCCCGAGTCATCAATCATACAGAATCAATCTCAGCTCCCTCAGGAGCTGGCCCCCGGCTCACATAATTCTCTCTCCCTGCCACCAACCTGAACAGTCTGATCCCAGTGGTGGGAACTGTTTTGTTCTGCGTTCAGCATTGATTCACTTGGCCTTCAGTAGTATTTTCTACATTCCCCAGAAATGTCACTTAATTTATCCTCTCTGAGGTGGCTAAGTTGTCTGGGCCTCGTAGCATCAAAAGGGGCAGGTGAGCAAAGAAATGTGTCTGGCTTTTTGTATCAAAGGCATGGACCTCAGACCCCTAGACCTGAACATCAGGATTCTACTTTCAGGTTTCTGCTGTCTCCCCTGAGGATGGGGCAGGTGGTTGAGCACAGAGGCCAGGGCCTGGGACTTTCATGTCCAATGGTCCTGGGTTGTTTCCACTACTCTGCCACTTCTGAGCTGTGTGATCTTAAACATGTTACTAATCACTTTATGCTTCAGTTTCCTCATCTGGTTAATAATATTGACAATAACACCTACCACATGGAGTTGTAGGACTAGATAAGCCCAGGGGCAGATGTGGTCAGTACGTGTAGGGGATTAATATTGCAGTTATTAGGGTATAATTTGGATTTGTCTGGTTGACCATGCAAATAATAAAGTTGGTGGCCATGAGGGAAAGCCTTGAGAAAGTGCCCTGTCCAGAAGGAACTACTTTTCTAACTTGTCTTAGAACCTAGTATTTGGCACTCACTTACTTCAATATCTCAGACTGTAAGCCTGCTCTAGACCAAATGTTTGTGTCCTCCCAGAATTCATATGTTGAAACCTGATCCCTAATGGGATGGTATTTGAGATGGGGCCTTTGGAAGTTGATTACATTATGAGGGTGGAGCCCTCATGAGTGGGATCAGTGCCTTTATAAAAGAGACCCCAGAGAGCATCCTTCCACCATATGAGGACAAAGCAACAGGCCCTCACCAGACACCGAATCTGCCAGAACCTTGATCTTGGATTTATCAGACTCCAGAATGGTAAGAAATAAACTGTTGTCTGTAAGCCACCCAGTCAGTATTTTATATAGCAGCCTGATTGGACCAAGACAGAGTACTTCTCCTTCCAAGCAATTGGGCATGGGCCCCACAAAAACTGGCCTAGCAGTTTGCAGATGGAATAGAAGGTGGAGGTGGAAGAAGTTATAAGGAAACTCTGAATTTCACAAGTTTTCTGTAGGCCAGCTCAGAGGGATGTGCACAGATGAAGGGGAGAGTCCTCTTTCTTTCTCCCTCTTTGTATGGGGAGAAAAGGGAGAAGGAGCCTTACTGGTAGGTGATGTGGACTTCCTGGGACCATATGGGGAGGAGAGGAAAGACAACTGGCGCAGGAGTGCATCTGGCTGCAAACCTCTGGGAGGAGCCACAGGGTCCTTCCCGCTCAGGCTAGATCTTGGCTATCTCCACATCTGTCTGTCCCTTTTTTCTGGAAACTGGAATCATCTTTTCTAAGAGATTCTGAGGGCTGCTTTATTTGTTAGGAGACAAGGAGGCACTAATAAATTCCTCTGTGTGAGGTATTTAATTACATAATAATGTGTACACTAATCAGGGTAAATGTGTTTGTGAAAACACCTTGATATGGGAACAGTTAATCACCCAAGGCATTGCTTCTTAACACACCTTGGAAGTTAACTTAATTAAATTAATTAGAACAATGAAAAAATTGAACTGTTTATTGGTCCACAATGGCCTGAAGAAATGCTCCCCCTCCAATGCAGGAACATCCCCCACACTGCAGACCGTTTTCCCCCAAACCCACAGCCCTTACAGCTATGGCTACACCCCAGGGACTTGCAGCCAGCAAAACCCCCCAGTGTTTTACCTTGGAGTCATTTCTTGTTGGAGACAGAAGGCAGTCTACGTGCCTGCATGCACACAGGTATACATACACATGAGCATGCCCCCCACCCCCATACACACATGCCTTTTGTGCACTTTACCAGAAGCTCAGGGAAATCAAGAAAGCTTTTACCCAGGATTCCTTAAGTGTATGTTTTGCAGTCAACCACCGAGCCGGCCAGCCTGTACATTCTAAAGAGAGGAAAGGAGGAATGTTTTCTGAGGGATTATTATAATCACCATCATTGCCATTACCATCATCATTATCTGTTAATAATGATGGTGTTAATAATCTGAATTTGCATAGTGCTTAAAAAAACTCACTATTTCTTAACCCCACCTCTCTCTCTACTTTGGGTTTATATAAGGTAACAGAAAATGCATGATGTCTGCCCCTGGGGAGCCTATAGACTGTGGCATCTAGCCCTGACAAGAACAAACTTAAAAGCCATTTTGACAACTGCACAAACATTGAATAGTGTGCCCATTTAATTAATCAATGAAGAGTAAGCTTGCATAGCATGAAAACTGAGGGCCACTCAGGGTGAGAGTCTTATTTTGGCAGAGGAGTGTTCAGAATGAGGAAGGTAATAGGACCCCTAGAGACCGTCCCCCAAATCCAGGAACAGGAGGCCTCAACCATCTGGTGAGTTGCATACACCATAGTCTGCTTCTTCCTTAAGGGGCCTCCTTGACCTTGACACTGCCACAAAAGGACTATCTGGACACCGTGTAGCGACACCACCTCCCTAGCAGGCAGCAACTAAACACAAAGCTACTTCTATAGTCTGTATTTACCACTGTGAATATATGAAACTTGATGATATATGACCTGGAATCACTTTTTACATGTGTCTTCCCTTTCCCTGTTTCAAAAAACCAGAAAGAAGTACGTAAGAAAATCTCTCATGGATTCAGCGTAAACCTTCCTTCCTGAAATTCACATTAGCTCCAAGATAAGTACACGGACCAGGGGACAACGCTCAGAAGAGGCTTCATTCCACAACATGCCGAGGGCAGGGCCTAGGAGTTTACTTCCTCTGAGATTTTCCACTGTGCTCATCATAAACTTATTGATGTGGCTTTTCATGATTTTATTTGATTAGTCAAAATGGAGGCTTCAGGTTCTGAGCAAATCTATAGAAGCAAGTCTCCAGCTAGCCCAAATATCCCTGCATTGTTCGGTGCTATTACAAAGATCAGGCTGATCCTGGCTCAGTATATAAATAGAAAAGTGAACATCTTTTTTTCACAGAACCTTTCTTGGGTCAGGGTCATTGCAGGAAAATAGGGATAGGAAGTACTCGAATGGGGTGAAGGGGGGTTGGCAGCTTTAAGGGAAATCAGAAAGTGTTGAAGTTCCCAGAGCTGGCAAGAGCAGTGGGCATGACCAGTGTTAGCAGCTCAAGGCCTGAAGGAACAAAGCGGTTGTTGGATCCAGAGAGACTGGTAGCTGCAGAAGGGGAACTTTTGGTTGATAACACAACTACTGCCAACCTGTATATCTGCGGGGAGGGGGCTGAGTAAGCAATGCCTTGACTGCTCCCTTCTCTCCCTGCTTACCTCCTATTGGGCCTCAGAAGTCAGAGTGCTAAAGAGCCTGGGTGATTTAGTCCCTGGAGGTCAGCCTGGTACCAAACAATGTAAAGGTGGATAATGAGCAGAACTCAGTCCAACTGATATGAGTGAAAAAAAAATTCTGTAAAAGGGAAATAAGTAAAAAATATATCATGAATTTTATTCAAATGATTCCTTCTACATCGGGATCATAAGGTGTCTGTCCTATACTGTTATTTAAGCTCTCCATTTGTTGAAACAGATAGTCACGTTGAAGCTACTGCCAGAGCATAACTTCAGTTTTTACAACTTCTCTCCAAATAATTATCTGTCTGTGTGTGCTTGGGGTGCATGCTGGGAGGAGCTTGCAGACAGAGATTTCCAGTGAACCAGTAAGAAAGTAGGTCCCAGATCCCAAACTACAAAAGACAGAGAGAAAAGGAAGAGACTCACCATATGGGAGATTGCACTGAGCAGCAAGGCACCATGGTGATAAGCATCATTTGGCTCTCTTCAGATTTCCAGGTTTCCAAGTTCCTGCACTTAAATCAGATCTACCAAGGGCCATCAGACCTGTCCCTATCAGGCCAGCCCAATATACCCACTATCACTCATTAATAAGTTAATAAGTCCAACTAACCTGTACTAAATTTCTAACCTTGGAGAGGTACATATTAGGGACATAATGCAGCTTAGAGTCTAGTAAGAAATTTAGATCAGGTGGGTAAATAGCCTCAGCATAAGACAATATATGTTGCATGTCTTGCAAGGCATGAAAGCAACGTGTTCCCAGAGTTCAGAGGAAATAGAAGACACTGGGATAATAAGAATATCTGCATGGGAAAAGGGAATGTATTTGAGGGGGGTTTCAAAAAAGAGAGGCTGTCAAAAGAATTTTTTCAGCACCCCCTTCACTCACCAAGCTCACTTCAACTTGTGTGCCTCTGTTTAGTCCCTCATGATGCTACCTGGAAGGCCTGCCTCCATGTTTTCCGTGTCTTCCCTTTTAGTTTCCAGGGCCATGATGACATCCTACCTATTCCAGAAAACTTTTCTCTACTTCTCCAAGACCCCCTGACCTCCAAGATTTGTGACACAACCCCTCCCCCACCAACCGAGAGGCTGAGCCTCACTCTTTACTATCTTGACCTCTTCATGGGGTAGGATTTGTTTTTCCCAAAACTGTGAGCAGGAGCCATGCTTTTTTTCTAAGTAGCCTCCATTTTCCCCATCTGTGTCTGGAAGAGAGCCCTTTCAAAATGGGACCCAGGGGGACATATTTCAGATTAATGTCTTTTATCTCAGCAGTCTGCCCCAGTACCTGGAGAGATGCACATACAGGCAAGATGGGTCTTCTGACAGTGAAACACATGGTTCTGTATAAACTCAGCCCAGTTACAGGGACTCCACACCCTCTGAGCCCATGATCTAAGTTTCCGAGCCATTTATCCAACTCCAAGTTAACATTTTTCTCAAAGATGATTATGGAGGGAAGATGCGAACATAAGCGGAAAAGGTCCTCCGTGCTTCATCAGCTCAATCCCCCTGTAATTACAGCCCCATCAGATGGGAAGGACAAACGTGTTCCTGGGACCTGATTCCTCAGCACTCCTCGTTCATCACCGCTCATTACCGGTGCTCTCTGCCCCTGGACTCCTGCCCTTGCCCTGAAGCACCCCCCTCCTTCCCTTCTCTGGGTCTTGTTCTGGTTCCCTTCCTGCTTGTCCTAAGGACCTGAAGCTGCCAGACCCTCCTTGTGGGCAAGGTAGGAACCTTAGGGCTGCTCTGGATGTCCCCTCTGTGTTATTGCCATCCCTTCATTTGTGAATTCTTGATAGCTCTCCAATGCATTATGCCCCTCAAGAAGGATAAAGAGCAAAAGGAAAACAAACAAACAAACAAACAAACAAACCAAAACAAAAAACAAGGAAAGAGAAAAATCTTTCATTTCTTCTGCACAGTCGGATGCCTTTCCCCCTAAAGTTCATACATAAAACCCAGAACAGCATGTGGTACAGGAAGATAAGACATGCCCAGAGGGAGCTGCAGGCCAGCACAGGGAAGGACTGACTCCTGTAACCCTAGATGGTTTATCTGATGGTCACACACCTTCACATGCCTTTCACGATTACAGTAATTGTTGGATTACTCAAATGTGTCTTTGTGACTATAGATCCAACCAAGCCGAAGCTGGTTTAAAAGTCCAAGTGGAAGTTTCTGTCCCTTTAGCTGAATTTGGTCTGTATCTGTTCATTTATCCATCTTGCATTTCAGTACAAATGTATATTGAGGTCTTACTTTAAAAATATTTTGTGTTGCAAGGTGATACTTCATTGTGGTTTTCATGATTAGTGATGTGAGCGTCTTTTCATGTTTCTGTTGGACATCTGTATGTCTTCTTTAGGAAAATGTCTCTTCAGGTTCTCTGCCTGTTTAATCAAAAAATTTTTTTTTGTTTTTGTGGTGTTGAATTGTATAAGTTCTTTATATATTTTGGATATTCTCCACTTATCAGCTATATCATTTGCGAATGTTTCCTCCCATTCAATAGGTTGCCTTTTTGTTTTGTTGATGGTTTCCTTTGCTGTGCAAAAGCTTTTTATTTTGATAGTCCCTGTAGTTTACTTTTGCTTTTCCCTTGCCTTAGGAGACATATCTGGAAAATGTTGCTATGGCTAGTGTCAAAGATATTATTGCCTAATGTTCTATTCTTATGTGAAATCTAAAATCAAATTAATAAACAAACAAACAAAAAGCAGAATCAGACCTATAAATACAGAGGACAAACTGATGGTTGCCAGAGGGAAGGGAGGATGGGAATGGGCAGAATGGATGAAGGGGAGTGGGAGGTACAGGTTTCCAGGTATGGAATGTATAAGTCATGGGACTAAAAGGTACAGAACAAGGAATACAGTCAGTGATATCTGTTATATACTGCCTTGTTTTTGAGACACCTATGAATATCCTACTCTTATTTATTTATTTATTTATTTATTTATTTATTTATTTATATTTTAGAGAGAGACAGAGAGAGAGCATGAGAGCAGGGGAGGGGCAGAGGGAGAGAGAGAATCTTAAGCAGTCTCCATGCTCAGCACAGAGCTCCATGCAGGGCTCGATCCCAGGACCCTGGGATCACAATTTGAGCTGAAATCAAGAGTTGGACTCTCAAACAACTGAGCCACCCAGGCGCCCCCCTACTCCACTCTCTAGACTTAACCCTGCAATGTGTTCTTCTTATGTCTTCTTATGTTCTTCTTAATGTCTTCTTCTTTGTTTTGTTTGTTTGCGCCAATACAGTGTGATAGAGTTAGAGTGGCAAATGGGTCTTTTTTGAATAAATGAATGGAGTGTTCAAGTATGGATGATCTATGGCTCTTGTTTCCCTTATGCCTTGGATGTCCTCTCTACATACACACTCTTCATGACCTCAGCAAATGGAAACATAATTGTATCAGTTGACCAGGCTTCCAGTCTTCCATATCTGTACCTTCAGGGTTATGGCTGACTGTCCCTTTCTCTCACACTTTATACAGGATTCGTCTCTAGGATCTACCTAGTTTCTCTTCCCATTTTCACTAGGACTAGCCCAGGGCAGACCTTATCATGGCACATCTGCATGTTGGCCAAAGGCCCCAGTCAAAAACTCTGCCTCCAGGCCTCCCTTCTAAGCAGACATATCCTTCTCATGGCCTCCGTGGCCTCCTTAAACAGCATGTTCACATTAGTACTCTTGGACTCCTCATTCTCTATAGCATTCCAATGTACAAGTGTCTCCAGAATATGAATTCACTGTTCTTACAAATTCGCATCTCAGTATTCCCCAATATAAATGGCCAGTTCTTTCTGAATTTGTCATGACTTTCTGCCAAAATCAAAGTACCAGCTTCTCTGAAAAGTCTTCAGAAGGTTCCATACAAAACATGATTCTTTAACAAAGACTTGACACTCTCTCTTATGTGAAATTTTTGTTACTAACCAAAGGACACAAAACTCTTCAGCAGAAAATGATTAAAGCCTAACTAGGATGGGTTATGTATTGGGTTGAGAAATCAGGGGAAGGTATTCTGTGTGAAGTTTGATTGTAAAGCAGTGTTCATGCCATAGAATGATGATGGATGAGTGCAGCAAGCAAATGCATTTGCCATCAACCTGGCCCCTTTTCCTTGTTCTTGACCTATATAGCAGCAGTGTGACAGGATATATAGTTACACAAACAAAACAAACCACAGCATGATACAGATTGTTTTGACGAGTTAGTACAGTCCTAGATACCTGGAAATGATGACCAAGCAAGAGTAAGAGTTACAAACACAGAGTTTGATGAGGCTTTTGGGCTTCATGGGCCTCTTTGGATCCCTTTCCTAATTTAGGATCACTTATAGCAATAGATCCTGGTTGTCTCACTGTGATTGGTAGTCATCATTTATTGCTATACATCTTTGTATGCCTGATTTGTGGGTTTATTCTTATCCCCTCAAACATATTTCACTCATGGAAAGTCGAAATACAAGGATGTATTTAACATGAAATAGACAAGACTAAGGAGACCAGAGAAGGTATAGGGAATATTAGCTGTCATCACATGGAAGAGATGAGAGAGACTGTGTCATTTATATATATATATATATATATATATATATATATATATATATATGTGTGTGTGTATATATATATGTATATACATATACATACATATATACATATGTATACATATGTATATATGTATGCATATATACATATGTATGTACATATATACGTATATATGTGTATATATATCCCATATGTATATATATGTATGTACATATGTATATATATGTACATATGTATATATGTATGTGTATATGTATGTATATATGTATATATATGTATATATATGTATATATATAATATCATATATTGTGTGTGTATATATATATATATATATATATATATATATATATATATATATTTAAAGTTTTTCCCCAGAGCACTTGGGGAGAACTTGTTTGGATCCTATGTATCTTAAAACATCTTGGGCTTTTACTAAAAATGCACATCTCTGCCATGAATTGCTAAAGCTGAAATTTGAGGCTGGCTTGGAAGGACTATAGAAAGGCCCTAGCATTTTAGTGGGGAGGTTGGAATTCTGGAGTCTTAAGTTTTTTAAGTTTTAAGTTTTTCCAAGCCTCCTGAGTTTGCCGTTCTAGGCAGCCTTAATGTGCCTTATTTGTTTTGTACTTATGCCTGATGCTGAAGTGAGCATATACTAATGAAAATTATTATTGACTGGTAATATCGGTTAAATAAATATTCAATTGAATGGATGGATATCACTCTGTATAAATAAACAAAAATTTCAAAATAAGTAATCTTCCAGTAATTCATTCCAGAACCCAGAATTAATGACTTCGGGGTTACTCACTTTTATTGGAAGAACCAGAATATGCTTCTTCTGTGGGTGCTGTTTATCGGGTGGGTTTGTATGTGCTGAGGCACTACTATGTGATTTTATAGAAGTCAATATTTGTGATGGCGTAGTAAAATTGACTGAGCCCTGATCATGATGTCCCAGTATGGTTTACTGAGCCCCAATACCCACAATTATATATGCTTTAGAAGGAAATAAATGATCACATGTAGAAAAATCAGGGGGAAGATGATGATGTCACCAATATGGGACCCTTGGGTGCTCACTTTGCAAGGCTTTCAGCTAAGGACTTAGTGGGGTGCACCCAAAGCTGAGTTCATGGAAGCTGGCCTTGAGCCTATCAGCTTTTGACCTATGCCTCAGAAGGCTCAAGGATCCATTTCATCCTCTAGGGAAGGTATAGCTGTGACCACATTTGTGTTGCATTGTTTGTTAGGGTGAGAAGGAGCAAGAGGCAAAGAAGGCTCAGAACTACCTTGTGAAGGTACCTCATGCCTAGTTCACTCTGAGTGGGCAAGGTAACACATCTCTACCTCAGCCTGGAGTCTAAAGCCATAATCACGTTTATAGTAATACTCTGGAATATGCTGAAGACTAAGGAGATTGACCTTTTGTTGGTCTTTGATGCACTCTGGTTGTCTCTTGGCAAAATCTGTGATGGCCACTTTCTCCCTGCCTCTGCTTTCAACATCCCTAACCATATTAAATTCTAGGATCTCATGGGAATGTCTCTCATTGCCCTGTGACACATAACTGTTCCTCTGCTGCCCCCAAAGCATTTTAGCATTTTGCTTGCATCTTTTCTTTCATCCCCGACTATGGGGGCCTGTCCTCTGAGAGTTTTCTGGCTGATGACTAATGAGCATTGCCTCTTCCCTGGGCCACTGGTTAACTACAGAGAGGGTGTTACCTCTCCCCTGGTATTTGCCTTCAAATGAGTGTTCTTTCAAGGAATCAAGGAACCTTGAAGACATACTGGAATAAGGTTCATATGGTGGGAGATCCAGGAGGGGATTTCTTTCTTTCTTTTTTTAATGGGAATGTGAACTTTAAAATGTAGCTTTAAAATGATTCCTGCCCCTTGCTCTCAAACTAGAAAGGCTAGTTGGCTACTTGGCCCTGACTCTTTCCATATCCCCTTGGGAGGCACCATGTTTCCTTAGTGATTCTGCCTCACAGCTTGAAATCAGCATTAGCTCCTCCTTTCCCCATGAACTAGCCATCTGAAAAGTATTTTCTGTTCCATTCCTTCAGTGACTAGCCCTTCCTTCCCATCCTGTGTGGAATCCCTCCATCCAGCTGACGCTCACTGCCCCACTCTTTCCCAGAGCTGACCTGCCCTCCCTCCAGTGGGCCATAAAGCTGATGCTGCCCTTCTCTTCTGCAAGGCTTGTGACCTTCCCTGCCTAGCAATTTGCTCCATCCCCCTAAATGCTACAGAATGAACGCCTTGCTCTGTGAATCATGTCCATGTGGGGGCTTCCCAGTTCTGACTCCATGTTTCCAATTTCATTTCCCATTTCTCTGCTGTACACACACAAATGCATACACACACAAACACATACTTGCTCGTACACGCACATACATGAACACACATATATGTATACTCAAGTACATTCCCACACAGTTGCACCCACGTACCTAGACACACATCTACTACAGACATAAGGTCACTTTCACATATCTATTCTTTGAACTATACATCTTGTCCCCATCTCTGCTAGAACAACCATGGAAGTCCACTTTAGATGTTACCTACTTCATAAAGCCCCTGCTAAGTCTCTTCTAATATGATGCTACCCCATTTCCTAAACTCCAAGGGAGGGTTGAAGGGGGGTGGGTTACTGTTTATCACATTTTATCTGTTTACTGTTTATCACACGTTTATTTGCTTGAAAACGATATATTTAGCATACATCTAAAAATTATTTTTTCGGAATAATCCAAGAGGTACCACTGTCCTCATTTTGCAGATGAGCAAAGAGACTCTAAGTAGTTGGGTCAATTTCTTTCTCTCTCTCTCAAACATCATTCAGCTTGTAAATGGCAGAGGTAGAGTTAGATTCTTGTGTATTTATTTATTTTTAACTCACATTTCCACTTTTTCTCCTTTTCTATGGGGCCTTGATAAAACACTTTGAAAGATTTGTAATGCTGTTTTTGACTTTCTAATTAAATATGTCACCTTTCTCTGTGTTATATTCTTTAGATCTCCCAGTTTGTAAGGTCAGTGATTTGCCCACCATGTAGACTTGGGAATTCATGCTCTTGAGAAGTAACTGAAGTTCACACAGCATTTCACTGTGCCAAGTTTAACTCTATGTTGAGCTAAAATATGGGTCTTTCCACTCTACTTCAAGGATTGTTCTGAGATGGTGAACATGGAGGCCTTTTATAAACTATAAAGCAGGATACGCATTTTGTTCAATAGACATTTATTAAGCATCTAATATTGCTAGAGACACCAAAAGGAGACCTGGTCTCTGATTTAAAAGAGATTACATTTCAGGAAGAATCAGATATGTAAATAATCTCAGTATACTATGAAGCATGTGACCACTAAAGTATGACTACCTACAAAGACTGGCAAATAGGTGAAGGAAGGTCAGGGTAGGTGTTTCTGGTGCTGGAAGATGGATGATATTGGCAGAACCTTGGAGGATCAGATAGGAAACAGAATTCCAGGCAATGGGGTCAGCAGAGGCAAGCACAGGGAAGATTCTTATTTATTGAAGGAGTAAATAAATTAATGCCTGGCAGGATTTTGTCTCCATGTAAGGTGATGCTTAAGATGACCCACAGAGACTCCTCTGATTGTTTTTAAGGTCTGACTAGGAACCATCATCTCTCAAAACTGTCCCCTGACTTTGCTCAACCAAATACTGATCCACCAAAATTTATATAGAACATTTGGTACTCAGTGTACAATTGTTTTCATTTTCCTTTAAAAAGTTAACTGATAAATAAGTATGATTTGCTATGGTTTAAACAGCTTTACAAGGTGGATATTACCATTTCCATTTTAGAGACCCACACAACTGAGGTCCAGAATGATTAAATAACTGCATCGAAGTCAGACCTGTTAACCAGACCTACACATACAGCAAGGAATGTGCTCTCTGCCTTGTGAGCTGATGCACATGACCAGCCAGGAGCTTCAGGGTCAGGAGGGAACTGGAGGGGTGGCTGAATTAGTCATTGTTTTATGATAATGACCTATGTGGTCAGTGGAAAGGTCAGACAGTTTTAAAGAGGACCAGCAAGTGTCACTTCTTTCTTCTCAAGGTAATGGTTTCTGAAGTCATAGAGGGGAATTTATTCTCTTTCAGACTTTTGAGTGCTCCCTATAAGCCTCAGCACCCTTCCCCCACCTCCAACTCCAGTACAGTTTTTAAGACAGTGAAGCTTGACTTTGGGATTAAGTATAAGGCAAAGGCATAGAATCATGTCTGATTCTTCTTAGATCTCTGTTGGGCTGGGCATAGTGTTCCCACATATTAGAGGGCCATTTAAAATTTGAAGAGAGAGTGGATGGATGAGTATATGAATGAGCTTTAAGTCTCAGTAGCACAGGTGATTTTCTGTGAATGCACCTCTGTATCTACAGCCACCTCCTCTACACCCCACAATGCATCCAGTAGAACCATGACTTTCAACTTTCTTTTTTTTTTTTTTTATTTTTTTAATGTTTATTTATTTTTGAGAGAGAAAGAGAGAGAGAGAGAGAGAGAGAGAGAGAGAGAGAGCATGAGTGGGGAAGGGGCAGAGAGAGAGAGGGAGACACAGAATCTGAAGCAGGCTCCAGGCTCTGAGCTGTCAGTACAGAGCTGGACGCAGGGTTCAAACTCACGAACTGTGAGATAACGACCTGAGCTGAAGTCGGATGTCTAACAGACTGAGCCACCCAGGTGCCCATGGCTTTCAACTTTCTGATAAAAACTTACCACCTCTAGAAAAGCTTCTCTAAGCAGCCTAGATGTTCTCTTACCTGTCATTCACATTCCTTACCATTGTTTGCTTAGAACATTTCCTTTCTTCTCTACTTTCTTTCTGTTCCCTTTAAACACTTTAGTCTTACTGAATTACTGCAAACCTTCCATGAGCCTTTGGGGTGCTGCTTCTTTGAGATGGAACACTCTGCTCTCTTTCTCTCTCTCCTTTTCATCAGGTAAATCTTTTTTTTCCTTTAGGTCTCAATCTAGAAGCCTTCCCTGGTGCTTTTGTCCCAAGTCTGAGTTACATGTCTCTTACCTGATCTCTCTTCTTTGCCCCTTATTGCCTATTTGTACTTCCAATTCCCCTTTAAACTGTAGGCACCTTCAGAACATGAAACTTAATTTATGGTCCTAGTAACTAGGGTAATGTCTGGCACAGTCTCAGTGCTCAACATATAGCTATTGAAGTAATGAATGAATGAATGGATGGATGGGTGAATATAACCAACCTATGTTTATGTGTGACTTTGGGTGCCACTGCATTTGGGTAATACCTTCTCACAGAAATGCTGCTCTCAAGACATGAAATTTGACTGAGTAAGAATGTATGAAAGATGCTTATGAGGCTTCTATGTAATTTTAATGGGCCTTTTATGTATCCTACTTCATTAATAAACGAAAGAATGGAGTACTCCAGCATCTTTTATCTCCCATCTGTATTCAGATACAACAGAAATTTTTCCCAATAAAATTTGAGAGTAAATTAATGATTTTCATTTTCTCAGAAAATCCATTTTTCCCTGAATGGATAGATTGCTGACCCAACACATAAGTGTGATTTTCTGCTTAATAATGGGTACTGACTGATACGGTGCACTGTAAAATGATCTTTGGTCTTATGAATCTGTGGGCTTTGGGTTCAGTGGGTTATCCTCTCTGTAGGGGCAGGTGTGGGGTCATGATGCAGGTGCTCTTACTGTGAGGTCACTGCTCTTGTGGCTGTCACTTCTTGTTGGCTTGACATTCTTGGTCAGCTCATGGTGTGTGGGGGCTCAGCTTGACCTATTCAGTGACTATTCTCTTTGCTGTCTTTCAGCTGTGGGTAGATCGGTCTGGCTACATAGGAAACTGGCCTTGAGGACTTTCCAGTGTAGGTTTTTGTAAGCATTTGAATATCTGTGATAGCCAGTAAGATATACAAATGTGTTTCTGGAAGACACAGAGAAAAAGGTGAAGTAGGTTGAGGGGAGGGCTGGCCACAGATACCTGTGAGGGAAGAATATGTGAGGGAGCTGCCCCATAAATGCTGTTACTCCAGAGAACAGACCAGAAAGGGATGGGAACCTATGGCCAACAGGGGTCCACAAATCAAATCATTTTGTGGGCAGAAACTCCACTGCTGTTAACACCTAGCAATTAGCAAATGCTGGCTACAGACCAGTTTTATACAAGCTCTAGCCAGAAAAAAGTGAAACTAGTTATAGGGTCTATTTACAGACGGGTAGGAGGATATAGGGAAACCACACAGGATAGTGCGTATTCCATGGGGTGTAGCAGTCAAGGACTTACCACCCTTGACCTGAAGGAGCAGAGGTAGGGAGCAATCACTAGGCCCTGGAAAAAGAGAGGTGCATTGAGGGGACATTTTGATAGCTGCTGTGACCTTTGGTTGAGGGGTACAGCCAGCCTGAGGTCACCCTGAAGGGAGGGAGCCAGGATAATAAATATTCCTCAGATCTCTGTCCCATGTGTGCCATTGGTTAGACTCAATCAGAAGCCGTAGGAGAAAGGATCCCATTAATATAGTTGATGTAGGTCAGTCTCTTGGGGTGCAGACCAAGCAAGATAAAGGATTGCAGGCGGTATTTGGAGGGGAAATGGGAAGTAGTCCACATGGATGTATTATCTCATTTAATCCCCACAGCAATTCCACTAGGAGGGCACTAGTATGCCGTTTTACTGGTAAAGAAACTTGCACAGAGAGGTTAAATAACTCACCCAAATATACACAATAGGTGGTAGAATCAGACTTTGAACACAGGCAGGTCTCCTCTGGGGACTGACCAGTTAGTCACTATTTTAAGCTAAGAAATCAGCTCTTGAAAGTATTCCTTTTGGGGTGACAAAGTGTTTTCTTTTTTAATATTTCTGAATAATATGCTTTTGAACATGCCAGCCTCATCTTAGTTGAGTTTGAGTTTGCTCTTATCTGGGCCTGGCTCTCCAGAGGCTGGAGGTGAGCAGGTATGAGTGTGAGAAAAACTCTTTTGGTTTAGAATCCTGGTGGTAATTGGGGTTCTGCACTGCTTGAGTTGAGGCACATGGTAAGAAGAGATACCACTAGTGAGAATCAAGTGGAGGGAAGAGAACCGACAATCATGCCCTGGGTCTCCCTAACTTTGTAGTTCATTGTTTGGTAGTAACTGGTTATAGTGGATTCTACTGTGCACCAATATTCCCTCTCCTGGACTAGTAGATACCTAAGATGACCATGAAGATTCCCAGCCACTGGTATACACACATCTTCTCCTAAGTATGTCCCCTTCTTGAAAGCAGACTGTACCTGATTGACTAACAGAGTACAAAGTCTTGAGCCCCTTGCCTCCATCTAAGGGGCCACCCCAGCTTTAGCACTGCCTGTAGGATGGTCTGGAGTCACGGCTACATCAAAGTTTAATTTCTCTCTCTAGCCAGTCCTGCTTCCCTCCCTCCCTCACAGATGGTTTTCCTGGGAGTATGTCCAGTAAGATTTTACATGCAAATCCCCATTGCATTCTCTTTAAGCATGGAATCAGATTTAAGGCAATGCACTCGGTGAACTTGGAATGGTGGTGGAGAAGCAAGAGGCATCTTGTCTTACTGGCGTCCAGCTGGCAAGAACAGACTCCTACCAGGAGCAGTAAAATAACAATGTTAGGTAACACATGGTAAAGGTTGACATTTGTAGCCCAGATTTAGAGAGAACATGTATTTCAGTTATCCCAAGACTGACTATTCATATCTGTAATCCTGGTGGTTATCATTAATAGATACCTGTGTGACTCTCAAAAGTGCAAATTGCATGGTCAGTGTACCCAGATTCCATGGGCTTATGGGAATGCAGAAAATAGAGGGCCCGACTTGGGGTGGGGTGGGCTGAAGATAGAGAAGTCTACATAACATGGCCTCTGAGCTAGACCTTGAGAGATCAGCAGTAATTTTGTTACAGGAAATCGCCAGGTATCCTTGTGGATAGGAAAAGATAGAAAAGCATGGACAGCTAGGAACACTTATGTGTGCAAAGGAAATAGGGAGCAGCAGCATCAGCAGCAGGAAAAGGAGGAGGCTTTCATAGTTAGAATGACATAAGGAGCTTGTTAATGGGTGTCATTTTATGAATATATAAAACAAGGAAATTGGTGCACGTTGGTCATAGAGGAGATGAGTGCCCACATACAGAATCATGCGACATTTCCTCATATGTCTTGGGGAAAATCAAAAGGAGAAAGGGAACAGATGGCTCGCCTCCCACTGTCTGAGGCCAGACCATTTTGCTTATTTGGGCAGCACTATTCTTTTGTCTCTAGCCCAGTTTGCTTATTTGTCCTGTGAAGATGCCTTTGTGGATCAATGATGAAAATCATGATGTTGATGGAATGACCATTCCTTACTTTTGCAGCCCTTGAAATGCTTTCAAACTTGTTTTGCATTCATTTTTTCATTTCATGTGATCTAAGATTCTCTTTTGTCTGCATCACTGTCCTATGTAAAAGGCAAGGCATGTATTAGTTTTGTCAGTCCACTGAAGAGTTAAAGTCATTGGTTGAAAGAGTTCTCAAGGGTAATAGATGTGGAGCTCAAATGAGAACATGGATGTGGTGGCTCCTACAACAATGGTCTTTCCCCCACATCAGGAGAAGATAATGGTGGATCTTTGCCCACTGATGGCCTGAAAAACCCATCAGTGCATCGATTCTTTCTTTGGCTTCCTTGCCTGGATTTTGGGTGCCCATTAGACCTCCATTGGATGGTGGTCTGCATCCTGAGAGGTGCACACAACAGTGTTTACTGAAATGCACACTGGAAGATTTTTGTGGAGGTGTATGGAAGTTGTTGCTCTTCTGAGAAAATGGTTTTATTTAATTTTAGCTTGGATAGGAATATTAAAAGAATAGTTTTATTTAGTGCCTGCTATACACTTTATCTCCAATTTGACCACAGCCCTGCAAAGGAAGGAGTGTGAAGCTTCTGTGAAGAAACTGAAGTCAGAGTGTTGCAATTTCTTGCCAAAGGCCATAAATGGTATTGGTCAAGCTAGGGATTGAAACTGACTCTACCTGTATCCACATTCAACACCTCTTCTGATGAGCCACTTTGGCTGTCTGGACTCCAGTGGTTTCAATGGGGGTCAAGGCAAGGACCCCCTAGAGCTGCAACCCTTTATGTAGGCATAGCATCCTTTGAGAATGTGGTATTTTAGTTATAGACATTATCCTTGGAAGCATGCATATTTATCCAATATTTTGTATGAAATTTCAGGTGACTAGTGCACTGCCAGAGCTTCTCTGTGGTCTCTAGGTCAGGAGCTCCTGCCCTAGGAGAAGATAAAATTCAGGAAAACAGGAGCAGAAGAGTTTCAGTAGCTCACTTGGCCACCCAGAGCTTCTCATTTTAAGCTCATCTCTGCTAGGGCTTAAAGGGTTTGGGTCTTTGTCTTAATAAAACAGATTATTACCTCAAAGGCTATTAAAGCAGCAGGAAAGAAAGCTGAGCCAGCTGCTGGGCAGAGTGGCAATCCACTATTCTCTCCAGCAAACCCAAGCTTCGGAGAAGTCTCAACTAGAGGCACTAAAGTTTTGTTATTTCAGAGTATGAAAGTTTGGGCAATAATGAAGCTTGGACATTTTCTATGACTCATGCACCCTCCTACCCTCTCCCTCTTTAGATTGACTGTCTGAAAGCAGTCAATGTAAAGTCCAGTTTTCCTGGATAAGGCTTCTGTCCCAAGGCTGTGTCAAGATGATGAAATACATCAAATTGAAAAACAGTGGAGAGGGCTTTTTAGGACATCTTAAAACTGACTTGGATCAATTTTTAAGAGGGCCAGAAAAAACTCTATCTGACTATGAAGAATCTACTCATATCCAGTTACAATGTCAAGATCAGATTTTAAAAGATTTAGATACATATTTAAATATTTATTTAAATTCAATATTTAGATATTTCTATGGGGACTCCCTATTACCTCTTTCTCCAGTAGTAAGGCCATATCTGACACTACCCTAGTCTTCCTATCCCAGTGTATCTCCCACTGCTTCTGGATAAGTAATCTTGGTCTCATTCAGGTCTGTTTTCTTACTTTACCTCTGAAAATGCCATCCCCCACCCATCTAGAACTCCCTTGCTTCTTCTGCCAGTCAATCCCTCTCTATCTAGTATTGCGAAGCAGGAAAGGGCTGGGCAGTCTGTAGATATGGTGTGCCTTCTACTTTCAATGAACTGAGCCTCATTTTGAATGGAGGATGGTATGTTGTATTATTGTATTATATAAATTAAATGAGATAATATATGTACAACAAGTGGCATTTATATCTACTCTCATCTTCCTTCCTCGAGGCCAGAGCAAGTACTGCCTCCTTCAGAATCCTGGAAGCTTAGGGGAGACTTGATGGGTCAGTTGGTTAAGCATCAGACTCCTGATTTCTGCTCAGATCATGATCCCAGGATCGTGGGACTGAGCCTCATGTCAGGATCCATGCTGGGCGTGGAGCCTGCTTGAGATTCTCTCTGTCCCTTTCTCTCTGCCCCTCCCTCAAGTGCTTTCTCTCTCTCTCTCTCTGTCTCTCTCTGTCTCAAAAATAAATAAATAAATAAGTAAATTAATTAATTAATTTAAAAAAAATGAAAAGAAAAAGAATCCTGGAAGCCTTAACCCAGAATTATATTCCTCCCTCTTTCTTGCTCTGCTTGGGCTGCCATAACAAAATAACACAAGCTGGGTAGCCTACACAACAGAAATTTATTGTCTCAGTTTTGGAGGCTGGAAGTCTCCAGATCAAGGTGCAGAGCAGGGTTATTTCTGGTGAGGACTCTTTTTCCTGCTTTGCAGATGACCACCTTCTCATTGTATCCTCACATGACCTCACATGCATGCACATGGAAAGAGGAGACAGAGAAAGAACAAGTTCTTTGGTGTCTTTTTTTTTTTTTATAATGATGCTAAACCATCAGTGCCCCATCCTTATCACTTCTTTAACTTCAATTACCACCTTACTTCAAATATAGCCATATAAGGATTAGTTAGGGCTTCAATATATGAATTTTAGGGGGTACACGTACATTCTAGTCCATAACACAATCCAATGTGGAAACTCCTTGGTACTTACAACAAGCACCCTCACATTTTATTTATTTATTTATTTATTTATTTATTTATTTATTTATTTATTTATTTGCATTCTAGTTAACATACAGTGTAGTATTAGTTTCAGGTGTACAATATAATGATTCAACACCCAGTGCCCATCACAAGTGCCATCCTTAATCCCCATCACCTATTTCGCCCATTCCCCCACCCATATCTCCTCAGGTTAACCATCAGTTTTTTATCTATAATTAAGAGTCTGTTTCTTGATTTATCTCTCTTATTTTTTTCCCTTTGCTTGTTTTGTTTCTTAAATCACACATATTAATGAAATTGTATGGTATTTGTCTTTCTCTGACTGACTTATTTCACTTAGCAAAACGCACTCTGGTTGTATCCACATCATTCCAAATGTCAAGATTTCATCCTTTTTGATGGCTGAGTAATATTCCATTACATATATACCACACCTTCTTTATCCATTCATCATTGGATGAACATTTGGGCTCTTTCCATAATTTGGCTCTTGTAGATAATGTTGCTATAAATCCAAACATTGGGGTGCCTGTATTCCTTTGAATTAGTGTTTTTGTATTTTGGGGCAAAAACCTAGTGGTGCAGTTGCTGGATCATAGGGTAGTTCTATTTTTAAATTTGGAGAAACCTCCATACTGTTTTCCAAAGTTGCTGCACCAGTTTGCATTCCCATCAGTGTAAGAGGGTTTCCCTTTCTTCATATCCTCGCTGACACACCTGGGTTTTTATGCTGTTGATTTTAGCCATTCTGACAGATGTGAGGTGATATCTCACTCTAGTTTGGTTTGTATTTCCCTGATGATCAGTGATGTTGAGCATCTTTTCATGTGTCTGTTGGTCATCTGATGTCTTCTTTGGAAAAATGTCTATTCAAGTTTTCTGCCAAGTTTTTAATTGGACTCTTCATTCTTTGAGTGTCAAGTTGTGTACATTCTTCATGTATTTTGGATACTAACCCTTTATTGGATATGTAATTTGCAAATATCTTCTATTCAATGGTTACCTTTTAGTTTTATTAATTGTTTCCTTTGCTGTGCAGAAGACTTTTATTTTAATGAAGTCCCAATAGTTTGTTTTTGCTGTTGTTTGCCTTGCCTCAGGGGACTTATCTAGAAAGAAGTTGCTACAGCGATGTCAAAGAAGTTACTGCCTGTGTAGGATTTTTATGTTTTCATGTCTCACATTTAGGTCTTTAGTTGAATTAATTTTTGTGTGTGGTGCAAGAAAGTAGTCTGATTTCATTCTTTTGCATGTGCTATCCAGTTTTTCCAATACCATTTGTTGAAGAGACTGTCTTTTTCCCATAGAATATTCTTTCCTGCTCTGTTGAAGATTAATTGACCATAGAGTTGTGGGTTCATTTTTGGGTTTTCTATTCTGTTTTATTGATCAATATGTCTATTTTTGTGCCAGTACTATACTGTTTTGATCACTACAGCTTTGTAATATGACTTGAAGTCCTGCATTGTGATGCCTCCAGCTTTGCTTTTCTTTTTCATGGTTGCTTTGGCTACTCAGGACTTTTTGTGGTTCCATACAAATTTTAGGATTGTTTGTTATAGCTCTGCAAACACCCCCATGTTTTAATATTAAATACTTCCATTGCCTGCCTGCATGAGATGTGTATTTCCAGCTAAGACAACAAGCCTCTGAAGATAGAGAATTGTTTCTCCTTTTTATGTATGACTGGCATGAGGTAGAGCACTTCTTATGATGCCATGAGAGGATGTATGATTTAGGATTGGCCAGATTATGCATTAGTAACAAATAATCCCCCAATGTTGGTGACTTGAAACAGAAAAAAATGTTCTTTTTCTTCCTGCTGTGTACCCATCATGGAACACTGGATGAAGAGGGCCTATTCATTGTAGTCACCCAGAGCCCAGGCAGTCACCATCTTGAACACTGCTGACTGCTGCGCCAGAGAGAATAGAGAGAGCATTTGTAGGGTCTGGCATCAGTCATCAAATGCTCACTGGCCATAATTCATTAATCAGAACTAGTTATAGAACTAGAACCCTATCGAACCCCAGGGGCAGGGCAGGAATCCCTGTATCCTACCATGTATCCAGAAGATGGAGAAGTGGAAATACTTGGTAAGTGTCCCTAATGACCACCACAGTGGAGAAACAGATGTTCAGGTTTCCAGGAGACAGAACAGTTGGCAATCATTTCATGATACTTATCTTATACCACCAGGAGACTGGCTGCAACCTTCTTCTCCTCCTTTTCTATGAAGAATCAGCCAAGAAGAGTCACACCCTCTGTGAAGCCTGGATTGCTAGCTCAGAGTTGCAGCTCTTTGTGATTGGAGGGAACCTTATTTTCTATCTAATCCAGAGACTTGCACAATGATACTGAGAGATCCTAGGAGTGATTCCATGGAGATGTCTCCAGGGAAGGCTGTAGGAAGGGCTCTGGTGAGAGTAGGAGAGACTCTGGTACCCAGCTCTGCTTCCTGTCTGCCTGACTTACATGTTGGGCTTCTTTGTTTTATACCTATCTTTGAAAATATAAATTATGCTACAGAGAGAAATTGCAAACCATGAATGTAGTCCAATCACTTAGGACATAGGTGATTCTGCAACATTGTTTCCAAAACCTCAAGCCGGGATTTATGAACAGAATTGATACCTGCCTCAGTACTGGGTGGCACAGTGTCTCTTACTCACTTCAGGGTACTCCCTTCTGAATAGCAGTCTTCATGACTGCTATTGAGCTGGATTTCAGGGTGCTCCCCTTGCCTGGGAGCTGCATGCACTGCACATTGGGCTGCCCCTCTCTGATGGAGCTGTGAAGCAGCCCATTAGCATTGCAAACAGAAGTACCTCCTCTCTGCTTGAAGTCCAGTGCTTAGCTTGTTTGTACCAATATATTATGCAAAGTAAACTAAGGAGGAATTAGAATATTTTTGTCTGCTGTGTCTCCAAAATCACGGAATCCTAAAATGCTTAAGATCCTTTTAAAGTTGTTTTTCTTTTGTTCCTTTGAAAACTCTCTTTCTGAGTAAGAGGACTGATGAGCTGTCCCCAAACTGCAGCACTTACATGCAAATATGGGAGAGTGACAAAGACCTTGATTACAGCTTCATTTGCTTTATGCAAGATTCCCAAACCAGTTAAAGCCACAGAAAACACAGTAATGGACTCCAACAAGTGATGATGGAGTCAGCGGGGCTGCCTGGCAGGCCCTCTGTGAAGTCACACTCCTCCTTCCATGGGGCAGCACTGGCTGTATGCTGGTGGGAACCCTCAGTGGCTCCATGCGTGCTATCCTCACCCAGAATGTCTTCTCTTCCTGGGGTCTGAAACACTAGCGTTGGTATATCATCCCTTAGATTTTGAGGTCAGTCCTTGTTGAAATGCCTCTCTCACAAAGAGGACTTCATCTTCAAGCTGTCATCATGTATGGTCTCCTCAGTAAGAATGAGTGTGTAAAACCAAGTGTCCCCAGTGTGAGAAGGAAGAGTGGGTGAGGGCTATGAGGAACTGATGACTGGGGGGTTGAGGCACTAGTTTGGGAATGCTTGGTTAGACAAGATTAACTTCAAAAGTAGAAACTGGTAAAACTCCTTGATTTGGAGGTCACTAGGCCCAATTGTTTTTAATGGAAGAATAGCAAATAAATACCAACTGTTTTTTTTTAATGCTTATTTATTTTTGAGAGAGAGAGAGAGAGCAAGCGATCCATAGGCATGCGAGTAGGGGAGGGGTAGAGAGAGAGGGAGACAGTATCCAAAGTAGGCTCTGCACTTACAGTGCAGATTTGGGGCTCAAGCTCGTGAACCATGAGATCATGACCTGAGCTGAAATGAAGATTTGGACGCTTAACCTACTGAGATACCCAGGTGCCCCATACCAGCTTTTTCCTCAAAAGGTATTCATAGTAAACTTAGGAATCTTAGTGAAACCTCGGGGTTACAGAACGAGGGGGTATATACACTTGGACTTCGAACCACCAAAGATATCAATTCATTAATTTAATTAAATACATGACCAAACAGCAGCCATACCACATACATCTTCTCTAATGAAAGTATGCAAAACCTACAGCAAATTCTCTTGATTTATTAAATCAAATTATTCAACTCAATTAGTAAAGGTGAAAGCCCCTGAGCCGAGGAGTACTTCTGCTTTAAGACTAAACCAGTCCAGTTAGGTAAATGTAAAAACTGGTTTACTAAGCTTAATGTCAGGAAGATAGGCAGCTAAAGGGTAGTGACCAAGGGCCCTGGGCCTGGAGCCAGCCCAAAAGCTCTCCAGCCCTTTGCCCACTGCCTGGCCCAGAGCTAGGACTGCTGATGTTTTTCTAGGTGTGAAAGCACATACATAAATGAATGAACAAGTCAGTGGTGATAAGGGCAAGCAGGGTGGCTCTCTGACCCCCAGACACTGCAGATGCCCTTCTGGTTCTTCACCTTCAGACTTCACCAGTAAGAGTCCTAACTCTTCCAGAAACAGATTTTAGTAAAAAGACTGATTTGCTACTCTGCTGCCAGAATAATGGGGCCTAGCAATTGCAAACTGTGTTGGCTGCATAGGAGGGTCTCAGTAAATGTTTGCTAAGAGTAGAGTTTGCCTGGCGTGGTCCATTAAGACATCATAAGTATCTCTTTGTCCAGAACTTGTCCTTGATGAACATGACCTTGTGAAGTTGAAGCCCAGGTGGATGTATTGATAAAGGACAGGGGGGGCAGGGAGAACTGAGCCACTTCATAAAGAGACCTGGGTAAGGGGACAGAGGTCAGGTGGTGTGAAAAGAGTGTGGGACTCAAACAGAAGAGCGAGTGCATCTCATAAGCACTGTTTCCTGAGTGCCTCTCCCAAGCTTTGCAACCTGGAATTCAGTGATGGGCAAATAGACATCTCACTGCTTCTCTGGTCCTCTCTTTCTCTGGACCAAGGAGACATCTGCAGTTTTATACTGAACTTCAACAAGAAGGGGCAAATAGATATCTCACTGCTTCTCTGGTCCTCTCTTTCTCTGGACCAAGGAGACATCTGCAGTTTTGTACTGAACTTCAACAAGAAGCTGGCCCCCCTAATGTGTGAGTGTCTGCCATCCTGAGGGCATGAGCTATGGTGTAACTGGATGGCCGTGCCACTAGGGTCCTGGAGAAGCTTCCCTGGCCTGCTACAGCCCATGCTGTGGATTAGCAACACAATTTGTAATAACTTATAATAATCCTTGAATTATAGCTCCAATTTGCAAATATTGAAATTACCTCATTGGGGCGCCTGGGTGGCTCAGTTGGTTAAGCGTCCGACTTCGGCTCAGGTCATGATCTCATGGCCCGTGAGTTCGAGCCCCGCGTCGGGCTCTGTGCTGACAGCTCAGAGCCTGGAGCCTGCTTCCGATTCTGTGTCTCCCTCTCTCTCTGACCCTCCCCCATCCATGCTCTGTCTCTCTCTGTCTCAAAAATAAATAAACATTAAAAAAAATTAAAAAAAAAAGAAATTACCTCAAGATAATTATAAAATAATATTCCTATAGGTGTCTTCTTCATCTTCTTACTTTTATTGTTAGTAATAGTAGAAGTAGTAGTATTTTACTGCTGAGGCACTGAGTATTTTTGAAATCCTGCCTATTGAGTCCTCTCATCTCTGTCCTCTCTGTCAAACATATTCCAGCCTTTTGTCCCTAAGCTTATATTCCTATAAATCTATGCTTTTGGAAGAAGCATTTACTGGGGGAAGGGAGTTGTTCTGGCAACTATTTCTGTTACACAATTGATTATACTCTTATGCCCATATCTTTCCAGTGACCATGATTAGGCTCTTCTTTAGGGCTTATCTTTCACCTCAGATACCCTTATTGTGTTCTTAGCATGATAAGAATTGACGGACATCTGTTTTCCTCACTCCCAAATCAGAGGCAGCACCAAGATTGGGCTTAGAGACCTACAGCCTTCCATTATCTCCATAAGCTATACCAAAAGTTACTGCAAATCAATAGAAATTACAAGTGAACACAGTATTCTTGCAGAGCAATTGGAACTTCAAAACAGGACCCTCTAGTGACTCCTAGCTAGACTGCAATCCCCAACTCTTACTATAGTTTCTGTTACCCTTTATTATGTTTCCTTACGGGTTTTTATGCTACCTGAGATTCTTTGGGATTTACTTTGTAATAAATGTCCTTCAAGAGATGTGTGCATTGTCACTGGGGTGAAACATTCTGTCTCATATTCACTGACACATAAACAGGGATTGATTTCCTTTATAAATAATTAGTGGGCATGCAGCATAGAGCAGGCTCTGGGGGCACCAGACTCAGGACATGCATAGATGATGGGAATGTGGAAGGGAGGAGGCAAAGGGGATGGAGGAGGAGGAGAGGGGCATCTATAGCAGGAGTCTGCAGGAGGATTGTGGGAAGGTTTAACAGAGGATTATGATCGCCCACAGAAGGAGAGAAAGTGAGATGGCCAAGATCAGTGGGCTTTGATGTCTGGGGCTGGGCTTCATTAGGGTATTCTGCTACATGCTTCTGGGGATGCCCAGATAAGCAAGGCCAGGAGAAATATAGAATCACCAAGTTTCAGAGTTGAGAATTTTATTTAGTCCAATCTCCATCTAATGACTAAATTGTAACCAGGACAACCAGTAACCAGCCTCTGCTATGGCACTTCCCAGGATACAAAAAGGTTTCCAGGGAGAATTAACAAATTCCATTTTTGAGCATTCCAGAATGGTGGATTTGGCATCCCTGTGTTGAAACATAAGGTGACTCCACATAATTTCCACCCAGAGGTCCTTGTTCTGCTTTTGAAATTGTACCCCCATGTGCCTATGACCCTTCCATGAAGACATGGCAGGTCTTCAGGTATCTTGGTAAAAGTTCTGATACCTCCAGAGTCTTCTTGCCAACCTGAGCATTCTCCCTGAACACCTTCCGGTCTTTTCTTGTCCTGCAGAATGCTAGTGATTTCTACCCAGCAGTTTAGTTGGGGTGTGCATGTCTCTACTGCTTTGGCATGTTTATGCTTTAACAGTTTAAACTGAATGAAGTCATGTGTTTCCCATCTTACATTTGGGTAGAACAATTTCTCTAGTAGATCTCACTTTTTGCTTATTGTTCAAATGTGAAGAACTTTCCTTAGAAACCATGTTTTTCCATTCATTTATTCCTTCATCCAACAAATAATAATATTTGGACACAATTGTGTGCTAGGTGCTCTTTTAGTGGCTGGGTATGTACTGGTAAACAAAACAAAGTGCTTTCCTTCTTGAAGCTTACATATAAGTTAGAGGAGAGAAACAATACATGAAGGGAAAGAAAACTAGGATGACTAGGAGGGGCAAGGTTGCTTTTCATATAATCTAGATATGTGCATTGCTGTCTAATTGTATATCTCAGCCTCTGTATTTGCTCCGTGCTTATGTCATTCACACGCAAAGAGAGACAATTTTGCATTAGGCCACTGATAGTGCTACCACTGCAAGTACCACTGATGCCATATATTTGTGTGACCAACTATATCAGATAGAAGCTCTGGAAAGATCATGGGCCCCATGTGGCCAGTCTGATTGAGTTTAAAAGCTTTTAACTTGGAACCTCAGTTATTTGTAAAATGGGGATAAGAATAATATCTTTTAAGGTTATAGTTTGGATAAGATGAAATTTTGCATGTAAAGCAAGTACTAGTTCATAGTAGTCAGGAGGTATTTAGCAAACATCAGCTCCATTTCCTTTCCCCTTTCCGTGTCTGCAGCTTACGTGCTGATAAAAATGTCTGATTGAGAAAGGCTGAGAATTGAGCCACTGGAATTCTTTCTCATATTGACCTTGCTCAATAATTTAGGGTCCTTGAGTATGGTAGGGAGCTTTGGAGTCCATCTAACTGTGGTCCCAATTTCTCCCTGTTCATATCTTTTTCCATAAGCACATCAGCTCAGGAAGATTACTAAAATTATCGTTGTATATGGGATGTGCTATACATATGTATATAGTTTCAGACTGAATTGAATTGTGAAATATAGGATAAAAGTGAAAAAAATCGTTGTAATCAGAACAGGATATAGAATATATGGAGGAGAGATGGATGGGAATTAAATGGAGTGGGAGAAGATATGATGTGTGGATGATTTGGCATGGACAGAACTGGGGGACGGAACTGTATGGAAGGGAAATGGGTTGAGGTGAGCACATATAGTAATCAAAGAACAGAGGCATTTCTGAGACTTTACTCTTTCACATCCTTTTTCTGCAGAGACTCTGAACATAACCATAGTGAGCATCTTGGATCTCCGTGTGTTTTGCACAAACTGATGCCAGTGTTGACAGAGACTTAGTGCTGCCATCAAGGGATTTACACTGCCTCTTTAATGTTCCCCTTCTGTGGTAGCTTTACGGCCCTGCTGTCCAACTTAATAGCTGCAGCTTGCCATTTGGCACATGAGTCTCTCTTTGTCCCAAATGCATGAGGAATGGGAAGGGAAGAGAGGCCCTCTGTGTGCAACAGCTGTGTCTATTTCTGGGCTATGTCTGGGTTGGGGCCCAATGACCATTCTGCCCTTAGACTTTTAACAGTTTCCTGCCCCAATAGGGTGGTTTTTCTAAGGGAATGCTGTATGTGGCATCTATACAGCTAAAGGAACTGGGGTGTCCATGGGTAACTGGTGTGTACAACTTCTCTTGAAGGTGTCTGACTCTCTTAAAGTTGATGTACTGATTGCATTCCTCTTTAACTCCAGCAGGGGCTATATCATATCCAAGTGTCTCTTGGTAAGTGAATGTCATGTGGCACCCCCAGGAGCAGTTCTAGCTGACAGTGATTTATCCATCTTCATTTTCCTGCCCCGTCTTGTCTCAGCATCATCTGGGATTATGGTTAGCTAGCATGCAGTTGGGAGCTAGATCCCCGGGCTAGGGTTTGCCTGGGAATAATTTATCCCAATGGGCTACTAAGGGGCTGATGTTACTGTTGAAAAACTGATAGATAATGTAGATGTGGTATAAGAGAAACAGTATGGGTTTTGAGTCAGACAGCCTTGCAGGTAGGGCCAGGACTAGAGTTAAGCAAGGCACTCACTCTCAGGGTCATACAGGTGCAGGGTCCAAACCTGAGAGAGAGACTCTCCTGAAATTTTACATCTTGGGTACTTTACTTGTCTTACCCTGCACCTGACTCTACTTGCAGGGTTTAAATCCTAGTTCAGCCACTTCCTAGCTAGGACTTTGGGAGAGTTATTTAATGTCATGGAGATTCACTTTTCTCTTCACATTTCTCATGTGTAGAAAGCCAAACACTTCCCCCTCCTAATTCCAGCAAGGATAAAATGAGGTACTATAAGTAAGATGTCAATAGAGGAGATGCTTCTGGAACATTATCTCTCTCCTCCAGTGTATACTCCTCCCTGAAAACAACAACTGACAATAAGAAAACACTGAAGACCTGAGTGCAGTGGCTAAGGGCTATAGTTGATATTCTTATGGAGACTGTTTTAATCTGAGTCCCAAGAGATCTTACAGACAAGGGCTGACCTGTCACACATAGTAGGAACCAATGGGCTACCAAACTAGACTGGGACATAGGATCAATGTCACCAGGTTTCTATGCCTTTGCGGTACTTCTGGAGCAAACCCTCCACCTCTATGCCCAGAGCAGGTGAACAAGGTGTTATCAAGGAAAGCATTGTGTGTCTGGGGTGCTGCCAGCTTCAACTTTACATCTTCATCTCCATAAACACAACTGCTGGTATCCCCAAAATGTATCTAAAACCATCTCATGAGGAATTATGTCTGATAAAGATCACTCACATGCTGGTCTTTCCTCATGGTTCTTACCCCATCAGCATGCCCTCCCCATCCCACTCCTTCCAAATCCTGCCTTCTCCTTAAAGTCCATATTATTGTCCTCCTTCTCTTTGAAGTTTTCCTAGTCACTCCAGCTCACTTTTGTTCCTTTGCCTACTCTGCTTTGGAAGATAGTCATCTCAAGCCCTTCTGGGACTGAAGGAACTAAATTGGGAACTAAGATGTGGTGCTGACTGTGGATCAGGCACTGTGCTGGGCTCTGAGCTCTGTCTCTTCTGACATCATCAAGGTGTTCTGAACTTCTCCAACTAGAGATCACTCAGTGAGAACATAGGGCATCAGACTCAGGGCAAATCTGTTGGAAGCAAGTGATATCCTAGGTCACACAGTACCTTAATGACAAAATCTAGACTAGATCCCAGATATTGCTAACCAAGTTCTCTTTCCATAGTTACTCCATAATCATCACTAAATTATGTACGGCTGCCTTGTAAATATCTGCTGCAGGGCTGGGTAACTGTAAACCTCCTTCAACTAACCATATAGGGATATACTGAAAGGAAGAGGCTGTTTTTGATCAATGTTGTATCCCCATGATACCTAACAACATCTGGTACGTAGGAGAAGCCCTTAAAAAGATCACAAACAAAACCCCAAGCCCCCAAATACTTATTGACTGTAGCAGAGACATTAACATTCCAAAAACAATTCCTACATGGGCAAGGGTTATGTTATCTGATGGGATTGATTTCCAATGTTAGCCACCGTTGAAATCCAGCTGGGTGTGATATTTTGGGGTCAGAGACACCTTTCCCATGCCTTTCATATCTTACAGCATAGACAGCGGCACAATCCCCAGTGTTGGAATCTGCTGAAATCCAGGTGACTGAAAAGATCTAATTAATATGGTTTTAATTATGGCAGTAATAATACCTACCTCCCAGCATGAGAAGGTAGGATATTAAGTTAGTAATACTAAATTTCCCAAGGGTGCTAAGACCCTTTAAGATGAGTTAATTTGAAAGTTACTGATATGATTTGAGAACAAAAATAAGCATATTTGAAAGATTCCAGAGGGGCAAGCAAACATCAATATATCAGTCAAACATGCAATCAGTCAGTAATCCAAGACACAATGTTAGGCTCTGGTTGTAGAAAAATATATGCTACTTCTGTTTTTATAGCATATGTAATGAGGCAGGACAGGTAAAACATAGATCTCTGCCCCCCTCCCCAGGTTAGTTCAGTGATCTCCTCTTCTTTCTACTTCTTACCTTTCATCCTGTATTAGTTGTTTTAATCTAGCTTATGTAACCTTGCATTGTTCTTACTTACTTAAGAATGTGCCTTGCCCCTCAACTAGATGTATAGCCTCTTGAAGGCAAGAGCTTGTTTTGTATTGCTTTGTATCCTCGACTCTTGGCATAGTATTGGCATTGAGTAGGTACCTTGTAAGTATTTCTTATAGCTGGAGATTAATTACCAGAAGAGTCATTAATGTTAGCCTTATTTCTTTGGTGAGTTTTCATGAAGATGGAGAGACCTGACAAAGGATTACTCTTGTAGGAGAGAAATAAAAGCTAGGGATAAGCCAGTAGAGTTGGCTTTTATAGGGCATTTACCAACAGGTTCATGAATTTGGAGTTTATTGTTTAGCAAGTGGGGAAGCATTGATATGAGTACATCAGTGGTGGGAGTTCTAAGGTTTCTGAGAATATTGCTCTGAATGTAATTGTGGGCCAAGTCATCATCTGTGTTGCTAACAGACTATCTTTTGTTATTAGCCATATTCTGGATCCACTGAATCAGTGACAATCCTTTATTCCAATACTGTTCTCAAGTTGCAGACTATCCCTAATTTTGTCTCCTTCTATATCCTTCACTCTTCCGTCCTAGACCTGAGCATTTCCTTTACTTCCATGCTGTGATGTAAGACCTGAAATTAACATGCAATATTAAATGCTTCCTTGACACCCTTAAGCCACCCAGGGCTCCAAAGCCCTACCCATGAGTTCCCTTGCTCTCACCAGATATGTTCCCCATTCAATGAAAAATAATTTCCAGGTGGCTAATTCCCTTATCAGTTGGACCAGTGCACTCCACCAGATCTTCAACCTGATGGCCAACCCATGAAGTTATTCAAACAAGCCAATTACATCCACTCTAAAAACTAGGAGTCACCTTACCCTCATCACTACAGAGCTTGCTTCCTATAACCCTTACTTGTTCCCAGTCTTTCTGAGGGCAAGCCCTGTGTGGCCCTGCATGGAATGTGGTATCCTCCTCCCCTGGAGCATATGTGACTAATAAACTGTGGTTAATCTCTTCTGTCCAGTCTAAGGTATTATGTATTTGGCCATCTCATACTACTCAGGGTGAGGGATCCATCTTTTCACCCATAGGGTGAATAGGAGGTCATCCACACACATTCCTCTTCCTATCCAGTTACTTTGCACATCAATTGCCAACCCTCCTGATTTTCCTTAACTCAGTAGCTGTGGAAAGGGTGGTGGGTTGCTATCTTGGTCTTGGCAGCCCCAATTGGCAGGGCTCTTGTGAGGATTATTATTGCTGAGCATTTGTCTTCTGAGAACTGACCAGTGCCTGAGTTTCCCAAGACTTGGGTTCGGTACCTAGATTGAGAGAGAATATGGCTTACTTCTTACACTAATATTATTTATTCAGTCACCATCTTTTATTGAGCATTTATGAAAACTGCATCCTGAACATAGAAAGAAGTATAAGACAGTGTGGCCTCAAGGCACCCACAGTCTGGCAAGGAGACAGACAATAACATCAATAATTTTGACAGAGACAGATATGTGCTATAATAATGAAATGCCTGTAGTATTATTGGAGTTCAGAGGGACAGCAAAGAGAAGAAGTTCTGAATTTAACCAATGATAACAGGTTTGAGAAGGCTTCCAAGAGATGAGGATATTTTTGAAGGTCAGGTGAGTCTGCCACCTGGATGGATTAAGGGAGAAAAACATTCCTGAGTAAGGAGATGTTATGTGCTGAAGTTCAGACCACTTCTTACCACCTTCACTGTTATAACTCTTACTTGATCCACTGTCATCTCTTGCTTGAGTCCCTGCAGTAGTCTTCTGGCTCCCTGCTTTTGTCCTTGCCTATATCCAGTGCCCAGAGTGGTGCTTTTAAGATGTCAGTTACATCAGTAGGTTGTCTATGGTCTCTCCATTTTGCTCAGAGTAAAGATAGAGCTCTCCCGATGTTCAGGGCCTCACATGATCTGGTCTCCTTAACTTTCTACTCTCTATTACTCTTCTCTTTTGCTGACTCTGCTCCAGCCTTCCTTGAGGCTCTTTGGGGGCCCTCTTCCCCTGAGGGCTTTCACACAGTCTGTTCCTTTTACCCAGGACACTCTTCTTCCAGATGTCAGCATGGCTGTCTCCCTCAACTCCTTCATTCTCTGCTCAAATGTTGCCTTCTCATGAGCATGCTATTTAATTTTAAACCATAAAAACTCTCGTGCTTCCCCTTTACCTTATTTCATTTTCTCTTTTTCCCCTATATTACTTATCCTCTTCTTTATATGTTGTATAATTTACTATCGTTTATCATTTATTTTCTGTTTTCCTGCACTAGATTATAAGCTCAAATATAGTGAGATCTCTGCTGTTTTGTTCACTGGGATAGCCCAAGTTACCCAGAACAGAGCCTAGCACACAGTAGATCCTCCACAAATGATTATTTGTCAAGTGAATGCCTGGATAAATGACAGATTGTGGTGTGCTTCAAGCTGTTTTGTTCACTGGGATAGCCCAAGTTACCCAGAACAGAGCCTAGCACACAGTAGATCCTCCACAAATGATTATTTGTCAAGTGAATGCCTGGATAAATGACAGATTGTGGATGCTTCAAGCAGACAGGTATGTCTGAATGCTTTCAACAAACATGGCTGAAGAAGACCATACCACTAGACAAGGGGCAGTTCATGGAGGTCTTTGTAGGCTCTGGAGAAGAATTTCCAACTTTATCCTGAGGGGATTAGAAGGTCCCTAAGGGATTTTAAAAAGGGAATGGAATAGCAAGATCAAATATCTATCCCAGTAGCCAAGATAGAAAACCTGGGGGGGGGGGCGGTGGGGTGGAAATGTTCACTTAAGTAGTAAAGTCTTGATATTTTAACTTTCAAGTAGCTAGGATATAATCCGAGAAAGTCAGAAATCAATATGTGAAATTTGACTGACATACCACAGAGGCAATAACACTTGGGCAACGGTGGAGGATGGGCTTAGAGTCTGGCAGGCCTGACTGGAATCTTGGCTCTGGACTGCTCAGCAGAGCAACTGTAAAGAGGGCACACAGATATCCTGAACTCTAGATTTCTCATCACGTTGAAGAGCTGGTGAGGATTCAAGGAGATAAGTATAAAGTATCTGGTTTATATCTTACTTAGAGTAGACAGTGATTGTTCCTGCTTTCTCTCAAGTGTGGGATTATGCATGTGTATGACATCTAGGAGATGCCTGAATATAGTTGGAAGTCACCCAGGAAGATGACAGAGCAAGAGAGGGCAAGGTGTAGCTTGGAGACACCACCATGCTGGGTGTGACCTGAGTGATACAGGCAGAATGAGACCCAGGCAAGCCAGGAACGGAAGAATGCTGAGAAATAGACAGACACCAGCGTTTTAGGCTGGAGACAGGTCAAGGAGGAAAAGCTTTGACAAACAACTGCAGAAAGTCTCTAACTGACCAAATCATGGACAGACATCGTCAGGAGAGGGATGGGTGGAGGGAGAGAGCAACAGCAGGGGGCATACACTATGATATGAAGAAGTATGGTTGTAAACGGAAGACAGAATGGACATTTGAACTAAGCTGGATCATGAAACTATATATAGGTATATATCTATATCTATCTATCTATCTGTCTATCTGTCTGTCTATATAGAGATATATCTATATAGAGATATATATCTTTATTTGGCTTTCTGTTGTTGTACTAGAGCAAATTTCCATTTGGGGGAAAGAAGCCAGTAGAAGGAGGATTTGGAAAATGCCAGAAGTAAGGCATGGTGGCTAAGTGTTCGGAGTTTGGGCTGACATTGTGGATTTGCTTCTTTCTGGCTATGTCATCTTGAGAAAGTCACTCTAAACCCCTAAGCCTCAAATGAAAATGAGGATAAAATTATCACCCCCTCTATTCCTGTGTTGGGGTGCCTAGATGGGAGACTTGGTGAAGCCCTTAGCAGCGTACTGAGGGAGGAGCAGAACACTGAGGAAGGAGATAGTATGAAGAGACACATCCCAGCCCCTGCATGGCAGGAGAGAACCTATCTTAGGATGAGGCCCGAGTTTTTTCTTCTGCAAGAGAAGGAGGGAAGGTGTATGGCTTGAGGTGAGGGCAGAAGCAGGGTTTGGGATGGTTGCTAACTTTACCTGCGAAATGTGGGTCAGTACATGTGCAGCCAGGCTGGCTGGTAAGGGCAGGGGTACCCAGAGATACAGGCACAGGATGGGAATCCCAAGCTGCGAGGACAATGGGGAGGAGCTGGGAAGGGTCAACTTCAGGGGCCAGTGCCTAGTGCAGTCACACAGGACCTCATAGTTGAGTTTTAATGCTCTGTGATTTCCACCTTGAAATTTTAATAATTTTATCTTTGAATTGTGTTCTTGAAGTAAATTCAGTGGGAAAATAGGGCAGGTGCTGGGGACTTGGAGCCTGGCTTATGTGTGGTTCTACCTCCCAGGACAGGTATTCTGCTTCCTGTTCCCCTGCCATCACCTGCCTAAGCCTGGGGTGGGGACTGGGGAGGGTTGAAATCAGAAACACACCTGTGCACTGAGATGCGAAGTAAGGCCCAAGCCTCTATGAGGGTCTGCACTCGTCCACCAGCAAGCATCCTTGCACTGAGAGGAATGCAACATTAAATAGCAAACAAAAAGACACGGAAGCAAGAAGGCGGCTTTTTTCCCTGCTCTTTGAGTGAGGGGACTGCATTTTCCATCTGCACTGGGCCCCACAAATTACCAGTGCTGAAGAGGACAGTCATCTGGAGAAGCAAATGGGCTGCAGAACAGACTTGGCAGGGCAGCTGGACTTGGGGGCTCACCAGTCCCTGGTAAGCAAGCAGGATGGGATTCGGCAGAAGCTCCATCAGCACAGACACAGGCGCATAAGAAGCAGAGAGGGCAGGAATTAGTGAGGGATGCCTGTGCCAGGTGAGAATGGTAGAACGTTAAGGGGGCACTATGGAAAGAAAATCCAGAGATCCGGGGTAGTAGACTGGGTAGAGAAGGAATTCAAATCAGAGGGGAAAATGTGAAGATGCACCACGAGGAACGGATTTAGAAGGAGCCAGGTACAGAAGAAAGTAGCTTCGTGGAAGATTTGGCCAGAGTAGGGAATTTGAGAGTTCAAATTTCCAAACTAGAATATTTCCAGAGCAAGTTCCCTTTCATCTCATTAGTAAAGTTTGTAATTTGCCTTTTTTCTTTTTGCCCTGCATTTGCAAACAAAACATTGCTCTCAGATTCAAGATTCAGACTTCTGAATCATAGTGCAACTCATTTTTTTGTATAAGTAACATATGTTTGGTGTCTTTAAACACAATTACTTTTGTATAATAAAAGTGTTGATTTGATGATGCGACATTTTCTGCAAGTGTGTTTAAGAGAGTTTATGTTTTCATAAGTTGCAATGAAACTCAATTATGTATGTGTAATAAGGCTTCTGATTGTTACACTTAGACTTTTCTGTATAATGAAGCCAGCAATTAGAATTTGCTTGCTCTATGGCTTAGGAAAACACACTTGTTTTGGAGACAAAAGACTCTTAATGAGCCCCCTTTTTTGTTAATTTTTTTTTGTTGTTGTTAAAAACCAGTCTATAACTCAAACATATAATTAGATTTCTTAAAGGTTTGGGTTTTTGTTGTTGTTGTTGTTATTTTTTCCCTCTAAACACAAAACAAAGCAAAAAGCAATAACTTTGAGGCACACATTGTTTCAAAGCTATGAATCTTGCTATGATCTGCAGTTTTACCTTAGAGGCACCTCCAGTGCGTAATGTTGTTCCACTTTGCCGAGGAGGCAGAGGCCTGGCTTGGCAGCTGTCTGGTTGAGTGGAGAAATGTTCAGTCTGGACACTGCTTTGCGGTGAGCACTGGTATTCTGCTTGAGTGTCAGCCTCAAGGTTAGCCCGGCTCAGGAATCGTGTCCTGAGGCCTCCCCTCCCCAAGGCTACTACTTACCTGAGGTCTGCCAGTGCTAAGGTGGATGAGCCAGTCCCTGGGCTGACCATGTGAGTGCTGGCAGTTATCTCAATGGCCAAAGAAAGAACTTCCCTTGCTATCTCCCTTTCCATCTCTGCCAGAGTGGCAGCATTCATTGTCCCCTCTTCACCGTTGGCCATTCATTTCACTGCTGGCCATTTGTGTTGTTTCCACAGAAGGCTGTTTCTCCTCTGGTTGTTCTAGCACGTGGGAAGGGCCCATCGGTAAAACTTTCTCCTTTATGTATCAGTTTGGAGGAAGCCTTTGTGCCTTTCAAGATGTTTTCCATTAAGCCTATCATTAGAAAGATTCTGCTCTTAAAAATGCTAAACTATTTTATCATTATTGATCATTAATAGTTTAATGAAAATTCATTTTCAAAATTTATAATATACTGAGAAGTTTTCAGTGATCTATCAGTCAGTGTCCAGCAAGAAAAAAAAAAGCAGAAAACTCTGTCTATGTCAAGCAGAAGAGGATTTAATATAGGCAGTTGGTTATACACATGCTGGAATAGCAGCAGGAGAAACATGGCAGCATGGTTTTCCCTCTGCTGACGCTCATGTGGCTGGAGCTCCATGGCAGGCAAATATTGTCACCATTGGAATCACTACCCTATGCTGCCAGCAGGAACCAAGGAGCTCACACCCTGATGATCAAACTGCCAATGATATTGCCAGAGCCTTCAAATCCCCTGAGGTTCCATCATTGCTAGAGCCAGGAGGAGAATGGCTTCCCTCTCCTTCCTGTTTTCCTGTCTCCAGTGAGCACTTCTCAGTAGCAGCCTATAGCTGGCCAAGGATTCTGGGCCCAACAATTTCCAGGCTTTCATCCCCAGTGATAGATAGGAAGGCAAAGCAGGGAAGAGATGGGTCTGAGTATCAACCTACCATACTGGGGTTGGCACACTGGGGGCATATGACAAGAGTGGTCTAGAAAATACAACCTTGTAATCATCAGCGACATATCCCAGCAAACCCCGACCACAGCTGTGTAGTTCATGTTCAATCAACTCTCTGAGCAGTGGAGGAGGGAAAACACAGTGGGGCATTCTGTCGGGAATTATCAATATGAAGGAAAGACGGGTCAAGTCTGATTGCTGGAATTAACAATCTGCAAAACTAAGAAGTACTCCATTCAGCCCTTCTCAGAGGCAGACTTTTAAATTTTAAACAAAGGATCCAATTAAATTTGATCCAATTTAAATCCATTCAGTTCAGAAACCTTTATTAAATATCTTCGATGGATTGTGCCCTGGGCTAGATAGTATAGGAGTTACAAATTTGTGGCTGGCAGGCAGGCTCTGTGCTGCCACTATAGATCTAAGTTAGAATAGACTTCCGGTCCCCCAAACTCTCGGTTTTGGTTTCTTTGTTATTTAAGTGCATAGACTGTATATCTCCTTGGGAGAGGCATTATCATCCCCATGTTTCATATAAAAGCTCGTTTATACTGAGAATTTCTTATGTGCTAGTACTGTGCTGAACTTTAGAAAAAATAGAAAAGCAACATCTCATGAAATTCTACCAGGATCCTTGAGTTCAGCTATAACCTTAAACTTTATTGTGCTTTTCACATAGATGAAGAAACTCAAGCTCTCAGAAGTTAAAATGACCTGCTCAATGAACCACTGGGTTGTTGGCAAACTGCTAGTCCTTAAGCCCTAGGGTCACACTAAGATGTGGTGTTTCTCAGATAAAGGTCCACGTCTGTGATCTAGTCCAAGGAGTTGTGGTATTATTTAGTTCCAAAGATTTTCACACTTAGTTGCACAGACAAGGAATTTTGTGCATTTGATGTTTATCCCAGCTTTGACATTCCTGAGCCACGTTGCCATGTTTGGCCTCCATTTCTCATATATAGAATGAGAGGTTGAGTAAGAGACTCTCCACATGGAAGCAGGGCTTATACAGGTGGCTCCAATACCTTCCGTTTTCCCTGTCCCATTTACAGTCTAATTTTTCCTCCCATCATACCTGTATCCTCATTGCCTGTTTCACAAGTCATTCTTGTTTCACATAGTGATTGTATTATTGCCCACCTGGAACATGTTCCCTTTACTTCCTACTTGCCCAGAGTGGACTCACTCTTCAGGATCCTCCTGCAGATGGCCTGCAGTCTAACCTTCAGAATGCACAATGTTCTCACCTTCCTGTGAACTCATATTTGGCGTATATTTGGTAGAGGTTTTTTTCTGAACTGCCCACTTGACTGGGCATTTTTATTAACTTTTCACATGGGCAACCATGGTCTCCCCAATGTTTGAACTTTAGAAGTTAGGAGCTATGCATGTGCCATACTTTTCTTGTGTCCTCATAATGCCTGGTATGGACTCAGCACATGTGGGTGTTATGAATTATCAATTAGTGAAGGAGCTGGTGAACCATCTACTTACATGTTAGTGGGTCAGGGGATGGAGGGGCCAATGTGGACTGTGAGGGTTAGGAAGGGGTCCCCTGAGAAGGTGGGCTTAGAGTAGAGTTTTGAAGTTTGGAGAGAATTTAGAAAGGCAGAGGCGATTGAGTATGAAGAGTATAAATGGCATAGTAAAAGTAAGGAGGATGTGGGGAAACAACATGATACTTGAGAGAGTCTGCAGGGAGAACTGTTAGTTGAAATATGTGAACCGATTCGGTTGGTAGATGACAAGCTCAGGATATGGAGTCCATGGGAAATAGACTGGCATCAAAGAATCAAAGGCAGTGGTTAATCTAGAGGGTTACTCGGCACTTTCTGTGTGCTGGGGAGACAAAGTTGAGGAAGACATAATAATTTCTTCTTGATTATATAGGAGTTTATAATGAAGACAGAGGGATGGAGACAAGGTCACAGTGAGCTTCCACACCAAAAGCAATACAATTCATATGAACAGGAGAAGTGTCTCAGGACTGGGCTCAGTAAACCCTGGGGTATGGTAATGATAGGCATGGGCCATGAAGGCAGAGAGCTGGGCCTAAATCTCAGCTCTGGAATTTAGTGGCTGCCTTATCATGGGCAAATTTCTTGATTTCTCTGGGCCTCTGTTTCATTATCTGTAAAATTGGGTTCACAATAGTGCAATAGTAATCATAGGGATGCAATAGTAATCATAGGGTTACTATGAAGATTAACTAAGATCATGGATGTGAAATTAACGTAGTGTAGGACCTGTGTGTACACTCTATAGTTGTTACTGTTGGATATTTATTTAAAAGGAAGAGAAGATGACCTGTGATTGAAAAAGACTGCTCTGGACGTCATGAAGGTGCCATGTTGGGTGGACTTTGAGGAAATGGTAGAGCTTAGCAGACGGAGACTCAAGACTGGGCATGCTAGAGAGAGTAGACAGCTCAGGGGTCTGTGTAGGGATGAGGATGTGTCTGGCCCCTGTGGGGAACAATAGATTGCTCAGTTTTCTGGAAGCAAAGGGTGAATGACAAAGAGAAGAAGTGACAATTTGGAGATAGCGAAGGGCTATGCAGGGCCTTACCTGTCAGGTCGTTAAGCTTATTCTTACTGGCGCAAGCAAGGAAGTAGCTCTGCCAATGAATGCTGTGGACAGAAACAGGTGACACCAGGCATGGCTGGGGATGGGATCCAGAGCAGTAAAAAGGCCGGAGGGGCACTATCCCCCAGATCTGCTCTGGTTAACCTATTGAGGGAAATTCACTTTTTTTCAAAGTCAGTCTCGGAGAGAGAAAGCCATGTGAATCCAAATATCCGGGCAGCAATCCCCAGCGGCACCAAAGGTAATGAAACATTGGTATCTGCCGCTCTTATCTGTTATTGCTGATATTCAGATAATGATGCCAATACCCAGCTTGGGAGGGAGAAGGAAATGCTGCTGGTGCAGCTTCTTTAGTTCATCTCCTGCAGGGATGAGAGGAAGGCCGAAGAGGCAGGGAAGGCACCCTAAAAACAAACCCTCTTCCTCATCGTGGTGTAAAGTGGGACCAAAATAAGCTACTCCCTACCACGAAGAGCCATCTGAAAATGATTAAAGTTTCCCCACCCTTCCTGCTGGCTGTAGTGCTTGGTTTAATAACAATTGCACCTCATAGCTAAATAGTGTTTTATAATTTTCAAAGTGTTCTTATATCTAGTATCTCATTTAGTGTGCATCATGAGGAAAACTAGACTCAGGAGATGATAGGACTCAGGCAGGGAACTTGTCTAAGGCCATTTTGCCACCTCTAGCTCATCTTGAAGGAATTAGGTCAAAGTGGGGAAGGTGGAGAATAGGGATGCTCATCAGGTGGTCTCTGGTGGATCTGAGATCAGAACTGGAAGGTGAGAAGCGGAGTGGCAAGCCGGCCTTAGCTGCCCCTTCCACACCTATGACAGGCATTGACAAAGGGTCATGACAGGCTTTCCTCTGAGTGCAGACAAAGCCTCAGGGTCCTTCTCAAAGCTGTGCTGGGCAGCCACTACCAATTGATCAGAGCTGGCACTCAGGATGGATTCTATTTGCTCTCCTGCATTAAGGCATTGTCCAGAGCCTCTCCTTGTTAAAATGTCAATAGTGGAATGTTAACGTATTAAACCATTATCAGCCCCTGGCACCTTCATGTGAATTCATTTGTCAGATTGCTGTGTGCAAGCCCTCAGAGGAACTAATCTGGAATGGAAGAGTTTGTTTACTAAGGAGTGCAAGCCTGGTAGGAGCATGATCACTAGTGGTGACTCCTCCTGAAGATATTCAGATTGTTTAACAATCTCTTGAGAAGATGTATTGTCTATATTTAAAAGTATAGTATGAGACCTTGGGCAAATCACTTAACCCTGTTGGGTTCTATTTCCTCACCTGAAAGATGAGAGGATGACATCTGATCTGCCAACCCCAGAATAACTGTGAGGGTGAAAGCTTGTGAATGTGTTTTGTATTTTATAAAGTATTGTACAAAGGCAAGGGATGATCATTTAGCTACATTAGGAAGAGACAAGCTCCCATTCCTCAAGTCAAATGCACATGAAGGGTAAGGAAAAGAGAAAGAGAAAGGAATTAATATTTATTAGGTTCCCAATTGCCATTCATCTTAAATATATCAGCCCATTTAATTTCCACAACCACCCAGTGAAGTTGATACTGTTGAGCCCGTAGTCCTGTGGACCACATAGCCAGTATTTTTCAGAGACAAGATGCAAACCCTGGTGTATCTGAGCACTCCTCATACATTATAATCCAGGGCTTCACCCGCACACATGTGCATCCTCTCCTTTGCCGAATGCTTCCTGCGGAATGAGTTAGGGACTCAGGTCAGAGTGAGATAGGTGGAGAACAGCAGCTGCCCTGTGACCAGAGCCCTCCAGCCAGGCAGTGCCGGCTGGTGATTTGGAGACCCACAAGAAATTATTAGAAAGGCATGATGGGAAGATCGGAAAGCTGTTCTCCAGGGCTGCAGCAGGGTAAAGGGCAGCCAACTAGAACAGAAGCATCCAGAAGTCCTTTGTACTGGTGTGGTTAGTGCACAGTCCCCACGGGGGCAAAGATTAAGCCACAGAGGGGCAAGGCTGGATTTCAGGTGAAAGCAGCATGTATAGCTGTCAGAGGTGTAAGTGTAAATCCCAAAATGGGCCAAACTATCCAGATTCTCTTTGAACATTTTAACCATCTAATCATCTATTCTAGTTATTATCACTGTATCAAAAATGGATATGCAGTCTTGGTACATATGGCCTAAATGATACATGTTCATTGAAATGCTTAAGAAATACAGTGGCATAAATAAATGCCAGTTGTTTGAAATACTTTTAGTTTGGCTTTCATGTGTTTGAGGAGTTGCATGGAGTTTGATGAAGTAGACACACATTTGCTGCGTACTTTGGGTGTGGCTGGGTGGGATTTGATGGTTTGGGGATAAGTGATGCTCACTCCTACAATGTCCCTGAGGCAGGTGGAGGTGTAAAAGATCATTTCAATGTAACAACTGATTTTTTCATGCTCTCGTACTTAATACCTCAAGTCAAACATCTTTGACATACTGGGCCAAATAATATGGAATACCGGTTTTTTTTTTTTTTTTTTTTCATGCTCTAGTTAAACATAGTTTGTACCAAAGGCCGAAGGTAAAGTTGGAGGAGGGGAAATGGAGTGCTATACCCACCAGCGTGGAGCTGGCCTATCTTCCCTGCCCTGTGGTTTTGCTTCACTTGGGAGAGAGAAAACTCAGAGCACTTACTCACAGAGGAGAGACATTGGGTCCGATGGGTTCTTCTACAGCATGGAAGGAGGAATCTGCAGAAATAGCATCTCTTCTGGTTTCTTTACTGATGTGCAAATCTGTATAGTCATGCTTCCAGGACGCTAAGGGGAAAAAATCTTGAAGGATGTGGGATGAAAGGAGGAAAAACAGCAGTACAAACAAGAACCAGAGATAGGGAAGGCCGAATTAGTAGACCATAGCTCAGTCTGCAGGTCAAGGAGTTGTCATATTATACTGCATACAGAATGAAAGTAACAGCCACAGCTTCTCCAGCACTTCAAAAGAATTTCAAAGTGGCATTCTCAGCTCTCTCAAAGCCATGGCCCAGGGAGAGGCTGCAGCGGCCTGGCACAGGATCCTGGATCACAGGATCAAGAGACATTCTGGCTCTTTTATGAACAAGATCACTAATTATCAGGAAAAAGGATTTTGCTTGTTCTATGAGGTGCCAAGGGATAGAAGCAGGTCCTAGTGATGGGCATTGTGAAAAGATGTATTTTGACTCATTGTGTGATAGATCACTCTAACAAAGCAGAGTGGTCCAAAGATGGAATATTTTGCCTTAGGCTCTCCTATTCCTGTACCCAGTGTACTGACACTTTGGACTAAGTTTGCTGAGGGTGTTTAAACGACTGGTTCCTAAACCTGACTGTGTATTGGGCTTACCTGGGGAATTTCTTGAAAAATATGGAATCTTAGCCTCCTCCTCTAGAGAGCGTGTTTCAGGAAGTAACAGGGAAGAACTGGGAACTTATATTTTTAATAGATTTCCAAGTGACTCTTGTTTGTTGAAGAATATCTGGAATAATTTTTTATGAACTATATTAAACCAGTGTTTGGGTAGTTGCACTCAATGTTTCCAAATCCATTCCTCTAAACTCAGTTAGAATTCCAGTATTAAATCCACCTCAAATTTCTAGCTCTTTTACTCTGAGCAAGTCAAGTTCTGTGGCTCCCTATTGCATTCAGTGCTCCTCTCTGAGCTCCTTTCATGGGCTCCGTGCACCCCAGGTCTCTGTCTAGCATGTCTCTATCCAAAGGAGCAGCTGAGTCATATGGAACAGTAATTTCCAGGTTAGATTAATTACATGAAAATATTTATGATTTTACATTAAAAATTCTAATAGTTTATCCAGTAAGCACTCCTCTAGAAATAAAGTAATAACCTCGCTATTTTTATTAGTATTGATAATAATGATTATTTCTCAATAATGTTATGAAGGTATGTATTTCTTTAATTCAAGAAAGCAACTACCCAGAGTCTAGCTTGGTTTTCATCAATCAATCAATTACTCCTCCGTCACCCGGATATCATTTTATCTTACATGTATTTGATAGAGAGAAAGTAAACTGAATCTTTTTACTATCTTATGCATTTGGACACAGGATAAATAGCAGGAAGAGGAAATGCTCAACTCACAATTCAGCCGTGCAAGAAATTTCTATCCTTCTTGACATGACAAAAGTGACTCCTCAGAATGTGACTCTGGCACTTAAGTAGGATAGCATGCAGGTTTGGACAACACCTCCTGACCCTGGAGGTTTTCTGTGTGCTCCAAGCAGACAAGGCCTTTCTAAATGTCATGGCTTGTTTGGGGTCACTTGGCCATACCACGTGGGGGTCAGACATGTGCAGACAGAACGGCGGTTGGTCTATATTGCATGACAAAAGCCAATTACAGAGAGGAAAAACAGCCCCATGAGGGTGGGTCAGAATGAGCAGTGTGGTATTGTAAGGCTGTATTTGAACTCATCCTGACCCAGGCTTCCTGGAGAACTGATGCTCACAGAGAAGGGGACAGCACTGAGCTGCTATAGAGCACCATAAGCTGATCATGAGAAAATGAGAGAGAGATTGATTCAGAATTAAGCTTAAGCTTAGGACCTCACCACAGGCAGCAGCAGAGTGATGATAGTCTAGGATCTGGATGCTGCAGACAAATGTGAAGGCAGCCATATACCGTGGGAAGACCCACAGTGAGAGGGGGTTGGCTACACTAAGGCCAAGAGCAACAGGCGAAAGATGAGGTGACCCAGCAGTACGTAATGTGAGAAATCCTTCCTTCAGGCATCCCATTTGGGACATGTGAACAGAGGTCCCCTCCTGGAAGGGAGACATATTAATTCTATGACCTTAAGGACAAGTTGCAGTACAATGACCCACATAAGGACTGTGAGTGACAGGCCCTCAGGGGCAATCAAGATACACTTAGAATTGATGCAAATCATTGTGCGTGGCACTGGGAAGGTCATGGCGACAGTGAGAGAGATATGGTTTGACCTGAGAAGTGAAGTGGATTTGGAAGGAAAAACAGAGATCAAACCACTCAAATTATAATATCCATCCTTTCTTTTTTCTTTAGTAGGAACTCTGCAGATTCAAAACCAAATCAGTTGTCACTATCAATGCAGATACCTTTAAGTGAAATAGCAAATCACAAAAGCTAAGGATCCAGGTATTGTAGATTAATTGCATTAAGCCACCTGTTTTCAGGTCCCAATGTTAATCTATTCCCACACTCTGTCTCCTTTTTGGATCTCATGTTGTTGCACATATCACTTTCTGATTTGCATTATAAAAGGTATTTATTGAGGGAATGCTGCAGATCGCAGTTGATGTTGGTGTCTTGAGGAGAAGTAGGCCATTTGATTCATTTTTTTATACCTAATTCCCCCATCTCCATGCTCTGTATGCTGCGTTTCACATATTGAACTACACGTGCTTTATGAGAACACCGTCCTAGACACTAGGGATATACTCAGGAACAAAACAAAGTTGCTGCTCTATTACCTAATTATGAATAAATAGTACTTTTATTTTTTATAGTTATTTATTTATTTTGAGAGAGAGAGCATGCGTGCACTCATGCGTGCTCATGGATGAGTGGGGGAGGGGCAGAGAGAGAGAGGGAGAGAGAGGAGAATCCTAAGCAGGCTCCACACCTTCAGCTTAGAGCCCAATGTGGGGCTCGAACCCACAAACCATGAGATCATGACCTGAGCTGAAATCCAGAGTCTGATGCTTAACCGACTTAGCCACCCTAAATAGTACCTTTTCTGAAACAGCTAATACTGTTAGAATTAATGGTAACAGATCCTATTAACTCTCTTCTAATGTAATGTGCACATATCTTAGAGGTTAGTTGGACAAGAGACCTCATGGTGCAGGCAAGGAATGAGCTGGTTGTCAGAAGGGTCAACTGTATGAACAGGTGTCCATAGTGTATGTGCTTGGGAGGAATTTCCCCCTCGGGCTCTGTAAGGGTTAAATACACAATCTCAAACAGTTAAATACACAGTTTCAACTACTCTGTTGGAATTTTGACTCCATTGCTATTTTAGGGCATTGGTATCTTTCAGTAGAGTTGTGTGTGACCTGGAGCAAGTGAGTTAATCGTCATATTTTGTGTTTTCATCTGTGAATGGGGGATAATATATTTAACTGATCTTGTTGTGAGGATTCAATTAGGTAATATGTCAAAGTACTCAGCAAACAGCCAGGTACTTTGTAAGCACTCAATATGAATCAGTCAGACTTTCAAGGAGCAGTTTGTATTATTAGTAGTGCTTTTTCACTTGCATGGATTGGACATTTAGTCTCCTAGATGTCAGAAACCATGCCTCTATTTCTCGTGGACTTCATAGCAACTAACACACAGTAGGTCTAGTAATTTCTTGTCAAATTGCTTCTTTTGGTTCTTCTTACAAATTCTACCAAATTGCCTTGCCTCCTGCTATGCTGTTCTGATACAGTGTCTTCATACCCTCCACGTTTTGTGGTAATAAAATGTAGCAATGAATGTAGTCATGGCATTAATTACACATGGTTTATGCAGCATCTGAAGTGAGTGAAAAAAGGAGAATTTGATTACTCCAAGGCATCAGGGCCTTTCAACCAATAATAATATACTGTCTCTACTAAGTACTTCTGGATGTTCTCTGTAGACGGGACATGCTGTTTTATATACAAGGGGCATAATCCATTCCTATGAGATCATGTGGTCAGAGAGTCAAATGACTGCCATACTGAGTAGAGAGAGGGCAAGGGATTCCTTTCCTAAAAAATCCACAGTTTTAGTTTTCCTCTTCTAGAGCTGTAACACAGGGCATTTGAGAGGTGACAGTACTCTATGAGGTCATAAGGAAAGAGATGTATTGGAGCAGAAAACTATGTGTGGGGCCTGGAGATTGAGGCTAATTTTCTGAGATTCAGTATGTCAAAGAAAGGTTGTACATGCATGTATGTATGTGTGTATGTGGACATGCTTGTGAGTGGGTGTGTATGTGCATACACAAGGCTTATATGTACATGTGTGTGCATGCATAAGCATGAGTGTATGTGTGTGCATGTGAGTGCCCTGTATATGTGTGTGTTCTGATTCTCTGTCCCCAGTCCTCTGCCCCTTTCTTTTTGCTGGGTTATCTATCTATCTATCTATCTATCTATCTATCTATCTATCATCTATCATATATTTAGTTGGCTATCAATCAGCTATATATTTTTATTGAATAGCAAGGCTTTATTGAAAACACTCTATGGCAGGCACCCAGTCAAATGTATCTATGTAACAATCCTTGGAGGTTACCTTGAGGAACCAAGACTTGGAAAGTCAAGTAATTTGCCAAAGGTCAGCCACCTTGTGAGTGGCCCAGCAGGGGTTCAAGTTCACTAGCACTGCTGTATCTATAAGGTCTGCTTTGAAGATTCTGCCTTCTGGTCAATGTGTCTTCTTTGCAACACTCTCATGTTTTTCAAATTCCTTTTTCAAATTCATGTTTTGTATCCAGAAACCTAGCCATGATTCTCCTGGAGTTGTCTGTCTGTCAAATTAGTGTCCATTCCTATAGCCATGCCACCTTTCTTCCCTTAATATAGTACAGGGCAGCATTTTTAGTACCTGCTTCAGAGTAGTGGGATTCTATTTCCCTGACATTGTACAAAGATTATTACTTTTCAGACCTGGGCTCCAGAGCCCATGGGGATTTCCATGATGAATTTACAAAGTATGAAGATCAGTCACAGGTTCAGTAAGGTGGCCAGAGGGTAGAACTGACCAGAAGTTAAGAGAAAGGGATGAGGTGAAGAGGTTTATGTGACACTTGGCCTCCTGAGTGCCTCCGGGTCATCTTGGAACCAACAGCAGATCCAGAAATTCTACGAGGGTCCTTTGTGCACAGACAGCCATGCAGATCAACTACCCACCAACCCCTGCAAAACCACACAGGAAGGAGGGAGTGGAAGCCTTCCAGAGTGTAATAGTGGAAGCCTTCATATGCAGGCTTCCCCCCACTCAATCTGGTTTGAATGCAAGACAAATTTTCCCTGCCCGCATGGTCTCTCTTAATAAACTGCCATAAAATGTGAAAATTCCCACTCTAAGATAAAATATCAAAGAGGGCTGATAGAGAAAATAATGGCTGTATTAGTAGCATCTTAGAATGAATGCATTTACTGGACTAGTCTTTGAAGGAAGCAGTGACCTGAGAGGCTGAAACTGAAGACTGTCAAGTCTTTATGGCTGAGCTCTTCAATATGGTAGCCATTAGCCACGTGGGACTGTTGAGCACTTAAAATGTGGCTAATCCAAGCTGGTATGTAAGTGTAAAAGATGCACTGGATTTTGAGAATGTATTATGAAAAGATGAGCCCAGCCTATCTCATGAATAACTGCTTTATATTAAGTGCATGTTGCAATAATAATTTTTGGATACACTGGGTTAAATAAAATATATTTAAATTAATTTAACTTGTTCCTTATTACTTTGTAAAATGTGACTAGTAGAAAATTTAAAATAACGTATGTGGCTTGCATTTGTAGTTTTGTTTATACTTCCTATGGCTAGTGCTATTCTAGAAGTATAGCCCAGTGAGGGTCTTTGGGAAATGTGGGATTTCTGTGTACAGCGTTGATGGTGGGTGCTAAAAGTATACCTTACCTACATTCCAAGCTCTCTCAGTCAGAACCTGCCTATATCAGCTTATGAAAAATGGGTCTCTTCTGGTGAAGCAAATATGTGTCATACATGTGCATAACTTGGCACTTTCTTTCCCTAATAATCAAATCAGCCATTTGTCTTCTACATCTAAAACATCTTTCTAGGAGAATCATATTCCGTACCTACCACCTGTCTCTCACCCAGTCTGCTTTGACAGGCTGGTCTACTCCTATGTACTCATTCCTTGTTCATACTGATATCTTAAAAAAACAAAAACAAAAACAAAAAGAAAAACAAAAAACCCCAACTCATTATCTCACTTGTGTCTAAACATTAAGCACCCTCAAGTCTCATGAAACCTTCTTTGAATGCATGGGTCCTCATTAATCTTCCTTCACTGACCTTCTTGGTTACTTAGTTCCCAAACTGTAGCTTTGCTTGCATACTGTCCATCATTCTTCTCTCACGTCACACATATAGGTCTTGTCTTCTGCGTCATATTTTATCTCCTACTGCTAGACACATCAATTTGTGTCTAACAAATACTTGATTGTTAGCATCGCTGTTTTGCTCTGCCTTGTCATGTCCTCCCATTAAATTTGTACCCTTCATGGGTCAAGGTGGTGATGGCAAGCAGCTTGAGGCCAGGTCCTGTGATTTCTGCATTTGAGGGTTCATTTTTAAGCTTGATATTGCTCACTCAAAATGTGTCCATTTGTTACAAAAAGAAGGACTTGGTGGCTTCTGACCTACCATGACTTGTGAGCGCTTGGCTGGGCTAGCTGCCATAAACGTGTCCCCTGTGGGCCAGACATGATGCTTGTGATTCTTCCAGCAGAGACGTGTTTCCCTTTGTAACTTGGTCTTCTTTGAATATGTAAAAGCCCTTTGAGAAGGAGCACTTATTCATCCCCTCACCCAAGAAAAGAGTGAGGCTGTTGGGAGATGCTAAGTGGGATTCTTATGAGAGTCCTGAGAGAGAGAAAACATTCAGGAAGTGTGTGTGTGTGTGGGGGGGGGGGAGCTAAAAATATAGTTGGCCTTCTTCCCAAAATTCCCGGGGGCAAGCCCTTTCGTGGGTCTAGAAAGAGTTCGCATCCCTGCTCTTCCTTCGTCCCTGCAGAGCCAGAGCTGGAGCAATAAACCTCGTGTCAGTAAATCAACAGAGCTGAGAGATCAGTCAGTCAGTCAATCTTAAGAGCATTCTTGGATTTGTGGATGCCTTGAGAAGGATGCTTAAAGAAACCGGGGATAGGGTAGTTATTAAAAGAGATTAAAGGGTATTAGCTAGTGCCTCAGCAAGTTATAATTAAAAAAAGGGAATGGAAAGGAAACAGGAGACTAATTTTTCCAGTCGCTGAAATTTCAAGGAGGAGTGAGCTGGCCTGTGAACCATTACTGCTTTATATTAATTCTCCTGTATGGTTAAATCTAACCCAAAGACACGTCTTTCTCAGTTGGAAATGTCCTAGTCAGTTTCACTGTATAATATAGAGAGGAGGCAGCCCGGGAGGCCAGGCAGCCATGTTAACTTCCGACTGTATTATTCTCTGAAGGATATTAAATTCTGTTCTGAAAATAAGTGAATTATTTCTAGGTCACACCCTTGACACAAGGAGAGGGAATTATCATGATGTCCATCTGGGGAAGTTGAGTCCAGGAGAAGTAAAATAATAGATCCTCCCAGAACACCCAACAGTCATGTATGTACCACTAAGCAGCCCCATTGTGACATGCACAACAGTGATTTAGTCCCTTTGCTGGTTGTTAGGATGGCAGAAGGAAGGCAGGAGGCCACATACCAGATGAGGTGTAACAGGGTCTCTCCAGTTCTTCACTCTCAAAAAACTCATCTATTTAAAAAGTCTTAGATTTCCCATTAGAAGTTCAGTAACTTCAGACATCTCTGTTAATATGCAAACTGAGCAGCACCATGTTTCATTGATGCCATTCATCTACCCTTAAGTAAGGATTCAAGGTCTGAGAACTGTTTTTGGAGAAAGGCTAGATCATTATATTAGTGGGTAACTGATGAAATAGTGGAATAGACCCAATATTTCACCCTCATACTTCTGCAGAAGCTTAGCTTTGATTGTTAATATGTGTAATTTTATTATTTAAAAAAGATCAGACAACAATGTATCTAAAGCTCTTGGTATTACTCAAGAGAGAACATTTTTTTTTAAAACTAGCCACACATCAAGACTTAAATGAGACAAATGTCTGGTTGTATGGAGACTTCTGGGTTTCTGGTGGATTTTTAAATTTTTAATCCCTATATTCAGGGTTACATGAATTTAGTAGTCTCATAAAACTTTCCTAGTCCATAGCAGATTAGAAAGAACATAGGGAAAAATGACAGAATCAGAAAGTGGCAGCTGACAGTCTGAGAAAAAGAGAAAGAAAAGAAAATTTTAAAAAATCGTAAGATTTTCAAAAGGCACAGCAGTCTGAGATCAACTGTCATAGCAGCTAACATGCTTTATACGTCAAGACCCCCTCAGATATCACTTTGTGCCATTGCAACAACCACTGATTTTCACTAGGGGTGGCCGCAAGGCATAAGAAAACACTGGAATTAGATTCAGTTTCTATCCAAGGTCTAACTTAAGACTCATCTCCTTGAAGAGGTCTTCTTGCCCCACATCACATAGCTTTCTTCTTTGATTTCCACAGCACTGTGGCAACTCTGCTGATTGATCAGTGATTATTGCCTATCAATCTATGGCTTTTTTATTACACTATATTCTGTACAGCCTTGTGGTAGCTTTGCCTCCCCATCCAAGGGCTTGCTTCTTTAGGTCAGGGACCTCACCTCTTCTTTCTTCCTTCCGTTTCCTAATTCCACAGGAAGCATGTATTTACTTCTGAAAAATTCTTGATGTGTAGAATGTCTAAAAGTGAATCTAAGTAGAGTCTTTTCTGTACCCGTGAGCTTTTGATTGGCTGATGTCCATTTGTCTCCTTGTCTGTGAAATACAAATCTCCAAAAGTCTACTTCAGGAATGTCTGAGATACTTTTAAAAATTTGTTCTCTACTTCTCATTGTCTAGGCCCATGGCATGCTCGGTAACCTTGTTGCCTAACTACACCCCAGCAGAAACACATCTTCTTCCAAGACTTGAAGTCCCTACAGATAATAAATATATTAATGCATTGATTTATTGTTGCAATCCTAACAATTGGACAGAGCTAATGCAAATTTCTCTCCTGTATTTTCGTTTCCGCTGTTCCTTATCTATCCTACCATATCTTTGGCCACGGTAATTTCTCCCCAGTTTCTCCTGTTCACTTGCCTCCCTCCCTCACTCCTCTTAGGTCATAGTGAGTGCTTCTGCCTGGATCTCCCTCCATCCCCAGGAGTCACTGTCCTTTGCTAACAGACCCTTTACTCCCTTGCATTCTTTGCTGGTGAGGTCACTTCATCAAACTAAAGCTCATTAAAGGAAAAGGCAGAAAGGCGATTCAGCATCCTGACCCCAGATATTGTAGCTGAAAAAGCCCTTTGCCTTTTATATTTCAACCTGAATAGGTGTATGACTCAGTAGTGGAAGGATTTGTAGCTGACACTCAATAGAAGCTGCTCTCGAATTTTGACAAATCCCATCTTGAGCCAAGAAGAGAAACAGATATTGATCCTAAGTGTACCTAATTCATCTCTGCACTTGTAATCCCAAAAGAAAATGCCTTCTATGACCAGAGGGCAGTCAATATTTTTTCCATCTTGTAAAATAAATAGCAGTTATTTTGGTGTGTCTTCATGTGTCTGGGGCACCAGAAGTAAACAAAGAGTTGATTTTTTTCCTCTTTCTACAGTTGAGTTATAATAACTACTGGGTCTCTTGTTTGGGCTAATTAAAACCACATCAAATAATTTGGATTGATGTGTGACCAGAGGCAATTGTACCATACTCTGGCCATATTAGCAAGGAAGCTTCATTCTCCATGCTGGGGAGTGGCATATCTACAGAGACTTAGCTAGAGACATACAGTAAATTGCAAGAGAATTCGTTTCAGGTGACTGTCTCTGACTCCAGCAGTATACCAGTTTTAACCACACAGGGGAGGTGTTCGTATCAGCCAGGGGTCTACTTACAAACATGGTTTTATTTATTGTCCTCCCTCTCCTTTACCTGTGAGAGTAGAGTTAGTTATGGGAGAACTTCCAGAAGGTTAGCAGGTCAGGCCAGATAGGGAACTGTTCTGTTTCCACAATCATTCTGTATATTCCCAATCCAGATGGCGGGTCACAAGTTGTTGGAAATTCTGAACAACTGATTCGTGTCTATATTGATCCAAGCCCCACATCATTTCCCAACCACCTGAGGTCAATTCCAGCCAAGGAGCAAAGAATCTCCTTGAAATGATGCATGTCAAACACTGTGCTTACATGTGGGCAAACCATCTGCTCAAAGGTAGAAGTTGCTGCACATTAATAATTTTTTTGATTATTACACTAGTTTCACTCAGATTAAAAAACTTCTAGTTTCTTGAATATTAATAATAATATAAGAAATCAAATTTGGGTCATTCAAAGCTTTGAAGAGATATTAGTTACAAATTATAAATCCTTTGATTTTAGCAATCTAAGAGAACCATGTGGATTTTCCTCAAATTTTCTCTCAGTGTTCTGTCCGAATTCTTACTTGGATGAAATATGAGCCTTATCCAGAAAGGCAACTCTGATTTTATCATAGTTTTCCAAATCCATTGGGTGCTGGACAAACAAGTTTTCATGCCATAACAATCAAATGTTTGGGAATTGTGTGCACGTGCTTCACTCTCCAGCCAGCAACTGAGGTTGCTGTTTGTTCCTGGAATGGCTTCTGCCATCAGTTCATATTAAATTAATTTCCTGGCGGGTTTGCCCAAGTGTCTCATGAATAGGCCTGCAGCTTCTATGCCCCAGCTTGGAGATGATTTTTTGAAGACACAGGAGTTTCAGGTCCCAGGCTCCTCCTGTCCCCCAGTGTAGAGAAGAGCAGAAAATATGCAGGCAAAACTAAGCTAGATTGTTTCTGAAATTATAACATTTCTACTTAGCATGTGAATTAATAACTAAATGTCAACAACTTTAGTAGAAATATAGAAGCCATAAATTCATTAATGTGAATGGGCAAGTGACATATTTTAATGAAAGAAATAATTTGGTGAAGGGTTAAAAGCCCTGAAAACTATATTTAGCTTTGGCCCAAAGTAACTCTGTGTCCTTAGTTAAGTCATTCAGTATTTCTGGGTTTCAGTGTGCTTGTTGTCAAATGAGGGGGTTAGGATTAGGTGGCCTCCTGCCACTTTAATATTCTGTGATTTTGTATCTCAAAGGCATGTAAATAAGCCATTTGGGAAGATTTACATTGTTTTCGTTACAACTATAATGCAGAAATAGAGATATTGGGCTTAACTCAGCATGATTAAAACTCAAGAAATATCAAGCTTAAGTTGTGAATCTCCTTAGTGGATCAAGGCATTTACCAAGGTTCTTCAGCACTTTCATTTTCTAGAGTCCCAGGGATGAAAAAAAGGGGTGCACACGGACAAAACTAATAGAATGAAGTTGTCTGTGGCATTGTATTTCATGACATAGCTAATGCATTGACATATGTGTATACTATACATATGTACTCATGAACATGAGTTATTATGCTGAAAAACAAAAAACAAAGAACCTCAGAAAGTACCTCATGTGGTCTCTCCTTTCACAGATGGGACGATAAAGGCCCAGAGAAGAAGAGTTGTGTAAAGCCACCTAAGTAATTGAAAATATGTTCCTACTTTAGGGTAACTATTGACAATGTCCACATAAATTTATATATATTCTGCCTTAAGGGAAAATATTTTCTTTCATTCAGACATTATTAATTATTATAATAAATAGGCATGATTTACTTTAAAAAATTGAAACAAGATCAGCTTAGCTGATACTTGTCTAATTCTTTTTTTTCTTTGTTTCCTTCCACAATTGCACAGGGTGTACACATTATCAGCATGTAAACATCTATATCATTAAGGCAACAAGAAAACATGTCTTCATTAGTTGTTTGTGAACCTATAATATATTCCTACCAGTAAAAAATGCATTCTTAAACCAATGCAGAATTATTTTAAAAAATTTAACATTTATTCATTTTTGAGATATGGAGACAGGCAGAACATGAGTAGGGGAGGAGCAGAGAAAGAGGGAGACACAGAATCTGAAGCAGGCTCCAGGTTTTGAGCTGTCAGCACAGAGCCCGAGGCGGGGCTGGAACCCACAGACCATGAACTAATGACCTGAGCTGAAATCAGATGCTTAACCAACTGAGCCACCCAGGCATCCCAACCAATGCAGAATTATTAAAGATTATCCACACACTTGTCAATCCCTCTAGAAGTCTGCTGTAGGCAATACGCTCCCTAGTTTGTAATCTATCCACAGTCACACAGTAAACCTAGGCTAAATCTAGATTTCTGTCCTGCCGGGGTACTTTCAGAGTTGAACTTGGAGCATGGAACTTTTGGTTCTCAGTCTGTGTTCTCTCTCTCTCATATCATATCCCTTTTCTCATATCAAGCTGGCATTTATCCAACTTTCATCACTTTTCCAACATCTAAGCCTGTGTTTGCTTGAATACTTCCAACAAATAGTGTCCATCACTCTAATTCCACTCGAAATAGCTAATTCCACCATAAGAATACTGTTCCTGATTTGGACCTTAAATTAGATTCCCTGTGACTCCCACTAATGTGTCCTAGTTTGTCCTCTGCTCCTTTATGTAGCGCCACCCACACCATGACGCCCCTTATATATTTGACAGCAATCGCAATGTTCCTGTCATTCCACCCTCCAGTCTACATTACTGGGCTTAGCTTTCTTATTCTGTTCTCCCTTTCATTCTTCACACTATGTTTCCTCTCCTTTGGGTATTTCTCATTGTCCTCTGGAAAAGATTATGCCCCAAATAGAACACGATTCCCTAGGTGTTCTCTGATCAGTGTAGAGTGTAAGGAGCTGTTATTCACCATGAACAGGATACTACCTTTCCATCAAGCACAGAGACTCATCAGTTTTCACTTATTGCTTTGTTAAGGGGTGATGAATTTGTTCAATCCTTTCCTTGGTTTTCTAGCAGAAGGCAGGCAGAGGAGCAATGGGCTTGATTTCAAGAATCTCTTTCCTGCTAGAACACTGAAGAGCTTGTCAATATCTTTTCTAGGTGCATTTTGTCAAACCGATATTCCAATAGACAGCCATTAGCACCTCACCCTATGCTTCAGAATCACATTTGGGGGAATTTACTTTGACTGATCATAGCTTGCAGGGATCATTTGATTCTATGAATCCAATCTTATGTTTCAAAAGCCATTTCCTATCAGTGATGATGTGTATACCCCTATGCTTACACGGATTTGCAATGAGCAGGATAGAAATGCATCTTTTAATTTTCTTTGAGGCTTGTCTAAAAGAAAGAACAGTCTCTCTCCCCACCTCTCCCTCACCCCAGTAAGAACCAGCCATTGAAGGTAAAAGATATCACACCTCCTAAAAAAATCTGATGAAAGCAAATTGACCCTATTGACGTATTGAGATGGCAAATCACATAGTTCATCTCCCAGGCCCCAGCAGTATGGATGTTTTACTTTCCAGGAATGTATCTGATTGGGGAAGTTTATTGTCCTATAGATTGTAATGTGGTGATCAGTCAGATAAAACCATCAAAGGTAAGAGTAGTTCTGATTCTTATAATAGGCTGTGGACATATTTTCATCAGAGCACCAAAGAAAGATTAAATACCTAAGCAGAGGGGATTCAAGGATATTATTTTCTTCTATGGGAAAAGCAGCGATATAGGGGGAAATATGGTGTAATAGGTTAAGGGAAAAAATCCATTTGGTGACAAGAACAGTAGATTTTATAGGAAAATATGTGATAAGAAAGAAACAATGCATTGTTTGGGACACCTGTAGTTAATTATTGCAGCTAAAGACATTAAAATCAGTTTCTTTCCTCATATATCTTCATAGACTGTTTGGCAATATTAAATGACAAAAGCTTAATAATCAAAAGTACTGAGTTAGCAAATGTTTTCTAATTTTAATAACTTCTTGTTGTAATTACCAAGTCTTAGAGTGAAATGATTTAATTAGAAAGTAATCAAGAAGTGTCTACTGTTAATTGAAGGAATTATAAAAGATCTACATTTTTAATATATTTCTGGGGTAATAAAATTAGAATTTACCATAATTATTTTTAACCCACCCCGATGAGGAATGTTTGACGTAGGAACAAAGTATTCGTTACTTCCACTTCCAGGAATGGTGTCCATCACTAAGAACATGGTGGGCTTACGAGATCTCATCCCTCATGTCTTGGAAATAATTAAAAAAATAATAATTATCAGTTAATATTTATTGAGAACTTACCATCTGTCAGGAAAAAGGAACCATACTGTTTTATTCACCAGTACACCTTCTGGGCACATAATAGGCTCCTGATAAAGAACTTGAAATCATGTTAAATGAACACGGAGCAGAATCAGAAATAAAGAAGTGTGATGAGGTCTCCAAGCTCAGTTTTAATGGAGTTGGTCTGGCTGTCCGCTCTATCATCAGAACTCTCCTGTTGGCACAGGCTTTTTTGGGATGAGTAGATTTATTTATATTTTCCCTCAATTACAGAGTATTGTATACATTTCTATACATATCTAGTTCAGTTGAAATGGTGAAGAACTTGACACAGACCCTAGAGAACAAATTTTTTCTTTTTATCTGCTACTCATGGTTTATCCTCATGATACACAGGAATTCAAGTACTGGGTATTAATGGGTATTTATAGAATGGATGCAAATGGCATAGAAGAGAATGATGAAAAAATAAAGAGAAATTAGTGTTAATTATATGTAAATAGGAGTGGTGATATTGAATATTATTACAAAGATACAATCATTCAGCTTCATACTGGTGATGTGGAGTAGAGAAGGTGAGATACGCCTTTAAATAGCTAACTGTACAAAAACAGTCATTTTCATGGACACTGGAAAATTCACATCTTCACTAAACACACCCATCTCTGGCTGTCCCTCTCAGGCCCATCACTATGATATGCCTGCCTTGCCATCTAGTTTTTAGCCACAGTGAATTACCAGGGACTTAATAGTTATCTGGGGTTTAATGACTTTTCTCTGCATCTTGGACCATCAACTCCTCCTGGACTCTCATTAATCCCAGGGGCAATGGCTTAGACTGTGATCATTATTGCTTTAACAAATACTTCCAGGATATGATGAGAGTGACTTTCCATTTATCATCCATGGAAATTCATTCTGCAGGAGTGACACTGTCAGCTTAAGACACACAAGCTATTGTCTCAAAGTTTTTTTTTTTTTAATAGTATTATTGCTCTCTGTATGTATTATATTGAAAGACAAAGGCTAATTAAATGTTATATTTCCTGCCTCCTTGAATACAGAGAAATTCTGGCCAACTTTCTTTAAGAAAGTTTTACTAATACTGTGAGGATATTTAGCCTTTACACAGGTAAAAGCTAATGAGAGGGTGAAAGGGATGTGGGAGGTGAAGTGTGTGTGAAGAATCAATACCTAGAAGATTCAGTATTTCAAAGAATGTAAACTTCAAAATTTAACTGACTAAACCAGAGAACAAATGAATTAAATAACCAATGTTTATCCATTTAAAAACTCATATGTTTGGGGTGCCTGGGTAGCTCAGTCTGTTAAACATCTGGCTCTTGGTTTTGGCTCAGGTCATGATCTCATGTTTCTTGAGTTTGAGCCCCACCTTGGGATTCTCTCTCCCTCACTCTTTGCCTCTCACCAACTTGTGCTTGCTCTCACAAGTGTTCTCTCTCTCTCTCTCTCTCTCTCTCTCTTTCTCTAAAAAAAAAAAAACATTTAAAAATAATTCCTGTGTTTGTCATTGATTTTTAATTTTAGGTTTTTAGAGTCAACCTACAAAATTGTTGATTTAGCCACTAAAAAAACAAAAACAAAATAAAAGCTAAGCTCACAGTTCATAAGTGGCACCAGGTAGCAGAATTTGCCTCAGTCATACATGTATGAATTGATTCATCAAAGATCCATACCTTACAATAAGAAACATTCCAATCTAGTGAATTATTATTAAGGAATATATTAAAACTGATTAACATAAGTAACACCAAATGGAGAGTATATTCAAATATGCTCTTTGAAAGTATGATTTAAATCAAGACTAAGTCCAAGGTATAATTACATTCACCAACTCCTAGTATTTACTTCTTAGAAAGAAAATTCTAGCTCCATCATCTAATTTGAAAATCCCAGCTTTTGGTCCTAGGGCACTGTTACTTTACTTGGAAGCAAAATATTTTTACACTCCATCAGAGTCATTTGCTGTAAAGTTTACCTCCAATGTATACTCTCTCATTTAGCAGTGGCCCAGTCACTATGTATAAGGAAGAGTCTTCACTGTTTCCCTGCTTGTGCTTTTCCTACATACATATTTTTCTTAATATTGTAGACACAGGAAGGAGAAAATCTTTTGGAATGTTTCTGTGGCCAGTCTTCTGCTACTCTGCCGTCACATCATCTAATGTGTAAATGATAAACAATGTGACTTCTATGGTTGTCCCAGTCTTCAAGGAGAGGCCATTTTAGAGGGTTGCTAAGGTCACTTCTAGTTTAAAAGGATCATGATTCAAGAGGAGAAAATATGTTTTCACTCTGCCTTATTTTTAGAAGACAACCATTTTTCCTATCCATTTTCTAATACGTTAGAAGGATGCTACCATGATTTCCTCTTGTCGTGGCATAATGCTTTGAGATCAAACACTTATCCACCCAGCTAGCCCCTGATATTAAATTCTCAGAAACCCTTTTCAGAAATGGTTTGCACTATTAAAACTAGATGAAGTGTTTCAAGATAAGAACATGTTTTTATAAGAAGCCCGAAGAACCTTGCAAAACCTGGAATATGAGTAGAGTTCGCTATGTTCTTCATCTCCAAGAACTTTCTCTTTGCAACTTTCCCCATGAATTACATGTTTGGACAGTGCTAGTTAACAATAGTATTGTATATATTATTTGTTTTTCCTATTGCTTTGTGATAAGCCCACCTGATTGCCATCAGAACTTGGATCAGAATGAATTAATCAAATTTACACTTAATGTTTTTATAATTTCAAACCAAAGAAAAAACACGTAGTCCAAACAATGTCATGATAAGTGTCTCTTTGTCATTTAGATTTTTAAGATATTGAAGATAGCTTCTCAGTTTCATTTCTGCTTTAAATGTCCTGAAGACGTTTGTACCCATGGAAGTCCCTATCATTTATGAGATCAGGAAAATAAGATAGACGACTCACCCAAGGTAACAAAATAACCTCTAGTAGTGTCACATACTCCTGTATTCCTTATCTTTCATCCGAGAAAAGTGGGGCATTATAAACTCTTTATGATTCTAACTGCTACCAAGACCAGTTTGATTTTCTCCTATATATGTCATCTCTTCTCCAGAACCATGACCATTGCATTAGTTCAGTCTCTCTTCATTTTTTTTTCCTGGACTATTGTTTTCATTGGTTTTACTGAATATCAATCTTCAATAATTTCCTCCAATAACACGACTGACCTCCCTGTGAAACTTAGCCAACCCACCACTATGCTCCCACAGCACGCTCTTCCATGATAGTGATGTTTTCTCCCACATGAGTATTATTACCTATAGGTCTGTTTTCTCTAATATACATCAAATCTCATTAAATCAGGGAACATAGAGTTTTGTATTTTGACCCCATTTGGTACTTGTAATCTGCAATGAATAATTGTATGTAGGCTGTGTATTCATAAAGAATTAAGTAAGAACACTTAAACATTTGGGAATTGGAAGACACATGGATTGCCTCACCTTTGCCCAAATATGATAATGAGGAAGTATTCTTTGTGTCTTCTTGGAGATGAGATAAACAAACAAAAAAGGCCTGCTTTAAGTACTTGGATAAAAATTGATGGGAATCACTTATCAAAGAGGAAGGTTACCAAAATGACAGAGCCATCTTGAATTATTAAAGAAAAATTAGGGATTTATGAGGAGTAAATCTGTAGCTAAAAGAAAGAATTTCAAGAATTGTAACTTCCACACATGTCCTATAACACCTACTTTGGGATGTAATTTATCATAGGGTTCTGGATTGAAAGGACTGCTGGACTAATAATCTACACAGCAGTGGAGATTTCTCCATACATCTGTATTTTAGCATATTGGATGTGAGACAACCCAAAGAATTTCTCTCAGAAGCCCTCTAGTTGCACCTTGGTTAATCCCCCTTTTTATTCCCTCCACACCAAACATGTTTTTGACTTCTTGGCCCAAAATATTACAGCATGTGCTTTCTTTTCTCCTAGAGATTTTTCTGATCTTCCAAACCCCACTGCCTGGAATAATTAGGTGAACTCTTTATCAAACATCTTTAAGTTTACCATGGAAAGCGGTTGTGCAAAAACCATAATTTTGAAACTTTTCTCAATGAAATTGCTGAGATTATCCCCCTTTTGTGTAAGTCCAAAGTGATGTGACTGGTGTTTTAAAAGCAAAACATGTTCAGCTGTCACCAAAGTGATGCAATGTAATCTTCCTGCTTTCAGAGAAATGTAGACTATGAGACTCATTTGAGACACACTATGACCATAATGGAGAACATTTCTCTACATCTGAATTTCCCAAGGAGAAAACATTTTGAACAAATTTGGAATAATCCAACAACTGTTTGTGAAGAGGGTGGGTTCAAGTAACAATATTTCAATAATCTGAATGAATCTTAAAATGACTACATGCAGGTATATTCATTTACATATTTTAACTGAAAAAAAATATGAAAGGAATAGAGGATGAACATAATCATGTTTATCAAATCCTAGGCACCAAAACTAGGAGTCCCTGATGTTAAGAACTGAAAATGGTTGCATTGAGTCAGTTGTGAAGGTATTGACTCTAGCTCTGTGTCTGTCTGAAATGGATTAGTCAGCTATTTGATAGCTACTTCCTTGCCTGCTGCCTAGATGATAACAGTGGCCAAACTAAGGGGGTCATTTGGCATATCAATATGGTGACCAATGTCATGAGTAACAGAATGACCAGATTTACCATGGCATAACCTAATTTACTAAATATGAGTTGGTACTTAAAAGCTGCCTCAGCGATGGCTGCCCAATGAACAAAGAGGTTGTGAGGATAAAATTAGAATTATAACATGTAGCATGTTTTTCCCATTCCCCCAACCCATTCTCCTGCCCATCCTGCCCCTTACCGCCAGTGCCCTCATTTAACCCAAATCAGTGTACACGATCATTTCCTACTGCCAAATTCACATGTCTGGAGGAACCTGAGTTCCTCATTGGCCTCTGTTACAAAAGTGTCCACCCTGGTTCCTTCTGCCTTTCTTATGTGTGAATGTGGCATCCTCTGGGTTCAGTTCTCAGATGTTTCTCTTTGTCTCTATTCATACTTAGCACATGCCCTTAATTAATGTCTAGATGCTCATGTGTATCTAGCCTTTTGCCTCAGATTCCAGATTCCTATATCCAACTGTCTACCTGATGTCTTCATTTTGAGTGTTTTATTTGATACCTTCTGTACAAAAACAGCCTCTTGGTTTTTATCCACAAACCTGCATCTACTGAGAATTTCTCTGTCACAATAGATGACAACTCCATCTCCTCTAACCAACCACTTCAGACCTCCTGTTCCCCCTCCTCTTCCTCCTACTCATTCCTCCTCCTCTACCTCCTCCTCTCTTCTCTCCTCCTCTTCCTCCGCCCCCCCCTTCTTCCTTCTTTTTCTCCTCCACCTCTTCCTCAACTTCCTCCTCCTTCTCTTCCTCTGCCTCCTTTTTCTCCTTCTAAGGTCATTTGTGAGTCTTTCATCTGGAATCCATTGCTTCAGACACTTGTGTGTATAACTTCTCAATTCCTTTGGGAACTTGATCAAATGTCATGCCCTCAGAAAAGGACTCCTTTATGCCTCTGTATAAATGACATCTTCCCCACACCATTCTGTATCCCTTATCCTGCCTTTTCTTTTCACAGCTGGTATCACACTTCATTATGTATTATCTGTTTATTGTGTGTCAGTCTGTCTGTCCTCACTAGAAACAGGGCTTGAGGAAAACGGCTTTGTCTCTTCTGCGTCTTGCTGTATTCCAAATCCTGGAACAGGAATTGAAATATAGTAAATACCAAAAAAAGAAAAATTATTTGCTGAATGAATAAATTATGTTTTGGTTTTATAATCCTTCATAATTCTGTAGTTCTAGGCTTACAGCTATTTTCCCTCAGCATCCTCTAATATATTATTCCATTATCTTCTGGCACCTACGGTTGCTAAAGGGAATTTTACTTGTTATTGTACTAATTGTCATTTCTTTTCATTAAGAGTAATCTGCCCATTTTTCAAAGATTTTAAAATTGTCATTTAATTCTTGGTTTTCTACAATTTTACTTCTATGTGACTTGGAGTGGACTTTTAGACTTTTTAAATATATATGTATATAATCCATAATATGTAGTATGTTCATAACCTCTAGCATATATTTTAAATAAATAAATACATACACACACAGTTTTGTAGTCTAGTTTCTAAAAGTTTCTTTTAAATTTGAGGATAATTTTTTTCTTAAATTTTGGATAATCCTCAGGTATTACCTTCCTAGGTAGTTTCTTCATCCTTCCCTCCATTTTTCCACAGAAAATTCTCATCCTGTTTTCCAGGGCCTCAAGGACTTTTTTCATATTAAAAAAAAAGATCCTTATTTCTCCAAATTATCTTTAAATTCACTTATGTTCAGAGTAGAGTTTTAAGCTGTCTCTAAATTTCAAAAATTAAATTTTTATTTTCAAGATTCTGATATTTTTTAAATCTCTTTTTGCTCTTGCTTCACTCTTGTCTAAGTTTGTTTCATAACAAACTTAGATCATAAACATGGAGTAAAAGCCTTTGTAAGCTTGTTCTGTAAGACAAACTTCACCTGGATGGCATCCATTTTGCAATTTCTTTAAGTTACAAGAAGCACATTTTATTAAAACTTTTGGAGGTGTCTGGGCTACTGATGAGAATCCTTGAGCGGAATTTCCAAGGTTTCTTAAAGGCTGTAGGCAACCTCACCCAAATTAAGGAATTACTAGTACTTTAAATATTATCATCTACGTTGTTGATAAATGGGGAAGTCTTTTGGTCATAGCTAAGGTTTGAATATTTGAACTTGTTTTTGTTATCTTTTTTTGCATTTCTGTTTACCACGTTTTTCTTGATTTATTTTTTATCTACTCTGATTTCTACTGAATTAGATATGATTTCTTTAAAAATTTTTTTAAATATTTATTTTTGAGACAGAGACAGAACATGAATGGGGGAGGGTCAGAGAGAGAAGGAGACACAGAATCCGAAGCAGGCTCCAGGCTCTGAGCTGTCAGCACAGAGCCTGACGCGGGGCTCGAACTCACAGACTGTGAGATCATGACCTGAGTGAAGTCAGATGCTCAACCGACTGAGCCACTCATGCGCCCTTAGATATGATTTCTTTACATTCCCTTTCTTCTCAACTTAGATAAGAAGGTATACCTTATATTTCTATTCTAAATGCTGTGATTAAAATGCACATTTACCCAAAAGTAGTTTAAGGTTAATCAAAAAGTACAACGACCTTATGCCAAAAAGTAGAAAGACCTTAGAATCTTTAAAATTCATGTCTCCCCCCCTTTTCCATTACCCTAGGTTTCCTGCCTTATTTTATTTTATTTTTTAATGTTTATTTATTTTTGAGAAAGAGAGAGACAGGGCAGGAGCAGGGGAGGGGCAGAGAGAGAGGGAGACACAGAATCCGAAGTAGGCTCCCGGCTCTGATCTGTCAGCACAGAGCCCGACGCGAGCCTCAAATTCACAGGCTGTGAGATCATGACCTGAGCTGAATTTGGACACCTAACCAACTGAGCCACCTAGGTGCCCCATCCTGCTTTACTTTAAAACCCTAATTTATGTTTCAATTATTTTCCATCAATACCTTTTTTTTTTAATGCACAAACATGCTGACTATATTGTTTAATATTTTTCTCTCATGCCACTCCTTCCTTCTATCAAACTGTGGGAGATGTATTATGTTCAAAATATTCATTGCCTCTTCTACCATAGAATTACACTTCCCTCCTCCTGGATGTGAGACTTGGTTTGGCCAATAAACCATGAGCGAATGGTACCTGTGACTTCTGCTGAACAGAAGTTTTGAGCGACTTTGCTATGAGGGCAGCTGGATCCCAAAGTGAAGAAGGTGTGGGGCAGAGCTCTAGCCAGCCAAGCCAACATGGGAGCTGTGCACCACTATGTGTGGGTGCAGCGTGGTCTACACTCTCCCCAGCCTCTCTCTCGATACCAAAAAAAGTCTGTCTTTTTAAGAAGAAACTCTCACGGAGAGTTTGCTTATTAAATCTTCTAGTCTTTGTCAGAAAAATAATTATTTTGCTCCCACTTTTTTTCTCTTTAAGAGTTTCAAGTTTGCTGTCTCCAAATACAAAAGCGGTTACAATTCAACTCAACACAGAAGCTTGTGTGCAAAGTTAAAAGGGATTGAGACATTCTATAAAAAGTTAGGTTAAAGATGATTGTGTGGTTTTGTTTTGGGTGCATTTTGTCTTGTTTCAAGAGTGTGGCTCTTCCTCAGTTACTTGAACTCAGCAAAGAAATGGTTATCTTGATGAGTTATCAACAGTTGACCCATGGGCGAATTCTAAAAATTAAAAACAAAAATCTCATGTAGTTGGTTGTAAATTTATCCAGGAAATGCTTTACTGCCTACTTTTAAGGAGTTAAAATAATAATAATAATAATAATAATAATAATAATAATAATACTTTTTAAAAAGCCACAAGTTTAAAAATCAAACTGCAAAGGGAGGAATCAGTGATAGACTTCTGATGTTGTTATTCTTGTTGTTTTTTGTGACTATGCTTCTTAAAATTTTTTAACATATGGCAACTTTTTTTTACAGTTATTGAACACAACATCTATACACTGTTATTTTTTTCTTAAATGTTTATTTATTTTGAGAGATAGAGTCCACAAGCAGGGGAGGGGGACAGAGAGAGAGGGAGAGAGTGAAAGAGAGTATTCCAAGCAGGCTCTGCACTGTCAGCACAGACATGGGGCTCAATCCCATGAAACACGAGATCATGACCTGAGCCGAAATCAAGAGTTGGACCCTTAACCAACTGAACCATGCAGGTGCACCAACCCTTCCCCCATCCCAATACACTATTATTAATTAAAGTCCATAGTGTATTCAAATTTGTGCAGTTTTAACTTATGTCTATTGTCTGTTTCAAGATTCCATCCAGGATGACACATTACATTAGTCATCATGTTTTTGTGGGTTCCTCTTAACTGTGGCTGCTTCTCAGACTTCTCTTGTTTTTAATGACCTTGACAGTTTTAAGGAGTACTGATCAAATATTTGGTAGGCTGCCCCACTAGTGGAAATTTTCTGATGTTTTTCTCATGACAGACTGGGGATATGAGTTTGGGGGAGAAAAACCATAGAGGTAAAGTGCCATTTTTATTATATCATATCAAGGTTATATCCCATGAGTATGATTCATGGCTATTGATGTTGACCTTGATTGCTTGACTAAGGTAGTATTTGTCAAGTTTCTCCACTATAAAGTTCATATTTTTTTCCCTTCTTTCAGTACTCTGGAAGGAAAACACTATGTGCAGCCTACATGTCAAGAGGCAAAAGTTGTATGCTCTACTCCCTTGAAGATAGGGTATCTACATAAATTACTTGGAATTCTTCTGCACTGGAAATTTGTCTCTTCTCCCCCATATATTAATTTTTTCAATAATTTATTTATATCCAAATGGAATATATTTTATAAATTCATATATATATTTATAAATGAATATTTATTTTATACTTTGTGTTATAATTCAATACTCATTTATTGTGTTGTTTGCATTCTTCCAGTTTTGGTCACTAAGACCTCTTTTAGTTGGCTCCTGTGCTCCTCTGAAATATTCCCACAATTGTGTGGGTTTGAGATTTTTTCTCCTGAGTTTCAGTACTACTAAAGTGTTCAGTGGCCATCTTTATATTTCCGGTTCCAATCCTAGAATCAGTCATTTCTACAATAGTCTTATTCCTTTTATTAGAGAATGGTATTCCAAGATTTGGATGATAGATGATAGATTTATTTGTTGCTGTTTGGGTGTTGTTTCTTTTAGGCTCTGTCAGCTGACAGCAAAGAGTTATGTGTGTATATACTAACCTGTGCATATACACATATCAACAAATATTTCTATATGTAACCATCTTTCTAAATTAGGCTAAGAGGTGCCTGGGTGGCTCAGTTGGTTAAGTGTTTGACTTCAGCTCAGGCCATGATCTGGCAGTTCATGAGTTTCAGCTCCATGTTGGGCTCTGTGCGGACCGCTCAGAGCCTGCAGCCTGCTTCAGATTCTGTGTCTCCCTCTCTCTCTGCCCCTCCCCCACTCACACTGTCTGTCTGTCTGTCTGTCTCTCTCTCTCTCTCAAAAATAAATAAATATTTAAAAAATTTTAAAAAATAAGTTAGGCTAAACATGAGTTGATATTGATATCTCCTTTGCTATGGGCATCATTCTAGCCTCCCTTGCTTATCTGTAAATTCTTACTCCAATAATGAGAATTTGAACAATTTTTAAAATTCTTTTTCTATGATACTCTTTTTATCATATTAGAATGAGTTATGCATATAATTTACTCTATTGAAAACTCATTGTGCTCTTTCAAATGGAAGACACCTTTTGTTAAATTATGTATGTGTTTCAGACATTACACCCTTCAGTACTACTGCTCCTCATTCTCTAATTTCTCCTCCTGAAACCCCTAGTAGGTATAGATGAAACTTTTAATTTTCTTTCCATCTTTCATCTCTCTTACCTTCTCTTTCATAATTCCCATCTCCTTATAGCTTTACACTGCATTCAGATGAATTCTATTTGCATCAAGTTTAACAATTCAACCCTGTTTCTTTCTTTTCCTTTTCTTTATATGTATGCTATATAAACACCATACAGAAAAAGATATAAAACATTTCCAGTGTCACAGGAGGCTCCTTTATGTCACTATTCCCCTAAAGGGTTCTCTATAGCCATAGATTACTATTCTTAAATTCCATATAAATTAATTCTTGAGTTTATGCCATTTGTGTTTGGCTTTAACAGTTAATTTTGTTTAATTTGAGATAATTTTAGACTTACAGAAATGTTGCAAAAATAGTAGAAAAAGTTCCCATAAACCTTTCACTCAGCTTCCTTTTCTGTCAACAGCTTATATAGCAATATGTTTTAGGTGAACATGAATACTCACTTAAATTAGGTATTCACCCATATGTTGAGTTGCTGGGTCATAAGGTATGCATGAGTTTAGCTTAATAAATTCTGTCAAACTGTTTTCCTAAACTGGGCATAGCAATCTGTAATTCAACTCATCCATATATATAAGAATTTTAGTTTTTTCACATCCTTGCCAACCCTTGCTATTGACAGCTTTTATAATTTTAAACATTCTGCTGGGTGTGAGATAGTATTGCAGAGTGTTTTTAATTTTCATTTGGTTATAACTAATGATGCTGAACATTTTTTCAAATGCTCATTGGCCATTTTGATATCCTTTTTGGTATTGTACCTGTTCCAGTCTTTTCCCTATTGTTTTATTTGATTGTCTTTCTCTTACTGATTTGTAGTTAATTTTTTGTTTTATTTATTTATTTTGAGAGAGAGTGAGAGTGAGAGTGAGAGAATGAGCTGGGAGGGGCGGGGGGGGGAGAGAGAATCTCAAGCAGGCTCTGCGGCATCAGCACAGAATCAGATATGGGACTCGAACCCATAAACTGTGAGATCATGATCTGAGACAAAATCAAGAGCTGGACACTTAGACCGAGCCACCCAGGTGCCCCTAGGTATTTTTAATATATTCTGGAAAGTACTTTTTTGTCACTATATGCATTGCAAAGATCTAATTTGTGAGTTACCTTTGACTAATAGAAAAATTCAAAAAATGTTTCTAGGATAAAACATAGGAAAATATATTCATAACCTTAGAATAGGAAAAAATTGTCAAATATGACACAGAAAGAACTAACATTAAGGAAAATATTGATAAATTTGATTTATAAAGCCATTTTAATGTACTTATTTTAGAGTTTTTAAAAAGAATTTAAACAATTCTTCTTTTTTGTTGTTATCATTATGTGGGTTCATTATCTCTCATGGAGATTTGTTTCTTCAAATGGCGTATAATTATTTATTTTCCTCCTTCTTTTCCTTCTCCTTTTTCCCCTTCTTCTCCTTCTCCATCTCCTCCTTCTTCTCTTCCTTTTCCTTCTCCTTCTCCTTCTCCTTCTCCTTCTCCATCTCCTTCTTCCTCGTGACTGTCATCACCATCATCAACTATGGTCAGTAGAATTTCTTTTTTGTTTGGAGCCCAGCAGTTTCTGTACTGGGGGAAGGAAAATGTTATTAAAGGAAATTATTTCTAATTTAGAGAAATTGAGAAATTAGGAGAAATTTAGGATAAATTAGAAATTATTAAATAAAAAATCCTTTAATAACAGAATACTCTTTTGTCACTTTTGGGGATTCACTACTAGGGGCCAATTAAATATTTATTCTAAATTTTAGGGTCTCTATTCCACATGTATTAATTTTGATCTCACACCTACACTTGGAGCAGACTTGAATATCTAATAAATTTTGAGTAATAATACCTATACCTCAGGAAAATAATAATTCCAAGCTGTTTCCCCAGATTTATGGGTAGAGATCTTCAGTCTCCATTTAATGGATAGGAAAATTCTTGACAACTCCCAGATTTTATAGACAGCCTAGTTTCAGTGCTCACACAGCAGAGCTCTATGACTATACTGATCCAACATGGGTGGGAGGCAAGGAATCTGAATTAATTCAATCTCCCAATTTTGACCAAAATCCCAGCTACATGTTTAACTTTGTATTTCCAAAACCAAAAATTTTAGGGCTACATCTATTAATGTCTCTGAAAAATATATTTTAATAAATGATGAAAAAGACTAGATGTCAGGGTCTCAGTCATCTCTGTCTCCCTATCCCCTAGCATAGTACCATAGTTCATTGATTATGTGAATAAATTAAGATTAAATTTCAGCTCTAATGAAGATTGAAGTGTGAGGAAGATATAGTTGGAATCTATTTTACTGAAGACTGCCTTTAAAATGAGTCTGTTCTTATTTGTGTAAGTTATGACCATTTGACAAGAGTCCATGAGAAAGAGAATATGATAACCCTCTTGTCAATACCAAGGATGTGTCGATAATAGAAAAACTCTCTGTGCAGCCTGTCCTGGGAACAACAAAGCAGACAATACCCATTATCCATGTGTCATTTCCTGGTTGAGGACATAAAAACAGATCAGGGCAAAACCCAGTGCGTCCTTAAATTAGTGGCACAGATCGATGCCCATATTTCTCAGTGTCATGTTTCATTATGTTGAACTATTTATGTCATCGTAACCCAAGGCATCTTAATGCAACCTGACATCCAGGTTATGTTGCATTAAAAAAAATAAGAAGCTATTGCATTTTGTTAATGGGCTGGAAAACATTCCAAGTCTTTTTTTTTTTTTTTTTTCTGCTCAGAATTGGGTTATCACATGGTGTGTATGTGGGAGGTTCAGTTCTGTTTTAAAGGTTGAAAGGTCAGACACCTTCAACTTAAGTCCATCAAAAATATTCTTTTACTTTGGCCTGTCACTCCTATTTTATGCCAGTAATAGAGGTTTCAAGATTAGTTCTGGGATGGTAAAATTGTTCATGATAGTATTTAGAAATGACCATTTAAATGGGGGCAGCTCTCCTCCAGTTTTCCAAATTGAAATGGCACTCATCTTTTAAGCATTCTGCTTGAGTGCCATCCCTTCCAGTAAGCTTCCCTTATTACCATTTATGTTTCTTCTTTCTTTTCTGAACTTTCATAACAAGTCACCCCTCCTGATATGGCATATTTTTATATCCTAATAATATTATAGGTTTTTGAGTCTATATCTTAGCTCCTTCAAATATCCTACATTTCTTCAGGATAGGGACTAATTTTATTATAGTAGTTTAGTGATTCTCTAATCTTCAGTATCCATAAAAATAATTTAAACACTGTTTAGAAATTTAGAACCTTGTCACACTACCAGAGACTTTGATATAGTAGGGCTGAGGTGTGTATCAGTAGTCTGCATTTGTACTAAAAAGCTACAGGATAATGAATATAAAGAATACCAACCTTAGGCACATCATTGTCAAATTGCTGAAAACCAAAGACAATGATATGAAAAGAACATATTAAAAGTGCTGGGGAAAATCAACACATGACATGCAGTGGAACAATAATATGAAAGATGGTTGATTTTTAGTCAGAAACAATGAAGGCCAGAAGACAATGGAATGGTCATCTTTAACGTGCTGGAAGATGAAGGAGAAGGGGAAGGGGAAGGAGAAGGAGAAGGGGAAGGAAAAGCGGAAGGAGAAGGAGAGGAGGATTAAGAGGAAAAAGGAGAAGGAGGAGGAGGAAGGAGTGAGAGGAGGGCGAAAAGGAGGAGGAGGAGACAAAGGAGAGGAGGAGAAGAAGAGGAAGAAGGAGAGGAGGAAGAAGAAGGGGAGGAGGAAGAAGAAAACCTACTACACCAGAATCCATATCCAGCGAAAATATCCTTTAAAAATTAGCATGAAATAGACATTTGCAGATAAATGAAAGCTGAGAAAATTTGTTGGTGGAAGACCTGCACTGTAAGAATTATTATAGGAAATTCAAGTCAAAGGAAAATGATATCAGATGGAAAACTGGTTCCATGAGAAGAAATGAAAAGCCCTAGCAATTGTTAAGTATGCAATTAATATAAAAGACTAACTTTCAAACTTTGTTTTCTTAATTTCTTTAAAGGGCAAATAAACTCTTTAAAACAGAAATGACATCATTGTAAGGTGAAGTTAAAACATATGTGGGAACCAAACATAATGACATTAATACTACAAGTTACAAAAGAATAAACTGATTTGATGTTCTTACATTTGTGAAATTGGAAGTATGAAGTGTGAGCTGGTAAAATATTAATTCTAAGGATGCTTTTATAAATTAAAGATATATATTATCATTCCTAGAGTGACAAGGAAAAGTAATAATAAAAAGAAGTGTAGGGGCACTTGGGTGGCTAGTAGGTTAAGCGTCTGACTTCGGCTCAGGTCATGATCTCACAGCTCATGGGTTCGAGCCCCTCATCGGGCTCTGTGCTGACAGCTCAGAGACTGGAGCCTGCTTCGGATCCTGTGTCTCCCTCTCTCTTTCTGCCCCTGCCCCACTCATACTCTGTCTCTCTCTGTCTCAAAAATAAATAAACATTAAAAAAAAATTAAGAAAAAGAAGTGTAGCTAAAAAGCCAATAGAGGAAATAAAAAAGAATTCTAAAACTATTCAGTTAACCCCCCAATAGCAAAAAGAATAATAAAAGAGAAATAAATAGAACATAAATAATAAGATAATAGATTTAAACTCAAGCATACAAATAACTGTATTAAATGCAAATAAACTAAAACTCAAAAGGCAGAGATTGTCAGAGTGGTTATAAAAAGTAACATATGTACTTTCTATAAGTTGTAATCTAATTGTAAACATGCAATCATAGATGAAGTGTTAATACCTTCTGTTAACAGTTAATGGAGTAAATAGGCAGAAAGTCTTTTAGAATATACAGAATTTAAACACCATTAAAACCAACTCGACTTGATTGACATTAACAGATCACCACACCCAACAACTGCAGAGTAATAGTATTTTCAAGTGCACATGGAACATTCATCAAACTAGATTATATATTGATCCATAAAACTCATCTCATAAATGTCAAGAAATTGAAATCTTACAAAATATGTCTTCTGATCACAATGTGATTAAATGAAAAATCATTAACAATAAATACACAGTAAAATCTCCAAATATTTGGAAATTAAAGAATGCATATCCAAGTAATCCATAAGTTCAATAAAAAAATTATAAGGAAATTAGGAAATCTTTTGAAAATCTTTGGACCTTGTGGACACAAAAAAGCACTAACCATAAAAAAATTAGGCGGACCTTGAATATGTGAAATTAAAAAGCTTGATATCAAGTGAAGATATGGAACAACTGAAAACTTTCACACATTGATGGTGGGAATATCAAATGGTATAGCCACTTGAGAAAATAGATTATTTTTCTTTTAAAGCTAGACACACACCTAGCTCATGACTCATTACTCCCATGCCTAATTATTTATCTAAGTGGAATAAAAACATTTGTTTATGAATGACTTATATAAGTATATATATGGCTTTCCTCACAACAGCCAGAAACTGGAAATCACTCAAAAGTCTATCACTAAGACAATAGATAAACAAATCATGGTATATTCATGTAATAGGATACTCCACAGCAATAAAAGTAAACAAACTGCTGATGCCTACAATACCAGAGATGGATCTCACAGACCTTGTGTTGAGAGGAAAAGGCCAGTATAAAAAAGTACACCCTGAGTGACCCCATTTGTATGAAATTCTGGACAGACAAAACTAATCTATGGGGATTGGAAGTCAAACCAGTGATCACCTGGAGGAGTTGGGGATTGGCTGCAAAGTCAAGTCAGTTTAATATTGTTTAAATTCTGTATATCCTAAACACATGAAACTGGGGTGGAAGAAATGTTGTATATCTTGATGGGGATAAAGCCTACCTGGGTGTATATATTTGTCAAAATTTATCAAAATAAATACCTAAAATTTGTGCATTTTATTTTATGCTACACTTGATCTTAGCCAAAAGGCTGAGAAGTGATTGCACATTTTATCTTAGGAAAGCTGTATTTCAATGAAGTATCTTAATCATTTGAAAACCTTTTGGATATACAAATTCTTGGTCTCATTGGTTCTTATTGACTGATCTATTCAGTCAATGTGGCACTTACACACATACCAAACTATAGGGCTATCTCTTTCCCATGTGGGTCTTTTCTCTTCGACAATATTGTAAACACTTAGTGAAAATAGTTCTACTTCTCAGTTTCTTGTAGCCAGTCTTCCCCTCCCACCATGCTAAGTAAAATTAAAAATAAGATAAAATCAATAATTGTTTTTATATTAAGAACATAGGATTTGAGATTCAATGGGAGTTAGAATTCCAATCCTGGCACCCACAAACTATGTGGTATTGGGTAACTTATTTGTCTTCATCTATAAAAATGAGAGTAGTAATTCTTTCTTCATAAAGTTATTGTAAGGATTAACTGGAATAAAGTACATAAGCCACTCAGCACATTGTCTTGAGCTTTGCAAGTTTTTAGCAAATGGTTGTTGACAAGATTATTGTTGCTGATATGCCATTATTGTGTAGTTGTGGCATTATTATTTATATTGTTAAAGATCATACAATATTAAGACTGTAGGAGAATTTGGAATTATATAATCCAATCCATTTGTTCTTGTAATTAGAAAACTGAGGTCAGAGAGAAACAACTTACTGATTGATTCTTTTGTCTTAAAAGCACAGTATTCAAGTTTCAAAGTCTATGTTGATTTACACTATGTTGCCATTTGAGTACCTATTTGCTACATACAGATAATATTTTCCCATTAAAGCAGTAAAATACAACTCTCCGTTTACACAGAAGATGACTCTTAGATTTCCCCAGTTGTTTGTTTGGTTTTTGTTGTTGTTGTTCTCTTATCTAGATGTAAACTGATATAGGAGGGAAAAGCCTAAAAGACATAAGAAGGAAAGCCTCTTCCCATCATGTTCTGACTGCATGTATATCAGACATACATTCTCACAGAGTCACAAATATTAAGGTCAGTCTTATTCAAGGAATAAATAATTGATTACTAACTGTTCACCTTGTAAATGTGATCACAACACTCACAATACATCTGACCTATTTTGGTTCTCTTAGTTGCTCAATTCTTGCCAAAAAGTTGAATGTCTTGTCCTGAAAATGCTCAGCCTCCTGGTTCAGAGGCCACTGCAGCTCACAAGTTGAGCCTATTTCCCTCCATCACTAAGTGTGCCCAAATCACCCTGCTGAGAGGAAGTCTATATGGAAATTTGCAGATGGTGAGAGAGAGACATGAGGGAGGTGGGACCTCGAACATGAGAAAAAGAAGTTTTAAATATTGAGGCTTTAAGAATGAATGACTTAGGGTCTGTGAAAGTGGACCTCCCTTAAAAGAAACCCTTGAGACCCGTGTACCTACGCTATGCACAGGTCAGTAGTTGTATTGTCTTCACTACAGCACTCATCCTATTTTCCTCTGGAAGGTTGAGCAGCTTTTTAAAGCCCATGAACTCCGGATGTTGCTGCACTCACCGCCCCGCCCAGTTTCTTTTCCCTCGCCTTGGGGCTCCCTGGGTGTCTATGGTTAAGTGCCCTAAGAGCTGCTGATTATTGTGATTTCCTTTAACCAGCTCAACACATTCTTTACTTTTCAGTTGTTGATGTCAGTCCTAATGTGTTGGGCCAAACACATTGGAACTTGTTAAGATTCTCCAAATAGCTTCTTTGTGCTGGGGAAATCATACCACTGACAGGCCCTCCTCTCTGGCTCCCTGGAGCTTTTATGCATGTGCTATGCCCCCTACTGTCCCCATCACTCTGTCTCACAGAGGAACTGACATTTAGAGCCAGAGCTCAGATACCAACAATACATTATTTTTTTAAAACTTCATTTCTCTATGTATTTCCCCCTTAGTCCATTCAAATGCTGAACGTAATAAAGTTGCCAAAACTCTCCCTCCATTGGAGTGAAAACCATTCATTTGTCGTCTCAATTTAAGATTCCTGACTCCAAATAGAAGGATATTCTCTGTGGACGTAATGGGACATTTAGCAATTCATTCATTTTCTTCACATGCTACTTATTTAGGCGCTCAGCGGTTGGCGGCTTTGATGTGGAGTGGTGAAATTATAAAGACATTACATATCATAAAAATATAAATGAAGGAAAACACAGACCCTCTTTTATATCAGGCTAAATTGACTGCTGTCATATTAAGGGTGTTTTGTTTTATAAATTATACCCGTTTCAAGGTATTCCCTTGAGTGAGTCACTACTTTGTCTTTTATTTCCTTTTCCTTTTTTTTTTTTTTTTTAAAACAAAATAGGCTTTCCCTTTCCAATACATTGAGGTAAAGAACTATAAAGGGCTCACATATAGAAATTAATATATCTGATACCAAACTTCATCTGTAATTTGCAAAATTGGGCCAGTAAGGCAGTCAAGTCATACATGATTTGCCAATTCTAACTTATATTGTTATGTTGGACATAACAAAAGAAGTTTGGAATAAAACCAAATTCCTGAATTATATTCTTCAACATTTAGTTTCTTGAAAAAATTCCACAAGTATGACTACCTGCTTTAGTCAGTTTGGGTTACTATGACAAAATACCACAGACTTGGTGGCTTATAAACAACAGAAATTTCTTTCTCACAGTTCCAGGGGCTGAAAGTCCAAGATCAGGATGCCAGCATGGTTGAGTGAGGAGCTTCTTCTGGGTGACAGACTTCTCCTTGTATCCTCACATTGCAGCTCTGACAGCCCTCTTTTGTAAGAACATGAACCCCATTCATGAGGGCTCTACTCTCATGACCTAGTTATCTCCCCAAGACTTCACCTCCTAATATCTTCACCTTGGGAGTTCCAACAAAGGAATTTTGAAGGGATACAACCATTTCTATTACAGCACTACCTATTTAATATTTGCTCTATGAAGCCAAGATTGCTTACACGAGTAAATCCTTCGATAATCTATTCTGTGCGTGTCCTTCATAATTGCATTTAATCCTGCTCCCAGGTTTGCTTCTTGCTGAGTGAACATGGCCAGGAAGGAGGAGATGCCAACTCCAAGATGGAAGACACAGGTACCTAGACCAGTCATGCCACAGGGGCCATGTGTGGGGTTGGCCTGTACACTGGAGCAGGTGAGGGGCCTTGTTTGGTTACTGATGGAAAGACATGAGATTGACTAAGTCAAGCTGAGGGAGGAGCTGGAAGAGGACTTGGGGGTCATGAAAGCCAAAGTAAAGAAGAGAAGAATCAAAGTAAAAGATTCAGCTGAGAGACACCAGGTCAGAAGGAATGAGGGGAATAGGAATAATTCTAAGACCAGCATAAGGTAAAAGCAAAGATGGGCTTTATTGTGAATGGTCTGAGATAAAATTAGGGGCAGTATCTTCCTCACTGCCTGTTGTTTTTGAATGGTGGAAACTCTTCTTCCTTATTTTGACCCTTTTTGTCTTGAGCTGACTGTCTTCACTAGCCAAGAATAGATTTTTAGGAGTAAATACATCCTGCGATTTTATTATTTGACCTATTTTGTTCACTCTTCAAGAAAGGCTTATTCTTACTAGTATTACAATATTCAAAAGAAATACATGTTTCCCCTCTCCATTCTTTCCCTCCCTTTTGAATGGATTACTGCTTATGTTGCATTCTCATCCGAGAGTGTACCCAACTCCTCAGTTTATTGAGCCTGAAGTATCTTGGTGTCCTTCAGCCTGTACCTTGGGGTTTGCAGGTGGATCATCCTAGGGGAGTTTCTCCTGGTGACAGACTCCCAATGAACATCCTGGCTCCTGACTGCTAGCCTGAACTCTTGCCCTTGTGCCATACTGCCTTTGGCTTAGAGTGAAGGATTGTGATGGTTTAGACACGCTCACCCCTCTCACGTTGCTCCCTCCTGCCTTGTTAGAGCTTAACTGGTAACTTTGGCAATGATTTGCAAATTATAGCCTAATAAGTTCTTAATCCAGTTTTATTTTAACATCTTCATTAATTATATGGAAGAGGGAGACAACCACTCGCTAATTAAATTTTCAGATGTTGCTAAGTTGGGAGGAGTTGCAAACCTAGCCGAGAGCCAAAATGCAACATGAAGGAACCAGGAGACATTATGGGGAAGTGCAGGTAGAGGATCTGAATGAGGTTAAAACTAGAAACAAAAATGTCGAGATTATCTAGAAAGGAGATGTAGCAGCTCCAGGCTCCTGGAGTATCCTGGGGAGCCAGGCAGATAATGGACTTTGATGGAGCGAAGGCAGGAGGGTCAGGGTGTCAAGGTGACAGATTTCCATTTTTCCCCCCCAGAAAGGAGCCATGCCTCCAGTCTGATAGCTGTGTCTGATGGCTTCAGGACTGATGCTTTTGGTCACAGTGGCCTATGAAAACAATATGAGGGAGCACATTAGCAACTCAGGGGGTTGGCATCTTGCATTCCTCACAATGCCTTATACCTGGCTGGGCACATGGCAGATGATAAATATTGAATTAATTAATGTATGTGAAAATGGTTTAGGAAAAACATAAAAACACTGTGGGAAGAGGAAAGATTATTGTTTTCCTTTACAGCAACGATAATTATTATCAATCTTTGTTAAACCAAATTTAATTGAAGTTGATTAGGGGGAAAAATGGCATATGTGGGCAAAGATAGAAGAAAGGAAACAGCCAGAATGATTAGCCTAGGTTTCTCCTCCTGAATGCACTGGGTCCATTTCTAGGGAAGTTACTTGGGTTGCTAGGAGGCTGAAGACCTTTGGTGACAGTTGATGGACCCCTGTCCCAGGAGTGAAGCACTTTTGGTGGTTTTATTAGGTCCTTCAGGACAGGTTATATGGAGAATTCAGTCAAGAAGAGTGGCTGCTGGGCCCAGGGCAGTACATTGGAGCACTGTAAAGATCATCACCTTCATGTGAAGGAAACATTTGTAACCTCCTCACCCAACTCATGAAGTCTCCCCAGCTTCAGTCAACTCCCCATCATGGACACACAGTCTCACTGCAGTGTAACAGTGTAATTCAAACCATGCACTTATTCTTTCCTGGCTTCAGCTCCTAAATATTACCACAGATGCTACAGTGAACCCTGATTAGTATCCTTTCAACTAGATGCCATTGGTGACAAAGGATGCTAAGTGAATGAGTCCATGAAATGGAATTCCCAGTACATAGGCATACCCACAGCTGGACAAAACCCCAAAAGATAGCACTTGTCCTGCTAAAAAGAAAGAAGCAGTTTCATCACATATGAAAAACAGCAGACATTAAGACTTTCTCTTTGTACAGTAGAGTTTTATTTTCTTCCCTGTACTGGAGTCCAAATTCTAATAGGCCATGGAATATTGCTTCTCTTCTCCTTGTATCTTCTGCAATTACTAACAAGGGGTGAACACAAAGGGGGAACTCAGGAACTGATGGATGGCATTTTAGAAAAATCCTGCTTCTCCCAAGTGCCTACTTACCCCCATATGGGGCGGGGGGGAAAGGACAAATGTGCTGCCTTTTACAACTCTCTAAAAGAAAAAGGCTGTGGGTAAATATGACACATGTTTTTAGTCCAGTAAAAGTCAGGTAGATCTTCCACCAAAAAACATCAGATGGTTCTGCTGAGAAAACATTGGCTTTTGTCACCTCCTGGCTCTTACTTAGTGAGTCAGGGAGCAGAAGAAATGAAAATAGCCAACCAATGAGTTTAGGATTATATGGAAAGAGGCTAATTGGTCTTTCACCTTATTTTCCCTGTCATTCCTTCAGGGATTAGGTTAAGCCTCTGTATATGTTTCATCGGGGAGTCATTGGGATTATACCTTGCCTTTCTGTCTATCATGCTGACAGCACCTGTAATGTAGACTCGATTTTGATAAGCCCTACCACTCGTCACGCAACTCCTTTTAGTCAAAACAGGTATATAATTTATGGTGCCCAAAGCAGTTGTTAGTGTAAAAGAATTAACTAGGAGGGAGGCATGTGCACTAGGACAGTCACTGAATCGTTAAGTGGCTATTCTAGTCTGCTTTGTGGGGATTGGGTTTTTTCCTTTGACGTTCCTAAGCAAGGGACAGAGACATTTGTCATTCATATGTGGTGTCATTTCCCACTTAGGAAAGAAAAACTTTAAAAAATGACTACTTTAAGTTAAAAAAAAAATAGTGAAGAGGGCTGGGATTTGGCAGTGAGCCCAGGAGTCAGCATCCAGGAGATGCCTGTTGAGTGAGTGACAGGATCAGTTGCAGAGGTGGTGGTAGATTTGGGACATCAGGTGGAGTGAGGCATAGTAGGAGTTGAGGCTGGCTGGGGCTGTCCAGATAACTTCTCTCAGGATAACTGCTAGGATATTTTCTCTAGAAGTTGAAGGCTAAAATGGAATAAGGAGCCTGAGTCAATCTCTGGGAGACATCAGAACAGGCATCTATGGGTTTTGCTGTTTCCAAGGATGCTCAAGCATAGCACTGCTCAGGCTCTGAGGTTCTGCAGCATCTCCCAGATATCTGAGCTTGAATTGTGTAGCCCCCAAAAGATGTGTTGAAGTCTTGACTCTTGGCATCTCAGAATGTGACCTTATTTGGAGACAAGGTCTTCACAGAAGTAGCCAAGTTAAAATGAGATTCTTGGGGTAAGCCCTAAGTCAATGTGACTGAGGTCCTTATAAAAAGGGGGAATTTGGACACAGAAATTTGTGCACAGAAAGAACATCATGTAAAGATGAAGGCAGAGGTTAAGGTGATGCAACAACAAGCCAAGGAACACCAAAGATTGCCAATAAGCCCCCAGAAGGTAGGGGAGAGGCATGAAACAGATTCTCCCTCATAGCCCCTAGAAGGAACCAACTCTGGGATGTCTTGATCTCAGACTTTTGGCCCCCAGAATTGTGAGAAAACCAATTTCTATTCTTTAAACCACCCAGGGTGTGGCACTTTGTTACAGCAGGCTAGGAAACTAACATGCCACGAAAGGTCAGTCAGCCCCACATGAATGAACCCATGGCTCTCAGAAAGTCACACTGGCTCAGCCGTTCCAGCTCCATAAGGGAGATGTGATGTTCTTCACTCAGATAGAAATCTGTAGAGTCTGTCTGTAAGGAGAATCAGTGGGATTCAGACTTGTTCTTTCACTAGCGTTTAGGAGAGGTTAAATAATTCAGCCAAAGCCTACGGGAAATAAATGGTAATGGTGCGACTGAGATCCAAACCTCCTCTATCAGGGACTCTAGTCTAAAAGTACTGTTCAGTGACAATGTCAGGACACACAGTAGGCTATTAGGGGTGTTTTTCTAGGGATCAACGTCCCAATTTCAACCCTTACTCTTGAGATGTCTTTCACATCTGTCTGTGTGCCCTACACTCATCTCAGTTTTTTCAGGCTCTTTTGATCTCAAGGCAAGAGAATTCTTCTGTCTAACCACAAATAGTTTGTCTAACTCACGAATGAAGCTTCTCACATAAGCAAAGGTTCTAGATTCCTGATACTCATCCTTAAAGTTGCTGTATTAATCTTCAAAAATATAATGAGTTTAAGTGGGATTATTTTTAAAATATATCATGCAAACTTAGACAGATAGTCTGATTTCCCTAAGCACCATTTAAGTCATCATAATGGCTTAAGGTCATTATATTATATCATTACGCAACACAGACAGGTTCTGTTTTTCCTGCCCCAAGCAATACCTAAACTGCTGTACTTTGTGAGTTGGAAGAGTGGGAAAATATTGTAGTTATCCATTGCTGCATAGTGAATGACCCCAAATTTAGTAGCTTAAAACCACAAGTTATTATTTCTGTCAATTCTGTACATCATGAATTCAGGCAGAGCTCAACTGGACAATTATCTTAACATCACGTAATGATGACTGGGATCATTCATGCTATTGCTTTTAGGTGAGAGCTTGGCTGTGGCTGGGACATCTAAAATGGCACATAATCCTCCAGGGCCCTCCCTGCCTCTCTCTCTCTCTCTCTCTCTCTCTTTCTCTCTCTCAGAGAAAGAGAGAGAGCTAGGAGGGTAGGAGCAGACAAGGAAGGAGAGAGATAATCTTTAAAAAAATTTTTTTATTAATTTTTTAAATGTTTTTTCATTTTTGAGAGACAGAGAGAGAGAGAGAGACAGAACAGGAGCAGGGGAGGGGCAGAGAGAAAGGGAGACACGGAATCTGAAGCAGGCTCCAGATTCTGAGCTCTCAGCACAGAGCCCGACGCAGGGCTCGAACTCACAAACCACAAGATTATGACTGAGCTGAAGTTGGATGCTTAACCAACTGAGCCACTGAAGCACCCCAGAAAGAGAGAGTGAATCTTAAGCAGGCTCCATGCCCAGCACAGAGTCTGATGTGATCATGACCTGAGCCAGAACCAAGAGTTGGAAGCTTAACCAACTGAGCTGCCCAGGTACCCCTTTTGTACTTCCTAATAGCATGGTGGGTGAACCCCAAAAGTAGAGACAAAAAAGCTGCAGTCCTCTTAAGCCCCCTGAGGTCAAGCATTCCAGAACACTTCTGCCACATTCTGTTAGCCAAACCAATTCCCGATGCCATCACAAGTTTAATGAGAAAGAGGGTGGTCTCCACTTTTTAATGTGAGAAGTGATATGCTTTATAAATACTAAAGGATTTCTGGAAGCCATATTTAGAGACTGCAACTGTAGAGATTTAAATGGCATTAGATAGCATAATACCAGAAATTTGCCAGCAAATTACCACTAGGAACCCCTTCCTTTGCCAGTGTGGAGATGAAAGTCATTAAGTGCATGGAAAGAGAGTAGTGGCCATCAGAGTTCTGGGCTTTAACAGCTGTATTGCTAGGTCTGATAGAGGTCTTTGAAGCCTGAAATTTAGGCTTGTGGCCTAAGTAAGATCTATCTTTCTCTTTTTTCTGAATCTAAATCTTCATAGAAGAAGGAAATTGAATGAGAGAGACAAAATGCTTATTACCTATCTAGATGTCTGGAGCCAAAAAATGGAAAACAAAACAAAACAAAAACAAACCCCAAAAGTCTCTCTTGTTGGCAGAACTAGGAAAGGGATAGCAGCTATAGGGGGACAAGACATCTCCTTTCTACTACTCTTATTTCTGCTTCACATCTCCATTGGAGGGAGTCATCAACTGTCACTTTTTTGTGCAATGGTCATATCTGTTTTTAGTAAAATCTTACACATGCTTTTCATCTATGGTTTTACATTTGCTCTGGGAAATTGGGAAATAATCTTATTTAATGTGCCCAAATGAAAAGTGAAATAACTCTAAATGAAAAAAAGATCACCTTCCATGAGAAGGTACATTGTGGCTAAACAGTTTGAAATTTATTTTTGCTATTGGGGTTATTTTAGTTTCTTCCTAGATTCTCATATATGTTCAAGATTACTATTTCCTCACATTGCCTTCATCTTTAGGATCACTAGGAGAGATTTTGGAAAACACCTATTTCCAGGTGCTCATCAGCCCCATATTAGATTTCAGGGTTTTGGGGATTGGGCCCAGCATTGATCAAAGAAAGAAAAGATAGGAAGACAGAGAGAAAGAGTGATTTTATTCTGAAGATATGTGAGGAGATTCATATTTGTTACTGTATTTCAGAAGTTGGAGAATGAATTACAGTAGTTGGTCAAAGTTTTGATGGAACAAGTTTTTAAATTGTGAAATTAATCTCATTCCCTTTGTATGTGTTTTCATACAAGGATGTCCCGAAGGATGTATCAGATGTAAGTTCACAGAGGTGAGAAAAGTCCATGAAGAGGAGATACTGATCTGGGGTAGGGCGAGTGTAGGTGGAACTATGACATGATTGGCCTGGGAGTAGCCAAGGGCATGTACCAGAGAGAAAAAGAAGAAACATATTTGGCTAAAAGAGCAGGGTAATTATGGAGACCTGTTGCTTATCAAAATAAGGTGTGTAAGCTCTGTTGGAGAGGCAGGTAACTTCTGAGGTAAGCCTTTTTGGACCACGTGAACACTGAAGTTGGCACCAGCGGTGCCAATTCTTCCTTGGCAGTATCAAAATCAGACTTGCTCTCCCCCTATTGGTCCTTACTGCTGAAGTTGTTGGCATGGTGATTCTTTTTTTTTTTTTTTTTAATATATTTTTTTTCAACGTTTATTTTTGGGACAGAGAGAGACAGAGCATGAACGGGGGAGGGGCAGAGAGAGAGGGAGACACAGAATCGGAAACAGGCTCCAGGCTCTGAGCCATCAGCCCAGAGCCCGACGCGGGGCTCGAACTCGCGGACCGCGAGATCGTGACCTGGCTGAAGTCGGACGCTTAACCGACTGCGCCACCCAGGCGCCCCAGGCATGGTGATTCTTAGGAGCAGCTTTCTCCTTCCTCGTTTTAGCATTTCCTGATATCTGGGCTTCAGAGCACCAGGTGGATCATGGTGAGGGCCTGTGACACACTCATACCTAAATTCTGATGCCTATCAAGCATCAGGAATCATTTCCTTGATTAATAATATTTAGCACTTAGAGTAAAAGGTGAGGCAGAGATTTAAAAGAGGGGGATGAACACAGCAGTAGAAGACTTGACGTTGTTATCTCTTGATGTTGGTAATGACCCATGAATTCAGAATGATAGAGACAAAGGCATCTCAGAAATTACAGATGAATAAACTGAAGGCAGGAAGGTAGTTACTTCTTGATTCTTCAGAGAGAATTCACAATGGAATTAGAAGACCTCACTACTCCTAGCTTTAGCCCAAGGCTTTTCCCTCTGCAATAGTCTCTTTGAATCTCAAGCACCAGTGTTTATAAAAAGCACTTGAAATATCATTTTGGTGTAAGGAAAATGCAAGGAGTGTATAGATTCCCATTTCACTAACTCAATTAAAACTTTTTTAATGCTTTTTTTTATTTTTTGAGAGACAGAGTATGAGCAGGGGAGGTCAGAGACAGGGAGACACAGAATCTGAAGCAGGCTCTAGGCTCTGAGCTGTCAGCACAGAGCCTGATGCGGGGCTTGAACTCACGAACCGTGAAATCATGACCTAAGCCAAAGTTGCATGCTCAGCTAACTGAGCCACCCAGGTGCCCCTTAGATAGTTTAATACAGAGTCATCTTTGGTCTTATTTTAAATTGTAAACTTGATTTAATTCCATTTGTATGTGTTTTTATAGGTTTTGATCACCACTGATGGTAGCATGTTAAAATCAGGAGCTCCCCTCTTCCAGCTGTCTGAAAAGAATCAGTAAGTGTGGAAAAAGAACTTCCTTCACACAAGGCAACTGAAATTCTCTTCTTTCTTGGTTGAAAAAGAGTCCAAGATTATGGATGAGTGTATTTGGGATGCAGAATATTACAGGCAAAGAGTTACATATGAGACTGCATATATTTTGAGAGGTAGCTTAGATATACTTGAACTTATATGTTGTTTCTAAACCTAGTTTCTAATTTCTAAATTTCCAAACCATCACTAAAGTTTGTGTGCTGATAATAGGCTACCTGCACCATCACTGTTCTGCTGAGATATTTGGGAGGGGGTCATTAAGGAGGTGAGACTTGAGTATCAAAGGCATAAAAGGAATGAGGTATAGGTATATGTCCAGGGAATTTTTGAAATAATGATAGTGTTTTGTCTTTTTTGCTAGATGGAGGATACATAGATGTTTGTTTTATTATTATTCCTTATAACTTATAGATACTTCATTCTTTTGTATCTACTCAATATTCTATCATCCTCTCAAAACCAAACAAAATGAAAAAAGTAGAGAGAAGGCATTTTCAGCAGGAAGAACAGGAAAGCAGTTTATAGGGGTCTTTGAGCCAGCCATTTGAATTGAAGTTGAGGACCCTGGAGTGGGGAAAAATGGAAATGAAGAGACAAGTGAGAGAGAAGCAGAGCAGGAACTCCCAGGTGAGGAGCCATATTAGGTATCAGGTACAAAGCATCTGAAAATGCCTGGTATATTTTGAGCTCTGAACTGAGATGGCAAGATAATATGTTAATAGCAAGAAGTTTAATAGCAAGATAATATATTAATTCAAGAGCAGCAAACTTTTTATGCAAAGAGTCAATAGTAGATATTCTAGCCTTTGTAGGCCATACAGTCTCTGTTGTAACTATTCAACTCTGCCTTTGTAAAGTGCAAGCAGCCATACACAATATATAAACAGATGGGATGGCTGTGTTCCAAAAAGTTGTATTGATAAACACTAAAATTTGAATAATTTTTGTGTATCATGAAATATTCTTCTTCTTTTTTTTTTTTTTAATTTTTTTTCAACGTTTTTTTTATTTATTTTTGGGACAGAGAGAGACAGAGCATGAACGGGGGAGGGGCAGAGAGAGAGGGAGACACAGAATCGGAGACAGGCTCCAGGCTCTGAGCCATCAGCCCAGAGCCTGATGCGGGGCTTGAACTCGCGGACCGCTAGATCGTGACCTGGCTGAAGTCAGACGCTTAACCGACTGCGCCACCCAGGCGCCCCAATATTATTCTTCTTTTAATTTTTTTTCCAAATCGTTAAAACTACTTAGCTCACAGGAGGTGTGAAAATAGGCAGGAGGGGTCAGACTTGGCTCATAGACTAGAGTTCTTCTACCTTATGTTAAGTGGCCATATGATAAAGTAAGTGAAATTGAGTGTACAGTTTGAAATATAAATTTTATCTACCCTAACTTCTTTTCTCCATTTTTCTAACTCCTAGACTCTCTTTTAAGATTCAGCTCAATTTTTTTGGCTTAATTTTTTAGAGCAATTTTAGGTTTACAAAAAAATTGAGAAGGAGGTATAGAACTTTCCCATATAACTTCCTACACATGCATTGCCTGTCCCCATTGATAATATCATTCACCAGGGTGGTACTTTTTTCCTTTTTTAATCAGCGATGAACCTACACTGACATATCATAATCAGCCAAAGTTCATTGTTTACCTTAGGATTCACTCTTGGTATACATTCTGTGGATTTGCGTAAATGTATAATGACATAAATCCATCACTGTAATATCATACAGAGTATTTTCATTGCCCTAAAAATCCTCTGTTCTATTCACCTCTTTTCCTGCATCACCCTGCCACCCTTGGCAATCACCGATCTTTTATCATTTCCATAGTTTTGCCTATTCAAGAATGTCATATAGTTGGAATCATATGGTATGTAGCCTTTTCCGATAGGCTGCTTTTACTTAGTAATATGTATTTAAGTTTCCTCTATGTTTTCTCATGGCTTGATAGCTCATTACATGTAATAATATGTATTTAAGGCCTCCATGTATTCTCATGGCTTGATAGCTCGTTCCTTTTTAGTGCTGAATAATATTCCATTTTCTGGATATCCCACGGTTTACTTATCCTTTGACCTACCAAAGGACATCTTGGTTTCTTCCAAGTTTGGCAATTGTGAATAAAGTTTCTACAACCATCTGTGTTCAGGTTTTTGTATGAACAATTAAGCTTTCAACTCCTATGGGTAAAAACAAGAAATTACCATTGCTGGATCATATGGTAAGAGTTTGGTTTTGAAAGAAACTACCAATCCAAACTGTTTTCCAAAATGGATGTACCATTTTGCATTCTCATTCACCAGCAATGAATGAGAGTTCCCTTCATATCCTTCCCAGAATTTGGTGTTGTCAGTATTCCAGGTTTTGGTCATTTTAATAGGTGTGTAGTTGTATCCTATTGTTGCTGTAATTTACATTTCCCTGATGGCATAGGATGTAGAGCAACTTTTCATATGCTATTTGCCATCTATATATATTTTCTTGGGTGAAGTGTCTGCTAAAGTCTTGTTCATTTTTTAATTGGGTTGTTTGTTTTCTTATTGTTGAGTCTTAAGAGTTCTTTGCATATTTTGGATAAGAGTCTTTCATCTGATGTGCTTTTGCAAATATTTTCTCCAAGTCTGTGGATTTTCTTTAATTATATTAATATCATCTTTCACAGAGCAGGAGTTTTAATTTTAATGAGGCCCAGCTTATCAATGATGTCTTTCATGGATCGTATCTTTGGTGTTGTATCTAAAAAGGCATCACCATACCCAAGGTCATCTAGGTTTTCTCCTGTGTTAACTTCTAGGAATTTATAGTTTTGCATTTTATATTTAGGTTTATGGTTCATTTTGAGTTAATTTTTGTGAAGTATATAAAGTCTGTGTCTAGATTTAATTTTTTTTTTTTGTTTTTGCATGTGGATATCCAATTATTCCAGCACCACTTACTGAAAAGACTGTATTTATTCTATTGTACTGGCTTTATTCCTTTGTCAAAATCAATTGACTGTATTTATGGTCGTCTATTTCTGGGATCTTCATTCTGTTCTACTGATCTATTTGTCTATTCTTTCACCAATACCATACTGTCTTGATTACTGTAGCTTTATAGGAAATCTTGAAGTTGGGTTGAGTCATTCTAAAAACTTTGTTCTTCAAGATTGTGTTGGCTATTCTGAGTCTTTTGCCTCCATATAAACTTTAAATTTAAATTTGTTAATATCTATAGAACAACTTACTGAGATTTTGAGATTGCATTGAATCTATGGATCAAGTTGGGAAGAAATGATATCTGGACAACCTTGAGGCTTCCTGTTCATGAACACAAAATATCTCTCGATCTCTTTAGTTCTTTGGATTTCATTCTTCAGAGTTTTGTAGTTTCATCAGAATATGTAGTTTTCCTCATATAGATTTTGTATATATTTTGTTAGATTTATGTCTAATATAACATATTTCATTTTTGAGTGTGCTAATGTAAATTGCATTGTGTTTTTAATTTCAAATTCCACCTGTTCTTTATTGGTATATAGGAAAGTAATTGACTTTTGTATATTAGCCTTATATATCCTGTAAGGATAATTGTTATTTTTTATAACTGATTATTAGTTCCAGGAGGGTTTTTTCTGTTGATTCTTTCAGATTTTCTACATGGACCGTCATGTCATCTGTGAACAAAGACAGTTTTATATCTTCCTTCCCAATTTGTATGCCGTTTATTTTCTTTTCTTGACTTACCACATTAGCAAGGACTTCCAGAACAATGTTGAAAAGACTGTCGATCGAGAACATCCTTGCCTTATACCTGATCTTAGTTGGAAAGTTTCAAGTTTCTCATCAGTAAATGTCATGTTAACTGTAGGGTTTTTGTAAATAGTCTTTTTCAAGTTGAGAAAGTTCCCCTCTATTCCTAATTTGCTGAGTTTTTATTATGAATGAGTTTTAATCAGTTCAATGTTTACTTTTCTTCAATACACTGTTACCTTTCCTAAGGAACAAATAACTCCCAACATGTGTCCTAATTGTGTGTGTGTGTGTGTGTGTGTGTGTGTGTGTGTGTATTTTCATTTAGTGGTTATGGCCCTGTGACATACCTTAGTATTGAGACCCAGACAAAGTGTTATCCTTTTTATTTCCCTGACAGTACCTTGCACAATGCTGAATACATGGCCTGTGGTCTATAACTATTTAACTTAATGCATGAAAGAATAAATAAAATTGGAGTTCATTCTGATGTCATAAAATTCTTCCTTAATGGTTGAATATAAAGTGTACCAAAATTATACTGAACTTATAAGTTAATCAATATAAATTATAGGAGTTCACACTTGATACAAATTAACAGCATTTAGCATGTAGGTGAGTTCATTTTATAGTGACACTGGCAAATAAAACAGATCTACATTCAAATTACAGTCTAATTAATCACATCCTATATATCAGTCAATGTCCTGGTTGGAAAACAAAACAAAACAAAAAACCAAACAAAACCCCAAGCCATTCTATATATTCCAAATAGAGAAAAACAATGTGGAAATGTAGTTTGCAGACTTTCTACTCTGACAGTAGGGAAGAGGGTACATGAAAACAAATGTGGAACTGAGGAACAAGAGATACTCCTGGCACAGTTTCCCCCTGTGACTTCTCAGTATCCACATACATCCCCTTCTGCTGTAGTTAAATTTTTATATGATGGTAATGACATCATCTTGCTTCCACCTAAGAGATTGCAACTAACCCTAATACTAATGATGGTATGCTCACCCTCTCCTAAAAATGGAGACACAAAATGCTCTCTATGTTTGGGTCATGTTAAACTAGTCACAATTTCATCTATTCTATAACTTGAAAACTAAATTCCCACATTAACCATCACCAACACTCCTTATATCAAACTGTAGAGGAAGGAGAGAGTAGAAAGCTGATATATACAAATATATGCATAAAAAAAGGAAATAGGTATGCTGTTATTGATCTCACTTCTGAAAGTGAATGTGAGTCTGTAGTTGATATTTATAACTTCTTGTATTACTATCCATTCATTCTGTGATTCTTTGCCCTCAGCCAGCATCTCAGTTTGTTAAGTTTCTTCCTCTGCTGGCTAACCCATATTTTACTTCCATAAGTCTTTATCTTTAGTAGTCCTGATTTTATTGGGTTGCTGTAATTTTCATTTACTATTGAACTTAGATATAGCAAGAGATGATTAATGCCTAAGAATACATCATCAGTACTAGAATCCCTGGAATTACAACCTCCCATCCCATCTCCACTTGGCAGAGGGCAATAAACTGTGTTCCAGGGTCCCTCTCCCTCTGTTTTCTCCTGCCATCCCAACATGTGATAGGTTACTTTTCTTCCCTAATTAAACATTTTGAGCTGGGAGTCATTTGTAATGATTTATGGCAGCTGTGCTTTTGCCAATCTTACACAGTATTTTTCTTATTACTTAATTGTTTTAGCAGTGCTTCAGCCATTAGTTTCTGAGTTCTGAAAACAGGAAACAGAAGTCTTCTATTATAGACGCCTGCCTAATTAGCTCAGAGGCTGTCTAATGGGGACTATTAAAAATGCAAATGAGGTGTGATCAAACAGTGAAAAGTTTGGTCCTGACAGAATATACTAATGCATCCCCCCCCACCCCTGCAAAATGTACCACAATCCTGAATGTAGATTTCTCCCTTCCTTCCTTACCATGTGAAATAGCTTTTTTGTGGTGATTGGGTTCTTCTTCCTCACCTGGGCAGGGATACAGCTAAGAAGAGTTCTTAGGGAAATCATTCTTATTTCCCACCCCTCAATCTAAAGCAGTGGTTCTCAAACTTCAGGATGCATCAGAATATCCTGGAGGGCTTGTTAGAACACAGATTCCTGAGATCACTCCCAGATTTCCAATTCAGTAGGCCTCGTGAGGGATGTAAGAACTTGAATTTCTAATCAGTTGCTAGGGAATGCCAGTGTAATGTAGTATTTGTCCTTTTGTGACTAGCTTATTTCACTTAGCATAATGTCCTCAGGTTATCCACATCATCACATATTACAGGATTTCCTTCTTTTTTAAGGTTGCATCCAGTCTTAGTATTACATTGTACATATATACCACATTTTATTTACTCATTTATCTGTTGATGGACATTTAAGGTTGTTTCTACATCTGGCTATTGTGAATAATGCTGCAATAAACATGGATGTGCTAATATCTCTTCAAGATCCTGATTTCAGTTCTCTTGGATACTCAGAAGCAGTATTGCTGGGTCATTTGGTACTACTATAGTTAATTTTTCAGAGAACCTCCATACTGTTTTCCATAGTGGCTGTACCAGTTTGCATTCCCACCCAGAGTGTACCAGTGTTCCAATTTCTCCACCCCCTCACCAACACTTGTCTTTCATCTTTTTGATAATAGCCATTCTAATAGGTAGGAGGTGATATTTCATATATTACGATGTCTATACTACCCAAAGTGATCTATAGATTCAGTGTATTTCCTATCAAAATCCAAGTAGCAGTTCCTACAGCAATGGAAAAATAATTCTATAAAGCTCATACAGAACCACAAAAGACCGAAGAGCCAAAATAATCTTGAAAAAGAATAATAAAGCTGGATTCATCACACTTCTTGATTTCAAAATATACTACAAAGCTATAGTAATTAAAACAGCATGGTACTGACATCAAGACAGACATATATACGAATAGAATAGAATAGAATAGACAGCCCAGAAATCCATACATATATGGTCACCTGATCTTCAACAATGGTGCCAAGAATGCACAATAAGGGTATGGTCTCTTCAACAAATAGTATTGGGAAAACAGGTTATCCACATGCAAAAGAATGAGATTAAACCTGTTAGTAAAGGGAAAAGACAACCTGTGGAAGGGGAGAAAATATTTACAAACCATTTAGTAGATAAAGGGTTAATTTCCGAAATATATAAGGAGCTCCTATGAGTCAAAACAAAACAAAACAAAACAATAACAACAACAAAACCCAAAAAACTTATATAAGCTGATTTAGAAATGGGCTAAAGATAGACATTTCTCTCAAGAAGATATACAAATGGCCAAAGGATATGAAAAAAATGCTCAGTGTTGCTAACCATCAGGCAAATGTAACTCAAACACAATGAGATATCACTTCACATCTGTTGGGATGGCTCTTTCTTAATTAGCCATCTGAGAATGTCTTAGTTAGACCGAGTGTTTACTCCTTGGAACAACTTCTCTGGCCCTCTCTCAACCCAAATCAGGGTTATGTGCACATTCTTTATGATTATATTACTATCATATTACCCAGCACATGATGGGTGGATCTAGGTTTTGTGGTATCTGAAGCTTACATAATTTGAAGAATCTTCTTTAAGAGAAAGAATTTAAAAAATTAATATAAAATTAAGTGAATATCCCTGAAGTTTCCCAGTTAATCTGCCCTTGCACCATCTTCTGAAGAACTGATTCTTTGCATATCTTTCTCACAAGATAGTGAATTCTTCATGGACTAGGACTGAGTCTTATTTGTATCCATGATCCCCTGACCCCATCTTGCTCTGGGCAATGACCTGGGAGTTCCACTGTTTCTCTTTCTTCTGCCTACTCACAGCTCAGGGCCTGATTGTATTTGTGCTCTTTAGATAAAAGAATCTTGAACAGGGCACTCTGCCCTGGCTATCCTTCTACCACTTCCTATGGAAGGGGTTAGGGGTAGGATGAGGACAGAGAGGCCATGCTGGTGGCATTCTGTGTGAACAAAATGTAGCCTGTGGGTCTTAGCCCAAGACCCCAAAGGAGAACATAAGTAAGTAGAGACTTCCCCATGATAGACCTCACAAAACAGCATTCTCCAGATTCAGCAAACTATAGTCAAGTGCTGTCTTTTCATCTCTTCATTGGTGCATTAATGAAAAATCCTATCAATATGATATAATCATCCTATTGACTATAACTCTTAATACTGCTGTTCATGACTGACCCAGCAGACTTGGATATTCTGAGGAGGGCTCCAGCTTGAAGGTGCCCTGGCTGCCAGCCACCACTCTCCAAGTCTTCTCACCTCTGTCTGCTCTTTTGTGGCCAAGATGAGGGAGAAGGAGTGCAGGCCAGAGTCTAAAGGTAGTTAGTACTCTCTCAAAGAAAGTCTGAGGACTTCAACCAGGCTCCCAAGAAGTAATCTGCTTTCCCTACTTCTACTCTCAGTCTTCATTTTCAGAGTCTGGGGTCCTCCACCCTGCCTCGTGCTGAGAATCCTGTTTCCCCAGGTAGCTGCCTGGGTAGAGATCTCTCTTTTCTCCTTCTGGCAGTCATATCTCACAGGGAAACTGAGTTATGTTTTTAAGCAGAGGATTCCAAATCTATGTGCTCATTGCTTCCTAACTGTTCTGGAAAAATGGTTCTTGGGCTGCCAAACCTTTCACAGAGGAAGCAGTAGCATCACAGATATTGAGGGCATTTCTGCCATCACTCAAGACATAGTGCTTGTTCAAGAATAAAGGACCACAGGTGCCCTTGTTCCTGAATCACTTTTGTACTTGCCTGCCATGTGGCCTCTTGTCACTGCCTGCCTATCTTGCCACCTCTTCAATTCAGATGACCCTGATACAACTTAATCCTTTGGTCAAACAATTAGCACGTCTCTACTGAACAGAATTTGTCCTTGTTGGGCTGGGGAAAGAAACTGCACATCATGGGAAAAAGATGAAACGGCAATTCAGTGTGTGTGTGGGAAGTGCAAAGAGAAGTAAGTGATTTGGCTTCTGTAAAGGGGCAGTGGTGGTGTGGTCCAAAGCTTGCAGAGTTACTCTTCCCAGGCAGTGGCTGAGATCCAGTCCTTAACAGTGTGCAGATATACACTGGTTCTTAGGTTCTTGAGGTAGACAAAGGTTGGACTCCTTCTTGGAGAGCTTGTACTTCTGCCCTTCCTTTCCCTCACCCCTTCAGGCTTTATGGTATTAGCCATCATTCACTCTAGGTTTCCTCTGTACTTATCCCCACACTAAACCCATTCCCCTCCTGGACTGCCCCTGCATTACTCAACTTCCCACCCCTTCTCCCTGGGCAAACACTGTCCTGAGTTGACAGTCCCAGAGGTGTCAGAATACAGCTCTAAGGCAAGGCATAATCATAGCATAGAGACCCCCCACCTGCATGGCCCCATGGGCTCCAGGGATGCTGGCAATTACAGACCCTCAAGGACTGAAGGAAAATTCTTCCCTAAATGTTTCCAGGGTGAAAAAGACTAGTTTGGCACCTCTATCTGGGGCTTTAAGAGTTATTTTTGTCCTTGAAGCCTAATAGCGGGTTATTGGTAATTATAGGAAAAAAATGGAGTGGAAATAAGGGGTTTTTTGAAGGTTTTTTTTTTTTTTTTTTGGTTCCAGTATTATATTTTGAATTTCCTATTCAGTTAGACACAACTCCTGAGATCATGACCTCTGTGATTATAGCAGAAAAAGGCCCCCATCATCCATGAACCTATGATTTCCACTTTGTTTCTATCCCTCTAACTGGCATAATTTCTTTGGACACTGTAGAGAAGGGATGTTACCTAAATACTTGTTTTGCAGGGTGCCATTTCCATGCGTCAAGTTCACTTGCAGTAAGGGCACACAGGGGCCCAGTAGATCTTCCTTCATTGGTGTTTTATTCAGAGCACTCAGAATATTTGCTCTGTCAGATGCTTTCAGTGGCTCCCTTCTGCCAACAGACTGAAAACTCCCTCCTCTGCTGGGCCTTCCATTTCTTCTGCAAGTGGCTTGCACATATTCTCTTGGCCACTGTGTCTCATTCCTTCATTCATTTCTCCATTTATTCCATAAACGTGGATTCACTACCTCTTCTATGCTGCAGAACCTGCCCTAGGTTCTGGGATGTAAATAAGAATAGCAACAATGTCCTTTGTTCTCAAAGGTCTAATAATTCAGAAGAAGACAAACATATAAGTCAAAACCACAAGAAGCACTGTCTGTGACAGCGAGATAGATGTCTGTTTAGAGCTGAGCAGGGGCACAAAGAAGGAAAAGCCCAGTTTCACTCAGGAATAGGCCTGGAGAATAACCAGAAAGTTTCATAGAGGAAGTGGCCCTACCTTGTTATGACACATGTATCAAGAAGCCGTTTCAACTGGAAGCAATGACCTGAGGAAAGCCAGAGGAATAGAGATCAGAGGGTACTTAGGAACTATAAGCCAAAAACTGGGTGGCCAGAAAAAGTTTGGAAGGGAGGGCCAGGTCCAGAGTACATAGAGCAACATGTGAGCCATTAATGGATACTGTGTTGTGTATGCTGGTGTATGTGCGTAGTGGTGACATGATTAGGTCACTGCAACCTCAGAGGGGAAGATGCTCCATTCAATCTGCTGAGGATACGAGTATGTGAGTGAGTGTGTTTGTGTGTGTTTGTGTGTGTGTGTGTGTGTGTGTGTGTGTGTGTATTGAATGCTTAAAGAAGGAGCACAGCTGTAGAGAATGTTTTAAACATGAAAAATATGAATAAGTCTAGAAGACATGTAGCTGATTGGTTTAATCATGAACTGTGTAGTCCAAAACTTCTGGCTCAATCGCCCCTTCTGTGTGTAGTATAGACTCTCAGACATCCTTGCAAAGGCCACTAGTTATTTCTGTGAATCCCTGGGGAGTGACTCATGCACTAGCAGAACTGTCTTTCACCTCAGGGGCACCTGCCCTGCTCTGATGTCCTTGGATGTATCCATGCCCACCGTCCTGCCCATTGTGGCAGCACTAGCTTCAAGGTGGCAGTATCTGGGTGTTCGTGTGCTTCAGGCTTTGGTGAGGCTGATCTGAAAAGGGCCTCACTTGGAGGAGGGAAAGGTCTCCCTTCAGCTCTGCGATAAACAAATCCCAAAGTAGCAGAGCTTGAAGCAGAGACTCACAGAACTCTTCACAAAAGAGAAGCTGCATCAACCTCTGCCCCTTCCCACGGCCAGGTAACCAGGACAGGTCCTGGGGTCAGATCATTTGCAGAAGTTATCTCTCTCCCCTCTCTCATCCCTTCCCCTCACAATGCCTATGTCTTTTGTCATTAAATACGAATGCTTCCAATTTGCTGCTTGCTCTGAAAGCAATAAACACATCTGTTATAGACATCAAAGACCTTGGCATGTACACATTGGGAGCAAAGGATTTGAGCTCAGGAGCTAACTGAAATCAGAAAATATTAGAAGACACTGATACTCGAGTTGCAAGAACCAGGATATAATTATTGAAAAAAGAAGAGGAGATAATGTGGGAATGGTTGGAATCAACTCAAAATGTATTAATTGATCTCAACTTTGATAATTAGAGAGAGATATAAATGCATATCTGGGAAACTAGTAGAAGTAAAAACCATAATTTTTAATATAAATAACCACAGAACATATAAACAAATAGGTTGTATCTGTGGAGTCAAGACAGAAAACCAAGGCTGCAGAGAGAATGCCCAAACAAAAGAAGGCTCATAAGAAGACGGAATGAATAGGGTAAGATGCATGTTACACCAATAATTATAAATGCCTTAACACCAATATTAAAATTGATGACTTACATGTTGAGATAATTATAAATCTAAGAGGAAAAATCACCTAAATAAGATGGCAAAGAAAGAAAAATTAGAAACAAAAGCATGGGTAAAAAGAAAACAGGGAACTACACAAAAAAATTCGTCTCAGAAATATTAATATCAGTCTATGTATCATTATAATAAAAAGCATGAACTAATGGTCAAAAAGGTCTATCAGATGTGTAAAATTACTTTTTAAAAGGCATTAGCATAATGTGAGGAAGCAGAGACAACTGGCCTGCTAGAATCTTCTTTTCAATTCAGCTTATCAATGAAGGGAAGGAAAGAAATGGTACAGTAAATATTGGAGATATTTGTCAAAGGAAGTTTAAAAATGTGTACTTTATGGAGGTTTTTTTCCCCATGAAAAACAGTTTTCATGTAGAACACTTGGAAATAAAGAAAAAGTGGTGTCTATGAAATCAGTTTACCTGCAATCTCAGAAGCCAAGGGCAGCTGTTCCTTTAATAGAATTTTTCCCTCTGGGAGAGCTGTGGTCTTGGGGAAGACTTGCCCTTTTAAGGCCTGGTGGAATAGAGTCAGTGGTGGGGAGAGGGTAAATATGCAAAAGGAAGAGGAGTTGAGTGGTGAGCTGGGTCACTGTTCATCTCCTTTTCCCTTACCTAGACGCTTATGTCTAGAAACACAAGGATTTTGCTGCCTACTTCCTTCTTTTTCCCTGGAGTTCCCAATACAACTGAGCAGGGCACAGTGATTCCACAAGGAAAGGAGAAAGGGAGAAAGGAAGCACCGCGGTGCATAGAATTCTTATTTTATGTTTTTAAATAACAATTACATTTGATTTAAAAAAATCAGAGGACATATAAAACTATCTGAGAAAAGAAGTCTGGGAGGGTAGCAGAGCCAAGGGAGAAAGAGAACAGGAAAAGGGAAAAAAAAAATCCAAGACTTCACTTGTGACATTCTGTCCCAGCCCTTGAGAAAAAGGAGAAGGGAAAGGAATGGGAAGGGAAGAAAGAATTGAGGTAAAGATGAGCTTCAGGGTGAAGAGGGTAGAAGACAAACGGAGGAAAGAACTGCAGGCAAGGAGCTTGGCTGTAAAAGGAGCCAAGACCAGTTCCTGGGAGGAAGAAACAATTTGCTAAGTAGTTTACCTTAGCCAGGTGGGCATGCAGCCCCAAAGGTAGCTTAAAAGTGGGCTTGCTTGGGGCACCTGAGTGGCTCAGTTGGTTAAGTGTTTGACTCCTGGTTTCAGCTCAGGTCACGATCTCATGGTTTATGAGTTCAAGCCCCTCATCAGGCTTTGTGCTGACAGCACAGAGTCTGCTTGGGATTCTCTCTTTCACTCTCTCTGCCCCTCCCCCTCTCATGCTCCCTCCCTCTCTCTCTCTCTCTCTTAAAATAAATAAATAAACTTTAAAATATAAATAACTAAAAAAATAGGCTTGCTTGGGGTGCCTGGGTGGCTCAGTCCGTTGAATGTTCGACCCTTGATTTCAGCTCAGGTCATGATTCCAGGGTCATGGGATCGAACCCTGCATCAGGCTCTGCACTGAACATGGAACCTGCTTAATATTCTCTCTCCCTCCCTCTCTCTCTCTCTCCTTCTCCCTCTCCCTCTCTCTCTCCCCACACACTCTCTGCCACTCTCCCCTGTTCATGCTTTCTTTCTCTCTAAAATAAAAAAATTTTTTTTTTCCCAATAAGCTTGCTTGATTTTAGTGGCTTCCACATTTGGTTAGAATGGGTCAATTCCCAGACCAAGGGTGCTTTGTTGAGAGGGCTGGGTGGTCACAGAGTCCAGAGAAAGGGAGCGTATGCTGAGCGGATGGAAGGCTTCTGTGTTCTTATAGATAATAAAGCAAATTTGAATTTTTACGCCAATGCAAGCTTTCTCAGGCTAGAGGTAGTTCAACAGATATGGGGGAACGGGGCCTTTTGAACTTGTAGATTTTATGCCAGTAATTGTCTTAGAATAACAAAACAGCACTGCTCCTTTATGAATCTTGGATTAAGAACAGCACGTACAGAAGTAGGAAATGTGGTAGGTGGGAAATATGGCTTAAATGTGCTTTCGGCTGTGTCTCCCAGATAATTATAATGGAGCCTGCTTCTCCCCCACCCATGCCTGTCATCCTCAGTATTAAATTATGATGATGATGATGATTACTGGTAATTATCCCTTTATGTATTTGGCATTTTCTACTTTCTAAAGTACTTGCACATGGATCCCTTCACCGTGAGCCCAGAAGACATGAAGGGCAGGCTTTGCTCCACCCTTCTTTGACATTAGGAGTGAGGCTGCTGTTCCCTTGCCCTGGGTCACACAGATTGTTAGGGACCCTGGGCATCTAATGGTCTCTAGCTCTATCTCAACTACATATTTGGTTCATTAGAAGGCTAATTATTTCTTTCCATATCCAAGGATGCAGTGGATATGTATATGGGTACATATATTCCAGACATTAAAAATTGAGTTATTAATACTTTAAGTATAATAACCTAAAGTTTATTGTTAAGTTTATTAGTGCATTTTTCTCTCTCTTCTTCTATATCTATCTATCTATCTATCTATCTATCTATCTATCTATCTATCTCTGCCTGTCTCTGTCACACACACACACACACACACACACACACACACACACACACACAGAGGGAGAGAGAGGTTGAGATCTATACTACGTTGTTCATGTATGGATTTCAAAGTGTTTTTCAAATAATAAGACATTATCTCCTTTGTCAGTTATGATGGCTGGAACTTTTGGCAGGCTTTTCTCAGATTTCTGCTTCTTCTATGTATTACATAGAAAAATCTAGGGATAGAACTGGGTATCTGCATTGCATTTAGGAAACTGGATATAGAAGTGTGTGCATGCAAGGTGCCACCTGCATCACACCTTGGCTGACTGCTGATTATTCTCCATGATCTGGAGCTAATCCCGAGGATTAAGTGAGCATCTGCTCCCCGATGCTGACTGTTGGGTGGGGCTGAGCCATAAACAGAGGGGGTGGATCAGGCTAAGGCAAACCAGCCAGTGTGGAGAGAGCTAGGCTTCTGGAGAGCCTTGGCAACTTGACCCTGGCTACTCCTGACCCCACTTTCTTGCACCTTGCTCCATTCTACCCTCACCCATCTCTCAGCACGGACATTGTGCAGGGTGGTGGTTAAGAGCCAGAGTCAAACTGCCAGAGTTTGTACGAGCTCTGCTGGCTCTGTGTGCACTATGTGACCTTGGGCAGACTGCTGTGGACAGGAGCCTCAATTCTCTTATCCATAGGAGGGGACCATGGCAGTAATCCACTCCTGAGTCACAGTGCAGATTAGGTGAGATGTTCCCCTTAGAGAGCCTTAGCTATAATCACTGCTGGGATGCACGCCATCCTGCCGCTCCCCTCTCTCTCTCCTTTTGTTCCTTGTTCATCACTGAAGCTCAAGTGCCACCTCTCAGTGTTCTAGTACACACTGATTCTCCTTACGTTCTGCCACGTATTAACTGGACTAGTCCTTTTGGCATTCACCTTGTTAGGATCATGCATTTATTTTTCTCTATTTCATGGATCTGAGTCTGTGAGTTCCTCCTGGGGGGAGTCTGTTTCAGATCTTAATTTTCTGTAGAAACACACACACACACACACACACACTCACACACACACACACACGAAGGAAAGGAGGGGAAGGACAAAGGAGAAATGAATGAAATGTGGCCTTTGTTATAATCATCTCCAGTGTTAGTTTCCTGCCCACACTTCCTCCTCCTTAGACAAAGCAGGCTCTGGGAGCTATACCTAATAGCATAAACTCAGCAGAAAGTCATTCAAGAGTAGAAAAAGAGCCCAATTTTGTGAAGTGACCAAAGTAATGGTGGTAAAGCAGAAACCCCTTAGTCCTTAGGAGGCAGGGGGGCACTCATCTGCTTTTCCAGGAATGGAGAATGTAAGACTGCACCTTGACCATGTTCCTAAGATGGAGTCTCTGTTTTCCCTTGGACACCTTGTCTTCTTGAGATTTCTCCCAGAGATGGGAAACAAGCAGAGGACACACTGAAAGGTTGGGTTTGTCAAAGTGATGAGAGTGTCTGGAGTTATGGGAGGATCTGAGAAGCACCACCAACTGGGTCTCAGGCACCAGCGAGAGCACTGGCCTGGCACCCATGCACTGGCCCTGGCTCAGTAGGCCACAGATCTACCTGGACTGCCCTGGGCAAGCGGCCTTGTCACCGTGGCCTCAACACTTCATCTGGAAAAGGTAATTGTCTAGGGTCCCCTCCAGCTCTAACATTAGGTAGCTTGTCACAGCCCTTAAAGACATCACTGCTTCCTTGCACAAGATAGCAGTTGGTATTTAAAATAATGACAGTGACTCATCTCAAAGTGATGACAAAAGAAGATTGTTCTGATTTATTCCCCACAGTGCCTCCACATTCTAGAATCCTGGGAACTAAGAGATCCTGCAGAACTGCATCTTCCCAGTTTCTGAACTCTACTTTTAAACATCCAAACTGAATTTTGTTCTAAATGTAAAAAAAGTTAAACATGTTTTTTTGACTTTTTTTCATTATATTTAATATTTTGTTCTAATTATATTTTGCCTTCAGGAAAGAGAAGGGGGAATAATCTCTTGCACTTCTCTGGGTGACTTTGGAACATCATTCTGAGCATGAATGCTGCTAGTGAAGGGATACCCTCTGGAGCTTCTGAGCTCTGCCATGGGTTTGAATTTCTCCCCACTGACATCCTCACTCCCTTTAGTCTCCAATGTTGCCACAGGGCAGGAATGAGAAGGGACACAATTTTCATATGTCCAAGCCTCAGAGCAGGACAGGGATTTCCTCAAAGTTAAAGAGCTGGCCAGTGGCATTTCTGGAGGAGAATAAGGTGTCTTTTGCTTGTGAGCCAGTCTAGAGGACTCCAGATGCCAGCTTGCCTAATTTGCAATTCCTTGTTTCCTGTTCAGGGGGTCTTAAGCAATTCAATTCAAGTTTCATGCTGGATCCTCATGGAGTTGATTGATATTGTTGCTATTGAAGATTACCTGATCATAGAACCCACTGTATATCATATTTTCAAATTTTTAAGTCTAGAGAGATTATTTGGTGGGGTCAAATAAATGAAAAACACCAACAGCAACAACAATCACCTATTATAGCAACTGGAAGATAACTAGCCAAAATCATATATAAGCAATTTTATCTTTTTCTTTTTTTCCTGCTTTCTCTCCTTCACTTCCTTCCTCTCTCCATCTCTCTTTCTCTGTTTCTCTCTTTCTCCCTTTCTTCACTTCTTCCCTACTTCCTCCTCTTTCTCAACCCCCTTTCTTCTCTCTTCCTCCTCCCTCTCTCTTCCTTTCTTCCTTGTTGTAGAGACTCTAGTAGCATGAAGCTTATACTTGGTATATATTCAACTGTGATGCTGCTCTTATGCTATTCTCTGCAGTCCAGAATTACAGAGACAATTTACTTTCCCATAGTCCTTTGCTGGCAGTATTAGTATACACCATCCATGAGGGAGAATGGTTGCCACGTCATGGTCCAAGAACTAGGCTCAGCCTGAAGTGCAACAGAGAAGTGGCCTCTCAAGATTGGAAAGGAAGCAAAGTTTACATCCTGAAATGATGGTGTCTTTCTTAGAAAGGATGGATCAGCTATGTGCCATGTTTCCCTTTTTGTCAAACGCATGGGCAAAGAAAGCATATACTCAGAGTGTGTAATTATAGGCTGTGGAGGATTTATAATGTTTCAATTTAGCTAGGCTGAATTCCATTTCATGCGTGTTTCTGGTTAGGGTGGGCCATGAAGGAGATTCTTATAGGATATGTGATGGGCCACAGGGAAATAGCAGTCATTTAGTATTTCATACACATTGTCACTTTCGGCTGACCCACCTGTGGTTGTGAACAATAGCTGGGCCTGCAGCTTCCTCACCTTCCCCTGAGTCCTGAGCCAGGTACACACCTGGTTCATCTGGGAGACACAGTGTCCTGGGCCTCTGCAAGATACCCTCAAGGTCAAAGCCAGTAAGAACTCACACAAATTTCAGAACATCTTCCTAGGCTCCAGCCCATGCTAGTGCATTCCAGCTTGTTGTTGCTTTCCATTGCTGTATCATAATATAGCCTGCAGGGACCTTGATTGCCTTTCCTTTCCACAAGACACCACTTGGATCCATCACATGGATAGTGTTGTGCTGATTGAATCGAGCATTCAGGATGTAACAACTGGTCTATAGACCTTGGTAAGACGCTTACATGCTAGGGGGTGGGAAATAAATCCTACAAAAATTCAAGGGTCTCCTGCCATGTTAAAATTTCTGTGTCTAGTGGTCTGGAGCATGTTAAGATAGCCCCTTCACAGTGAGGGGCAAGTTGCTGCATCTGATCCCTTATGCCACTGAAAAAGGGGCACAATGTCTAGGAGGTCTCTGGATTTTTGAGGCAATAAATATCTCATTTAGGTGTGCTTCTCTAACCCACTCTCCAAGTGACATGAAAATCTGCTAATTTGGAGTGAGGCTCAGAATAAGAGATGGCTTCACAACAGGTTCAGACTACCATGCAAGCTGTTCTGATATTTGCGTCGTATGATCCAGCAGATCCTGTGGTGCTTGAAGTGTCAATGGCAGACAGAGATGCAGGCTCTGGCAGCCCCTGCAGCTGAATCACAGAACAAACTCAGATTTTAGAGTAAAACCACATTATCTCTTCATGCAATTATTCTTTTGTTGAGATACAGCTTTGGCTGCTACTGGGCCTTAGTAGAGAATGAATACTTGACCATGGACTGCTGAGTTACTGTGTGACCTGAGCTGCCCGTCACAAATTGGTGTTGTGTGATCCACCAACGCATGAAGTTGAACATGGACAGGTGCTCTCCATTATCAAATGAAGTGATATATAGGAGACTGGGCTTAAGAAAGCCCTGAAGGCACAAGTATGTTGAACTAGGAGGTGGACCAGATGCCTATGGCCCCTACTGTTGTTACACTGTCTTCTCTCTCTTAATCTGTGGCTCCTAAGTAGCACCCTATGATCACTTAATGAAGAAAATATTGGACCTGTGTTTTACAGATGGTTTTGCATGATGTGCACTCACCATTAAAAAGTCCATGGCTGCTGCACTATAGCCCCATTCTGGATGGCGGTAAAGACAATAGCAAAGGGAAATCCTCCCAGTAGCAGGACATTGGACAGTGGCCAGTAAAGATGAAAAGAATTGCATATCTATACCAGCTCATAGACTATGAATGGTTTTGGTGGTTGGTCGATGACTTGAAAAGAACAAGAGTGGAAAATTGGTGACAAGAGGGTCTGGGGAAGAAACATGTAGATAGATGAATCAGAATGAGCACATAGGGTAGAACTATTTGTGTCCTGTGTGAATGTTCACCAAAGGATGATCCCAAGAGAGTAGGACTGTAAAAATCATACTGCTAGATTATAGAATAGCTTGTTCTGTGGAAACCAGTCAGCCTCCTTCCCCAGGCACTCCTGTCATTTCTTAATATGTTTATCAGCAAAGTGGCCATGATGGCTGGGATGGAAGGTATATGCGGGCTCAGCAACATGTACTGCCACTCACTGAGGTTGAACTGGTTACAGTCACTGCTGAGTGCCCAATCTGCCAGCAGCAAAAACCAACGTTGACATGGCACCATTCCCCAGGGTGACCAGCCAGCTACCTGGAGGTAGGTTGATTACATTGGCTTGCTTCCATCATGAAAGGCATAGAATATTATTCTTAGTGAAAAAGACACTTGCTTTCTATATGGTTTTGCCCCAAATTATATATAGTTTAAAAACTAGGAACTCCAAACATCAATAAAACCATAAATCTGATGTATTTTGATACATTCTTGCCTATAAATGACAGCCCACTGGAAGGTTATTTATGGTGATTTTTTGGTGCAATTAAAAAGAGGTTGGTTATCTTATGTCCACATCCATACCACTTTAGAATGGTTAAATTAGAAAGTGGGGAAATAAATCCCCTAAGGGAGGCTAGATAATGCTGCACCAACATACAAACTCAAACTCCTTATGGCTTAACACACCATTCTTTCTTTCTGCTCTCATCATAAGGTTGGCTTGGGTCTTTGCTTCAGAACCCAGATTGACAAAGAGGCCAATTTCTTCCAGTCATGATGGCAGAGAGAAAATATCGTGGGGGTCTTATACTGGTGATGAAATTGACAGGCCCAGTCCACAACCCTCAACCCCAAATAAGCCAGAAAGTTCAATGCCACCAGAGCCAACACTTTTTGGTGACCAGAACGAATGAGGTGAGGGAAGGCTAGAGGTGAGGGAAGGCTATAACTGGCAGGGTCCCTCACAACACTGAAGAATGACAGTTGTTTGTGAGGGAAGAGACAAAGGGAAGACTACAAATCAAGATGCAAAACTGGGGCTATTTAGTTTAGAGGCAGATGGTCAGCTACATAGGCCTGAGTTATGCACTGCTCTCCAGCATAGTATAACAAATGATTTTCATATCAGCTCCCAGTCATAAAGGAAAAGTAAAATTGTGTTATGTGCATTCTGCTTAAGAGGGCTTCAACATTGATATTACACTTTAAAATTATTTCTAACACATTATTTTTAATGCTTATTTATTTTTGAGAGAGAGAGAGAGACAGAGAGTGAGAGGGGGAGAGGCAAAGAGAGAGAGGGAGACAGAGAAATTGAAATGGGCTCTACACTGACAGCAGAAAGCCCAGTGCAGGGCTTGAACTTATGAACTGTGAGATCATGACCTGAGCTGAAGTCAGATGCCTAACCTACTGAGCCACCCAGGCATCCCTAGAATTATTTTTATGCAAAATACCTAATATATCAATATTTTGTATGTAAAGGGACACTATGTTTATCTAATTCTGCAGACACTTAATAGGGGACATGGAATTGTCACTGGTTTTGTTATCATTAGAGTCATTATATCCATACTGGCCCCTATTTCTGAGTGAAGTAAGTCACAAGAAGCAAGAGAGAGGCCATAGCCTCATGAGAGCATATCCACTCATTTAGGTCTGTCAGTTGACTGTTTTCAGCTACATCAGTTGAGAACGTGTTGATATGACATACAGCCCTGGATAAGATTGTTTTGAACAATATGAGAAATCAGTGGCATTCAGGCCAAATTAAATCTAATTTACTCTACAAATTGCCAAACTATCAGTCCTATTAAATCTGTTTATTAAAAGGCAGGAGAGTCGGCCTGGGTCGCAAGCTGTGGCTGGGATAATAAGACAAAGATGAAGCCCACTAATGTAGATAAATCATGTTTGATTTCCAGGCCAGAGGTAGCCAATGGGAGGGCTTTCACCTCGCCTTCCCTGTCATCCTGAGGTGTCCGTGAGCCAGTCGGAATGTCCCCAGAGTCAGGCCATACTGATTGATTCTCATGGCACTGGGAGGCCCATGTCATTGCCCCCAATCTGGGGTCATTAATAAAACCAACTCCATTTCTCTCTACTTATCCTTTCTACAAAATACAATTTAAGCAGGTCTTTATGATTTAGAAGTGAGTGGGATAAGGCAGGTGGGGTGGCAGATAATGGTGGTGGTAGTGGCTGGGATAGGATGTTGGGATTGTTATACTCTGAAATCCTAAAGTATAGATAGGGCAGGTAACAGTAGACCCTTATTCTGAAATTACTTGTGTGACCCACAAAACTTCATAAGGTTTTGGATTGGGTTTTACATCCTGATAATTGCAGGCATACACATAAAATGAGGGGAAAAGGGCAATGCTAATTAAGGCCTTTTTCATTAAGAAAAAACAGTCTTTGTTTATGCTCACTTGGAATGCTGTATCGCAGGATCTCCAGTTACTAAATTCTACTCATCCTTGGAGGTCTATCTTAAACCCTCTCTCATCTCTAAGAAGTCCTCTTTTAATATCCCAGTCCTTTGCTATCCTTCTTTTGAACTCTTATCCCAATGAATATTAATAGCACTTGATTTGACAATTATCATATTCTTCACCACATTGCACTTTGATAAATCTTTTTTATGAACTATTTCCCTGAAACTACAAAAGAAATACGTGGAGAGATCCAGTAACTTGCCCAGGATCACACAATTAGTAACTTGTGCTGTTCCTAAGCAGCAACCCCCCCACCACAAATGTTTGATTGCATGGGGTAGTCTGATCTTGAGGGGGAAGAAACTTCATTAAGGATATGAGTTGGAGTAGGCTAGGGAGTGGCTAGGGAATATAACCTGAACTGTATTCTTTGGGGGGCTAGAAAAAGCAAGGCCCTCCAGTAGGTGTCAGGCAATGGTCTTCCAGCCAGTGCTGGCAGACAGGCTGGGTTGAAGCTGAATGACTGGGCTCACTAATTCGGAAGAATATTCCGTTTCATTGAAATTTAACCTGCAAGCACCTTCCAAGATCCATATCTGTGACTTCCACTTTATTCCAGGCAGTTTTCAGCTCAGACATCCTTTATAGTAGATACTTTCTGAAAGCCAGGAGTAAGGAATATGACTAAGAATAGAGAACAAGCCTTGAGCAAACAACCTCAAACCCCGGATTTGCATTCCATGGAATAAACTTGTGGGTTTCAGTCACCACTCATTCAGTACAATTCAGTGATAGGTTCAGGAAACTTCTGGAGGAAAGTTGAGGTGGGAGAAGGGAGGGATGAAAATTGCTCACAGTAATCCAAAGGCTTTATTAGTCTGTAATTAGGAGTGATGGGAGGAAGCCAAGTGAGGGAAAATTTAAGCTGAATTGCAGGAAAAAACGAGTCTCTAACAATGAAGAGTATTCAACTGTGGAGGAGGATGACAGAGACAGAGCAGCGGCAGTCACTCATAATTTCTTTATTGGTAATTTGGTCTCTATATTTTGGATGAAATACATATCTGGGAACCATGCCAAGTCATGCAAGGGATGCCCTTTAACCGGCATTCAGGGTGATAGCATTAATGGCTCTGGGAGAGGAAAATGAGATAATCTTGAGAACCAGCTGAGAATGAGAAGTCCAAAGAGCAAGGTGTTCTCTTAGATTTGGGTCCTGGCAATGCACATAGTTTGAGCTACTCAAGAGTGGGGACCCTGCACCACCAGAGCAGAAACCAGTGATCTCTCACCTTGCTTCCATTATCTCTAGAGGGCATCTCTTACTAGCTCCAGTCTTAGAGAGATCTGAATTCTCAGAATATCGGTATTCTAGGAAATGACAAAATGCAACTCTCTTCCACATAATACATTTAAGTTAGAAGGGAAAGAAGAGTGAAGATGGGTTTTGAAAAGTGAATTAAAACATACATAAACAACTTTGCATCATCCCCTCCTGATAAGACGTACTTATTCAAACAAACATTTTGTTGTGTCCTATCTAGAACACTCTACAAGTGTTTTAACCAGCAGCTCTTTCTCCCTTTAGTCTCTCAACCAGGTGGGTTTTTATATGCTGTTATTTTCATGTCACACTCTGTTCATGGTCTTTCCAAGGACCTCTGCAGTCTGTTCTCAACTTACCCTTGTAACCATTATCTGCATTACTCAAAGCCTCTCGTTCTCTAAAGTGTTTAACATTTTCCCAATACACATGCATACGTGCATGGGCACACACATATCCAAGCATGAACACATGCTTACAGATGTACACATGCATGTGCACACACACATACAAACAATAAAAATAACCCTCTTTTCATTCAACATCTTGAGAGTCTAGTGTTTTCTGGGAATATGTTTTGAGGAAATGCCTCTTTTGTTTTTAAACCCAATCCGCTCATTCTTCAAACCCATTTCCCACCTCTATAAAAGGCACAGGTGAATGTAGCTACCACACTTCTTCCACCTGGAATGCCAGCATCACTCAACTCAGTGTATAAGAAGTCTACTTGCCCTGTAAAGCTCAAGCCTGGCACTATTGTTACAGATTGTCCTTCCCAACCTCAGCAGGAAGAGATCCTGCTTTCTCTGAAATCCTGCAGCCTGGCCGATAACCTAAGGATGCTCAACACATCTGCCTTCTACCATGGATCTTTGCCTTCACGCTTTAACTCTCTTATTAGGATGTACTTTCTCAAAGTTGAGGACCATGTTTCACATAGCTTCACACTTCCCATGGTACCTAGCAAGATCCTTTTAACCCTGTAGGTACTCAGAAAGCACTCATTTCAGAGAATGAATAGGTTAATAATCAGAAGATGAAGTTTTCGTCATCACTCCTCCATTTAGGACATATTCTTCTCGATCTTTCAACAAAGGTCTCATGAAGCTTGTGATTCCTCTAATACCACATGTAAGGTCAGTCCATTAGATCCCTGCTGGTCATCAACATTCTTTTCTTCGCCTCTTGAGTTCCTTTGCACTGCAGAACCACTGAAGTTCAATTCTCCATCTAGAGGGGTGGCCTCTCTCAACCTGGCACTTTGGGGCTGGCCAAGCCCTGCCTTCTCCAGGAAACTTCTTTTGGCCTTTCCACTTTTGACGCACTTTTGAATTTTTATGTAATTATAATTAAACTGCATACCATAACACTTAAACATTTTCTGTTTTAAGAATGTTTTTGTTTCTCTAACTAGACCATAAATTAATTTAGAGACATACAGAATAGCGGTAAAAGGCTTGAACTCCAGAGTCAGCAGCTTGGTTGGAATCTGACTCCGACACTTATTAGCTGTGGGATCTTGAGCAAGTACTTAACCCCTCCATACCTTCTTTTCCATCATCTCAGGAGTAGCCTTGATCCAGAGAACTATGAACTAAATAGACTAAAATTTGCATATGCCTTCAGAATGCATGCAGTAGAAGCAGAAACACATGCATAAAGAATAATAAAGTATAGATCTTAGTTAAGAGTGAAGGTGAATGGGTCAGACAGTAAGGACACAAGGGAAAGAGCAAAGGGGGAAACTTGGATGTCTTGGTCTGTCCAAGAAGTCCTGAGTTTATTCTTGAGGAATTTTATAAAGGAAGACAGTATGGAGTGATTCTGAGCCCATGCATGATGTGTGGACAGAAGTGACAAGCAGAGGGACCTGTTAGGACTGGGGATGTGGAGGTCTAGATGTGGGTTTATGTTAGTGGTAAAATGAAACTTACTTCTTTGAGCACATTGCAGGCAGTTTCCCTTAAGTGCATTGGCCATATTTTCTCAACTTATATATGTTGTACCTGGTTTTATGATGGCATAGGTTACAGGACATAGACTACCTTGGAAAACATGACATGCCTACAGACATGCTGGGGGCAAGACAGAATCTGTCTAGACCATTTTTGAAGCTGAGAAGAGAGCGGGGATGAGTTCTACATGTGCAAAAATTATGGCTTCATCACAGGGCAAAAAAAGAGACCTCTGAGGATGCTGTTAACCTCCAGAGGAGGCTGCATTCCTTCAGTGGGTAATCAAAGGTGCCAGAGAACCATTCAAAATGAGGAAGGTTGCCTTATGCATTGGGGTGGTCTATTAACCTCATTCCTTCCAATTCCATGATGTTAAATAGCAATTAGAACATCATGCATTTATTTACTTTCTGCCCTGCCCCTTGGGCCCCTTAAAATCACTCCATATTTTAGTCTTAATGGGACATGGTAATAGAGCCAAGAATTGCAAACCCACCAGATTGGGGAACTTTTGGGGGAAAGTTGCACGAAGGGCACATTTTTACTGCGGTAACTGACAATTATCTTCAAAGAGGTTTCAAAAACTGCCTCATAAATGTAACATTCCAATCACATTCTTATTGTTTAATGGGGAGATATGAAAATTGAATTGACAGAGCTGTCACTCCCATGAAGGTATTTTCATCCGAAACAGGCACTGAAGATACCTTTAGGAGTAAAGGCCCATGTGAACATATAGCACACTGGACTCATGAGTCTGATCCTGACTCAGTGGACCTCTCACCAGCCTTGCTCATGCCTGGTTCATGCCACAGCTGCTACTGTACCTGCCTGTAACCTCTGTCCTTATGTTAGGAAGTCCTACTCATTTTCAAAGTCCAGAGTAATTTGCTTTCCTCTAGGAAAGCATCCCTTCCTTCTCCAGCCTGTTCTCATCTCTTCTTATTCTAATTCCTAGAGCATGTAGAGCTTAAGCTTCATAATTAAATTCGAAAATATAGACCATTCTATTGATATTAATAATACGATTTTAACATAACATGTTATGCCCTATTACTTCAAGTACACAAAGCTCATATCACAACTAGAAGCACATGATAAGAAGAGCCTGTTAAGAATAAGTGGAGGGTGGACATTTCTGATATTGTACTGGGTCTTTAGGGATGATATTTGGGCTAAGATTCCCTTTGATGACATTTCTGTTTCAAGAGCAAGTCTCATCTGCCCATTGGCTTGTGTTTGTGTCTGGCATTTGTTTGGGTTTACTGTTCCTTACTCCAGGAAAGCACTTTGGGTTACATTTAATTCTGAAATATAAATTGAATGCATACTAATGGTAAGATTTCGGGCTAAGTTTGTGGATAGAGGAGAGGTAGTCAGGGAATGGAGATAAAAACCTGGAAATGTATCAGAAATCTCATTTGAGATTTTGACTTATCTGTGTATACTTGTGAATTCTTGACACATGACTATCCCCTAGTGGGCCCAGGGGCTGTGCGTGCAGAGACCTGTTTCTGATGTGGGCACAGTTCTTAGGTCAAATCACAAACTCCTTTACTTTTAGATGCCATAACCCAAAACAGGTAAAGAACAATTATTTCCAGAGTGACATCTGTAATTAGAGGATGAATAAGATAATCCACTAAGGTGTAGGAAGAGACTATCAGAACCTGTATTAGTAAAAGGATTACATTTCTAACATTTAATTTTTAATTTGGATTGGAAGCCCTCTTCAGTTCTTAAGCCAGAGTCACATGACTCACAGTGGCCTTGAGGTGTCCAGAAAGGAGGGCAAGGATTCTGTAGCACAGAGGGTTTGGCAGTGTGTCATTGCTGCTTTATTCTTTTAGTTTGCATATACCCAGGTAAGGAGATTTGTGGATTATATTATCTTCTTTTAACAAAACTGCCCTTCCTAGTATAGAGAAGTGACTTATAACAATCCTGTGAGAAAACTGCAGACTGAAGATAATGCTGACCTTACAAGCCTTCATGATTTGCCTTGTTAGGGTGTGGTGGTGCCACACTTCTCTTCCTCATTCTTCCTTAGCCCCATTACCAGTAAAAATAAGGGTGATCTGATCAGATTGAAAGAAAGGTCATTCAATGAGCAGGAAAGTAAATGCCATCCGAAAATGGGTGTTTAGAAACGTTTCCGTCTCTGTGTGATATTGTTGCCAAAAATGATGATTAAAGTTCTCATACGTGAGGGCACACTGAAAATGTCAGGAAAATTTTTCTAACCTGTTTGACTTTAGATAAGCTAGAAATTGACTAGGAAAATTCCAACAAATAGTTTTGCTCTTTGGGTACATGGGATTGAAAAGTGAATTCATGACTAGTCAGCAGAACTAATTGCACCTTCATCCATGGGCTTTGTGTGTCTTCATGGGGTGCCTTTAACAGTTAGACCAGCCATGAAATCCAAGGATCAAAGTAAACTGAAGTCAGTGCTGGACCTTACAATTGTTCTATCAAAATGTATTAAACCAAGACTTTCTGAAAGGCGAAGCATATTCAGGCTCAAGGCTTTCTCTGAAAATATTACTATGAATAATGTTTTCAATTTCAGCAAAAGGTTAACATTAAACTGTGATTAGATAAAATAAAAATGCAAATGTTCATTTCATTCATTTCTCATTTTTAATTTATATTTTAATGTAAGTTTTATAATGAATGCAACATATTAATTTATAGTATATGTATGTATATATGTATGTATGTCTATTTATTTATATGGGGACAGCAAGCCCCCATTTTTTCCTGATAGGTGTATATGGCCATTAACTGTTCAATACCACTAGGTTCGAGGTACATAAACTGCTTTTGAAAGTATTCAAAAATATTAGTGATATCCATAATATTAGTGATAGAGAAAGCTATTTGAGAAGCAAAGTACAAGGCTATTGGTCCACAAGATGGACGATCAGTTAGGGCAATTAACTGCAAGCAGGTGCCAACAATAGATTTGATTAAAATGGGGATGGTTCCATTTTCCTAAAAGAATATACTCCAGATTATTCTCTTTCCTTACAGGATCCTACTGCACAACCCAACTAGCTTCTGCCGCCTTATAATTCGGTGTCTATTTGTATCAGTCCTCCTCTTCAACCTGACTGGATGGCTCTTTGCTTCCCAAACAGAACTGGTCCTTTACTCCCCCCACAGACGTTTCTTTCCTGGTCCCTGTCTGAAATGCCCTGTCGTGTCCTACTGACCTTCTGGTTATATCTGAATCTTGCTCATCCCACCTGACCAAGGTCAGCTCTCCTCTCTCCTACAATCTTCTCAGACCACTTTAGCCCACAATTTTCTCTTTCTTTTCTAAACTAATAGCAGTTTCTATCTCTGCCACTCATTTGACAATCAACTATATAATGCATTGTGACAGCTCTGATATTACATTGTGCCATATCATTATTTCCCTCTTCTTTTTTTTTTTTTATCCATTTCCCCTCACATTTTTCTTTATAACTGTAACTTCACTCAAACCTCCTTTTTGGTAGGGGTGGTATTTCCCCTTTCTGTTATAGTCTTTCTTAATCTGTGCTCAGTGAAGATGTTTAATAAATATTAGTTGTTAGAATAAAGGATGGGAAGTCCTATTTGATGTTGCATTTCTTCACTTGATATGAGAATAACAAAATATACTGATATAGGTTTAAATGAACGATGTGTATTAAGTGCAAGGCAGAGGGCCTAATGCTTAGAAAATATTGATAAATTTTGTATTCCCCAGAATTAACTCATTAATGAAAACTTTTATGTCACAAAACCACTTGGCTATTCTTTTGAAGTATCAGTTGGACAGGAATGAATGATTTGAGGCCTACTTCATTCATTTATGCACATATCAGGCTCTAAAGAGGAGGTTTGAGATTTTTATTTCAGTGTGCCTTCTCTTCTTATTCTATCCATTATTATTCCCTGAAGTTTTCCTCCTATGATCAAGAGAAAGGATTATAATTTTCTTGACTCTTTGATAGTTGATGCTAGTAGTGTGATGGTCTCTGACAATTCAATACACTGACCACCATGAAAAAAAAAAAAAGAAAAGAAATAGACACACACACACACACACACACACACACACACACACACACACACCTGCAGTGCCCTTAATCAGACCTGAAGCCTCCTGCTGACAGATATTTAACTCATTAATTCTGTTTGGCTGTTGGTCTGACACCATCACTGTAATACAATATGAAGTGCTAATTATCACAAAATCCAATGATACAATTTACCAGGAGAGAAAAACCCTTTTTTCTTTATTGGAAGCTGCCTGCTCCTTCTCTTAAATTTGATCAGCATTTACTGTGATAGAAGAGGAAACCACAGCACCACATTTGCCTTGAGCCCTAACTAATGCAAAGGACAATTCACTCTCAATCTATGTTATTTTTCAGATAATTCAGCACATCACTGGGTGCTTAAGAGTTTCTGTTGATAATCTAAGAAGACAAAACAAATCTGAGATCCCGTATCCCCTCACACAGGTACTGCGGCTGACTCAGATGATGAGCAGCGGAGGCCAGTACCTCCTTCCTTCCTGGGCTCTGAATCCATTTGGGAGTACAGGCACTGAAGAGCTGGCCATCCATTTCATCCTATTTCCTAAATTAAATGGGCTGGTCAGTTTCAATATTCCTTTCAGGTCCAGATTTCTTAAAAATAAAGCCACCATTGCCAGACTTCCTTAGGAGAGTGTGTATGGATCCTGAAGTCTGGGAACTGCCAATTGCTACTCGGTCCAGGCTGCTGTTCCTAAGCCCACACCTGGGGAGTGCTTGAGAGAATCTACTGCCTCTCCCTGGAAGTCACCTCATGCCTAGAGTTCCACTAGTTACCAAGTCTTCCTATTGACCTAGCCAAGGTCTGCTGAATTGCCCTGGAAGGCAATTTTCTTTTCCTTGTAGTCAGTTAGCAATTGAGCAGCCAATTTTGTACCCAGAGGCATCATCAACCTCATCCATTCATTTGCCAGGCCAACTAAACCCTGAATTTTCTTTCTCTTTCTTTCCTCACTTCACCGCGACATCAATGTGACCTAAACCTCTGAACCTGTGGGTGGTGAGTGGGGAGTCGGAGGCATGGAGCTGGTGTAGAGAGGGTGTCGCCTGATGGGCTAAGGAGGGTGGGGGTAGGGCTGCAGGCTGCTCCTTCAGGGAGCTCTCTGCCTGCCAGGCCATCAGTCTCCCCTCTTTCAATACTACTCCCTTCACTTAATTCCTTAGTCCAGGAGCTCAAAGAATGCAACTATGGGAGAAGAAAGACAAGGGAATTTTCCAGGGCACAAACCTTCCTAAAAAGTTCACTTTAACTAGGAGCAATGAATGAAATATTGAACACCCGGGATATTATTTTAAAAAAGGATATTAAACAACAGTGCAGGACTGTCTGGTTATATTACAATGTCTATCTTCTCATGTGTCAGCAACAAGTAACGCTGAAGGAGGCCTAATTAACATATTCACAGTGGTACAGGTAGTAAAACAGTTATGTTTTGCATTGCTCAGGATGTTCAGAGCTGAAATAGATAAACTATGTGGGAGACTAGTAATAGGTAATTATTCTCTACTTACATATTCAGCCTCATAATTCTAAATTAAGGTAAGTGGAAAAAGCTTATAAAATATTCAAAGCTCCTTTATCTTTCCTCCTCCCTCTTATTAGAAACTGTGCATGAATTTGCATAGAATAAACTGAGCTCATAAATCAAAGAAGAAACTGCAAGAATGCTCTTTGTAAGTTATAATTTAAGGTTAACTGTAGCACATTTTGCTTACTGTATTATTAATGACTTTCGTTCACTCATGACAAGATTACATATTAAAAATTGTTGGTAGACAAAACTCAGTTCATAATCAATTTGCTTCTTAATGTGAGCAATCTGCGTGCATCCCTACGGCGGAGGCAGGTTTAGCGGGGATAATGGAAGGAGCGCCTTGGGAAGGACGGTTCTCCCACAGAGGGGCTTCTGCCGGGGAGTGATTGACAGGCAGCTCCAAAGGGGGATTTAGTGACTGGTGAAGGGCAAACCTGGAAGGTTGGAGCCTGGAGGCCACGGTGGGGCTCCACCCTGAACCAGACTCCTCTCTCCTTCTTCCTCCCACAGTGCTGGGTACTTTCTAACCCTGGCCAATATTGGATGTCTTTTCACCTCCCATTCTCCTTTACAAAAATTCATCCCATCTCTTTAGTAAAAACTGTGTTTTTTTTTTTCCAGTATTAAGCAAACTCAATTTCCATATGCTTTCTCAAACAGTTGCCCTGCTCATTTTCCCTTGTTGTCCTTCCCCCATTTCACTGTGTGTTTAGATTTCCAGCCAGGTCCTCTCCTTGCTCTTCACTTCTGGGTCTCAGCATTTCTACTCTTCTTTAGAAATGCTCCTTCTCCTTCACTGAGCAAAGAAACACAGATCCTGTCCCTACAGTTAAGGCTTCCTGCCTCCTTGGCCCACCTGAGGGTAAAGTCTTTCAAGCCTATAGGTTGAGATACCTGCTGCCTTCTGATACACATGTAACACTCCCAGCTGGAGAAACAGAGAGATGGACAGAATGTTTACGGGTTATTTTGCTTGAAGTCAGCATGGGTAGGTTGGATCTTCTGTGTTTCAGCCTTGGCTCTGCCTCAGGTACAATTTGGGAGGAAGAATGATCTCTGAGATATGTACATGCCTGGGTGCCTTCTGAATGTGTGGGAAACATCTGGAAATCTTATATTGAAATGTTATATTGCTCTATTTCATTAGTGTTTTTAATCTTAGTATTATAGATTCTGATGAATTGACATCCATTTATCTGCAGAATGTGTTCAGATTATGTCAAAAGTCTTAATCACACTGGAAACACTGGGAGCTGTGGCTCCTTGGGATGAGGAATTTGTGTTATAGACATAGTAGTGCCTCTACAATCCAGAAAGCATTGCCTATATTCTGAAATATCACCAGGGGGGATCCAAGTAGACACTTTGGCACACCCTCAAGAAAGGTTTTCTCAACATGCACTGTCTCAAGGACAGCTTGCCTAAATGTGGTTTATCTTCTGCTTCAGCCAGGTATCTGTGCAACATCAGAGAAGTGTGAGTTCAGGTTACCCAGGGAACACCATTGCCTTTCCTTTCTTATTTGATACCAATTTCTAAGCAATGGGACTGACTTCTTGTCTTGTCCACTCCAGACTCAGAGGTTCTCAACCCCCTCCCCTCAAAATGAAAATACTCCAGAGGAACAGGAAATATTCACGGGGGCTTATTGCAAAACCAGAGAAGCCACAAAGAAGAATAATGTGTGGTATTGGTGGAAATGAAAAGAATTAGACTGGGAAACACACTTAGGCATGAAGTTGGGGTGGGGTGGGGCACTTGAAAGGGGAGGTGACTCATCTTAGATGTAAAGAAATCCAGGACGTTAATTAAATTAAATAAGGGAATTAGAATGAAATCAAAAGGGACTACGTTTTTTTTTTTTTCTGCCTGATTTTTAAAATTGAATGTTCTTAGGGGTTATATAGTCAGTCTTCTCTTACTTGTTTCACCTGTTGGACGACCTCATTACTCTTTGGGGTTCAGCTCTAGCTGTTAATCCATGACCCCACATCCCTGAGTGTCGGCATAGCCTACTCAATGGAGCTCCAGGCTTATTCTTCCAGTGTCCTTCTTTATGTCTCCTTACAGTTTCCACATAGCACCTCACAATTACCATGTTCAAAATAGAATCCCCCTTTTCCCCCATTCAAACAACCCTTTGGACATTCTGTCCCTGTACATGACCGTCATCCATCCGGTCCCCAAGCCGCCATCTTAAGAGTCTTCTTACCTCCCCTGCAGCCTCCAGTCTCCAACCCTTGCAAATCTAGCCAACATCTTCAAAATTGCCCCCACATGCAACCCTTGGGTGTTACCTTAGCATGGGCTCTCATCTGGGGGAAGGCACTATAATTGTCTACTGGCTGGTTCTTTTGTTGAGGTTATTAACCTCTGATCTAGTATCCACACTGCTATAGAGTGGTATTCTAAAAGAAATCTTTGATCATTTCATTTCCTTATTTTAAATTCTTCACTGGCTCTTCAAATGATAAATTCAGATATCTCAGTGTGGATACATAACACCTTATGATCTTCCTCAAGCCCACCTTTCTATTACTTCTACTTTTCGACTGTAGACTTCTCCAATTCAAATCAAACACTTCTCTCTTCTCCTGTCTCTGTCTCCTCTATCTCCTATAACACCTAAATTTTAGACATTAACTCTTTTTATTTCACATTTAGCCAGAGGCAGAGCTTTTATTTCTGTAATGTTGCCAAAATGTTAATTTAATCCATTAAAAATGTATTGTGCATCTATTATGAAATTCTAGGAGTTGGGGGAGGTTGGGAATGAAGACAGTTGAGTAAAAACAGAGAGAACAGGAAAACAGAGAAGACCCAGTGCACTTCGGGAATCTTTATCAGCCCTTCTTGCTTCCCAAGAGCCTAGCAATCAGAAGCCCCAGGGAACTGACCTGTTGAGCAGGGGCCACTCCTCCCTGTGACCAGCTTCAATCTGGATGGTCTGACCTTTCCCTAGGTGGAGACTGAATAATGGATTCAAAGTGATTGGTGCACAGGAACTATTTTCCCAGTTTTTTTAAACTCAGAGGCACAATACCCAAAATTAACACTTGAAATGGGACTCCTGTTATTACGGTGTTTCTTTTTCACATTGTTCCATAACTTCTAGCTGAGCTGCTAGACTAATTTGCCGAGTTCAGTTTGTCACAGTATGGTATTTAGTTCCTCTTCTTTTGCCATGAGATCCATCAGAGAAGAAGGCGTTCCTGTTAATTAAAGTGCCACATTGCCTTGTGCCTTGGGGGGAACTGTGCCCCACAAGCCTAGAGAGAGAAAGATCCATGCTTCCCACCTAATGAGTACTTTGCATTCTTATTTTGAGGGAAGCATTTCCAGAATATGGAGGAAAGGGAATTCAGAAAAAAGGGAACAAGGGTGGTGGTGGTGGTGGGGGAAATAGAATGAATGTCTGTACTTATGCTACTTGCTACTGCTACAGACTCAGACAAAAATCTGTAAACATTACAAAATGGAGTGGCTTAGTAGCTCATTTGAAAGTTACTCCTCCAAAGTCACAAAATCATTCATAATTAATTGTCAGCTGATTGATGCTGATGTATGCCATAGAGCTTCTGAGGTGGTGAGATCAGTGTGGACTGAGGCTACAGTATGAAGGACCCTGAAAGAAGAATAGGATTGAAGTATGGAGCTGGAGGAACAGTGTCTTGACAGAGGGAAGGCAATGGTGTCCCCTGGGTGGCCTGAACTCACACTTCCCTGATGCTGCACAGATGCCTGGCTGAAGCAGAAGATAAACCACATTTAGGCAAGCTGTCCTTGACACAGTGCATGTGGAGAAAACCTTTCTTGAGGGTTGTGCTGAAGTCCTCTGGGTCTAGTCCTCTATTGTGTATTCAAGTCTTTGTGTTGTATGGAAGTATATAGAGAACTTCTTCATTTCCCTTCTATCTAATTCCATTCCTCTGGAGGGTACTCACTGCTATCAACGCATTGTCATGTATTTTTCTAGCTCTCTTTTTACGCATTTACATATGTAGATACAGATACATATTCATGTATGTACACACATCCATAGAAATTCTCAACCTAAATGGGATCATACATATATATATATATATATATATATATATATATATATATATATATACACACACACTCTTCTTTGTTTTGTTTTTTTTTTTTTTTTCAACGTTTATTTATTTTTGGGACAGAGAGAGACAGAGCATGAACGGGGGAGGGGCAGAGAGAGTGGGAGACACAGAATCGGAAACAGGCTCCAGGCTCTGAGCCATCAGCCCAGAGCCTGACGCGGGGCTCGAACTCACGGACCGCGAGATCGTGACCTGGCTGAAGTCGGACGCTTAACCGACTGCGCCACCCAGGTGCCCCAATATACACACTCTTCTAATGAGTTGTTTAACTTATTACTTACACGTGTACCTTGATGATCCTTCCTTGTCAGTTGCCTTCGTTCCTTTCAGTTGCATAGTGTTCTAAAATATGGACAACTCAGTGTTTATTTAAGCAATATGTTCTGATGGACACTTAGGTCATTTTCAATTTTTCCTTGTGGCAAAAAGCATCTCGATACCTATAATTTTGGACCAAGTACGTGTTTCTCTGTAGGATGGGTACATAAAAGTAGGATTGCTAATTTTGATAAAAAGCCATTGGATTGAGTTTCAAAATGTTCTGCTTACATTTCGACCAAAGTATATAATATGTATTAATGCCCATTTCCCTCACATTAGTGTTATTTTTTTCCTGCTTGTCAAATTGATGTGTGAAAAATGACATTTCCTTATTGTTTCAAAATACATTGTCCCAGTAACTAGTGAGGTTTAGTATCTTTTTTACGTGATTTGTCTTTCTACTTTTTCAGGTCTATTTTTATTGCTCCAAAGAAGCCATTTGTTTCATTTCTATTCCTCATTAATTAGAGTTAAATTGGTTTGACTTCCACTGAATTTTTCCTAACCATCAAATGCCTAAGCCAAGTAATGTGAAAATGTTAAGTGAGTTAAATAATCAATTGATCAATATGCATTCACTAGGCAATTAATGCCTCTAGTCTGTGCTGGATATTGTTGGGGATATGGCTCTGGCTTTTAAGAAGCTTATATGATCTTTTAGGGTGATAAGACTCAAACTGTAATCAATGACAATGCTGCTGTTTACTAGACCCCAAGGACTGTGGACAACCAGGGAAGAGAGGGACTCTGTAGTTTGGAGTAGCTGGGAGAGGCCTACTGAAGGAGAAGTAGTTGCACTTAACCTTGGAAGCAGGATGTTGAAGGAAGATAGTGCATTTTAGGCTAGGGAATGTAAACCAGGGTCCTAAGTAGGGAAAATGGGCTTTCAGAGGGTAGCAAGGAATGCAGCCATTTTAAAGCAGAGATTATGGTTATGCATAGGTTGCACGAGTTCTTGAACTGCTGTGAATAATGCCCCATCCCCATCATACACAGAGAGACTGTTTAGGGGAATTTGCCTCTGCTCATTCTTGTGGGGCTATGTGTCAGGGAGTTCAGCTTTCAGGCTCCTGGTTCAGGGGGACAGATAAGGACAGGGAGAGGCTCCACCCTTTAAAACTCCACTGGATCCCCCAGGAAGCTGCTGGATCCGGGACCTGCCTGATTGCAGCCCCTAAAGCCTCATCATTTTGTCCAGAGGTGCCATTGCTGCAATTACAATCCAAACCCAGAGTCAATTACTCACTGTGTGAATCACCCCCAAAAGATTGCTTTTTCCTTTTCCATTAGTATCACACATAATTGCACTCTGTATGGTTCCTAAACTCTTATTCCTGACTTCAATGTCCATGAGGATCTAGGGTGATTATAAAGTCCCTTCATCTCCTATCACTGACCTCACTGACACTTTCCATAAAGTTCTTTTGCTATTTTCTTCATTAACAATACACCCACCTCCTACCATTAATTTTTCAGCTCCTTGTGAGGAAAGAATCACTGTGTTTTCCCTGCTGTTTTTTCCATATGTTCCTCCTTTCTTCTTTTTCTTTGTCTCCTTATTAGCAGGGAGTGTTAACACTCACGTACACTAGAGTTGTAGGGATGGTTGATTTTAATGGTTCCGGTTTTCTCTTTTATAGCCACTAACAACTATAGATCCCATACTTCTCCATCTCTCGTCCCTCAAGATCACCATGAGCTTCCCCAGGATATGACCTGTCTCAGGCTTTCTCTCTGACTCATTCTCAAGCTGCAGCTCACCCCTGCTTTCACTGTCCTCCCAACATTCAGTGTGGCTGTCCTGTGTATTACCTGCCTGTGGGGCTCCTTAAATGGGATCAACCAATTAATCATAAATAATTTAACAGCTGCTAACTACCACCACATGGGTTAACAAAGGTAAGTCATGCAGAGTCCTCCACAGCCAGAGAGATGGAGAATGAGAAGAAGCAAGGGTGATGGTAGGGGAGGGTAGCAAACTAGCTAGATGATGGAAGGAAGGACAGTCCTCCACCTGTTATCCAGAGGGCTGTAGTGACTCCATTCCACATTTGGGCCAGAACTCACATGTAAAAGGCCCAGTCTGGTAAAAAAAATGATTAGTAGGGAATTTCATGCAGTGGTGACATTTTAAGAAAATCAAAATAGTAGTGGCTCTTAGAGACATTTCACATGGGACCCATCTACCAGCAGAGGAATAGATGGTGGGATGAGGCATCCAAAGGTCAGTCAGAGCAGGGGCATGACACCATACAGTGTGTGAATATTCTGGACAGGTAGGTGAGCTTTCAGGTCAGGGCCCAGGACAATGAAATACTGGAAACCTGAGCCCAGGTACAGTCATTGAGACTGAGCAAGCAGAGTGGGGGTTTATAGGGAGGCGGGCAGGGAGTGTGAAGGTGTTCAGAGAGCACAACCAAGTCTAGAGTACTGAGGAGTTGCATTGGTTTTCCCCTACTACTAAAGTCTCAGTCTAATTCAACAGGGTTTGTTGTGTATTTTTTTCTTGCAAATTGTTTTCATTAAACCTTTTTACTTTAGTTTCCATTCAAGAAAGAAAGAATTATATTTGTTTTGCATTCATATTTTATTGGTTTACATATTATTTCATTAAAATGTGACATTACAATAAAAAGCCTGCAGTGCCAAAGGTATGTTGGTTATAAACACAACTTGACTCTTGGTAATTATGGAATTCACAGGTGGGAAGAGAAGTGTGCAGGCAAACCAGAGCCTCGCCTCCCACTCACATGTTTTTAGTAGGCTCTGGGTGGAAGAGTGAACACCAACGAATCCTAAGTGTGAGGTAAATGTCACCTACTGTCCCTCCCTCTGCTGACTCTCAGCCAAAATAAGGAGTATGAAGTCTTGAAGGGTGAGGGATTGAGAGCTCAAGGAGGGAAAGTGGCTGAAAGATTAAAGATGGTAAGAATTGCTTATAAACATATAATTATATATGCCTACAGGTGTGCATATGAATGTGTGTGTGTGTGTGTGTGTGTGTGTGTGTGTGTGTGTTGCTAAGAAAATAACTTCTGGGAGCACCAGGGTGGCTCAATCTGTTGAGCATCACACTTTGGCTCAGGTCCTAATCTCACAGTTCCATGAGCTGGAGCCCCGCATCTCATCGGGCTCTCTGCTGTCAGTGCAGAGTCCTCTTTGGATCTTCTGTCTTGCTCTCTGCCCCTCCCCCGCTTGCTCGTGCACTCTCTCTCTCACAAAAATAAATAAAACATTAAGGAAAAGAAAATGATTTCTAATCTTTGTTAAATCAACTGCAAGCAAAGTGGTGAAGTTAGAGACAGGATTATGAAGAATTAAGGAGTATCTAAATGGCACGGCAGTAGAGCTAGCAGGTGCAAATCATGCTTCTAAGGAATTAGACACCCAGGTAAAGAATGATAGGGAGTTCAGTGGAGGAACAAGGAGAGATCAAGACTGATTTTTCTGACATAAAGAAGTTAAGATCATGTTTATAGCTGAAAGTAGCATGGCGATGGAGAGGGATATTGTAAGATGAAGAAGAAATAGAATAGAGTGGAATAGAGAAAATGTGCTATAAAACAAAGGCAGATAATTCAGATATCAGCATGTTAGAAAAGCAGGAGAAGCCCTAAGACAAAAGCAGGGATGTATAAAAACACCAAGACAAGATTCTTTCTAAGCCTTTCTAAGAAGAGAAATGTAGATAGACAGACGGTGGATGGGTATATGGATAGATAGGTAGATAGACAGATAGGAACATTTCTAATGCAGTAAGGCTAGTGGTTGTAATATATATACAGTGATGATAAAAAGGAAGGGATAGCAACTATTTAGGTGGATCAAGAAAGGCTTACTAGTTAGGGAAAGTATTGGAATGTGGACTAAAATATGAAAAGGGATTTCTAGACAAACTAATGGAAGGAAATTCTGGGCAGAGAAATAACAGGTTCAACTTAATGGAGGTGGAAAATGCAGCGTTTTGACTAGTAGTTTGATGTGGTTTCTGAGCAGAGTACTTGGGGAGGGGGGCGAGGCTGAAGCTGGACAGGCTGAAGCTGGACAAGTTGGCAGGAACAGTATCTTATTTTATAATTTTTATTCTTATGATAAAGAGATTGTATTTTACCTTATAGTTTGGGGACTTCTGTCTGGCATTGATTTTGGAAACTCTGATTCATGTCTATCGTGGAGTTACAGATATGATGCAATGAAGAGACACTTGGTAACCATAGGATTCTTCTCATGCATTAATATCTGTCCCCTGTTTTGAGTAGGTCTTTCTGTAGCATCTTAAAGAAACATGCAATATTTGAAGCATAAAACGGAAAGTCCTTGTTCCATAATTTAGGCCTAATGAGAATTCTCAAAAGATGTATTTTTTTCTGATCTAGAAAATAAGGTCAAAGTGATGTACAGGGTTAAAATGTACAGGCTATCTTTATGTTCAATAAAGCATTTTTAATTTTCAGAGAGAAGAAAGGGGGAAAATAACAAGGAGGCTTCTGTCTGAGATCCCAAGGCAGAAGTAAAAGGCTGGGAGAGAAGATAAATATGAGCTATCGGCATTGGAGGAGAATTGCTCTCCTTAACCCAGGCGGGGGAGAATGCGTCCTAAGGAAAGAAGGGTTTAGTAAGACTTTCTGAGGCTTCTGAGGCTTCTATGAGTTTTCTTTCCTTTTTTTTTTTTTCTTTAAAAACATCGACCAGAAAGCTTTGTTGTCTAGGAAAGGGTAAAAGGATGTCTGGCTGAATTGGAATTGACAAAACTAGGCAACTCAGAGAGGGCAGTCTCGGGAGCAGCCTTTAACCACAAAAGAGATATTGAAGGCGATGCAATCGATGGAGCCGGAGCGGGCACAGGAGGAAGATGATGAAACCCATCAAATTCGATCACTGGGCAGGAGCGGTCAGCGTCAGCTTCCTCGGCAAGGGTCACTCGATGTCAGCCTCCTTTCAGGGGCTTTCGCCTCCCCTGCTGATTACTTTCTTAGGATCATAAAGTTTGAGTGTCGGGAGGGAATAGTGCATGCTGCCTGCTCCAAACTTCTTTCTGGGACTGGAACATCTTTCATTCACTATGGCCAATACAAGTAGGTTTGCTGGACTCATGGGTTAGAGAGCTGCTGACTCAGCTGCCTTGAATACTTGACAGGTATGACCTCTCTCCCTGAAGACACAGTCATTCATTCTTTCATTCATTCAGTCAGTCAGTCCAAATTTATTCCTATCAGTGGTAGGTTTCAGGAAATCTGGCTACAGATCCTTTGCAGTTTCTTCCACCGAGTGGTGAAGTCTCTTTCCCCTGACAGAACAAGGAGGGCGAGAGACATGTGGAGAGAGACCCTAACTATCCCAGTCGTCTCTACCCTATCTGAGCCCAGACGTGTGTGCAAATGCAGCTGACACCACGTGGAGAAAATGGACTCAGCTGAGCCCAGGCACAAGTGCTAACCCAGAGGGTCTTTTGCAAAAAAAATGGGCTCAAAATAAACATTTAAATGGATACTTTTTGAGATAGTATATTATGCAACACCAGCTAACTGATTTGCACCAAGGAATAAATTTAGGAAGACCCGAAGTGGAAGGGATACACAGAAATCCCTTCTGCTGAGTCTCTTAGGGCTGTGAGAGGCTCACCAAAAAAGTTTAAGGAAATGATAACTATCTGAAAACTGTCCTAAGAAATGATCTATGAGCATCAAGAATTCAATCATAGCATTCAGGCAGAACTTCAGATAAATGTTGATTGCACTTAGAAAACATCCATCCAAATGATTGCATTGTACCAGGGAAATAATGGTATGTATGGCATCTATAAAGGTACCCATCAGAAGCTAAGGAAATGTAGTGTTCTCCATCCCTGGAAGGATGAGATGGGGAATGTGTTTCGGCATCTCTGGAGTGATAGGTATGTGTCTGTAGCAGACAGGATACATCTGGCTATGAACTTGGTTATGTGCCGAGGTCACCCCCTTTCTCTCCTTTCTGTTTTCCCTTTCATCAGACAATTCTCGGATTATGATTTGGCTTCTGGTATATACTAGTCCACAGGAGAGAACATGCTTATCCGTAAACACTGACATCCCATCTACTTAATAGTTATATTTCTCATTGTAAATTAATGAATTGGGCTTCTGTGTTTATAGATTGTCTCTGTAAGCTTGATTAATGCATTTGTTGTGCTACGAGTCTGATTTCAAGTCTGTAAGCCTAGGGTGCAGAGAATGGTAAATTCATCAAACACATGCTCTTTTTTCTTGAGTTCCAATCAAGTTCCTCTACCAGCAATACTTGACCTCATTTGCACCTTTTCTTCAAACTGCAGCAGAGCCCAGGTCTCCTGATGCCCAGACCAATGCTCTTTTCCCTTCCCCATGTGGTTAATTATAACACTAACTACTGTTTCTTGAGGGCTCACTAGGTTCTAGGCATTGCTCTTAGGACTTTTCATGGATTACTTCATCCAAACTTCAAAATGACTGCAGGGGTAACGTATTGTAATTTTACAGATGTGGAAACTGAAAGCCAGAGAGTTTAGTAACTTTCACATTGGTAGTAATAATAGAGCTGAGACTCAGACCTAGGAAGTATGATTCAGAATGCTTACCCATGACCACCAAGCTACATTGCTTATCCAACTAGAGATGATGTTATCTTTTTTTCATACCCCTTCTCTTTAAGAAGAAATCCAGAATGTCTCCATCCATGAGATTAAGTCCAAAGCCCTCTATATGGTTTTAAAGGCACTCTTTAATATGATCTAGACCTATTGATAGAACATTAACTCCTATGTTTCATTTAACTTTAACAATTATTTGAAGTGACTTGTATGCCAAACATCAAGCTCCATGCTGATAGAGAAAAAAAAAAAGATGAAGAAAAGAATTTATAACCTAAATAGGCAGATGAAACACAAACCTGTGAAAATATAACTAACAAAACAAGGCAGAAAGTAAGTGATACTGTAAACATTTATAGCAAAAGAAACTTCTGAACTTGGGAACACTGTTGACTTAGAGAAGAGTCGGGGTATAAGGTCACCTCAATAAGGACTGTGCTCAACTCAGAGGAAGAAGAAAACAATTCATTACAGATAAGAAGAACAGTATAAGCAAAGACAAGATCTTAAAAGAGCCATGGTCATTATGGGAACAAAAATGCACAAGTGTGATAAGAGCAAGAACTATGATTGCAATTAATGTAAAAACAATAGATCACAGCTGGGTTGTGGACAGGTTAAGAGATTTAGACATGAGGTGAAGGTCTGATCTGAAAAATTATATATTGTGATTTTAGTGCATTCACAGTGAGTTTATGGTTGAAGCCTTAAATATTGGAGGGATCCTCATTATAGACTTCACAAAGGGATTGGTGGGTAAGAGGACTGTTCTTCAGCTCCCTGTTCCTACCTGATAACCTGGCAACACTGAGGGAGAATAGTGAGATGCCATGGGAACTAACTAACTTGGTTTTCTAAGGTACATTCTGGGTCTTAACATTGACTTGAAATGCTCCTCAGTTGATGATTCCCAAGGTCACCTTTGTTTGTGACAGGTCTAGCATATATCCCTCTTAAATGTTTGTAAAGCTCAACAAGATATTAAAGGCTTTGAAAATTTCTGCTGCATAAAAACATGTTTAGCTCTATTTAGTATAGTTTTCCAAGGTTATTGTTATGGAATTTCTCTTGATTCTTGTAACCACTATTATTATCACATGTGTTAGTGTACCCTTCTGTTGAAGCTTTGGGAATCTTCCATTTAATTGGTGTCCTTCATTAAATAAATGCTATAATATAAATTATCTCTTCTAGGATAGTAAACAGAGCACACAACTAGCAATGAGGAAGCTGAGCTCTGTTACCCAATACTGTGACTGACCTGTAATGTGACTTTGTATGAATGATGGAGTTAGATCAACATTTCCTTAAAGGTTGAGTGGGGCTTATGACTTCTGATCTTCTATGAGCACCACAGGATTTAACTAACATACTGATAGTTTTATATGTACAGGAATAGGTATGGGTTTCATAACTAAACTTTCTTTTTTTTTTTTTTTTTTTTAATTTTTTTTTTCAACGTTTATTTATTTTGGGGACAGAGAGAGACAGAGCATGAACGGGGGAGGGGCAGAGAGAGAGGGAGACACAGAATCGGAAACAGGCTCCAGGCTCTGAGCAGTCAGAACAGAGCCCGACGCGGGGCTCGAACTCACGGACCGCGAGATCGTGACCTGGCTGAAGTCGGACGCTTAACTGACTGAGCCACCCAGGCGCCCCACATAACTAAACTTTCAATCTGAATCCTGAAGCAAGTCAAGAGTGTGTTACAGTTATGAACAGATAATATATCAGTACCATTTTCTTTGTACTCAAGTAACCTGAAATAGCTTGGGTTCTGCCTTAGCCCCTAATCTTGAGTGATCTAAGAAAAGAAGAATGAACCTTAACAATAAGAAGACATATTCCTATCACAAGTTGCCTCAAAAATGGTTTGTGCAAAGGTCCTGAATTGAACACCTGGGAAACAGTGAGGCCTCAGGGATTAACTCTGTATTGACTGGGGCAAGTCTGGCCTGTTCTGTTTGCTGCAGCTACATGACATTTGGAAAGCAGATTTTAGACTATACCAGGGCCAAAGTTGTCTCTGGATCTAACACTGTATGACTACAGTACACAAAAGCATTGCTTTACTCTCCTGGCCTTGAAGGAGGGAACTTTAGGGAGTGATGGAGAGTTTCGAATCCCACTTCATTCTGAAGAGACTTTGAGTGTTTCTGATCTTACCTCCTTCCTCACATGTGTAAACTTTCATTACAGGAAAGGGTCCACATTTAGCTGTCAGTATAAGACCAGAAACTTAGAGGCTTTTATGATTAATATCCTGGTAAGTCTCCAAAGCCCATCTCCAGTGATTTGAGCACCTGTATGCCTTCTCTGGGCCATTTATCCACTCTGCTTTTGGTACCTGTGTGCCACCTTTGAATTCACCTCCTAACTACAGAGGATCTGCCATGTTAATTCCTGAGCTCTAGAAATCAGGGAACACCATGCCTTGCCTGCTGTAAATCCCCAAAGAGGCAACTCCCTTCCAGAGTTCCAAATAAACATAAAAGCTGGTTTTGGCAGCTCAGATGTAGTGACTTCAACTTATCTTTCAGTTTTTGTCTAGATGAATTACCAACAGGCTGATGGTTGGGGAGGTGGGAAGACAGGAAGGTGGGAATGTAACATGCAAAGAGAATAGCTTCATGAATAACAGTCTTTAGAGGAGAGTCTGCTTTCAAATATGTGCCAAGTTAGGAGGTATAGCAAATCCTTTATTCTTTTTTTAAAGGTTATTTATTTATTTTGAGAGAGAGAAAGTGGGGGAAGGGCAGAGAGAGAGGGAGAGATCATATCTCAAGCAGGCTCTGCACTGTCAGCTCAAAGTCTGCCTCAGGGCTTGAACCCATGAACCGTGAGATCATGACCGAAGCTAAAGTCAGACGCTTAACTGACAGAGCCACCCAGGCACCCCTCCTTTATTCTTTATTATTGCTTCACTAGGACTGAGAAATCTCATGCAGTTGGCAGTGAGATAGTCAACCAACCCCAGGAACGCCAATATGTCAAAAGGAAACCTTTTCCCTTCAGCAAATAAAATATTAAGAGGGCTCAACGAAAGCCAGTGGGAAGTGGCCTGGAGAAGGAGATGAAAAATTAATTTTAATGCATGGGAGACTAAGTAATTCACTTATTTCACAACCTCAATCAATTTTAATATTTTAGTATTTAATGTGAATGTGGTGCCTCTCCAATAATATTTTAAGAGTTGTTTCTCCCTTTTTGGCTTTTGTTCTACTAATACTTTCTATTTTCTTAGCCATTTTTCTTTGTGTCTTGGTAGGGAGGTTCCAGTGGATTTGACATTACTCAAGGAAGGAATCTACCCTGTCCTCTCTTCACAAGTTTAGAAAGTTATAAAATTACTAAATAGGGAGCAAAGGCAGTGGGGAAGACCCCAAAGACTAGCTTTTAGGCAGGCTGATTTTTGGAGAGGCCACTGAACCCCAAGAGCCTCTCAAGTCTTCCAGGATAGGCCATTGTGTGGAGAGCAAAATGGAGTCATTTAAGTCATTAGTTGCTCAGATATCAGCCCAAGAGGGGAAGCTGTCTGCCTTTCTCCACAATTTAGACACTTATCTTACAAATTCACCAAGCTCCGTGATTTCTGAACAATGCCAGCTGTTAGGGAGCCATTTCCCTGGCATTTTCCCCATAATTTGATTTGAAAGGAAAAGATTAAACTCAGTCCGACCCAGAACTGTCAGCCCAATGCCCTCAAAGAATTTGACAGGAAAAGAAAAAAAAAAAAAAAAAAAAAACAACTTGCAGACTCTTAGATGAAGAAATCACCTGTAGTTGTGCATTAAGGAAGACAGTAAGGCACATTCCATAGGCCATACAATGAATGTAGATAGGACCAACCATGGAGATTTCTCCTCCTAGAAAGATGGATTAAAGCAAAGGCTAAACTCACTGTCCTTAATGACCAGGTTTTGGGTAATGTTAATTTTAGGAAGAAAGTTTAGATTGCATTTAAATGGTGATCAGCTGGTATGAGTATGCTAGCATTTTAAAGATAGTTATAACAACGAGGTTTTCCCAGTTGTGGTGATGGCTTTTCCAATTCAGTAATAAGGATTCTATTTATTCTGCCAGATATGAGTAAGTACGAATATCAGAATGTTTACAGTTTATTGAATGCTTATTTTATCTAACTTGCCCCTCACAAGAATGATCTAGATGATAATCTTACCTTTGCTTCTCTGTTAAGATCATTGATTCCTAGAGAGGTTGGCTTGTTCAAAGTGAAGTAGCTAATAAATGCTATAGCTGAGTTTTGGTCCAACATCAAATCCTGGAGACTTAGTCGATCTATTATGCATTGTCCCTGTAAAAGCCAGCGGAGAAATGTTATAAAAATGTAATCTACTAGTGTGGTTTTTCACTTTTACTATTGTTCATATTTTTTTTCAAGATATAAGCCCTTTTGGGGAGCCTGGGTGGCTCAGTCGGTTAAGTGGCCAACTCTTGTTATGGGCTCAGGTCATGATCTCAAGGTTCATGAGACAGTCTTGCATCAAGCTCTACACTGACAGTGCAGAGCCTGCTTGGGATTTTCTCGCTCCCTTTCTCTCTGCCCCTCCCCCGCTCTTGGGGGTATACACACACACTCTCTCTCTCAAAATAAATAATAAGCTTAAAAAAATAATAAGCACCTTAAAATATCCCTCTTGAACTTGGTTCCATTGCCCTGCTGCCCTGGGCTTTCTCTCAGTTTATCATAGGACACTTTAGGGAGACCACCTTTGTCTCTGTTAATACCACCCTCGTAACGTAGGAGCAACTCAAATATTTCTAATTTCTTTTGATAAATAAGTCAGTGTTTAACATCAAAAAAATTATATATTCCATAACATAACACATTTATTTCAGCTTAAAAATAATCCAGTTTCCCCTATTTCACAGCTGAAGAGCTAGACCTAGACACAAACTTCCCAATCACAAAGCTCATCTGTGGCCAAGCCAGAGGAGGACCCTGGACTCCTGTATCCCCGTCTCGTGATTGTCCCAGTGTTCCATTCCAAACTAATGAGTAATGAGACCCATAGATATAAATGTACATGTTTATACGCATTTATGTATATATGTAAATTTTACCTCATGCATTAGCACTTTTACTTTCCTCCCAACTTCACCCCTTTTTTATACATTATTTCATATGTCTTCCATGTTTTTGACAATTAAGACTTCAAGTTTCCCTGTTCCTTCATTCACATCTGTGCATAGGACAGTTCTGACAAAACATTAAGTCTTCATTAATTATTTAATGATTGAGTAATCCTCTTTGAGATGAATTTGCATGCATTTATGATTTAAAATTCTTCAATATGTCATTTTTATTATTTCCTATCTATTTTTTTATTGGTAGACTTCCATCAAACTCAGAGGTCATCTTGTGCTGAGACACTGAAAGCCATATTCCAAAAGCAACTAGGACACCATAGAATTTGGTTCTGTTAATAGCTCATTTGACATTGCTGAAAGTTACTCAATCTAAATTTCCATTCCCATATGCCAACATGCCTCCCAATGATCAAAAGTAATGAAAGTGCAGTAAATAACAGAACTGCTTGACTTAAAACCCAAGGGGGTGCCTCTGTATTCATTCTGAGTCCTTGAACTTGGTGTGAGGGAGTGGAGACTTGGTGGGAAAAGGACAGACCCACAGAAATTGGTCAATCAAGAAAGTATGATATGAAAAGGAAGGATATTAGAGAGACTCCTGACTTTAATAGGGGTCTGCATTTACTTGGGTTCCTAAGTAATTTATGTATTAAGCGATGTATAAAGATAGAATGTTGTCTTTCAGAATTCCCAGAGATTAAAGAGCAGGTAAACCAAGTGCAAATCATTCCACCTGAGGGGAAATGTGTGTGTGTGTGTGTGTGTGTGTGTGTGTGTGTGTGTGTGACGGGGGGGGAGGGAGAGATTGGGTGTTTCACATGAATAACATTCTTTCTTGATTCATTTAACTGTTTTGTACTTGGAAGGACATAGGATGGCTTATAGAGATTCATAGACTATAACAACATAAGACATTAGAAATGGATAAGAAAGAAGAATAAACAACAGAAGAAATTTAAAATGAAGCTGAGATTGAAGTATGTATAAAATGCATATCATAAAAAATAGCCTACATTTAATCTAGGTAGGTCAACAGAACTCTAGTGTCAAGGTGTTCTGACATTTACTCCCTCTGTGACTTTAGATGTGTTTGTTTCTTCTTGTTTAGACAATCTGGACAAGATTTTGTATGTGCTGTATTTTCAAACACTTAGAAAATGTTGTTCCTTCCCTGTAGGATCTAGCAGTCTAGATGAGCAAATGAGATTTACTCAATGGAAACAATTAAAATTTAGTCTTCTAAATAGATCCTCACACATGTTCCATCTCATTCCAACTTCAGTCTTTTCCTCTTTGCTTCTGGTTTAGCCAACTGCTGTCTGTACTCCCTTCCACATAATTTTGTGGAAGGTTACTAGCAATAACAAGAAAGTTCTGATTTGTCACTCCTTACTCAAGGCATTCCTTCAGATGAATAAAAGGTTCTGAGTATTCCCATCATCAGCGATGGGAGGGCATCTTTACCACTTTTGGCAGTAACCATCTGTTGTTGTGTTCCATTTTCTGTTATTTTTCTTTTGACCAAAGTCTTGTCCTGTCCCAGTTTTTTTTCCCTCCCTGATCCTCTTTACATCTACGTCATCCAGTGCCCTCGGCAGTGTGTCCCTATATTACAGTCTTTGTCATTTCTATCACTCTGAATGGCTGCATGTGCTCTCACCCCTTGGAGTTTTACTCTCATTTAACTTTGACACATATCTTCATTATCTCCCTGAGAGGAACTCCAGGGGCCTAGATGAACTGCTGAAAGTGCCTCATACAGTTTCCCAGAGGTGGTAGTAATTGGGTGATGCAAATTTTACAGAAGAGAGAATTGCTAGATCTTGAAGGAACACAGCTTGTGAGGCACTCTTGATATTCCTGTTGAGAAGGAAGCCAGTGCTGGGATGGACCGTGGCTGGGAGAAGTTAAGTCTACTCTAGGGTCCCAAGTGGGAACAGAATGTCATCTTGAAGCCCATTGCTCAAAAGTGAGTAATTCTACCTGACCAAATATGAAGTTTGAGTCGAGGGGTACTCTATCCAAGAGGACAAAGCTATAGAAATTTCCTGGAAGGAGTTGGGTTTCAGTTCTTACACAAGATATTGATGGTACAATGATGAATATGACACAGATCAAGTCTCATGGGGTTCTCAGAGGGTTATGATCAGTCTTTACATAAATAGCTATCTGCAAGAATCCTGTTTTTTTTTAAACCTTTTGGAAAAGAATGCACAAAAGTACAGTTGTGTTCTATTGCCAAGAAAGGTCTGATTCAAATATTTTAGATAATAAATTTGCAATTTTTTAAATGTATGTTTTACCTTTTTAAGAAGGGTTACTGAAAATAATTCAAATTTTTATTGATTTGTCGGTCATTATAACAATGTACTTAATGTAATGTTACATTTTTAACCGTGGTATTATTGGGAATTTTTAATGTAAGTAGGACTATCCAAATCTACTATAAATGACTCCAAATTATAGTGATTCTTGCCTTGTTACAAACTATTTTTTATTGTTTTACTGTCATATATATATACATATATCATAATAATGTCACATAGATCTTTATGTGTGTATGAGTATATATAATATATAGTGACATATACACACTTTAAGTACTTTTTTTCAGTTTGTAAAAATAGATGTGTCCCCGATTTGAGAGCCTTTAAATCTTCAAAGGTCGATGATTTTAGTTTTATAATTTTCATAAGTTTACATAGTCAAAATAAGATATTAGAAGTTCAGGCCATTCAGTTACCTAGAGGGAGGGTTGGGTGTTCACAGAGAAGCTGCTATCACCCACAATTTCACTGTCAATGTCAAGTCCAAATGCAGAGTCTCCTCCTAGACTTGAAAATAGATATAGCTAGGGAAGAAGTCCACTTTCCTGAATCTGAAAATGATGCTGATTATGAATTGAACAGCATGCCAGGTAATCCCATACTATGGCTTGGTGACAGTTCTTTTCCTGAGACTATTGAATCATGTGCCCTTGGGCCATCCCACTTAACAACTCCTTGAGCACTGGTTGACACTGGGGTATTGGATAAAAACAGATGTCTGGGTGTCTCAATCTTAAGTTTGTCTTGGGATCAAAAATTAAGAATTAGAGACCTCCTCAGAGATAAATCACACAACTAAGAAGAATGTTCGGTGTTGTTGTTTTGTTTGTACTCAAACTGAGATGCAAATTAGAAGACCAACACCGGAAAGATGTCTGAAGTCAGCAGTGGAGCAGGAGCAGATAAACATCATACACAATAGTAGTGGCAAGAGTAGAACCAAAGAGTGATGCCAAGGATAAATACTGGCTGTCTAGAAAGGGGATGCCAAGAACTAAGTGGAAATGTACCAAAATCAGCATTAGGAAATAGGAGGCTAAATCAGAAAGCTAGAGGGAATATGAGACTCCAGAAGTTAAGAGGAAGCTATCACGTACGACTTCCTTGGAGCCTGACTAGTGGGCAACGGTCTTACTTGTCCCTTGTCCATTCATGCCATAGGCCTCCTTGAGCCTGGTTCAAATAGAGTTCCACGTGGAATTTTTCAAACATCGGTAGATAGCAGGCTTTCCTGGAAGCCTTGTTAAACACATAAATGGCTTTGTCCAAAACCTGATCTAGTGGTTAGGGGAAAAAAATCTACTGGTTTAGAGCCTTTTTGTATAAAGGGCCAATAGTAAATATTTTAGGCTCTGTGGGCCATATGGTCTTTGTCATAATTACTCATCTCTGCTGTTCTAGCTTGAGAACAGCCATACACAATATGTAAATAAATGAATGTGGCTGTGTCCCAATATCTTTCTTTTTCTTTCTTTTTTTTACAAAACAGGTGGCATGACAGATTTGGCTTGTGGACTGTGATTTTCCTGACCCCTGGTTTAGAGCAATGTTATTTCTTCCCCCAACGTAGTGGCCTAATGCATCTTGAAAAGAAAATTAGCAAAACATAGGCCTCCAAAATAGAAAGCCAGATGTTTCTTTTAATCACCTACAGTTTTGCAGATGTTATTGTTGGTGTTCAACATCTCTGTGTATCAAGGTTGCTGAGATATGGATGTAGAAAACACTGGCAACAAATATGGTTTCTTTTGGAAGCTACAAGAAAGGGATCTCATTTCCCCAAGTAATTTACTCACTTTCCTGCTCTCATGTGAGAAATTCCACCTTTAGTAGATCAATTCAATTCATAGCATTGATATTTCCTGATGCTGTATGCAAATGAAAGAAGAGAATAATTGTTCCTACCCTCAAGGGGCAAAAAAAGCAAATTTCCTTTTGACAACATAAATACTCCTGAGAAGGTAAGCAGTACTTACCTACAGGAAAAGTGGGTTGAAGCCAGAACTATGGAGATTATTTTGAGCTAGCATAAAGTATTAACAGCTAAGTGTAATTGTTTATAAAATTCTTTCTCTGCGTGTGTGTGTGTGTGTGTGTGTGTGTATTATAAGATGTAGTTGAGAAGGCAGTGGTGGGATGTATTAAAGAAATGGGCAGCACTGGAATGAGACATTTCCAAAGACATTTTAGTCAAAACCCAGCTCCTCCATTAAGGAATCAGCTCATTTTTCACCTCCCAGTGGGTATAATCAGTTTCTTGATTAGCATTTGCAGTCATAAGGATTGCAAGTTGCTTCTACATGACTCTCAGGGACTCACCAAGATCCGTTCAGAAAGAGCTAGCACCCCACAGCCACTTGCCAGCCTCTGTGGACCCTGGACTCCTGTGAATGTGCCACAGTCAAACGTAGAAAAGTGACAAAGCTGATATTTGCTTTGGAGAACTCTTTCCTGTGACTTTCCCTCTATGCCTCTTTTGAGCTTTCTTCATTTTGTGTCATCTGCACAATAGCCATAGGACTTCCCAGAATTCCCAGCCTTTTCTTGAGTCCTTTATTTTTCACCAAAACTTACACTCAGTTTGCCTGTCATAGGATATTGTGTCCTAAGATGGTACTTGACTTCTGGGAACAGCTAATTTGATAATCCAATTGAAGATAATAACTTTTCAAGTTATTTGCATTTTTTCAGTTATTTGCATTTTATTGGGGGTTTATACCCTTTCCTCATAAGGATTTACTAATTGGAAATTTCATTAGGGGATGGTCTCAAACACCTCTGCTGGAAAGGTTTTGAATCAGAATGCTATAGTTAATTGAATGCCAGGAGACAAGCATTTTTGTTATGTCTCAAGTTACTAGATTAGTTATAAAACTATGTTCCCATTATGCATCTCAGTTTTCTCATTCTCTAAAATTATAGTTTGGAATTACATGATTACTGCTTAAAACACCAGGATAAGGTAATTTACACTAAAGTATTAATGACTGACAGTAGTTTAATTAGTTATCCAGGTACAGCAGAAATTTTGAAGGCTTTTTGACTCCAAAGTGTCTGCAGTTTTCTCATTTTGGACACTGTTAACACTGTAGAGAGTTTTCCAGTTTCCTTCAAATCATACCAGTAGGCTACAGTTGCAATTGCAACAGGCAGAAAAATGGCCAGAAAGTTGTTTTTTGTTAAGGATAGATGCTTGCTATGATTTCTGTGAAGATTTGGAGTAGAAAAGGATCTTGAACCAACATAGAATAATCAAGCATGTGTCTTTTTAAATTTTACCTCTAGTATCAGAAGCACTGTAAATCTTCCATATTTAATAGGATTCTTCACTTAAATGGTTATTTCCTCTCGGATGAAAAGTATAATTCTTAATGTGTGATTCAGAGTCATTGTAATTCTTGTTCTTGTGAAAATTGATAAAAGGAAATCTCATTTAAAATGGAGCCAGGAGGACAGCAGGGGGAGCTCTCGAGTTCTACCACTGTCAACTGTAGAACCAACAGGAAGAGAGGTACTTTGCACTCCCGGTAGGAAGAAGTCTACTTTACTGCTCTAGCAGGAGGAAGAAAGATTTTTCTCCTTGCCCAGCAATAGTCCAGCCAACAAGAGACCATCACAACTCAGCCAATGGAAAGCTACTATACTCTGAACTTCTGATTTATACCAAGGGACTTTTTGTTTATGTCGGCCTTTCCCAACTTTCCCCTTACCTGTATAAAAGATCATTCCTCTCCTTTGTTCTGCTGACTTGCCTATGGCTTTACTGTAGCTTGCACATCCTGCATTGAAATTCTCTGCTATTCCCCTAAATAAACCCATTTTGTTGGCAAACTAACTGACAGTTTTATTTTTAAGGTTAACATATTGATCCCACAGTTATGGATGACCACATTGTTGCAGGTGCTCTCTAGGTACCTGGGCCAGTGAACAAAGTGCAAAAAGTCTTGACCTTATGGTGTCTGCTTTCTGACTGGGACAGGAGGACAGTTTACAAATAAAAACTTACATATGTCACTCGTGGAAGTATGTTCCAGAGAAGAATAATGCAGAAGAAAGGACTAGAGAAAATGTAATTAGATGCTGTTCTAATAGGAGGCCAGGAAAAGCCCCTCTGAGCAGGGGGCATTTGATCAGATTTGAAGGAAATGACAGAGGCATCCCATGGGATCTAGAAGATCCTGGCAGATATGATCTGTTCTCATACACGGTTCCTGTTTTCTCATGATCTTTCCTGTGCTGATTTGGTTCTTCCTGCCTGGACTGTTTCCTCTCATCACTCATTTTAAGCCATCCCCTCCTCTGTCCAAGGTTTCCTCCTCGTATTTATAGTTGATCCTCATTATTTGTAGATTTTTTTTTATTTGCCTGTTCACCTACTTGCTAACATTATTTATAATCCCCAAATCAATACCCATGGCATTTTCATGCTCATTTGTGGACATGTGCGTGCATAGAGTAGCAAAAAATTTTAGTCACCCTGTGTACACATTCCCAGCTGAGGTTGAACAAGGAGATGCTCTGCTTTCTTGTTTTAGCTCACATTCTGTAAACAAGTGTCCTTGTCATGTTCTATTTAGTATGACAGTTTTAATATTTTCTGTTTTTGTTGTTGATTTATCTATTTACAATGGCCCCCAAGCAGAGTGCTGAGTTACTGTTTACTGTTCCCAAGCAAAAAAGCTTGGGTATGCCTCATGGAGAAAATACATATGCTAGGTAAGCTTTATTCCGGCATGCGTTATAGTGCTGTTAGACATGATGATGTTAATGAATTGATAATATATATTAAATAAGGTGTTTTCAAATAGAAACATATAAGACACAAAGTTATTCACTGATTATTTGGTGACAATGTTATCAGAGGCTCATAGGAACCTAACCCTGTTTTTACCCTAGGAGCAATGGGTCAGTATTTGCAAATTCAGTGTTCCTGGTGACTTTACACAACATTAACTGCCACAAATATTAAGAATGAACTATAACTTCTAGATCTTGCCTCTGAAACTATTTATTTTGGGGTAGCTTGTATTTTAGGGCCTGCTTATATTCTGATTAATGCTGCACTACGTTTGCTTTTAAGGTCTTCTCCTATTGTTTTATGCATTTTTTCTGATCTATCACTTTGGCTAGCTCCCGATCAATGAGCATCTACTATGGGTCCAAAATGGGTGTGGGATTTTCATTGTAATGGCCCTGAGAAGTAAGCATTAGGAGGCCCACTTTGCAAATTAAAACTCTGAGGCCTGAGAGGTTGTGAGATTTGCCCAAAGTCACGATGCAAATAAAGCCGAGGAGTCTGGATGTATTCCAAGATTTGCCTGGCTCGGAAGCTTTTATGCCTTGCACAGTTCTGGGTCCTTGATAGAAACTCAGTGAGCTAAACAGAGTGTTACACAAAAAAAGACAAAAGAGGGAGGGGAAGTCAAGGACAATTCATGCTTTGTGTTGGTTGGTAACAAAGCTATTTTTCTCTCTGGAAGAAAGAGATGAAAGTTCTGATATTCAAATGCTCACTCACCAGGCACCCTTCAGAATTCCCATCCATCAGCTGGCAAATGGACACATTTTAACAAGCACAATCGCAACCAAGCAAGTTCTGGCAACAAAATATGCCTCCACTAATGATATTCAATTGTTCTAAGAAGACAAAATGGTCTGAAGTGTAATGAGATGCCAAACACACAAACGCACAAAACAGGCTGCTCATATTTAAGTCCTTATGTTTCTTGAAGTGAAAACTCATTTTAAGAAGATTATGGTGCATATATTATAAAGTGGGATGATATTCCACATTCATGCCCCACTGGGGCCCTGACTGTATTAAAAAAAATGAAAACAAAACCAACAACAACATTTTGTTCCCACACAAGTACTTCGCTAATAGGACATGTGACGTGATAGTCATTTGTTTGGGTTATTTTTATTGCAGGCTTTATGGATGAATTCACTCTTTTGATACACAATGCATTCAGGAAACTTTTCAGTCAGACTCCTGAGAGTGAGAATATTCTAGAAACAAGGGGTAGGGGGTCAAGGCTAATGGAATAAGATTATGGTTGATGAGGTGGAGTGAGAGAGAGGGAAGGGAATAAACTTTCCAGCGTTGTGTCCCCCCACCTTCTGGCGAGAACAAAGTAATGTCTACTGAGGCAACAGCCAGATTTTTATCCTTGACCAAATTCTATTCAACATGTTTATTGGTGGCAAAGATCCATGATTTCAAACATTTTATTACAAGTGAAAGCTTTTGTTGTGATGAAATTCCTCTGAGAAATGTAAATAAGTAAAACATATGAAACAGAAATAATATGTTGAAGTGAGGGGGTTGTTTTCCAAACACTTTCTGTCCCCCTGTTTTTTCAGTAGTAGCTCTGAGGGGGTTTCTGGAAATTTCTCAGACTCTAAGAAACTGTGTGAAAAGTACTGATTCAGATGAAGTGAGATATTTAAATGTCTAGGAGAGATGTATGGAATGGTTAAAGGAAGGCTATGTCAGGCAGGGTAAAATAAAAACACTCCTATGTGTTTCAGAGAGAATGAGTGGGGGTGGTGAGCTAACCATAATTGTAGAAATTATTGAAATTAATAATTGTAGGGAACAGTCACCACTCTTAGGGCTCATGGAAGGAAAGGAAGGGAGTGGGGGTATTAGAGTCTAAGACTACTAAGCAAAAACCACATGATCAGTACTGGAACCATGAAGAGGGCCTCATGGCTGGAACCAGGGTTGCAGCCACTTCCTGAGATGCCCTTAGAGGTACAGGGACAGCAAGGAAGAAATGCTGCTGCTTCCCTACTCCTGTGTCTGACCCCACCAATACCTCCTACTGGTTAAACATACCTGTAAGCCTTCTGGGAAAAAGACTTCCAGTACTGGCATTCCTAAGCAGAACTGAGAAGGGCAGGTATGAGACTGAAATGCCTCAGTAACTGGCCGAGTCCATTTATTGGTATATTCATCATCCATCCATGCCCTTCTACTCATATTTACAATTCCTGTACCATAGCAAAGGTAATGTCATGCTTCTGCTTAATAAAGTCTAATTCTCTTTGGTACATAGGAGGATGCACATAGTCTCTTCCAAAGGGATGACACCAAGTTTCATCAATCAGTTCCCGCCTCTGTCCCTGAGTGGTATTAGTTCCTCTTCATTTCAGATGCAAAGGCCATATGGATATTATGTAACATAAAGCAAAAGTTAAACTATCTCCCAATGTTATACATAAAATAATAGGAGGAAAAAAGAGGACAAAATTCTATATGTGTATTTTGGGGTATATGGGTAAGTAACAAGTAGGGAAAGAAAAATTTCATTCCAGGTTCCCTTTGCCCCTGGTCAGTATATCAGTTGGTTAGAGTACTTCACTTTTGGGGATAACTCAAACACTCATTCCTGCAGTAGGAATTAGTGGTCAGAAATTAGTCAGAAAGTAGTGGTCTTACCTTTAGTAAGGTTCCTTTGGGTTCTTCTAGTGTTTCATGACACTTTTTTTTACTTGAATTCTTAGAGGTATCCATGGAATCCTCCTGGGTCCAAGACATAGTCTTCCCTGGCTCCATTGCCTGACAATGACCCTACTTCCTTTTCAGAATCATAATCATTCAGTAGGTACCTCTTGAGTTAATGCCATGGGAAGCCCCAAATGGCCAGGTGGCAATCTCAACTTCTACTTCAGAAGGATTATTGTTATTCCTTTTGATGGAAGCATTATTCCTCTGATAACTAAAAACTCCAACAAAACATCATAGCTTAAAGTTGCTGGGATGGGAAGCAAAATTCTTTGGGTGGTTCCTTAGATATAATAGTGAAAGGAGCAGTCCCATTTCTACCTCTTCATTTCCAAACTCATGCATTTGTGCTATGGAAGAAATTGTACCATGTATTGGTTACAAGTTCAGAGCACAAATCACATTTTGAAAGTGGGTTTGCCATTTCATCATTTTGTGTTGGCTAAGTCCATCTGGAGGAAGGAATATATGGCAAAAAAAAAAAAAAACCCAAAACAAAACAAAATAAAACACTGAATGTCATGGAATTAGCCCACTGCTGCACTTATATGTTAAAATGAGTTGTTTTCTTGGAACCACTATTGGGTGGTATACTGTGATGGTGAATATGACATCTTGTAAATCCATGGGTAGTGGTACTGGTAGAAAGGTTTTGAGCAGGGAAGAAAAATTCTTATCAAAATAACTATTTTTTTTAGAGCATATCACGGTTCCCAATGTTATAGAAAAGAATCTAATATAATCAGACTGCCATCAGGTGGCTGAGATGATCCTCTTGAGACATGATAACCCATTAGGGCCTGTTGGAAGGTTTGGACACTCAGCAATGATAGAAGCAGGATTGTTTTTAGTGAGGTAAGAGTTCATGCTCTTGACCCATATATGACTTTCTATTCCTGCTGCCATGGCTATTTGAGTGTAAGTCATATTTGAGGCTATTTGAGTGTGAATAAGCACAAGGGTGGCTGGGTAGAGGTTGGCTAACATCCACTGAGAGGGTAACTTTGTCTATGTAATATTTGAGAACTTCCTCTGCTCTGGATACCCTTTAGTAATCAATAACACAGAACAAATATTCCTCTCTTGCTATGCCCATCCTGGGAGAGTCATTCCATGCTCCTTCCTGTGAACTCCTTAGATCTTTGAATCTTTTTTTATTTCCAGTTATCTGTTATCTGTTGCTTGTAAATCAGCATGGATTCACAGCATTGGCTATATATCTATCCAGGCAAAGTAAATAACTTCTCAAAGTTAGGCCAATGAGAAGATTTCCTTCCACTGATGTCTTTCAGGGACATTCCTGATTAAGACTGAAGAGCAATAGCAACCACTTAGGACTGATGACAGCATGTCACATAGAAATATCTGTGGAACTAATCCTGAATTATTTCTTTCTCTGTAAACTGGTCATTGAGATTCTCCCATAAGGTCATAGGAGTTGGCTATTGGAGTGATGACAGAACGTACATTTTGTGAAAGTGCCAGAAGATTCTGAGCCTCATGCTTGTGCAATTTACTTGTGTGTTTAGGTGTCTCTGAGACCTCTTTCTCGATGTGACACCTCCAGTTGATAATGGAGTGCTGCTGCGCGTCCCTAAATTTATATTAATGGATGAGAAACACTCAACTCATGACGTAACTTCCTGGGCCAGTTTTGTCCCATGATCAGATATTAAATCTCTATCAGAGCCCAATACTTTTTTTTTTTTTCCTGTAAAGCTAATAGTATCTTCAGAAGGGTGCATTATTTTGCTCCAAAATCCTAAGGTAACAGCACTATGATTTGTCTGTTGGTGAATCGCATGGACCCCACTCAGCATATCTGCTTGCCACAGTTATTCTGGGTTTGATGGGAAAGGCCGGTCACCATGGCCAAAGCAGCAGAGCAGCACCCACCACAACCTGTATCAGCTTCAAAATCCACTTGCAACTGAATCTGTTAGCTGGTCAGTAAATGGGTTGGAATGAGGCATAAGTTGTCTCTAAAGTTCAAAGAAGCCTAACATGCACTTCTGTAATTTCTTGGTGATAGGCTGCATAAGGAGAAACTCTGCTGGACTCCTAGAAATGTCACAATGATGCCGGGTCTACATATTTTTATGGGGTTTATCTCCTACCTTCTGACATATTTAAATGTTATCAAGGCATCTACAGTAGCTGCTACTAACTTCATCAAGTTCACTCTGCGTGATGTCATCAAAATAGAGGATCAGAACGATGTCCTGTAGGGTGTACTCAAATCCCTGCAAGTTAGTTTCTGACAGAGGTCAGGAAGATTCTCACAGCTTTGGAGCAAGTCAGTTGAAGAATATTGCTAACCTGTCAGGTGAAAGCTTCCTGCTTTCAGTGGTGTTTAGAAGTTGGTATATATAGTAAAACACCCCAAGACATTTTATATATAAAGAGCTACATGCTCAGTTCCAGGGGATTTTGTTTTGTTTGAGGAAAGATAATACATCTGGAACATTAGTTGCAATCTGACCTACCACCTGATTTATTTTGTTGTAATCCACAGTCATTTTTCAAGATCTAGACATCTTTTGCACTGCCAAAAAATTAGTGGTTAAATAGTTAAATGGGTGATATGATAGGATAGAACTCACCACTTTTGCAAATATCAAGTCTCTTGGTACGAAATATTGTATCAATTAAGGTCCAATCGAGATCATCAAGAAGACATGTGTACTTTCAAAGATGCTGCCAGAGCAGCAAGAAAAGAAGTAAGTAGAATTTCTTGTCTCCTCCTTCCAACTTCTGATCTCTAACTAATGCCTCTTTTGGGGAAAACTAACAGGAGACTGCTTGGCAAAGGAAACTGGAAAATTTAATTTAGGGACACACAGCTTCGGCATTGTAGAGTAGAGAAGTGTCAATGTAAGTCTGTAAGATACTGGATAAATAACTGGCATAGTCACTTTTCACATAATAAATGAGTATTTGGCACAGACATTATGAGATTGTTATGTAACTTACTGGCATCTCTGCTTTTCCTTACAGTATACCATACAAAGACAAAGAGGATGGTAAACATAAGGAAATGTGCCTCAGAGGCTATGGTGAAGGGAAAATCTATAATTCAAGTCTGGGTAACTTTGTATTTTTCCTCAAACTCAGGAGGTTAGGGCCATGTCAAGCTGAAGTATATTGGTGTTGATAACATTTAGTCACCCTGAGATGATTAAGATGAGACACATACCAATATAAATGTGGGCACTCAGGGAGGGACTTTTGGGCAGCATGAGGATTCATGCATTGGTATCACTTCCTTAAAAGATGTGTGCTTTAGGTGAGTGCCTACCCACTAGGGCCCACAAGGATGCTGTGGCTTAAAATAGAGCTCATTTAAACAAAGATTATATTTGTGAAGTGAAACTTGTGTATAATGTAAGATATTTAGTTAGGGAAAGATGGGTTCATTAATATTTATCTACATATTCACCCTTTCTGTTACAGTTCATTTCCATCTACTTTTTTATTTAGTCCATCTTTAATAATTTTTCTTCTCCAGAACTCTTTTTAATGCTTCCTTTAGTGTGGGTATTCATTAATGAGTCTCTCAGTTTTGTTTCATTAGATATCTTATTTTGTTTGCTTTCACTTTTGTAGCACATTTTTATTTGGTTTAGATTTTTTTTAGTGCTTATTTAGTTTTGAGAGAGAGAGAGTGTCGGGGGTGGGGGGAGGGCAGAGAGAGAAGGAGACAGAGGATCCAAAGCAGGTTCTGTGCTGAGAGCAGAGAGCGCACTGGGGGGAAGGAACTCATGAACTGTGAGATTATGCCCTGAGCTGAAGTTGAATGCTTAACTGAGTGAGCCACCCAGGAGCACCCATTTGGTTTTGAATTTTATGTTGACAAGTGTTTTCTCTTGGAACTCCAAGGGTATTATTATCTTATTTGGCTTCTGTATCTTCTGATGGGAAGATAGGGTTGACTCACTGTTTCTGATTTGAAGGGAAGGTCTTCTTTTTTCTGGTTGCTTTTTAGGTTTTATTGTTTGGTGTTTGGTTTTCATAGGCGTCACTGTAACATATGTAGGTGTATTTTCTTTGTAATTTTATTGTTTAGAGTTTTGTAGAGCTTTTTGAATCTGTGGCTTCAAATTTTCATAATTTTTGGGAAATTCTTGGATGTGATCTCTTTCTATTTCCTTTACCTCATTCTCTTTCATTTCTCTGTAGGGGTTATAGTTACACATATGTTGCAACTTCTCAGTGTGACCCATTGCTCTCTCTCTCTCTCTGTAATACTTTCCATTTGGTTCTCTCTCTGCTGTAATTATTTTCGACTATTCTGTCTTTCACGTAGTTAATCCTCTCATCGGTTGTAGATTAGTGGCTGTTAACCTCATCTATTGAGTTCTTAACTTCAGATATTGTCATGTTTAATTCTAGAATGCCCATCTGATTCTTTTCTATAGTTTCCAGTTCTACATCAAAATGCTCTGTCTTGTCATTTATTGTTCTGAACATATTCATCACAGTTTTTTAAATATCTATGTCTGATAGTTGTAATATCTGGAATAACTGTGGGTCTGTTACTATTGTCTGTTTTTCCTCTTGGTCGAGTTTCTTGAAATACATGATAAGTTTGATTGAATTATGGACTTTCTTTAATTAAAAAAAATACAGGGTATCTGGATAGTGTTATCTTCCTCTGCAGAGGATGACTCTTTTTCTTTGGCAGGCAGTAATAGTGAGAGCACATTAGCTCCATTCAGTCATGAGATGAACTGACTCAAACTGGATTTAAGATTTTGTAATATACTGCTTTTTCCATAGTTACTTTTAAAGTGGCAACTGTTAATATCAACATGCTGTTATATAACATGCATCACATTATATGTGATATATCACATAAGATAGTTATATATTATATATATGATATGTATCATACATGCATATATGTGAGTGTGTGTGTTTGTATATATAATGTCACCTGGATTAGTTTTTGCTGTTATTTCAATTCTTTATTCCAAACTATTTCCCTATAGCACTTTGTGTAGCAAAGTTTCCTAAGCCTTATATGCCTGATAATATTTTTACAGCTCTTATATTTAAATGGTAATTTGGGTGAATAGATATTCTAGGTTTAAAATTATTTTCTTACTTGGAACTTCTGGCTTTTATGGCAGGAAGAGGTTGGCATACAGAAATGTTAATGTGAAATGAATTATAAACTAAAATGTAAATCATGAAACTTCTTAAAGAAAACAGAGAGGTTATTGCTAACTCAGGATAAGAAAAGACTTATTAAGACACAAAAGGCATAAAACTTGAAAAGATTAATTTAATAAAAATGGATTTTGTCTATCTATCTATGTATCTATCTATGTATCTATCTATCTATCAATATAAATTATGCTTTTGTAAAGATACCTTTAAGTATATGAATCTGCAAGCTGCTGACTAGGAGATTCATAATTATTATATGAGAAAGGTACTTGTATCCTGAATATATATAGAATTCAAATAATCCAAGATGATAAATAACCCAGTTAAATATGTGCAAAGGATTTGAAAAGACACTTCAAAAAAGAAAACATGAATGGCCAATAAGCATATGAAATGATGCTCAACATCCCTAGTCATCAGGGAAGTGAAAGTTTACACCACAGTGAGATAGCACTACCAGCACATTAGAATGGCAAATATTGAGGAAAAAAAAGTCTTCAAATATTATTGAAGATGAAGAGCAAATGGGACTTCTTATACACTTCTGGTGACAAATGTCAAAAGGTGTAACTATTCTGGAAAATAATTAAGCAGTGTCTTATAACGGTATACATTTGTTATCTGACTCCACAATTTTACTTCTTGGTATTCCCCCCCTCCAGAATGAAAACACATGCCTATCCAAAGACTTGTATATGAATATTCTCAGCGGTTTTACTAACGTGAGCTCATTAAGAGGTAAGTGAATAGATAGGGGAGTCTGGGTGGCTAAGTTGGTTAAGCATCGACTCTTGATTTGAGCTCAGATCATGATCCCAGGATCATGGGATTAAGCCCCATGTTGGGCTCCACACTGAGTGTGGAGTCTGCTTAAGATTCTTTCTCTCTTTCCCTCTGCCCCTCTCCCCAGCTAACTTGCTTTCTCTCTCTCTCTCTCTAAAAAAACAAAAACAAAAACAAACAAACAAACAAACAAACTAAAAAAGCAAGCTAAATGAATAAATAAATGTGGTATATCCATTCAGTAGATATGTACTCTGTAGTAAAAGGAACATATTCATAGTAAATGTAACAACATGGATAAATCTCAAAAATACTGTGCTGGATAAAAGAAGCCAAACACAAAATAGTATTACTGTACTGTATGCTTTCCATTTATAAATATAAATCTAAACTTCAGTGATAGAAAACAGATCAGTGATGGTTTGGGGCCAGGAGTATGGGATTAGAATAAACTGGCAAGGGGTTCAAGATAACTTTCAGAGTTAAAAAAATATTCTCTATCTTAATTGTCATGGTGGTTGCATGATGCACACATTTGTCAAAACTCATTTTGCTATAAATACAAACAGCACTTTTATATTATGTAATTTTACCTCAATAAAGTTAATTTAAATAACAAAAAGTTTTTGGCATCTCAATACTATTTTCATATTTCCTCCTCAAAAATAATTATATAAGAACATAAAGATAAATATAAAACTGTATCTATCCCATTATTCATGTGAAAGATAAACCTAGAAACAATGTCCATGATTAACAATAGTGAATTGTTTCACTAAGTTTGGTATACCCATATAATGCAGTCCTTAAAAATGATGATGTAGGTGTATGTTAAGTGATATGCAAACATACTCTGAACACTTTTACATTCATTATTTAGTTTCAGCCTCACAATAATAGCATGAATTTCCAAATAAGTTATATGTGTTGTAATTGAATAGAGGGAGTTCTTTGGATGGGGTTTATATTTATATATACTTCCTTCTTTGCCATACTGTCTTGCTTGTTATACTCTTCAGTTACATTTATCATGATCCAATCTGATCTGTTTCCTTAAAGTGACAGAAAACAGCATCGAGGACCTCTTTTTCATGGTGGTTGTATGTGCTAGATTCTATTTATTACTGTGGAGTCATAATCTACAATAGGAACCGTATAGAAAATAAGAATGTCCAAAGCTGATATTATGTATGAATGATGCCAGAATGGACATACATTAAGTCATAATTCTGATTGGTCAAAATGTGTCTTCTTTCTCTAAACTGATGCCATTGTTCTTTAGGGAATTTAGAAGCCCAAGACACTTTTTATTAGAAGGACTAAATTAGGTCTGAATTATGTCAATTGGTCATGAGAAGGTCAACCTTTATCTGTTATCTCTGTATCACTGTGTCATCTCATTCCATCCATTGCCTTTTTTTTTTTTTTTTTTTTGGTTACTTTCATTTTCCCTTTACCCTTCTCGATCAAAACTCACTAATCCAGTGCCCTTGCACTTCTTTAGGATTTATAGGTCAAAAAGTGTGTGTGCGTGCTCATACCAAGTTGTAAGGGAATAAATGCACAAGTCATACTCCCAGTTACTCATCAGTGTTGGTCAGGGAAGCTCTACTACAGCCTTTGAAGCTAATTAAATTTCTATAATATGATACAGACTCACAATCTTTTATCTGAAAATCTTAGGGCCATATATGTGAGTGAATTTTTGGATTTTAAAAAGATAATGCAGTATATATAGTGAGGTCTGGATCACAGATTTATAAACATATATATATTTCATGGCTGGAGGCAGAGCTGGGGGCAGGGTAGGCTGCAGGAATGATGGGAGATAGGGATGCTACTGTCCAAAATTACAGCAGTTTTTATTCCTGTTTCACTGAATATTTACATGTGAAGTTTAGTTGTTACTTTATTTTCTTGCTTTGGAAAAGTATTTAACTTCTCTGCATCTAATTTTCCTAAACAGTTAAATAGAAATAATAATAATAATAATAGCAATACCTATCTCAGAAGATTGTTGTGAACAGTAAATGCATTAAAACATGTAATATTATTAGGATAGTAAACCTGGGGCCTAGTATATCTCAATTAAATGTAGCCACTGTTACCTAATATTATTTTTCACTGTTGGGAATAGTTTAGTAAACTTATTGATTATATGTGGATAACAAAGAGCAGACAATCTGTTCAGCATCATGATGTAAATCTGTGTCATTGTGGACAAAGTTTTATGTCTATAGATTCTTATATAGACCAAGATGTGGATATGAGATTGAGATTGGGAAGAACCTCCTCACCCCAACCAAGGACTTTGAAGTACTGGGAAAGTGTCATTACTTCAGACAGGGGGACAATGTCAGAAGCATTCCTATTGACGGGATGGCTATATGGGAAATACAGCCTATCCAGTCTAGAAATGTTTACATTTTGTCAACATTTTCAAAGGCTTTTCTCTGTTGTAAATCTTTTCTATTATCTTTATAGAAGATAAAAAATTTAAACTCTTACAGTCTGGTCTCATCCATCTTTTAGTGTAGGTTCCACTGCTGGTCAAGTGATGGAGTCATGGCACAGCAGTGGTCACATGTAACATTCAGTTATGGTTTGGTGAAAAGTGATGGGAGAAAGCAGTATTGTCCTCTATAATAGCTGATTTCCTGAGGTGACAGATGTAGTAAGCATTCCTTGGGAATTATCAGAATTCCTTGGGGATGGATATCCAGTGTAATATTGGACTTCATGGTGAACTCAAGTATGATGCGGGCTCAAAAGATTATTAAATGGGAATTAGTAGAATTTACAGATATGGAAGCCAGCAGAAGTTGGGGGCAGGGGAAACCTTCATACTCCAAATGATTGCATTCAGAGGTAGTGCTTATGCTGTCCTCACTGGTTTCCTTAGACATAACTTCTCGCACACCCCAGATATTCCTGCGTCAGGATAGAGACAGGGCAGAAAGCTGCCTGCATATCATCTAGCTGAGGATGAAACGTATTCTCTGGCTCTGCAGAGGTCCCAATTCACAAAAAAACATGGGTGTTCACAGTGTTTACTTATTATCAGTTGATTAAAATCCATTGGTGAAATGATCTGCTGTATCAACCATAAGACCAGTTACACTAGGTTTATGAGGGTTTTCCACAGTCCTACTAGAGGTCTCACCTCAAAAACCCAATGGATGGTAGGGTCAGCACCACGAGATTCCACCAGTTTAAACAGTACTTAGAATGGACTGACACAGCGACACCTGGGTGGCTCAGTCAGTTAAGTATTGAATTCTTAGTTTTAGCTCAGGTCATGATCTCAGGATTCATGCATTCTAGTCCTGCATCGTGCTCTGTGCTAACAGCGTGGAACCTGCTTGAGATTCTCTCTCTCCCTCTATCTCTGCCCCTCTCCTGCTCATTCTCTCTCTTTCTCAAAATAAATAAACTTAAAAAATGTGAAAAAAATGGACTGAAAAAATATTCAAAAAAAAAAATGGACTGAGCAAAAATCTTCAGGATGAACTGGTCAATATAACTAAGGGCTTCAGTTCTCAGACCTTGGAGGAGAAGTCTGTGTTATGAGTGTGTGTGTGTCTGCGTTGTGTGTGAATATGGGCTTGGGGATTTAGTTGTCAATTCAATTCTTCTTGAAGCTTCCATTGAACATTTCTTCCTCTACTCTCCACAACACACATATCTGGATTGAGAGCAGGCAGAAAGTAACTTATGTCTCTGCCTGCAGTCCTTTGGTATCTGAAGTATGGTATTGCCACCAGTCAGGATAGGCATGCTTATTTTGGTCAGGTAAGCCAGTTTGCATATAATTGCCACAAAAATGCCATAGGAGAACTGGCTGTAAATTATCCACTTACAGAAGAAAGTCAAGTTCTCAGTTTCCTTACAAATTGAAGAAAACAGGTATTCGCTTCTCAAGACCCAAATGTGGTTGTTTGGGAGCAGTGGAAAGCTAAGAGACCATATTCAAATCTAGTACACCACCTCTTTATGTATCCTCTTATGTGATTAAGGCATGCAAGTGTGGGGACTGGGGATTTGTGTGACCCACAATATCATGTCAGCTGGACATAGAGATAGGAGATTACATTGAAAGTTCCCCACCGAGTGCCTATATTTCTTCTCAGTACTTTCCATCTATTGGCTGGAGGCCCATATATTTCACTTAGCAGAAGTTGCTCCAAAGGCATTGTTTGGATCCCACCCAGGCTCCCACTCTACTTGCCTAACTTTGTCTTAGAGCTCCAAACAAATATTATGCTTCTTGAGAGAGTTTTTATGGATCAGAACTTCAGAAGCTTCCCCAGCACTGTGAGTGAGACTACTCAGGTGCCCTGGTGCCTAGCACCAGCGTTCCTGACTGTCAGGCAATAGGAACACCATGCCTCAGATAGAAAGGCTCCCTTTATGTCTGCTCCCCAGGCTTTGTCTTCCCTCATGCTGGGTCATTCCTCATCATCCACCAGTCTTTCTCATCTGGTTCCAGGGTGCTTTGTGTCTGATCTGGCCTGAGTAATGATATTTTAGGTACTTAGAGTACTCAGCCTGGCTCTCCTTTGCATCCTATCTCCTTCTATATGGAGATATTCAGGAAAATTATACTCTTCAGGTGTCTGGTGCTAAGATTGTTGCGAGTTCCCACAGAGCTCTCTGAGGGGAGCCTACCCATTACCTGACAAAATAGAAGGAATGGTAACAGAGGAAGATGGGATAATGCTGCAAAGACTGAATAGAGTGCTCACACTTGCATGAAGAAGGAAGCTACCTTATGGTCTGCCATCAGGAGTCCTGGAAATATGCCCCTGGCTAATTCCTGAGATGGTACTGTCACAGCTTCATATCTTGTCATTTGATTTCTAACCCTGCTCTTTTTCATATATGCATTACTTCAATTGTCAGAGATTTAATGAAGTATTTTTAAACACAATGGTCTGTAGTAAATGCAAAAAAAATTTTTTTTATAATTTTTTTTTTCAATGTTTATTTATTTATTTTGGGACAGAGAGAGACAGAGCATGAACGGGGGAGGGGCAGAGAGAGAGGGAGACACAGAATCGGAAACAGGCTCCAGGCTCTGAGCCATCAGCCCAGAGCCTGACGCGGGGCTCGAACTCACGGGCCGCGAGATCGTGACCTGGCTGAAGTCGGACGCCCAACCGACTGCGCCACCCAGGCGCCCCAATGCAAAAAAAAATTTTAAGACGCACATTTTGAGCTAGATGAAATCATAGTTCATTAAGGAATATGTCTTTTTATATTTATAAATAAGAAATTACAATATAACATGATACAGGTTTTTTCATCAGTTACTTAAAAAGGCAGTGGAAGAGAACGTTAATTCTACTTGAGGAAAACAAGAAAACAAGAGAGGCTTCAAAGGAATTAGCCCTTGAGTTAAGACTTAAAGAATGGGTGGGAATTTTCTAGGTGAACATCAACAGTGGCAGGATGCAGAGGGAAGCCATTCAGGGCAGAAGGAACAAACAGCATGTAGCAGGATGACAAGACAAGAGACATCCTGCTGACTTAGAATGGCACATAGTCCATGGTGTTTTTGGTAACTAGTGCAATAGTTCCCAAAGAGGATTGTGATGGTTAATTGTATGTGCTAACCTGAATGGGCTGCATCATGCTCAGATATTTAGTTGACATTTATTCTGGATATTTCTGTGAGGGTGTTTCTGGATGAGATAACACTTGAATTAGCAGACTGAATAAAGATTGCCCTCCCCAGTATGGGTGGCCTCATCCAATCCATTGAATATCTGAATATAACCAAAAGGCTGAGTAAAGGAGAATTCTCTCTCTCTTCCTGACTGTTTTCAGGCTGGGACATCAGTCTTTTCCTGCCTTCAGACTTGGTCTTGGACTTGCACTGGAACTATATCATTAGCTTTCCTGGGTCTCCAGCTTCTGACTACAGGTCTTGGGACTTTTCAGTCTCTGCAACCTCAGGATTCCACCCTAAGAATTAGTTCTTTATAATACATCTTTTTATACAGATCTTTTTCAACTTACAGTGGGGTTATATCCTAATAAACCCATTATAAATAGAAAATATCATAAGTCAAAAATGCATTTAAGGCACCTAACATGTACCTAACATCATAGCTTAGCCTAGTCTACCTTAACACATACATTAGCCTACGGTTGGACAAAATCATCTAATACAGAGCCTATTTTATAACAAAGTGTTCAATATCTTATTTAGTTTACTGAATACTGTATTGAATGTGAAAAACAGCATGGGTGTATGATACAAAGTACCTTGTAAGTGGTTGTGTTTTGGTTGTTTACCCTTCTGATCATGTGACAGACTGTGAGCCATGGTTTGTTGCCACTGCCCAGTGTCATGAGAAGGGATCAAATTCAAATTTAAATTTAAAATTTGAAGTTTGATTTTCCACTGAATGCATATTGATTTTCACCATTGTAAAGTCAAAAAATTGTAAGTTGGACCATTGTACCATCCTAAGTCAGGCACCGTGTGTGTGTGTGTGTGTGTGTGTGTGTGTATCTCTTAATGGTTCTGTTTCTCTGGAGAACTCTGAGTAATACAAGGACACTGGGTGTCATTGTCTTCTTGGGCTGCTATAACAAAATACCAAAGGCTAGGTGGTTTTAACAACAGAAATATATTTTCTCACAGTTATGGAGACTAGAAAGGCCAAGATCAAGATGCCAACAAGTTCAGTTTCTGGTGGGGATTCTCTTCTTTGGCTTTCAGATGGCTGCCATCTCACTATGTTCTCACACAGCCTTTCCTCACTGGGTAGGCATGGAAAGAGAGGGTGTGTGAGAGTGAGCGAGTGAGGGAGAATAAGCTCTCTGGTGTCTCTTCTTATAAGGATACTAATCCCATTGAATTGAGCCTCATGCTCATGACATCATTTAGTCTTAATTCCTTAGAGATTCTATCTCCATACACAGACATACCAGGGCTTAGGGTATCAGCATATGAAATTTCAGGGGGACACAACTCAGTCTGTAACACTAAGTGAGGGTGGTGGTGGAGGAGTCTGAACAGATGGGCCCAAAACAGAATGTGAAAGCTTTGAGTCCCATGCCAAGGGATTTTAATATTTATCCTATCAGCTACTGGGAGTTATTGAAGGTCTTTTTTTTTTTTTTTTTTTTTTTTACTATGGAAAAGAAATGTCAAAACGTATGTTAGAAAGCTTACTCTGATTTTTGGTTAAAAGAGTGTTGGGTAGCCATAGTGGAAACCAATTTAAAAACAAAGATGGTGGATGCTGTGGACATTTGCTTATAATTTCTGAAAACAAATGAACCAATTTTCAACATCCTTGTTATAATGGAGATCACTTAAATTTAGGATGGTGATTCTCAAAGTGTGATCCCTGGATGAACAGTATCTACGTCACCCAAGAACTTGTTAGGGTTGTACCTTCTCAAGCCCAACCTCGACATATTTGAATCAGAAACTTGGGGAGTGGGGCCAAGCAGTTGGGGTTTTAACCAGCCTTATAGGTGATGCTAATGCAGCTCAAAAATGTGAACGACTGGTTTAAGAGAACACCTGTATCCTTACTGTGATGAGAGTGTCCCCAGGCAGCTTTCCTGACCACCTTAGCTATCGCTTATCTGATGCTGCTCCAAAGACACACAAAGTCTAGAAAAGTTTGTGGGGTGGCAGGGAATCATGTGCACCTCAAATTCCCTACCCCCAAATGAGAGAAAGGGGCGTAGATACACATATAATTGATTTTCCCAAAGAAGAGCATCAAGGGAATGTCGAGTGAAATATATGAATACAAATAAAATAGAAGAAAAACTTCATATAGTGCAGGACGACCTGCGTGTGTGGATTGCAAGGACTTTCTGCAATACAGGCGAAGTCAACAAGAAGACTCACAGCTAATTAATTCTGGGAGAAAACAAGTTATCTTAGAAAGAACAAACATAAACATCAAGAAAGAAAGAAGGAGAAACACAGAGTCTTGAAGATTAGAAATACTTGCAGAAGGGTCAGATCTGGAGTTGAAAAATTAGGTTTACGTAAAAAGATGGACACCACTTCCCCCAAGGCTATCAGTAAGGGTGCAATGTTACATGCAAATTTGGAAATTTAAATGAGATTAAAAATTTGTAAATCACCTAATGGATTTTCTGGCACGTGGTTTATGCTCACTGAATACTAGCCCTTATGCATTATCGTAGCACCAAGCACACGAATAGTGACTATCTGACTCACACCTGGAAGGTGTCACTCTTTAGGGGCCAGAGTACAGGCCATTAACAAATGTTTACCCTGGAGAAAGAAGGCATGATCTGGGAACAGATCCTAATACTAAATGAAGAGGAAGGTTAAGATCATAATGGTCCTTGGACATTTTGTGTGAATGAATATGTTTTTGGGAGATGGGGGCTGTGGAACAAGAAAGAATGTAAAACAAAGGGACAAGGCTACTCAAGATGGTTTTCAAATACTTCATATGTATTCCAGGTGCTGGTCCTGTGTAGAAAAAGTATCTAACACATATCAAATATGACAGTGGATATGCACGTTCCTCCCCTCTTGGTTTTTTGGTAAAAGGAAAACAATGAGGCTAACCTGGATTCTCAGGTCCACCCAGGCTGAGATTCAACAGATGAGAGGTCACATTGCTTAGCTAGTATCTCTGCTGTAGTCTGATGAGGACTTACCTTTTCCCCCACAATGTGGTCAGTCAGTGAACATAGAAACATTTATTAGATATGACCCCCTACACCCTTAGGGATTATGAAATTTAGACAGGGAGACATGCACAGAGAAACATATCTGAGGAGTTAATAACCATTTAAAATAAGAACAAAATACAATGTCACAAGTGTGCTAAGTGAAATGTAAGCAGCTATACAATGGGCTAACATTGTGAAATGAGACACCAGAAAAGCCTCCCAGAACAGGGATGCAAAGTGAAATTATAGGAACCAGGTAGGTGAAGAGTAGAGTGATACCATTGAAGAAAGACAGAATATTAGGCACCAAAACAAGGAATCACAAGATGGAATGATTAAATACTTTTGAGAGAACAGGGACTAAGTTTAGGTTGAAGAACAAAAGTTAAATGGTAATATGTGGTGTTTTCAAATTTACCCTACAGGCAAGGTAGAGCCATAGAAATGTAAAGATGTCTTTTCTATATGAATTTTCAAAGATGGAATAGCAATATAACTAGTTCTTTATCAAATGGTAAATTCTCTTATAGAATCCTATATTTGAATATCATACACTCAGCAAGACATGATTATATTCTTGCTGTTTCTAAAAGTTATGCAATTACCTTGATATTTTTGTAGCATTAAATGTGAAAAAATATCCTTATTTTTTCTCCTCTTCTTTTTTTTGGGCTGCTTTTAGCAGTCTGAAAATCAGCTTTCATTTTGACTGCCGCTTAACAGAATTTGATTAAAAAAAGTCAACTAATTACAACGGAAATGCAGCCCTGCGAAGCTTTAAGAAAAACACATTATTTTGTTTTAGGGTTCAGTTACTATACATTCATTTATCATCTTTATAAGCGATGTGCAGGCGATGATGAATAGGCCTTGGCTTTGAATCAGGAAATGTAAATTATCCTCTTTCTTTCTTTCCTTTTTCTTTTTTTTAAACAAATAATGAATACTAGTAAATTTGAAGCTAACTGATGTGCCAAGAATTCAACGATGATGTAATGCCATGAAAGCAATGGAAGGGCTGCCCATCTTAGATCCTGAAGCAAAGAGAGCTCTGGTCCAGGGGATGTATAACCTGATCTGGAAAGAGTTGTAGCTTGTGTCGAACTGGCTAGCTTGGAGGACCCCATTGGTAAGATGTGTATTGCTCTGCTACTGCTTTGCATTTATGTCCCCCTCATGCCAGATAGCCTTTGCCCTTGAAAAAATAGCAAGTGTGTTCCTTAAACCTTCCTGCATCTGGACCTTATCTTTTATCCATAGGGCTTGGCTCTCTCTTCTTCCCTCTCCAAACAAGAGTTGTTTTTAAGGAGTCGCTCAGGTTTCAGCTTCATTGTAAAGCCTTCTCTGCTTCAAATCACAACCAAATCTATTTAGAATATTGCTAATTTTTAATATATTGTAAGAAATGGGTGCATTATAAGCAGGAAGCTCAGTTTCTCAGGATGGACAAAATACATTTTAATGTTTGGGCAGTATTTGGGTGGGGAGAGAAAATGGGAAATCACATTCCCAAGAAGATAAGAGAAAAGATGCTTAACTGTAGACCATGGGTGAAGAGAGGCGAATTCTGACTGGAGGGCTGCTATTACATATATGCAATGGGGAGGTTTTTAAGAAAGATAAAGCTCAGGATGCTCACCTCAGGATAAATCTCAAGTTTACATTACACTTACCATTTGGTGTAGAAAAACAAACCTCACTTAAAAGAAAATAGCAATATGAATGTTGGCTTTACTGGTGCAGAAAGTTATGCGTACTCATTTCTGTTTTCAGGAGTTTTGCAATATTTACATTAACTTGCATATAGAATGTGTAAGTTATTTGTATGTGTTCTGCAAATTAATTTAAAATTGGCAATTTACTTACATTTGGGTGACATTTATGGATAAAGACATTAGCTATAGGCACTACTCACGGATGAAGTTGTGTGTACATCATTGATTCCCACAGTCTTTATAAATTATGCCAATCTGGTTTTTATACTTCAATTTTACACATGTACTGTTTTCCTTTTTAGAAATGAAACTGAAGTATTTCTACTCAGCATACAGAATGTATTTGCATACTTTCTTTTTAATTTCATTAATATTTGTTTCTTTTCACAGTCTTTCTGCTTTTATTATATCTCCTCTCAGTTTGCTGAGGCAACGATTAGGCACATTGGCCTTGGACAAATAAATAAAGAGAAGGAAAATATGATGCTCTGTCACTTTAAAATGTAGTCCATTTCCACCAACATATTAAAAGTCTAAATATTTTATTGCCTAGGCACAACCTCATTTTTATTGCCCCAATCACAGCTCATTGGCTAGGATATGCTGGGCAGAGGAGTGAGCTGGTCAGCTAATGGCCTCCCTGCTGCTAAAATTAACTAATTGTTAAAGTAATAACCATGGACCCTCATGGCCTATTTTAATAGTTGGTGGTAATCTGGGAAATTATTTTGCTGCTTTCATTTCAGTGAGTCCTCCTGTTGGCCATTTGCACCCCTTTCTATCGTCTTAAATGTCCTCTTGATGAGAAATATTTCAATGAGAATCTGCAGGGAGCTTTGGCCAGTCCTTCCAACTTGCAGTTGGGGCTGTTGTTTCTTCTGTGAATATGGGAGGAACATTCTATAGGTTTGTATTGGGATGCATGAGGGAAACCATTTCTCTACTGCACCAAACTTCTTTTCCAATCTCATCTGCCCTCCTCTGTAATGTGACTCTCACATCAGTTTGTTTCACATCTCACTATGTCTTACCCAAATGCTAGCCATGATCTGGACTCTCCTTCTGGTGAAAAACTCTTCGTCCGTCTCTTGATGGGATCTCCTCTCCACATCAGAGGTCCAGGACTTCAGCCACTCAATATCTTAGGACAGTACTAATTTCAATATTGATCTCTCCTCTGATACTCCAGTATACACTCCAGCTACAATACATTTTATCATGTTTTTGAACTTCATATTCTCCTTTATCTATTTATTTATTTCATGTGTACAAATCCTTTATTCTCAGCTAAGCTTACATTTACCCAGAGAAGATGCTGGACTTTCTCTTGCATCTCTCAGTAACCAGAACTGTGTTAAACACACTGCGGATGTTCAGTAAACACATGTTGTGTTAAATTAAATTAGGTGTGGGGATTTCAAAGTCATACCTGCTATACAAATGTCCTGTGGGGATGTTTTAAATCCGTAATATCCACAGAGGATGAGGTAAGTTCAACAGATTCCTGCACCGAGACTAAATCTTCATGAGTTTTGTCATAAACATGTCATTAATGTGGACCTCATAGAATGGAAATTCCTTTTGATACAATTTTTGAAGTCCTCAGATGAAGACACATAAAATTTGCACTGAAAGAATTAATTCTCAAAGAAGGTGGGTTTGAGGCAGAGTTACAGAGCAAACACATTTGAAAGCAGAGATGGAGGGCTATTTAGCTTATTCAAGAGGCTCACCTAAAAGGCCTACAGTAACTACACATGTTTGCTACTTATTCACCGGAACGGTGAATACGGGGCCTCTGCCAGTGAGAGCTGTGAGGTTGCACACTGCAAAGTATTTTTTAATAAGGCTTCATGTATGTTTAACATAGACACTAATCTGGATTTGCAAAACTTCATAGAACTTTTCTTACCTGTATTATTGTAAGAATATTTTAGTTTATGCCTATCAAGACACAATTATTGAAATGTTTAAGTGGGGCGCCTGGGTGGCTCAGTTGGTTGAGCATCCAACTCTGATTTCAGCTCAGATCATGATCCCAGGGTCGTGGGATCCAGCCCCATAATGGGCTCCATGCTGAGCATGGAGCCTGCTTAAGATTCTTTCTCTCTTCCTCTTTCCCACTCATGTGAACTCTCTCTTTCTTAGGAGGGAGGGAGGGGGGAAGGAAGGAAGGAAGGAAGGAAGGAAGGAAGGAAGGAAGGAAAGAAAGAAAGAAAGGTTTATGAATATTTATAAGAGTACTATGCTGATATTAACCAGATAAAGAACCTTAAAACCAGTCTCTTGATTTAAAATTCTGTGCCAATCATGGCATGGTCTGTAAAGGCATGAACCTTTTGGAGATTATACATTTTTATATTGAGGGTTAGTTCTAGTTAACTCATGGGATAGTCATATTCCAGATTAATAACTAACTCCAGTCTAGGTTGGTAAAACTGCACTTAGAAGTCCAGGATCCTTTAAGAACCACGTTTCTCACAATCAGTAAAGACTTAGATCTCAAACATGCAGTGAGGGTTTGGATTAGAGGAACGTTTTTGCAGTTCTAGCAAGCCATAATTTATGACCCCCTTTGTACAAGGACCCCCTTACAGTGCCAAAGATTAATTGAACATTTGAATTTTATTTAAGAGAATTTGTTTAAAAAAAAAAAAAACCTCTTAAAAATCATGGTTAGGACTCAGACAAACAGATTGATATCCCGACCCCTCCATTTACCAGTCTTATTTCCTTGGGAATAGAACTATAATATCGGCCAACTTCATTTTCCTTATAGATGAAAGGAAGGGAGTGATTTCTCTTTGCCTTTTGGTAAGTAATAGGAACAGCAGATGATGATTATTCACAAAAGAAGAATCACCGGTCACTGAAGAGAGACTTGAATGATTCTCCTATGAATCAGAGGTAAGTGCATCAGTGCATGGAATTTTTTGGTATCTATTTTGGTTGTTCACATATCTTTTTTCTTAACCCCGAGCTTTAACCTGGGTTCCAAACAGTTTGGTGGAAGAACAACAATTCTGTACACGTTCCATATTATCATCTCCTTTGTGTTCATATGGGAAGGCAGAGACTAAGAGCAGAAAGTTTTGAGTAGAGCAGAATTGCTTGAAGCCTTGCCTTAGTCACCTGCTGGCTACATAATCTTGAAATTCTTAGCAACCTCTCTAAGCCTGAGGCTATTCATATTAAACATGAGGACAATGGATATACCTACCTCATAGGGCTGTTATGGGGATTGTATGAAGTAATGCTGTGGTGCATTTAGCGTACTGCATCTGTTATGCAAAATAGCAATAGGTGCTTAATTAATACTCACTATTATTTCCATATTATTTCTAAGGATTACTCAAACAAGTGACCCTTTGGCACCTAGCAGGCACACACAAAGAATTTGTACAATGAGGCATTGCCAGTCTGAAAGGACCTGATGAGTGATCCCTGCTGCCCAGGGTGTCAGAGGAAGGAGAAAAGTCACCAGAAAGGGGGCCACCTGCTGTGACGATGAGCAGTCTCCAGGAGCAATGACAAGTTCCCTTCCTTTGGGAGCGTCAGGGCCATGTGAGGGCTTTATGAGGGTAGGTGAGGGAACTCTGGGGAGTTAGGTCAAGAGGTTAGAACCTCACCAGAGAAACAAAGCCACACCGGAGAGAAACAAGTTCTCTGTGTCCAGGAATGAGGTGCTGTGCTGAGGAAACCACAAATATAACGCCAGGCCTGAGATGTCTTCAGTGTGAGCCGAGTAAACTCCAAATACAGTTCCTCTCCAGCTTCTAGAACCTTGAGGGCAGTCAAATAGAATTCAAAGGTCACAGGTCAGCAATTCTAGGTCAAATGAGACTTCTAGGTTAGAACAAAAAATCATGTGTGTGTGTGGTCTGTGTGTGTAGGTAGGTATATTTATTTCTCGAGGTTTGCACAAGCCTTCTTCTCCATGAGTTCCCAATAGATTATTCTTATGCCTGACCCACAAATCTCTGTACATGGATTGTCTGCTGGCAGTCTGACCATCTCTACTAGAACTGAGCAGAGTTGTTACTTTAAAGTCCATGTTCTTGGGGCACCTGGGTGTCTCAGTTGGTTAAACCTCCAACTTCGGCGCAGGTCATGATCGCACAGTTTGTGAGCTCAAGCCCCGCGACGGGCTCTGTGCTGACAGCTCAGAGCCTGGAGCCTGTTTCAGATTCTGTGTCTCCCTCTCTCTCTGCCCCTCCCCCACTTGCTTGCACTCTCTCTCTATATATATCTCAAAAATAAACGTTAAGAAAAATTTAAAATCCATATTTTTCACTCACCTAAATGGTAAGTCCTCTGAGGACATAGCCTGGAATCTTTTCTTCACATGTCTACTCACTGTGGCCAGCCCCATTGCATCCAACATACCCAGCAAGGCGAAAGGTCCTTAGGGTGTACCCATTTCAGAAAATAGAAAGAGTGATTAAAACAGGAAAACAAACCCAAAAAGGAAACCTTGCAAAATATGTGCTAAACCATCGATGGTGTTTTCTTCTCCTTGAAGGTAAAGCTAACTTTGGGAGTTGCGGGGGAAGGTGGCCCATCTGGTTCTATGACATTTTTCTGGAAATACCATCAAAATGAAAGTGAGAAATGTGCTACAAACTGAACAGTCATGATCCCCCCTCACATCCGAAAGGAAGATTGCGAGAGTAATGAGCATAAATCAAGGCTGGGCTTGTCCTGCCTGCACTGAGGCAAAACAGGTTTTCCTTTAAAAAAACATCTGCCATAAGGAGATTTAAATCGGGTACTCCTGTTTTTAGAAGATCTCTATTTCCTTACAGGATGTCGGCTTTGATCACTAATCCCTGGAAAATGTCTTTAAGAGCTACTCCAATTGGCAGAAGTGGTACCAGAGAGTAGGCGCGGGCAGGTGTGGGGAAAGGAGTTGGGGGGGGGGCGGGCAAAACCCTCTTTCCCACACTGATGTATTATTTTAAAATAAATGACCACTCCCAGAGGCTCTTGGCTCTAATGATCCCCTCTGTGATTTTTCCAACAGCACGGTCTAGGGACACCTTTAGATAATGTTCCTTCTGTAGGTCAGCACTTTCCACCCCTCTCCCTGGCCAATGGCATTAATGTGCATTTGTCAATACTGAATTTCATTTGCCACATAGCGGCTTAGAGAGGGTAGCACATCGTGTTGCATTTTCCTTGCCTCTCAAACTGGAGTTCCTGCTTCTCCCCAGCTTTGTGTTGTCAGCAAAATGTAACGCGTTTACAATCGGTCTCTTGATCTGAGGTAATTACCTGCAGGAGAAATAGCGAGGGTAAGGACCTAACAAGAGAAGCCTTGTGTTGTTGCACGGTGGGCTGCTGTCCTGAAAGTGTATCAGACTTGTCAAATTGGTTCAAATTAAATTGACACGGTGCTCTTCCAGGCATCACCACTTATTATACATCTCGGAGCCCTTTTGGGCAGTAAATGCCTTCCGAGTTAAAAAGGAATGTGCAGAGGAAACTCAAAGGAGCCAGCAACAAGGACAGCGAGGATCTCCAGGAGGACCCGTTAAAACTGGCAGTGAGAATGCGAAGGTTAGGTTATGACTGAGCTCAGTTTTGCTCTTTTCTCAGCAATTTCTAGTTCTGTGCCATTGTGACAGAGGTGTCCCCAGGCCTTAGTCATGAGGCCTTGGAACCATTTTTTCCTGCCTCCGGCTCCATTTATTTATTTATTGTAACATTTATGAGCTCTGTCCAGGGAAACTGCTGGGTCCAGCGGCATCAACCCCAGCCTGAAGGGAGACGGGGGAATTCTAATCCTAGCCTTTCCCTGATGGGCCTGATGACCTTGGCCAAGTCATTTAACCTCAACATGCTGGGGCTGCTGTTTTTAACTGAACAGGGGAGTGAGTGAGCCCTGGATCACCTCGAAAGGGTGTCAGGAGGGATAACTAATTAATGATTGTAAAGCACTTTGCAAACAGAAAGTACTGTACAAAATGCTTAATATTAATAATAAAATGCATTCACTGCAAGCCTCTAGGCGTATGCTCAGAAATAACGACAGCAATTAAAGTAACACGCTAACAAAACTCATTAACCCCCAAACCTCCTTCGCACTGCACTGTATAGCTTCGGTGCTTTCTTAAGACTGCCAGGTGGTGCAGAGAGGAAGGCTGCAGCGGGGGCCAGGGTATCAGGCTCTCCCTCACTTTTCTTTTTTAATTAAAAAAAATTTTGTAATGTTTATTTATTTTTGAGAGAGAGAGAGATAGAGCATGAGTGGGGGAGGGGAAGAGATAGGGAGACACAGAATCTGAAGCAGGCTCCAGGCTCTGAGCTGTCGGCACAGAGCTGGTCACAGGGCTTGAACTCACAGACTGCGAGATCATGACCTGAACCAAAGTCGGAGGCTTAACCAATGCTTAACTGAGCCACCCAGTCGCCACATCTTCCTCACTTTCTAGACAAGTTAGCCTGTCTCCTGTTAGGAGAGCCAACAGTCCAGAAACCCTATCTCCATTCAGCCTTTCCTGGCCTTCCTCCACGTGGATCATTTCCTTGTTGCCATGCTCCTCCTGCGTAGACTGCCTATACCATCATGCACCCTAGATGGCGCTTCTCCCCTGTGTATGCTTCATTTCCTTTCTTGTGTGTGTGACTTCTCTACCTAGACTGTAAGCTGCTTGAGGGCAGGGTTTCCCATGTATTATAACCTCCTAATTCCTAAAATAAGACAGTACAAAGGACAGGCTCATAGGCGTTCCCTGGAATAAGAAGCAGATAATCTGTCCGCCTCCGATGACTGACTGGACAAAGGGGAAGGGTGTTGTTTCAAACAGGCCACACATACCGATTGTCTTGCCCCCAGCAAGCTGGCAACTACTGCTGAGAAGCTCCTGAGGTCTGGCAGGGAGGAGGAGTTAGGACCTTGCCAGCCTGGTGAAAGAGAGAAGAAAGGGCTTTTGACTCAGTTGTTCAGAAAACCTATAGCTTTGAACTGGGGGATAGTGAAGGCTAAGATTTAAGAGAGTAAGCTCAGGAGAAGAGAGAAGCAATTAATATGATCTGCCTTGAGTAAATTAGAAGGCAGAGCTAGGGTGTGGAGTGGGTCATAGCTAATAAGGGATAGAGGGTGGGAACCACATGCATGTCTGGAGACCCCAGAGTGTTGAGGGAGGCTACTGAGGACTGTGTGAAGACAGGCTGCGCACCTTGTAAAAAATAAATTATGTTTCTATTTTCCTTTGTGAGAATGAATGGCAAATTGGCAAAAATGGCCGTCCTCCTTACCTCCTTTCTCTTCCTTTTTAATAAGCTCCCATTTTTTTTTTAACTTTTAAATTTCATACCTAACCGTGTCAGGAGTGCTAGCTTATGTCAGAATTTTTGTGTTGTAATAGCATCTTTTACAGAATATAAGAGTGGTATGTAAACCATATTCCTGAGGCTTTGTGAGTCAGAATTTAATCTGATTCCACCTTGTAATACAGGATTGTGACATGCACCACTAGATCAATAGTCCAAATGTTTTTTTGTAAAAGTTTACCACATACACTCTAAGAAATGTCTCTAAATTATAAATAAAAATAGTATAGTATTTGCCAATGTTACATAAAGCAAGAAAGCCAAAAAAAAAAAAAAAAGGGTCAAACACAATTTTTAATCTGATTGTTAAATAAGATTCTCTAGAGAGGAGCTTCCTAGTCAGTAATGAAGGATGTTGTATCTTAGAGGAAATAGCCAAGGAACTCTTGACCAGGGAGAGGGGTGGGTGCTGAAAGTTGAGGGCTGGGGAGGAAGAATTTTCTGTGAAAAGCCTGGAGCCAGAGAAGGAGAGGTGTCTCTGAGCAAGAATGTCTACTTACAGGGGAAATGGAAGCAGAAGTAGTGAGGAAGAAGCTAACTGCACACAAATATGCTGCTACACAACACTAGGGTGTGGAGAGAAAAACGCAACAGGAATCCAAAGGAGAAGGTAAAGCAGGGAGTGTGGGGTCTGGAGATCTATCCTGGCGGAGGCATGTTGTGAAGAATATTCTTGAGTTTTGGCAGCCGCTCCACAGATGATTCCCTCCTGTGGAGAGCTGGAGTGATTGTGGACAAGCAGTTTGGGAGATTACAGGTCTAGAGATGACTTAGGGGGAAAAAATCCTAAAATTACAAGAAAAAAAGCCAAGAAATGATATTGAGGGAGCACAAGCCTCTATTTCACGGCCAAATCAAAAACTCCCTGACTAGGAAATTGACATTCTGCCTCAAAGTCTCTTTGCTGAAGGTTGGGCATGGCTTACAGGGGAGATGGCAGAAGAGGGGAGGTGGCATCAGTGTGCACTTTAGGATCCAATTGTGCCACCCACTTGTGGTGTGTCCTTGAACAAGCTGTCAACCTGGTTTTCACCAGTAAAAAAAAAGGGCATTTGAGTTAGATAACCTTTAAGCTCTTTCCACATCTGATAGCCAATGAGCTACATGATGTAGAGTGTCTAAAGAGTGCCCTACACACTTATATAGTGGGTAAAAAGCTGACTTAGGTGTCTTTCCATATCCGTGAAGCTACTATGAGTTTGCTAATGCGTGCATCTTTAGGGTCCCCATGGTGTTCCCATGGTGAACAGTGGTCATCAGCCAAAATGCATTCAATAACTGCTATGTGTCCAGCCCTTTGCTAAGTACTAAAGGATGCCCTTGTCTTTGCTCTCGAGCTGTTTGCAGTTAGTCAGGGAGTCACATTAACACAAGAAAAATGATAGAAGATAAAAGATGCCAGTAGGTTCTTGTGTTTCATGGACAAATTAGAGCTATAGACTGAGGGCGCTCTGAGTTTAGTAGAGCATTAGCTTTCTGTTGGGCTGAATGACGAGGAAGAGGTGTGAGCTGGGTCTTGGAGAGAAAATCCAAACTGCATCCTGGTTCCTGCTGGGAGATAGGTAAACAACTGTACACACACACTGAGGAAGTCCAAAGCTCTGACAAACCAGGGCACTTCATGAACCTCTGTTGATTAGTTGAGACAATGGAGATGAGAGATGTGAGGGGTTCAAATCCAGAAGCCAGCATTTTAGTGTGTTATGGCCTGGAGAACTCACCTGAGATTAAGCATTCATAAGGTGGTAGATCAACCATTAAACCTGTGGTCAAGTTTTGGATCCAAATCCTCTTTCTGTCTTTTACTAGAACGTTGAATTTGAAAAAGTCTCTTAACGGTATTTGAGTTTGGTGTTAGACCTGAGAATGTTTCACTATATTTCTAGTAGGTTGTGGTGACAAATAGCAAAGTTAGAGAGGGAGTAAACAAGTCAGGGGCTAGCATGAAGATCCTGGGTGCACAGGGAATAATTGGCACAGGCCAAAGATCGTTTCTGGATGTTGAGCATAGACATTATTGGTTTACTCCACAATTTGTACTGAAGTTGGCCTTTCTGAAATGTTTTTTCCACTCTTAAGAAAATGCAGAGTTTCTTCATCTTGTGCACTCCATTTTTTTTAGCAAACATATTTCATCAGCAAATGTAATTACACTGCACTTAAGTTAGGCATAACAATGACCATATAATTTATGGCCCAAACCAGGTTACTATTGAAAGTGAGATAGGTGCTACCCATAATTACATAGGTTAGCAGGTGAAAATCAAGCTTGTCTTGGGGAAGCTGGAAGTGTAATAACCTTATCCATAAGAAACCACTCTTTCCCCCCAACAAACGTCAATTCTTCCTCTTTCTAAATTAGGAAGCTTCATCCAGGGTCCCTCACTAGACACTGAGGAGTTTTTTAAATTTCTTTTTTTTTTTTCAACGTTTATTTATTTTTGGGACAGAGAGAGACAGAGAATGAATGGGGGAGGGGCAGAGAGAGAGAGGGAGACACAGAATCGGAAACAGGCTCCAGGCTCTGAGCCATCAGCCCAGAGCCCGACACGGGGCTCGAACTCACGGACCGCGAGATCGTGACCTGGCTGAAGTCGGACGCTCAACCGACTGCGCCACCCAGGCGCCCCAGGAGTTTTTTAAACAAACAATGAAGCAAACAGAAAAACCTACCTTTTTGGGGAACAAAAAGTCCCTAGGAAACAAAAATGCTGAAGAAACTCAAAAAGTTATTTTGAAGAAAGATGATACAGGATGAATGTGTGTATACATATTCAAGAAGGAGAGTTTGTGCACCCATCTATTCTTTTTCAATCTTATGGACTTACATTATGTTGTACGTGTGTGTGTGTGTGTGTGTGTGTGTGTGTGTGTTTTACATGCATGTAAAAGTGTGATCCCTATCAATCCTCAAAGAAATGATTCTTGGATGACATAGAAAAGGGAGAAAAGAAAGCTCTAGAGAGGCGGGGTGAGGAGGAGAGTTGGGGATGAGTGTGTAATTTAAAATCATAGCCCAACAAATGCAAAACAGGAAGGGAACAGCATTTTAAAGAGGCCGGCAGTCCTCCCCCGTTCATGCTCTCTCTCTGTCCCAAAAATAAATAAACGTTGAAAAAAAAAAATTAAAAAAAAAAAAATTAAAAAAAAATTAAAAAAAAAAATTAAAAAAAAAAATAAAGAGGCCGGCAGATAACATCAGCTCATTAGTGGTTCCAATACGGTGTACGTTGGTTCACTTTCTCTTTTAGCACCAAATAAATAAAAATAAATAAATAAGTGATATATGTGCATGTGGGTATGGAGGAAGTAAATTAAATAAAGAAAGCTCAAGTTATTTTAGGGTACTCTGAGCATTAACTCTCATCCTTGAAGGTACTAGCAAGAATTACGAAATGTTTTTGTCTTTGAAATTAGCCACCGCGCTCGGAAAGTAATTGGATTCTTGAGGTATCCCTTCAGTAGGTGAGGGGTGGGGAAGGGTCAGAACAAAAGGTAGTGGAGTTCTTTTTACCATTTGGATGGGAGGACAGGAGAATCAGTGATGCTGGGACAGCATGGCTGTCAAAGATTGGAAAACTTTATTTCCATTTGGAAATGATTAGGGTCTTATTGCTCCTGTCTTGCATATGAAAGATTTGAAATGCATCAGTTTGATGTAACTAACGTTGAATGACAACTCTATGCATGTAGTTAGCAAAGTTCATTGAGAAGGAGAGAAGAACACTGAATTTCAGAAAGTTGAACCATAAGAATTGAGTACTTTGATTGAATTTGATAGCTCTTAATGGGAAACTGTACTGAACTGGCAAAAAAAAAAAAAAAAAAAGATGCAATGGATATGGTGAAAAGGATCAACCTCAAATTTAGTTTTAAAAAAAAAACCTCAGAATTAATCTTGCCTGTTTTATTCAGTTAATAGTAGAAATTATTTTACATGAGGAAAGACGGTGTCAGAAATAGCTGAGTGGAATTTTAGAGGTAGAATTAGAAGAGGGCAAAGGGGGAGCTAATTTGCTTTTCTGCTCCAAAATATTCCCAGCAATCAGGTCTTAAGATCCATTTCATTCTTTTTTTTTATTAAAGGTGGAATAGGATTCCTTAGGAAGGATATTGGGATGGAGCTTGGCTTGTAACCATTGAATTGAGTAATCAGAAGGCCAGAGGAGCCATGCCATCTGAAAGTCAACGTGGATAGTTTGGAAGATAGAAGGAAGGGCCCTGGATCCTGCCCAGAGAGACCAGCTGGGGCCATAGACCTGCGTAAGACTGATAAATCAGCCAAGGAGAAGTGAATTACTGTATAAGGAGCCTAAGGATACGGATGAAGGTTGGTGACCTCCCAGGGATGGGAGGGTTTATCCTTGATGAGGGCACTGGGCACAGGGAACAGATTCCTTTTATGATTATAGCCTGAGTCCTACATCTCTACTGTGGGTATATAAGTATGGTGTAGAATGATGGCAACCAAGGCATAGCTCTTGGGTCCTTTGCCCTAATTCTGTTTCCCACCTGCCAACAGATTTAATTTTCTCTTTAAAGTTAATATATTTAAGTGGGACATCCGTTCCTCAGTCTGTAGCAGCTATCATCACCCTATATTGTCTGATATTGGACACACTTCCTTGATTTACATAAACTATCTGATTCTTGATTTCTTGATTTCTGTTTGGCCATGTGCAATGTTTGGCTCTTTGCAATGCTCTGGAGAACTCTTCTCCCTACTTCATCCATAATGATTTTCTGAGAAGCAAGAAGGGCAAAGGCCCAGAGTGATTCATTGAAGGTGCATATGGTATTCATTCTGCAGAGAACAAATATGGAACAGGAGAAAAAGTGACAGTCGCACCATTTGCATTTGATATGTAAATTCAAGATACATATTGATTTACATGTATAATTTAGTAACCAAAAAAAAAAAAAAAAAAAGAAAGAAAGAAAGAAAGAAAAGAAAAAAAAAAAAAACCCAGCTAGCTAAGTAAACATGAATACCCACCCCAAGCTAAAGGCTGGGCTCATGGCAGTGTTTGTAAATGGTGCAGTGCGGTAGCACATCTCGACATGCAAATGTATACAAACTTCAAACTGTTGCTAGGTTAAACAACACCTTTCCCAGGAAGCACACGGATTTAGCAGCTTGTGCTTTATGCATTGGTCTCCAGAGCAGAAGGCCCTTCTCCTCACCTCACAGTAAGGGCAGGACACATGATCCATCCCTGTGTTTTCCTTGCTGAAGTCTGCCTTCTAGCGATATAGCCCAGTGTTTTTAAACAATTTTTTTCTTTTCGTTGTTTCACGCACGAAGCATTTGGACACACATTTGCCTATAACCTTCGAGGACAGATCTAAATGCCTTAACTGGCTCCATCTTTATCCAAACTTATTTTCTATTCTTACCATGTTTCTCCTTACCCTCAGCTCCTGAAAGAACCCTACAGAGACAATTCTTTACTGTCCCTCCGACACAAAAATTTTCTCACCACCATGTTTTTGCTAATCCAGTACCATCCAAGAGAATGCCCTTTCCCTCATCCATCAAAACCCCATTAATATCCCAAGCTCAACTTGGACTGCATGGAGACTTCACGAAATTTGAAATGAAGCTAATTTCTCCTTTCCAGGACTGGTTGCAGCACTTGTGGTGTCAAGTGTCAAGCTGTTTTCTCAAGCTTGGTCATACATGGTTGTATGAGGCACTCCAGTAATTTTCTAAGTGTTGCTCTTGGTTTCTCAGCCAGAGAGAATGTTTCTGGGGAAAGGGATTTCATCCTCTTTGTACAACACATTCTATTTGGTGCAAAGATGGACATATTGACAATGTTAACACACAGTGATGGGCTAAGTAAACATGAATACTTCTCCAATTTTCACTCCTTGTTTATCATTATTTACAGCCTATAACAGGAAGCCATCATCAGTGATCATACTTTTAAAATGGGTTAGCAGAGGAATGTAAAGAGTACGAGAAGTGCATTAGGGGATGCATTCAGGACTTTCCTTTTGCTCCCACTCTGCTATAAATTTTGTCATGATTTCTTGTTTATAATGAACAGTAACATGTGCATGTTAGAATCCAGGCCACTGAACCTCAATACTATTAAGACTTCGGGCAGGATAATTCTTTGTTATGTGGGAGTCTTTCCTATGTATACAAAATGTTTAGAAGCATCCCTGGTCTCTGCCCACTAGATGACAGTAGCTCCCTCAGACCCCATGCCTTTGTACCACAGTTATGACAACCAAAAGTGTCCCCAGACATTGCCTATGTCCCTGATGGACAAAATATGCATCACTTCCGTCTATCTACCCATGTTGAGATACACTGGTCTAATCAGGGATCTAAAATTCTTAAGACATTTGTCTCTCTTCAGTGAGTTAAGTAAACCCCTATGGTACTTTAATACTTTACTTTTTTAAGGAAGATTCTGCTTTTTCCTTGTTAATTGTTTATTAGTTTTTATTAACAAATATTTATATAGCACTTTGTCCTTAGCTCTGTGTTTTAAGTACTTGACAAAAATTAACTAATTCAGTTCTTAAACATACCCATAAGATAGGTACTATAATTATTCCTGTTTTACAAAGGGGGGAACCAAGAGGCCCAGAGAGGTTAAGAAATGTATCCAAGGCCACACAGCTACTAAGTAGTAGAGCTGGGATCGAAATCTAAATGCTGTGGTTCTGAAGTCTGTGCTTTTAATTAAGGTGGTGCCTTTCACAAAGGAAAACATTAGTTTCCTCTGGAGTGATTATCACAAATTCTGAACAGGGGTATTTTCATAAATTTTCACCAGTTCAGGGGATGCATAATTTGGGGGTTAAGCATAAACCTCATTAACTGTTTTAGAAATCCAGAAGTTTCTTTCTCCTTAACTGCTTGCTCTTGAGTGAGCTCTTGCTATCACTGGGACCTAGACATACATACCTGTATGGGACACAGGGTTGTGGAGGAATGTGCATCTGAGGTCTCAGGTATACTTCAGAGGCTGTGGGAAATACTCAGTCTGTCAAACCTGAATTAATCCCTCAGTTCTCTGTACCCATGAGAAAAGTCCCAGACTGATTGCTGTTTTGTATTTTCAGCTGTTTTATATAGTCAGGCTATTCTCCAGCTCAAAACCTCTAGTGAGTCTTTGCTTCCAGCTGCACTGAGTCTAAACTCCTTTGACAAGATGTCAAGACCTTTCATTATCTCACTATTCCCCACACAGCCCATCTGCGTGGTGTGGGTCAGCATCCTCACTTCCCTTCTACCTTCCACCTGTCCTCTTAAGGCAGAACACAAGTTCAACCCTCAGCCTACTTTTCTTGAACTCCTTCACCATTTGTTTTCTGTGTCATCCAAATCCTCACGGAGATAAAAACCTGCAATCTGTGCTAATTTTCATGTTTACATTTATCCTCTCAACTAGACTGTATAGATCTTGAAGGAAGGACTGTATCTTTTTTCACAAACCTGGCCTCCACATTAGGCATGGGACAGGTACTCAACCAAAATGTTAATCCGTTGCTCATTCATCATCAACCTTCATGTTCCTTTTGCCATGAAGGGGACCATGAGTTTTTGCCCTCACTATCAGTGAATGCTAAGCTGCAGCAAAGTTCTCCAGTCCTTGACTTGTAGCTCTGTTGATGGTCAGCTACAAGGTACCAATTGATAGTCTTCCAAGAAAATATAGTTTCTGCAAGAAGGTGAAGTAAGATGTCATATCCCGTCAGTGTGATGCAATTGCTTAACTTCAGAGGAAGACAAGGGCTACAAATATCCATGCTGCTCTAGAGAAAAACACCATCAGTGAGAACTAATAAATGGCATGGCCTTGTTGTGTGCTGTATTGGGTGACTGTATCAGAGACATGGGGGCACATGTCCTTGAGGTAAGGTAGATTTAGGGAACTGCCAGCCATCTACCATCAGAAACAACAAGTGTGAGAAGTGATAGGTCTCTTTCAAAATCTAGCTTTTTCATCAAGGTGTTTATTTTCTGTGGTGATGATCATGGTAGTATTGTCAGTGTTCACAGCATTTTGACAGATTTCAGTGCAGTGCATGTGTCTTTTAAGACACATAGGATATCCACAGAAGAGGGGCTACCACCCCAGATCTTTAAAAACTATTGGAGTCCCAAGATGTTAAAGATTTTACATAAGTGAATGTCAAGAAGTGAATGTCTTAAATTAGTTTAGTATTTCCTAGTACCCTTTAAGTCATTTTGGTTTTAGACCAAAATTTGGTTTTACATGTCAGAGAAAATCCCGACCGCCACAATTTCCTCAGGTTTATAACATAGTAATGAGTTATTAATGGAAAGTTTTAACATGAAACTGGACTTTCCTTCAACCTAGTGTCAGTTAATCAATTAAAAAGTAATAAAACATTATTTAATGTCTTATGTGTTAGGCATGGTGAAGGGCATAGTTTCTTACAAGGGTTTTAGTCACATCGATTTTATTTAAAAAATCAACAAATGAAAATTTTTGTTTGAGGTATAATTATAAAGAAAAATACTACAAAGCCAAATGAATGTTGTTTTTGCCCTCCTGCTTTTATGACTTTCTTATGTATTATGAGTAGACAACCACATACTGCTTTCTTATTTTGCATTTCTCTCATGTGTGGTGGAGACCCTGTATCTTCTGAATAACCTGGTCCATTGGATGTTCTAACTCCATACAGGCATCTTTCTGGAAAATTCCAGCTTTCATATCCTGGGCAGAAATTTCTGACCCAAGGCACCTGGGTGGCTCAGTCAGTTACACATCTGACTTTGGCTCAGGTCATGATCTCATGGCTGGTGAGTTTGAACCCTGAGTCAGGCTCTATGCTCAGAGCCTGGAACCTACTTTGGATTCTGTGTCTCCCTCTCTCTCTGCATCTTCCCCGCTCATACTCTGTCTCTATGACTCTCAAAAATAAATAAACGTTAAAAAAAAAGAAAATTCTGACCCTATTTATTTACAACTGACCCATTATTCCCCACACTCTACAATGACATTTTTATTAATACATAGTCCTTGTTAATGGGATTTGACCTATTTTTACCATAAATGGATGTACCACTTACTAGTTACTTACGTTATTTTTTGTTAACCCCAACTTCCTGGAATTTCCTGAATTCCAAATACTTTGCTTTTGAATGAATCCAGAGAGGTGAGTTGGGCCTGTTTTTCTTTCTCTAAGGGACCATCATTTGGTCCCACCTATCTTCCTCAGAAGCTGATTTTATTGTAAATCTCTGGGAAAGTGCTTGCGCTAACACTAGCAGGTGGGAAGATATCACTTACTTTTCTTTCCAAAAGAAGTTCATGTTACAAGAGCTGAGATCTATAATCACCAAGGTAATCTGCCATATTTTGTTAGGTGCACTTGGACAGTTTCCTCCATGAAAAGATTCTATGTAGAAAAATTAATTTAAAACATGAAGCAAAGAAGCATGCTTTGTGTATTTTTCCTGCTAGGAAGACATTTCCTCAGAAAGGGCTCAGCATCCATGTGGCCATCACCATGAATCTGGTGTGATAGCTCTGGAGCAGTGAGCATAATAATATGGTGGCTTATGTGAGGGGACACTTCTACCTGACTCCAGGTTGCCATGTAGGTCCCTATCCCATCATCGAGATCCCAGTTCTTGAACTGGAGAGAATAAGCACATCAAAATATTAATTCATTAATCCAGAAATTCATAAGAACTAATATGAAAACATTAACTATGGGAAATAGAGTGGTTCTGAAAACTAAGTCCAAGTTCCCAAGGAATTTTTAAACTAATAGACCAAGACAAATACTATGAATTATGATTTTCTACAAAGTAAATTCTAAAGATTTAAATTCAAGATTCTGGGGACAGGTGGGAATCAGGGTTCATTGTTAAGCTGGAATATCTTAGAATTTGAAGAGGACCAAAAAATGACTCCACTAATTACCCCATGATAATTAATGACATTTATATTTATAACAAAATAGGAGGAGGAGCCAAGATGACAGAACAGCATGGAAGTTTTTTGTGTGTCTATATTTATAACAAAATATGGAAGGAAGAGGCCAATAGCTGTTACCATGGGACCATGGCACACAATGGTTTTTATTTTATTTTATTTATTTTTTTTGGTGTGTGCTCTCTGTCTTTTCTGAGTTATTTTTTGAGTGTTGTTTTTCTTTCTTTTCTTTTTTTTTTTTTAATTTTGTTTGAACGTTTATTTATTTTTGGGACAGAGAGAGACAGAGCATGAACGGGGGAGGGGCAGAGAGAGAGGGAGACACAGAATCGGAAACAGGCTCCAGGCTCTGAGCCATCAGCCCAGAGCCCGACGCGGGGCTCGAACTCACGGACCGCAAGATCGTGACCTGGCTGAAGTCGGACGCTTAACCGACTGCGCCACCCAGGCGTCCCTGAGTGTTGTTTTTCAAATCTGGGGGAAATATGATTTAAAAAGTCTTCCTTGAAAAAAATGGCAATTCTTGCCTTGTGCTACATGCAATGAGAAAGACACAGCTGATGCACTTCAGAATAATGAAGGTCTGAGGGTCTTCATAGAGTAACTGGGCCACATGCATCCTTAGGAGAACAGTTTCCTCTCGATCATTTCAGCCCATCTCGATGTGCCCAGCTCTGCACCAAGAGCCATGGCGCTCCTCATTCATGGCAAACCTTTAAGGCAGAGATAGACACATGGTGAAGATGATGCTCCATTGCATGGTATAAGCAAATGTCAACATTTGTGATGACAATTCCATGAGCTGGTGAGGCAGAGAAGCCAGAGACAAGGTTGCTGAGCTCTGGTTGATAATCTTGTTCCAGGGTATTACCACTGTTTACCAAATTTGGACTTCATTCTCCTTTTATTCATTTATTTTTATTAATAAATTATGCATTGAGAGTCTACCAGGCACAATACCCAAAACCAAACACAGTTCACTCAAAAAAGACTAAACACAATGGAAATGCTATCTATCTTTCCAGAGATCACAGTCAGCTCATGGCTCCCTCTGGCCAACACCACCACTGCATTTTAATTGGTCCAGGGAGGACCAGAATCCCTTAGTTTGAAAGATAATGCTCCAGAGAAGCTCCTGTGAGTGGCCAAATGACAATACTGTGGCCCAGTAGTCTTTTTCCTCAGAACTAAGAACAATTTCCATCTGCTATATTCTTCAATGTTAGGGGGTTGTAGGTGCCTTAGAAAATATACAGAAAACAGAACAAGGGAAGACACTATATTAGGAGATTCAAAAAGTCTTGGAAACCAGTTCATGAACTTTTACAGCAATGGTCCAGCTTGGGGTAGGGGAGTGTTCTTAACATCCTCAGCATATATGACACCAATTTTTTTTTCTCCTGAGAAAGAAAGAAGCTCTCCATGTTAGAGGCAGGGAACCACTCATACTAACAGAACTGTGGATTGGTTTTATGGGACAGAATCCTCCAAGGAAAAAAGAAATATTTGCTGCTTGAATTATATTCCATTTGATTCTGTAGAGCTTACTAAGTCCCTTCTAGGTGCAGTAGACGTGCAGAAGAATCAAAGATGAATGAAATAGTCCCTCCTTTAAGGGAATTTAGGAACACAGGATACAAATAACCTTAAACTCCGTGAATGTAGTGAACAGCATCTAAAATAATGTGTGTGGAACCTAGTCTGTGTTCAGTAACTATTTTTGGGACAAATAAGATATAAAATGCCAAGTGCTGAAAGCATGGTCTGAACAAAGTCCAGTGGTTATTCAGAGAACAAAGACAGCATACTAAATTGGAGGAGGCAGGGGGAGTTTCACCAAGGGAGAACCTTGTGACATGCATGGGGAAGTGTAGACAGAATTTAGGAAAGTGGAAAGGAGATGGAGGGTGTTTCAGAAGAAGGGATGGTACAGGCAATGGAGAGAAGCTTGGGACAGGAGTCAAAGGGAAGAGGAAGGTGCAGAGTAAAGAATAGACTGGACCATGCTGCGGAGGGTCTCCAGTGCCAGATGAGAAAGACATCCAGATTGAGGTGAAGATGACAGGTGATGGCTTGCCTTTCCTTCAGCCTCCCCTCATTGTACTTTAATATTGACAATGCTGGATAAAATCACAAAAGTCATAATCTTAGCAAATCATTTGGTATTAGTACCAGGACTTTCCTTCTTGACTTCTAGACCAAACTTCTTATTTTTTTCTAGTCTCTCTCTCACATCCCTTTTTCTATTCTTTATGTCATTTGACACCCTTCTGTGTTTCTCTCTCCAGCCCTCCAGCTCTCCCTGAATTACAGTTTGGTGGAGTATAAAATAGTAAGGTGACATGGTCTGGGAAGGAGGGTGTGCATCTCTGTTGCATAATACTCCAGTGGAAAGAAATGTTAAAAGATTTTGGCCCATTTTCAGTCAGATTTTTCTTATATGCTTTAGAGGAAGAATAGAGAATGTCATGCAAATGCTGCCTCAGTGAAAAATCAGCACAAAGCCCCATTGTGCATTTCCTGGGAGCCAAGCTTCTCATTTTTATACCACAGGAGAAATCCCAGTGTTTTGAATCTTTAGAATGAATATTTTTGTACCAAACCTCAAGGGGAGAGGGAAAGCAAATAAAAAAACAAAAATATTTGTAAGATGTGGTAGCCACATCTGGGATAAACTGGGCCATTGCAGCCCAGCTATACATGAAGTTTCAGGAGTTTCTCTTAATAACCTTCCAGGCATTCTGCTATTCCTGAGCCTTCCCATATCACTTACTGAAATGTGGGAAGGCACAAGCCATTCTCTGGTCATCACTGTTTTTAAGGTCCTAGCTTTCTACATCTGCAGTCCTTTCATTCTGGTTCTTTCTCTGTTTCAGGTTTCCAGAACCAAGACTCTTGACCTCTGGTTCTGTCCCTTCTTAATAAAACGTACTTGTGTGTTCTTTGGCACTCTAAAGTGAACATGATCTGTGTCAATTTAGAGTACTACATCCTAGGGAAACATGGATTTTAACCTAAACCAAACCCTTAAATTAAAGAAAATCTCCCTGAATTATTTAAGGCCATGCTTTCTAGGTCCCTCCTAATGCCCTGAGGGTTGAGAAGAATTATCTCTGAATTTGTTTTGACAAAGTTATTGGTTTTTATTCCTCTGTTCTTTCTTTAGAATTGCTAACAGTACATGAAGAAAGAATACAGAAGCCAAAATTGTAACTTTGGAATATCTATAGCAGAATAAGAAAGGCCAGTTGTTGGATGTCACATCAGACAAATGACCGAACACTTTGATTTTTGCATTTTTCCTAAATGCTATTCTTCTTGGATCTACAGAAAGTCCAGCCATGAATTGGTATCCAGATGGGCTCTAATTCAAGAGATAACAAGGGGGAGGCCCAAGGACCCCAAAGCGTTGGAATTACACCTTGTCTTGAACAGATGGCAGAGCCAGAGACCTGGGATTTCTTAAAATGCAACCAAAAGGAACATTTTGTTTTAGTGCAAATGTGTTAAATATCAACATTATTATAGAGAATACTCTTTAAAAGCTAGCTCAACATTGACATGGTATGGGAACTATTAGAACTCTTTGTATTGCCTGATGCTGAGGTGAAAAAAGTGTGCAAAGTGGTCCTTGGAGGGGGTGGTACTGAGCCTACGACAGGTAAAAAAATATGAGTAAACCAACATAATCACACCCTGGCTGCTCCAGGATCATTGGTCAAGGCCAAATGCAAGCATATGCCCTGAGAAAAATGTTGGGCTTATGTGGCCTATAACCCCCTATCCCACTTCCTTCTGATGTTCAGGTGAGCTACTGAGAGTAGAGAGCAGTAGAAGGTGAGAAAAGGTAAGGTCCAGGTTAAGGTCAGTCAGCCCTCTCACTGGTTTGCACAAGGTGTAATTTAGGTCTGCCTCTTAGGCAACCACTGATATGTGATCCAGTAACCTACAAAGAAGTGTTCACACACTCACCTCTACACCTTTTCTCATGCTGATCCTCCCTTTCCCACAGGGTTCCCATGTACTCCATTGAATCAAATTCTCACCATCTTTAACATCTCCTCCAAGAGACCTTTAGAAAACACATGAAACTATCATAGTCTACTATGAATTCTTGTTTCATTTACTATCCATCCCACTGACAGGAAACTTTTCTTTGAGCTTTTTTATTACATACACTTTGTATGTATATTTCATCTACCTAAATCAACTTCTGGGCTCATGAAGTCAGATAAACATATTCTTTGTTTTGGATCCTTCCTTAAATCACTTAGCATATAGATTATTGGCATGTGTGTATATATAACATAGATAGATGATAGAAAGATAGAGAGATAGAGATAGAGATATAACATATTTTCAATAACCAGTATATGTGCTTTACAGGGAAGTCAATTATGAAGAAGTATAAAGTATGAAACTTTAGCAATTACAAAGTTTAATAATGAAATATAATTCTCCTTTCCAGGTTTTGGCGCTCTCCATTCATCCATCCATCATTAGACTGTGCTTCTCCAGAGATGACAAGATGTGATTGCCTGAAACAAATGCATATTATTTCTTCCTGAGTAGACCTTTCCCTCTTTCCAAGGTGAGTTGTGCGGGTACTGGGAAAAGAAACTTCAAAATTCCTTTTCACTGCTCTGTAAAGTCTAGAGCCTAGAACAAGTGGTAAGTAGCCTGTTCCTTGTTTCATTTTCTCTGTCTTTTCCCACAGCCCTTTTACTTCTCTAAATCCTCTAGATCTCAAGCAAAAGGTGCACATGGACTTGTCCTCTGAGCCTTGTCGTATCTAGCGCCATTCTATGTAGGAAACAATAAGTTAATACAATGCCCTCCAAAGAGACACCATTAGCTCTTATAAACCGTTAATTTCTCTCAGGAAATCTCCCTTCTCTCCTTGGTTCTTGTATGTCCACACAAAGAGAAGAAAGGGAGAGGTCTTCCATGCGCCACTTCTTGCCAGGTTCTCCAAGATTTTAGTAGCTATAAAGTCTGTTGTTATTCTTTTCACTGACTACCTGTTAAGGTTCTAGGGAATCAGTAAGCTGAAGATTTAGAAGAGGAGTAGAACTTATTTGGAATAAGGGAACTGATGCACTAGAAGTGTTCAAGCATAGGCTGATATGGTGTGTGTGTGTGTGTGTGTGTGTGTGTGTGTGTGTGTGTGTGTTTGTGTGTGTGTGTGTGTGTGTGTGTGTGTGTGTGTGTAGGAGGGTAATTGACACATTGGTGGCAAAGTTGGAAAGAATGCATATTTCCAGTTCCAGGGGAAATTGTGTGTGTGTGTGTGTGTGTGTGTGTGTGTGTGTGTGTGGTCACTCTATTGCTCCTGATTCATATTTATATGAAATTTACATCACTATTTCCTATTGCATAGACATATGTATCTCATTTGACAGTTAGTTTAACTTAAATTCATGCTTCATTAGTCACCCATACTCATAAGTTTTGGCATAATCACAGAAAAACTTTCTAGTGGACAAGATTGCATTCATTTAGCTGGACATTTGGATATTTCAATCGATTCAGCCATTCAATGAAAAGGTCCAGCAAATGCCCCTAATTTGACATTGTTAGTTGTGGGCTATTTTTTTCTCCTGTATCAACCACTGTGGCTAATTAGGCAGCAGATTCGAATCTTCATGAATTTTTCAGGCTGATACGTGTTCTTTCCCAGGGCTAATTTGCTATTATCAGAGGGATGACTCTGGTATACATTGTTGGTGGTGTCTGACCTTATTCCCCTATTCAGATTGAAATTAGTTGAGGGATTGTGGCCAAGGAGGTCATTTGGTAAATCATCTGACAGAAAACAGGTCTGCTTTAGAGAATGTCCTTTTCTTGCTCCCCTTCATAGCCCATCCTAGCTTCTGCTGCTGCAAGGCTCTATCAAGAAGAAATAAGATTCAATAAAACTTTTACCCAGGATTTCAGAAACTTAAAAAATTCAGTAGAGAACCTAGTTATAAAACTTGTGTAGAGGACTAGAATAATTCCATTCTATGAGCTTCCTGTGTTAACAATGAGGAGGATTTGGCATACAACAGTAAGGGGCAAAATTTTGTATAACTGAATGAGAATAAGGAAAACTGCTTTGTTATGTGATTTGCCCTATTAGGGATGTTGAAGAGTCCAGGTTTCCTGGGATGGCAAAGTAAGGTCATCCCACTTAACTTTCTTCTCTGGACACTGAGGGGAAGAGCAGAGTACTAACATACCCCACCTCTGTAAGTTGTTGTTTTCCAATTACAACTGATTAGTGGTTAGGATTATTAATAAGAATCACACAACCATTTATATCTTTTGAAAAAGTCATCACTACTAATTTCCACAAATTGGTTGCAATTTCCAATAAGAAAATACCAATTAATTCATTCACTAAGAATTGTAATGAGTTAGGCCAAAGGAGGCCAACATAGTGGTAAGAGCAGAGAAAGTATTCAGGACTTCAAGGGTATAGATTACTTTTGGCAGTCCTCAGTACTTTGGATTTTCACCTTACCACCTTTTTTTTTTTTAAAGATAATGTTCCTTACAAGACATGAAGAGAATATCTCAGATATGACTGTTTCATTCCCTGCCCTCCCCGCCCCCCCACCCCACTTTATCCCTTTAGCAATTTTCTTTCCTAATTTTTCACTGGGAAAAGACAATATGGTATTTAGCCCCTTTTCTCCTTCATGATTTATATATAATTAGGGGCTCGGAAATGTTATTCTTCAGTTCTAAAAGAAGCTGCTATATTGGAATACAAAGGGTCATTTTAGTTATGGGTATACATACTTTTTAATTAAAAATTATTTTATTGCTTTTGTTAAGTAATTAAAATTTACAAAGTGATTTCTCACAAATATTTATTAACATTAAGTTGTTTTTGGCATACACCAGTAAATTGCAAGCTATTGCTTTACTCTGCGTGTGTAATTAAAATGACTAAGTAATTATATTTTTTCCTTGAGTATAGTTGACACTATCACATTTTTCTAAGTTTTGGTTCATTTTTATTTCCATTAGTGAATGCTTCATAGAAGCCAAGATAAGGAATGTCAGTTAGCTAGGAGGAAAGCTGCTTCTCTTACTGAGCTTTTGAGAAATACAAGCAGATATTATGTGCCATGTTTATATTCTCATATGCTTTGTTTTCCTAATGTCTTTCTTTTTCCTTTATCTAGCTGCCTTGATGTTGCCATTATTATCTGGATGTTTATGTAAACATTTCTAGAATGCATATCTTAACTTCAAATTCTCAATTTTATATATTTAGACTTTTATTCAAATTGGCACAAATAGGCAGTATGTCTATTCAACTATACCTTTTGCTCTGCCGAGTCTTTATCATTTCCCTCTCTCTTGCTCTTCCTCAGATATTATCAACTTCCTTACATTCCTCTTTATCATCAGCAAATGACCCTTAAAAGTCCCCAGTGTGAAGGCTCCATGTCATGTGCAGGGACTTCTATGTATATCAACTTACAGTCCTTACCTCCTGAGGAGCTCAGCATCAGATGGAGGGCAGGATGAATCAACATGATGGCTTCTTCCCAAAATAAAGGAGAATGAAAAGCAAACGTGAGACAACACACCTAGAAACATCGTTATTCTTAACCACATTATAAGGTGAAGGGCTGCCAATGCAGTGAAGGTTAGATAGTGGTACCTGATCACGCTGAGAGAGGATCCTTGGTGAATATCTCAGACAATGAAGGCAGAGCCCAGGACTCCATCCTGAGTGGTGCATTCAGAGGAGGGAGCAAAATGATTCTCCTGGAACAACAGAAATGGGGGGAGCTCTCCTTTATACTGTTTGGAAGAAGTCTCTCATAGTAAGAAAATAAAGGCTAAATGAGGAATTACTATCACCCACTCCCTGTGGCCAGGTAGAGTAACAGGACAAGATGTATTCTTTCACCTGCAACAACACACTGACAAAAGGATAAAATTTAAAACAATGGTTTCCAAGAACCTGAACGTCAGACAGCAGGACGATGGGAAACAAATGAAATAAGTCCTGTAGCTTCCCAAACTTACTGCCTTCGGAGAGTTTCAGGCTCTGGAGAAGGAAGGGGTAACTCAGAGCCCAGTGGGTACCCTGAACTGAGGAAATGGAGTTGGGAATCTCAAGAAGTCGAGGTGGCTAGAGTTTGCAGGGCAGATTGACAGAGAGGAGAGAGCTGCCCAGAAAGTGAAGCCTGGACATCTCAGCCTGGACTCAGAGGCTGACTCTGAGTATTCAGCAGAGCACTGATGAGCAAGTGCCATCAGGAAACTGCTCCTCATGGGGGAAAGAACCACCCAAAAGGACTGTAGGAGAGAGAAACTGGTGCTCATACCAGGTCAGAATAGCTCCTGTTCCCACCAGCCAGACTGGACCTCAACATATATGATGCATTGGTGGAGCACTCAGAGGAGTCTTGCCCTGGGGTTGAGAGATAAGTAGCACTGGGGTAAATGCTGCTGTGCTCTTGCCTAAAGATTCTTGAAAGTTAGCCTCAAAAGAAGCAAGCTGTTTCAGGAAACATCGTAACTCAGCTTTGCAGGAAACTGGTTTTTGGTGAAGCAAGTAGAAGAGAAGCCTGTGTTACGGAAGGCCCCGTAGGGCTTGCCTTGATTGCTGGTGAGAAATTGGCTACAAATGGCTGTAAGAACTCACATGCCTCAGCCCACCATTAGCCATGATGAGAACCCCTACAAACTCCAGCCTTCCACCGGCAGCTGATCTGGAGAACCTCCACATTCAGAGATGAGTAATAAACAAAAAAGCACAGAGAATCTATCTTGAAAAGAGATCAAAGGAACAGGTAAAGCCAAAATGAGATACTACTAGAGAAAGATACTTTAACAAGAGCACATGTTCCAGAAGTTATTATAGATCAGCTGGAAAATATGACTGAAGAGATCCCCAAGATTATTTTTTTACGGGGAGGTTGTATAAAATAATTGCTTTTATCAAACAAAAATATAAGGTTCAAACAATGTAGAGGTGCAAGAGGTCCTGAAAGATAAAGCATGAGTGAGCACAAAGAAATGGAATTAACAAAATTAAAAACAATGGAAATGGTGGATATGAAAGAGAAACAAGGGGGCTTGAGCATAAGCATGAATAGTATCCATAAAGGATAGAAAGAAAATACTAGATTAGAAAACTATACTTAAATATTAATAAGACTTCTCACAAGGGGCACCTGGGTGGCTCAGTTGGTTGAGTGTCTGACTCTTGATTTCAGCTCAGGTCATGATCGGAGGGTCGTGGGATCAAGCCCAATGTCAGGCTATGTGCTGAGTGTGGACTCCGCTTGGAATTTTTTCTCTCTCTCTCTACTCCTCTCCCCCACTCACATCTCTCTCTCTCTCTCTCTCTCTCTCTCTCTCTCTCTCTCTCTCAAATTAAAAAAAAAAAAGAAGACTTTTCACAAATCAAGGAAGATTTGAATCTTTTTCAGTAGTTCTTTTACTTCTTTCAACATCCAACCCAAGATTGTTCTTCTCCAGAAAGCCTTTTAAACCAACTGCACACACTGAACTTATTCTATTCTGGCAGCACAAATTGGTAGATGTTCTAATGTTTCTTTCCCCCAGTTATTATACTGGCTTTTGCTGTTGTTTTTAATTTGGAGAATTAGGAACTTTTTTGAGGATTGGGGCTGCATCTTTCTCTTTTTATGACCTCCTTTGTATTTTGTACAGACTATATGCAGAGTCAGTACTGTGTAAACAAATGGAGCAAATACATAAAACATAAATTTTCTTCATGCCTTAATACAAGGGTCTCTGAGAACTGATCTGGTGGTTCAGTTCTATAACTGAGGTTGCTAGTTAGCCCTCTGTTACTGAATTTCTGTTGCTCTCTTAGAGGTAAGTGAATAACTGGAAAAGGGCAAATATTTGATCAGGACGTTGGAAGTCAAAATGTACATTTTTTCTCTTTGTCTCTCTTGGCAAATATTCCGATTCAGTTAAAGGTGCGGGTACAGTCAATGCTGGACAGGGAGTGAGGGCACTGGAGTTCTCGTGCAGGGCTTATCGCTGACTAGCCAAATGCCCTCAGATTAGTCATTTGATCTTCATTATGTTGTATCTTGGGGCTAGAACAGTTCTTCCCTCATTATAGACACTTAATAATTATGTTTTGAATGAAAGAATAATTAGTCTCAGTTTCCTCCTGTGTAAAATGAGAAGTGTATACTAACATGGTCTCTAAACATTGTTTTTACCATAAAAATCTAGAAACTACCTGCTTTCCTCTGACTTATATGCATTTGTGCTGTGTATTTCAACTGCAGTAACTCAGCAGATGCCTGTTGTTTTTATGGGAGATGTGTTTTTCCTCACATGTGCTGTTTACATGTTTTGTATGGATTCAGTGTCCATCCTAACTTGCACAACTTTTGAGAACAGCCAGACAAAAAATCCAGAGGGCACACTGAAGGATTCTTACAGGAAGCTTATAGCCTGTCTCCTTTGGCTAATTTGCAAAAGCATTTTTTGATTTAAAACAGAAGGAGGGCGAATCCCTGGGAGAAAACTCACATCCACTAATGTTCCTTCTGGAGTGAGTTATGAAAGAAAGCCCCAGATGGATTATAGACGAAGGTTAAACTTTGAGACACTAATTTATTGAAAAGGTAAAGATAATAAAAGAACAAAAGTGCCCTGAATGCTATGTCCATGTGTCTTTTCTGCCCCATGCCCCATGTATTCCAGTAATTGAAGGATCTCTGAAAGGAATATGTGTTTCCACAGAGGTGATTTCACCTACATTCCTAAAGAAAATCTTCTTTGGAAACAACTGAAATGATCATTCTGTTTAGTTAGATTCTCCAATTAGACAAAAAAGGGCAAACTTTAAAGAAGATATTTCATTTTACAAACAGCAAGCCTAGCAGAACTGTTTGGGGGAAATGATATCAAAGCCTAGGGTGGTATTCTGGAAAAATATTTTTGCGTACAGTGAATTCAGTGATGTTTAATACCATATTTCATCAATTTGAAGGTGCACATTATTTTCACATTTCTGAAATCATTTTATAGCCAACAGAGTCTTACAATTGCTATGGGTCAGGTGAGAATTGGGTCCAGTTGTCACTGAATACACATATGCAGACCTGGTTATTAATCCTGGAGGTGCAGCCTGGCAGCCATAACTTCTCAATATTTCGGTCAATGCACCTTGTAAGGCCCGTTTGAGAAAAAGATATGCATACTGATTCTTTTCTGAAAAATTTCTGTTGACACCATCTGGTAATATTTAAAAAAGCACCTTCATTTAAACTTGCAGAATAGGTGGCAGTGGGTTGGAAGAAAGTTCTGGACACAATAATGGCTTTTAAGAAATGCTGCATCACCAACATGCTTGAGGAAGAGGAGATAGAGGATAATAAATGTAAATCTTTATATATTTTCTAAAAACCAGTAATTTAATATCTACCTTTGTTTTTCATCTTTTCTCCCCAAATTCCAGGTAATAATCATGCATTCACACAGCTCTCATTTGGTACTGTTGTCCGAGTGGCTGAGGAAGGCGTGGTAATCAAGTGAACTTTGGAGACAAAATAAAAAAAATCCTTATGGGAATCTTCAAAAAGTGTTTCTTTAAAAATGAGATATAGTAAATGAATACATTAATAGCTCCACTTAGTGGTTTCTATATCCATACCTTTTGCATTGTGATTGCATCAAGAATTGGGAATCTGTGTCTCCGTCCCTGGAAGCTGGGCTGGCCTTATGATTGACTTTGACCAAAGAAATAAGGTGGCATGTGGTAGTGTGCCACTTCTGAGACTAGGCTTGCAGAGAAGTTGAGCACTTATGCCTTCTCTCAGAATGTTGCCATCACCATGTAGACAAGCCTGGGATAGCCTGATGGAGGATGATAGACCACGTGGAGAAGAGGCCAGTTGTCCTATCAGAGGCTAGACTGCCCTATAGCCAGCCAGCCTTCAAGCATATGAGACAACTTAGCCAAGACCAGCAGAGTTAGCTTACCTTACATATAGCTAACTGAAGACTTATAATAGAGCCCAACCAAGAATAGAATTGCCCAACTGACCTACAGACTCATAAGCCATTAAAAATGCTTCTTGTTTTAAGTCACTGAGATATGGGGTGATTTGTTACACAGCAATAGCTCACTGATACATGAGGGGCAACATATGTTTCTCACATAAAATCAGGTCGCTGTGAAGTTCACATCAAGATGCTTTTTCTGAAGGTGTTTTGAAGCTTTTGAATCCCACATATCCATCTATTTCTGCATTTCCCAGGAGTAGAAGCACTGAAATTCTGTAAGACAGGCTGCTCTTGAGATATTTTCAACTTAGCTGGAATCAGGATTTGCCAGAAATGTCGTGAGACAGCTTGTTTAAGTGAGATTTCCTGCTCAGTTTCTTTTTTTAAAAGAAAGAGAGAAAAAGAAAGCAAAAAATAATGATTTTTGGATGGAGTTCATCTGTTCTGGACACATTTGGACATGTAGTGGAGGGGAACCAATATATAAGGATCTTTGAGTTCTTTAGAAACTTTGGCAAAGTCCTAAACCACCTGGGAATTCATAAGATTAAATGTTTAAAGTGTGATTTTAAATTAATAACACTGACATCACAAATTGTTCGCACAGATCAGTCCCTCACTACTCAAAAATGTTCTGTTTACAGATTGCTCTGTCTTCCGATGGCTGTTTTTTATTTAGGCTGGATATGTTCTTTTACTATCTTGCTTGTAAATTACTGGAAGATTGTCTTCATTTCTTTTCAGGCTTCACACTGAAAGGTGAGTTTTAGATACCTTACTGTTTGGTTAATATTTTACATTTCAATTTTTCAGTTCAAACCAGGGAACCTGAGAAGGGTATGAATAAAACGTAAGCTATAGGTGAACATTTAGAAAAAAGAAAGAGCAAAGGATGAATATGTATGAAACTTATTTAAAATGCCATATTTATGAGGAGAGGAAAAATATTGGAGCCTCACTTTCCCTTTACATATTTTCAAAACACCACATGGGATTGAGTGGGACCAAGTGAAAAGTATAAAATTTGTTGAGTATGGCGGGTGTTTTAGTGTGGCAGTGCAGTAAAAAGTTGGCAGTGTGAATCATCTGGGGCTGTGGATAGGAAGATACACTGAGGCCTTGAGATTAAGGAAGGACAGGGGTTCTTTAGTGCCTTATTTTCAGTGGGACATTCAGCAGGATGCTTGTCCTCTTTCTATGTCAATTCGTTTCACTCTAGAGGCCAAGAGTACTGAGGCCACCAGTTTCTCCTCCATGGATGGGCCAGGGCATGGGCTTGCACCATTCATATTCCCTCTGTGCCTGCTCTGGACCTATACCAAGTCCAAGTGGTGGTGACAACAATGCCACCTTGAAGTAGATCATGAAAGGAAAGAAGAGGCCAAAGGAAAGGGTTAACACAAGGGATTTTAATTCAACTGGCAATTATGTCACCCATTCTGTTATCAGGCCTGTATTAGGCCTTGAGTGATTGAAACAAGAAATTAAAGGGCCACGAGCTGCACTCTCCAACCCAGTGATTCCACATATTTTTGTCCAAACAATGAAAAATCACACAGGTACAGGAGACATAGACAGAGTTGTTAGTTTCCACAAAGAAGGTTCTGGTTAAATAAGGTATGGATAACTGTTCTTTGAGAGTCCATGCAGCAGTAAATATGAATAATGAAGATCCATGTACTAACATAGAGAAGTCTCTAATACATACAGTTGAGTTAAAAAAAAAACTTCATGTTGTGGTCTACAGTGTAATACCACTTGGTGTTCTTATAAATCAACTAAACAAAACTACATATTTCTACCTTATAAGTATAAAAATTCATAGAAAAGGATTGGAGTGGCATATAGAAAATAGTCACCTCTGTGAAGGCACTGATATTGGCAAGAAGTATTTTCATATCTCATGACTGCAACACATTTATGCACTAACACTTTTAATTATGAATTAAAAATAATTCTAATAAGTAAAATATTGGCATAAATAATCATTCCCCTCTCCTCACCATATACATAAAAACAAAGGCAATCACCTTCAGGCTCTTTATACTCTGTTTGTAAAAATAAGACTCACAGGTGTCTTCATATTGTAACAAAACAAAATAAGCTCTTTTCTTGATTTTCATAAAATTTTTCTTTTGAGGTGCCCCAGCTCTCCTTCTCTTTCATGATAAGTCTTCTTCCTTCTCACTTTTGTTATTATGCATGTTTTCTAAGGTCTTTCCTTAGCCTCCTCTCCCTTTTTCTGGGAACTTTTACCCACTTTCACAGTATCAAAGATAACCTCTAACAGCATGACTTTCTTCATCTCTGTTTCCAGCTTCGCTTTTCCTACTCTGCTAAGCATCCCTCCTCTGTTGCATTTTCTACCACCATTTTTATTTTTATTTTTTTGACATTATATGATATTATGATATATGATATTATATGATAAAATGGTAAAATTGTATATGTATTTGGTAAATACATTTTAAAGGTTTTTTATCTTAATTCCAAGTAGTTAACATACAATGTTATATTAGTTTCAGGTGTATGCTATAGTAAATTAATACTCCCATACATCACCCTGTGCCAAAACCCACATTTAATATCATCCTCAATGGGGAAAATTGAGAGCATTGCCTGTACAGTCAGAAACAAGACAGGAGGCATGTCCACTCTCAACACTATTATTGAACATGGTACTGGAAGTCCTAGGCTCAGCAATCAGACAACAAAAGGAAATAAAAGACATCCAAATAAGCAAGGAAGGGGTCAAACTTTCACTATTTGCAGATGACATGATACTCTATGTAGAAAATCCGAAAGACTCCACCAAAAAACTGTTAGAACTGAAACACAGATTTCAGTAAAGTTGCAGGGTACAAAATCAAAGTATGGCAATCTACCACCATTTTTAGCTCAGTTTTTTTTCTAAACCTATATTCATCTCTCTTCATATCCCCAGTGGGTTGTTTATCCCATCATCCTAATTTCAACTAAAGACTTTGCCATTGTCCAATCTCCCAGATTTAGGAGCCTAGTTTACTCTAATTCTCCCTTTTCTATCTTCCTTACCATTCACTGTCCCATTCAGTCTTCCTTTTCAATGTCCTTTGCATCTATGGTTTCATCTCCCTCTGTACATTTCCTTATTTGACCCTGTCAACCAAAAGCACAATCAAAAGCTAAGTGGAAACTTAAGCAGCTTCTTTCAGCAACTGATGGCCTCGAAATATTTATTTATGTAGGTAAATAAAGTCTGGTCTATAATGGTTACTTTGGTTGTAATTGCATGGTTACCAGTTTTTCACTCTCAATTCTTAGTCAATCACTAAGAATTTACCAAGAACCAGTTTCATAGCCAGACATGGGAGATATTATAAACACAGAAGACATGGGCTCTTCTTTTGAGGAACTAATAGGTGAAAGAAATCATCAATACATGAAAGAAGTAGCTTGAAACAAATTCCACAGTAGCATAGAATATGTACAAAACACAGTGGAAATGAAATCTATGAAGCTTCCTTCCTCTTTTCTTTACTTCCACAAACATTAATTAAGTATCTACTATGTGCCAGACACTAACTTGGGAACTAGGGATATGGCATAAGTCAGATAAGTCCTTGCCCTTGTGGGACTTTGATTCAAGTGCAGGTACACAGGTAAGCAGATAATTAAGGTGCTTTCCAAGAGTAATAAATGCTATAAGAAAAACAATATTACAAGGTTATATGACAAAAGGGACCTGGGATGAAATTTAGCTGGAAAGATCAGGGGAGCCCTTGTGAAGAGCTGATATTTAATTTGAGAACTGAATGGCAAAAGGAGCCAGTTATTGGCAAATCTAGATGTAGAGAGTCAAAGCTGGACTTACTCTATGAGCAAAGATATAAGATCAATGTGAAACTGAATACCATAGGCCACAGATCAGTTGACAGTTGGGGATTTAGTGCAGAGCCTGTTTGGAGGGAGTAAGGTATTCTAAGAGGGAAATTTCATAAATGCTCTCTGTGACACTACCTTGAAGAGCAAGTGGCCCTTTCTGACCACATAGACTATAAAAAGTCACATCTGGTACCCTTCATCTGCCCCCACCACTCGCTCACATTTCTATGGAGTAGCACTAAGTCAGATGGATAAACAGGGAAAAGAAGAAGGAATTTTCCAGGGAAGGGGAAAGCTAAGTGAATCAACATTTTCCTAATCAGTTTCTAGAGGCATTTATCTATGTGAGAATGAGATGTTTGATATTCTGGTTGAGTAAGTTCTTGATTCCAGGTCATCAATTATGATAATAGAACAAATCAAAAAGTTTCCAGCAAACAGAAATTCTTCATTTCCTGGCTCCTACTCAAGTTTATTGATTGGACTATTGGGTAAGACAATAAATTTCATGTAGAACTGTTAGAAAAGCTTTTGGCTCGGCCCTTTCCTCTTTGCAATCTCAAAAATGGTTTGAGGTACCTGTAACAATTTGGAATATTCATCCCTCTCTCCTCTGCCCATAGACACAGGCAGGTGCTTTATGGATAAAATTGTCTTTACTCTTGTCATGGGAGGAATGGCTGGCCATATAAATTACATAGTGAGTTAAAGGTATCTAAAACTTCCATTTTCTTCCAAAATATTCTCTCCACTTGTCTTTTAAAAATGCTAAAATTGCTAATCATTAGAACTATAAAATATGAGTTCCTTCTTAAATTAAGATATGTTCCCAGAGAGGAGGGAGGGCCCTGGTTGTATGATTTATCCTTCTAAATAGGTTCATGTTAATATTCATGTTTATACACATAGGGAGTTTGTACCAAGTGGTGAAAATTACATAGCATTTGGAGACCAAAGACCTAAGTTCAAGGCCCACCTCCTTCTCTCAGTAGCTCTGTGACTTGGCAAATCACTTAATTTCTATAAAACCAGTTCCATCCTCTCCTAAACTTAAACTTCATCTGAGGTTTAAATGAATTTGTGTTATAGTTTTGCAAGTGTTAAAACACCAAATAAATATAAATGATTATGTATGATATTTATAGATTAGTAGAGATTTATTTTTAAGATTGTCTTTATCCATCAGGGGCTCCTGGGTGGCTCAGTTGGTTAAGCATCTGACTCTTGATTTTGGCTGAGGTCATAATCTCATGGTCATGCAATTGAGCCCCAGGTGGGCAGTCTCAACGCAGAGTTTGGAACCTGCTTGGAATTCTGTCTCTCTCTGCCCCTCCCCCACTTGTGTTTATTTTTTCCCTCTCTCTTCCTGTCTCTCTCATAATAAATAATAAACTTAAAAAAAAAAAAAAGACTGACCTTATCATCATTCTGAAAGGTACTAGAATCCTAAGAGGATTTTAAAGATAAATCCTGTGGACTTTGGGTAAATTTGAAACATAATGAAAAGAATAATGTTTAATGCTTACTAACCATGTATTGGAAAAGATGCTAAGTACCTTACAAATATTCTCATTTCATCCCCACCACAACCGAATGAGGTAGTTACACCCAAAATACAATGAGAAATACAAATTATGTAAGCTAATGTACTTCCTTAAGGTCACATGTTAGTAACTAGTAGAGGTCTTTAGAACTCAAGTGATTAGGAATCTGGTAGCCCCGACTTACCCTCACCATAGTGCACCAGTGCTGGGTTTTAGAGAGAAGCCAGAGTTGCAAAATTTGAGCAATTACAACTCAAGGCAAGTATTGAAGGTGACAGGAGGTAGAAAAAGAGAGCTGACTTGGAGAGAAAATTGGAAAATATGCTCATATTCTTCCCAAATTTGCTTGCAGGTATCACTTTGTAAATAAATACATTTTTTTCCAGTTATAGTATCCTTCTTGTATTGTGCATTTGGTAGCAAGATAAAATGATACCTCCAAATCCCCATTCTTTCCGACGTAATTCCCTATTAGACTCTATTCTGTGACTTGTACCCAAAGGAATAGCATTGTGACCTTTGTCACCTTTCCTACCCCTAATCTCTCACACAATTACATGGTTTTATCTTTGAGCCATTTGCATTAAACTCCTAACACTTTGCCTTCTACTTATATGACAGTAATTTTCTTAAGAGCCATAAACAGTCTTTTTTCTAAAATTTCATTGTTGGTACTAGCTCAAGACTAAGAATATAGTAACTAATAGATAAATACTCATAGATAGATTCTATTAAAGAGATTGGTACTGAGACTAAGCATAAATTACACTCTTCTTATAGCAAATATTTAATTTAATTTGGCACATTGGCTGAATTCTTTTCAACCATTCAGTCTGAGAATTTTATACATTGTTGAGTGACATGGGGAGAGAATGTAGTAAGAATAGAGGGTTTCTCTGACACCCAAGATCTAGTGTTCAGACATGTTGAGTGGTCTATTCATGCTTGGATGATTGAGTGGAGCCACCTTCAATAAAAGCTTCTTGAACAGATGCCCTCTTAAAAGTGCCTCCTCCTTGAACTCTAAGTGTTGATATCTTTCCTAGAAATCCTTCTTTGATACCTTTAACTGACACAACTGACACTGTCTCATTAACTGAAATTCACCCCAGTATGGGATGTGTCTCCACCCTCTGAAATTTGAAAGAAAGTCACAACCTTCCCACTAATTAGAATACCTCCTTGTGGAGACTGCTTCTTTAAATATGAAAATCCTATTACCTCAGCTGTTTGGACTGTAAATTCTTAGAGAACAGAGATCATGCCTTCTTTTGGTCACCTCTCCAGAAAGGTTTCCAAGTCTTGCATAATAGGGCTGAAGTCCAAGTTCCTTTAGGAAGGAAACTTATTCTTAAAGCTTCTGCCCAAAGATAAACACCTTCCACATCTAAATCCCTCTCATAGTTTTAACTAGTACTATTTGCTTCATGGTCTTAATTATTTGATATGACTGTTTTATTTTTCCAAATAATAATTTCAAATCCTTCATGAATAAAGGCCATAAATTCACTTTCTAAGCATTTCTTTCAGGGACTGGCCATGGTTTTGGGGAAAAAGTGTTCATTTATCAGGATGTTATGATGAATGAATTGAATGCATGCATGCATGAATGAGTGAGTTTCTCTTATTGTGACTGAACAGTAACATGGCATTTTAGTTGGCTTAGTGACTTTTTATTGGATAATTACTGTATAAATGATTTCTACATCTCTCAGCCACCATTAAAAAAATTTAGAGAGCAGAATGACTGTCTGTTTGCAAAAACATCTTTCCTTTTCTCAAGAAAACCCAGCCTCTTACCTTCTTCCACCTGTGCTTGAGAATCTGCCCTCTCTCACTAGTAAAAATGATTGAAAAGCACCTTGAAAATACAAAGTGCCATATAAATGCTAACTGAGGCAATAATAAAACAGTAATAATAACTGTTTGCTGATAAACGTCACTTTCAAACCCAAGGGAGACATTTCGCTGGGGGAAAGCAGAATGGGTCCTGTGCTTGTCCCTGGGCTGTGCCTTGCTCTGAATCACACTGTTCTCCCTCCATTTGGACACCATCATTTGCAATGGTCATGAAATAGTACTGGTATGTAAAATTATTGTCATCACCCACATTGTAGAAAGCAATGTGTAGCCAAGTAATCCATTCCCTTACAATTGCCAGGGTTACCTCACTCAAGCAGATGATTTAGAAAATAAATGGGCATAGGAGGGAGTGCACAAGGACTGCTCAGTTCTTGTTGGCCACAGTTCAGCCCCCGATGTAGCTGCAGCATCCACTCCAGTTTTTCTCAGCCCTGAACCAAGTTGTATCAAGGAATTGACTCCGTGTAGATCCAGAGGAGTTATCAGCCAATATGGTGGTATTTGAGAGGATTTGGGGAGTCTCTTGCCATGATATTCCTCTGTGTGTCTATACCTCTTTCTCTGATGAGAAATATGACAGCAGGGACACAGAGGAGGGAGTCAGGGCAGAGTTTAAAGGCAGATTGGCAGAAGAAAGGAATCCAGAACATAAAATGCAGATTTAAGATTGCATACGTGTAAGAGGTGAAGAGGGTGTTCTAAGCAGTACCCCCAAAGCCTTGCAAGTGAGAAAGGAGGGGTGGGACATTCTGAAACTGGGATTTAGCAACAGAAGGACAGGAAAGATATGTGAGGAAGGGAGGTCCAAGCATGATGAAGACAGTGTTGTCCCTACTGACGGTCGTCTTATCTTGTCTCTGCAGAGTCCAGTTGAATTTGTCCTTTTCTTTCTGTCTCCACGGCTACCACTACGATTCACCTGGATGTCCCATATGCAACTCACTCGATTTATCCAAAAGGACTCAGTACGTACAACTTTTCAGAACTAGTTCCATTTCCTTCCTATAGTGACTTGCGTTCCATTCCCTGTCACATTATCAGAATCTGGCTGTCACTCTTAATTCCTTCTCCCTTTCCCTGCTTCCTGCTTCCTGCTTCCCATATCCTGTCAGCAGCCAAGACCTCTGATTTATTTTCAGCATTCATACCCCCCTTCCCACTTTCAGTGTTACTCCCAGAGATTAACACATTGAGGTAAAAGAACATGAAATGTTCTGAGCTGAGTTTACATCTAGGTTTATAGACTGGGGAGAGGGGCTTCTGTGAAGTTGGAGTTTTCTTTTTGGGCAGGGGAGGGGTTTCAAAAATAAGCTGAGTTTAAGCAAAGTCTCTTTTAAGGACAGAAAACAGGCTTTTATTTATTATCATGTATACCTTTCAGGCCCAAGAGCAAAGACTTAAAGATTTTTAATATATGATAAAATTTATGGCTTTCAGTTGTTTACAGTTTTGATGTTTCCCCTGAATTATTAGCAATATGATTTTCATAAGGAAAGGTCCTGAGTACTTATCTTCAGTGAGCTGCTGGCTATAATATGGAAGATACATGCCAGTCTTGGGGAGAAGAGCCCTAAATGATAGTGTGAGTTGGGGCAGCTACCAAGTACAGAAAAGACTAGAATCAGCCTGTGTTTCTGCCTTCCCCACTCTTCTGGCCCCGGCAAGAAACACACAGAGCAAAGACAAGGCCAGATACTTTATATATGCTATCTCTAGTGTGCACAGACTTTTCATTTAGACATACTTATGTTCTTATTACAGACAAGGAAACTGAGGATAAATGGTTTAGTGGACACCTATTATTTTTCCATGACCAGTGTCCCTTCCCCCTTCTCTATTCCCACTAGTCTTGTGTCTGGTGAGACTATCAATCACCTAGCTCTGCTTCTCCTGCCCCAAATCTAGATGTGTGATCCAGACTGACCAATCAAAATGCTGAATTCCTCTGCTGAGAGGTCCAGAATGGTTTTGTGACCCAGATGCCAAAGTCCTTTCTCGGGAATTGATGGAGATACTTTTAACAGGAGGACTTCTCTCCTTCTAAGAGATGAGCTGGCGGGGCTATGTAGGTCTAGAATCTTTGCTGCAATCTGTTGAGCTCAAAGCCAGAAAAAGAATAGAGCCAAGAGACATGATAGAAATGATGACAAAGAATAAGGCAATTGCAGAGCTCCTAAAAGGTTTCCTGCAGGTCTCTACTCAAACACCACTTTCTCAGACTGCCTGGTAAAAACAACAAACAAACAAACAAAAACAGCCACTCCTATTATGTCCAACCTCATGACATTCTCCTCTTTAGCACTTATCACCATCTGTCATGTTATGTATTTAGAGATTTGCCTGGTTTTCTCACTGTTGTGTCCTCGGCACCTAAAACAGCTCTTGACCTAAAGTGGGCCTTTGGCTAAAATTTGTGGAATGAATACATAAATAAGTCATTTGAACTAATGGATCTAGCTCTGACTAAACAAGTCCCCAGACCATGGATCTCCCAGTCACAAAAGCCAATACAGTCCCTTTTCTGCACAAACAAACTTGGCTTGAATTTTTGTCACTTGGAAATAAGAGACCCAGTAAGAAGGTGGAGTACAGCATCATGCTCCCAAAGATGGTACATGGTAGAACCAGAGGTGAACTCATGTCTCAAGACCCTGAACCACTGCTCTTCCAGACGCCAGTGTCCCGCTGAGGCATGATCCATTTACTCCTTCACATTTCAGCCTGACAGACATTGAGAGAATTTTCTCCCAGCAGCTGACACGTTGGGCAGCTGGGGAGGGAAAGGCTCAAAAGATGGAAGTAGGATCCTGAAAATAACTGTACTTTGGAAAGGGTAAGGATGTGATGATTTCCTACAATTTCTCTTTGTTCAAACTGGACTAATCAATTCGCTCTTCGGGGCCAATCATCTTGATAAGGACATTTTATGATTTATTTAGATATTTCTAAGCTTTAGCTGGGGTTAAGTCTGGGAAAAACAAAAACAAAAACAAAAATCCACAGATCCCTGGGGCCAGGCAGGCCTATGATGACCAAGTGAAAACTTCACAGAACTTTTGTGGGGGTGGGGGAGGATGCAGGCCTGGTCTCTCCTTGCTGAGGCTGAGGTTATATGGTAATAGATAGATTATTCCATATACATTTGAAATAAAATATATGACTAAACTAAATTTTAGTTATGGATATTGATTTTATTGACCCAAACCTCCTCCTTACAAACTCCTTGGTTTGTCTAACAGAAATGTTACCATTTGACCAGAGTAAACAGAAATGAGGCCTAAACGTCCATGCGCTGAATGAGCAAAGAAGGCTGCAGACTTTTCTCCTGAGAAGGGGTGTGCTGAATTAAGACATCATTACAGTCTGTCTTCCATGTCCCCAGGATTACTCCCCTTCCAGTTTCTCTTCCCCCAGGCTCCTTGTTCCCTTCTCAGTGCCTGTTCTCAGATCTTTCATTTACAATAAGCTATAAATGACCAAAATCAGTCTAAACCACAGCTCTTTCAAGGGAGATTTACACTTTGATCACAAAGAAGAACTCCATTTAAGCTAAAACTATGCATTTCAATGGGAGAATTGCAGGCACAGTGACCAGCTGGGGAGTACTGGGAGTCCCCAGAGTGTTCATATTATCCTTGAAGCCTTCTTATGCAAGCAGATGTCAATCAACTCATTGCACCAGGCATGGAAGTTTGGGTATTTCTTAATTCAAGTGGGACTAGAGATAGTACCTCAGCCACTGTGGTAGACATTAGCATTTAGGCTTCAAGGTGCTTTTAGTACAACTTGAAGCTGTGCAAGGGCATTGCTAATGTGTGTGCTCTGAGTGGAGCAGGCCAGCCCAGTGGGCTGAGAAGGCAGGGCTTTCAGGACAAAGCATAGAGTGCTGGGATGCTGGATGTCAAGGGTAGGAGATCTGGACTTATCCACCACTGGGAGGATCAGTTTGTTTTCCTGTTGGAGAACTTCTCCCAGCATATAGATGACTTAGGATTTAACAACTCTCCTCTTGTTTTGATTCTTCATCTCCAGTGGCTTTTCTCTTGATCCATTTTAACAGGACTCCCTCCAGAACTACACCCTCAATCATGTCACGTGCCCAACACACTCTCTGGCCAATATAGTTGCTTAGGGCCTCTCCCTCTGCTCCTGCTGCATAGACTGGCATTTCCCCCTGAACTAGAAAACCCCTTTGATCTCCACATCTGTCCCACATTCAGCCCTGCCTTTTAACCTCTACAATCTTTAATCATTTCACCTAAACAACAACAACAACAACAACAACAACAACAACAACAACAAGAAAAAACAAGTGCTAACTGGTAGAGCCCAGTATGTAGATATTTTGTGAGGGCTGAATGACATAATGTAGTAGATGAGGTAAGACTTCCTGTAGTGTCTTGGCTTCATTTGGGGTGAGCACTCAACAAGGGGTGGCTTCTAGAGATAGGGATGGTGACGTGGTGACAGTGATAGCAGTAGCAGTTGAGACACAGGGAAATTCCGTCCATCTTTTCACACTCACTATACACAACCTTCTAAATCATCCTGTCGTTGCCCATTAGGTCAGAGCCTAGAGCATGCATGATGTAAGGTTTTCTTAGAAACAGGTTAATGAACCACACTTAATTTTTTTCCCTGTTATTTCACTTTTCATTCTGAGGAAAAGTCTTGTCCCTTGAGGAAAGCAAGTCATGACTCCATTTCTCTTCCATCTTCTGCAAGCAAAGAGTTGAGTAGATAATTTAGGCCAGGTTTTTCTCTGTAAAGCTGGAAATTTGTTTTTCTTTCTCTCCCTCTGCAAGCATACCTGAACCTACCTTTCCCAGGCTTTGGGACTGGGCAAAGGCACAGGAGGAGTTACACTGAACTCTATGACCAAACAGCATGCTTTCATTAGATTTATGCAAAGGCTGAGGTGCTTCCTCAGCTCTTAATAAATTGAAATTTTTACACGTATTGTGAAATTTTTCCTTGTATATCTAGCTTCCTTGACAGCTCAGCAAGAGGCTGAACCTCATCCAAGGTACAATTCTGATTGGCTTTTTTTCTGTTATGCCACCCAAACCTGACACTTAACCTCTCCTATTCCTACTACCTTCACCCTTATCCTTTCTACCATTACTATTCCAGCCAAACCATACCTTATCCTGTCCAAGGAAATAAAGATCCATGATTTGCATTTCAAATTGATCATTCTGGAGATAGCAAGAAGTTAACTAGGGAAGCAATAATCCAAACAATAAATGATGAGAATATGGAGATTGTAAGGAAAAAACAGAATGAAGAGATAGTAGGGGGATGGAATGGAGAGGAAGGGCTGCATGAGAAGGAGAATTCTAGGCACTGGGAATAGATGGTGGTAGTATTCGTCAAGCAGGAAATCCAGAAAGCGAGCACATTTGTGGAGAAGATAACATGCCACTTAAGAGTACTAGACATATAAAGATTGTACTCTGTAGATCAAGTCTGGGTGAAAATATTAAAATAAGTACCTCTCTGCATCACCATAATGCCCTGGGCACCATGTTAGGCCACCTTATCCATGTTAAATGTGCATATTTTATAACTTGTAAATTCTGTTGTTTGCATAAAAATTCCCATGTACCTGATCTAAATCATATACCTAAAATTCCAATATATCATTCCTAGTGGTCATTATTTAGATAAATGAATTCACATGTTAGTAAACAATAATGAGTATTAGTTTTCCTCTACCAGCAGTGTTTTAGACACATGGGTTCAACTCAGAAAATTGAATTCCAGTGGTAGAATTTTCTGAGTACCTATTAAAGCAGTGGTGGGCTTTTTAAATGTTCATCCCTAAATGTGTGTGTGTTTATATATGTGTGTGCATATGTACGTGTAGATATACAGTCTTTCATAATATCCCACCATTATACCCTGAAAGTGTTGCCTACATTTTTAACTGTAGAGCATGCAGTGTTGTGCTATCTCATATGCCTCTTTGCCTTTGCACCTGCTGAGTTGGGAAGCAAATCCGTTTTCTTCTCCCTCTTTCCTTTCCTATTATGTATTTATTTATTTGTGAAACATAGGTCCTGAATAATGGTCACATTGATAATATATTTCCTTTTTTAAAGTTTATTTATTTATTTTAGGGAGTGAGTGAGAGTGAGCAGGACAGGGGCAGAGAGAGAGGGAGAGACAGAGAGTCCTGGGCAGGCTCCCCATTGCCAGTGCAGAGTCTGACACAGGGTTTTGACCTAAGGAACTGTGAGATCATGACCTGAGCTTAAATCAAGAATCAGATGCTCAACTGACTGAACCACCCAGGTGACCCACGATAATACACTTCTAATTAAACATTCAGTGTTCTTTACTTTCTTGGCAAATAACACGCTTTGGAAGTAGTTGAAATGTAATATGTAATTTGATTAAATAAGTCTGATATATTTATATTTTCTTTTAATTTATGAAGCAGCTATTGATTTCTTGGTTGGTCAATATCAGCATTTCTTAAGTTGAAGTTACTGTTCATCAGTCAATTACAACCTTCCATATTAAGATATTAAAAAAATATTAACTCTAGATGTGTCCACATATTGAGTTTCATTTTTTTAGCCACGTATTGAAGCAGAATTCATGTTTAGTCTCACGAACCAGAAACATTTATTCGATGTGTTTCCTAAACTCATAGTTTACCTTACTCAATATTAACTATCTCTGCTTGTAAATAATGTTTCATAGTATGGCCCTAGTACACTTTGCAAAAGTTGCATGTTGGAGACCTGTGCTTGGTTGTAGTCTCCTGTGGATCTGTGACAGGCAGCCTCCCATTCCCTGTTGTTTGACAAATTTGCACAGACTTCTCCAGCCAAAAATATCTTCCCCTTGGCTGATAGTCATGTTGTCTGAAATTGCCAGAGATTCATAGATGTCATCAGATTTTATCCTTCCCCATTTCTGCCAACATTTTACCCTTATTTTACATCCAAATCAGAACCCATACCCTCTTTGAACTTCTCCCTAATAGTCTCAACACATGGGCTTCCCTTTCTCCTCTCAATTTTGTTCGTGTCTATTTCTACTATGCATAATATACTTCCAAGGATATTAGATTGCATTTGTTGTGTCCTTCATCAAAGATGATCCTGGGGCGCCTGGGTGGCGCAGTCGGTTAAGCGTCCGACTTCGGCCAGGTCACGATCTCGCGGTCCGTGAGTTCGAGCCCCGCGTCAGGCTCTGGGCTGATGGCTCAGAGCCTGGAGCCTGTTTCCGATTCTGTGTCTCCCTCTCTCTCTGCCCCTCCCCCGGTCATGCTCTGTCTCTCTCTGTCCCAAAAATAAATAAACGTTGAAAAAAAAAATTAAAAAAAAAAAAAAAAAAAAAGATGATCCTTTTGAAGTTCCCATTCAGTGCTGGAATCCTTTCTACAACATTCGCCCCGACCCCTAAGATCTTTATAAGAAAGTTCTTATGTGTATTGGGCCTGAATTTGTTACCTATAACTTCTGTGCAGGAGTGGTGCTTGTACCTTCCAGAACATGCTCTTTTCTGATATTTAAATTTTTTTATTACGTTTCTTTATTTTTGAGAGGCAGAGAGAGACAGAGCATGAGTGGGAGAAGGGCAGAGAGAGAGGGAGACACAGAATCTGAAGCAGGCTCCAGGCTCTGAGCTGTCAGCCCAGAGCCTGATGCGGGGCTTGAACCCACGAACTGTGAGATCATGACCTGAGCTGAAGTCGGACATTCAACCGACTGAGCCCCCAGGCGCCCCTTTTCTCTGATATTTTAAACAATTATGTTACCGGCACATAATTTCACCACTGGAGCTCCATTTTTTTTGGAATTTCTTGCTTTTAGATTCTCTTGCAAAAAGCAAACAGACGTATGAGATTCATTGCATCATCTTTCCATGAAAAGTGTAATTCCAGAAATTGAGAAATAGTTTTATGGAGAGAGATGTCTGTCCTAATTCTGAACAACAGTAGCATAGAAGGAATAGTGGCAGGAGGATATGACGATGTTTTTCCAGCCTGGTTATAATAATTCACCAACCACCCCTGTTCTCACAAAATGACAGCAGCTGGGGAGTAGAGGTGATATAGCTACCTAAACTGTGATAAGACATGAAACACGGAGTCCATGAAACTAACTACAAAAATGATGAAAAAAGTTACACTTTTGATTATTTTCTAACAGTGAAATGTTATGTTTTATCAATATAAAAACTAAAAATAAAGATAAAATATGAGTGTCTTATTATGAAGGGACATACCATTTCTATCTCAAATCATGCTTCACCAGTCAGGTTTTCTGCTTATTTCGGTAAGGGTAGAGTCTCATACCATGGGATGACATTGTTATGTTACCCATCTCTATGCTTTGCTACCACTATATCACTATGCTGCGCATGTGGCCTATGAATAATAATGAGAACAAAAAGGGAAGTATAGACAGTTCAGAATAGAAAAAAATCCTGTAATGGGATCTGATATTTTACTCCCGGTAGATAAGGATAAAAGACAGCAGTGTTTCAGCATCATCACCACCACCAGAGTGCTTTTCATCCTTGCCTCTGGCCCACCTTCTTCTACAATATCCCTTCACATTGCCTTCTGCTCTAGAGAAACTTTGCATCAACCTCTAATGTCATCAAGTTTGTCCTTCCCCATTTCTGCTAACATTTTATCCCTCTTTTACATCCAGATCAGAACCCGTCCTCTTTTTGAACTTCTCCCTAATAGTCTCGACACATGGGGTTCCCTTTCTCCCCTCAATTTTCTCCTTTTCTCCCTCATGTTATTTTTATACTATGCATAATATACTTCCAAGGATATTAGATCCCATTTATTGTGTTAATAACTCATTTCCCCCTTTGGAGAGTGAGCATGTCTGGGGACATTGCTGCTGGACAAGGCAATAGCTGAAGAGGCACCATAGTCTCTTTTGGGGGGTGTCACAGATAGAATCTAAGTGGGATTCAGAGAGGTCTGGGCATGTCTTCTCATATCTGGGAATCTCTCGGGAGAGAAATCACCATCAGTATGAAGTCAGAAGGAGTTAGGTACAGAAAAAATGAACTCTGAAAACCACTTTTTATGTGTGGATGCTGATGGAACAGGGCAGGAGTAGAATGGCCGGTATAGAATTAATTACAGCATGGTATTTATTCACGCTCAATGATCAGCACGTATGGGAATGTTAGAGGAATTGTGTCAGCAGAGAGGGCTCTGTTGGGGTCCAGAGCTTCTATAAGATAGATGGTAAAAAGACCTAGCAGAAACTGAGTTATTTTATTCTTGACCAATTTGTACCATAGACTGGTGAAGACTGTGAACATTATTATACAACCATTTATTTACACCATTATGGACTATAGACTGCAAAAGCATTTGTTTTATGACATTACCAAAAAAGAAAGGCCCCCAAGGTAGGATTATTATCTTCATTTTACAGACAAAGAAACTACCAAGGCTCAAAGAAATTAAGCAATATAAGTGAGGGCACACAACTCTTAAGGATGTGTGGTTATGTCTTGACCTGAGGCCTAAGTCTCCTCCTATCCTCACCATTCTGCCCCACTCTGGGGGCATTAAATTGAAGTTTGTTGTATGAATAAAAAATTGAAGATTAAGCTAAGGGTTTGAAGTAGGGCATTGACTATGGTTTATATGCATCTCTTTAGGATAGGAAACAACTTTGCAGTAATAACGTTCATTTGATTTTCATGAGATTTTTGGTTTTATAAAGTCTACAAACCCTATTGATGATGGACATATTTCATGAATAAAATGGCTTTTTAAATACGAATTTAATATTTTAAAATGAGAGTACGATCACTCTTATTTATTAACAAGATTAGACCAAGCACCCTGCTATTCCTCTCTCTTTGCAACAGGGAGAAAACTTATTCAAGGCCACATGATTCAGAATGCATCATGGGGGCAATATTCTTATTACTCAATATTTAAAAGCAATAATTTCAGGAGACTTAACCTCATGGATTTTCTAATACAGTAAAATTAAATAAAAAACACCCTAAATGCAGCTGATATAACCCCTTCATGTGCAATTAACAAATATTAAATAGAAATTTTAATATTAGCATTATTCTTTATGCCCCAGTGAGTGGGATATTATTTAAATTGATATGACATAAAAGGATATAAATAATTCCTAAGTGTAGATTTAAACTGGAATTTCAGTCAGAGTTTGAAATCAGTAAGTATTATCAATTCCCTATTTCCCAGTGTATCATTTATTACCAGCTTGAAGATTTTTTTCAAAGAGATTAAATTAGCATTAGGGGCAATGATAAACATTATAAATAAATACAAAAATTGCTATTCTGAAAATCTGGTTGAAAAGAAAAATGACTTGGTGTGGTACCAAATTCCATCTTCCCTAGAAGAGCTCAAACACAGTTCCAAGCATAAGTAATTCTCTATAACTTCTTCTGCAATCAAAACTGAAATATATTAAAACCTGAAAGTATAATTTCATTATCTACTATTCTAGATACACAAACTAAGATTCAGAAATACGTATGGCATGAGGAGAATTCTGATTCACTTCTCACCACTAGTTGGTCAATGCAAGGGAGGAGTCCGCTCTATGGAAATATCAGGTTGTTTTCCTGGTATGAGGGTTTCCTTTGGCTTGTCTGAGGGGGCAGAGCTGAAGGTAACAATGGTGAACCCCCTTCTTCCCAGACAATCTTCATCCCAGGTATGTATGAATTTCTCAGCATGCAGCTTAAGTTTTTAGGATGTACTGGCAAAATTGGGCTTTTTGTAGTCTTAGTTGTATCTTGGAGTGGTTTCTGCAAAGGCAAACAGCCCATATATCTCTACCCGCTTTTTACATTGAAGATATGGTGCAGAGCAGTGACAGGGTGAGGCTCCACTTAGTAATATGTATATGGAAAATTAACACTTCTTGCACTACGCTGGGGCCAGGTTGATTTCATACCTAGGCATAATGGAGAGCCACTCATATGACGTTATTTGAGGGATGTCCAGAAAAAAAATCTAAAATACCTATGAGGGGCTATAATGTTCATGTGTCTACTGCTAGCATATCACCCCATTCTTTATAGTGTTATCCTTTCAAGGCCTGTGTCCTAGGGCTGAGTTTAGTCACCTAACAACACCGAGAAGCCAATCACTGAGTTCCCTACTACTGTGTCTTCCTCTATAATCAGATCATATTCCTCAGCTTCTCTCTTATCCTATCTTGAGTTGCTTTCTCTCTTCAACCAGTTGATTGATGTTGAGGCATCCATAATGCCTCCAAATGGAATGTAATTGAGAAATGATAAACACCAGTACGACATATTACTTCATTGTGCTTCTTTCCTCCTTAAACTATAGATATTCCTGAGAAGATAAACAGGTAATCACTTATATTTTCAGTATAGAGCAAATAGTTTTGTGATATATGAGGCTGTGGACAACAGGTAACCAATGGACAGTTGGTCTGAAAAAAATGACAGAAAGTTCTACTGTTTTCAATAATTTTACTGTTTTCACTGTGCTGCCTGATAACTCTGGAACTGTATTTCTTTTTTCTTCATTATTTTTTAAATTTTCCACCAGCACATATGGTAGAATTCTACTAGAGGCTCCAGGCCTCCCATTTAACCTCAAAAATGAAGAGAAAGCAATTCAGTAGGTGGTTAAGAATATGTCACAGGCACAAACTCAGCTTAAGGCATTATGAATTTTCTGTGGAGAAAATGCATTTATTCATTCTGCTCTAAGTCAAGATGGCTGAAACCCATTATCTCAAACTTTGAAAAAAATCCCCTTTGGGATGTGAATAGCCTATGAAATATTTCAGTCAAAAATGAAATTTTTGGAGAGAGTGAGGGTCCAGTTGAAACTGATAGAGTAGAGTTTAGGCTTGCAATCATCAAAGCTTTCTCTGAGCTTTTTAGATGTAAAGATGTAAAGGGGCAGAGAGAGTTAATGGGTGATATTATCCTAATTATTATTGTATAGCATAAGAGGGCCAATCTATTTCTGTAGAATAATAGAGCTAGGATGAGATTCGACAGCATCTGTCACAATAAATGCAAATATATAGAGAATTGACAATGAGCCATGATCTCATAAGTGATTCTATTTTCCATCTGAATAATGACAATGCTGCATTTCAAGCTCACATGACAGATACCTTCAGAGCCTCTCTGGGGTCAGCACTGGAGACCCTTTCTAAATGCATTTGCAAGGGTGAATGTATTCTGACTTGGAGTTTTCTAAAGCTCTTTATGTCCCTAGAGAATTTTCTGGGCACACTTTTTTAGCTTAGGTCTTAAAGCATTCCTTTTCATGGGCATTTATTAATTAGTTTTCATATCCTCACTTCTATGCTAACAGCTTAAGGAAATGCAGAAGAAGACATGGTTTCTGCCCTGAAGGAGCTTACAGTCTTATTGGAGGAGACATGAGTAAATCTGATCATACACTCTCAATGCAAGACAGGTATTAAGTGCTAACCTGTGCCCTCTGTAGTAAATGCTGTCCATAGAAGACCAGGTCATGGACTGAGGGACTCAGTGAAGGAATCATATAAGAGAGGGACTTGAACCGTGTCATATGAGATAGAAACAGCTCCAATAGAGAGAGGTGAGAATAAAGCCATGGGAGGGCTTGAACAAGCACCCACACAGATGATACTGAGCAGTGCCAAGGCGTGTGTGGAGGGAGCACACCTAGTGCCACCGCTGAGCTGGCTAGGACACTTGAACCAGTCTATCTTGAATGTTCATCAGTTTTGCAAGACCCTCAGCCCTGTCCTCTTGCCTCCACTATGATTTGTACAGAATGTGATCAGGGCCTTCCTTGTAAATTGGTGGATTAAGCAGCAGCAGACTCTTCCTATAACATTGCAGATTAACAGAGAGGGGAGGCAGGAGACTGAGCAGAAATATCCACATGCCATGTATTCTCTACTTGTATTTCTACAGGAGAGAGCATTTGGGGACAAAGGGACACTTAGTAGTATCTAATAACACATTGACGTTATGTGTTGGATCAACCACAGGTGTATATTCCTTTCCTGGGCCAGTGAAATGTTAGTCAAATATTAATTAAACCCTTCCCTTCTTTGACCCCATTAGGTCACAAATGTTTGCTCAGCTTACCTCTTTTCTACTGTGTACTCTATTCTGTCTCTTCTGCTTGGAAACATTTCAAGCAGATTTCTACAGCACCTCCTAAAACAACCATTCCTTTCTATACCTAAATAAACATGTCTTTGTTTGTTTGTGTTTACAGTTACTTATAATAGCAACAGTAATGGAAATAGCTCTCATTTTGCAGATCTGCCACTTACTAAGCACTAAGAAAAGCACATATGCATTAGTTCATTTAATCCTGTACAAAACCTGTGGGAGGATGTTGTTCTACCTGGACACAGAAGGCGAGTGCCTCGCTAAGGTGCAATAGTTAGTAAGTGGTAGATTGCAGACCCATGAACTTCTAAATGGTTGTTCTTTCAATCACACTGCGTATTCACAGGGTAAACAAATATGGCCACACGGAATAAGTTAAAATAGTTTAAGGGATTACCCCAAATATTCAAAGCAGTTAGGTATTCCTTAAAATCAGTAAATGGGGTGAAGTACATTTACTCAGTTTTGATAGGATTTGAAGAACCGCACACAGCCCAGAATGTGAGTTACTTCTGTGTGAAGTAGGGCAAGTGTAACTCAGATTTACTCCCCAGTCAGCTCTTATTCATTAGTGCTCCCTTGCAATTCAGTTCCAGAAAATCTGGCTCAGCTGAGATGAATGACTGATGTGGCCATTTTGGGGGGTCTGTGGTGGGGGGTACGATTGACTAAAATATACACCAATTACTTCAGTCAAAATTGTTGGGGCTAAGGGACATGGAATGGAGTTCCAGCTTATGGAAATCATCGTGAGCTCAGGGGACATCCCAAGGTGATGACAATAGAACCAAGTCTCTCACAAGAACCCTATCTACATAGGAGACAAGATCAAGCCTTAGAAGATTCATACGTGGATTGCTGCTAGTTCTCAGGTCTGTGGTCTGTTTTTTACTACCAGAACCTTTCCCTTTTTTCTTAGGATGAACCCTGAAGTATTCTCTCTGGCCCTAGATTAGCCTCTTGAGTCCTACTCTTGGCTGACGCCATAGTGAAGAAAGGAAATTTTACATCTGGCTTATAGAAGTCATCTTTCAAACTCTGGACTGTCCGGTGGAGACCTCACATTGTAGCTTTTTTTCCCCAGGAATTATTGTTCATTCTGGCCCCAAATTCACTTCTCTCTTTCCTGACCTATTTCTCTAAGCCTGAAGCATATTCACCAGCTTTTCTTCCCCTTTTTTAAAAGACATATGGGAATCTTAAATCGGTGTTCCAAAATTATATACTTACTTCAGATCTTCCGTGGTTGGTTAATAGATGTTACATAAGAAGTTTCTGTGAGTAAACATGTTTGGTAAATGCTAGAGTAACCCAAGTTAAAACATGAACATGGGAAACAACAACTTCAATGTGGTCATTACATCTAAAGAGGGGGAAAGAAGAATAGTTTGAAAATTCAGCTGCATCTGGTACAGCAATAAAAAAAATACAGTGAACACTGTATTTAATCTGAGTGGTGGGTATATGGGTGTTTGTTTTATTGTTATATATGTTTGAAACATTTCATAGTTAAAAATAACTAAACTTGTTTGAGTTTTATTTTTATTTTTAGCAAGACATTTAATTCTTATGTTATTTTGCATTTTGAGTCTTTAGGAGGGGGCTATAGCATCTGGTATTTAGCAATTATTTGACCAAGAAAAAATTAGGAAGGGGTGCCCCTCAGGTCTCTTGTCACTGGGACATGCTTTGAAAAGTGCCATTTTAGGAGACACCATTTCTTTCTCACCTATTATCCTGCTGCCCATTCTTGATATCCCCACTGGCCCCAGGACCCCAAAGCTGGGCACTATCACCGCAGGAGTCACTGTACTACCTGTTAGTTAGGTTCCTACCAAGGTTAGTACATGATATTCACGATTTCCTATTTCAAAGGCTTTTTCTCTCTCTCTCTTCCACTCAGAATATGATTACTTTCTGAGAATCCCTAGTTTTGGTTTATTTTCAGAGCTCAGATGATTTGCATGTCCAAAATTCAATGAATAATTTATCCCTCCCCAACTTTTCCCTTTTCTCCAGATACTCTTTGAATCCTTCCTTAGGTTGAAGACCTTCACGCCCATCCCCTTTCCTTCGAGGGAAGATGTTTTATAATCACAAAATATTTTAAGTATGTAGAATCTATAATAAATTCAATCTTTTAAAATGGAAGTAGAGAATTATGTTCTTACAGAGAAAGTTCCCTTTCTGTTTCCTGTCTATATTGAAATTATATTAGTCATCAGTAAATGGGTTTGAAAGGCATAGTTTGACTCCCTCAAGAAAAGAAAATGTGCTGATTAGGTAATAGAGACCAGTAAAGTGTAGGAAATAAATTAAGTGACTACCACACAAGGTTACAATAACAGACCAGTAAAGAGGAGAGGTGCAAGATACTGGGAATATCATGAGTTTAGCAGGCAAGGACTTGGAATGTAGATTAGACTCTGCTAGTAACTTACTGCGTGCTTTTGATAATTTACTTTGTTTCTTTACACTTGAATTTATTGTTTAACAAAGAACTACCATAAAATCTACCCTGCATACTTCATGCTATTGATAGAATGAGAGAAGATGTTAAAAGACATTAACGGTCTGAAATGTTGTGGCACAAAAATGGGACAGATGCTAACTATTAAAATTTCTTAAGGATATTAAATTGGGTAGCTGTTGACCAAAGTCAGTAGACTGAATATTTCCATAATAAAAGACAGGGTAATAAAGCTTTGGTGAAAGGTCTTTCATTTGTCCACCCTTTATTCAAACTCTCAACTGGGGTAAGACATGGTTGAAAGACCAGTGACAGAAGGAACATCAATGTACTGTTTATTAAAGAGCTTGTGAGGTTAGGTCTTGAACCATATGTGAAATGTGGATTCTAGGCAAAGACCTTTCAAATAAGTTACCAAGTCAATTAAATCCTGCTTTTGTGCATCTCTATGAGTACGTACAATAGCCTGACCAAAATTATCCTTGTCTCTATTTTGGGTGCCTAATTGATCTGCCTGGTCAGGGATGAATGGAGTCAGCTTCTGTGTGGGAAACTACAGAAGCCTGTTGAGGATAAGACAGATACTGGGAGGTGAAGATGTTCTCCACAGCTCCCTCTCTCCATTGCATTTGATTTCCTCCATTTGTGAGCTATGGCTGACAAATCAATATGATAGTGGTTGTAGCTCACAAACAGAGAAAATAAGGGCATTTGTATCTTGACAAACAAAGTGCAAAATAAAAAAAGAATGAAGATAAAGAGGGAGAAGAAAGGTAAAAAAATTAAGAGATTATAGGGGAAAAAAAAGGTAGAATGTATCCTAGAGGGACTAATGCTAAAGATAAACCTTAGGAAGAATGACAGAGTAATGGATCAAGAACAAACAGAGATGAGGGCTGTGTGCCGATGCATAGCTCCACATCGAGTTAAGAAGTCAGTTCTGGGCTCTTCATGAGTCTGGAATTCCTTTTTAGCATACCTGTCCCTGTGGACATAACATGGCAACAAACCCAAAGGGGAGCCCTAGAACTTGGGCCACTGCAGACTTCCTAATTTCTCAAGTGTCATGTCTCAAAAACTATTTGATACAGTTTTGCCTATCTCAAACTTTTTTCTTACTGTATGCCCACAACTAATGAGGAAGACTATTTTGACCAGTTCTATCTGTCCCATGATAAGGAATTATCTTGGTGGCCTAAATTGGCTTGGGGCTTATGTTAGATGGAGTCATGTAGCTCCTTTATTTAATTTCTATGTCCTCTAACCCAGCATCATGTTCATGGTTTTCTATCCCTGTCCCAATCTCACCTCAAGTTTGCCTTCCATTTTCCCCTTCCAGAAAGTTTGTGCCTCACACCCAGGCTGTAATCCTCAGTGTGCCCTTCACACAGAACTAGTCCTTAGTCATTCATTAAACCGGGTTCAATGGTATTTCTATCAGCAACAGTGCTTTAATTTTGTTTGGATTACTGCATGTATGTTTAAAGGTAATAAAAATGTTTGTTATTGACAATCTTGTAGTTCAAAAGCTTTCTATACAAACTGCATTCCCTTAAATCATTCTGAATCAGTGAGATTTCACAGTATTACCTTGAGTGCCTGTTCTGCCAGGATACTCACCAATATTTAAATTCCATTTAGGGAAGCAATTCAGAATCTTTTGAGTGTTGGAAGTATAATAAAAATAAATAAATTCCATTCTTTCTATGGTTTACCTTATGGCCTATATGTTAATCACCCCCAAAATGTCCACAAGCATATAGAAAACAAGTACTTATTTAAAATCAAAGCTGCTTGAATTCCAGATGGTTCAAAGTATATCTTAATCTATCTTGAGCAAGTCCCCTAATTCTGCAGGAACAAATGGTGGAATGTTATTAAAATGTTAATTAGTTAAATTTAGTCCCCAAAGTATAAAGAAAACAAAATTGCACCTACATGATTTTATTTTTACTAATGGGGGAAAGAAATTCTGATATATAAAGAAATGAGGTTATTTTAGAGGAAGAAGAAATGCATGATGTGAGTTTTAGATTAAAATATCCAGGGGTGTAAAGCAAGTCTGAACAAAATTATTGGGGTATGTTTCCAACCTATTATATGAAGCTATTTTCAAAATAAGCTATTTTTATCTTGTATCACAAGTTCTTTCTTTATTCAAATGGAAATTGGAGAAATAGCGATGCCAGTCAATGACAGAGCTATTGGGTTTGCACGATTTGATTTTTTTCTATTTTTTGAGCTATTGGAATTAGAAAGGCCTTCAGAGGTTCCTGGAACCCTCAGATTATTCCTGAAGCCCTGCCTGTATCAGGGAAACATCTGTTTGATACTCTCCAAAGAAAAAGCAGAATCATCTTCCTAATTTAAGCATCTTGGGTATAAATCTTTAGATTTAGATTATATAACTTCAAAATAGTCAATAAAAAAAGACAAACATGAAGATAAAACAAAATGCATTATGAGAATCTTGAGGGTACATAGTTTGTTTCTACCAGTCATTGTGTTGCTATTGAGTATTTATATTTATGATTGGTTTAGCTGCTTCATTTTAATGATTATGTTTGTACCTGGTTTAGTTAAAAGGAAAAACAAAAAGTACTAAACCATTTACTGGGTTCAATCATGTAGCTTTTAAAAACTTTGTAATGGAGAGTCAGCAAAGGTTTCTGAGCAGGCACTTGATGTTATTGGACTTTAGGAAAAGTAATATAGGTCATTTACCTGATGCATAGTATGACTGTATTAACTAGCCCACAGTTGCAGTGGCAATAGGGCTTTCAGAATTACTGCTTTTGATCAGGGAGTAGCTTCTAGAGCTACTCAAGTTATCCTATTTATTACATAGTGCTGATTGTGATTCCATATAGAATCATCCTCTTGGACATCTGAGTGTCTTCATGACCCAATACTGAATTCAACTCATAAATGAGAGAGAGAGAGAGAGAGAGAGAGAGAGAGAGAGAGAGAACCAAAAGTAAAAATCCCAAGCCAATGGGTCTCATTGGCAGAGTTCATATAGCTTCTCTCTTAAAATGAAAGACTGGTCACTGAAAGACTCAGGTGAGTTGGAGGCAGCAACTGGTGAGACTTAAGCATCGTTCACCCGTTAGTGATAGCTCTCAAAGTATAGGTGTGTAAACACATTTCATTGTTATGAGTTTTATGAGCTCCAGAATGAAACACATTCAACTCCCTATCATTGGGCATTGAATAGGCAAGGTGAATGCAATGCAGTGTTTTGTTTTATCCTTTATATTATATTCAAAACCATTAAGCTACACTTAGGGCACATTTGAAAAACAAATTCTGGGATTTGAACATCACATAGAAAAGCCAGTGTCTGTTCCACAGGGTGGTGAGATTTGGGAAAGAAAGGAGAGGAAGGAGGAAGGGAATAGTCTACACATACTTCTCCCCCCACATGCCATCCAACATATACAAATTTTTTTCCCCAAATATTTTAAGCGATTGAAATATATCCCTGACTATCCTACTGAGCAGTGGTTTCTGGCATCCACATACAGAAAATAAGATCCATTTATTATCTGCTGAGCAATAGGCTGACTTGAATTGTTTTTATTATTCATTTGGAGAGACTAAGAAAGGGCTACCCTCACTAATGGAACAAGGACACAGGTCTCTGCTTGCTAGGCATGATGGTACTTAGTCAAACACAGGCATGCAGAATGTGAGCTAACCAAGGAAACAGAGATAATGGCTGGATACATCAGAGACAGGAAATCTTGGAAAGGTGGACAGAAGAAGCAAATTCAGAGAAAGTATTTAAAGAAGGAAGACAGATTTGTCCCTATTTGTAGACAGACTAAGTGAAGCAGATGGTTGCTTCTAAAGTGTGAATTTAGGCAGGCCTCACTGCCCCAAAGTATCTTTAATTCTGGCCAATCATTGTATCAGACACTCTTATCAGTAGAAACTTCTAACTGATCACCATCATTACATACAAAGGCTAACTGGAAAGGGAGATGATTATACCTATCGTATAGATACTGTTTGCTCATACATAGGCCATTTCCCTCTTTGCTGCTGATAATACTTCAGTTTTCTTCGGGTACAAGGTGAATATTATTGGATTTCTGGGCAGGTGGGTCCAACAGCTCGTTCAATGAGTGGGCAGGTTACTGAGTTCTGGTCAGAGAAGACTCTGTTGGAGGGAAGTCCTTGGAAAGATTCTTCCTCTGATAAGGGGGAGATAGCTAAGGTGACAAACTTGCTCAATTTCTGACTTTAATGAGGTCTTGAGAAGACATGATTCTTTCAACTGCTATATCTGTCTTGTGGCCATGAAAGGAAGGGCAAGGGACGAGCTGAGAACCTGTCTAAAAGCTCTGACATTCACATAACGATCATCAGCTTCTGGATCTTCCACTGGGTGAGAAAATAAATCTGCATTTGTTAAAGCTGCTGATAGTACACTATTTGATGAGACATCTTAATTGATAAACGCACTATTAAAACTGACTTCTAATATCTTAAAAATTACTACTCCTTGAATCTATCTCCAATTGAAAGCAGGAGTGAGTGAGTTTGAAAGATTCCTCTCTCCTTTGATGGCCCTCACATTTGTGGTCTCCCTTAGTTGGCAATACCTTATCATTCTTTGTATTATTAATTATCTTTTCCTATGTGTAAATAATTAAGATATAAATATACAAGGCATGTTCAAGGATTTTTTTCCCAAATGGAAGTTCTTTGGACTTAGATGAATTTGGTAGATAAGTAGGCAGAGAGATAGCTATCTATAGATGAATATTCCCCTTAGAAAATGTTGCACAAAATAGAATTTTAAGATTTGGACCTCAGTTAATCTTAGTTTTGCCATAATGAATACCTAAAATACAGCTAAGGTCTCCAAATCCGTAGCTCTGTGGTCTAAACAAGTCTTAGAACTCCAGTCCTTTCCCCTCCAGAGTCTTTCACATCTCTTTTTTCTGATGCTTCTTATATTCTCAGAAATATGAGGTCATACCTCAAATTGGCTAAGGGGATTTCCAGTTTCCTAAGTGGCCCCAGATTATGTCCCTCTCTGGGGCTTTGTTATTTTGGCCCAGTACATCACATCAGGATTCTACTTAGATGCACCACTCACAGTCATACTCCTTGGTCTGCCTAGATCCCTAGACACTGTATAGATAGGAGCCCAGAGTTAGGGGATTTGGAACCCAGTCTGGTTTGTGGAAAATTAACTTTCTCAGGTCTGGATATTCGTCAGTATACCTCAGGTCACTGTTATAAAACTTGTCATGCATAGGTAAGTCTTGTTCCACTGAACACTTATATTGGATAACTACTTGTGCCCCTGATTGTACCATCCTGGTCCCACCCACATGATTGCATTAGCTCAGCTTGAGCTTACATGCCCTTTGAACATTGTGCATTGACCCACCTCTTGCCCTTGTTGGAGCCAGCACCTGCTACTTGGAGGTTCCCCTAATCCTACAGGTTTTTTTCCTCCAGAATATGTGTTGCCAGAGTCCCCATAATCTTTCTTGTGTCCATCCCCATTATGAAAGAAAGTTGTCAACAATAAAATATGGAGTAAGAATCTTTTTGATACACTGCTTTATCTTGTATTTATAGGTTAACTTTTCTTAAGATCATCTTTTCTTAGGAAGACCTTATTAGCAGATATCTTTCTGGCTATATATCCAAGACTTAAATACCATTAAGAAAAAAAAATTACAGGAGTAATGAAGGAGCACAGAATATAAGATGTAGAGACCACTGGTACTACTTCATCTGTTTCATATTATTTTGAAGTCCAACATAGAGAAATAGAAGAAAGTCTCAAGTATCATGAGAAAACAACTTGAACCATTGATGAACATCCCTGTTCCTGAGGATTTACTTGCACAAACTGAATACTTCACATATTGCAATTTGCCACAAATGGACTTAGTGTACACAGCTACTGAAGCTGAGGCTTTAGGGCCCTAACTTGCAGAAGAGTCTTCCAAGTTACTTTACCTAATTTGTATTTGGAATTTTGCATTCTTTACAATTTAAAGCAATTTTGTACACTTTAGGCCCCACAAAACTTAATTCATTTCTATATTTGTCATAGCATAGGGATAAAAATATGACAGTCATAGTCCTTTTCCTAAAAATCGACAGTGGTTGGAAGTGACAGGTGCATATTCAACTATGCACACATAACCCAGTCTGCTCATTGCTATGGGAAGGTCAAAGGCAGTGGCAAATTAACATAGTGAGGCTACTTTCATTGGGGTGCTATCTTGACTTCAAGGGGGAAACAACTTTGGAGTTTGAAGAATGAAAATATTTTAGTAGGTAGAGTAATCAACTTTGGAACATTGGACATCCCAGGCAAAGGAAATAGTAAATAATATTCAATGATAAATGAGCAGTAGGATATGGAGTTGAAAAGTAGGTTAGGGAGTATTCATAGAATGTTTTTGTTTTGTTTTTGTTTTTAATTTATATAATGTAGAAAATTTCAATTATGCAAAGGTAGAAAGAATAGTATCAGGTAGCTTCTCAATTGCCTCTTTTAACATCAGTAGACAATCATAAGGAAAAAAGCAGAGCCAAATGCTGGTGTAACCTCTCCAGATAATTCTATTTTCCCATATTTGGCCCATACATTTCCACTTCATTATAACTGTCGGATATCTAGGCAGAAATTTTTTTGTCCAGCTTTTCTAATTGCTCTACTCTAAGCGTTGCTTTGAATTACTAAAAGCAGAAGTTAGGAGTCTTAAATTTATGTGAAAAAATCAAATGCCATATACACTTTACCTGGGATCATATCTCAGAAAACAATCAAAGCAGATGGGACAGTATGGTAACTGATTTAGTAATTGGAAATGACATGGTTTTAAGCCCATCACAAATTTTTAATAACTGTGAGTCCTTGTGGAAATGACTTTATTTCTCCAAGTATGAAAATATAATGATGAAAGTGATGTCCACTCTTGCACATTGTGGTAACCTGTTAACAGGAACTTACCATGTTTTGAACATTTACCATAGGTTAGATATCATTAAACACTTTCATGCATTATCTTATTTACTTTTGGCAAACTTTCTAAGATAAGTAATATTTTTTAAAAGTTTATATATTCTGAGAGAAAGAGGTGTGCACACTAACAGGGGACAGGCAGACAGAGAGGGAGAGAGAGAGAGAGAGAGAGAGAGAGAGAGAGAGAATCCCAAGCAGACTCAGCACTGGCAGCTCAGAGTCTGGAACTCACAAACTGTGAGATCATGACCTGAGCCAAAACCAAGAGTCAGACGCTTAACTGACTGAGCCACCCAGGTGCCCCAAGATAAGTAATATTTTAAAGGTAATATTTCAGATGAAGTATCTGGCATAAAGATACTTAGTGATGAACAGAACTAGCAAAAGCAAAGCCAAAGTTTAAATCCAAGTTTAAAAGTGTTCAGCTAGAACTCTTTACCTCTGTGCTAGACTGCCTTGCCATACCAGTTTTCACACAGCATAATTTTCTCTCTTTCACTCCAAGTCATACATTTATAGCTAGTTTGCTTTGTTTTGTTGTCCCATATGCTTTACAAAGTAGTATAATGTGAGTATAGTTATTATACTTTTCACTCAACCTTAAGGATTAACCTCTAGACTTACTTTTTGACAATTCTTGTGGAATTGTCACATGATCTAATCAACCCCCCCAAGAAATTCTGAAAGCCACAGAAATGGTCAATTTACAATATCTTAAAATTTTAAGTTGCTAAGGGATAGATTCACAGTGCTTTTCTTTCCTATTTTATCATTTTGAGTCCATTTTCATACCAAGCCAAATATCCTTACAATGAAACTCAGGTCTTAAGGGGGTTACTTACTTTCCTCAATATAAGCTAGTGCTTTTTTATTTTTATTTTTTTAATTTTTTAACCTTAAAACTGACATTAGCTGGGACTGACTCAGTTTTGTATTTTTACTGACAAATCCATATTAATAACAACATCAATACTGTATTAAACCTGAACTATGGGAATAATTTGTAATCACGCCAAAATTAATAACATTGTGTATCACCCAGAGCCTCTCGGGGAGGAGAGTGAAATGGTTATTAACTTGGGTTATTATTGTAGCATTATGGACATTTAAATAGGCTATAACTCTAGAAATTTAAAGGTCAGTTTGATTTATTCAATTTAGTTTGTCATATGTTTGGAAAACTAATTAAAATCACAAACAACATGGTTATAACATTCTTGATGGCAAGTCAGAAGCCTGTATTTTAAGATACAATGTGTAATCATTTTGCTGGGTATGCTTGATTTTGTGGGTGAAAGGGACAGTTTCTTCCATTCCTATGACTGGGTCTGAGAAGACAGGTTCTGTGGGAGCTTCTTTTTCTGGATGCACAGGTTTCCTTCTTATGGATTTCTTGCCTCAAAACACTATTCCTTAAATCCTACTGTGACCAGGGTTCTGCTGTTCGGATCATACTTAAACATCTAACATACTCTCTCAGACCAAAAGTTTTCCCTCTTCCACTGTTTCAGAGCTGCACATCTCTTCTACTGGAAATAGATCCTTTTGTCTTAAGTAATTTCAGTTTGTTGGAGGCTGATATAGCAAATGTCCCTGGAAAGGTAACATAACATTCTGAGTTGTGTTTATTTTATAACAAAGTTTTATAGGAAAAGGAAATAGTATGGGGCAATGAAGTCTGAAAATATAGAGAATGAAAGATGGATGCAAGACGTTGGAAGTGGGAAGATGACAAAAAAATATAGTTAATGGCTCATGCTGTGGAGTAAATCAGGGAAGAAAAAGGAGAGTATTCTTTTTTTCCAATGAGGAACATTATATGGGTCTCCTTTTTCATGTAGTATCTACCTACAGTTTTAGAAAGAACAATTCAGACATGGCTATTAGTATCAATAGTAAAAAGAAATATGGGAGATGAAATACCAGTATAATTAAAGGGCAATACATAAAGAAAATGTGAGCCAGGTCTTGGGAGCATCCTAATGGATATGACTGGAAGGAAATGAAATAATAGATTTGAGACCAACTTTCAAGGTACCCTCAACATTTAGCTGCCTTAGACGACTGTAATTATCAAGCTATATCTTATAGCCAAATAGCTTCTAAGAAGTCCTTAAATTATTTGGATGACAACTTTATGATCCCCAAAGCAGAAACTTCAGCCATAGGCATATCTACTTTATGTTGACTGTCTAATGACAAGAAAGGGCTGATGGAGAGTAGGAAAGACAAAAGAGATGAAGACAGAAAAGTAGACTATTAAGTTACTAACCACTGGGCCAGATTGGTAACTGTGATAACTGTAAACATGGTACCTTCAGAATTTATCCTGGGCTAAAAATAAACCCAGAATTCCTCCTTAGAACTATTCTGCATCTCACTTGATGTGACTGAATGTTTTCCGTGTATTTACAAAAAGTACCTTTTAACTCACCAGTATATTTAAGCATGTAGTATGTAAGTAGAAGAAGGGGCAATATTAAAGATGGCCCAGTTCTTAAATGTAGAGCTCATAATATAAGGGTAGAGAAAAGTTAATTACACAGAAATATTAGAGAGTGGAATTAAGTATTTTTAATAATATTTTGTTTCCCATATATTCAGAAGTGAAAATATGTGGTAGAAATTGTATTTCTATGAGCAAGAGATGGTGCAATTTATCTGAGTTCAACTGGAGAGCATAAAGTAGGAGACAGAATGAGAGTTTACACTTTTTCAAAACATCTTCCCAGATATGAACTAAGGAAGATCAAATTCATAACTGGCAATTAAGTGGTAGGTATTGTAGGTATTGTATTGCAGGTATGTAAAAATAAATGTAAACTTGTTTTATGAGAATATTTTGGAGAAAATGACATAATGTCCAAGAAAATGTGAATTGCAGCTGTTGTCTATTATAAATAGAAAGGTGGGAGAGGCAAATAGTTAATCAGTTTTGTTTTAACCACACCTTCGTGTGTGTGCAATGTACACATTATCATGTCAGGAAAAATGGTAGAATTTTATAAAGTTAGCATACCAAATGAGTGAAACTAACAGAAAAGTTGGGCACCAGGAGAAGGACAAGATGATTGCTGTGCACCTCGTTTTCCAGACAGGAATTCATGATGAAAAAGAGTTTTGAGTTGAGTCTTGAAGGATAGTTAGTATTAGGGCAACTCAAGGGCATGTGCTCACTGGGAAGGTACTTTGCATTGGCCACTTGAGAGATTCCATAGCACAGGAATTCAGCTCTGCATTTCTCTTATACTAAATATGACTAAGTATCACAATATGAAGTTCTCTATTGCAATACAGAGTTATTTGAAGCTATTCAGAAAATATGATTCCTACTGATGTGATATTCTCAAATGCCTGTTATAACACCTACCTTCGGGTCAATTTACTGAGCTTCTAATGTAGACATGTTAGAACTTAGATATGTTATAACTAGTGGTATGAATATAGGGAGTACTCTCTCACCCAAAAATGGACTATTGGTATTGCAGATTGGAAGTGAATAAATGTGTTTTCAAGCTGTATTGGCAAGCATATTACCCTAAACATAGGGTAAACGGGTTACCCTAACCTTGCTTTCTTTTTCAGGCTATAAAATAATTTGTCTTCCAAGTGGTCTGATTAGAAAAAAGTAAATACTATCACCTTTTCACTCTGGAGTTTTTGGGGTACAACAATCAACTTTTTGAATTCAATCAGCACAGAACCTTACAAAATAGTGGCCAAACAAATATGCATCTACATTTTGAACCAATGCTTTTCTTCTAAATTGATGCATTCCCCCATATACATGGGTTTAATACATTAGCGCATGAGTGAAGACAATGGGGAAGTTGAACAGTTTAGTTCTCTCCATCATATTTATTCTTATTTTCTAATCAAGGGTTTTTTATTTATGGCAAGTTATTAAGTTAGTAGTAGAATTGAGAACATCTTTGTCTAAGAGGCAGATTGAAAATCCACTGAAGAATGTCTGTTAAATAATGACTTCCTAAAAATGATAGAAAAGATATAAATGAATAAGTGCATATTTATCCATGGAGGAAAAGTCAGAAGGAAAGTCTCTTTGTGGAAGAGACAATATATACTGGTGAAAGAGAGTCATGAGATCACATTTTTGGATGGAAACCAGAGCAAAGGACATTCATAGGAAATGCTGCCATAAAGGTTAGGAGTTGCATATAAGATATCTTCTACCCAGGGGTGGTAATGGCTAAGAATAGGAAGGCAGATTGAGGCACCTGACAGGTTGATCAATTGGGATATCTCAGTGAAACAACCTGACTGGTTGAATTCTAAGTATTTACCTCACCTGGGGCAAGGAAGCCTCAAGGCGGAACCAGCAAGTACAAGACCTTGAGTGGAAGAGAAAACAATTCCCTGAGTGACTGGTGATGCCTGGGTGGGATGGAAAGCATCCATGCTTGAAATACCCACTGATGAAGGACCTTACTGGTCAGACTATTTCACTACTACAACTGATATACCACTGTGTCTAATATTTATTCACCATCCTATTTTCTCATATAGCAGTGTCAACAGCAACCAACTTCTACCAAGCAGATTGCACACTTCCACCCAGATCTATTTTATGCCTTTCTCTATCCTCCCCAATGTTCCTAGAAGCTGACCAAAATAGACTGTATCACCCAGGCTTCCTTGTCCTCTGGATTTTTGTTGGGTTAAGCCATTGGAAGAAATTAGCAAAGGAACAGAGGGTTGGAAGAGTGAGAAGTTTGGGTATTTATTTCTCCCTACTGCCTCCTACTTTAATGAGACTCAGGGGCTATACTTCTCTGAGGCTATATATAGCTCCTGTGGATGGTGCCTTTATATTTCACAAGCATCTAGTAACTCCAGTTTCTCTCCTTGATCATTCAGACCTAGATAACAGATTTCTACTCTCTGGTACTTAATTGTCAAATCATCACTTGGTGGTACCTAATGTTGCCCACACTTCTGTAAATTGTCCTTTTAAAATATATCATCTCTTGGGAGCACCTGGGTGGCTTAGTTGGTTAAGCATCCAGCTCTTGGTTTTGGCTCAGGTCATGATCTCACGGTTTATCAATTTGAGTCCCACATGGGGCTCTACGCTGCCAGAGTGGAATCTGCTTGGGATTCTCTCTCTCTACCTCTTTCTCTGCCCCTCCCTCCCTTTTAAAATAAAATAAAGAGTAAAATAAAATAAAATAGTAAAATAAAATAAAATACATCATCTTTTTTTCTGAAGGGAGCCTAGTTCATAGAATTATTGGTACTGAGAATATCATTCCCCTATACCTTAAAAGATGGAATTCTGGAATAGAATTGCTCATATTTTTGAATAGCACATACATAATCTCTGTGAAGACACTGATAATCCATGATTATAGTTATTAAAATTATCTCCAGTAATGATATAGAGTGAATTACAGGTGGAGGACAAAGTAAAAGGAGATCAAGTGGTTGAGGTACTTAATTGCTATGGTGATAATGGTGATTACATAGGATGTGATGGAGGGGCAACTGCTTCTAACTGTAGTAAAGAGCTTACAAAAGAAAAAAAAAAAGAAGCTTATGGATTTAACCTCTTAACTCAAGCCATGGACAAAGAATCAGAGAGCTTCTAAGGTGGCCTTAAGGGAAACCCTTCCTTTTTAGTTACAGAGAAGGCTAGGAAAAAAGTCAGATTCAAGGTCTGAATATATGCATTTCTGGGTTGCAACAGACACACAATGAGCTCATATGCCAAATTAAAAGTGTTGGCTGGGGAAAAAATATAATTTGGAATGTTGGATGAAGACATTGGGCACACAAAAATGAATCTGAGAATTTTGAATCCTTGTATCCCTCCAGAAGCAGGTCTTCTCATAATCTGAGTGATCTAGCCTTCCTTTGAGAAAAAAAGAAAATTAAAAAAAAAATGGCGAGAGCACTTACAGCACTTAACTCATACATGAATGCCTTCTCACAGCTCTCTGGCACCACCTTCCATAACCTGTAGTACTATAGGAAGGTAAATTTCAAACAAAGAAGCAAAAGAATGCTCTGGGAAGAGATAACATATGCACTAGAAGGGCTTCAGGAACTTGTCCAATCAGATCTCAAAGGCATGGCTCACAGCAAACATACACGGATGGGGCAATATCCTTAAGATTCCATCTTTGCTATATCATCTGAAGTACCTGGGAGTGGTGTTAACTGCTACTTAGTTGGTTACTTAAAGTCTGCATGCAATAGTATATATATGTGATGAACTTTAAATGCTGGTAAAAATTTAACAATACCAGTAATAATGAACTTGAAATTATAAGTATAAAGCAAAATACGATTCACATCAGCAACAAAAGCTATAATGTCTGCAAGAATTAACTTAATAAAAATAATAAGGCCTCTTATAAGAAAAGTTTGGAATGTGAAGAAAGTACACAGAAGATAATTTGAATAAATGAAAAGCCCATGTTCTTGGATAGGATGATTAAATATTATTTGTATGTAAATTATCTCTCAGTTTAGTCTGTAATTACAATGTGATGCCACTAAAATATCCAGTTAGATTTATTGTTTAACTCAGTAAACTTAATATAAAATTTATATCAAAGAATAAAAGTCCAGGAAGAACTGAGTAAATTTATAAAAGAAAATTAAAGTTTGTGGGAGGATGTGCATAATCATAAGAGAAAGTAAGATGTGATACAAAGCTGGCATAAAATAATGAAACAAAATAGTATGGTTTTCTTAGAAGATCTGAAAAGTAGATCAATGAAACATCGTCAGTAGCAGAGACACTGACTTACATATTTGGAAGCATAACATATAATAAGGTGGTAGCAGAAATCCACGGGAGAAGAACCACAAAATCTTAAACAGTTTCGGAAATCTGGTTACTATATGGAGAATAACGACACTAGATCACTACCTAATACCACATACAGAGATGGATTCCAGATTAAATTTCTAAAATTAGAATTCTATAAAAGTAAAAGTTTTAAGGCATTACAAATGTGTAAGAGTACAATGTCTCTGTGATGTACGGTTGGTACAGACTTCAAATATAAAAATTTAAAAGCAGAAGCCATAAGGGATAGAAAGATACAGCAATATAGATAAAGGATAATGCATTTGACGAAGTGAAGTTTACTCTAGGAATACAGTGTTGGTTTAACATTCAAAAATCAAACAACATAATTCAACATTAATGGAACAAAAGAGATAAAAATATATGATCTTTTTAATAGACACAGAAAAAATTTGACAAACTTCCAACACATATTCATATGAAAAACTCTCAGTCAACTAGGATTACAAGGGACTTCCTCGATCTGAAAAATCTACAGGTAACATACTCTGTGGTGAAAATGAATGGTTCACTTCCTCAAATGAGGGAACAGAGCAAAGTTGTCTCCTCTCACCACTTGAATTTTCCATTGTACAGAAAGTGCTAATCAGTGCAACAAGCATGCCAAAGATATAAAAGGCATGCAGATTAGAAATGAGAAAGTAAAGCTGTCTATTTGTAGATGATTTGACAGTTTATGCAGAAAATCCTAGGGGATATGCCAAAATCTAATAAAAAAAATTTAGCCAGGTCTCTGGATATAAAGTCAAAATAAAAACCAGTTGGATTTCTATGTTATTCCAATGAACAAATAGAAAATAAAATTAATAAACATGATTTACCATAGCATTAAAATTAACAAGTAATTAAGGATAAATTTAATAAAATATGTGCAAAACCAGTACACGGAGAATGGTCTGACATTGCAAAAAGATATTAAAGAAGACTAAAAAATGGAGAGATATTCATGTTCTTAAATCAGAAGATTTAATATTGTTAAGAGGTAAATTTCCTCCAGATTTGTGTATATATTCAACACAATTCTAATCAAAATCTCAGCAAGATTTTGTATAAACTGACAAGCTGATTCTATAATTTATGTGCACACCAAATGGCCTCTAATAGCCAAAACAACATAAAAAAAAAAATAGAACAAAATCAGAAGACTTATACTACTTGATTTCAAGTTTATTATAGAGCTACCTTAATCAAGGGCTTGCTTTTTGCTTAAGGACTAACATATAGAGTCAGGAAAAAAATGAGTATATGACAGATAGTCCCAATGTTGAGAAGTGAAGCTGTTGAACAAATGGTCCTGAGATGCCTGGATATCCTCTGGGGAAAAAAATAAACCTTTACTTCACACTATTTATAAGAATTTGATTGAACTGTTTTTCATCAATTGAAATCTGAAAGCTAAAATTATAGAACTCCAAGAAGAAAACATAAGGAAAGTATTTATGAAGTTATAGTAGGACAATAATTTCATAGAACTATAAAATAAAAGAAAATGATAAATTTGACAATCAAAAATTTAAAATCTGTTTTCTAAAGGTAGCATTAAAATATTTAAAGGCAACCTGCAGATTGGGAAACAATATTTGCAAAACATATCTGTCAAAGAACTTTTGTGTAGAATATATAAAGAACTCTAATGATTCAATAGTAAAAAGTCAAACAATCCAGCAAAAGAAGGATTGATTGATTTGTATAAATATCGCACAAAAGAAGATAGACAGATAGTCATAAATACATGGAAAGATGCTCAGAATCATTAGTCTTCAGGGTAATTAAAATTAAAATCACCATGAGATGCCAGTATATACATACCTACTATATGTAATGAAATTTAAAAATCTAATCAAACCAAGTCTTGGCAAGGGTATAGGGAATCTAATACACTATTTGTCAGCAGGAGTATAAAATAGTACAACCACATTGGAAAACATCTTGGTAGTTTTTTATAACGGTAAACATCCATTTTTCATGTAAAAAAGGTCTTTATGAAAAGAGAAATGAAAAGTTTTTTTCACATAAAGACTTGTACAAACATGTTTAAGGTCCTTTTCATAATGATAACTGAAAACTGAAGACAACCTAAATATCCATCATCAGGTGGATGGATAAATAAATTATGGTGTACTCATGAAAAAGAAACAAACCACTGATTATTAAAACAACATAGTTGGGGCGCCTGGGTGGCGCAGTCGGTTAAGCGTCCGACTTCAGCCAGGTCACGATCTCGCGGTCCGTGAGTTCGAGCCCCGCGTCGGGCTCTGGGCTGATGGCTCAGAGCCTGGAGCCTGTTTCCGATTCTGTGTCTCCCTCTCTCTCTGCTCCTCCCCCGTTCATGCTCTGTCTCTCTCTGTCCCAAAAACAAATAAACGTTGAAAAAAAAAATTTAAAACAACATAGTTGAACCTCTTATGCTAAATGAAGTAAGTCTAGGACAGGCAGAAATATTTGAGGTGATAAAACGCACATCGGTAGGTCACCTGGAACTGGGAATGGTGAGGAGTGACTGAAAATGAGTATGAGGGGACCTTTTGAGTTTATGGACATAGTCTATGTCTTGATGTGTACATTTTTGCCAAAACTCATCACTCTATGCAACAGAATGGATGTGTTTTATCATATACAAGTTATACCTGAGTAACCTAGTTATAAAATAAAAAAAGTCATGAACAAACCATAAAGAATAAATGAGTAATTTGATGAAATTAAAATTGTTTTCCCATTCAGTGAAGAACACAATAGACAAAACATAGAGGGCAAGTAACACAATGAGGTGATATTTACAATATATGAAATTGGCCATAGATTAGGATCATGTATCTAGAACATACAAGTAGCTCCTACAAATCAATTAGAAAAAGTTAGCAACTAAAAACAAAAACAAAAATACAAAACAAAAAATAACCCCCAAAAACAAAGAAAAAAAGATCAAAGAATATGAACAGGAAATTGAGATGAAGTAATCAAAAAAACTGAAATACATATGCAAACATACTCAAATTCATTAGAAAACAGTGAAGTGTATAATAACACACAGACTATGAGATATCATTTTGCACCTACTAGAGCCAGCAGAAATTAGAGAAACTGAGTAATCCTAAGAATTAGTGATGGCACGCAGGATCCTTTCTGTACCTTTGGTGAGAAAGTAGAAGTAGAATAACGCAACCAAGCTGGAGAGGAATTGCTGGTCTGTATGGCAATTTATAGACCGAGAGAGGTAAATAACAGTATCCTGCTAAGAATATGATTTCTCATATATTCCCAAGTATATTATCAGGGTTTTTGGTCTGTGTCAAGCATGAGGAAATTAAAAACCATTAAAGTTTCTGTACGTTTTCACTCTATCATTCAATAATTTAACAAGGGCCTTTTTGGTTCCCTTTAAAGCTTTTGCCTTGAATTCAAACCTGTCTAATGTTAGGAACATTATACCTACTCTCTTTTTCTTTTTAAACTTTTATTTTATTTTATTTTATTTTATTTTATTTTATTTTATTTTAAGAACAAAAGAGAGAGAGGACACACATACCCATGAGTGGGGGAGGGGCAGGAAAAAAGGGAGAGAGAGAATCTTAAGCAGACTCCAAGCTCAGCATGAAGCCCAATGAGGGACTCCATCTCATGACTGTGACATCATGACCTGAGCTGAAATCAAGAGGCAGATGCTAAACTGACTGAGTCACCCAGGCGCCCCCTTGTTGTCTCTTTCTTTGTATTGGTCTGGTTTGCCTTGGCTAATATTTTGTTATCAGTTTCAAACCACTTTGTTGTAGGTGTTTCTTTTTCATTCAGTAGTGGTTTATGTTGTATTCTATGACCCAAACCAACAGTTTCTATCAATCAGTATATTTAACCCCCTTAGCTGTTTACTTTTAGTGAGGATGACTGATCTGTTTGACCATCGATCTGTCACTTACGAAATCTATTTCAACATTTTTAATTCTGTTTTCATTTATTCTTTGGTGTGTGTGCCCAAATGGAAATGGCAATGTTCTTCTGAGGGATACAAAGGGTGACTTGAAAAGAAACAAAGGCACTACTGGGTAGAATTTCTCATGGTCATAAGCATGGAAATTCTTTGAAGTTCAATTAAAAACTAACAGAATCCTAGTAAAAATAAAAGGTGATTTTTTTAAAAATAAAATAGAGTTTTAGTTCATATGGAAACATGAAAAAAACCACGGACATATCTGAAAAGATCTCCCATGAAATAAGAGTAATACTTGAAAGGCATGTATTTTGCCCTAGACCATATTTCTCAGTCCCCTAGTTCTGCTCTCCAGAGGCAACCAATTTAAGGTGTGTGTGTGTGTGTGTGTGTGTGTGTGTGTGTGTGTGTGTGTGTGTTATATTTCTAATAAGCTTCCAGTCTCAAAGAACATTTACTGGGGCGCCTGGGTGGCTCAGTTGGTCAAGTGTCTGACTCTTGATTTCAGCTCAGGTCATGATCTCATGGTTGTGAGATTGAGCTCTGCATTGAGCTCCATGCTGAGCATGGACACTTCTTAAGATTTCCCCCCCAGCCCTCTCTCTCTCTCTCTCTCTCTCTCTCTCTTTTTCCCATTGCCCCTCTCCCCTGCTCATGTGCTCTGTATCTCAAAAATGATATTTATTTATAATTTTTAGTTTATCATCTTTAACCATTATTAAATAATTTCCTGCTCTTACAAGTATGAATTTAGTTATCTTATACTACCTTTCTCTAGTATCTCTGTCCTCCTAAGAAAAAGACAGCCATCTATGAACTGGGAGGTGGGCTCTAACAAGACATTGAATCCTACAGTGACTTGATCTTATATTTTCTAGCCTACATAACTGTGAGAAATAAATTTTTATTGTTTATAAGCCACCCATTCTATGGCGTTTTGTTGTAGTAGCCCCAATAGACTGAGACACCACTACATCAGTTATTCTATCAATTACCATTTTTCCCAATTGCTTTTGCTTCTGAAGACCCTTGTCCTCTTGTGCTGTCCTGACCTGGATCTTCTCTAGGCCTGCCGGTGAGGCTGTCAGCCTAGGATATGTTTTGAAAGGTCTCCTGGTGGAGTCCACAATTTCCTGCTTTGTGCCATCATTTTACTGGAGTGAAGATTTTGCTTTAGGGTTTTTGTTATGTTAGCCAGATTTCACATACCAGTATTAGATGTTTTGTCTCTTGTACTATTCAATTTCTCCTGGTAACATCCTTCTAATTTTCCTGAATGAGATCATACTGATCGTGAGGTTGAGAGTCCCCCAGATGCCAGAATAAGAAAGGACTTGATCTAAGGTTCCAACATCATCATTCTATTTATTTTATTTTTTAAAGTTTATTTATTTATTTTGAGAGAGAGAGAGAGAGGCAGAGAGAGCAGGGGGGGAGAAAGAGAATCCCAAGCAGGCTCTGCACTGAGCTGAAACCAAGAATAGGACGCTTAAGTGACTGAGCTACCCAGACGCCTCCTGACATCATCATTCTAAACATCTTCCCTGATTCACTTCATTTCTGTTGAGAACAATGTTCTGTTGTTGTGCCTGGGGATAAATGTTGGGCTGCCTTTAACTCAAGGAAGGAGAACAGGTTAGAGTAGATGGTGATGGGGTGGAGGTGTCACTTGGTTCAGTTGCTTTATTCACAGAACTTTCATCAGTCCCTTTGTTGGAACCCCATGTCATACCCGCTGCCTAGCATCTGTGCCTCCACTGAGCCCAAAGGCCCTCCATGCAGGATTCCGAAAGGCCCACCATGTGCCGTGTATGCCCCAACTCCGTGTGTATTCTGCCAGTTCACATAAACTTCATATCGCTCTGATACTATTTGCTCACATGTTTCTATCCGCTTTTATCTTCCCCAAATCCCTGTATTCTTTCGTGTTTGATGCTGCCCTTTCTCATCACTATTATTGGTTTACTCCTTGTCATACATACCTCAAAGCTTACATTTCAGTATTTCAGTGGAGATTTTAGAGAACATTAAGTAAGAACTTGCTGGGTATGCAATCTTGTACTGGAAATCTATAATGTTTTATTATATGGTGAGGCAATTCCCCTCAAAATACTCTTCCTTTTCTAATTTGTCTTGGCTATTATTTCCTATTATTCATCCACATGGAGTTTAGAATCATTTTGTCAAGTTCAAAGAAAAAAAATCCAATTGGAATTTTAATTGGAAATGTATTAAATTGATTAACTTGGGAATGATTGCTTTTTATTTTTAATTAAATTTCCAAGCACTGTTTTTTAGCTTTGCTAATTATAAATTTCTAAATTTATCGCATTTTTGTCAGAACCTGGTCTCCGCAATTTCTTCTTTTGCAAAGCAGTGTAGTAGTAAACGTATTGTCCTTGGCAATACCTGGCCTAATGCTTCTCAACATACAGGGTCCTGGACCAACAGCATCAGCATAAAGTGGGAGCCATTGGAAATACAAATTAAAGGTTAACAACCCAGACCTACCGAATCAGAAATCTGGGTGTGGGGCTCAGCAAATCCAAACCCAAATAGACTCTGGTGCATGCTGAAGTTTGAGAACCACTGAGTTTAACATCTGACTCGTTATGCAACCTTGAGAGAAATACTTAGCTTAAGTCAAAATACCTTCGTGTGTAAAGTCAAGATATGACTGCATTAACTTTATAGCGCGGTGACTAGGAATAAATGAACTAATACATATGAAATATTGAACATATGTCCTGGCATGTTGTGAAAGCAGAATTGATTAATAGTGATCATCATTTACTATATTATCATAATCATATTTCTATGCAATACAAATCTGAAATTTTCTCTGTCATGAACACTTTTGGCAAACATTCAATGTGAGCTGTAAAAGTGATTATGTTTTCCTTTCTTTGTTTATGAAATCTTTGCTGTCTTCATCAAAACAGATGTTATAATTTTTAGATCTTTTGTACACTGATTTCTATTTATTAGTTATTTTGCCCATTGGGTCTATACATTTTGTTAAACTTTCCTCAAACTGTTGCATTTGTATAAAATATTTCTTGCAGTTTGAAGATTTGATTGATCCGTATTAATGCCCTATGATACTGCACATAAATGCCTTTTAGTGTATCTTTATTGTGAATTGAATTTGTATTATTATGAAATAATCCTTTGGTTTTGGGGTTTCATTTAATATCATTGCCCTTGTGTTAACTCTGTTTTAATTTACTTAATGCATGTTCACCTGTTAGTTTAATTTCAAGTATTTTCTTATATTTTTAACACTGAAGTGTATTTTATAAGCATCATATAGTTGTTTATGTTTACCAGGTGATCTATCTATTATCATCACCTGCCCTTGTATTTTTTTTAACTTTTGCTATAGTCATTATGCTTTCTCTTTTCATATGTGCATATTTTGGTTGGTTTTATTCATGACTAGTGGTTACTTTTACACTTTTCAAAACTATTAGTTTTTCAACATTATTAAAGAAATTACCTTTATGATGACCTCCCATTTAGAGGTTATGAATATATATATTCATATAAATATATATGAATATAAATATATATGGATATAAATATATATTCATTTATGTATTCATATGAATATATATTTATATAAATATATATATGGATATCCATATATATATTTAAATGTTTATTTTTGAGACTGTGAGTGGGGAAGGGGTGGGGAGAGAGGGAGACACAGAATTGGAAGCCAGCTCCAGGCTCTGAGACGTCAGAACAGAGCTTAATGTGGGGCTGGAACTCACAGACCCCAAGATCATGACCTGAGCAGAAGACAGACAGACAATCGATTGAACCACCCAGGCGCCCCTGAAAAAATATTTTTAATGTTCTCATGCCGTCATATTTAGTATATAATTTTTACACTGCTATTGGATAAATCTTGTACTCCCTCAATTTATATATTAAGGCCCTAACCCTTAATGTGACTATATTTGGAGATAAGACATTTAAGAAATAATTAAGGTTAGGGAAGCCTGGGTAGCCCAGTCAGTTAAGCTTCCAACTCTTGGTTTCATCTCAGGTCATGATCTCATGGTTTGTCAGTTCAAAACTCACATTGGGCTCTGCACTGATGGTGTGGAGCCTGCTTAGGATTCTCTCTCTCCCTCTCTCTCTGCCCTTCCCCTGCTTGTGCTCTCTCTCTTTCTCTCAAAATAAATAAATAAACTTTAAAAAATTAAAAAAAACACAATTAAGGTTCAATGAGGTCATAGGACACAATAGGATTGGTGGCCTTATAAGAGGAAGAGAAAGAGAGATCCCTGTCTCCATGTGCATGCACCAAAGGAAAGCCATGGGAGCACACAGTGAGAGTGCAGCCAGCTGCAAGCCAGGAAGAGAGCCATCACTAGAAAAGACCTGGCTGGCACCCTCATCTCAGACTTTCAACTTCCAGATCTGTGAGAAGGACACATATCTGTTGTTTAAGCCACCAAATCTATGGTATTTCGTTATGGCAGCCTGAGAAGATGAATAGATACACCAATCATTATTAATTATCTTTTGTGTGTTGTGTACCTTGTTTCTAGGGAAGTTGTTGATATTTGGACTCTGTTTTATAATTGTTTATAATCCTTGACTTAATTTCATTTCAATGGCTTTATCATTAGTATTAGGGTTCTGTAGAGAAATACAACCAATAGGGTAGCCTACAGATGCAGATATACACATTAACATAGATATGTAGAAATATAAAAACAGATTTAATATGAGGGGTTGGCTCATGTGGTTATGGGGGCTGAGAAGTCCCATGATCTGTTGTCTGCAAGCTACAGTCCCAAGAAAGCCAGTGGTGTTGTTCCAATCAAACCTGAGAGCCTGAGAACGAATAGCACCAACGTCTAAGGGCAGGAGAAGATAAATGTTCCAGCTCAAGCAAAGAGAAAATCCACCTTCCTGCCTTTTTATTCTATTCAGGCCTTCAATGGAGTGGATGTTGTGCACTTACATGGATGACAGTGACCTTCACTCAGTCGGCAGATTCAAATGTTAATCTTTTCTGGAAACAACCTCACAGACACACCCAGAAATAATATCTGGAAATCCTTCAGCCCAGTCAAGCTGACACATAAAATTAACCATCATAGCATTATTTCCTCTTTTTTTTTCCTTTCTCTTTTCTCAATTATCATTGTAAGTTGTATTATATCTCCAAGTTATTTTTTTCCCCTTTAGGAGGGTATATGAATATCTGAGAAGATCCTCATAAGTGAAAGACAACTTGGGCAAGTATAAAATTCTTGTTTTTCAAATTTTCTCCTCAAACCTACGTTGCACATTTATACCCCTGACCCCTCAGCATTCTGCTTTGCACATGTGAGTTTGGGAGGCAACATAAATTTCATTCCTTTGAAAATTGCCTGATTACTTTTTCAGTTTCATACTTTCAGTTTTGTAATTCCCATTAAAATTGTCAGATGTGGATCTAAATGTGGTTTCCCTTTCATTGATTTTGCCCTAAAACCTGTGGATCTTTCAGTTTGTACATACTTTCTGGAACTACAGAAAGACATCTCCCAGTACGTCTTTGATATTTTCCTCTGCTTTCATTGTTCTTTTCTCTTCTTTAGAAACACTTTTTACCTGCATATTTCTCACCCATTTTGGATTCTCTAGAGTTATAATCTATTTTAGGACTTTGGTCTTTGATATCTGTGATAGTTTCTCAAGTTTTTCTTCCAAGTCAATGATTGGATTTCTTGTCATTTAAGATAAATTATTTTATTTACATGATCCACCAAGCTTTTGAATTTTATTGTTTTCCTCATGTGTCTTAATTATCTTATCAATGTTTCTTTCATTTTGTTTTGTAGAATTTGTACCTTAGCCTGGCAGGCTTCCCCTGGTGAACCTCTGCCTAAGACGCGTTTTTACATCTGATTGAGAAAGCCAATATCTGGATTCCATAAGAGATCATTTCCAGAGGTTTTGCATCTACGTCCCTTTCCCTTTTTCTATTTTTTTTCACTGTTTGCTCATCTTTGAACAGTTGGGGTGTAGCCACATATTTTAGAGGTAGCTATAAATATACATTGTTTCAGATTTCTCTTGGCTTACTCTGAACATTTCCTACCCCAGTTTCTACTTTCGATCAGGCACTTTACTGCAGATTTCTGCTACAGAATCTGAATGTGCTCCCACCCATGATGGTTTAGTGATATTCCAAATTGGAAGGCTGATTTAAAAAAATGGGATTGGAAATGTACGCATTAATCCAGGTTCTTCTGACATTTCCCCTGACTCAGTCCCCTGTGACATGTGATTTTCTACTTATGGAGAACATTATTCCTCATGCTAAAATGTGCACACATAAAATGCTTAAATGTGGTCTAAGAATTTCTGACTGCCAAGTGGAAATAAAAATTGAGGGGTGGGAGGCAGTGTCCTGAATGCCTGAAAAATCAGGACCTGTGCTGAAAAGCACCAATTATGCAGTTCTCTCTCTTTTCATCAGAGTGTTGGCCCTATAAAGGCTGAAGGATGAGGTGACTTCCTGTCTTTATACAGGTGATTTTTCTTTCACAATTTAAAGCTTGCCATGCCCTGAGGTGAAGTCTGGGCAGGTTTTCCCTGATGTCAACATTTTAAAAGGGAAAAGTGGGGTCCAGAGAGGTCACCTAGCATCATCAAGGTCACACAGCTAACGGTAGAATTGAGGGAGAACATCAGGTCTTTAGTCTCAGCACACTCTTCCTTAGCAGAACACCATGCTGTCTTTCTTCGGACAAGTTTGTTCACTGATAATTCTAAGGAAATCTGATGATCTGAGGATTTCCCAACAGCACTGAAGAGCATTTACTTTGGAAGAAAATAACATATAACATTCCCGTCCTGAATCTTATATAAAATAGCAGCATGATTCAATTAATGATTTCCCACATGTCATTTATCAACTGAAACTTCATTGCAGTGGATGTTTACCTCCTCCTAATGCCTTCTGTAATTATACTACCTCATGTAAGTTTCTCCTATTCTGACCTCTTTTTATCCATATTGTTTTTACTCTTCATTACATTCCACTGTTGGCTTTGGGTTCTTTCTTGGACCTTGTCTCCCAAATGGCACCCAACATTCTTGTTGGCAAAGACCGTGTTTTATCCACTTCTTCTCCCATGCCATTTAGCATAAAACTAGGTTCACAGGAAGTGTTTATAAGTAGCCTAGTCTAGGTACAATGCTAAAATAGCACATTTCTCAGGAGACTACTTACAGGAAAATTAAAATTTAATTAATTATCTAATAGTATCTGCATTTCTTTTAAGCAGGAACAAAATAGCTTTCGTTTACCTTTTTTGTTTCCTCCCTTACATAGGCAGTTCTTCATGGATATTAAGATGTCTTGTTCAGCAAACATTTCATGAGGGTTTCCTATATGCTGGGCACTATGCCACCCCTTTGGGAAAAATAAATGAAGAAAATACAGTCTCTGTTGCAAACACTCACTGTCCGATGAGCAAAACAGACATGTATGTAAATTACCTCAGTCAAAGGTGGGAAATGCTCCAATAAAGTTATTCACTAGAGGAGAAGGCGTCAACTAATTTACCTTGAGGGAGTGTCAAGCTCTCTAGCTCCTTCTTTTCAGAATAAAATCCAGCAGGAGACCCCAATTCCAAAGTACCAATAAAACCATAGTTCTCTAGGGACCTGAATATATTGAACAAACCTCACCTAATCCTGTCAATGGTGCTATTTGGGATTCTGAGGGCACTGGGATCTCAAAAGGACACCAGTAGACCATGACCAACAATAAGAAATAATGAACATTTTTACAATGATGAAAAAATAAATCCCTTTCCTGTGTCCTTCTAAATTTACTTTGACTAGCTATTGAACAGGCATTTCATAGATTCAATACATCACAACATATTAAGTGCTGCTCAGCTCCTGCCATTTCTGCTGCCCTGCTGTGGACCGTCTCTTTCTGTTTGCATCTTGCCCATCCTCTGTGCATATAAACTAAGCATCTCCATTTCTGCTCTCAAAGTGTACCATGCCATACAACCGAGATTTCAAGAACAAATATCAACAGTGGCAAAGCCAAACATATCTTGTCAAGAGAGTGCCACTGCAGTGTAAAGATTGATTTGTCGAGGGAGGTCTTGCATATAAGTAGATGTGAAGGCAAGGACTGAGGTTAACAAGTTTCCACTGAGGGAGTTTATTTATAACAAAATAACAAAAGGACAGTTGTGCCTCTGCCAATTCCTTTCCATCTCTTCCTGTATCCATCACCACAGCGGTTTTATTCATACCACCCATCAGCCTCTTCCGCACAAATCCAGGTAAAGCTCTGGACAAAAAGTTTGCTCTCAGGACTTATATATGATCACTTCAAGCCAGTCATCACTATTTGGAGATGCTCTCTGTGCCCAGCTCAGTGCTTAGATGCACAGAAGGAATAAGAGAATGAGTAGACTGAACTTGACATGTGAGGTGTTCACAGAGATCAGAACCACAGACATCACACAAAAGAAAGTGAGTGATCAAAAGTTAGTTGCATAAATTCTAAAAAAGATTTTTTATGTTTATTTATTTTAGAGACAGAGACATAGAGCACAAGCAGAGGAGAGGCAGAGAGAGCCGGAGACAGAATCTGAAGCAGGCTGCAGGGTCTGAGCTGTCAGCACAGAGCCCGATGTGGGTCGCAAACCCACAAACCATGAGATCATGACCTGAACCGAAGTCAGACACTCAACCGACAGAACCACCCAGGTGTCCCAGTCGCATAAATTCTAAACACTGAGTGTTGGAGGTCAGAGAACAGAGACATTATTTTAGCCTAAAGCATTCTGGCACAGCTCAATAGAAGAGGTGATGACTGAGTTGGTACTTGAGGAAGGGGTAAATTGGGAGCAGATTGTGGTCAGTCACATGGTTACACATGGATGGTAACTGTGTCATCATCTTCCATTTCAGTAGACTGACAGAATCAGTGCCAGGGCCAGATGGCTGGAGGCACAGAGGGAGTAGGCAAACACGGAAATTTGGGTACCCACACACTCAGCAAATATTTATTTCATAACCTGGGAACTAGGGACCCAGTATTGTAAAGGATCTAGTTTCTATCCAAAAGAAGCTGACATCTTAGAGGAGAATACAGATAGTGATAATCACTTAGGCAATTATAAGAGATCATGAAAAGTATAATGTCATGGGGGCACAAAGGAGGGACATCTAACTTGGACTTGGACAATAGGGAAGGATTTCCTCAGGAGTTAATATCTGAGCTGAGAGTGTGGGGAATAGGAAGAAAAGCTACACTGATTCAATACTTCTGGCTTCTAGAGGCCAAAACCCCCAATTCTGCAATTACACACTTTGTCTTGCATACACTGTTCTTAGGAAGCTCCTCTTCTAAAATTACTCTCTTCAAAATGGCAGCAGGTCATGACCAGGTCTAGAATCAGCCTGGTCCCCCCCTATTTTTCTTCACCTAAAGATTGATGTCAGTTATGGCCAACTAACTCAAAAATCTGTCCTTGGACATAAGCGGAATGAGGGAAATATGTGGAGAGCATATTTCCCAGTCATGGATTTTGTTTTATTTTTATTTTAAAGTTTATTTATTTTGAGAGAGAGGGAGAAAGAGAGAGAGAGAGGAGGGGCAGAGAGAAGGGGAGAGAAGATCCTAAGCAGGCTCTGCACTGTCAGAGGGGAGCCTGACATGGGCTCAAACTCCATGACCTGAGTCCAAACCAAGAGTCAGACACTTAACTGACTGAGGCACCCAGGTGACCCTATTTCCCAGTCATGAATTTTAGATAGCATAGTGGAAGAGAACAAACTAAGGTATAAACTGTTGCAGAATTGCCCTTTGGGCATTGCCCTAGGACATGCTCCCACCCTCCTCCTCATCTCCAGCTCAGTTTTTCCCAATCTGGGAGGTACCAGCATTGCCTTTTATTTATTTATTTATTTATTTATTTATTTATTTATTTCTTCTTTTTTTTTTTTTTTTTAAACCCTCTCCCCCGCCCCCCATCAACCCTCAGTTTGTTCTCTGTATTTAAGAGTCTCTTCTGGTTTGACTCCCTCCCTCTCTGTGGGTAACTATATTATCTGCTTCCCTCCCTTCATGGTCGTCTGTTAAGTTTCTCAAGTTCCACATAATGGTGAAAACATATCATACCTGTCTTTGATTTATTTCACTTAGCATAATACCCTCCAATCCCAGCATTGCCTTTTAAATTCTGCTTCCTCTAAAGAACCAACTCATGGCCCTTATCCTTCCTCCAGCTCCAACCTCCTCCAGCTCTACTCTGCACCAACATGTCTGGCTTCCCCAAGGCTAGGCCTTGTTTCTTCTACTGACTTACTGAAGCACCCAAAACTCGGTTCTGACCACAGTTTGCCCACCTGGAATCTTATGCTGTCTTCTGGACCAGCAATGCCATCCTGCAGTGCTTTCTTCATATCTGATAACTTCCGGTGTTTGGAATGGCCATCATTAATGACTCGAAAAGTGAAGAATTAATTGGTGAAACAGCATGTTTTAGAGGGTTTTTTTTCCCTTAAGGTTTTTAGCATTTACTGACACCCAAAGAGATTAAACCACACTGGATGATAGGAAGCTCATGATGAAGAAAAGAATGGATCTATGGAAAGCATTCAAGTGAAATTTAGCCAAAAATTTAGAGAAGAGAATGGTAATTTTTTAAAAACTGTGTGCATATATATGTATATATATATATATATATATATATATATATATATATATACATGATATATTACAAATCATATATTAAGTCCAGTTGACCAGTCGCCATTGTGGAAATATCTATCATACATAAAGAACATTTCCCCGAAATGTGTTAAAAATAAATACTTAAACATATTTTCAAAAATAGTTTAATGATTTTGATGATTCTGTTAAAACATGTTTTGTTTCTTTTTTTTCAATTTTTTATTTTTATTCTTTTTTGAGAGAGAGAGAGAGAGACAGTGTGTGAGTGGGGGAGGGGCAGAGAGACAGAGACAGAATCTGAAGCAGGCTCCAGACTCTGAGGTGTCAGCACAGAGCCCAATGTGGAACTCCAACCCATGAACCGTGAAATCATGACCTAAGCCGAAGTCAGAGGCTTAGCCGACTGAGCCACCCAGGTGCCCCTAAAACATGTTTTATTTCTTTGATTTCTTAAACAGAATATACAAAATATTTATCAAAGCAATGATTGTGCTCTATTTCATACAGTTTGCAATTTGCTTCTGAAATTAATGACCCAAGAGCTGTGCCTTTGGAGTTCTTGTGCAAATTTTTAATTTTTTTTTTTTTTTTTTTTTTTTTTTTTTACTCTGAGGTTATTGGCAGCACCTTCTGCTTTGGGTGTGATTTCACTGAGCTGTCTTTTCCCTTCAGTACGATGATCTTCATCTGCTTTGGACTTGGAGAGTTAAATGTTGCCATTTGTAAGTGTCAGTGGGTCATGATGACCATGCTTAGGAGGTAAGATTTGATACCTGATTCCAGAAATTTCTATTTAAGCCAATAAGCCACCTTTCTGTTTAATAATGGATTTTTATTTCTGTTTTAAAGTTCTAGGGTGCCAGAAGATTGACATCAGAACAATGGGTCATTACTATTTTCAATGTTATAACATGAAGATTTATAGATTTACAAGAGATACAAAGTTATAAAATCTGGAGCCAAAAGGGACCTAAATCTTTTTTTTTTTTAATTTTTTAATGTTTAATTTATTTTTGAGAGCAAGAGAGAGATGGAGTGTGAGTGGGGGGTGCAGAGAGAGGGAGAAACAGAAAATGAAGCAGGCTCCAGTCTCTGAGCTGTCAGTACAGAGCCCGACACAGGGCTCGAACCCACAAACTATGAGATCATGACCTGAGCCAAAGTCTGACGCTCAACCGACTGAGCCAACCAGGCACCACCAAAAGGGATGTAAATCTTAAAGGAGTCACCCATCTTCTTAGAGTTCAATTATCCCCAGCATATAAAATGAAAATGAAACAGAAGCCAACAGTGATTTAGTGACAGGGTTGTGTGAAATGTATAGAGAATAAAACTCTAAGTTGCCTTTAAAAAAAATCTATTTATTTTTGAGAGTGATAGAGGCAGTGTGAGCAGGGGAGGGGCAGAGAGAGAGGGAGAGAGAGAAAATCCCAAGCAGGCTCCACTCTGTCAGCACAGCACTTGACGTGGGGCTCAAATTCATAAACTGTGAGATCATGACCTGAGCCAAAATCAACAGTTGGTTGCTTAACTGAGCCACCAGGTACCCCTTAAGTTGCTTTTTCAAATAACTATCCATTTTCCATTCTGAGCCTTGTGGACTGATGAGCAAATTTAGTTTTGACAGTGGGGCCATTTGGGCTGTGTTTATCTTTTCCAAGGTTCTGAAAATGATTGTTTCAACAGAAGCAATGCCAAGCAAGAGAAGGTGATCTAAATCTGTATTTGGTTGTAAAAGTATTAGAGTGTAATTCATTTGGGGCAAATCTGGAGCTAGTTAGAGCTCAACATAAGCAGGTACAGAAACATCTTGTTCTCCCATTAATGAACTTTTGGAGTACAAGATTACTATACATGAGTTCACTAGTACATAGAGACTTTAGTCCATGAGAAAGTTCAGCTTTTGAGTTAAAGCTAATTCTGGATAATATCTCACTTACTCTTGCTGATAACCACCCATACTCCACAAGTCATCACAAGTTTTCAAAAAGAAAGGGTGGGGAGGGAGAAAAAGAGAGGAAGACATGGATTTTGATGTTTGAGACCACTTCCTTAGTTTCATATTGGACTGAGATCTCTTCCTTCCTACCTACCTTTCATTTTTAAAAACCATCCAATGAACACAGAACACTGTTAGATACTAAGATTATTGCCCTGGACAAAACACACATCATCCTGCCCTCATAGAGCTTACCATCGAGTTCACTTCCTTCTCATTCCACCACTGAAATTCTGCCTATAGCTTACTGTCACCTTGCTGAGAAATTTTCACAGGAAATTCCAAAATATCAGGAAAGCAGAAATATAAGTAGATTATTGCCACTGAATTTGATGCCTTTTTTTAACTTTTAACTTTTTTTTTTTCACAATCTCTTGATCACCTGCATTTACTGACAAGCTACTTTTGGGGGAAAGGGCATAGGAACAGATGAATTCATATTATTTCCCTTAGACAGTTCCAAATCTCCCAAGGGTGAAGAGATTCTTCCACATGATATAGATCATAAACCAAAGGCAGAATTTCCATATGACTTTATTACCTTAGTAGGCCCCATATTACCTTATTAGGCCCCAGTTCTTTGCTTTTTATTATTCATGCATGCATTCATTCATGCAATCACTCAAAGAACATGAATTAAACACCCATTAAAGACAAAGTACTTATATGCATAAGATGTTTTGAATGATAGGAACCAAGTCAAAGGCAGCACTGAAGAGACCCTACAGTCTTCATAAACTACTTTCAGACATTTTACAACAAAAGGCCTGGCCTATGTCACTTGCCCAGGAGGCCCTAACTTCCATCAGGCCAGGTTTTACTTAAATTTTAACTTGAGTTAGCAATTTTCTTTATCTCCTCCTTTACCACATACCACGTCCTCCCCTCCACCCCTGAAATAAAACATATATAGAATCTCTCAGGTCAAGTACAGACACCAAGAAGCGCACATTTGGGTAATTCCTGATCCTGTTCTTGGGTCTGGTAGTCATGAATAGTTTCTCAGGAACCAATGGGAACCTGTATTTTCATCATTTTCATCTCCTATCATCATAAATAGTTCCAGAAATGCTTAAGAGAGACATAGCAAGGTTTAAGTTTTGTGATTTTTTTTCTTAGCTTGCTAATTTTTACAACTAAAATAAAATGAAGTCTGAGCAAAGTTTATACTGATTTTTTTCAAACAGTATTATCACCCTTATACATCCTAATTTTTCAATTCTAATTGGACACAAATAAGTCAACAATTAAGCTTTCATTTTTAACTTTTTAAATGTTTATTTATTTTTTGAGATGGGGGGAAGGGCAGAGAAAGATGGAGACACAGAATCCAAAGCAGGCTCCAGGTTCTGAGCTGTCAGCATAGAGCCTGATGTCAGGCTCGAACCCATGAGCCATGTGATCATGACCTGAGCTGAAGTTGGATGGTTAATCGACTGAGCCACCCAGGCACCCCAACAATGAAGCTTTCTGACAACTTTTCTACCTTCTTACGAGACTGGAAAAATAACTACTGCCTTTCTCTTTTTCTTCTCACAGACCCCTCTCCATGGAAAGACTTGCAACCAGTTATATGCTTCAGGCCTCCTGACTTTGTCTGGGACCTGCCGGTCTCTTGGATTGGTCATCAGGGCAATGGGCTTTCATCTGATTTCTTTTCCCCTATAGGATGTTCTTTTCCCTATAGAGGGAAGAACCCCGCTTTGGCCTCTCCATTCATAATAGATGGCTAATGAGGTCTAGGCATGCCTATGGACACAGCTGTCTCCAATTAATGGTGATTGGAATACTAATTTCCATTTGGGTCCTCAAGCTATTGCCATTTCTTTCAACACAGTTTACCAGAAACTGTTTATTAATCACTGTTTCCAAATGACTAATGATGCTGGTGATTTTAGTCTTGTTTTGGCTAATGATTCTTGTGTTTATTCTCCAGTAGATTAAAACTTGAGGGAGGGTGGTGTAATTGTTACCTCTAAGTTCTAACTCTCAGATACAGTCAAATCTAAAATAACCATTACCTTAAGTTAATGCCTTTTTTTTTTGTACTTGGCTTTTAAAGGGACATAATTTACCCCAGAAAACCTGAAAGGCAGATTTGTTAAAATAAAAAAAATACTCTGTATTTAGTTTAATTTCTTATCTCTCTGAGCTGAGATCAAGGAGGGGTGTCAGTGGTTTGATGGTAAAACAAAAGAAAGAAAATTCTGTATTCACCTTAAAAATTGGGAGAGTAAATTGACTAATGAAATGCAATAGGGTCTCTGGGTAGTGTTGAAGGCCTATCAGAAGTGTGTATCTTATATTTAAAGGGAAGCCAGTTATTAAGAAGTTGATATGAATCTTGCTAGTAACTACAATGCACTTTCCTCTGTTCCCTTTCTCTTTCTTGAGGCTATAACCAGTCTTCTGAATTCTACTTTTAACTTCTACCTGTGGGGTATACCTGTGTTTTGTGTATATATGTTGTCACTACATACATATGTAGCCCTAAACTAAATATTGCTTAATTTGCTTGGCTTTGAGTTTTATTTTTTTTTTAATTTTTTTTTTATTTTTTAATTTTTTTTTTCAACGTTTATTTATTTTTTGGAGGACAGAGAGAGACAGAGCATGAATGGGGGAGGGGCAGAGAGAGAGGGAGACACAGAATCGGAAACAGGCTCCAGGCTCTGAGCCATCAGCCCAGAGCCTGACGCGGGGCTCGAACTCACGTACCGCGAGATCGTGACCTGGCTGAAGTCGGACGCTTAACCGACTGCGCCACCCAGGCGCCCCAACTTGGCTTTGAGTTTTAAAACATATTGAATGAGTTCTTCTGTGACTTAATTTTGTTCTATATTATATTTATTAGCTACATCCATGGTATTGTTTAGAGATGTAATGCATTTATTTCCACTTACTGTATAGCTGTTGGTTTTGCTATTACAAAAATGCTGTGTGGCCATTCTCATGCATATCTCTTGGTATGTGTGTAATTTCTCTGAGTTACTCACCTAAGAAGGAAATTGTTTGCTCATAGAGTAGACACAACTTTAAAGATAATGCCAAGTTGTTTCCCAAATTGGTAGTAGAAATTTATACTCCCTCTAGCAATAGTTTTCTAGAACAATTTCAGTTGCTTAGATATAGGCACTAAAAAGGCAGAAGTATAGGTTTAGCCAGATTGAGCATTTGCCCAATGAATATGATAACAGGGGAAAGGGAATTAAGATTTTATTAAAGGAGTGATCACAATAAAGTTCCATGGAAGCTAAGCTGGATAGAGTATAAAGTAAAGATCTGAGTGCAAGATGTGTAAGATAGGAACGATATGGAATCCATGAATTACAGGTCTCTTAGCTGCACTAGAGAAGTAGGTGGTCTAGGTACTTCTACCCTTGCACAGAGAGCCAAATACAAATCATAAAAGCCTTCAGACAAAGGGAGAACAGGGTTTGTGGATAGCATTGGGAAGAGGGAGAAAAAAACTCCTTGGACCTGTTCAGATACATATTTTTACTCTTTCATCAAAAACTGCTTTGAAGAAGTACAAAAACAGTGAAATCTAATGAATTAAACTTTGGCATTCAAGTGTATTTGAATGGTTCTAGACCACAGTGTGTGTATGTGTAGGGGGGAGGGGTGTCATTATGAGTATAAACCCATTAAGAATACATAACTATGCACGTGAAACAAGAACAACAACAACATCAAAACAAAAACAAAAACAGAGAGTGTTTAAGTAGATTGAGGAAAGTCAGTCATCTCACAGACTGATAAATCAAAATGCAAAATCGGGCCCATCAGCTCTGCTACAAAGGGTCCTATGAAGTTGTATGCCTGGAGTTGTGACTCTTAAGCATTTTTGGATAGGCTTTTGGGGGGAAGTTTCAGAATTTCATTGTTTTGTGTTCCTCTGTAGTCTGTCTCTTGAGAACAAGCACAATCTTCCATAAATTCTCCAATTTACATGCCATTTCAGGAAGCCCCAGAGTCTCAGAAGCTCCATCTTGGCATCTCATCTGGGCTCAGGGCAGAGGCACCACATAGGGAGCTATGTAAGTTCTGTACTGTAGGGAGGACCCAGGCTGGGGAGAAAGGAGAAACAGAAGTCTTGTTGACTCTCCCACTCACCAAGCTGCGTGCTGATGAGCAACTGTGTTCAAAGATGGAGAAAGGAGCCTGAAGAAGATACTTGTTTTGTAATTCTCAAAAATATGTGCTTGGGGGCAAACCCAGGTTATATATCTTATTATAGATGGTCTCAGTAGTTAACTGAATCATTCCACATTAGCTTCCTTTTCAATAACTTCCTCATTACAAAATGAACAGATACAGGGGTGCCTGAGTGGCTCAGTCGGTTAAGTGCCAACTCTTGATTTTGGCTCAGGTAGTGATCTCAAGGTTGTGAGATCGAACTCCTCCCTCTCCCACTGCCTCTCCCCTGCTTGGGGGTGAGCACTCCGTCTCAAAAATAAATTTTAAAAAAGTTAACAAATACAAGCCCCCCTTTAAAAATGTTTATTTATTTTGAGAGAGAGAGAGACACAGAGAGAGAGAGAGAGAGAGAGCATGAACAGGGGGAGGGGGAGAATGAGAGGGAAACACAGAATCTGAAGCAGGATCCAGGCTCTGAGCTGTCAGCACAGAGCCCGACTCTGGGTTCAAACTCACAAATCATGAGATCATGACCTGAGCCGAAATGAAGAGTCAGATGCTTAACCAACTGAGCCACCCAGGTGCTCCCAATACAAGTCCCCTTTGTCAACTATATTGTCCTCCTTGGCTGTGTTTGCTAGTGCCTGGAGGGCATGAATACTTGTATCTTCCCTAGCACACTGCAGTGTTGTTCTACAGTAAGATAATCAATATTTGATGTTTGATTGATTACTGATGGGTAAAAGAATTTAAAAATATAAGCGATTGTTTAACAGAGTGTAGAGGTACCAATGTTCTGTATTTTATTTAAGCTTTTCCTCTGAAGAAGAGGTAGTTACAGCCCCAGGCTGAAAAGAATGAGCTGCACCCAGCTACTACATTGCATCTCTAAGGTTCCTTGCTAGGATTGAGTTGCAGGGGTTGGAAAACAGTAATTTGGAAACTAAAGAGGGCTATGACCAGCAAGTGAGGCAGACAGAATCATGCCATTGAAGAGAACCAGAAAGGTTTAATCCAGTTTCCTCCAGACACTAAAGTGCACTCTACAAGGGTTTTCTAGCGATTAAGAGTGACGGAAACAGAATCGGAGATATTCAGGGAGATAAATTAGTGGGAGAGATTTATTGATGAAGCATGTGTAGAACTAAATCTGGAAGTTAAAACAGCAGAAAATGAGGTCCAGGAGAGGAAATTGAGGGAAGAGACAGCATGTGTCAGGGGAGGGGGAGCACGTGGGGAACATGAAAAGGAGGCAGAGCTGTGGTAAGAGTCACAGTATGGAAGTGAGTTAAAACCAGAGTGATTTGAAAAACCACTCCTCTGGGACCTGGAGACATACACCTGGGTCTTGACATCAGGAATGAGATATAGATCTCATAAATAATCCTGGGGGGAATATACACCTATATATGCCTTTATCTCATTCTCTCAAGTTGAATTTCTAACATTGTAGGTGCCCAGTGAATGTCCAAATGAATGAGTAGTCACAAGATGGTCTGTTTGTAGGTTACGTGGATGTGGAAGTCAGGGTGCAGGGTTAACTCTAAGACTCTCTGCATGCTTATTCTCAAAAACTTGATGCAAGGTTTAGATTATAACAATAATGAGAAAGGAAGATCAATTATATTAGAATATACCATGTTCTAATATACTATTTCATTTTATCATTTAGTTTTTATTCAAAGCATTTTCAGCTCTTTTCAATCAGTGGAACTGACACCTTAGTGAGAGAAGTGAGGCCTGGGGTCCTGGAGAAGAGAAAAAAATGTGGACCAAACTGTGTGTCAGATAGGTGCATGACTGACTCTGCTGTGGAATTTTTGTTTCAATTATCTATTTCTGCATAAGAAGTTACTCCAAAACTTCATGGCTTAAAAAGTGTGGAGTCACTCCTGCGGTTGCAATTAGATGGCTGCTGGGACAGTAGAAAGATCCAAGATGACCTCTCTCACATTTGTGGGACCTTGGCACTAGGATTTTATCTCCATGCGTGGGTCTAATCTCTCAGTGATCCAGGTCTGCCCTCACTACAAGATGACAACACCATTCCAAGAGTGGAAGCTGTAGCTGCTTACATTCCAGATTCCACAACTCACATAAACTCATTCCATCCCATTTGACTGGACAAAACAAGTTACAGGGCTAGGCCAGGATGATGGCTGGGTAAACAGACTCTACATCTAATGGCAAGAGTTACAAAACACTATAGTCAGGATTTCCAATCTACCACAATTGTCACCTAAACACCTAAACTGTTATATTTTTAAAATACAAATATTGAAACTGATGATGCCTAATGTGTCTTCTATTTCCAAAATGAAAAAAAAAATTGAAGGTTAATTCTTTATTTACTTCTGAGGCAATAGAGATTGAGGATCTCAAACTCACTTAGGACCACATGACAGGTGAATGGTCCACGAAGCACAAGCACTCTCTTTCTCGAGAGTCTATGGCTTTGCCCCATTCTTTTCCAGCTTTATTGAGGTATATGACAAATAAAATTATCACATCCATCACCTCATGCAGTAACTTTCTTTTTTTTTTTTTTTTTTCTGTGAGAACACTTAAGTTCTACTCAGCACATTTCAATTATGTAATACAGGATTATGATTTCTGGTCACCATGTTATACATTAGGCCATCAGACCTTATTCATCTTCAAATGGAAAGTTTGTGCCCTTTTACTAACCTCTCTCCATTTTCCCCAGTCCCCAGCTACCAGGCAACCACCATTCTACTTTCTATTCACGGTTTCTACAAGTCTGATTTTTTAAAAATTTTTTCACATAAGTGATACCATGCAATATTTGTCTTTCTTTGTGTGGCTTGTTTGTTACAATCTTGACATCACCAACACAAATTTTTTTTTAATTAATATTTATTTATTTTTGAGAAAGAGAGATAGAGTGTAAGGGAGGGGCAGAGAGAGAGGAGGACACAGAATCTGAAGCAGGCTCCAGGCTCTGAGCTGTCAGCACAGAGCTCCATGTGGGGCCCGAACCCACCAACCTTGACATCATGACCTGAGCTGAAGTCGGATGCCTAACCTACTGAGCCACGCAGGAGCCCCAACACAAATGCTTTTTGATCAAAACATTGAGATCCATTAACATTCGTGTCTCCTCTTAGCTTCACTCTAGACCAACTAAAAGAGAATCTTGAAGGGTACAGCTCAAACTTTGGCATTTTCAGCAAGGACCACAGCTGACTGATATGGCTATTATTGTTTCAGAACTATCACAATAGTATTTGTTATCACAGACATAGTAAGGTGTGACCTTAGAAAAGTGATTTGCTCACACTAAGTCTCAAATTCCTCATATATAAAATCATAATAGTAATCATTTGTTAGGGTTTTTGTGACACACATGTGAACAGAAGCTTAAAAATATATGTGGCATTCAATAAATCTAGTTATTTATTATTCTTTTATGGCATTATGACTATTAATAGAAGAATAATGTGAGTTCCATAAGGGTAAGAATTGTCTCTGGTTTAAAACTATTTAGATATATCTAGCAAACAGTAGATGCTCAATAGTTATTTGTGGAGAGGACAAGTGATTGAATTAATTACTTATAAAACCACTTGACATAGTCTATCATTTAATAAGTGTTCAATACATGTTAGTCACTCATTTTTTAATAGAAAATGTTGTCCATGATATTTGTCTCAATTTTCTTTTCCTCCCTCTTTTACACATGCTGTTTTAGATGACTCTTACAATTTACCATACTTCTCGTATATAGTGCAAAACTGATATGCTATCCCTGACCTCAGGGAGTGTAAATGGCACAGAAGTGACAATAAATATATACTTGAAAAGATAAGAAGTGTTTGCTCCTTGTGAAATCATTGGATTCAATGGACAGCTCTGCGTATAACCTAATAAGTGGTCCAGTTTTGAATGATGGTAGAAAGTTCATTCACAGAGGACGTGGACCCTATAATGTCCTGGAAAGATTCAGAAAGTGAAGATAGGGAACTTGGAGGCAGCATGAGTGAAGGTTTATCTGTGAGAATGAACATGGACTTTTGGGGGAAAATGAGATGCTGTAAGGGATAGAGGCATTGAAGAAGCCAAAAGTAAGAGATGGAAGAGTAAGATGGGAGACAGCAGCTGAGCCTTACTTGTGGGGATGACATACCAGAAGTTTCTGGGGGATTTTAAGGAAGAGTTTCGTCATGAAATGTGTTGGTTGTTGTAAGGCCATTTCAAGTGTTTTCCCTGAAGGAAGGAGCCAGGCCGACTGTATCAGGCAACAGATTTCTGATTGCTCTGAGAAAATCGAGTCCAGTCTGAGGAAGTGATCTGGGCACAAGACTATAAATAGGTATCTCCTCCCTCAGGGCCCTCTCTATTCACATACCCAGATAACAGCTAGAGCTTTGCTCTTCCCATTTCTGCCATGAAGAAGGCTTCAGTTTTTGAATCCCATTCCTATCTACTTTTTGTTGCAGTTCCCAATTAGGGCTGGGGTTAGAGAACTAGGTGTCCCAGCCAGGTGTGAAACACTATGAAATTTGTAGTAATTAATGATGACTATGATAGCTATGAGCTATTAATGACATTAGAAAGAATGAGATAATGTCATCAGTACATCTTTGTAACAGTGTGAGGGGGCATGAAAGAAATAGCAATTGTCACAATGATAGCTTCTGTAATGGGGAGATGGAAGGCATTTCTGATAATAGATCAGCCAAGAAAGAAAAACTTAAAAGTGTCTGAGAAGATGTATGAATGTGGGAAGTTGTTAGCTATCTGGGCAAGTAAAAGTTAAAAAAAAGAAGAAGAAGAAGAAGTAGAGAGAGAGAGAGAAAGAGCTCCACTCAAACATCGCATCCTCTGAAAATATCCGGACTCTGAAAACTGCCAGGACTCCAAGGGGCAAGGGATGCGGTGGACGTGGGGGCTTCCCTCTTGGTCAGGATGGGGTGGGGAGCAATCAGAATTGCAGTGAACAGGACTTCCATACATCCTTACCCACCTTCACCCCAAGGGAAGGATTATGTTTGAAACCCCAATTGTGAAAACATAAAACAACTAAAGAAATAACTAATTCTGTTTAAGCAATTATAAAATGCACACGACAAATATTATAAATATTCACTGAAGGACTTTTAAAAATCCAAATAGTCATTTTGTGTTCTAGGATGAAAAGATATAGTACGGTATAAATATCTATTTTCCCAAAGTCATTTATGGATTTGATACTTCCAAACAAACCAACATTTTTAATGTTTATTAATATTTTTACTGAATTTGACAAGTAAACTCTCAAGTACATATGATAGAGAAAATGTGAAAGTATATATAACACATTTCTAAAAAAGTGTAACATGAGCAGTAAAGTACCCTTCTGAATATTTAACATACCAGAAAGCTATGACTAAAAAAATTGATAGTAATGTAAGATAGATGAATGGAAGAAAAAAAAAAAAAAAGAAAGAAGCCTACCTATAGGACTGTGGGAATTTATCTAGCTATAGCTAATATTTCAAGTAAGTATAGAACTTAATAGACTGTTGAAGGAATTGTTTGGGGATGTTTAGATAGTCATTTGGGGGAAAAATAAAATTGAGCCCCACGCTTACACCATCTATGCATAGCTTATACATAATAAGCCAAAATGTAAAAAATAACTCTATTACAGGAACATTTATAATTGTTTAATCATGTAGTAGAAAAAAAGTTTTTAAACATTGAAGGGGGAAGGCTATCTTAAGCATGTAGAAAATCCAGATGTCAAAATATATTGAGGTATTTGACACATCAAAATCTTTACAGGAGTAAAAACATAATTAATAAAATTAAGAATAAAATGAGGAATGACAAAATTATTTGTATTATATATAAAAAAGAATATTGAAAATATGTGAAGAGAAGAAAAAAGGAAAATTTGGAGAGAAAAAACAGGGGTGTTTATTTATTTATTCATTTATTTTGAGAGAGAGAGAGAGACAGTGAGTGCACGAAAGCAGGGGAGAGGGGCAGAGGGAGAGAGAGAGACAGAGAGAGAGAGAGGGAGAAAATCTTAAGCAGGCTCCATTCTCAGCATGAAACCCTATGCAGGGCTCAATCCCACAACACTGGGATCATGACCTGAGCCAAAATCAAGAGCTCAACTGTCTGAGCCACCCAGGAGCCCCAGGGGCCAATTATTTAAACAGCAAGTTCACAAAGAAGAAGTACAAATAAAAAGGAAATATGTAAAATTCTTGATTTTACATTGAATACAAAAACAAAAATTAAAAAATAAATAACCATTGAACAGGTAACATTGCAAAGCATGATAATAATCTCATGAGTGAGAATTTTAGGAAATAATTTATCTTTGCTGACAGTCGAATATGGTAAAATATTTTTGTGAGAATTTTAATTACTTTTAAAAATTAACTCAGCATAATTGACTTCTTTTTTCTAGTGTGCATTTCAATGACTTTTAACACAAATAGATTTTTTCTATTCTATTGCTGTGTACTATAACATTGTATGGACATACAGATTGGCTAATACTCTCGGTCAAGGACATCTCTAATGATTTCCCCCATTCTTTCCTAATGTTGTCAATTTCTTTCTTCTCCCTTTACTCGATCTTGCTTGAGGGTCATTAATTTTATTGATCTCTCTAAAGAACCAGCTTTTAGTTTCATTGATTTTCTGTATTGTTTTTCTGTTTTCCATGTAATTGTTCTACTGTTTATTATCATTACTTCTGCTAGTTTGGGGTTTATTTTGCTCCTTTTTCCCCCCTCAATTCATTTTATTTATTTATTTTTTTAATGTTTCAAGGTTTTATTTAAATTCTAATTAGCTAACATATAGTGTAATATTAGTTTCAGGAGTAGGATTTAGTGATTAATCACCTACATATAACACCTAGTGCTCATCAAAAGTGACCTCCTTAATACTCATCACGCCCCCTTCCCCACCTACCTTCCCTCCAGCAACCCTCAATTTGTTTTCTATAGAGTCTCTCTTACGTTTTGCCTCCCTTTGTTTTCTTTCCTCTATGTTCATCTGCTTTGTTTCTTAAATTCTACATATGAGTGAAATCATATGGTATTTGTCTTTCTCTGACTGACTTACATCACTTAGCATAATACGCTTTAGCTTCATCCACATCATTGCAAATGACAAGGTTTCATTCTTTTTTATGGCTGAGTAATATTCCATTATATGTATATACCACACATTCTTTATCCATTTGTCAGTGGATGGACATTTGGGCTCTTCCCATAATTTGGCTATTATTGATAATGCTGTCATAAACATCAGGGTGCATGTATCTCTTTGAATCAGTATTTTTGAATCCTTGGGGTAAATACTTAGTTGTGCAATTGCTAGGACATAGAATAGTTCTATTTTTAATTTTTGGAGGAACCTCTGTACTGTTTTCCAGAGTGGCTACACCAATTTGCATTCCTACTAACAGTGTAGGAGGATTCCCCTTTCTCTGCATCCTCCCCAACATCTATTGTTTCCTGTGTTTCTAATTTTAGCCATTCTGACAGGTGTGAGGTGGTAACTCACTGTGGTTTTGATTTGTATTTCTGTAATGATGAGAGATGCTATTTTACCCTTTTTATACTTTACATAGACATTTGGATGGTTGATTTGAGGCATTTCTTCTTTTCTAAGTATTTGATGTTATAAAATTTCCTCTAAGCCCTGCTTAAGCTGCATCACACTCATGCTGATATGCTGTATTTTCAGTGTTGGTCAAAAGATTTTGTAGTTTTCCTTGACACCTAGATTATTTATAACTATGTTGTTTAATTTCCAATTCTTTGGAAATTTTCACGCTTTCTGTCACTGACTTCTAATTTCATTCCATTGTAGTTGGAAAATATACTTACATATGATTTTAATTTGTTTAAACTTGTTAAGGTTTGTTTTATTACACAAAGTACAGTCAGTCGTGATGAATGTTCCACTCTTGTAATATTGTTTGGTGGAGCGGTCTGTACATGTCAATCAGTCGGTTGATGGTGTTGTTCAGCTATCCCACATCCTTGCTAACTGTTGTCTACTGGTTCTATCTATTGCTGGGAGAGGAGTGATGACTTTAATTGTCCAAAAATCAGTTAACAGTCATTTTTGCTGTTTCCATTTCTTGGCTATATTCTGGCTATAATGAATACTGCTGCTATGAATATTTGTGTTTCTGTTTCTGTGTAGGTGTATATTTTTGTTTCTTTCAGGTATGTACCTAGGAGAAGAATTGCTGGGTTATATATATAAACTCCCTCTATATAAATTTATCTAGAAATTCTATGTTTAGCATTTTAAGAAAACGTCAAACTTTTTCAAAAGTGATTGCACCATTTTACATTCTCAGTATCTAAGCATTCCATTTCCCCCACATTCTCACCAACACTTGTTATTGTCTGTTTTTTTTAATAGCTGTAATTGTGAATATGAAATGGGACATTTTGTGTTTCATCATGATATCCATTTCCCAGTTGGCTAATGATATTGAGATCTCTCCATGAGATAGGTGCATATACATTTAGGGTTGTTATGTATTCTTGGGGAATTAACTTTTCCATTATTAAGTAATATCTGTTTTGTCTCTGATAATTTCTTTTACTCTCATGTATACTTTGCCTGATATTACACAATCACTCCAGCTTTGTGTACGAGTATGCAGTGTGTGCATGACATTTACATTTTTTCCCATCATATTATTTATGTTTAAAAAATTTTTAATGTTTATTTATTTTTGAGGGAGAGAGACAGACAGAACCTGAGTGGGGGAGGGGCAGAGAGGGAGACACAGAATCTGAAGTGGGCTCCAGGCTCCATGCCATCAGCACAGAGTCTGACTTGGGGCTCAAATTCATGTACCGTGAGATCATGACCTGAGCCAAAGCCGACTGAGCCACCCATATGCCCCTCTGTTATTTTATTTTTAGTGTACCTGTGCCATTATATTTTGAGTGAGTTTCTTGCAGTTTTCCTGGCACAGCATGTAGTTGGATAGTGTGTGTGTGTGTGTGTGTGTGTGTGTGCATTACTAATCCATTCTGACAATTGCTGTCTTTCAAAAAAAATGTTTTGGTGTGTTTAGATCACTTGTATTTAATGTAATTACTGAAATGTTTGGATTTAGATCTACCATTTTATTTATTTTGTTCCTTTGTTTGTTACCTTTTTTTTTTTTTAAGGAGACTTCATGCCCAGCATGGAGCCCACTATGGGGCTTGAACTGACAACCCTGAGATCAAGGCCCAAGCTGAGCTCAAGAGTCAGACAACCAACTGACTGAGCCACTCAGACGCCCTTCATTTGTTATCTTTGCGTTCTGTTCCTCTACAGACATGACCCTTCTTTCTTTGAGATTATTTGAACATTAGTTAAAATTCTACTCTAATTTATCTGTTGTGTCTCTCATTTTATCTCTGGGCAGAGATTTTCAGTGAATGCTCTAGATGTTACAATATACATACTTAATTCTAACAGAGTTAATATTTTACCAATTCAAATGCAATATAGAAATCTCAGCCAATCATACCAATGTAGAGGTCCCTTTGCATTACACCCACTGTGTTATAGGTGCCTGCTTGGAGGTGTCTAAACTACATGAATCTATAGTTTTATGTCTTTTGACAAGTTTTGTAACTTTCAACCATAATTACTTCAAATATATTTTACATTATTATTTTATTTCTTCTCATTTTGGAACTTCAGTTACACAAATCTTAGACCTTAATTTTCTCATCTTTTTTTTTTTTTTTTCCTGAAAAAGTCTTCATTTTGCCTTGGTATTCAAAGAATTTTAGATTGATAGTTTTCAACACTTTGAACACATTGTTCCCTTGGCTTTTGACTTGCCTGATTTCTTATGTGAACTCTCTGATTATGTACTCTTTGCTCTTCTCTTAGTATATAATGTGACTTTTTTTTTTTTTGCTTTGGATGCTTTTATTTTTGTTCTTCATTTTCAGAGATTTAATTATAATGTGCCTTGGTGTGTTCTCCATTGTGTTTATCCTGATTAGATGTTGATGAGGTTATTGGGTGAATTTATAATTTTTATGTTTTTTTATAAAATTTTGAAAAAAATTGGCCATTATTTCTTCACATAAGTTCCATTTTTTCTCATTCCTCCTCAAATTCCAATTACTACTATACTAGAACTATTCATGTCACAGAAGCCAAAGATTGCTTATGTTTATTTTTTCAATTATCTTCTGTGCATTGCATTTTGGTTAATTTTTACTACCATGCCTTCAAGTTCACTGTTCTTTCTTCTGCATATTTACATCCTGCCTAGTGAAACTTTCATTTCAGATAGTATATTTTACATCTCCTCGTGTACCATCTTTATTATTTTTGGGTATTTCATCCTATTTTTTTTCTTATTTCTTTAAATGTTTATTTATTTATTTTGAGAGATAGAGAAAGAAAGAGAGAGAGAGAGAGAGAGAGAGAGAGAGAGAGAGAGAATGAGTGGGGGAGGGGCAGAGAGAGAGGGAGACACAGAATTTGAAGCAGGCTCCAGGCTCTGAGCTGTCAGCCCAGAGCCCAATGCAGGGCTTGAACCCATGAACTGCGAGATCATGACCTGAGCTGAAGTACAAGGCTTAACCCACTGAGCCACCCAGGCAGCCTTCCTTTTTTTTTCCTTCCCTAATCCATTCAGATTTTCTTTGAAATACTTGAACACAGATATCATACTGTTTTAAAGTCCTTAGACATTAATTCCACCTTAAAAAATATTTATGAAATTTCCTGCTTCTGTAGTTTTTTTCTTCCTGGTAATATGTCACATATATCTTTGGCATGCCTAATAATTTTGTATGAATATTTCCATTATGATTTTTAGATTGTTAAAAATATTAGATTATTAACTGTATGGAATTTGTTCTCTTTCTATAAAGAACTTGGCTTTTTATTTTTATTTTAGTAGATAGTTAAGGAACTAATATTTCAGTTTGCCTTTTTTTTTTTTTGAATCCTGATTTGTTAGGCTAGGTCTAGAGTAGCTTTTAACTGAGTTCCACCCCACTATTGAGGTATGGCCCTCTACTAAATGCAACAAGTGATGGTTGTCTTCTCTGGTTGAAAAATTTGTGGGGCAACTCACTTCCTGGTCTGTGTGACTTCCAGGATCCAGTTAACTTACCTGACTTGCTGCTCACAATATACAGCATATCTTATTACTCAGCAGTAGCTTATGAAAAAACATGTGGATTTCTGAAGTTATCTTTCTCCATAGTTCCCTCCTTTTAGGAATCCTGCCTGCAACTTTTGGTGACCTCAGACTTCTTGAACTTCAGTTTTTGCCCCTCAACTCAGTGACATAGCCGTGTTCTGCTTAGAAGTTATCCCCCATACCAGTGTGGAATGTTCCTCCCAGAAAAGAGTCAGAAACAAAAGCACAAATGGAGATTCATTTGTCAAAATATTTAAAAGTTATAAGTCAAGCTGACAAAATGTTAAATAAGATATATTCTATGTACTTAGCAAAAGTAGCTAAATAGAAGTCTGAAAGGTCAGTTTCAAACTTGGAATTTCAGATGCCTTGAATTTCCATCCGATCTTGCTCCTTCTTCCTTTCCTTTCACACACCTTGAGCAACCTCTTGTGTAGGCCTAAGCTCTGCAAACAAGCCTGTGGTGTGTATACCACCAGCCTAACCCGTGCACAAGGATGGAAATGGAGTGGGAGTAATGCGGTTATAAATAAAAGTGAGGCTTTCACATTTTTGTTTTCACTGTGTACTGAGTATGGTTTGCACATTTTACAAAAAGTGTTTTCATTTATTTCTTATAGAATTATATGCATACATACCCTTATGTACATATATAATAAAACTTGTCCACACATCTTTTTATGAGCTAGTCTATTGAGTCTATAACTGAAACTGCTTCATTTTTTTCCCTTCATTAGAAGCCTGATTAAAAACTTAACAATCCAAACTGATGCAAATTGTTTGCATACATATGAATGTATGTGTATGTATGTGTGTGTGTGTGTGTGTGTGTGTGTGTGAAAGAGAGAGAGAGAGAGAGAGAATTCATATAAGAATATAAATGGGCCTTTGTGACTCTTTTACAAAACTTGACTTATGGACATACTGCTTGGTGGAAAAAAAGTTAAGTTTGATGTAGACCTCTTCTTGAACCAATTTAAATAAATGCAAATACATAAATACCCAATCTTTGACTGTAATAGCCACTCAATAATATTAGGTTTCTATTTTTCCCACCCTCTTTATTTTTCATAAATCATATATATTAATGGTATTCTCCTGGAGTAATCTCTCAGTCTTTGTAGTCTAGCTTGTCAGTGACTCAAAAAGAAGATATTTCAAGCCTTTTAGGAATCAGGATGAAGACAAAGAAATCTAACCTTGGTAGTAGATGGAGCCTCAAATAAAATTGTGTGTATAGACTTTCCTTCCTTCTGTTCTGGGCTAGTGTCATGCAGGATGGGTAGCATGAAAACCAGATCATTAAAATCAGAGAGTGGCCTGTGTGATGAAAACCTAAAACAGGAAACTTAGCTAAAGACAAGTTCTCATAGAAATAACTAATTTTAATTGTTTAGCTTCCACCTGATGTCTATAGAAACAGGAATTGGGTGAGAACGGAAGGATTTTATATAGTCTCAGAATGCCCACTCTACTTTCGTCCTGGTTGACCTGGCCTGATATTTTAACATACTGTAGGTCTCCAGATAAATTTCAAGAGATTATCTCGGGTAGTAACAAAACAGCGGTGTACATTTTTCTAAGGAACTCCCCGCAGATGTGCTCCTTTCTGGGTTGAACACTGGCCTTTTCCAAGGTACAAGATGAGCAACTTTGCTTTTTTTGCCATTCTGTATAGCTTGATGACTCTCAATCTCTGACCCTCCACCCTCTCTGTGCTGATCAATGTCTGTGCTCCTTGAAGGTCAGGGCTTCTACAGACTGCCTGGATGAAGGTCTCCATGTCAGAGCCTGTTATCTGCTGCAGGGCCCCTAATGCCATTAGCAAGAAAATGAAAGAAGCTTCCAAACAACCTTCAGATCGATGCTAACGTTATAACTTCTAACAGCTGCTGCTCAGCTCCTTTATTTGTTAAGACCTCCTCCTGTGTGGAACTTTCTTGACTCAAGTTTAATTCTGTCAATTTGACAAAGATGTTTTGAGCAGATGTTTTGTATCCAGACCTGGGCAAAATCTTGGAAAAGTGAAACATAGGATAGGGTGGGTCCTTTCCCTCAAGGTAATAAGCATCCCATTGGAAAGAGAAATTGCCAAGCATTGTTGTACGGTCAAGGTGATTTGGAAAACAAAATGTAAATTTGGAAGGCGGTTTGAAGAGGGATATTTATGCTGGTGCTGCTGGGAGAAAGGATTTAAGGAAGTGGAGAGGAGAGGTAGTGTCTTCTATGTTGAAGTAATAGCCTGTGGATCACAGGGTTATTATTACGTGGGCCTATGATACAAATTACAGCACTGTTCATTGTATTGAATTTCCAGCTCCTTTCTATCAAGACTCAGCACAGGAACAACATAAAAACTCTTCTGGAGCAACTCTATATCTACTTGAGGGTGCTTCAATTCCTTGTAGTAAAGGGAGAAAGGAGAAAGTGGTAAAAAATATCTCTCATAGATGTTTCCTTCTCTTAGGAAAAACAGAGTAAAAGAAATGTGCTCCTCTTCCACCTGGCTGATGATGTTCTAAAATGGAATCTCTCCTGCATTGGTGTAAAGAATCAAAGGGCAGAGATTTTAGCAGTCTAGCTGCTCTTCTTCACCCTCCTAGGAAAACAGTTCTAGAATCGCGACTGCCAAACCTCCTTTTGAGAGTCAGGACTGATGCCTTCAAGTTCTGAGACCCTGAGAAGATGTCTGGGACAATATCAAAATAGTTGCTCATTGAAAACTCTCAACAATCTGGGCCATACTCTTATTTCTCCAATATTATCTTCTTTCCCTTTTCTATTCACATCTTCTACTACTGACATACTCATGGTCAAAATATCTTTTGTGTATACCAGAGGCTTTATTTGCTCACCGTTTCCCTACCTTGAATGCTCTTTCTAAATGTGTGTGTGTGTGTGTGTGTGTGTGTGTGTGTGTTTCCATTGTTATCCCTACCCTTTTTATCATAGCCCGGTTTAACCTAAACTTGCTCTACCAGGACTTTGCTGGCAACTCCCATGCACAGTGAACTCTAATTTCTCTGAAATTCTGCATTCCAGACTTTCTGAACCATTCCTTTTGTACTTATCTAGTACCTTCTGGAATTTCTCATTTTGTGGCTTGCACTCAGATTTAATTGTCTGTGTATGAATATGCTTCTACTTGTGTTAACCTAGTTTCTCTTATTAGAACATAAATTTTTATGTATGGAGCATTTATTTTTATCCTATGTAAACATATTACTTTGCTCCATCAGTCTCTATTGAATTAATAATAGTCTAAGAAACTCACAGGCAAGCAAATCTTTTGCTAAAGTAAAGGATTTCCTTGGTAAACAAAAATGAATTTTATATTTCCTGCTTCTTTTAAATTTTTTTTTCAATGTTTATTTATTTTTGGGGCAGAGAGAGACAGAGCATGAACGGGGGAGGGGCAGAAAGAGAGGGAGACACAGAATCAGAAACAGGCTCCAGGCTCTGAGCCATCAGCCCAGAGCCCGACGCGGGGCTCGAACTCACGGACCGCAAGATCCTGACCTGGCTGAATTTGGACGCTTAACCGACTGGGCCACCCAGGCGCCCCATTCCTGCTTCTTTTAGATAAGCCTAGACTACTATGGATGTGATTTTTCTGGAATCTATGCAAGTTTTTTTTTGTCTTACAGGATTGTATACTCACCTGATTTCCTTCCTACTCTTTGACTACTGTGTTTCAAACTTTTTTTTTCCTCCTTATTTCTATATCTTGGGCTCCATTATTCTCTACCTATACTAATTCCCAAGGTAATTTAAATGAGCCTCATATCTTGGGGCGCCTGGGTGGCGCAGTCGGTTAAGCGTCCGACTTCAGCCAGGTCACGATCTCGCGGTCCGTGAGTTCGAGCCCCACGTCAGGCTCTGGGCTGATGGCTCAGAGCCTGGAGCCTGTTTCCGATTCTGTGTCTCCCTCTCTCTCTGCACCTCCCCCATTCATGCTCTGTCTCTCTCTGTCCCAAAAATAAATAAACGTTGAAAAAAAAATTAAAAAAAAAATGAGCCTCATATCTTTAAATACAATCCATTCAATACTTGTTTTCAGCTGTATATCTCAAAAACAGATTTCACCTGTGAAATTTAAGAACTATACATCTGCAAATGGATACTGAGTAAACACATACAATTTAGCACATTCAAAATTGATTCTAATTCAACCACTTGCATAACCTGCTTCTTTTTACCCTTCCCAGTCTCAGACTTATTGCTTTGATACGAAAAGCACTAAAGTCATTTAAAAAATAAATGTTTTATTATGAGAGATTTCAAACATATGTAAAGTAAAAAGAATAATACAGTGAAGCCCCTTACGATCATCACCCAGTTTCAAAGACTATCAAAGCTCTGTCCTTCTTATTTCGTATATGACTTTTCCTCACCTGATTGTTTTTATAGTATTATTTTCTAGGTAAAATTGATGTACATTGGAAGGCAAATATTATAAGTATATACTTTTCAATGAATAGATGTCAGTGTAAACAACAATCCAATTAAGATTAACATTTTGGGGTACCTGGGTGGCTCAGTCTGTTGAGCATCCGACTTCTGCTCAGGTCATGATCTCCTGGTTCAGAAGTTCTAGCCCCACATCGGGCTCACTGCTGTCAGACTGTCAGAGCGGAGCCCGTTGCAGATCCTGTGTTCCCCTCTCTGCCCTTCCCCTGGTTGTGCTCTACACCCCCCCCCCCCAAATTAATAACAGTTTATCAACACAGACATTTCCCTCATGTCCTTTCACAATAAATTCCACTCTAAAAGAAGTTTCTCTTGGGGCACCTGGGTAGCTCAGTCGGTTGAATATCCGACTTCGACTCAGGTCATAATCTCATGGTTCGTGAGTTCAAGCCCTGCGTCAAGCTCTGTGCTGACAGCTGGGAGTCTGGAGCTTGCTTTGGATTCTGTGTCTCCTTCTCTGTGCCCCACCCTCGCCCCCCCCCCCCCACTCTGTCTCACTCTTTCTTTCAAAAACAAATAATAATAAAAACAAAACAATTTTTTAAAAAATAAAAGAAGGTTCTCTTAAAATGAATGTTTGGTAGAATTCTCTAGTGAAATGATAGGACTTGGATGTGTACTGTGTGTGTGTGTGTGTAAATTTTTTGTTAAAAAATTCGTTTTCTTTGATAAATAAGGGAAATTCAAATTGTCTATCTTATGTCAGTTTTGGTAGGTTGTTTTTAGTGTTTTTTTTAATGTCATCCAAACCATCAAATATTTTGCTATTTTCATTATCTCTAAGAATTTTTAGTGATAACTTCTGATACTAGCAAGTTATATTTGCTTTTTTCCCCCTAATCTATTTTTCCAGGAGTTTATTGATTTTATTGATCCTTTCAAATAAATAGCTTTATTTTTGCTAATTTTATCTATTTTTGTTGGTGTTTTACTCTTTAGATTCCTATTTTTTCTTCTTATTTTCTTTCTTATATTGACTTCAAAATTAAGCTAGTTTTTATTTACTTCTTTTTCATATACTCCTTTATTAAGCTTTAAATTTAGATAATTGATTTTAACTATTTCTCATTTCTCCAACAGGAAAGCAGTTGCATCCTATAAATTTTGATGTATTTTCACTGCAGTTCGTTTTGAAAAATTTTCCAATATTCCTTCTTATTTCTCTTTTTTTCTCATAGATTATTTTGAAGTGATTAAATTTTGAAGTGACATATGTGTAGCTTTTTATTTATATTCTTTTTGATTTCTAAATTCTATTTCTTTCAAAGAACATATTCTGTACTATTTCAGTATTTTCCACTTATTGGAACCTGTTTTATTGCTCAATATGTGATGTAACTTGTTGAATATTTTGTATGACCTTGAAAAGAATGTTTATTCTTTACTTGTCTGGCTTAGTGCTTTATAAATATCTATGGTATTAAGATCCTTCATAATATTTGGATCCTATGAACCTTCCCCGTTACCTTCTCTAGTTCTATTATTTACTAAGTCATGGATATTAAAAATTTCAGCTACAATTATGGATCTTTAAATTTCTTCCTATAATTTTTAGTCTTTCATTTAATTCTTCTATAGGTCTTTTATGTATAACATTTTGCACTGGTTTTTACGTGTATCACTTGGGATTATGCTATGATGGCATTGTTCTTCACACTCTTTCTTTCCTAACTCAACATGTTTTCTTGACTCTTCACCAGATCCATTGTCTTCTATGAACCTTAACACAAACAAGTTATATTGAAAATACATGTTTACAACGATCCCTTTCCACTACCTAGTCCCTTCATTCAGATCCTGATGTGGCCCATTAATATATAAATTGAGGGAGTACAAGATTTATCCAATTTCAAAGTAAACACAGATTTTTACTCCATCAAACCATCGCTACTGCAGCCACCTCAATTTATGTCATCATGTTACTTCACCTTAGTTATTATAAGAACCCTCAAGATAATTCATTTGTCCCCAGTCTTAATCCTTTTTAGCCTTCCAAACACAACAGCCAGAGCCAGATGTTGCACAACTGCAAGTGGGGTCACATCACTTCTCTGTCTCCCCTTCTACTTGGCATAAAAGCCAACATCCCATCAAGGTGTCCAAAGCTGGAGTGGTCTGCTCCATCTTCATCCAGTTACCCCTTTGGTGCTCATCTTCATCACCTCCTTCTTATTCATTTTCATAGGAATAAAGGGATCCTTGCTTCCTCTTTAACATATCAGTTATGCTCTTACTTCAGGGTCTGTTGTTTATTATTTCCTCTGCCTAGAACACACCTGGATTCTTGTAGATACATTGGCTTCTTCAGATTTGTACTAAAATCTCATCTTCGTGAGTTTTTCTCTGATAACTCTCTCTAAACTTGCCGCTTCTCTTGCTCAATCATCTCCCATTCTTCCTTCTGTCTTTAGTTTTCTCCTCAGCACTTACAACTATTTAACATGATACTTATTTTACTTATTTATTTGTTTATTGTGCACCTCATTCCCTTTCTCTACCCCCACTAGATTGCAGGCTTTGTGAGAGCAGAGGTTGGTGTTGGTTTGCTTAATGTTCTATCCCCAGTGCCTAAACTATAATGCTTGACATTTTGCTAATGACACAACTTGAGGGCCAGATAATAATCTTCCTAGGCCAGGATATTTCTTTCACACTTCTCAGTGGTCCTGATTTAATAATCTTTTAATCTTCCTTGATAAATGATGAGCTAATCTTACCTTGAGTACCTTTAAGTGAAGGTGATTTTGCTTCCTCCCAGGGTACCTTGTTTCCAGAGCCCTAACTGTTCTAATAGTTATAAAGTTTTTCCTAATAATTAACCTAAATTCTCCCTCTGTTGAAACAGAAGCCCCATTAGCTCCTACTCTGTCCTTGTTGACTAATGAGAATAATTGGTCTCTGTCCTTTTTATAGACTCGCCCTTCTGTATTTGTGGATATCCTCTGTGCTTTCCCTCAGCCGTTGGTCAAGGAAGTGTGTCAGCAGGATGGCCACAAGGGGACCAGCCAGGCCCAGAGCAGGCATCAGCAGCTCATCTCCCCACAACAGAAATGAATGAAAATTGTTTTAAATAGACAGTGAGATTATGTGTGAAAAGGGTCTCCTAACTAGGGCTGGATTCAGGACTTGTATTGACAAATAGGTAGTTTTAAAGGAACTTAAGACTTGTGAGCAACTACAGAGATCATTTGAAGCTTCATTTTTATAGACAATTAAGATTATAACAAAGCCTTTTCTGAACACCCCTCTCCTTTCTTCAAAAAGTTACTTTCTAGGTTTCAATCTTTATAGATGCTTTTGAAATACTTCGCACTGTATATAGTCTCCCGGCCCTAAGGAAATTTTCTAAAGTGTCCTGTGTTTACCAGAGTTTTGTGGAATGTTCTGTGTTTCAGTTAACCATTTTGCATTTTCTTAAACTTATTATTTACTTTTTGGGTCTATATAAGAATATAATTTTTTGAATCTAATTGCTTATAATTTTTCATCAAATTGTATCCTCATTTTCACCATAAAGTCACCCATTTATTTACAAGTGTAACCAAAGATAATACAAAGAAAACAATTTCACTTAATTATCTGAATCATCATAAAAAGGAAGGATAGTGTGATGAATGGAAAGAACCCTGACTCACAGTTGGAAGACTGGGCTTAAAATTCCACCTCTTTCATATGTGGAATTTAAGAAACAAAACAGATGAACATAGGGGGAGGAAAGGAAAAATAAGATAAAAACAGAGAGGGAGGCAAACCATAAGAGACTCTTGAACACATACAACAAACTGAGGTTTGCTGGAGGGATGCTGGGTGGGGGATGGGTTAAATGGATGATGGGCATTAAGGAGGACACTTGCTGGGATGAGCACTGGGTATTTTATGTAAGTGATGAGTTATTAAATTCTACTCCTGAAACCATTATGACACTATACGTTAACTAACTTGGATTTAAATTAAAAAAAAAAAATTTCCACCTTTTTCACTTATAACAATGTGGCCATTGAGAAAATTCTTGTAAGTTACTGAGCTTCAGTTGCCTCATGTTTAAATAAGGTTTTAGGCTAGATTAACTCTAAGCTTCCTTTTAGTCCTTCTGTAAGAGAGAACAAGTCAAAAATCTTATTACCGTAATGTTTAAGTTTATTAGCCATGTATTTAATGTTAATTAACAAGATCAGTAGAGAGCTATTGTGTGCTACAGCTCTCAATAGTTCAGACTAGAAAGTATCCCATCAAAAACAAAAAAAACCAAAAAACAACTGTGAGGAAAAAGTAATTCATAGTAACCTTTTGTCCATTCCAAGATGACAAGTAGACAATTTTTATTATGTGCTAATGGGATATGTATTGAGAAACTTTTGATATTTCTTTGGTCCTCCACATTGCAAGGTTTTGTCTTAAAGTAGCCAGTGAACAGGCAGCTCATGTTTTACCACAGGTCAAGATTTCTGGCCCTGTCAAATGTGTGATGGGGAAACTTCAGAGTTACAGCTGCTTATCATTCATGACTTGTCACCCAAGATTAACACCATTGACTAAGACTAAGCTGGTGACATGTTATAAAAACTTATGATGGTGCTCACAGTAAATCAAAAGTCACAGCTGGTCCACCTGTTTGAGACCTGTTTTCTGTTGCTTCAACACTTGTCTACATTATTTTAGAAAAGGCCAAGCTGCCAGACGTGTCATCTCACTGCATGACACAGAGTGAGGAAGTTAGGGATTACACGTGAAGATGGGTGAAAGTCTTCATACTTCACAAGGTGAAAGTCTACCCTTTAGCAACTGAGAGGGGGGGAGGATTTGGAAAGAGCAAGTGTGGGTAAGGAAGATGAAAAATTTCCTTTTGGATATTTTGAATTTGAGATGCCTTTTAGACATCCATGTGGAAATGCCTGGAGGACAGTTAAATATTTGACATGAGAGTTTAGAAGGGAGATCTGTAATGTAATCAGCACTTTCCAAGTGCTGTCTTCACCCAGTTTTTAAAGTCCTGGATAAAAATTCTCAAATCCCCTTGGGAGGCAGTTTATTAAGCCTCCACCTCGACTACTTCTCTTATCAAATTGTAGCACTTCTGGGAGACAACACACACATTTCCAACTTGAGGATGTCCCCAGGCATGTAATACCTTGGACAGTCCCCTCTTTCTTAGGCCCATAGCATCATTCAAAATACCCAGTCACCAGGAAGCTGGGGAAACCTAACTAATCCCATCATATTTGCCATAAATTAGCCTCCTACAGTTTCAGTTTGCTGTTACTCTGTCCTCAGTTGCAAGGCCCTGTGTGGCTCCACGTGGCAACCTTTTCTCATTTGGATCTAAGTAACAAAGAATTACGCCTTTCATCTATCCAAGTGTTTTTGTTTGGTTTTCCACCGTCAAAAGAATCTTGAAATCTTATAAAACAAGGCTGAAACTAGAAATAAAAATGTGGAAATCTCTCATACCAAAAACTGTATCTGGTCCACTGTAGAAGATAATTGGAAAGCATTAACAGCTTCATCTTTGTATGGCAATGTTGCTGTGATTCAGCTCTGGATAGCTGGACGGTTAATATCACTCGAATCTTCCACTTAAGAAGCATATCCCGGCCTCATGAAATGCACACCAGCTTTTGGGGACCTCAAGGTGACTACTGACATCACTGCTGTTTCATCCCTGCTGGTTCTCCTGCCACAGGGGACATCATGATGGGAAAATCATAGGATTTGCTAACATGACTGATAAGGATCAGAAGATCAAGCTGTAGATCTCAGTGTATTTAAAGAAATACCAACCAGGCTCTAGCAAAGGAAATCAATTCCAAAACATGTAGCAGATGGACTGATAACCACAGGTAGAGCCCCTTGGTAAAATATTAACTGACTTGGCTATATATAAAGATCCGGTGCCTTTGAAAGAGGGTGATCAAAAGGAAAGTTTGGAAACAGCAAAGTTCCAGTAGCATATCCTGCAAAAGGCTTAGACAAGGAGAAATGAGTTATGTCTACCTCCCAGCCACCACGCCCTGCTACACACACACACACACACACACACACACACATTCTCTCTCTCTCTCTCTCTCTCTCTCTCTCTTTCTCTTTGTCTTTACTCTCATATACATTATACTTATACCAGCATCATCTCTGTCTTTTACTTTCTTTCTCTAATGGAGAGATACAGAAAAACCTTCCAAAAGTTATCCCCCTTGGGGCGCCTGGGTGGCTCAGTTGGTTAAGCATCCGACTTCAGTTCAGGTCATGATCTTGTGGTTCCTGAGTTCCAACCCAGCATCGGGATCTGGGCTGACAGCTCTGAGCCTGGAGCCTACTTCAGGTTCTGTGTCTCCCTCTCTGTCTCTCTGCCCCTCCCCAACTCTCTCTCTCTCTCTCTCTCTCTCTCTCTCCCAATAATTAAATAAACATTAAAGAAAAAAAAAGCCCCTTTCAGCCCAGTGAGCTGTTGACAACATAAGCTCCATAGGAATTGCATTAAGGTGGCCTACTTGTCTTCATCATACGCCCAAAATTGAATACATTAAAGCTTCTATTTAGATGAATATAATTCTCTGTTATTGATTAATTTTGTTGATTTTTTTGTTCACTTGTTTTTTTCTATGCTATATCTGGAAAATTCGTACTATCAGCTCATTGAAGGACATGTCCTCCCATCAGTAAACCCTCCTCTTTCTTCCGTGCTTATTCACATATTGCCAATTATTTGCAACAAACTCATCATACTTCTTCCATGGTGTTTCTTTGTTTGTACTGGGAAGATCTGTCTTTCATTGACTTTGAATGTAAATAGCAGAAAGATATTTCCTATCCTTATGCAAGGAGAGAACATAAGGGAAAGGCAACATAATATAATCTTTGTCCATCGGGCATTCACAGTATAGGTGGGAAGTTAAGAATAGGAACTAAAACGGATTATGAAAGTCTAGGTGACTTAAAGGGACTCCTAGACAATATATATTTGGGTTTCATCATCTTCCAATTTTTAGAATTGATTCTGGCTTTCCAGAAGTGGATGTGTCCAGCCTTTGGTCAGTATGTGATAAAAAATGATCATGTGCTGTAATTTCATTTAGATATTGAACCTCAGTGGAATCTCATATCACAAAATAGCTTCTTGGCAGGGAGTCTTCCCATACACTCTCCCCTATCTCTGGGGTCTCTCAAGATGAGAAGCCCATGCAGAATGGCATTTCCATTCTTGCTTATGCCCTTCTGGGGCCTTCTATGTTTTCTCCTATTTCTCTGCCTTTTCTTCACTTTGCCTTTCTTTTCTCTTTGTCTATTTTGCCTTTGTTCTCTTTCTCTGAGGACCCTTCTGCCTGACTCTGATTTCCTTTGACTTTCTGAGTTTAATTTTCATTTTCTGAAACTCATTCATCCCCTAATAATTCATATATGAATATTGGGGCTGGGGCAGAAAAAAATCCCATCTAATTGTGCTAAAATAAAGAAATTGTGCTGCCTCCCAATGTCCCCACTTACCTCAGAAAGTTGCATCCTTTGGCAGTCTTGTGACTCAGGGGAGGTAACATGTAAGAGGGAAAATGAGCCATTTCCCATCAATACCACTCCTTCCCAACTGCATTGGGATATGACTGAGACAAGGGGATTGAAGAGACTCATTCAACATTTCAGATGTTGCTTCTGTAGGTGCACAGCATTTGGACAGGGAAACCCACAACACTTCTTTTTAAATTCTGCCTCTACATTTCTGGTTTAATTTTAGTTGAAGTATCAGTTTATTCTTAGGATTTTAGGGATGCTATGATAAAGCTATCCTCAATGTATAACTTTGTTCTCTATTTAATCCTCAATGGCTGGAACTTTTTAGGATAGGACAGACTTTAATTCCCCAATTAGGAGATTTCAGCAACTATGCCTGGAGGAGCAAAGACATTGTCCTAAAACCATAGTATAAAGCCAATGTCTTGCATTTAAATTCTAAGAAAATTTTGAAAGATTAGGGATAAAAATTGTAGAGAACAGTACCTTAAGGAAAAAAGAGGGAGAATGGATTTGGTGAAAGAAAAAAAATGCCTCAAATTTTGTAAGAGAAAATCTTGTTCTACTTCACAGATTTGCTAAGCACAGGTCTTGAAAAGCACAGTGTTCTTACATATAATGAAACTGAAATATACTTTAGAGAAAATTCAGTCAAAAATATTCTTGTGGGCAACTACACACACACACAAGCCCCACATATAATTTTTCATACATACACACTTACACAAAAACACACAATACATATACAGAGACATATGCACACACAGGAAAACAGACACTCAGATTTAGGATGAACTGTCAGAGGACTGGGCAGTGCTCATTAATCCTTGTTTGGCAAGATTCGTGACAGGACTGTATTTCATCATAAGCAATTACTTTTTATTTTGTCGGAAAAAGAAATTGTTATAACACCCTCCAATTCTTTAATCTCTTTCTTTATGACTTCTACTAATTATTTCCAGTTGACATAAAAAAACACTTGGTTCTTCCTCTCATTTGATGTTCCTATTTAATTTTTTTGAAAAACAACCATCATGATTCCCCTAACTTTTTTCTGTTTGGTCTAATACATTTTATTCTTTTAGCTGTAAATATTAATTACAGATCTCTTGGATGAGGCAAAATTCAGCATATAGACAAAAAGCAATAAAACAATGAGGTAAGATCTTATTTGTAATAAAAATAAATTTTCTATTTTATGGCATATGCAATATTCTTTAAGAATTTTTTTGTTCATGACTTATCTTTTTATATTTCTGCCCTCTGATCAGAGTTTTATGGGGGTGTCAGATATTTAGCTAAGACCTCTGTCTCATTTTGTGCTTGACATTACTATTTCTATCTGGTTCTCTCTACTGGGTGAATAGATACATCTAACACCTACCACAGTACTCATGGAATCCCTCATGTGTCTCTAGTATATCTATTCTGACTCCTCTGGCTCCCCTTCATCAAACCTGTTAAGAGCTTAGTCAAAGTCTCACAATAAAACTACTGGATATTAAAACATATTCCACCATAGGGGCGCCTGGGTGGCTCAGTTGGTTGAGCGACCAACTTCAGCTCGGGTCATGATCTCACGGTCTGTGAGTTCGAGCCCCACGTCGGGCTCTGTGCTGATAGCTCAGAGCCTGGAGCCTGCTTCAGATTCTGTGTCTCCCTCTCTCTCTGCCCCTCCCCCACTCATGCTCTGTCTCCCTCTCTCTGACAAAAATAAATAAACATTAAAAAATTTTTTTAAATATATTCCACGGTTAAACAAATCAAATAGAAAGTGAGTTAAGAATCCAGCTCAAGAAGCCAAGGAAGGGAAAAGGCATAGTTGAAATAAATACAAAAAAACCCCAAAGATCAAAAAATCAATTAAAGGGAAAAAATCATTCAAAAATGAAATACAAGAAAATAGTAACAATAAGCAAAACTGAAAATTCTGTCTTGACAAGCAGTCATATGAAAGAAAGATGCTCAACATCACATGTCATTAGGGAATTCAAATCAAAACAATGAGATATGATTACACATCTACTAGAATGGCTAAAATCCGTAACACTGACAACACCAAATTCTCGCTAGGACCTCTCATAATTACTGGTGGGAATGCAAGATGGAGCACCTACTTTGAAATACAATTTGGTGGGGCGCCTGGGTGGTGCAGTCGGTTAAGCGTCCGACTTCGGCCAGGTCACAATCTCGCGGTCCGTGAGTTCGAGCCCCGCGTCAGGCTCTGGGTTGATGGCTCAGAGCCTGGAGCCTGTTTCCGATTCTGTGTCTCCCTCTCTCTCTGCCCCTCCCCCGTTCATGCTCTGTCTCTCTCTGTCCCAAAAATAAAAATAAACGTTGAAAAAAAAAATTAAAAAGAAAATGAAATACAATTTGGTGATTTCTTACAAAGATAAGTATAGTCTTACTATAGGACCCAGCAGGTACGCTTCTTTATATTTACCTAAATAAGTTGAAAATATGTCCACAGAAAAATCTGGACACGAATTTTTATAGTAGCTTTATCCATAATTGGGAAAAATGGAAAATAATCAAGTTACACTAAGAGGTCATTCTGTGCTTTAAAAAATGAACTATCAAGCTGAAAAAAAATGAAAAACCTTAACCATATATTACTAAGTTTAAAAAGTCAGTTGGAAAAGGCTACATACTGCATGATTCCAGCTCTTGACATTGAGGAAAAAAAATCTACAGACAGTAAAAAAGATTATTGCTGCCCATGATTTGAGGGACGGAAGGAGGGATGAACAGGTAGAGGACAAGGAGGGATTTGGGGGTTAGTGAAATTTTTCTCAATACTGTGATGATGGAAATGACATTATATTATCATGTGTATTGACTTAGTACATATTCATTGTCATATATACAACGTTAAATATTGGTTAAAACCAATAATATTGTACAGCAAAACAGTGAACCTGTGGTCTTTAGGTAATAATAATATATATCAATATCTTTTTATCAGTTACAACAAATGTACCATATTAATACAAAATGCTAATAACAGGGGAGATTGTGTGGTGGTAGAGGGAGAGCACTTTGTACTTTCTGCTTAATTGTTCTGTAAACCTAAAATTGATCTAAAATACAAAGTCTGTCAATTTAAAAAATTCTGTTGCGAAAAAATAATACATAAAAATACCTCTCCAGACTAAGAAAAATTATGCAAAAATCATGAATGTAATTTTAAATGTTAAAATGAGACACAACTGAAGATATGCAGATGATAAATTTTTAAACATTTTGTGTAACACCTTAGATGAAATGAATGCTTTCCCCCCAAATAAAAACAACTAAAAGGTGTATAAAATTGAATAAAATGAAAACTTTCAGAGATATTTTGCATACAATCTAAATACTTTTTCTTCAAGACAAAAACCTTAGATAATTTTAAAAGCAAATTTTACCAGCCTTGAAGGAACAAATTATTGCTATCTTATACATAATAGTTCAGAGATTTATAATTAGGAAAATCTACATTGTTTACTTTGAACTTTAATAATACTGTTATCAGAAATGGAAAGGCAAACAATCCAGTAAAACAAATTAAAAATTTTACTTAATAAAAAGGCTCAGTAAAGTAGAAATAGAATAGATCTTTCAAATCAGGTACACAGTATTTCTCTGAAATAAAACAGAATATTATAAATTTTAAAGTTTTACTTATGTAAGACTTTAAAAGTGTTCTTATTAAATTCAGGAACAAGGCAAGAAATACTTTTATTCGACATTATACTTGATGTCAACAAATTTATAAAAGCATTAGAAAAACAAAAAATATATAAAATTGGAAAGAGTGTATCAAAAATTACACAACTATTAATTTATATGATTGCCTCAGGAAAAGAAAATTACTAGTCTAGGTCATCATTGAGTTAGGTAGTAGTTTTTAAGAGAATTATTAACTAACATCTAATCTTTATGCAAGTTTTCAGTTAAAATGCAAAGCACCTTTGTATCTGTAAAATAACAAATAAAAACTCAGGCTGAGAATATAAAGAGGTTCTGTTTTGATAGAGACTCCAGGTTTCTTACAGAATAAAAAATATTCCTATCTAGAGGAACAAAATAGCAACTAAGATCTTAAAGAATTCCCACAGAGAAAGCTCCAATTAATATGGAATGGCAATAGAGGGGTGTCTGGGTGGTGCAGTTGGTTAAGCATCTAACTCTTGATTTCAGCTCAGGTCATGATCTCATGGTTCAGTTCTTGAGATCAAGCCCCACATGGTGCTCCACACCGTCAGCATGGAGTCTGCTTGGGATCCTCTTTCTCTCTCTCCCTCTCTTTCTGCCCCTCTCCTGTGCTCTCTCTCTCTCTCTCTCAAAATAAATAAATGAACACTTTTTTAAAAAAAAATATGGAAGTCTCTGGTGAATTGTGGGTAACCATAGTAAGAGCTAACATAAACCCTAGCCTAATCCCTGATTATATTAACACAAATAGGTCTGGTAGAAGAAAAGAAGAGTTCATATCAAAGCATTAAAAATCATTAGTTCAGCATCCACTGTCCTATACATAGGTCTATTTATCAACAAAAAATTAAGAGACATGTAAAAAATAAACACAGCCTGAAGAGACAAAGCAGTCACTAGAACAAGATTCAGATATGATACAGATTTTGGAGTGACCAGACAGGAAATTTTAAATAGCAAATATTTTTGTGTTAAAGGATCTGGTTAAAAAAATATACAATCTACCAATTCAGAGAGGTGATTTCAGCAAAAGAAATGGAAACTATAATAAATATATAAAAATGACAAATGTTAAAGAAATAGTAAAAAGTGAAGGACACCACTGATGAGCTTGTTGGCACATTAAATAAAGTTGAGAAAGATTCAGTGAACTTGAAAATAGATCAACAGATATTATAAATATTTAGTTGTAATAAAAGTTATAAGTGATTTTTGTTTTTTATTTTTTATTAATTTTTTTAAAGAATCTTTATTCTGTTGGCTTTTGTCACACTTTTTTTGCTCACGAATTTGCAGCCTACTCATCATTTTTTAAAAATCTTTATTTATTTTTGAGAGAGAGAGACAAAGTGCGAGTGGGAGAGGAGCAGACAGAGAGGGAGACACAGAAGCTGAAGCAGGCTGCAGGCTCCGAGCTGTCAGCACAGAGCCTGACACTGGGCTTGAACTCACAAACTGTGAGATCGTGACCTGAGCTGAAGTCGGTTGCTCAACCAACTGAGCCACTCAGGTGCCCCTAAGTGATTTTTAGAAAGAACAGAGCATCCAAGAGCTGTGGGACAATATTAACCAATCTAAATTATACATAACTGGAATCCATTCAAAGAACAGAAAAAGAGAGCAGAAGAAATATTTGAAGAAACTATGGCTGAAAATTGTGCAAAATTAATGGTAGGTACAAAATTACAGACGCAAGAAGCTCAGAAGATATCAAGCAGGATAAATGCCAGAAAAGAAAAACTCCCATTTTCCTAGGTATATTCTATTCAAACTGTGGGAAAGTAAAAAGAGAGAATCTTGATGGCTCTTGATTGAAAAACAAAAAGCAAACGAGAAAACAAATTACCTAGAGAGAAACAAGGGGGCAAATAATAGATTTCTCAGCAGAAACCACGTAAGCAAGAAGGCAAGGCAAAAATAAATAAATAAATAAATAAATAAATAAATAAATATTTCTGTACCCCAAATGCTGTACCTAATGAAAATGTCCCTCAAAAATAAAAAAGAAATAAATGTTCCTTGAAGAGAGGGCACTGTGGGAATCCACAGCCATTAGGCCTACCCTATGAAAAATATTAACTGATGTTCTTTAGTGAGAAGAAATGTGTCATGTGTTAGAAACTTGTATCCAAATAAAGAAATGAAGATGTCAACATGGAATCAAAGAAGATAAAGTAAACCATTTTGTTATTTGTATTGCTTGGAATGAGGACTGAACACTTAATTAAAGAGTATTAAGTTTATTGTGTGTTCACAGCATACTTCAAAGTCATGTGAGTGACATGGGTTGGGAAGGAGGAACTGGGAATATAAGGTTATACGTTCTTTTACAAGACATGTGAAACATCTTATCACTGATTGAAAGTCGACTCAGATAATTACAAAAATTAAGTTTATTTATTCATTTTGATGAGAGAGAGAGAACATGAGTGGGGTAGGGACAGAGAGAGAGGGAGAGAGAATTCTAAACAGGTTCTGTGCTAACAGTGCAGCGCTCAACGCAGGGCTTGAATTTAGAAACCGTGAGATCATGATCTGAGCCAAAATCAAGAGTGAAATGCTTAACTGACTGAGCCATCCAGGCGCCGATAGATGCAGATAATTTTAAAATGTATATTTTAAAACCTAGTGTGACCACTAAAAGTCTTTAAGATAAAAAAATAATATTCCAATAGAGGAGATAAAATGGAACGATTGTTTTAAAATTTTCAATTAAGCCCAGAGGAAACATAATAATTATTAAGAAAAACAAATTATACCCTTTAAAAGAGATAGCAGGAAAAGTGACAAATGGTAATCCAACCATATCAATAACACTTCAAATATTTTAAACACACTTGTCAAAATCAGAATTTCAGATTAGATAAAAAAGAAATCTTTATTAATATGCTGTACATAAGATGTCAACTTTAAATATAAATACATTTAGGGGCGCCTGGGTGGCTCAGCCGGTTAAGCGGCCGACTTTGGCTCAGGTCACGATCTCGAGGTCTGTGAGTTCGAGCCCCGAGTCGGGCTCTGTGCTGACAGCTCAGAGCCTGGAGCCTGTTTCAGATTCTGTGTCTCCCTCTCTCTCTGTCCCTCCCCTGTTCATGCTCTGTCTCTCTCTGTCTCAAAAATAAATAAACGTTAAAAAAAATTAAAAAAAAAATATAAATACATTTATAGTTTAAAATATGGAGATAACTATACCATAAAAACACTAAAATTTTTTTATTGATTTCACACAATGTAAACTTCAGAACAAGGAATATTATCAGAGATAAAGTATGATATTCTGTAATAAAAGTGAGGTAAATTTCTCCAAAGACATATAATAAACCTATACTCAGTTTTGCTTGAAACTAAATGAAACAAAAAAAGATCTGAAAAGAGACGTAAAGATATCCACAATTTTAGTTTGAGGCTCTTGGTAATTCATAGAACAGTAGGTAGAAAATCAGTAAGGACATAGTAGACTAGAACAAAACTATACACCTAATTAATCTAATTGACATTTATAGAATACTCACAGAACAAAGTAACATACACATTCTTCTAGACTTCAAATGGAACATTGACCAGGAAAGACCATAGTTTGCACCATAAAACAAACCTTAACAGATTTAAACGAATAGAAAGCAATCAGGGGGTGCTTGGGTGGTTCAGACAGACGTCTCACTTTGGCTCAGGTCATGATCTCACAGTTAGTGGGTTCAAACCTTGCATTGGGCTCTGTGCTGACAGCTCAGAGCCTGGAGCCTGCTTCCGATTCTACGTCTCCCTCTCTCTCTGCCTCTCCCTCCCTTGTTCTCTCTCTCTCTCTCTCTGTCTCTCTGTCTGTCTCTCTCTCTCTCTCTCTGTGTGTCTCTCTCATGAAAATAAATAAACATAAAGAAATAGAAAACAATCAAAATGAAAAAAAAAGAAATAATTAAAAATATGTTAGTGTACCAAATAGAATTAAACTAATAAAATATAAATGGTGAATAAATTTAGATAATTTCCAAATATTTGGAAATTAACAGCAGTTTTGTAAGTAATCTATGGGTCAAAGACTGGAAGGAATTAAAAAAATACTTCTACTGAAATCAAAATAAAAATACAACATATCTAAATGTGTGGGATCCAGTAAAGTAGTGCACATAGGGATATTTACACCACTAAATGCTTATATTAGAAAAGATTAAAGATCTCAAATCAGTAATCAAAGAAGAAGGAAGAAAATAATAATGAGTGGAGTGAGGATAAATAAAATAGAGAAAAACAATAGAGAAGAGCAAAGTGACCAAGACATTTTTTAAGAGATTATCAACATATTTTAAGATAGATAACTAGGAAAACAAAGACAAGACACAAATTTCCAATATCAAGAATGAAAGAGGAGACATCACTACTGATCCCACAAACATTAAAATAAGAAGAAAATATGAGTGACACTATGCCCATGATATTGAACACTTAAGTAGATGAGTTCCTTGAGTGGCATAAACTATCACTATAAAAGAATTAAGGGATCTGAGTACTGTATTTATGAAAGAAATTTAATTCATAGTTAAAACTTTCCAGAAAAGATAACTCCAAGCCAAGATAATTTTAATGGTAAATTCTTCTAGATATTTAAACGGGTAATAAAATCTATTTAGCACATAGTCTTCCAGATAATACAAAGTGAGAGAACAATTCCCAACTTATATTTTCAGGCTATTATTAGCCTATCCTTAGAATTAAATGAGGAAATTCTAAAAAAAGGAACACAGAACAGTGTTCATGGTAAACAGTGGCACAAAATTGTCAACAAAATATTTGCAAATAAAATCTATCATAACATGGATAATATAGAATGATCCAGCAAGTTTCATCCCAGAATTCACAGTTGGTTCAACATTTGAAAAGCAATCAATTTGGTTTGTCACATAAATAGACTAAGAAAGAACAAATACAATCCCAGTAGATGCTGAAAAAAAAATTCAATAAAATTCAGTATCCATTTATATTTAAAACATCAGCAAATTAGAAATGGACTGGAACTTTCTGTACCTTATAAAGGGAATCTACAAAAGCCTTTAGCTAACACCATACTTAATGACGAGAGACAGACTGCTTTCATCTAAGACCAAAAATAAAGGATAGTAAATGGGGTACCTGGGTGGCTCAGTTGGTTAAGCGTCAGACCTCTGGTTTTGGCTTAGGTCATGATTTCATGGTTTGTTGTGGGTTCGAGCACTGTGTGGGGTTCCAAGCTGACAGTGTGCAGCCTGCTTGAGATTTCTCTCTCTCTCTGCCCCTCATCCACTCATGTGTGCTGTCTCTCAAAATAAACGTAAGAAAAAAGGATAATAAGTAAAAGAGAAAAATAAGTGAAAGTCATAAAGTTGGAAAGAAAGAAGAAAATATTTCATATTCACAGATGGTACAGTTTTCTAGAATACAAAATCCTAAAGGATTTACATGTTATAATAATGACAACCACATAACTAAATGATATTAGTAAGTTTGCCTAATACAAGGTTAATATCCAAAAGTCAATCATCTTCCTATATGCCAATAATGAATATTTGGAATTTGAAATTTAAAACATTGCAATAGGGTATCATTCCCCAAAATGAAGCAGTAATATATAAGCCTAACAAAATACATGCAGGCTATAAATATGTTGAAAACTACAAATTCTGTTGAAAAGAAAAGTTTAAAATGATCTAAAAAGTGGAGAGGTATATCAATCATGTTGAATAATTGGAAGATAATTGTGAAGATGTTAGTTGTCTTCAATTTTCTCTAAATAGTATCAAGATTCTTTTGTGTATTTATGTGGAAAGACAAAGAAATAGCTAAAATAGTCAAAAATAATTTAGAGAAAGAAACAAAGTTGGAGGACCCACATTATATGATTTCAAGACACAATTATTAAGACATTCTGGTTTTGTTAAAAAGACAAAAATCAATGGAAAACCACAAGAGACCATTTTTGGAAAGATGTTCAAAGACATTTTAATGAAGAAAATATAGTCCTTTCAATAAATGGTGTTGTTAACAATTGAACATTCACAGAAAAAAAGGAACCTTGCCACATATCTTACACAAAAATTCCAACATATCAGAGACATAAATATAAATTGTATAGCACTAATAATTCCAGATGAAACAGAAGAATTTATGTAATGCAGGGTTTCATGATGAGTTTATAGATATAATGACACCAAGACATCTAAACTAAAGATGTTGCTTTAGAAAGACATTGCTAAACAGGGAAGAAAAAGTAAGCCAAAGACTGGGAGATTATATTTTTAAAGCACATATATGACAAAGCACTTATATCAAGAACATATAAAGAACTGTTGAAACTCAAGAATGAGAATATAAATAATCTAATAAAAAATTGGGCAAAAGATCTGACCAGACATTTCACCAAAGAACGGACGCGTATGGCAAAGACACTTATTAAAAAGTGCTCAACATCATTAGTCATCAAGGAAACAAAATTTACAAACACAAGGAGATAATACTCCACACCTTTAGAATGATTGTAATGATTCTGAAAGATAATTCTAAAAAATAAATTAAAAAATAATTCTAAAGAATAATTCTAAAGAAAATACAGATACACCCAAATGCTTGGCAATAGCACTCTTAATTGCTGGGGACAGCTGGGTAGTTAAAAGTACACTTATCATGTGACCCAATAATCACATTTGGAGGTATTTACTGAAGTGAATTGAAAGCTTACATTCATACAAAGCTCTGTATGTTAATGTGTGTAACAACTTTATTCATAATTAGCCAAAACTGGAAACAATCCAGATGTCCTTCAACAGATTAAGATTTAAACAAACGTGTTACATCTATAAAATTGAACACAAGTCAGCAATTAAATAGGGCCAACTATTGATTTTTGTAACAGCATGGATGAATCTTAAATGTGTTTTGTTAGGTGAAATAGGACAAATGCATAGAATCCATATTTCATAATTCAATTTATATGACATTCTGAAACAATGCAAAACTTTAGGACCAGAAAATGATAAGTTGTTGCCAGTGGTTGGCAGAGGGAAGACTGACTTTTTTTTAAAAAAAGGACTGTATAAGACATTTTAAGGTGATGGAATGTTTCTAAAAAATATATCTACCACTGTGGTGGCAGATATATGACTCTAAACATTTGTCAAAATCCATAGAACTGTACATATCAAAGGTTGAACTTCATGAAAATTGAAAAAAAAAATATCTAGGTTATCCAGTGATCCTGGGGTGAAATGTAGACTGTGACAGATGGGTCTAGCTATATTATAAGTGTATAGCATAACAGAACTGAAAGGGGTCGCTGGAGAACTGACCTAAGTAACTTTGAAAAAACAAAACAATGATTTGATAAATATTATAAGGCTAGAAAGAAAAACTCTTCATACACTTTGTATCTTAGTTGCTAACTTCATTTCTCACGGGAGTATGGGAGCAGAGCTTAGCAATTCTTAAACTACTTTACATGGGTACCACCAACTAAAGTGTAGCTAATGAGGCCAACTTTCTCACTGCTAGAGTTAGGAGCTACAAATAAGCAAGGAAGAATACTAGCCTGAGCTCTGATCTGCTCAATCAGTTGGAGATATTAGGTGTGTGTGTGTGTGTGTGTGTGTGTGTGTGTATTTCCATACACACCCCCACCCCCAGAAACAGTGACACAGCAACAGCAAGTACACTTAGCACTCCTTTTAAATAACTTCCTCTATAAAAAAAATCTAGGATTTCTTGGAGAAATAACTGCTTCTAGGTCTAGACTATGGGAAGTTATGGATGTGCCTGAAGAAACTTCTAATGACAGAAAGTAAGAAAATAAGAGGCGGGGGTGGGGGGCGGTGGAGGCATATCAAAAGGACACAGGTGTTAACCTGAAAGAGCTGCCAAAGGCCAAAGCAGAAAAATCATTTGAGAAACAAAGACAGTAGCATTATATGCAACCTGCAGTATGAATTAAACAATTATATATATGATTTTACATGCACACGTACACACACACACACATGCACACACACACAAAATAGGATGCAGACATGTAGGGAGTAGAATGGACAAATCATTCTTGGAGAACTCCTTACAAGAGTGAGGACACTAAAACATCACCATTTCAGTACCACGGTAACAATTGCTGCAGGCAAAATCCACTGGTAAAATTAAGGAGTGAAATTTTAAGGAAGAACAGGAGAACTGTATAGCCTTAAAAATCTCCCCCCCCCCAATTTTTTTTTTTTTTTTTACTGATTGGCTTAAACAAATGTCCACAGATTATTTGACACTCCTCCCTCTAGGAGGTAGAGTTTAATTTTCCTCTGCTTTGTGTTGGCTGGACTAAGTGACTTGTTTTAAATGAATGGTGTTTGGAAGGAGAAAAACTGTAACTTTACAGTGGAAAATTTCACAGCGCCAGACATCACCTTAGTCAAGAGATCAAGTTTAACGTCATGAATGATATCACGTCCCCTTGATGAGATGGGGAGGGCATTTCACCTCCATTGTGTTCTTCCTAAATATCCACAACCTATGAGAAACATCATACAATCTAAATGTGAGAGATGCTCCAAGTGTGTAAAGATCATGAAAACCAAGGAAAACTGAGAAACTGTCAAACAAGAGGTTATTAAAGTGACATAGTCACTAAATGCAATGTGGTATCTTATATTGGATTGTAGACTAGAAAACAGATATTACTATATAAACTGATGCAATCTGAATAAAGTCTGTGATTTAGTTAATACAACTTCACAAATGTCAATTTCTTAGATTTAATAAATATACTGTGGTTACATAAACTATTAACATTTGTGCGAGTTGGGTAAGGGACATACAGGAATTTCCTGGACTATCTTTATAAAACTTCTGTAAATCTAAAATTATTTCAAAATAAAAATTATAAATTTGTATTCTTTCCCTGTTTCTTCCTACTCTGAAATAGTTTTTATTAGTAAGCAATCTTGGTGTAATTTTTCTTTGTAGGAAGATTTTTATCTACTGATTTATTTTCAGTGGTTATAGGATGGTAGTTTCCTATTTTTTAATGTTTATTTCTTTTTGAGAGAGAGAGAGAGAGAGAGAGAGAGAGAGAGAAAGGGAGAGAGAGAGAGAGAGAGAGAGAGAGAGAGAGAGAGAGAGAATGAACTGGATAGGGGCAGAGAGGGAGAGAGAATCCCAAGCAGGTTCTGTGCTATCAGTGCAGAGGCCCATGCAGGGCTAGAACTCATGAACCGTGAGATCATGACCTGAGTGGAAATCAAGAATTAGCTGCTTAACTGAGCCATCCAGGTGTCCTTCCATTTTTTTTTTTTTGGTCGGTTTTGATGTTTTATTTTTCTGAAAATTTGTCCATCTTCAAGTTTATAAACATAAAACTATTCATTATATTCTCTTATTTACTTTTTCATCTTACCAGCACATTCAAACCATTTAAAAGATGGAATATTATTTATTATATTTATTATTTATAATAATACTGTTGCTGTGTTTTTGCTCTTTTTTCTTGATCAGTGCCATGAGACGTGTCTGTTCTGTTGTCTTCTAAAACACACAAACACACACACACATATCCATACACAGTTATCTAGCTCTTTGGGTCCTCCCTACTGCATCATGGTTTTCCATTTAATTGGCCTCTTTTTATTTATTTTTAAGTTTTTTTAAGTTTGTTTATTTCGAGGGAGACAGAGAGAGTGAGTGGGGGAGGGGTAGAGAGAGTGTGAGAGATATTCCAAGCAGGTTCTGCACGCACTGTCAGTGCTAAGACCTATACAGAGCTTGAACTCACCAACTGCGAGATCATGACCTGAGCTGAAACCAAGAGCTGAACACTTGACTGACTGAGCCACCCAGGAGCCCCTATTTTTAAAAATTACATCTCTTTACTCTCTTTAGAATTTTTCCTTTTAACACGCATGCTTGTCTTCCTGTTTTGATCCTTCTTCCTTTCAAAATAACCATTTAAGGCTGCACATTTCCGTACAAGTCCTAATTTGTTTTAGTAATTGTATCCCACAATTTTAGGATATGGATAAGCTATAAACATTTTCCAGTATCCATTATTATTCCTTTTTTGAACTCTGCATTATTTCAAGTATGTTTCTTAATTTCTAAATATATGTGATTTTTCTGTTTAGTTTTTTGTTATTGATTTCCAAGTCAATTGCTTTTGGCAACAAAAGCAATTTTTATTATATCAATCATTCTAAATTTGGTGCAACTTGCTTCACAGCCAAGTATGTGGTTAATGTTTATAAATGTTCCATAGATGCTTGAGAAATATGAGTTTGTGTTTTCTGTGGTTGCTGGGTGTGCTGATCTATATATACCCATTAGACAAATTTTGCCAAAGCCTAGTTCAAATACTCTATATCCTTCCTGATTGAGCTATTAATTACTGAGAATGTTGTGTTAAAATTTCCTATCATAATGGAAGACTTTCAAAATTTCTTCTCATTCTTCTATTAATGTTTTTACTCTTAATTCTGACATTCAAAGATATTTAGAAAATTTTCTTCCCTAGCGAATTGATGATATTTCCATTATGTGATTATGTATGAATCATTTTACCTCTTTGCCTATACATGGATATTGTCTGATACTGTTATTGACACACTGTATTTTCCTCCTTTAACTTTCTCTCTTTTTCCCCTTATAATTTGTGAATATCTGTTTTGCATAGAAATACATTTTCATCTCATTTGCATAAATACAAATAGACTAAATACAAATAGACAAATAGACTTTTATTTTCTATTTATCCTAAAATTTCTATATTAGTCTCTCTCATTTGTTAGTATGCATTTTTCAAGGTTGATTATTTTGCTCCCAGGGTTTGGAAATTATGTTCTATAATTATATTCTTTAAGTATTCTGATGGAAAAATGAGAAGTTCTTTAGGTCAGAGTCTAAAACTTACAAATAATATCATCTTTCTTAAAAACACAAGAACTTCAGCACCTTTTATCTGATATCACTGTACTCTCAACACACATATGATCTAAGTACTATAGTTAAATGTAATGGATTTTAATATATAGCATTATAATTATTTTTGGACTGGCCAATATTTGTTTATATTACCCATATATTTACATTTGTACTTCATTTATTGTCTTTATTTTTGCTGTTTAAAACCCCTGAAAAGGTAATTGCCAGTTTAAAGCAAAAATAATAACAATGCACCATGGGTTTATAACTTATGTAAATATAAAAGACATAGCAGCACTACAATAAAGGCCAGAAGAGAAGAAATAGAAGTATACTTCTATAAGGTTTTGACAGTGTAAGTGAAGTGGAATAATATCCCTTAAAGGTAAATTTTAATAAATTAAAATTGTAATCTATACTTCCAAAAGGAAATATTTAAAAAACACAAAAAGTTATACCTAACAAGCAAAGAGAGGATGTAAGATGGAATCATAAATAATACTCATGTAATTCAAAATAATGCATACAGAGGAGAAATACTGAACACAAGACAGATGAGACAAATAGAAAACCAATAGCAAAATTATAGATTTGAACTTAACTACATAATAATACCATTAAATATAAATGGTCTAAACACCCTAATAAAAACATAGTTGATCAGATTGTATTAAAAACAAGACCCAACTATATGCTGTTTGCAAGAAACCTATTTTAATGGAAAAACAAAAACAAAAACAAAACACAAAGAGATAACAAGTAAAAAGATGGGAAAGGATATATCATGCTAATGTGTTTTTAAATATGAGAGTACTATAGTAATGGTAGGTAAACTTGATATCTGGGTAAAATTTTCACCTGGAATGCAGAGATTCATTTCACAATAATAAATGATCAGTTCAATAAGAAAACACAATAATCATAAATAAACATTTACGAGCCTCATGAAAGAGCCTTAAAACATGTGTAACAAAGATGGATAGAACTGCAAGGACATAAATTAGCAAATTCACAACTATCATAAAAAATTTCGGCACCCATGTTTCAATAACTGAATGAACACTAGATAGAAAACTAGTATTTTCTAAAAATACTATCAATTTAAACAATACTATGGATTGATTCAATATCATTGATTATATGACATTCATCTAACAAGAGCAGAATGGACATCCTTTCCAAGCACTCACAGAACATTTATCAAAAGAGAGCATAAGGGCGCCTGGGTGGCGCAGTCGGTTGAGCGTCCGACTTCAGCCAGGTCACGATCTCGCGGTCCGTGAGTTCGAGCCCCGCGTCAGGCTCTGGGCTGATGGCTCAGAGCCTGGAGCCTGTTTCCGATTCTGTGTCTCCCTCTCTCTCTGCCCCTCCCCCGTTCATGCTCTGTCTCTCTCTGTCCCCAAAAAAATAAATAAACGTTAAAAAAAAAAAAGAGAGCATAAAAGAACTTTCAATAAATTTAAAGATGGAGTTAATTCAAAAGGACACAAATCATGCAAATTATGTTGTATGAACAAAATGGATTTAAATTTCAAGTTAATAAAAGAAATGTCTAGAAGATATATAAATATTTAGAAAATAAGTATTCCAAAATTATGACGTATTTTAAACTGAGTGAAAACATATCAGTTTTTTAAATGCAGCTGAAGCAGTACCTAGAGGAAAGTATAGATCACCAAATACATTTGTTAAAAAATGCATAAATGAGTTCTTAAATGCTAAAAATAAATAAATTCTTAAATCAATGACCACAACTTCCGCTTGAAGAATTTGAAACATAATAGTAAACTAGAGCCAAAAAAAGATAAGGGATATTAATACATATCAGAACTAAAACCAATGAAATGGAAAACAAAACAAAACAAAAGAGAGAGAAAATGTAATCAAAAGCTGGTTCTTATGAAAAATCAAGAAAGTGATATATTTAGTCATATCAGTCATTTAAAAAGAAGAAATGGGGCACCTGGGCGTCTCAGTTGGTTAAGCTTCTGAATTTTGATTTTGGCTCAGGTCATGATCTCAGGTGGTGAGATGCAGCCCTTGCTTCTGGCTCTGTGCTGGGTGTGAAGCCTGCTTAAGATCCTCTCTCTCTCTCTCTCTCTCTCTCTCTCTCTCTCTCTCTCCCCGTTCCTCCCTTCCTCCTTCCCTCTCTTTCTGCACCTCCCTTGCTCATGCATTCTCTCTCTCAAAAAAAAATTGAAAAGAGGAGGCAAATTATTAATATCAGAAATGAGAGAAGGAATACTAACAATTTTATGTCAATAAACTCTCCAATTTACGAGAAATGGACAAATTCCTTGTAAAACATGAACCACAAATACTAAGGAAGAAATATATAATATGAATATATTCAGGCCCAGATGACATTAGTGTGAATTATACCAAACTCTTAATTAAGCAATAAAACAAACTCTACACAATTTCTTATGAATGAGGACAAGAGAGTCTCCTCAACCTGAGAGATGGCATCTATGAAAATTCTACAGCTAATTTCATATCTGATGAAAGACTGATTGCGTTCCACTTAACAAAAGCAACAAGGCTAGGATGCCCACTTTTATTACTTTTATTTGGTATAACACTTAAGATTTTAGCCAGCATAATTGGCCATTGAAATCCAAATTGAAAAAGAAGAAAACCTTGACTTGCAGATGTCACGATCACCTATTTAGAAAATGTCATGGAATCTACAAAAAGCTAGTAAGAAGTGAGTTTGGGAAATTTGTAGTACACAAGATCACTCTACAAAAATCAACAGTGTTTCTGCATACTAGCAATGCACAATCAGAAATTGAAATAAAAAGCACCATTTACAAAAGCATTACATGTGAAATAATGATAAATACAACAGAAGTTTCCTGGACCTACACAATGAAAACTACAAAACATTTCTGAGGGAAGCTTAAAAAGACCCACGCAAATGGAAAGTTACACTATTTTTGGGGGGGGTCAGAGGACTCAAGAGGACTTAAGATGTCAATTCTTCCCAAACGAATCTGTTTATTCAATGAAATTCTAATCAAAGTCTCTTAAAGTCTTGGGTCTCCCACCCTTGGAATGGGGGCAAAGCCAGGTGAAATTCCCCAAACAACAGAAAAGAAGGTGAAAAGAAGCCAATCTATAAAGCAACACACAGACTGAGACAGGACAGTGTTGTAAAAGGCCTCTAGGTGCATATACAGGATTTATCCTGAACAGGGAAAACTTATCAAGTGGTCTCAGGTATAAATATTGAAAAGCTTCCTAAAAGGTTAACCCCTTTGCTAGATGTCAAGATGTTCTTTTCAAGATTCAGTTCAAAGTAAATTGCCTATGAATGGGAACATGCGGAGTGCAGTCTGACAGAAAACCGTCAAGCAATTTTTCTTCTTGTCTTTTCAGTGCTGCATATACTTAAGTAGAAGCACTTATAGGACTCTGTAAAGCCGTGCTTATATCACGCCCACTTCTGCCTTCAGATGTGATTTACTCTGAATCCTGCCTCACTTGCTGTAAAATGCTCTGTCAGTAACACCTCAGTGAGATCTCTTTGAAGTAAAGCATTCTTGCACCTAGGCTGTTGCTCTGAAAGCTGGCATCTGGTCTAATTCAACTCCGTTTTGAGCTTTTGAATCACATGACTTAAATCCACATAAGTGTTGATTGTACATGATTGCCTTTATTGATTCCTGCTTGAAATAAACTTATTTCAGAGTCTCCATCCAACTTTAGCAAGAATTCTCCATTTTTTTGCTCATTCTCTTCCTCTTGGGTTTTATACTGCACCTTTGCCTCTTCTTTTCTAATTCTATGTCTACAAAGATATTGAGGAGTTGAGTCATGTGATGATTAGCCTGGAAACTTAGTTTCTTCAAACTCTAACATATCAGAGTACATCTCTCATTGCCCCACCCCTCTGAGATCAGCTCTACTTCTTAACTGCCTAATAGCTGCCTCATTGTTACCCTATATCTCAGGATCTGTATTAACGACATTGACATTTTTTGGATTTCTATCAGACATCCAGCCTATCCATTTTTCCTTCATGCTTTTCTTATGTCTGCCCTCTTTTTGCCATTCATTTTCCTGCCTTCCACTCAGTATAGGTTACTCTACTATTGTAGCTGGATATTTCTAGAGCCAGCCTTCTAACTGGACTCTGGATCAATCCCAGCGACACTGAGTTAGAAACTCCTGGGTGAGCCCCAGGTACCTAATTTTATGAACAAGCCTCCAATGATTGTGAATTATAGCCAGGAAAACCATTGTTCCAATCTTGCATTTTAAAACTTTGAATAATTATTTATTTTGTGATCTCCTTATTAAGGGACATAGATTCTTAAAGACCGAAATTGGCCTTATTCTTTTATTCTTCAGTACCTTGCATATGGGAGATGTTCAATCAAGGTAACAGACACAGGTCAAGATAATTTGGGGTCACCTTACCTCAGCACGGTTGCTCATGATGTCCCTGTCCCTTCATCTTTCATCTATTGAATTGTTCATTCAAGGTTTCCTTCAGGGCCTACTTTCTCATTGTCGTATCTCTTATTCACACTGTTCCTTAGCCATGTCCCTGTAGTGCACATCGTCTATGTCAAGCACTCCAGAACTCAACTTAAAACAATTCTTCATAAATTAGTCATCGTTTTGAACTAATTGGAAGGGTTATAATGTTTTCTTCTTCAGTTTTTACAAAGGTCTCTAAAATCGGCCTGAACATTCAAACGGTACATAATAAATATCTGTTGCTTCCTTTCTCAATTCATATGGCTAGGACTTGCATTTAATTCAATATAATGATCATTTTACTGAATACCAGATATATGCAAAATATTGCTTCAGGTGTTGTGTTAGTATGAGCATGCCCTTTGAAATGTTTAGAGAGGATTCCAGTGCCAAAAGCAGATGATGTATAAATTAGCCCCCAAAGGGTTTTATCGTTAAGAAAATTGTATCTACCACTGGGAGTTAATCTGTCTGTCTGCTGAGAATGTTGCCTTGTCCAACACTTGCAAATAAAGAACACTTGTGAGAACAAATTCTACTGTGCCAGAGTCTAGGGAGACAATATACTATTTAGGTTGATTTCCAACCTCCCAGCTCAGAAGGAATCTCCTAACCAATTACTTATGATGGTCCTCGAAGTAATCATCCATGCTTCCCAAAGAGTTGGCTATTCTTTTGAAAACAATGGGATGTACCAAACTTTTTGGATAAGGGGACTTTCTAAAACTTTTAGTAAGTATTAGTGTTAAGAAATACTGACGTGAGACTGAAGAGAAAGGAACTTAGTCATGACTTCGCTACACACTGTGTGACACTTCGCTGAATGGCACTGGTTTTCAGTTGTCTCATTTGAAATGGGAGGGGAAAGTGTGAAGTATACGACCAGGCATAGATGATAGTTCTCTAGGCCTCCTTCTTCTCTTCTTCAGGTTACACCTCTGTTATTCCTATGGACATGTCAACTAGGCTGGAGAAAATACATCCTTTGGCTGTTTCCATGAACCACTAAGAATCTCCTTTTGGGGAGATTTTGGGGGCACAAGAATGGTGATGAAAGGTCAGAGGTCTTGGTGCCCATGGTTTTACCTTCATGGAGGAATTGGTGGCAGAGTGACAATGGTAAGCTGAGGTAGATGGAGGTAAAGGTAAAGTTTTGTTTTTCTTTAAATCTTTATTTACATTTTCTTTAAATCTTTATTGTGCAAAAGAAGCAAGACCAAACAGTGTCCATTAGATATGATTCCATTTATATAAAGTTATAAAACAGGAACATTTAAGCTACGTGTTGGAGATGTATAAAAGCTGTCAAGAACATCCAGTAAATGATGTCCTAAAACATACAGTGTTGGGGTCTCTCTTGTGTCTCTGGAAGCCACACAAGATGCAGATGGTGCTGCGTGACATCCTTCTGGTCATTCAGGATCAGGATGGTACGTGTGCCTCTGGTCTCATGAGAAGGTCTGGGGAAAGGCTGTTGCTGTGCATATGTTGGACTCCCTGCTTGGGTCTGAACAGGACAAGGACCTTGAAGCCAGTCTCAATTTCCCAGGAAAATGGGAATCATGATATCTGGAAGTATTAGTATCTAGGGTCATTGTAAAGTTGAAAGAGGACCATAAAATTGCTTTGACTTGTGCATGCTTTGAAAGTTGAGGTGTCCCTACAGTTTACCTATGGGTAGAAAAATGAATGAATAATTAGATAGATATCTAAGTAAGGTAGTGCCGGCGTTTAAGAGTTTGGAAATGTGTCATTCAGTGATATTTGAGATTTTCCTGTTATCCCACATGCTAGCTGTGTGCTCTTACTATCACTTCCTATTTATGATCTTCAGTTTCCTGTATTCTCTAATGCTAGTATTTCAAGGGGAAAATGTAATGATCAACTGAAAAGTGTGAGTATAAATTAGAAAGCACTAAGCATTTAGAAATAAAGTTCAAAATATAAATACCACAAAGATAGCAGAAACTAAATTTCATATTAAAGTACAAAGTACTTATATTGCAATATCTTTCCTAAGAACAGATTTTTATAAACAAATATTACACAATTTTACCTTAACCGTATTAATGTGTGTGTGTGTGTGTGTGTGTGTGTGTGTGCGCATGACATAGATGGTGGGGTATCAAACTATAATAATGTCAGAGGAGAATCTCTTCCTAATCCCTGTAATGTGTCTATAAGACTTGCTTCAAAGTATGTGTACATACATGCGTGCATACATATATATACTCACATACATCTGTCAGTCATTCTTATTTAAAACATGCTTAATGGACAATATTTATGTAGTTAATTCCAATTTTCTCTTTAAATTCAATATTATATCATGAGATTTATCTATGGTGATGTTTGTAGCTAGAGGTCATTCTTTTTCAGTGCTACACCAGTATTGCATAGTATATAGTATAGTATTGATATAGTATTGTATTGTATGAAGATACCACACTTTTCTATGGATACACTTAGATTTTCTGGTTTTCCTATTATGAAATCTTTTGCTAAGAATTTCATCAATATGTCTTTTGAGGAGATGTGTTTTTAAATAGTATATCCAAGAAGTAAAATTGCAAGCTTGTAGGATAAAGTCTTCTTAAACTAGCTAGATATTTCTGGTAATTTTATAGAGTGATGTTAGGAATTTATAAAACCAATAGTAGTAGATGTGATATCCCCAGAGTCTCTGCAGTTTAAGCTGAATACTTTGATTCAATTGCTATATATACTTAAAAATGCTTGATATTTTCAGGCTTTTAAATTTTTTGCCAAGGTGATAGGTGTGATATGATATCTCACGGTATTAATTTGGAATTCACTAGTAACTAATATGATTAACTTTATATATTTACTGTGTTTCTCTTTTATATAGAGCTTTCTTTTTTCCAATTTTATTGTTTTTTGTTTATGACTACCTTATTTGTCCTAGATCATAACTTTTTTAGTTTACATATGTTGTAAATGAGTTCTTCCAACACTTGAATTGTTTTCTCATTGTCTTTAAGACACATTTTGGCTAATGGAAATTCTTACTTATAAATGAATATATTAATATTTTCCCTTTTGGTTAATATTTTTGTGTCTTGCATGAGAAATCATTTCCTGTTCTATGATATGAAAGGCATTCTCTTATATTCTGATTCATTATAGTTTTGAATTTCATTATTAGAACTCTGTTCTACAGAAAATGGATTTTGAGGATTGGTGCTAGGAAATTTCATTATTTTCTATAGGGATAATTTATGATTTATTGACTATTTCTTCTTTTCACACTATTTTGAATTTCCACTTTTCTCAAAGTTTTATTGAAATATTTGTCTGTCTCTATTACTGTCTAACAGTCTTAATTACCATATCTTTGTCTTGATATTTAGAAAAACAAATTTTTCTACCTTCTATTCTTCCAGTGTGATTTAGCTATTCTTTCCATCATTGCTTTTTCATGTAAATTTTAGAACTAGCATATCAAGCTCCATACAGGATACTTTGATGGGGATTACATTGTCTCTATACATCTATACATCAATGTGGGTGAACTATTTGAAATATTAAATATTCCAATCCATGAATATTATTCATATCTCTCCATTTGTTTCACTTTTTAAAGAAAAACATTGGATAATTATCAGCCACTTGCATGTTTTTGTCTGATTATGTATTCCTTCTCCTTGGACTAAATATATTATTGCTAAATTGATAGATTTTAGAAATCAGTTTTCCAGGTAAGAGTGATTGCAATCCTAATCTAGTTTCTCTGTTTTAGATGCAAATATAAATCCCATTTATTCCTATTTAGTTTCTTTTTGATGTCTTTCCATAATGCTAAAAAAGAAAAAAAAATCTATGATGATCTTTCATGTAGTTTGTTAAACTTTATTTATAATTTATTAAATAACAAATTTATTTAACAAATGACATTTTAATTACATTTTTTCCAAGTGCTTGCTGCTGTCATGTAGAAGGGCAACCAACTACAGAGTATTAATTTTCATTCTAGCAATGCTTATAAACTTTCTTATGAACTCAATAATTTATTGAAGATTTTTTGTTTTAGTTTTCTAGGTATTCAGTTATATTTTGTTCAAACAATTTTAGGTGTGTTTGCTCCTTTGAAAACTTCATATATGTTTTTCTTGCATATTTGTGCTAATTAGTCCTTCTAGGATAATATCAGGTAGAGGTAGTTAGAGCAGACAAATTTATTTTTTTTCTTGATTTTAAAGGAAATGGTTTAATCAAACCTTCACTTAGTACAAAGTGTGTGTGTGTGTGTGTGTGTGTGTGTGTGTGTGTGTATTGTCTCAGGTCTTTGAATGGCAACTTGTCTGCGGGCCCCTATGTGACATAATTTTTACTGTAGTCAGGCCATATGATAATACTTTTCTCCATTTCTATCATGTGTTCACCTTACTCTTAACTTTATATTTACACATTTAACTAAAAGTTCTGCATTTTTCCTCAGTTTATACGTCCTCAAATTACTATACACTTTATACGAAGTGGGAATGATCCAGTGGAAAGTAGAAATACTAAGATGTAAGTGTACAAAGCCATGTAGAAGTGAATGCCATGTCAGTGTGACACGGCATAAAATTGTGCTACCTCACAGGCCGCTGTCAGATAATCACAGCTGAGGTTTTGCCAAATGATGAGCATAATTTGCCCTCGAATGAGAAGTCAGAGTCTCAAATAAAATAAAACTAGTGACAAGTCAATCATTAATTAAAGTTCCAGAAGCTTGATTTTAACAAGCAGCTAAATGCTTGTTAAACTCACTAGGGTTCAGTCTACACAGGCCAAGTGATGTGGGAAGGTGGCACAGCATAATTCAGTCAGTAAATTAACATATCCTAGAATGGATTACATAGATTCCAGGAATGGTCATTAAGACCTGGAAAATACCTCAGAGGTCATGCGGTCCAACCTTTCATCTAATGGAAGAAGCTATCTTTTGTAGTCATCACTCCCGTAATGATCTTTTTCTCTATTCTCTTCTAACCTGGTGGATGTAACCAAAGTTACAGCTTTGGTTCCAGCTTCTGGAAACTTAATTTTCAGTTGCAAGGGAAACAGACCAAGTGTAGTCCTTATACTTCAAGAAATTAACTTCCAAGTCTGTATAAGAAGTGTACACAGAACAGTAAGCTCCGGTGAGAATAAAGAAACGGAAAAGAAAGCATAAAAAAGTAAAAGTGAGAATACAAGAGTTTGGATTGGTGGCTGGAGCCAAGAGGACAGCTATAGAGTGTGCATGGGGCAGGGGAGTTTATTATTCCCAAATCAATGCCCAGTTTACTCATCCTGAATGATTGCTCTGGTGTGCATCAGGAAAGAGCATTACACAGAGCTGGGGGAATCATATATCCACGTAAGGTGACATGTGGATTGAACTCAAGCTAAAGACACCAGGTTATGAGAGATAGCCCCTATAAGAGAATACATAAAGAAGATGATTTCACGGACTTCTGAGCTCCAGTTTTTTCATCATTCACTTTCTCATAGGTATGTGTCAACAGTGGATAACCTGCGGGATGGTTTTCTTTATAGACTCCAGTTTTCATCAGCATGAAAAATGTTAACTTTTTGACTTTTGGGGCTCTTTCTGTGGTGTACTCTATGGTAAATCAATATCCAATATGTTAAAGTCACATTTTCATCCTAGAGAATTCTGTAAATATGGTAATAATTTATGGGTCAAATTAAAACGTGAGAAACCGCCAGATTGTTTCCAGAGTAGCTACATCATTTTGTTAGGGGTATGAAGGGACGGGGGGTGACTACAAAATTCAGCAAGAGGGACTTCTGGAGGATGTTTGAACTATTCTGTACCCTGTTTGTGGGGTGGTTATAAGAATCTATGCATATGTTAAAACTCATAGGACAGCATACAAAGAAGTCAGTACCGTTTACTATATGTAAACTTATACAAATAAATAAAAAACATACTGAGTTTTAGATTAAATAGCCAGCCAACATGCTTTGGGAAGAATCATACTCAAGATTCTCCAATATGTTAAGAGTTTTCATTTAAAATGGAGGAAAGCAAAACAAATCACTGTCTGGGAAGCCATTGACTTTATTTTGTTGTTCCTCATCTCTTGTACTTACCTAGTTTGAAGATTACATTTTCAATTCTTTTGTACCCCTTTTAATTCTAATTCTGTATTTAAACTGTTTGTTTGTTTGTTTTTTAATTGTCATTTCTATCGCTTCTGAGAGGTACAGAATTATTCTACAATTGTCGACCGTGCTCATTTGGTCATTCAAAGACAGGTATGGCAGTTTTTTCATGAAATAGTTTCCACATATGGGCCACATCAGGATCTGAATGAAGGGACTAGGTAGTGGAAAGGGATCATTGTAAAAATGTATTTTCAATATAACTTGCTTGTGTTAAGGTCCACAGAAGACAATGCACATATACATTTAGGCCCTTTTTATGGCAAGGATCCTTGTTGCCACATTGTCAGTGTACTATAAAAACAGCAAGCCACATCTACTCTGTTCCTTTAGTAATGATTCTAATGCAGTGTGATAAAAACACATGCTGTGTCATATGTTATATGTGATGTATTCCTAATTGGACATTTGTAAGATGTTTAATAATGACTGAAGCTCCACTGTGTCTAATATATTATGGAATAAATGTGTCAAAAACCAGTGGTATGCTCTAAAACTTTATTTTAAACGAGACAGATCATACAGCTCAGATGCTGTTGTTTGTGCCTGATTTGGGCAGCAACAGCATTCACGCAGAAGATGATACAAAATCATGCAATTGGGACATCTTCTCCCTTTAGAAAAAGAAGCTGAATAAAAAAATGTTAATCTGATCCTCTGCCATTTTTGTAGCTCACTCTGCTTAAACTGACTTCAAATGGAGTACACTGATCAAATAGGTTGGTGCCACCATTTACTGGTCAGAGAGCAGAAAGCAGATTTTCTTAAAAAATCTAACCTGTGACTAAAAATTGTTGCCACATAAATAATGTCAAGGAAGAACCTGCCCTGTTGATATAGCCATGCACGTGAACTCTTGGGCAGGATGGGCAGACCACCCCATAAGGAAGCCATGGGGGAAGCTCATTAAACCAAGGGATGATATGTGTACTGTCAGTGGCTTCATTAAATTCTTCTTAAGATGTAGAAACATAATGGATATTTTAGGAATAAATCTGTAATAAAAGATGAAATTAAATACACTTGTATGATGATATTTATCTTCTGTCTGATTTTTAGACAAATGCATTTTTATCTTTTGATTTGAAACAACTCTCAAAATGTCATTTCTTCATTCATTCACCAAATATATATGCAGTGGGCCCTCTCTGTCTTCAGCATGGTACAAGGCCCTGGAAAGACTCCAGTGAACTAGTTGTACTTTGAACCAAAATGCTTCATTCCTGGGAAAACTCTTAGTTCTTAGAATTTGGCCATCAAGACTGAGGCATTTCTTTCATATGAATATATGAATCTATTTGTGCTTTCATACATTCAAATATTGTTTTCAACTCATGGTTACTGATTTTTTTTTTATCAAGCCCTTCTAGGACTTCCTATAGATTGTATTCTAGTCTCTACATTAATTCCTTGATACTGACCCTTAAGTTTAAGTGACTACTTGTGCTCTTTGTCCTTTTTGTTTGTTTGAGAGGGAGAAGATAATTACATTCTTCCTTGCTGCTGCTAACCCATTTATGTTATGAAAGTTTCTATTTGCACATCATTTTCCTGAAATTCCTGGGTTCAAATCTTGCACATGGTCAAGACGAAATCTTTACCAAAACTTGACTAACTTTAAGTTAAATCAAACAACTGTACTGGTAAATCAATGGAGCTCAGTTGCTGCAGTGATAATCAACCTAGGAGTTTAGTTAGGTTTCCAATTGAAATTATACTTCTCATCTTCCTTCTGCCCTCTCAACTATAAGTAGATTATTATCACTAAATATGAGGGAAAGTTCTGGGAATGAATGCTGTCAAGTTATCACTTATTTAACTTTATCTTTGTCCTAACACACACAGATACAATACTGGTTTTTAGATGTTTTCATTTAAAAATATAGTCAAGGGGTGCCTGGGCAGCTCAGTCAGTTAAACATCTGACTTCAGCTCAGGTCATGATCTCACAGTCCATGAGTCTGAGACCTGTGTCAGGCTCTGTGTTGACAGCTCAGAGTCTGGAGCCTGCTTCTGATTCTGTGTCTATCTCTCTGTCTCTCTGTCCCTCCCTCACTCACTCAAAAAAAAAAAATAAATAAAATAAACAAATATTAAAAAATTAAAATAAAAAAATAAAAATACAGTAAAAAATGTTTCAGACATAATAGAATATATATTACCTAATGAAATAAACATATCTCTCAATGTTTTACTCATTAAAGTTTTTCATAAGACTTTGTGTTTAAAAGTTTATATTATTTTGAGTAATTTTCCGTATTTTATTCTAAGAATAAATATGGTTACGGTTTCTTATTTTTCTTACAGTTCAGCATTTTGGCTAGAAAGTTCTGGAGTGGATTTCCTTTATTTCAAGATGAAATATATCATTACTCTTAATTGTTCACATCTTTATGTCTTAGTGCTAAACATGTCTTTTAATTTTTTTTAATAAAGGGACAACTGTTCTCTAGAGGTTACCCATCAAATACTCCTCTCTGTATGCTATTTCAGGCTCACAGGATAAGAAAGCAAAACAATGAGTGTTTAGGGTTTAATTTTTAATAAAAAAGTTCCCCAAACTCAATTAAATTCTTACTGAGTGAAAATAGCAAATTTCATTTGAGTGAAAATGAAATATATTAACCCCCTAGAAGCAGCCGCAAATGTCTAATACATTGGATAACAAGGATTAGAACACTGGTTTGGGATTGTATGCCTTCATTTCGTTATTAGACATTAAGAATGGGATTTTAGGAAGCTCTCTGAGATGCATTAGTCCCAGTAAAGTACTTACCAGATAATTCATTATGTCTTTTTTTTAAGGGGGGGAGGGGTTGTAATTTAGAAGAACGCAATTAAAACTGAACTTGATAATTAATTCTGAACTTGTGAGAACTAGTTCCAGAGATTATGACTATAATGCTGTGTAGTCATTGATATAAATATTCATGAGGTTTCATTGTTTTATGGTTTTCTCAAGCACACAGCTTATCTGAAGAAGTAAAATTAAAGTACCATTATTTAACATTACAATGCAAATAAGAATCAATGAAGAAAGAATAGTTAATTCACTAGGGAATGTGAATACATGTAGGCACACATAGAGGCTGTATCATATATGTACAAACAAAATGTCTTTTGAACATATGAATTAAAAGACTGGGAAGAAAGAAGAGAAAAAGTGATATGGGTAAACAATTTTGGATCTTAATCTGGTCAACCCTGGGTGAGTGAAATTCATTGAAATCGACTTAACCTACCACCAAAAATCAATCAACATATAAAACTAATCGTGTGCAGCAGAAGAGAGAATGAGAAAATGGTCTTTCTTATTCTATTTCCATCTTTTACTGAGCCATAATGCCATCATATCTGACCTTGAAGCAGATTCATCTATAACATGAAATTTTCAAGTAATCTGATAGAATAAACAGGGTATGATGAATGGATGAATGGATGGAAACTACAAAGGGAAAAGTAGCCAGAAAGAAGCCAGCTAAGAACATCGAAATAGGATGGGAGGTGGGAGAAAGGAGTGCAATTCAGAGCATAGTCATCAATGTGATTTACTTTAATTTTAAAAACTCAGTCTTAATGGGATCCTTATAATCGCTATTTGTTTATATCCTCAAACTTGATGAAGAAGGAATCAGCACAAACAGTATATTCATTGAAAACTTTATACAAATTTGAGGAAGATTTAAGCCTTCTGTACTAGTATGCTCTCAGTTCATTTATTGTTAAGCACCACAAAGTCAAATTCAGTATTATGTGATTAAGCTGCATCTGTCTCTGTGCAAGCACTCACCATATTTCTTTAAGTTCAGCAGGTGTTTTGCAAAGAATCTAAAGGATTTTGCACAAAATTAGTGCCTATAATAAAGCAATGCTGATGAAGAGACAGCTTTTTATATCACTGATATATTATAGTTTCTCTCTAATAAATGTCATTGCTAGATATTTCAAAACCTGAAACAGATTTGCTGACTGCACTGTTTTGAAGCATATTTGCTGTGCCTTATTTCTAAGATGTTCTTTTATAGACATACAGTTTAGAAATTTTATTTGACACTGTTGACTACTAAATTAGCAGCTTTTCAACTTTGCAAGAGGACTGTCACACAACTGAGATAAAAGGTAGAACGCACCACTTTTGCATTAATCTTTTTTGGCACTGTCCTGAGGCAATTTGAGATGTATTAATTGAGGCCCTAATTTGAGAAACAAATAAAAAAAAAGTTATTTGCTGTGTTATTTTTTTCAGGTTTTCTCTTCGCTGCCCCGTTTTTCTCTTTCTCTTTTATATACACACACAAAACTGGTGAAGAGTCAAACTATAAATACATACGTAATTTCACTTTAATCACCTGGATTTGATGGTTTAAGCTAAAGGCATTCTTCAACTGAAAGGTTTACTAGGAGAGCCCATTTGGCCTCCAACTGTTCGTGTGCTGCTATGTTCTCTGAGTTGACACATTGGTGGTAATCTGGTGATCTATTTGGGAAACTATTCTTTTGGTTAGAGCTCTGGGTTAGTGAATTTCACACACAAAAAGGTCAATTTAGCTAATAATCTGAATTTGCTCTTTTCAGTGGGCACCAAAAAAGTGTCATGTCTCGACTCCAGCCACAGATCACAGCGCTGACCCAGGTATCCTTACAATAAAGACGATAATCCTATCAACAGACAAAAATTGACTTCAGGCCAAGTTACTAGTGGAGCCCTACTCTGTGCCATCTCCACTAGCATGGAGACAGACTAGCCCTCTGCTCCTAACTATAGCCCAAATCTCGCACCCAGAACGTGGGGAATAGTAAAAACACCCCAAGTGTTATTCGGTCACCTTTAAAATTTAATTCTGTGAGAAAGTCTGATAGTAGCGAAGAGAAAGAAAGCAAAATATTAGCCACAATGCCTATTCTGATGAGCTTTGTCCAAAAATCTACATCAATTCAAAACAGTTTCTATATGCTGTGGGCCTACTCTTATTTAAAGTGGCCTGGGGAGGGCTATTATAAGTAAAAATGAGTTCTGTTATCAAAGAATATGTAGTCTACATCAGTGTCACCAATTAAGAAATGACACACATGTATGGGTGGTAAATGCTAACTGACAAATAATAAGTACGGGCAACATTCAATTTCAGGGAGAAGGAAAAAGTCAAATATTCATGAGTGCAGAGTCTGTATACATGGAAAGGTGAAAAGGGATAGGAGGTACATTTTGAGCAGAAACAATGTTAACATCATTCTCAAAAAACTGCTTTTATATTATGTATATATTTTATAGTCATGTTCAGTGAGAAAAAGAGAATAGAACTTTCTAATTCTCTCTGACCCAGAATTGGAACTCTAGAAAATATTTTTATTGGTTATAAGTCAAATCACAATGTACAAAAATGCATTGAGTGTGGCTAAAATGGGATAACTTATACTAGTAAATATTTATATTAAATGCAATAAAGGTCTCAAATCAATGTTTTAGGCATCAACTTAAACAAACAAAAGAACAAATTAAACAAAAGTAAGCAGAGGAGGTAAATAAACAGAAGATTCAAAATTACTAAACACCAAAACAAGAAAGAAAAAGAAAATGGGGGAAAGAAAGAAATGAAACCAAAATCTGGTTTTCAAAACAAAATCAATTAAATTGATAGTTATATAAAAAATAATCAGGAAGAAAAGGCCCAGATGACCAGTATCGGCAATAAATGAGGAGTCATTAGTCCTAAATATTTAAAAGGAAACATTATCAACTTTAAGCCAATACATTTAAACTTGACTGAAATAAATTTCCTTGAAATAAACAAAATACTAAGTTTCAATCAAGAAGAAATAAAGTTTACATTCCTATATCTATTTTAAACTTTGAATTTATAATAAAACATCTAACCACAAAGAAAAATCCAAACTCATGCAGATTTACCTAAAAATTTTATAAAACATTTAAGGAAAAAGAAACCAATTCTATACACATTCTTCCAGAAATACAAAAAAGGGAACTTCTCAACTCACTTTTATGAGGTCTGCCTTCTTCTAATGTCAAGGATATTACAAGAAAAGAAAACTCATAAATGTAACTCCAAAATCACTAACAAGACATTAGCAAATAGAATCCAGTAATATGTGAAAATAATACTATAGCATAATTAAGTGGTTTTTTAACATGGAAATACAATGTTAGACCAAAGTTAATCAATGCAATTTTCCATATCATCAATATAATAACAAGAAAACATATAGTTATCTCAGAGGCAGAAAAAAACATTTCACAAATACAACATTTATGATAAAACAATAGCAAATATTAGAAATTAGTAAAGAAGTTTTTCAAGGCATCTCCAAAAAACCTGTTGCTAGCCTCATACTTAATGTTGAAAAACTGTTTCTTTCTTCTTCATATGAGGAAAAAAACAAAATGTCTGTTCACATCATTCTAATTCAAAGTGTGGAGGTTCTAGTCAGTGAAAAAAGGCAAGAAAAAGAAATAAAAGGTATATTGATTGTACAAAATAAATAAAATGATCTTTATTTGCAAACATGATTGTCTACATAGATAATCCTCATGTATCTACCAAAAAAAACCCAAAAAACCCTACTAGATCTAATAAGCAGGTTTAGCAAGGTTACAGGCAAGAAGGGATGTGTTTGTGTGTATGTGTATGCATTAATATATATATATATATATATGTTTTATAATATATATAATTTTTTCTTCTACATACTGTCAAAAAACAATTTTTAAAAAATTTAGAAAGTACTATTGTTAATAGCCTCAAAGACATGACCTAGTTTAGGATGAATTTAGCAAAATATGTGCAGTATTTCTATAATGAAAAGTATAAAACACTGATAAGAAAAACTAAAACCTAAATAAACACAGTGATAACTGTGATTATGGTGTGGAGGTTTCCAATGGCAAATATGTCAATTCTTCCAAAATTGATCTCTATGCTTAATGCAATCCCAATTGTAATCTCAGCAGTCTTTGTTGGAGAAATTCACAAATTTATATTAAAATTTTTATTAATAGCAAAGGAACTAGAATGGCTGAAATAGATTTGAAAGCAAGTTGCTATTATTATCCTAAAACAAAACAAACTAAAATTTTTTCTCTCCTGAACTGTCGCCTCATATTTTGGCTGATATGTCAAAAAAATGAAAAACAAAAAACAAAAGCCCACATAAACATTATTTTCAGTTGCTGAATTACAATCCATTTGAATTCATATTCTTGTCAGGTTTCCTACATGAAAGCTAAGAAATGGAGTATAAAAGAAGTATAAATCTAAATACTGGAAGAGGACTGTTTGGAAGGATTTATATTATCTTTATTACTAAGCCCCCAAACCCCACAGAGTTTCCACTACAGCAGAATCAGTATCAGTCTTCTGTCCTTTCTCATACAACAGACCCTGTAACTACCTTGTCTGTTAGTTACTTCCCATGGGGCTGCCAACTTCCTTTAGGTCCCCCATCACCCTCCAGTGAAGAAGACACATAACTAGGGAACAGGCCCTGCATGGCCTAGGCTGCCAATTATAAAGTCAAATTTGAGAGGAGACAGCTTAATCACAAAATAAATGCTGGTTTTGCTACTTGTTATTAATCAAGAAAGGTTTGGGAAAAAATGCCGAGGGTAGTATACATCTAGAAGGAAGGGTATGGTCAGGACAAATTTACCAATGCGAGTATTTTTAGCAGAAATTCTGAGGAATATGTGAGTGCAAACAGCTGCATGAGGTCTCCCCCACATTTTTTTCTCAGTCCGTTGATTTGAAATTTGGTGGCCTCAACTAAATTCATATGCTACACATGTATTTCTTCATTGAATACAGAGAAAGAAATCTGAAGATTTGGGAAGACAGGATTTGTAATGTGTGACCACCCTTCTGATTGCTTCTCCAAGAGAGCCCAGAGTATGTTCTCTTGACTATGGTATTGGGGAAAGCCTCAGAAGGAAGCCTCAGTATCCGTGAAATGGCTGGGCTGGTGTTGGAAGAGGTCACTGAGATGATGTGACTACCGGTTGACCCAAGTGCTGGACCTGAGGACTCAGAAGTTCCTCATTCACTCTCCTGTCCTTGGAATGTACGTTCTTCCCACCACACCCACAGTAGCAAGAAGCAAATTCAAGAACACAACCTTTAGGGCACCGGGGTGGCTCAGTCGCTTGAGCATCTGACTCTTGATTTCAGCTCACGTTATGATCCTGAGTTGTATGATTGAGCCCTGCATCGGGCTTTGCACTGAGTGTAGAGCTTGTTAAGGATTCTCTTTCTTTTTCTCCCTCTCTCTTTGCCTCTCTCCCCCACTCGTGCTCTTTCTCTTTCTCGAAAACAAACAAACAAACAAACAAACAAAACAAAAGCAAAAACAAAACATAACCTTGAGAGATCAATGTGTTGAGACCAACCAGACTGTATATGTGACTGAACACAGTTAAGCCCATTATATAATCTTTTAAGATTCTAGTGGATGGGTGAAGAGATCTACTCTTCTTCAAGCCACTCAACATAAACCTTGTGTGTAAGTTAACTTGCTTATTAAACCTACCGCCTGCCAATCTAGAGTGATCTGGCTCTTTCTCTAGTCTCTCCTCACCCTCATATATGGGGGCCAACTTCAGATTTTACCTGGAAATACCTCAGGTTGGAGAATGGGAGTGAATGTGATAAATATAGCCATTGACTTGAGCTCAGTTACTTCAGTGAATCTGAGGGAACCCTGGATGGCTGAGATCAAGGGCCAGCACTAGGTGGACATGGTTAATAAAAATAGTCACTGGTTGGAAGAGGTTATCAGAGTACATTGATCTTTTCACAATGGCTAATTGATGAAGTCCCAAAGCAAAAACAAATGGACGTGTCACTTAGTGCCTAGATGGACTGAATGTTTGCCTCTACCCAAAATTCATATGTTGAAACCCTACTCCTCGATGCAATGATATTAGGAGGTGAGGCCTTTGGAAGGTGATTAGGATTAGATGGGGTCATGAAGATAGAGCCCTCATGAATGGGATTAATGCCCTTATAAGAGACATGAGAGAGCTTGCTTCTCTTCTTTACTCTCTGCCACATGAGGACACAATGAAATCATATTCAATGAACTAAGAAGCAGGCTCTCACCAGACACCACATCTGCTAGAACCTTGATTTGGGACTTCCGGCCTCCAGAATTGTGAGAAATAAATGTTTGTTGTTTTAGCCATTCAGTTTATGATATTTTGTTACAGCAGCCAGAACCAAGAAAATTTGTGTCAACAAAAACTTCTATGTCTGGTGAACAGAATCCTTAATTGAGCTCACATGATTGAGAATAATGGCCCTTTATCTTATATTCAGTCCTGAGTCAGTTTACAGACCCAGAGCTTCTTGAATTAAAATAGGAACAAGTTCCTCTGAGGAAGTGTCACACCTGAATCTTCTTCTTAACTTTCCACAAGATAACCTTTAACAAATGGACATTGATTGGGAAAAGGGAAACCCCCAGACGTTTTGGGTGTTTAGAGGCACTTGTTCTGAACCAACTAAAGTCTCCAGGGACCTAGTAAACCACTGAAATCCATCTGTCAGATGTGACTGAGTGATGAATTAGATGTTGCCCTGAATTCATTTCATACTGGATGTAGTCAAAAAAGCAATTCTACGGTTATTTCACCATTTCTTGAGACAATTCTTCTATAAAGACTAAAGCAAACCAAACTCTGCAAAATCTGTTTGGATCAAGAAACTCAAGCACTAGCAATGCTATTCAGGAATATGGATATAGATACAGATACAGATAGACGTATATACATGTAAAGCTGAGTTTTCATCGTGAAATAGGGATGTAAATTGGAGACAAAGTAGAACTTCCCGATTTCTATTTGGTTTTGCTGTTAAAGAGAATTATCATCCGTGTCATCTCACTGGAGGGGGAGCAAAGTTAGGGTTTTCAAGCATTAGATGTGTGATTGGCAGGAATGACCTTTGGGGTTCCTGCCAAACCTGAGATTTGATGACTCTATGACTGCAAAATTATCATAAAACTTCACCTCCATTTTTTATTCATTCATTCTGCCCTCTGTTCCCCTTGTCACTGTTTTCTTTCTATTTTGTTTTCAGCAAGCCTTCTGAGAAATCTGTTTTGATTCATTTATTCTAGACATTCAAATTTAAGATTTGACCTCTCAGTCAGTGGTTACCAGCTTATAGCAGCACCAAATTATTTCATTTCTGATTTGATTTCATCTTGTATTTCCCAAGATGCACCCAAGGAACTTTGTTTTCATTGACTCACTAACTTATTTAAAAACACATGTGTTTATTGTGTGTCTAGAGCCAACAAAGCATTATAGGAATAGGAGGGACTTGGAGAAATAATACATGCCTCCTGCCCTCAATCCAGTTTGCCTGTGTCTCATTATGTCTCTGATGGGCTTCTGATTATTTCTTGAACATTATTCTGAAATTCTACTAAATACCATTCCTAAATATAATGTATCATGCTTTACAAATTCATTTAAATGTGAAGCTGTAATATTACAGCTCATCTAATACAACTCATATTTTTCATAAGAAAATAAGAGTCCAAGTACATAAAACCTTCAGAGTCAATCTCTCCGAACTCTTTTTTATTGTGTTCTGTGAAGTTTCACCTAATGCAATTGGCATGGAGGCAGACAAGTGTCTTTTCATCCAAAGGTCTAGAGTTGCTCTAGAAAATGTGGGCAACAGGAGTCAGGGTACTGATATGCAGCTTGCTGCTTATTTCTAGTTTCAGGAAGAGTCCTCTAAATGAGCGGTTACCCAAAGTCTACCTGCTGATTAGTCTCTTGAGAATCACCAGGCAAACTTAACAAAAGCTCAGATTCCTGCATCTTTTTGCAAGAAGTTTGTTGCAATATGTGTGTGGTTGATTTTGGAATTTCTGTTTGTACGTTTTTTGCACACCATCACCATGAAAGAGACATTCACAATGTGTTTTGGTGCTTCAAGCCTCTTTTACAATATTGTTGTTTTAATGATTTAGAATTTTTAGTTTCACACTATTCTTGAGTCACTTCAGTAATCCTTCCTTAAAACTTTTAGTACAATTGCCTTTCATATTATCAATATTCACTTAGATTTATTATGCATTTCTCAATATTCATTCTTACATTGAGAATTTTATTCTGATTTATTTTTATTTAGTCACAGTTTTTTGTAAGCATTTTCTTCATTCATGATACCATGTGGATGGTATTGAATCTGAGTCCAAAATGCCTTTATTTTGTCCAGAATTCTGGAATCTGAATTTCTTCAAAGCTCCCCTATTGATTTTAATTTGCAGCTACATTTGGGAACCAGTTGTAAATCCTCTGACCCATAGCACAGTTACAAATCTCAGGTGCGAGTATCCTACCTAAGAATAATTACCTACTCTCCTCTTTCTTTCTCATGTAGGCTGCTATTGGTAGTTCATTAAGGGCTGAAAATTGAAGTCCGATGAACATCTATACCTTTCTTAGGCATGTGTTGAATGTTGCTTGAACTCCAAATTATATCTGACAATGTGTTAATCTTGTCACTGTAACTATATTGTGAAACTCTGTAACTATATTGTGCCCTCCCACTGTGGCTAGTACTGTGGTTTATTAAGACTGAATTCCTGGGAATTCAGAAAATTTGTGTGGAAGTGTATTGAGTAAATTTTCTGCCCTTATCACATTGCTATAGAAAAAAGAGATATCTGCTATCTCTTAGTAGTGGCCAGTTGGAGTATTCCAATTATTCTAGTCTCCTTCTTATTCTATTTCTAAAACAATATTTGTACCAATGGCTGAGCCAGGATTCAGCAGTTTCTTCATAATGACCATATGCCTGTTCAATAGTCACCCTAAGGGAGATATTGCAAGGAAGGTCCTTCCAAGGTCAGAGTTAGGTTAAAAATGTTGCCAGCACCATCTTGGAGAGAGCAAAGGGGACTTGGATTGAGCTAGTGATTGTATGATATTCAATGATATCTGGAGTTCAACAAGCTGGATTCACTCTTTGTTTTAATAATCACTTTTCTGATTATGTTGTTTTAAATATTTTTAATGTTATAATTATATAAGTAATAACTAAAGAAGATCATCTTGAAAAGATTCTAAACCTTATGGGCATGACTATCATCCATCAAGTTTGCCATCTTCCTTCAATATAACTAGTGTTGTCAGTTCGTGTCCTTCCTACCTCTAAGACTTTGGGCAGGTTACTTAGCCTCCCCAAAGTTAAATTCCTACAGGAAAAATGCAGACACTGTGTTCTGACCTGTGTCCAAGACTTCTGAGAGATGTAAATGAGGTAACTAACATATACAAATGCTTTGAAAAGTTCACAAACATACAAATGTATTGTAATATGGGTTAATATTAATAATAACAATTACAGATATGAAATAAAGTTAAATGTACATAAAATGATTTAAACAATTATTAAATTATTAAAAATTCATAAAATAAAATCAACCCTGATGTAAAAGTCTTGAGGATAAAGACCTTATAGCAAAAGTTTTTGGAATCTAACGTCACAGAAAATATATGACTGTTCAAAACATAGGTACTCTCAGTGATTAATTATCTTCTTAATTTCCTTTTTATAAAAAATCTTAATACATTTATATAATATCCAGCTCCTGATTTTTGGGAGAAGACTAAGACTAGACCTAAGACAAAAGCATGAATTTAGCATATATATTTTGTATTAGCTTACTAGGGATGTGTATTCGTCTGCTCAGGCTGCCATTACAAAATACAATGGACTGGTTGGCTTAAACAACAGACATTTATTTCTCACATTTCTGTAGGTTGGGAAGTCCAAGACCAAGGTACTGGCAAAGTAGGTTTCATTCTGAGGACTCTTCTTTTGGCTTGTAGGTGGCCACCATCTTGCTGTGTGCCAACATGGCCTCTTCTTTGTGTGTGTTCAGAGAGACAAAGCGAGAGAGAGCTCTCTGATGTCTATTCTTATAAGGACACTAATACTATCAGATCAGAGCTCCATCATTATGATATCTTAATTACTAATTACTCTAATTACTTTCTCAGAGGACCCACCACCAAATACAGCCACACTGGGGAGTAAGGCTAAAATGTATATATGTTGGGGAAGACATAAATATTCAGTCCATAACAGGCTACTATTACAAAGTACCAGAGACTGGGTGTCTTCACAGAAATAATTATTTCTCACAATTCTTCAAGCTAGAATTCTGAGGTCAAGATATTAATAGGATTGGCTTCTTCTAAGGCCTCTCTCTCCTTGGCTTGCAGATGGCTGTCCTCTCCCAGTGTCTTCACATGGGGTCTCCCTTTTGGATGTGTCTGTGTTTACTTTTTTTTTTTTATAATGACACAATTTACATTGGTTTCATCATAGGATTAGGGTCAGCCCTACTGACCTCATTTTCACTTAATTAGTTCTTTAAAGACCCTATTTCCAAATACAGTCACATTCTGATATACTGGGAGTTAGGACTTCAACATGTGAATGGGGGTGGGGTACAATTAAGCACACATCATGTACACAATACTCAAGATTTCGTACGCACTTTTTATAGCTAGAGGAGCTTATGATTTATGCCAATCAACAAATACCCAGTTGATACATTCCCAGAAAATGACTATTATCTATTAATTTAAAAACTAGGTCTCCAAAGGACAGTCATTTGGTCAGTGAGTTCACGCTTCAGTATTTACTTTCATGTAATAAAACACATTCTTTAAAAAATATCCATAGTGAGACCATGAACCTGCTTTATAAAAGAGCATGTCTTTTGTGCCCATCTAACCCTTAGTGTGTATAGACATTCTGGAATAAAATTTTCAAAAGATTGTTCAATAATTTACACTAATCACTAATTCACATGACTGTCCCTCTTCTGTTAGTTTAAATAAGTGAAGATGTTTTAAATTCCATCTTCCAGTCCCAACAAAAGAAGCTTTGCCTGCCCTGGTGTGTGTTCCTTCAGTCAGACAGAAGTCAACCTGACTGGCAGCTTTCTAGCCTCTTTTTGTATGCAGAGCTGCCTGCATGAGGCCAGTATTATTAAGGTTGAGTTTTGACATTTCAAAGAAACATTGGAAGATTTTGACCTCTTCTTCTGAAATTTGAAAGAGAAAGATACTGATGAGTCTCTATTCACCTTAGATAGTATTATTCTACTCCCCTACTAACCAGAGGAAATTTTTTGGTTATGTGCCTTTAAAGCAAGATTTACTTCCTGTTCTAATTACCTGTCAAGAATAAACAAAAATAGTCTCTTCGATTTTTACTCTCACACATAGGTTTTCTAGCCGGAGGAACAACTTCACAAGCAAGGTCTCTGCTACTCACCTCTCACCGTCATCACCCAAATTAAGACTCATTAAGATTTTCCTCACTTCCATCTTCCAAGGACAAAAATAATGCAGGCTGTTACCATTTGTCTTATTCCAATAGGGAAACCCATGGGGGGTTTTATACTGAGAATATCAGAATTTTCTTTTAAAATCACAGGGCTGAGAAATAATGAGCTCCTAGCTTAATTTTCCTTATCTTTGTGTGTACGTGTATAATGTTTATTCTGCTAACATTTTATATCTTTTTGGGCAAAGTTCACTTACTTTCCGATGTGGGCTGGTATAGTGTTATTCTAGTATTGGGCAAATGCGTTGCTACATCTCAGAAATCTCCAAATCACCAGCCTTGTGTTTAGGTATCTGAGTGCAACTGTATGTTTGGGTAGGTAGGTACATATAATGTGTATGTAAATTTATATATTCAAACACCCTAAGGTCATTATGAGCTAAATTTTCAAAAGCCAGCAGCTAAAATTAAGGAGTAGAAAAGGTGCTTGAAGACATTGTGTCAGCTCCTCCATAATCTATGAAATCTTATGATGATCTGATATCATAATTAACTCAATCTTATCTCATTTGAAAGGCAATAAAACTTTCCAAATTATCCTATTTGCTTCAAGTGAATTATCTTGTTAACCTGGGAGGAAGAAACTCCATGCAGAGTATCCACTTTAGACATCTTTTTAAATATAAATCACAAAGACATGCAAACATGCAAATACTTACAGCCATACACACAATTTCTACATACAAAGACTATAGAACTCCCCCCTGCCCGCTCTCAGGTAAGTTCTATTAAGTTATTTTTTCATTATTATTCCCCTACTCAACAAGCCTGAATAACTCTTCAATGCTTATAGAAGGGGTCTCGAAGTCTTTACAACAAGGAGCTAATTTTTATATCACTGAATCACTGAAATATCTCCATGCGTATGGATAGCATTTCTGAAAGTGATGTCTATAAGTTACGAATGCACCCATTATCCATATGGAGCCCATCTCCTCAGAAATATGTGGCAAAACACAGAAACATAATTAAGAGGAAGAAGATGTAGTATAAGGCGTTCTGTAGGGATGAAACAAGATCATGCCTTGAGGTCTGTTGGTCTATTTGTCAGGGATTCCCAACTTGCAGGATTTTTAAGCATAACATTTACAGCCCTCCACAATGTAACTCTTCTGTAGGTCTCCATGCTATTTACCCCCACGGCTCCCAATACATACTCTGTCACCTCACAGCTTCCATAGGGGCAGGACCCCCCCCCCCGCCCCAATGTCACCCACACTGGGTTTTCCCCTGTTATCTCTTTTTGCACCTACCCAAACTCTCTCACCTTTCTTCTTTTTACCCCCCAATCCAATCCTTCTCAATCTTCTATCAGTGGAACCCGGGCCTTTTGAGAGGTGCCTCAGAGTCTCATGTAGGATTGCTGGTAACAGGAAGAAGTATTTGGGAGGAGGAAGTGAAGCCCTGGGCTCTGGGCCTTTTCCTCTACTTCAACAAGAGATGATCTGTTTAGGTTGGAAAACAGGAATGTAGTCTAAATAAAATTTGAAGAACCACTGCTTTAAAACTCATTTTAAATCCAGCCCACGATGACACTTTCTTCCCCCAGGTTCTTATACCACTTTCTACAATTATGTGGCTCCTGTATTTTTATGTATATGTCTACATTTCCATAGGTTTTCTCTCCAATTAAAATGAAGGCTCTTTTTTTAATGCCACTTGTAGTATTTGCTAATGGCACATTACAGTGGGTTTTAAAGACCTGCACTTAGCGCAACAGTTTGGACAGCTATAGCATACAGCCTCCTTAGGTATCACACAAGAAATCTGTGCCTTCACATTTTCTGCTCCATCCTTGCCTTTGTTGTGAAGTCAATCAGTCTGTTAGCAAGTCAAATGGTCTTACTTTAATTACTGAACCTGTTAGATGTCCCTCTTGTCCGGAAAACTGTGTTTATGTGAGTGAAACAATTGGATAGCAAGGCAAGATCTTATTTTTAAAAAGTGGAAGAGAGGATTAGGCAATAAGCTATAAACAAGCACAAAGAAGGGAATCACACATGTTTAGTGCTATGGCATTTGCAAAATGTTTTCATGTTACATCATGAATCAACTCCACAACTATTTCAGTGAGATATTATTATCTCCATGTAAAGTAAAGAAAATTATTTTATCAGAGAGGTGAAGACTCTTGTCCAAGACCATACAAGGGTAAGTAATGATCTGGACATAATTCATAATTTTAAAATCTCCAAATCCTCACTACAAACAGGCTGAGCTATTTAGAGCAAAAATACCATAGTAGGAGTAGATCCTGAATTGAAACAGATGATAGACTATTAAAATAAATGAAATCAATTGAGGAAAATCTTTAAAGAATTCTTAATTCTAATATTCTGCAAGTTTATTCGCAAGGGCTTTTCTGTGAAGGTGTTTACGTAATGATACCAACACACGCACACGCAGCTCTTTTTTTCACTAAGTTAGGATGTTCTTAGACATGAACTCCTCCTTCAACATCTCTCCATTTGTCCACTCCTTCTTTGCTATTGTTCTCTTATTTTAGAAGAAGGCATCATTTTTTGCTGATTCTCCTTTTACCTATATTCTTATTCCTATTATCTTGGTGCTTCTCCAGAACTTCACTTTGCTAATTATTCCTTTCTCATACTTAACACCTTTCTCTCTTATTCTCTCCATCTCTTCCTTCTCTAGATTATGCAAATCTTTATACAAAAAAAAATTCAACCTTTTTTACTTCTCAAAATACTATTTGATCTCTATTTCACTTTATAATCTAAATTCTAAAACTATTCTTCTTTCTCAGCATCTACTCCCTCATCAAAACTACTCACTGGCTCCCTTGAAATCTAATGCTTGCTTCCTCACTTTACAGAATTACCTAGCTAAGCATATACTTATGATCAACAACAATACATTTCTCAATATTCTTAACGTATACAATAGTCCTCATTTTTCACCATTCTGCCAATTTTTCAGATTTTGACTCAGGTTATAGCTCCAAATTGAGGGACAAATACGTTCTAGCAGTGTGAAAAAAGTGATTTCAATATAATTATTTGAATATAAGTTCAAGGAAAGGATTAACTACATAGAAAATGTTGATAGTACTTATTAAAATTAAGGATGTGCATAACCTGTTATGCCCGAATTTCATTCTAGGTTTCTACTCTAGAAAAATGCAACCATGGATATACATAAGAATGCTCAGAGTAGCCTTGTTTTAAGAGCCCAAATATCTCCAGCAATAAAATGGATAAATAAATATATACACAAAAGAGAATATACAACATGGAATATACAACATGATTGCTATTACAATCAGCAATTATTTAGTGCTTGCCGTTCTGTAACCAAGTCCTAGTCTTTTTGTAACCAACTCGTTTTATCCATAGTTTCTCTTTCATTAACAGTTTTATTAAGATATAGTTCATATATCATATAAGTCACTTATTTAAAGTATACACTTCAATGATTTTTAGTATATTCAAAGAGTCGTGTAACCATCACAATAAATTTTAGATTATTTTTATCACCCTCAAAAGACATGCTGTACCCTTTAGCAATCATGCTTCCTTCCATTTCTCCTCAACATTGCAACAATACTAGGTAATCAATAATCTATTTCCTGTCTAGATAGATTTGCATTTTCTGGATATTTCATATAAAGGCAATCATACAATAGGTAGTCTTTTGTGGCTGGCTTCTTTCATTTATCATAAAAGAAGATTTGTCTGTGTTGTAGCATGTATCAGTTATCCAAATAATATTCAATTGTATTGATATACCACATTTTATTTATCAGTGCATAACTTGGTGAACATCTGAGTTATTTACACCTTAAGGCTGCTATAAATAATGCTTCTGTAAATGTTTGTGTAAAAATTTTTATGTGGATGAGTTTTCGTTTCTATTTCATTTCTCATATGCATCTAGGAGTATAAGTGGTGGGTCATAGTCAAATGACAATTTTATATTTATCTTTCAGGGAATTGTTGGACTGTTTTCCAAAGTGACTGTACCATTTTACATTTCAACCTGCAGTATATGAGGTTCCGAATTTTCTACATCCATGATGACACTTGTTATCTTTTTGAGAGAAGAGAAAAGTGGAGAGAGAGAGTTGGGGTGGGGATAGAGGGAGAAATTGAGAGAGGGTGTTCTCGACGACTTGAAAACTGAGGACTCTGGGAAAAGTTACCTTCAACACAACTTCCTTCTACTCCATCCCAACTCCAAACTATTTGTTTCTCTCGAGCCACCAATCACTGGAAATTTTTGCAACCTGGGACTAAGATCTTGGACTGTGTTGGGGTCCCAGCTAAGGGAACTGATGCAGGGCTATCCCTACTTGGAGAACACCTGGAACTGAAATCTAAAAGCAACATATCTTGAGAAGAAATAGATCTTCTGAGATCTGTCGACCTTGGTGGACCGGTCTCCAACAGGAATCTCTCAGTATAAGAGGACTGAGCCCTTGAAGTAGGAAAACACAAAGATGGGGGTCCTGGATGGCTTAGTTGGTTAAGCATCAGACTCTTGATTTAGGCTCAGGTCATGATCTCACAGTTGTGAGATCAAACCCCACCTCCTCCTCCACCCTGCGTGTGGAACCTGCCCTTCCCCTACTTATACACACTCTTTAAAAAAAAAAAAAAAAGAAAAGAAAAGAAAAAACGAAAAATCCCACAAGGAGATCTGAGAGCACAAATGTCCTCCCGGTATCTTAACAGAAGATGGACAGATTTCTGACTACACAGCACACCTAAGGTGATAACAATGCATGTACTCTTCAGAATTTTCAGGATTTGAGAGAGTTAGAGAACTAAAAGTAGCAGCTATAAACCTCAGTATACAAACCGAGTAAAAAAACCTGCATCTCATCCCACAGGGAATGCAGGATACAGAAAGAGAAAGTTAAGGCAGAAATTCAGAATAAACACCAATGGGAATAAACTTATCATATGAGTCAAATAAAATGCAAATTAAATTTTTTTAATGTTTTTTTTATTTTATTTTTGAGACAGAGAGAGACAGAGCATGAGTAGGGGAGGGGCAGAGAGACAGGGAGACACAGAATCTGAAGCAGGATCCAGGCTCTGAACTGTCTGCACAGAGCCTGATGCGGGGCTCGAACCCACAGACTGTGAGATCATGACCTGAGCTGAAGTCGGACACTTAACCGACTGAGCCACCCAGGTGCCCCTAAAATGCAAATTAAAAAATGAGGTTCATAAAGCTTCCAAGTGAAGCACAAAAATATGTTTCCAGAACTAAAATATGATTTTTCAAGTAAATAATTCATTATGTGAATTGAAAGAAAGAATGGTTGTCATTAATACCAAAATTAATGACCTACATGACTATAAGAAATGCATCAAAACTCAGAGAAAAAAGGAGACAACTATTATGAGAGAACAGATAGAGACATGAGGCATGTTCAAATAGTAGTTTTAAAGAGAGAAACAATGAGTTTAGGGAAGTATCAATAACAAAAGAAATAATAGAAGAAAAATTTCCTGACTGAAGAAACTTAAGCATTGAACAGGCTCATAAAGTTTCAGTCTAAAATAATGAGAAAAAAGAAACAAACTAAAAATAATAAAACACTGAGATATGTCCTATGAAATTCTTCAACTATTTTAATCTTATAAGCTCATAGGCAAAATAACATGTTATTTACAAAAGAAAAATAAATCACATTACCATTGGATTTCTCATCGGCAACACTGAGACATGGAACACAGTGCAATATCATCTACAGATGAAATTATAAACTCAGTAGGCAGGTTAAAATGCAGATTAATTAATTAATTAATTAATGTGTTAATAGAGGGAATTTGTAAACTAAAAGTTGAAACCGAGGAAATTACTCAGAATGCAGCATAGATAAAGACATAAAGAGCAATGTAGAAACTTTAAAGCAAAAATCATAATTAATTTTATCAAATATGAATAAAATAAATAACTTATCAGGAAACCTAAAAATAAACTTCAAATTATGTAAGGCAAAAAGAGCAACAGTTGATAAAATTTTAAAGAAAACATTACAAAATCATAACAGACTGAATTTAAAATATACTTCTCTGAAACAAGAACAATTAGAAAAAAATACGAATATATTAAGAATATGAAATGATTAAATAATGTATAATTTTATGTATACCACAACCAAACAAAACTATACCTCTATCTCCATATCTAAGTAGCTACGTATTCATCTATCCATGTATCTATCTACATATACATATATGCATATACATACAAAAATATATGTGTTTATGTTATATAATATATATTATATATTAATACTTTAATATATATATTATACATATGTGTTTATACCTATTTGGTTTTATACATGTATATGTATTTATATTTCAAGCATGTTTATACCTATTTGGTGTTATACATGTATATGTATTTATATCTCAAGCATGTATAGAACATTTATAAAAATAGAAATAGACTTTCAATAAATGCCTAATCACTAACATACAAACTATATTTTCTAGTCCATAATGAATTCAAATTGTGAGTCAACAAAATGAAGAGCTAAAAATTCCATTTACAATTTTAAGCATCACTGTAAATATAAACCATAAATCAAAAAATCATACTGATAATTAGAAAATAACCTCAATGGAATGACAAAAAACAATAATACATAGTAAAACTTTGGGATTCATCTGAAGAGGTGTCAGAATAAATATTTATAGCCTGAAAGATAAAACTGGAAAATTAATGGTGGTTGCTTTCAACGACAGAATTGGAAAAAATAGGAAACTCAAAGAAAGAATAGAGTGAATAATGGAGATAAGAGTAGAAGGTAATACAGCGTAAAACAAAGATAAAATATAAGTATCAAAAGAACAACAACAACAGATTTATAAGCAAACAAAGAAATAAGCCTTATAGAGCTTAATAAATTAGCAAAAAACCTGGCAATATTAATTAAACAAAAATTAAGTAATTGTAGAAATAAAAAGAGAACATGAACTGTAGATCTGCTACAGATCCCCTTCTCCCCCCAAAAAGACAATGTTATAAATAATTTTGTAACAGTAAGTTGAAAACTTAGATGAAATGGTCAGTTTTCCCTAAAGAGTATAAATTACCAAAGCTGACTCTTAAAAATAGAAAACCTGAAATTGTTAGAGGCATTATAGTAGGACTTCACATTATGTTCTCAAAACCACCAGTCCCAGATAGTTTTCCTGGTACATTTTTATAATCCTCCAAAGAATACTCTCTGTTGTATACACCTTTCCCCCAAGTGATGGAAAGATATGGATCATTGCCACCTCCATTTCTGATCTGGTATAACCTTGATAACACATCCAAACTAAATCAGAACACAAAATAAAATTTTAAAACAGTCTCAAATTTTTAAATTAAGTATTCACAAACAGTATCCAGAAACATAAAAGCAATTTATGACCAGGTTGAGTTTATTTTAGAAATAATACGATGGTTGAACATTAGAAATTGTATTCAAATAACCCATAGCATTAACAAATTAAAAGTGAAAATACTATGCTCATATTAATTCATCTTAATAGATGGAAAAAAAGCATCAATAAAGTTCAACACTCATTCAGCAAAACCTCTAAGCAAACTAGGACCATAAGGAGACTTCTTTTGCTAGGCAAAGGTAACTGTAAGAAACCACAGCAACTGTCACCTATAATAGCGAAATATCAAAGAAATTATCTTAAAAATTTGGAACATTGAAAATATATTGTTTAATATTGCTTTTTTTCCTACTTTTTTTGAAGTTTCTACAAAATGTAATTAAATAAGAAATAGAACAATTCATAAGGAAGAAACAAATTATCATAGAGCATATATAAAGAAGGCAGTATCAATCTTTGGTTTTCTAGTTTTCTACTATGCTGTGCTATTTTTAAGTATTAACTAACAGGAAATTTCGGTTTAATATTGTTAAGTATTTCATGAAATTCAGAGTATGAATTCTTTACATATTGAAATATACTCAATTATTTTTGGAAGATTGAAATTTGGAATCAAACAAAGAAATACTTAAAGGCTTCTGACTAAAACTCATCTTATAAAGCAATTTAAAGCTTTAAAAATATTTCATATATCATTACTGCACATGGTCGTTCATCTGCATGGCCCCTCAGATCCGACTACCCTCTGCCTTGAATCTTGTAGAGAAACCGTATAGAGGCCCCTGCTCTCTGGGTACCTCTGTTCCTCTCTAGGACACGTGCAATATATGTACTTGTGTCCCTCTGTTCTTGGGTTCTATAGACTTCTTTCTCATTTCTGCCTTTCTCGGTCACTGACCCTACAGTCTTTTCCTTGCTTCTTGCTGAGACTATTTGTTTTTGCCTTTAAAGCACAAAAAGCTTAGGTATTGGGATACACAGTCTAGAAAGGCTTATAATTTTCCATTCACGTATATTTCCTTCCTGAAAGAAAATGGCAGACCTAACAGATGGATTGAATCACTTGAATAGCATGGGGGCAGGGGCTAAATAAGGTTGGGTATAGATTAATAGATCAAAATACAGTCAAGGAATAGCAGACCTTGTTGGAGTCCATCATACCCCATGGTCTCCGCAATTTCAAAGTATGCTGGCCAACTTCCAATTGCTTATCTGATATTTGTATCTCTTCCTGAGGGCTTCTCCAGAACCTAGGAAGGTCATAATTACTCTGCCTGAAGTCCAGAAATGATGGCAAATTAACCCCATCCCAACTAGGAGCCTTCAATGACTCTTAAGAAGTATTATCAAATTTCCCTCGACACAAAAACATCAACATTTCACCAAAGGATTTAAATGAGACTGAGAGTTTCATAACGTGATATTCAAGATGTCCAGGACAAATCCAAAACTACTTGGCATATGTAGAACTATGAAAATCTTAACTCCTCTGGGAAAAGATGTCGAACGGACGCCCATGTGAGAGTGATATCAGCAATACAGCAGAATAGGAAGTTCCATCCCTAGTACCTCCCCACTCCACACAGAAATATTGATTTGACAATTATCTGTGGACAGACATACTTCCCAAGAGCTCGAATCCAGGTGAAAAATTACAGCATCTGGATGAAGCAATGGAACAAGAGAGGACACACTGAAGAGGGTGAAAGCACAATTTCAATTTATCCAAATTACCCCTCCCCCAACACCATGAAGCAGGGTGCTCAGAGAGATGTCCTTGGGCCAGAAATTCTCCTGTGGGGGGAAGGGAGTTAAACTGAATCTAAATAAACTGAGTGTCCACGTTCAAGCAGCAGCCCTAGTAAATTTTGTTTCAGCCATTCTAGTAAATACGTGGCAGTGTCTCCTCGCGGGTTTAATGTGTATTTCTCTAATGACTAATAATATTGAACACCTTTTTAAGTGTTTATTTTACATTTATATACATTTTTGGTGATTTGTCTTCTTATGTCTTTAGCCCATTTATTAATTGTGTTATTTGTTTTCTTATTTTATGAGTTGGAGAGTTGTTTATATACTCTGGATACATGATTATCCAATATTTTCTCAGAGTTGGTAGCAAGTCTTTTTTTTTAAACATCTTTATTGAGGTATCCTTTACATACCATAAAACTCACCAATTTTAAGTTTGCAATTTAATAATTTTTAACAAATTTACAGAGTTGTGCAACCATGGGCTGCTCGTCCTTTTTTAATCTTATGCATGGATATTGGCACTCAGTATTGGTCCTGTTTCCTATAACTAAGCTTGCATTTTGGACTGTAATTTCAGCACCCAGGCTTCTGTTTTAACTGCTCAATGGCATAATTCTTCCATACTTGGTGCGATGGTTATAGTTGCTATCACTGATGTGACTGAACATATAGCATCTGCTATCTCCTTGAGCCTTGCTTGAATGACCGGACGCTTTCCATCCACTATCAGGATATGAGCTCCTTATCCTTGTGATTGGCTTCTCCAGTTTCCTGTAGCTCAGAGCTTGCCTGTCCCCCTCACTGTTCCTCTGTCTTTCTGGTCTAGGGAATTCCATTGCTCCCTCAGTCTAGCAGGTCACAAAAGTCCTAATTTGACCTTCCTTTTGTGTCTTCCACAGCTCTGAGAAGACTAGATGTAAGGCAGCCCTGAGAATAACACTTATTGTTGGGTAATTACTATTTTTAAACTCTTGGCATTCCTTTTATCTTTTCTCTTATGTGCTTAAAAGACTTCAAAAAGACGTGCAAAATTCAGAGAGCCCATCCTCTTCATTAGGCAGTCCTGTGTTTTTGAGTCATTCCCAGGGTGTATGAATCCTAAAAACTAGAAGTATGAATGCCAAAAAGTGCATGATGGCAAGATGTTTTATGAAAGCTAGGGCGAGGGCTTCGCAGCTCAAAATGATGTCTTCAAATCCTGCTGAAAAAAAAAAAAAACAAAACAAAAAACAAAAACCAAAAACAACACTACTCTGACCCTGAAGCAACAATTTTCTCTCTAACATAAAGAGTTCTGTGATTAGAACTGTCCTGATTTGCTGCAAATACCTTTTGCAAAGGCTTTTGGTGTGCCTCATATTTAAGCATTATTCATGTTCGCAGAGAAATTAAATTCCTCAAATCCTATTTAAGGCTGGGATGGGGGGAAGGAGAGCAGGGGGATTTACCCACTGATGCTAAAGTAGAAAACAGAGAGCGTGACTTGCAGCTGTTCAGCTCTGTCTTAAACAAGAAAACAAACCTCCTAACCAGCCACCACCAAACACCTTTCACTTGGTTCCCATGGCAACACCTCTATCCTCTGGTGCCCACGAAGTCTCTAATGCCTCCGACTAGTTGGATTCATTGGCACCTGCTCCCCTTGCCAGCTCTTGTCAAAACTTATTAGAATGAGAATCTTTTCCGATAGCACTAGTGGGAGAAGAAAGCAAACACATTTAGTTCACCGGAGATCTCTTTCAACTCCCAGTCAAACTAGCATCTTCCTAAGGCTTCCTAAGGAGGACAGTACTTGCCTGGGCTCATTGTGTCCTGCCTGCAGACATGCACACACTGACCGGCATGGTGAAGCAGTGACCCAGCAGGGTGTGCCCTTCTGAAAGGATGTCCTTGTTCAGGACCTTTGTTCTAGTCTATGATACCCACATTTCTGATGCTTTGCAAGGGAAGGAAAGAGTTAGTCCAAGGAGCAGGTATTCTGATCCTTCAGGTACCATCAACCAATGGAAGCAGTCACTGGTGATGTAATGCTCTTAACTCCTCCAGCTTGAGGATTTATGGGTGGGGATTTGTGGGGGTTTGGATTTTCTCTGGCCTATATTGAACTAGATTTTTCTCTCCAGCTATTTATGTCCTGTCACTTAAGTTCAGGTTTTCTTGAGAATGCAAGGATGCTGCTTTTAAGACAGGATTCAGAGCAAAGCCAGGCAAGCCGGATAAAACAGCAAGTGTGACAGCAAACTTTTGCCTATAATCCGGTGTTGTGGTTTTATGTGGCTTCCTGAGAGAGAGTTTCAAGTGATCCGATCCCTCCCTCAACTTAAGCTAACCTCGAAGTTGAAGCAGCATAGATTCCTTGACACTTCTTCATCCCCTCATCTCTTCAATCCAGTCCACGATTCTCTATTAAAATTCTCCAGTGCTGATGTGGAGCCACGTGATCCTAGAGTTCTAGGGTGACCAACATTCCCAGTTTGCTCCGAAGTGATGGGTTTCTCAGAAGTGGCACTTCCAATGCTAAAATCAGGAACGTTCCAGACAAACCAGTTTAATTAGTTCCCCAGAGCAAAGCATATAATAAATATTTGGAGGAGGGTTGGGGGGAGGGGGGATGAAGACATTAGAATAAACTTTGTTGAAGAGAAAAATTCAGGGTCAAACAGATACATGCAGTATCACTTGAGTCTAATACTTTAGTTCCTCCGAAAACCCATGATTTTAAATATATGCTCAATATTGTTTCAGTGGAGATAGTAACAAATCCATGTTCTATTCATTAAAAAATATAAATATACCTTTTTTCAATGTATATATACCTCAAAGGTTTGTAGCTCTTATACTTACTACTCTCATATCTTTTTATATGTGTTCCCTAAAGTAAATTCTCATTTTCAAAATAAAATTAATATATGTTAGGGAATTTACTGAACATTTTATTGGGAGAATAATGGAAAGCGTTTACATTGCATTTCACTGAAAAATAAAATTACATGTTATTTTGCCCAAGTTTCTTTTCTTGCTCACGAAGCAAGTAGTCTGTGTATTCCACTTTCCATAGATTTTTCAGGACCAGTACCTTCCCAAGATTGCCACCTCATTTCTCCCTTATTTGTGTGAAATAATAAGCGTTTTCATTACTTCTTTTTCCACATTTAGGTAACCTTAGCCACTAAGTATATTTAAGAATGTGGAAAATATTATTTCCAGGGTATAGATTTTGTTTGTGACCAGCAAACATAGGATCTGACAATAGCTAGGACTCAACCTTTTTAGAAAAAAGTCAGGATTACAAGAATTTTTTTTTTAATTAAGGAAAAGGTAACAGTATTTTGCTTGGCTGAGTACTAGTTTGTACACACACAAATACAAACACACAGAGCTCTGGGTAACAAAACCTGAGTTAACTAGCAAAATAGTTCAGATTTGTCCCAGTCATTATCTTATCATTTTTTCATTATCTTATTATTTTAAAAATCTTTTTATTAAGGTATAATTGACATACAACATTATATAACTTGCTACACAATTTGATACTTGAAAAAAAATTTTTTAAGTTTACTTATTTATTCTGAGAGAAAGAGAGAGACAAAGCATGAGTCCGGGAGGAGCAGAAAGAGAGGAAGAGAGAGAATCCCACGCAGTCTCCACACTAAGCATAGAGCCAATGCAGGCCTAAAACTCACAAACTGTGAGGTCGTGACGAGAACTGAAATCAAGAGTCAGACTCTTAACTGACTGAGCCACCCAGACGTCCCTCGATATTTTTATATATTGCAAAATGATCACCACAGTAAGTCTAGTTAACATCTGTCACCATATATAGTTACAGATTTTTTTCTTGTAACAAGAACTTTTAAAATTTCTTTTAGAAACTTTCAAATATGGAATAATACAGTGTTATTAGCTATAGTTGCTACGCTGTACATTACATCCCCATGACTTACTTTATAACTGGAAGTTTGCACCTTTGATCTCCTTCACCCATTTTGTCCAACCTTCACCCTCTTCCTCTGACAACCACCAATCCATCCTCTGTATCTTTGAGTTTGGTTTGTTTGTTTGTCTGTTTTTTTAAGATTCTACATATAAGTGAGATCATACAGTATTTGTCTTTCTCTGTGTGACTTAGTTCACTTAGCATAATACCCTCAAAGATGATCTATGTTGCTGCAAATGACAAGATTTCATTTTTTGTGGCTTAATAATATTCCACATATATACCATAGTTTCTCTATCCATGATCTACCCATGGACACTTAGGTTACTTTCATATCTTTGCTATTGCAAATAATTCTGCAATAAACATAGGGGTGTATATATCTTTTCTAGTTAGTATTTTTATTTTCTTCAGATAAATATCTAAAAGTGGAACTGCTGGATAATGTGGTAGTTGTATCTTCTTATTTATTGAGGATCCTTCTTATTGTTTTACATAATGACTGCACTAATTTACATTCCCATCAACAGTGTATAAGGATTCCACTTTCTCCATATCCTAGCCAGTGGTTGTTATTTCTTCTCTGTTTGATACTAGCCATTCTAACAGATGTAAGTTGACATCTCATTGTGGTTTTAACTTGAATTTTCCTGATTATTAGTGATGTTGACCAACTTGTCATGTGTCAGTTGGCCATGTGTATTCTTTATGTCTACTTAGATCCTCTGCTCAATTTTCAATTGGATTGTTTGCTTTTCTACTGAGCTAGATGAGTTCTTTATATATTTTGGAAATTAATCCTTTATCAGATATGTTATTTGCAAATATTTTCTCCCATTCAGTAGGTTTCCTTTTTATTTTGTTGTTGGTTTCCTCTGCTGTGCAGAAACTTAAAGTATGATGTAGTCCCACTTGTTTATTTTTGGTTTTTCTGCCTTTGTTCTTGGTGTCAAATCCAAAACTCATCACCAAGACTGATGCCAAGGAACTTATTGCCTATGCTTTCACCTAGGAGTTTTATGGTTTCAAGTCTTACATTCAAGTCTTTAATTCATTTTGAGTCAATTTTTGTGTATGGTATAAGATATTGGTCAAGTTTCATTTTTTTGCATGTGGCTATCCAGTTTTTCCAACATCATTTTTTGAAAAGACTGTCCTCTCCCCATTGTCTGTTTTTGGGTTTTTTGTTGTCAGTTAATTGGCCATATATATGTGGGTTTATTTCTGAGCTTTCTATTCTGTTCCATTGATCTGTGTCCTTTTTATGTCAACATCATATTGTTTAGATTACTATAACTTTGTAATATAGTTTGAAATCAGGGAGCATGATACTTCTAGTTTTGTTCTTCCTTCTCAGGATTGCTTTGGCTATTTGGGATTGCCATTTCTTTATGACCTGCAAAGTTTCTGCAAAAACAAACAAAGAAACAAACAAACAACACTGCTGATAATCTTATGTTTCCCTAGTTTAAAACAAGTTGTTTTTCTATTGCTGCTTTTAAGATTCTTTCCTTGTCTCTTTATTTGTAACTCTCCAAGCTTCTTGGGTCTGGAGATCTGTTTCATTCTCTGGGTTAGAAAAATTTTCAGTCATTATCTCCTCAAATAAATTTTCTGCCTCTTTGCTCTCTTTTCTCCTTCCAGGACTCATAATGTAAACGTTAATCTGCTTCATGTTGTCCTGTAAGTCCCTTAAGCTATCTTCACTTTTTAAAAATTCTTTTTTTCCTTTTCAGTGCTCTGATTGGGTGCATTCCTCTGTCCTGTCTTCTAGTTCACTGATTCTTTCTTTTGCTTTATCCAGTCTGCTGTTGAAACCCTCTAGAACACTTTTCCATTTGGTTATTATTCTGCTCTATGTCTTCTGTTTGGAACTTTCTCACATTTTCTATCTCTTAGTTGAAGTACTGTGTTCGTCCATTCTTCACCCAAGTTCTATGAGCATCTCTATGACTGTTACTTTGAACTCTTTATCAAGTACATTACTTATCTCTATTTCATTAAGGCTTTTTTTCTGAGGCTTTATCTTTTTCTTTCGTTTGGAACATACTATTCTGTTTCTTCATTTGCTTGACTCTGTATTAGTTCCTATGTACTGGATGAAACAGCCTTCTTTCCCAGTTATAAAGGGTTGACCTTGTGTAGGAGATGAACTTTATCATTCACCCTGCCCTAGCATTTACTTGTCTCTTAAACCTTAACCTTTGTGATTGTTCCAGCTATGTTTCAATCTGTCTAGTGTCCTAGGCATGGTAGTCTGCCAAGAACTGTCTCTCTAATTGTTACAATCTTATGGGACCAAAGAACACAAGCCTCCCTGGCCACCAGAGCCAGGTAACCAGGGAATATTCCTTGGGCAGCAGCTACAAAAACCAGGGCACCAGACACAAAAACTGGGGTACCAAATGCATATAAGAGCTCCCCTCTGGGAGATGTGGGAGCCCAGTGAGAAAGAGACATCTCCAGGTTGGCAACTGCAAAATCTGGGTCACCAGATATAAAACCAAGGCAACAGACATGTGTAGAAGCTCACCCCTGGGAGGTACTGATGATTTGGAGTGTGGCAGAGTTAGAGCACAAAGTTGGCCCCCACCAGATGAAGCATAAAGATGGTACTCATGGAAAATAAAAAATAAAAAAAAAGTATTTACCAGCTTTAGCCAGGTGCAGATAGAGCAGGAAGATGGTTCCCATCAGCCTCCTTTCCTGGTGGGTATCATTGCAAGCCCTTGCCCCTTAGACCTATGCTTTAAAATTAGGAAATGAGTCTCTTTCACACAGAGTCTAAGCATTTTCAAAGGGCTGCTTCTTTTGCTGGGCCCTGGGGCAGGTGAGTCTGTGTGCAAATCCTTATTAGAGATGTTCTTCAATTTACCACTACCATGTGGGCCTTGTGGGCATAAGCCCTGTTGGTCTTCAAAGCCAGATGCTTTGGGGGCATATCTGTCAGGTGTCAGTCATAAAAGTTGTGATGCCCCATGGTGAATATGAACTTTTCACTCCTTAGGGAGAAGCTTCAGGTTTTGACTTCTCTTCCTCCTGGCTGTTGATTATCCTTCTGGGTGTAGGAGTTTTGGTAAGATTGTGTCTCAGCCTTTCCTTCTTGCTTTGATGAGGTTTCCCTCTCATTTGCCTGATGTAAAGGGGTCATTCTGTCAATTTTTAGTGTTTTTTCCCCAGAGGAAATTGTTCCATATATAGCTTTAGGTTTTGTATGTCTATGGGAGGAAGTGAGTTCAGGATCTTCCTGTGTCACCATCTTGAATCAAAACCTCTATCCCAGTCATTGCTGAACATATTGCATAAGTGATTGAGGCAGTTGGCTGTCTGGTCCACTTCAACAACTCATTCATACTATATGAGATAATACTATATTATCATATTATAGCCCATTCATACTATATGAGTGTAATTCATACTATATGAGATATATATCCTCAGAGGACTTAAAATTGTTTTCTGTAAGTAATGCACATTATGTAGTGGTTGAAAGGTCATACAAGTCAGTATTTGGACTTAAATGAGCAGTAGCAATTATGATGCCTAACATAAATGGTGAAACTATTAGGGCTCTAGAGGTAAGAAGATTCATGGAAGGTATCATATATTATCTAGGCTTTGAAAATTGAGAAGATATTGTTTCATTATGTGAAAAATATACACTAGAAATATATATTCTTCTATCCATATGCTACACTTTATAAATATTTAAGAAATATTGCAAGTATATGGTAAAAAATTTATAAGATATACATATGATAATATAACTATTACAATAAACAGCAGTCTCTTGCTCCATGCAACACCCCCCCCCCCCAGATTTGCTTTTATTGATTTTAGGTGTTTCTTCAGCTATTTAACACTATGTTTTTACAGTACAGCCTTTATATCCTGATTTTTAAAAATTCCATTCTCTTGACTTCCTACTCTGCCACAAAAAGGTTTAGCACTTATGCTACCACCACTACACATGGGTGTGCAGGTGCAGGCGTGCACACACACACACACACACACACACACACAAATTGCATTTCTTTTGTAGCGTATTTTCTTCCACAAATATACAGTTGTGGCCTTTTTTCTTTTTTTATTTTGTTTTAATTATTAATATCTCCCTGAGCTCTCTGTCAGAGATGTAAAACATCTTTAATTTCAGTCTCGTCAAGATTAACTTGTCATCTAAAATAAAATAGCAGTGCGAGTTTTTTGGAGATTTCCCTTCTGGAACACTGTGTTTAACTGCTACTATCTGAAATGACTGCACTCAGGACCAGCTTCACAGTTGTCTTCCTGGAATCTCTAGCACTATTACCCTATGAATGTCCTCCATATTTCTTTGTGTTGCAATGATCCCAGGTATTCCTTCCTTTGATGATTGACTCCATTTGTAGAAACATTTTCCTTTGTTTCCAAATGTATTTTAGAGTCCTCTTGTAAATTTCTACAAAAAAAAACCTTCTACTGGGATTTTGATTATGATTTCTTTAAACATATAGATTAATTGGGAAGAAACTGACTTCTTGGTAAAGTCAGATCTTCTAATTTCTAAACATGGTATATCTCAACAATTATTTAGGTCTTAGATGTACCATCAATGTTTCAGTTTCCAGTATACAGATCTTTTAATATCTCATAATATCTATACATAATATTTTATAGCCCATGATTTTTGGAGCTATAATAAATGGTATAATTTAGTTAATTTTAATTTTCTATTGGTCATTGTAAGTCTGTAAAAGTAAAATGGACTTTTGTATGTTGACTTTGTATCTTGTGATCTCACTAAACTCATTGCTTAGTTCATCAGCTTTCTTTTACATCTTTGGGATTTTGTAGGTCTCTAAATAGAAATGTTTTATTTTACTCTCTCCAATCTATATGCCTATTATTCCCTCTTCTGCCTTAATACACTGGCTAGAATCCCAAGTATGATATTGAGTAAGAGTAGTAAGAGTAAACTTAGTAATGTAAAAGTGAACATTTTGTCTTCTTCCAATCATAGATGGCAAGAATTTGGTCTTTCACCTTTGTTTTTATTATTTTTTAATATAATTTATTGTCAAATTGGTTTCTATACAGCACCCAGTACTCATCCCAACAGTCTTTCACCTTTAAGTATGGTGTCAGGTGTAGATTTTGATTTATTTATTTAGATTCGATTTGTTACCTTATCTTTCAATTTGGGGAAATTATTTAAAATTTATCCTTTGTTAATTTTTCCTTTGCATATTTTCATTTTCTCATTTTAAAACTTAAATAGCTAAATATTGAAAATCTAGTATTGATTGGCTACTTATTTCTTCTTTTTATCTCTCTTTTTAACAGTTTTATTGTGATATGACTTAAAAATCATAAACGTCACCCATTTTAAGTTCAATGCTACTTAGTATATTTACAGAATTGTACAACCAACATCACAATTCAATTGTAGAACATTCTCATCACCCAAAAAGAACCTTCATACTCCATGGCAGTCAATACCCACCTCTGGACTGAGGCAACTATTAAATGGATATCCAAATGCTGTAGCACAAATTATCTAGGAAAATAATCTTTTATTTCATTGAATTGCCTTATCATCTTTGCCAAAAATCACTTGACCATACATAAAAGGGTTTATTCGTGTACTCTTAACTCTGTTCCATTCATCTATATGTTTATTCTTATGCCAATTATACTCATGATTATTATTGTTTATATTGTTTTAGTCAATAAAATCCTCTCATTTATCTTTTTTGCAATAATTTTTGCATTTACATACAGCTTTTCTCATCAGCTTCAAGTTTGTCAATTTCCCTAAAAAACAAAATCTGCATATATTTTGATAGAGATTGTGTTGCATCTATAAATCTGCAGTTACTTATGTAATTGTTCCTTTATGGTTAATGCAATGTTTCTCTCTGGCTGCTTTCAAGGCATTATTTTTTATCTATAGTTTTCAGAAATTTTACTTGTTTGTGTTTGGCATGATTTTTAAATTAATAATACTAGTATATTATATAATGACAATGATAACTATAATAATAATAATTAATTTATAATCTTTTTAAGTCACTGAGCTTCTTAGACTGTATGTTTATGTGTTTTTCAAAATTTGGGGGAAGGTTTTAGGTTATAGTTCTTCAAATATTTTATCAGCCCCTAACTGTTTCTCCTCTCCTGAGATGTCAATTACCTGAATGTTAAACCTTCTATTAATGTTCCAGGTTCTTAGGTTGCTTTTCTTTTCTTTTTTGCCAAATTCATTTTATCTCTGATGTTCAAATTGGATAATTTCTGCTTTTTACCTTCAAGTTCACTGATTCTTTCTTCTATCATTTCCATTCTTATACTGAACCAGTTAAGTGAGTATTTTATGTCAATAACTATATTTTTTATTCTAAAATTTACTGTTGTTCCTTTTTTTGTATCTTCTAATTGTTAGCTAAGATATTTTTTTCCATTTTTAAGCATATTTGTAATCATATGGAATATTGTGGTAGCTGCTTTACAATGTTTATAAATAATTCAAACATCTGTCTCATCTCTGTCTTGGCATCTGTTGATTGTCTTTTCTCATTTGAGTTGAAATTTTACTGGCTTTTTATATGGCAAGTAAACTTGGCTTTTATTCTGGATATTTTTGGCATTATGTATGAAAGTGTAGGTTCTATTTTAATATTGTAGCCAACCAGGCAATCAGCCTATTTAAGTCTCGAATGCATAATTCGAGACTTGTATACAAGTCTAACATGTTTAACATGTATAACATGTTGTGTAACATGTTTATAGAATGTGGTTCAATTGTTAATTGAATTTTCAAAATCTTGTACAGTTTCTAGTCTGTCCCATTTGCATGATATCCTGATGCTAATTTGAAACCTGGGCAGCATTTCATACTATAGTTCATTTCCCAAAACTTTTGCTGTATTGATTCTGGTTTTTTTCACCATGGGAAGTTCAGTGTTTTGCTTAGAATTGTATGCACAGGTTTAAAGAATTCTTTTCATTAGATTCTCCTTTGCATTATGCACTCAGATACTCTAGTAATGACAGTAGGTAAAGGTCCTCATCTAGTTTATCATTTGCTTACTTAAGCAAGTACAGACAATGTGGTTTTACCTCCTCATTTAGAGAGGGGAAAGGATGCTGTCTCTGCCTCCCCTTAGTGTAGGGGGAATGATGGACAGGGCTCTAACAAGGTCTCTGAAGCACCAGGTGAGATAGGATGTAGCTACACCTCTTTCTCATCCTTTGATTAGTGACAACAGGCTTTTCCAGAAACTCTTTGTTCTCATGGGCATTTCTGGGTTCTGGACTTCTCTGTCATTCTCACTGGGATATGTAGGTTGGCAAACTACAAGCTGTGGGCCAAATCCAACCCACTCTCTGGTTCTGCAAATAAAATTTTATTGGAATGCAGTTGTTGTATAACCATTTATTGGAATGTCTTTGCTATAAAGGCAGAACTGAGTAGTTTTAACAGAGACCACATGGCCCACAAATAGGAAAATGCATACTATCTGACCCTTGATGATAAACATTGCTGATCTCTGACACAGAAAAAGAAAGAAAAAGCAAAGGAAGAAAGAATGGAAAAGGAAAATTATATGTATATATTTTTCAATGTTTATTTATTTTTGAGAGAAAGAGAGAGAGACAGAGAGAGGGAGACACAGAATCTGAAGCAGGCTCCAGGCTCTGAGCTGTCACCACAGAGCCTGAAACAGGGCTTGAACTCATGAACTATAAGATTCTGACCTGAGTCAAAGTAGGACGCTTAACCAACTGAGCCACCCAGGTGCCCCAGGAAAATTATACTTGATGGAATTCATCACTGTGTTGTCCTTGAATCTTGATTTCTTTAAACAGACTGCCTTTTTTTCCTCACCTTACATAGTCTTTTGATCAATGCTTTATATTTTTTTCCAGGGTTATAATTTTAATTAGTGGAAGAAATAGGGTAGAATATGTTTAGTCCATTTTGTCTGGAATTGGAAACCCATGGGTTTATTTTTAACGTTTTTTAACAGATAACATCAGTAATGTACATTCATGCTAGGCTTCAAAGAATTTCCACAGTTTATCAAGAAAATGACTAGCTCATAGTAAAACGTAAGGAACCAGAGAAATCTGGGAAGTTAACATTAACATGGCAGTATCATCTAAATTTTCCTTTATCTCACTTAAGAACAGAGGAACAAGCCAGCAAAAGAAAAATGCATGAATGAAATTTATATGAAAGCCACACAACGAGGTTTCCTATGTAGTCCAAATTACAAGCCTGTAGAGGCAAACGACTGACAACTACAAGATCTGCACAGTACCAGAGTCTGTGATGAAAGAAAAGGAATTGATAGAATATCTGACCAACCTAAGAACAAAAGAACCCCCAAAGGTAAAAGGCATTCACTGGAAAGATTGGCAGGTCAGTTTGAGAACAGCAGCTAAAAATGAAAAGAGTTCTGTATACTCTAGTAGTAACTAAGTGCAAGGGTTCTGAGATAAGGCCAAAAGGGCTGAGAGAGTTCTGATCCTTATTAGCTTTTTAAAATAAGCAGCCATGGCTTTCTTCCATATAGGACATAAGACTGAGGAGAAAACTACTGGAGTAAAATAAAAATTGGGCATGATAGGAACAGAGATAAAGAGGAGATGTAAGGGGCAGGGAAACAGAGCCAGGATATCTTAGAAAGCAAACCACCATATTTCTGTTCACAGTACACTACGACAACAGAGAATTTTACTCTTTAAAGTAGCAAAGGTATCTGAATCAAGTTTCCATTTGCAAGTTCAGGGAAATTAATTTTACAGATGATTGTGCAACAAGAAAACGTTGAGGCAAAATCCCATATAAAGCTACTCTGAAGAAAGAGAAATGAAGGAGGATAGCACCTCTGCCGTGAGTAAAACAATACCAGAAACAATATATAGATAATACAGACATAAAAATTATAATGTGCTGTTGTATAATTATCTAAAATATACTGACAAAATTAAATATGAAAAAAATAACATAAATCAGCATGAAAAAATTCAGAACTTAGTGACAGAATTCAAGAATTTAGAAGAAAATGCTAGTTTAGATATTAATACTAAACTAGAAGGAATATAGAAATAAGTAAAAGGAACAAATTGTATTTCTAGGAAAAAAAATTAAAGAAATTAAAAATGAGATTAAAAAAATTCAAGAAAGTGAGAAATAGAAGACAGACAAAAGAGATCCAAAGTGTATAATGGGAGACCCTGAAAAGCAAACCAAAGCAAGAAAGAAGGAAAAAAAAGTATCAGAATCTATTGTTCAAGAAAAGTCTCTGAAATTAAAAAGTTAAATACATATTGAAATTAAATAACATGCACTTGATAATACAAACACAGGATTACTAGCAGCAAGATGTTTTCTAGTTACAATATCAGTCTTTAAAGAAAAATAAAAATAACTTTGAACATCCAGGCAAAAAGGGCTTACAAATCATAAAGGAAACAAAAATTAGATTCCTATTACACTTTTTAATAGCAATGTTTTGAGCCAGATAAAAAGGTAGTAACATATTTAGAATATTTAAGGGAAGAAAATGCGAGTGAAAGGTTTTATATCCAGTAAAAGTCACTTACGATTTATTGTCACCATGCAAAAACTCAGAGAATATTGTTATCTTGATCCTTTCCTAAGGAATTGCCTAGACCTCAAGCTTCAGACAACCTAAATGATTAAAAAGTCATTGGTATGGAAAAAAAAGAATACATAATGTTATATAAGCAGAAATACTAGTATTATTATAATGGTATTTATAGGCCAGTACCTAACATTTCTGGAATTCAGATTGCGGTCTTGAAATATTATCTCCCATTGAAAGAAATCAGAACTTCATGGAGAAACAGCTGAATCTGATTTGTCTAGTCTGGAATATCTTGTCATTCAGATAACAAGAAAATTACTAAAGCCTTCTAGAATTATGCCCAAAAGACTCAAGAAAAAACATTTTTATATATACACAGGCCAAAAATGGGAAACTTTGAACTTCAACAGAGATAACAATTTCAATAGATTTAAACTAGTAAAATATATTGAAGTCTGTGTTATTAATGATGAATATTTTGTAAAATACAATTTGTCATCTTCTGAAGATAAAAGGGAATCATTATACTATTAAAACTGGATAGATGAGAGGGACAAATTAAGCATTAACTTGTATTTTTTTATATTAACTGTACAACTGGATAGCTAAGTAGTATATGAGGAAAGTATCTGTAATTAATTCAAGGTAATATATTCTAATATATTATTATTTTATTATAATTTCACTTCCAGTTAACTTGTACAGTTAGGCACTGAGTACTAACACCTGCCAAAACAAGAAAAATAAAATAAAAGGTATAATCAAGACATTATATGCCAAGCCTCTGGATTCAGTTGCCAGTAATGAGGGATATAGAAGACAGAGAAAGATACATGTAGACCCATACCAAGAAAGAGCAATCAGCCAGGTCAAAAGTTTTCTACAGGTCAAATACCTAGAAATACTCAGATTATCTTAAAAAGAAAGAGATGGAGGAGGAATGTGTAAATTTTAAAATATGTATATAACAGATATTTTAGAAAATGGTGACGATGTAAAAATGGTCAGGATTAAACTGTAGTGTGTAGGAATGCAAATTAGATTATAAAATCATAAGGAAACAAAAGGAAGCAATTACTATAAAAGTCAAGTTAGCGGTTATATTTTGGAAGAGTACTAGGGTCTGTGATTGATATGGGACACATGGAGGGGATCCTGGTCTGGCTTATATCATTGTTTCTTAATTTATGTGGTGGTTAAAAGGCCTTATAATTATTCATTAAGCAAACAAATTAGCGATGACAAAATTACTCATGGGTTTTCCATCTAATAAACTGGTTTAAATTAACAAAAAATAAAAATAAACACACACACACACACACACATACACAAAAAACAAGAAAACTTTGTGCTGGGAAGAAAAGGCAGTAGTAACAGATAACAAAACAAAACAAAGCAAAACAAGACTTTTGACATTTTAACTATAAGTTTAGTTTATAAGTTTAAATTCTAATTTAAACACTATACTTACTGTATTTAAATAATGAAACAGGGGCGCCTGGGTGGCGCAGTCGGTTAAGCGTCCGACTTCAGCCAGGTCACGATCTCGCGGTCCGTGAGTTCGAGCCCCGCGTCGGGCTCTGGGCTGATGGCTCAGAGCCTGGAGCCTGTTTCCGATTCTGTGTCTCCCTCTCTCTCTGCCCCTCCGCCGTTCATGCTCTGTCTCTCTCTGTCCCAAAAATAAATAAACGTTGAAAAAAAAAAAATAAATAAATAATGAAACAGGGGAGCCTGGGTGGCTCAGTGGGTTAAGTGTAGGACTTCAGCTCAAGCCATGATCTCACGGTTTGTGTGTTTTGAGCCTCGCATTGGGCTATATGCTGACAGAGCCTGGAGCCTGTTTTGGATTCCGTATTTCGATCTCTTTCTCTGCCCCTCCCCCACTCACACTCTGTCTCTTTCGCTCTCTCTCTCTCTCTTAAAAAAAAAACATTACAATGTTTTTAAAATAAACAAAGTTTTAAAAGAAATCACACATAGGTACTCAGGTTTGAAAAAACAGAACTCATAAATATTAAAAATAAAATAATTGAAATAAAAAACTCGAAGTTAAGGTTTAATAGCAGATTAGACATAGCTGACTACAAAATTAGTAAAATATAAAATGCTTTAGTGAAACCTTTTGTAGAAAATTTAGTGAAAGATTTTTAGTAAACTAAAATATATGGTCTGAAGGAATTATATAGCTGTAGAATAGAGACAGGACTAAAAAGATGAAAGGTTTAAAAACCAAGAGCATAGAATAAACACAGAGAAAAGAGAAAATGTAGCGATCAATTTTGGAATTTACTTGAGATAATAATTTTTTTTTTTTTTAATTTTTTTTTCAACGTTTATTTATTTTTGGGACAGAGAGAGACAGAGCATGAACGGGGGAGGGGCAGAGAGAGAGGGAGACACAGAATCGGAAACAGGCTCCAGGCTCTGAGCCATCAGCCCAGAGCCTGACGCGGGGCTCGAACTCACGGACCGCGAGATCGTGACCTGGCTGAAGTCGGACGCTTAACCGACTGCGCCACCCAGGCGCCCCGAGATAATAATTTTTAAGGTATGATTAAAGACACCAACTTGAGAAGATCTATGATACGAATGAAGATAAATAAAAAGAAATCTACATCCATGAAAATTATAGTGAAACTACACAATACAAAAGACATGAATAAAATATTAGTTTTTTAAAAAAAACATTAAAAGTTCAACTGATTTCTTAATAGTGACAAAATAAATCAGAAAACAATGTACTAATAACTTTAGACATTGATAAACTAAAAGTGCCAGTTTTAGGTTTTAGAGCAACCACTAAGAAAATAGAAGGTGAAATTTCCAAACTTTTAAAGTGGACTGAGAAGGAATAGTAGTTAATACAAAAGGAAGAGAGTGAGAGGATGTAAAGAAATAAAACACAAGAAGAATTGTAAACTAAGATGATAGATATAAACATATTAGGTCAGAATTACATTAGATAAAAATTTACATTAAGGTTAAATAAACCAATTAAAAGATAGAATATGTCAACTTAGATAAAATATTAGTAAGCCAGCAATATATTTTTGATAAGAAACACATTTAACAGGATATGTAAAGTGAAGGAATTATATATTATATACTTTATATAATATATAATGTAATAATAAATACATAAATTATATATAATATAAAATAAAAGATAAGGTGTGTCATATATAAAATATTATAATATTAATATCAAAGAGGCTTTAAAAAATAACAAAAGGTGAAAGAATTATTTCATAATTATGAGATTTAATTCACCAGAAAAATGTGACAATGTTAAAAATATATGTTCCTACATTGACTGAAAATATATAAAGAAATTTTATAGATGTACAAAGAGACAGAGATATATCTACAAATATATGGTAGACTTTAAACTTCTCTCAATAATTGTTAGAACTTGTGGGCAAAAACTCCTCAGTGATAGGGGAGACTTGAACACGTTCTCTACAAATTTGACCTAATGAACAAACATGACCCAATGGATCTCTTAACAACAGGAGAACGCACATTATTTTCGGACTTTCATGAAATCATTGCTAAAATTTGCTAGACATTGGGTCATCAATCAATTTTTAACAAATTTCAAAAGCTGAGCATGTTTATTGACTGTAATTAAAATTAAGCTGTAATATCCAAAAACTAACCCTAAAACTCTCTTTTTTAAAAATATTTTTGAGAAGATTATTTATTTATTTTGAGAGAGAGAGAGAGATAGAGGGAGAGAGAGAGAGAGAGACAGAGAGCGCACAGGTCGGAGAGGGGCAGAGAGAGAGAGAGAATCCCAAGCAGGCTCCTCACTGTCAGGATGGAGCCTGATGCGGTGCTCAAACTCATGAACTGGGAGATCATGACCTGAGCCAAAATCAAAAGTTGGATGCTTAACCAACTGAGCCACCCAGGTACCCCACAAAATAAAATAATACATCTCTAAATAACCTATAGTTCAAAGAAGTTATAATGGAACACATAAATATGTTAAAATTGAAAGATAAAATAGTACTTTATACCAAACTTGTGACATACAACTCAAGTAATGCCTTTGGTGTTTTATCTAAAAAGTCATCATCACTGCCAGAATCGTCTAGATTTACTCCTATGTGGTCTTTTAGAAGTTTTACAGTTTTATGTATTATATTTAGGTCTAAGATTCATTTTTCATTTTGAATTAATTATTGTGAAAAGTCTATGTCTAGATTCTTTTTTTTTTTTTTTGGTATATGGATTCCCACTTGTTTCAGTATCATGTGTTGGGAAATATTATTCTTTCCCTTCAAATGACCTTTATTCCTTTGTCAAAGATCAGTTGACTGTATTAGCATGTATCTATTCCTGGCTCTCTAATCTGTTTCACTCATCTATTTGTGCATTCTTTCACCAGTGTCACGCTGCCTTTATTACTACAGCTTACAGAAAATTTTGACTTTGGGTACGGTCAGTCCTCCTGTCTTTGTTCTTCTCTTTCAATATTATGGTGGTTTCTCTGGATCTTTTTGCCTTTCCGTATGAACTTTAGAATCAGTTGTTAGTATCCACAAAATAACTTACTGGGATTTGGGTTGGGAAAATACACATTTTCAAAGTCATAACATGCTCCTTAAGCACTCAGACTCCAGACACTCTGGAACTAGGAAAGTCTTTGTAGAATCCTTTCTCTTCAGTCTTACCTAGACTGATGCATTCTATCAAGTTGTGGGAACAATCACATGTTGCACTGGATGTCCTAAAATTCTACCAGCAAAGTAGTATGAGAACTTTGCTCACATAAAAGCAGGTGGAGTACTTTTACAGCATCATTTGGGAAAAAAACCTGTTCTGCACAAGTCAATATTTCAGATGGCTTAAGATTACTTTTAAGAGGTCCACAGACTTCAAGGAACTCCAGAGTCCGATATCAAAAAGCAAATCTTAGCTTGTCTCCATCCCTCTTTTCACCACTCCCTCTTTCTAGCTTCTTTGTATAGAATTAATACGACTCTTTAAAGTAGAGAAATAAAAATGGAATGTATGTTGCTGAAGTAAAGGAGAACACCTAACCTTGGGTAGAAGAGAAAGTAGAAAATGTCTTGCAAGGGAATACAAAGAGTTGAAGAAAAGACCGAATTGTTAGAAAGAAAACAAAACAAAACATAACATAACATTTCATGAGGTGCTGATATGGCTGAACGGGGATCTCCGTGCCTGAGCTGAGATGAGGGAGAGGGTGGGCCAGAGAGAAGACGGTGAGACTGAGTTGTGAGGTACCCAAATATGTCAGGGGAAGGTCACTTGGAGAATTTAGAAGGTATGGATTCAACATTAGCCACTCTAGCAGTTGTGGAATGATATGAAAAATGAAAAAAAAAAAAAAAAAAGCAGATCCTAACAGGTCCAGTCGTCAGATTGTTAAACTATTAGTGTTCTGGGTGGGAGGCTCTGTTACTGGAATGGTTTACAGAGTGGGGAATCCCTGCAAGTTGGAAGCTTTCCACAACAGCCATGTTGTTTTAAAACCACCAAATTCTTGTTGTTTATATTTGGAATAAATATTTTTCTTGAGAATAATTCTACAATAGTCTGTACATTATTTAAATGCAACACTTTTAGTAAAGGAGTTGTTCAATAATTTGCTGAATTGTTTTAAATATGTTATGAGGAGCATCAATTAAAGTTTTCTTGGTGACTTGGGGTTATCATTATCAACATCCTTGTTGACTGGAGCTATAATGCAGCTGTCTCCTCAGGCTTTCTGGTGAAGTATGAGGAACTATTTTTCTAGCACTAAATGGTCCCCATTTGAGCACTTTGGGAGTTGTTTTTGTTCTTTCACATCCCTTGCTGGAAGTCTTCACTTCTTTGCTTCATTTCTATTTCTATCAATCTTGCTTAACCCTGTGCAATTGGCTGTTTTTGGTTTCTGTATGTTGGGATTAATCATTAAAGTTATTAATTATTTGTGAAATATAAATTCACAGAGTGTGAGTTTTTGAGACAGGGCATTTCAGCTGTGGGTCATGATCCATTAATAATTTGGGAAATCAATTTGGTAGTCAGGATTCACTTTTGTTATTTAAATAAATAGAATAGAATAGAAAATATAATTGAAAATATTTTGTTCAACACATGTGGCAAGTGTAAGTGTTTTGTGAAATCCAGTGCTTGTATAATGGTAGAAAATGTAAACTATGAGCTATTATTTGAATGTAATTCATAGCAAGAAATAGTTGAATAAATTTTAAGGCATGGATTTTTGACATGTATCATTTTCCTCCCAGCTTATTCCTTATAATTTCTTGATTTCTTTTCAGGTAACTGAGGGATAAGGATAAGTTATCTCCATGTAAAATCTCTTCCTTCTAACCTTAACTTCATTAGGGGAGGGACCTTAGAGACCTCTAGTACCTGTAATGGAGTCATTTTTCAGTCATTACCGAAAAGTTTGAGAATCCATACAAACCTGATATCTTGAGATGATGGTTATGACATAGACCTTCCCATCAACAGTCTCAGAAATAAGAGCAAATAGTAAGGAGAAAGAATGGGAAGCAATAAGCCCCTCACTCATCCATGCAGCATTTTGGGTAGAAATGTGGGTGTGGACATGTTTTCATTTTGGAGAAGGCTTTACTTTGATATCGTAGGAGTGGTAAGTTAGCCTCAGAAAAAGAGTGGAGGCTTCCTGAGATAGGGCAGAAGTCACACTTTCAAATAAAGGTATAAGTGGAATCTTTGAGATTACTTTTGTGCCCATTTCAGCTCACTGTGAAGGGGAATCTGATGGGGAGTTTGGCAGAGAGTCTAAACAGAAATGATTAGAGAATTTTACTGTGTTTCTGTGAAACGTAAGCATGGGGGTAGAAGGCAGATAGGGCACAGGTTAAAGATAGAAAGTACCAACTCAACTGAAAATCTAGATATTTAAATATCTCTCAAATAAAAATATGATGATGATGATGATTGACATTTTACTGGGTTTACTCCTTTCTAGAAGGTCTCAGAGGAAATATAGACACTCTTATACCTCCTGATATTTTTTCCACACCCCTTCACTTTTTCTTCTCTACATTTGCCTCCTATTGTTTCTTGCATTCAGAAAGAAAGAAAGTCCTATGTCATTAGTTATTGATTTATTAATGTATTAAGAAAATCTTTTGATGCCAGTATTATAAGAGTCCCTGGGATAGGTACTTTGAAGGACAAGGCTAGATACAAGTCTGTTGCTCCAGAAGTGTATCATGTATGACAGTGAGGGCATTAGGAATATAGGAGAAGGGAGTTCAGGTTTCCATTCCCCACCCCCATGGTCCAAATATATGCAAACACTATCCACAAATATATTTCTTTTTCAGAAGACAAAACAGACCAGGAATTTTATTTTTCTTACTTCAATTTATCTGATAGATCTCTACCTTTATACTCTTAAAACCTAGGTAAATCTACTTAGTATAAAAAAATACCTAGCTTGATTGCAAAAGGCCATATTGTTACCATATTTCTTGCACCAACCTCACTGTGAGTTTACTTGGGATAAATCTAGGTGTTCAATAAATTGGGAGGCATGGTTCCTTCTATGAATAATACAAAACCTCAAGAAGATTTTCCCAGAAACTCAGCCATCATTAGAATTATTCAAAGAATGAAAACTTCTCCTGAAAGGAATTCCCAATAGCTCATTTGCTATGTAAACAAATTGCGTGTCCTGAAGGTATGGTTGGAGTACATAAAATATTAAAATGTTGATACGTGATAGATTCTAGGAAGAAATTTGAATTTATAGGCAAGCATTTCCTGGAGCAGAGGGGACCCTTATGGTTCAATGAGTCTTACATTAAAAACAAGACAAGGTAAGATAAATTAGCCCAGAGGATACTATAGGCATGAGTTTTATGCCCAGTATCACCATGAATGTGGTTATGGATGCCCTTTTGCTCTTTGGGAATTGTAGGGATTGAGGATTGTATCTGCCAAAGAATCCATGCAGATGCAGCTACAGCTACTTTGTATCACTGAATGGATGGTCGAAAGAGGTAAGGAAGAGGATGAATGGAAAGTGGAAGTGATGAGAACACATGCTTATTTAAGGAGTTATAATTCACTGAATCTTTTCAGTAAAATTACTGTGCTAAATGTTTTCATGTGCCTTTTCTCATGTAACCTTTAAAATAAACCTCTGATGTAGATTTTAGTTTTATTCCTAAAAAGCAACAACTACCAGGTGAGGACAGGCTTGTTCAGCGTCAATGATCAAAGTGGTTCTGTTTGGTAGGCATGGAGGCAGGCAGCAGTGGAGACTAGGCATGCCCCCTATTAGAATTGCAGGCAGTGAGTGCATTCAAGATGGATCTTTACACAGAAACTGAAGTAGAAGGATTCTGTTTCCTACATGAACAAATTGGTCCCAACCAAGTGAGGCCCCATTCATAGAGGAACATTTACACAGACATCCAGAATAGTACACAGAGAACTGAGACATGAGGCTTAGCAGAGGAAAACCTCATCGTGATGAGGGTTATGAGCTATGTGCAGTTTCCCAGGCACATGAGACTCAGGAAATCACAAGATTAATTCCAGATCTCACCCATAACTATGCTGAGCCCTCTCATATCCTAATATTATTACACCCTGTCTTGAATGTGTGACAACAAACCTATAAGAAAGGCATTATTTTATAATCATCATCATGACCATCACTATCACCATCACCATCTTCATCTTTACAAATAAGGCAATTGTGGTTTAGAGAAGTTAGGTAACTTGCCCACTGCCATTTATAAGAGGACAGAATCATGGCTTAAACTCAGGCTATCTGACTTCAGGGAGAGTTATCTTAACAAACCACCATCTTATCCAAGTGAAAGCTTCAGGCTCATCCATTCATTCAGTAGAATAATATCTACAGAGCAGCTACTATGTGCCAGCCACAGTGATTGGATGTAGGTATTAGAAGCTCAATAAATTTTGGTTTGATGATTGAATGGATGGATGGATGAATGAATGAACGAATGAATGAATGCATCCATATATTGCTATATTTGTGAACACACAGCTCAGAACACACCAATTTGAAGCTAAGACATTTGGATTAAACTGTCCTGCTGGAGACCATAGTATAAGATTATTCCCTTGTGTGTGGGAGTAGTCTTCCTCAGATTGAAAGGCTCTGTCCTTCCTGCCAATTACCCTAACATAAGACCTACTTTGGATCAGGGAATGAGAGATGGTGAAGCAGGCATTAAACCAGAGGGAAGAAACAATTCCTTCTTTTCTTTAGTCTGTTGGCAGTTAGGTCTGGACTCTGGAGCAGAGGTGCTCAGAGTGCTCTAAGCATTGTATGCAGCTGTTTCTGATACATGGAGTGGATCCTGTGGATATCCCTAAACCTATGGACTCCATGATCCTTGGCATTTAGTTGTCTTTCATAACCTATCTTTAGGTCTAGATTTCAACATTCAGTAAACTCTTATTTTTTTAAAAAAATTTTTATGTTTATTTATTTTTGAGAGAGACAGAGACAGAATGAGAGTGGGTTAGAGGCAGAGAGAGGGAGACACAGAATCCGAAGTGGGCTCCAGGCTCTGAGCTGTCAGCACAGAGTCCGACGCGGGGCTCAAACTTATGATCTGTGAGATCATGACCTGAGCTGAAGTCAGACGCTCAACTGACTGAGCCACCCAGGCACCCCTTCAGTAAACTCTTACTAAAGGTAACAGCCTACCCTTTGCTGTGTTGGAAGTGGAGCAGTTTATACAATGAGGCCAGGGGAAACCTGGGAAGTCCCTTCTAAGCAAAACCAGAATTGCAATGTTTCCTTAGTTCTCAGCAGGGTGGAGATCTCCCAGGGACAGCACTGAAGATGGCATGTCATGACAACTGTATGGATACTTAAAAGCAAAGGGAGACAGGGAATTGTTTTTAAGTACATGTGAACAGCACTTGGGAGGACTCACATATTTAACTGGCAGACATGTAATCAGGAGTAGGGAATTAGGGCATAGGAGGGTCGAGAGGAGTTAATTTCATACAAATGTGGCACTTTTGAGGCACTTGCTGATGTATATTGGGCAAATACAATCCCATGCCTGCAACAGTTGCTAACTGAGCACCCACGGTATAGTGAACAGAACAGAGGCCTGGTAGCAGGAGACCCAGGATCTCCCCCAGAGAGTGGCTGGCTTAGTTCAGTGGGTATCCATTACTTTCTCTGAAGCCAGGACTGATATTCACATGTGTGACTTGGCCCCTGGAAGCCAATCTTATGTTCAGTTCTCATTCCTAGCACTGGCTAAAGCTCAGTGCTTTCTTTCCCACTCATCAAAGTATATAGGAGTCCAAGGAAAGTGTTAAACTATTAAAGGGATAATCTTAGCTCTTTCTAACTTATATGCAAAATAGGTATTTGCAAACTATAAATAAATGTGAAGCACTCACAATGCCACTGAGAAAAATGATCTGTAAACCATCTCCCTGGCCTATCAGTCTTTGCCTGTAGTAGCTTCAGATCATTTCGGATGGACAGTCTTCCACAAGGAAAAGCAGTAAGATGGGAGGAACAGAGAGTGAGAAACTGGGCATGATGGTGTGAATCCATTCAGATATTGGGGTGTGGATCACAAAACGAGGAAAGATTGGGAAGTTGTGCTGGGTAGCCATTGCACAGAGATGAATGTCACAGGAAGAATCCGCTGGAGGAAGAACCAGTGAACTGAGCTGTGTCTCCTTTGCTCAAACCACCATTGGCACACCGTGGAAATCCCCTGTGACAGGGAGAGCAGAGCATAAGCATCTTCCAACCTCTGCCAAAGTTCAGGGGAGGTCACAAAAGGGGTTAGTTACTATTTACCTTGAGTGAAATGGTTCTTAGTGCAAAGTCAAGATAGAAAACGAAAACAAACAAAAGCAAAAACTTCATCCAAATCCACATTCCTAGTTTCAGTTTAAACCAGGCTTTGTGCAGCCTCATCATCTTCAGCACTGGATCCTCTTTCATGAGCTGGGAGTAGATTCAAGACTGGGGGATGGGGAACGCCTATAATCTGATCCAAACACTCCACTAATGTTTCCTCTTCCTCATTTTCACATTGTCTCTCAATACCCCAGGAAGTCAGTAGATAAGTGGTTACTAGCTCAGGAAGAAAAGTTGAAGCACAGAAACTTACACGACTCACTACCAAAGAGAGGGTGTACCAGGGAATAAAACAGAAACTGGCCATAGGGTTGACCAGTGCGGTTTCGTCTTCAGTGCTGGAGTCTAGCTAAAGGGCACTTGAGGCTGTTTCACTTCTCTTAAGCTCATAACCCAGAGCAGACTCCCCGGGGTGGCGCATCTCAAACTGAATTCATGCTTTCTGGTGGGGTCAGGAGATTTTCACTGGGTAAGTGTGACTTTCACTTCTGACAAGCAACGACATCACTCGATCAGCACGTAATTCTTAGGAAAGAAACATTTGGCTGAGCTAAAAGGAAAAGCATCAGGCACAGACAGATTAGATTTTCCTTTAAATAAACATGGCCTTTCAGAAAGGCAAGAAAAACGTTTGGAGCAAAACATGCTGGGCATGAGAATTTCAGATGAAATAGCTACACACCCTGAGCAAGAACAAGAACAAGAATCTGAGTAGTCAGAACCACTCCTTTGTTAAACCAGTGAGAATAAAGGTGTGTGTTCCTACAGATAGAGTGTGTTTCTCCAACACCACATTCTACACCCCTCTGGTCGCACAGGGTATTAGCTTAGTGGGTAATAATTGTTCAGTTGACAATTATTTAGTTAAATGACTCATAGTAGTGGGATACTTGAAGTTTTCCCAGCCCTCAACCTGATCCCAGAGATGACAAGGAAATCCCTCTTCCTAAAGAAACCAGTAGGTTCTTTATATCACACGGAATGGCTATGTTATCATAGCCACCGAATCATAAAAATAGTGTTTGATATCGATTTTCTTCTTAAATTTCATAAAGCTCTTTACAAGGGTTTCTTACATGTGTCATCTTTGTCCATTATGTCTTTCTGTTTCCATTATGTGCCTTATATTTTCTGTCCAGATCCCACTCCACCCTCTACTTTTTATCTCAGTGACCAAAATTAAAACTCCAAAAACCTTTCACATTTCATTTGCATTGCCAATAACAGTTAGTTAATCATCAAGTCCAAGTGATTTAAAATTTTCCTCAAATGCATACATGGATTCAATACATACCTGTTAAACAATTTGATATGTATCAGCCTCATGTCTGTGCATTAAAGATACAGAGAGAAAAGGGTGAGGCTTCTTAGTAGGAGAGGCAAATGATACATAAACAAGATAACTTCTATATAGACACCTCACAAAGATGACAAAATGAGGTATTATGATTGAAAGGGAATTGCTTGTTCTCCTCTCTAACTTGGTGGCATTTAAGCTGAGACCTAGATGATGTGAAGAGCCAGCTACACAAACACCTGGAGGAAGAGCAGTCCAAGCTGAAGGAACAGAAGGAGCAAAGGCCCAGTGTGATGAAGAGTCTACTTATTTAAGACAGAACAAAGTACCTTTGGCTGGAGCATAGTGGGATTGTGGTTTCGCAAACTAACATTACAGCTGAATGATAAGCAGAGGAAAGGCCTAGTGAGCTGTGATAAAGAGTTTTGATCCATTACAAAGGCAATGAGAAGTCCTAAAAGGGTCTGGGAAGGATAGTAACATAAACCTAAATTATATTTTAAAAGATATGAAGAATGAACAATAGAGATGATGGTGGCTTGGGCTAGGTGATAGCTGTGGAGAGAAGTTACATATTCTCTGGATATTTGGGAGTTATAGTTGATACACCTTGCTGATGGATTGGATATGGGATGTGAAAGAAATCAGAGCTGAGACTTTGGTTTCTGATCTGAATGACAGATGGGCAGTGATACCATTCATTCTCAAGCCCACGTCATCATCTTTCACTTAGATCTCTGCCATAGTCCAATATCTTTTCCACAAAACTTCAGGCCCACTAAAATCTGTCATCCACATCACTGACAGCATAATTTCATAGAGGAAACAGTGATCTCATTATCTCAGTTCTCATAACCTTTCAATGACTCCCCATTAATTAGGAGAGATTACAAGCCCCTTTATCTAATGTTCAGTGATATGGTAGGTAGAATTCTGATGTGGATCCCAAGTTTCTATGCCCTGGTGTAATCAGGCTGCTAATCTCCTCCCCTTGAATGTGCCTGGGGCCTATGAGTACGATGGATGTCACTCCCATGATTACGTTATGCTGGATGAAATATTGTACTGGATGGGCTTATCTTAATCAGGTAAAAGCTTTTAAAAAAAATACTGCCCCTTCCTGATGAGACTCTTCTTCTGGCCTTAAAGAAGTAAGCCACTGTGAGTTTTACAGCTGGTAGGAAGTGAATTTTGCCAACAACTACATATGCTTGGAAGAGAGCCTCAAGACCGAGATGGGACCCTAGCCCCAGTCACACCTTGACTGAAACCTTGTGAGACCTTGAGTACAGGTATACAGGTATCAACTTACGTATGCTTAGATTGTTTACCCATAGAAACTATGAGAGAAAACATGTGTATTGTTTTAAACTTTAAGTTTATGGTAATATGTTACAGTCACCAGAGAAAACTAATGCAAAGGCCTTTCATGTCTTATTTCTATTGATTTCCAACCTTATCAGTCATCTTAACTGGACTCAGTCTTTATATTTCAATAGCACCAAGTGGTTTGTAGATCCTGGCCTTTACCTAGGTGTTTTATACTACCATGCTCTTGATGGTACTGGCTCCTCTTTCTAAAATTTACTCCATATATCCATTATCTAATTTCTACCTGGAAACACTCACTTAGGAAGACTCACTTCATAGTCCATTTCCATCTATTAATTCCCTCTTCCAACATGATTTATTGAGCATCTACTTTATACCAGTGGAGAGATATAGAACGATAAACAGAAATTTCTGCCATTATTTCCATTACATTCCAATGAGAGAGAGAGAGAGAGAGAGAGAGAGAGAGAGATCCTCAAAACAAATAAATAATCAAATAAATGTTTAAGTTCCAACTGAGATAATATCTATGATAGATAGAAAGCTGGACAAAAGAATAACAATGGCTTCTCCATAAAGACTCTCCAGTCCATCTTGACTTGTCCCACCATTTTGCATCTGCTCTCCATATATTTTAAGTATACTGAAGATAGAGATGGTATTTTACTCCTTTCTATGCACAGTAGCTTTGTTAAATGAATTAATATAAGATCTGCCCCTTCCTGTTGACTCCTCTGAAAGCCAGAGCAAAAAATTACAAAGCAAAAGCAAAACCAAAAAATACAAAACAAAACAACAGCAAAAAACCCCACAGACCCACTCTGCCCCTAAATCAAGAAGAGCCTGGCATAGGGATTTAATATCCAATAGAATGGGACATTAATTAGCTAGCTGCTCCTAGCATGTTTCCCAGCATCCCTGGACACTTGTTTTAACATAACCCAGAAGTCTCCTTGATCCCCAAAATGAGTCATCAATCTGTCTTACTTGATTTCTGTTCATAGTCCCTGGTGCCCTTCTAGTTCCCTATTAGTTCATTTCACCTCTCTGGGGTTTACTTGTCATCTAGTTCCTTTTAATCCCATTCTCTGCTTGCCATTTGCCTTGCACAGATTCCTATTACAACAGATATTTGTCAATTTTGAGGCCTTCCAGCAACTCTGAACACCCTCTTTAAGTTGAGGTCATTTATTTCCTATATTTTGACTCTTGGTGAGAACCATGTATTCAATTCCCCAGCATCCTTTGCACTTGGGGCACACTTATATGACCCACACTCTCTCAATCAGACTCAATGGATGGATGATTACTTGGAAGATAATAATTTAAAGAGGGAGATTCCACATGGAATCCTTTTGGGAGATGGTAGTGGTAGCTACATCCAGTTTCCACGGGCAGTGCTCGCTAAGGTTCTTGCAGAAGCATCCAGGACTGGCTTCCATAACATCTATACCTGGCAGAGGTACCAGACTGTCTCCACTGGGGCCAGTTCTGTGGTATGGCTTCGGACATTCTTTTGTGCTGCATAGTCAGAGACTCTGTGAGCTATCCAATATTCATTAATACAGGTCTTAAGTTATTGAAGCTAGTTTATATTTGTTATAACTAAGAACCATGCTTGTTATATCTCTAATTACCCTCCCTCCCCAACAACTTGGCATTCACCTAAAAGAGCTTTCCAAATGATGTGCTTGTTCTCTCCTGCCATTCCATTATCTACCTGGCCATTGTCCCTATTCCCTTCCATGCACACATACATGCAGAGAGTAGAAGCCTGGGTGTGGTTAAAGGTAGAGTATTAGTGTTTAGCAAACCCCCTTGAGTTTGAGATGTTCCACTGATCTTGTCTATTCCTCAGCTGGTCTCCGAAACCCTCACTCAGTTACTTCCAGTATCTTTTCTCTACCAACTATGATCCTCCCCCAAGATGCTTAACAGAGAACAGTATCACTCTACAGATATCTAAAGTGGAGAGCTAAGGGGACAGGACAGATTTGGGCAACGGCTTCACTTGAAGAGCAATGCAAGACTTGCTCATTCCCACACATCTCCTCAGTAAGAAAACTCACTGTGGTAGCCTCATTAGCAACTGCTATACAGACCTGCTGCCAAGGAAACTACGTCGTTTTTGATACCCAAAGCCAGAGCTTAATCAAAAATGGAAACAGAAAGGAAGTTCTAAAACAAACAGCCCAATTTTTTCCTGTGCCATAATCTCAGCAGGCCCATTATATTGACAGGTCAGCTTATTCATGCAATTATGTACACAATGAGCAGGAAGCAGCAAGCAGGGCAGAATCAGGATGGGGTGGAGTCTGCTAAGGCAACAACTCACCATTTTCAAAAGAGAGGTGAGCCCGTCGTCAGCAGGGGTAACGGAGTGCCCATCAGATGCAGAGATCCATGGAGGCCAGGAGGATGCCCTGTGCATCCCCCAGGGTGCCAGCATGCACTTACCACAACCCACGCTGCTGTGCTAAACAACCTTCTCAACATTTCCATGATTTTGTTTTTGTTTTTTATCACCTGCCTTTGAATTTTGCACAAAAACATGTAAATTAATTCAAGCTTCCAAGAGTAATGATGGACCATGCTACTTAGCCTAGTTTAGTTATGAAACAAGCTTCCCTTGCCTGGCCTCCTACCAAGGCACTTTCACGACCAAGGGAAATGGTGGAATGTGAAAAGTATCTAGGCATGGAGTGAGCCTGACCCAGTATTAGTTCTGCCACTTTCTGGTTCTGGGTCTTGGGTCAAGTCGCTCCCAGGCCTGAACACTTTTCTTGTAAAATATCAGTACCCACTCCACAAATGTGGAAATGTACCTGGCACATCACGTGTCTGTCATGGGCTGCCAATCATATATTGCAGAATCTGTGGCCAGCCCTATTCCAAAGCTGAAAGTCATAGAAACCAACTGCAGGCGAGTGGGAAGAGAAAGCTTTAGGAATTTATTAGCTGGATGGCTCCCTTTCTTACCTCTCTCTTTAGCAATGGCAAGGAAGATACTGTCAGCAGCTGGGTCCTCACATAAACAGCTGTCTACATGAAACAAGGCAGGAGGCCCATATTAAATAATGAAGATAGAATACATTAATTATACCATGGTAAGTATCATATAAAATATGACCATTATATGATTGTTATTACTTTTACTACATTATTCATGCTGGCATAAATATAACAGCCCACTAGTCATCAGTGTCATACTGTTTTTATAGAGAAGGAAAATGGAGCTCAAAGCATTTAATGACCTAATGGCCAACCTCTAAAACACCAAAGTAATGGTTGGCAATGCATGAAAAGAGGCCTGCAGTTTTGCCAATAGGACAGTTTAATGACTGAGCTGTGTTTTAATTTTGACATCATTCCACTGATGCCTTCCTAGTCTGTCAGCCTCATAACCAGGCAGAACAGGTTGCAACATATGGGAATACAAATAGAAGAACACATCATAGGTTACCCTGGCCTAGAATATCAAACACGGTATTCCAATTTTACCATGTGAGCTTCATTTATTTGACTCTTGAAAACACCTTTTTAGATGTACACCAGCTCCACGTGTATGAGTGTTAACTCATCATTTTAGAGTAATTGTAGCAATATCTCATGTGAAGTGGGCAAGGCATATTAGGAAAAGAAAACCCAGAGACACTTTCCCAAGGACAAAATTGTTAGCATCAATATTAAGTTGAATGAATTAAGATTCTTGTTCTTTTCAGCATATCATACTATCTCTTATTATCTCTAAGTATCCATAGGAAGAGAGGTCTGGAAAGTGAAAGGAGAAGAAGGGTAAACTGGTAGAAAATGTGTAAGGAAAAACAAATTTTCAAATTCATATTTCTCAAAGACTCTTTCTGGACCTACCAAGCTTATGAGCTTATTGCCAGGCCCATTTCTCAGCTTGTTCCTCATACAAGTCTGACATGGATAAGACAAGATAAAAACAAGCAAAAGCAAAACAAAACAAAACCCCCAAAACTCATAACCTTTTTGAAATTATCAGCAAGAAATTAAAATTTATCCCTTGATAGGCATTTGGAAAATATATAAAACTCATATGCGAACATATCTAGAGGGGACTGAATTTTAGACCCTGTAGGTGGCTATTTTAACCATATATGGAAATGGAAATGGATCATTCCCTCATCAGCAAGCATTTACTGAAGGACTTCTGTGTACCAAATAGAGACTGGGATCATTATCTCCAGAATTTTGTTGGTGTGTTTGGGTCTTTGCACCTCCTCTAACACCAATGACAATTACCATTATTTTATCACTCCTATGTAGCTCTGCTACGTTTTCAACTGCTATGAAAAATTCAGAAGTAAGAGTAAGGTATTTAAGTCTCCACCAGAAGTGTCTCACTAGATGCGTTAGTAGGACAAATTTACACTGGTAGCCCGGTTACTCAGGATTCCTATGAAGATCACATGAAATTACACATGTGAAATACTTTGTAGAAAAAGATTATATGTATGCAAGGTCTTGTTATCAGATTTACCTCTCTAAGTAAATAATATAATGGGAAAGTACTTGAGAGCTGATCCTAATACTAAGTTCACTTTTTTTTTAGAAAAATTTATTGATATTTTATTTTATAGTAACTATTAAAAATTCACAGGTTGCTTTATTATTTCCTATTTTATTTTATAATCACCATTTAAAGCAGTACTTGAATTGCTAATGATTCTTATTTAACTTATTATTATGGAAATTTTTAAAAATATATAAAAGTAGGGAGAACAGTATCATGAACCTCCATGTACCCATGGATCAGAGTTTTAGAAATTTCACTCCTGCCTCCTTTTCCTCAACACACACAGTGGATTTTTTTTAAAGCAAACACTAAAACTCGTGCCATTTCATCCTTAAATATTTCAATATATGTCTCCAAAATATAAGGGCTTTTTTCCTGTGTTTATTTTTAACACAACCACAATAGATGACCACATTTAAAAGAAACCTTCAGGAGACAGTTTCCTATTAGGAAAGAATATTGTGCCATGTATCTTACTCAAGAATATTCTGTGACTCCCCAGTACCCTCAGGATGAAATCTTAACCCTAAGATCATCCTCTAATCAAAATCTTCCCATTGTCCCTCCCATCGTCTGGGTGCATTTGTTCACACTATTTAATCCATCATAATGCTAGGCCTCCTGTTGCCTTCACATCTTGACCCTACCCATTTTGCAAGGACCTCTTGGTTTCCACACATCATGTGAAGCCTCTCGTGACTTTTTTTTTTTCTTTAAACCCTCGTTGCATTTACTGTACTATTAGAAGGTAGTATTACAAGGATCAAAAGCATGTGCTCTGGAGTCTGACAAAGCTTGGTTTGGGAATTTCTCTGTGACTTACTTACTAGCTAAATGCCTTTGGGAAAGTTCTCCCTAGTCCTCGTATCCTTAGGTGCTAATAGGAACAATTTATATTGTAGTTAAGGAGATTAATTAAATATATCTATATTACACATACATATACATATGTACGTAAATATTTGCGTGCAAATCATATGCATACTCACATATACACACATATACATACAACCCACTCACACGCATACTTACATTGTTTAGCAGGGAACAATCAAGGGAGAATTATTCCTGCTGTTGTTACCATTTGTATTCAATATCATGTGCTGTCTTTCAACATGGAGTTTATTGGTATGTCTCACTACCTGACTCTTGGACTGTTAGTTTCCTTTCTTTGTATTTACTTACAGACATGTTTGACTGTCCCATCACAGCTGGATTCACAGAGAAGATTCTTCAAGATATTTCTGGAAGACAGCCAGCCAGTGTGCAGAGAGACCGAGGCACCCAGGGTTCTTCCTCCTCCCCAAACTCCCAAGATGTTGTGTTAAATAAAATTCTCCCTTCTTTTCAGGCTCCTGCCAGGCTTGCTACGTGTGTGTGTGTGTGTGTGTGTGTGTGTGTGTGTGTGCACGTGTGTGTGTGTGTGTGATATGAGGTACTTTAAAATGAACCTGTAGATTTCTCCAAAAAGGAAAAACCTTTTATTCAGAACAGCAGGTGATGGGACAACTGGAAAAACAGCCGTTTCTAACTGAAGTGAGTTTCCTGATAGCTGATCCTACCAGAGGGCTGCTGTCTTTATCCTGGAAATGCCATCCCTCTTCAGTCTGTAAATATCATGTTATAGAGAACGTCTTAGTGCTGGCATGGACAGGACATGGAGTCAACGTTGTATGGCAGTTTACTGTCAGCCAAGGGACAATGCTTCTTTCTTGGATTTAATAAAATGGGAAGGGAGCTGGGCAGGCCGCTCCAGAGAAAGGGCATGCAATACCTCTCCTGCCATCACATTGTGGCTTTTTAATAAAATGATGAAAGAGTGTCTTTGTCCTCCAAACACCAGTCTTACTTGGGCATGTTCGCTTTTTCACTTTCAAATGTGTGGATTCTTGGAATGTGGCTGTGGTCTACCTTTTAAGCCTGTGCCCACAGTTCTGTCAAGGACTCTTAGGGTCCTTTTACCTAGCAATATCTCCCCAGTCCAGGCCAGATCCTCTATTTCACCTTTTCACAGTGTAACACTCCACTAAGTAAAGATGTAGTTCAGTTAACCAACGCTTTTTGGAAAATAAATTCCCACAGAAATGTAAAGATTATCTTTCTTGCTGCAAATATTCTTCGCTGTGAATTACATAGTCAGATTTCTCTGCATTCATTACCTGGCTGAGAACAGAAAACGACAATTTCATTGTGAAGGGGGAAGTGATTTTTGGCATGTGGATCAATTCTAGTAAGGGCTGGTCTGAGACGGGGGTCAATATGATAGAATTTGTGTAGCTAAAAGATAGTATTAAAGACTGCTGGTGAGTGTGGGTGAAGAAAGGCATTCAGAAGGGAATAAAAAGCACAGGAGATGATGACAGGAAATCAGAGAAAGAAATGGAAAGTGGGAAAGATAAACTTCTTCCATTTGGAAATTTTGCTGATACTACACATACAGCAGCAGTGAGAGTAGTGAAGACACAGGGTCTGGACACAAATGACCTGTGAACTAATCCTGGCCACCCTACTTACAAGCTCTGTGACTTTGGATGATTTACTTAGCTTCTCTAAGCTTCTGTTTCCGTACCTGTAAAATGAGGATGAAAACGTGTCCACAAGCCATGGGGCTATGTTGAGGACCAAAGATAATTCATGTTAGACATTTAACACAGTGTTTGCCACGCACAGGTGTCCAATATACAAAATTTCATTAAATATGTTTTTCCTAAAAGTAGAGATAGCGATTACTCTCAGAACTTCTGATTTACAAACTCCCTATCATATGTGATCTTACTCTTTAAGGTTTTAAGAGTCAGTGTTAAATGAAAATTTTGTGCTCATCTGATTAAGTTCCCTAAGTTAGCACTTAATGGAAGATTCAGTACTCTATAAAAACTGTCCTGGGTCTGCACATAGATACGCACATACACACACCCGCACACACCCACACGCACCCGCACGCACACACTACATACATTCACACATCTAATTTTCATAACAACCTTCTCTAGATGAGGATGCTAAGTCACTGAGAAATTAATTAACTTGTTGATAATCCCTCAGCTTTTATGGTACAACCAGTGTTGGACCAAGGATGGTGTGACCCCAGAGCCTATGCTTTTAACACTATAAGGCCTAGAAAGATGTAGCAAGTGGGAAGAAGGACTGGAGTCCAATCCAGTGTTCTTTATTTCTTCTCAATAGGATTCTTTCCTTAATACCTTACATCGTTCCTCCATGAAGGCTGCATAAATTAGTGTTGAAAGAAGGACTAGGCTAAGTATTCAGAGACCTGGGCTCCAGGTCAACTCTGCCACTTGCTACTTATGTGACTTAGGGTAGGGCCAAATAGGGATTTAATATTAAAGCTTCATCATATGCTACTTGACTATGGCAACTGGTCCATAGAACAAAGTTTTGAGTTATTGCAAAGGTCAAATTAAATAGTTAGTGGAACATTACTTTGAAAACTTGAGAATATTAAATAGCAATAAGATATTATCCTTGTTATTACTAACATTAGTATCCTTTCTTTGAATATGTATTCTGCCAAAAGTCTATGGTCACAAATCTGATTGATGATAATTGTCTAAAGGTTTTTATGTTTTTGTTTTTTATACTACCAAAGCCTAGACCCTAACCTTTAAGTATCTGGTACAGTTGGTCTGGAATGGGGTTATGAAATGTATTTATTTATTGAGAGTGGGGGAGCGGCAGAGAGAGAGGGAGAGACAGAGAATCCTAAGCAGCCTCCCTGATGTCAGCACAGAGCTGGACACGGGTCTCAAACCCAGGAACTATGAGATCAAGACCTGAGCCAAAATCAAGAGTCAGACACTCAACTGACTAAGACACCCAGGTGTTCCTGCAATGTAATTTTTATACAGGTATTTCCAATTACACAGGTTTACAAATCTTTAGTCTATGTCACAGAATGTCACTCTGGATGATAGACTATCTTGAGTGTTTCCCATTACTATTTTCTTGAGCCTGATATATATCTTCTGTAAGACTGAGTTCCTTAACAAAAGTTATATATTCTTTTTTTTTTTAAATTTTTTTTTTCAACGTTTATTTATTTTTGGGACAGAGAGAGACAGAGCATGAACGGGGGAGGGGCAGAGAGAGAGGGAGACACAGAATCGGAAACAGGCTCCAGGCTCTGAGCCATCAGCCCAGAGCCCGACGCGGGGCTCGAACTCACGGACCGCGAGATCGTGACCTGGCTGAAGTCGGACGCTTAACCGACTGCGCCACCCAGGCGCCCCTATATTCTTTTTTTTAAGTAAAACTTGTGGAACTTAAATCAGAACTGGGTAGCATAGTTGACTGAATTATATTTATTGACTTTATTGAAGTCTATTGTAAGTGGATCTCCTGCATACTTGTGTACGTGTAAAACAATTTTGAAAAGAAATAGTTAAAGTTGCACAGAGAACTCTTTACTGACACTGAGGAATTGCCTTCCTGAATGGCACCCCCAAGGCATGGGTATAGATTAAATAACCTTTTAAGGTAATGACCCTTTAGAAAGGTTAATCTTGATTCAAAGGCCAAATCTAGACAAGCAAATAATTTTGGAGAAAATAAAATAGCTGAACCCAGCCAGTGAACAGAATATTTAGTGAACTACTCTTTATTTTAGTTTTTTAAAGTTTATTTATTTATTATGAGAGAGAGAGAGAGAGAGAGAGAGAGAGAGAGAGAGATTGTGCACATGAGCAGAGGCAGGGCAGAGAGAGAAGGAGAGAGAGAATCCCAAACTGGCTCCATGTTGTCAGCACAGAACCTGATGTGGGGCTTGATCCCACGAACAGTGAGATCATGACCCGAGCCAAAATCAGAGGTCTGTCACTCAACCAACCGAGCCACCCAGGCAGCCTATAGTGAATTATTCTTTAAATGCAGTGGTATTCTTAGGGTTTCACTAGGGTTTAAAAATGTGATGTAGTGAAATGTGGTACTGTGGAGCACAGACTGTGACCAAACCTGGGATATAATCCCAGCATCATGACTGAACAACTGTATACACATAGGCATAGGTGTTCTTTTCTCAGAGTCTATGTTTTCTCATCTGTGTGACTGAGATAGCATAGAATTAAATGAGGTAACAAACACATGCAAAGCACATATGCTGACACAGAGTGATCATGAGACAAGTGGCAGCTACTATTCTTTTTAGACATAACTAATCCACCCAGAACTGTCTGTTTTCCTCTGATGGTTGGAAGAAATTAATGCAGTTGCTGAAGCAGTGGAGGAGTGCATAAAGCATTAGGAAAGGCTGACTTAATACATGTGATTTAATTCCAGAATGTGTTTCCAAAATCCCCTGACTTCTTTGTGAGTATCCGTTGTATCTCTGCTTTAAAAAAATAAAACAAAAAACAAACAACAACAACAAGGTGCACAACACTTCTTGTAGCTTTTTGGCTGCTTGTTTTAGAAGGAGACATTGATAAGTTGGAGAGGATCCAAAAATGATAAAAGGATTAGAGGATATGACCTACAGAGAAAGATTATGAAAAGAACTTCATACATCCAGCCTGGAGCCATGATGGCAGTGGGTAGGGATATGATAACTGAACTTAAATACTAGGAATAGGTAAAGAGTGAGGAAAGGAATTATTTCAGGTGATTAGACCATGGACAAACAAGGATCGATGGCCTTAAACCAGAAAAGCAAGCACTTCTTGTGGTATTCTTAGAAGAAAAAATTCAACAGAGAGGTCAATTAAGACCTTGATTATTTCATCTGAGAAGTGATTCTACGCAACTCTTTAGATGACACCTCCGTAGGCTGATTCTTCGGAAGAGTCAAATCTGAGGGCTGAGAAAGGAAGGTGAGTCCTGGCTGCCTGTGTTTCCCAACTCCCCCCCCCCCCCCACTACCTTGCTCTTTTTGGAGGGTGGAGGAGGGCAGCACTAAGCCTTAAGCCAATGCGCAAATCTCCGATGGTGTTGATCTATGTTCATTTCTTTATTTTTTCTCCTTTCTCTAGTATAGTAAGTGGATTGGTGGCAGACAACATAATATATCTGCTTCCTGAATCCCAGAACCTATGAATGTGACCTTGTTTGGAAATAGGGTCTTTGTTGAGACCAATAAGCTAAGGATATTAAGATGAGAAGATCATCCCATTTCATCTGGATGTGTTCTAAATCCAATAACAAGTGCCCTTAGAAGATACAGAAAAGAAGACAGACAAATGAAGAGGAGGAAGCAATGTGACCATGGAGACAGAGACGAGAGTGAGGTAGCTAAGGAAGCGAAGGGTTGTCTGGAGAAACTAAAAGCTAGAAGAGACCAGAAAGTATTCCTTCTAGCAACTTCAGAGGGATTATGGCTCGCCAACACCTTGGCCTTAGACTTTTGGCCTCCAGAAGAGTGAGAGAATAAACTAGTTGTGTTTTATTAAATTTTTTTTTAATGTTTATTTATTTTTGAGAGAGAGACAGACAGAGTGTGAGCGGGGGAGGGGCAGAGAGAGAGGGAGACACAGAATCTGAAGCAGGCTCCAGGCTCTGAGCTACCAGCACAGGGCCCAATGCGGGGCTTGAACTCACGAACTGCGAGATCATGACCTGAGCTGGAGTCAGACACTCAACTGACAGAGCCACCCAGGCGCCCCATAAATTTATGTTGTTTTAAGCCACAAAGCTCGTGGAAATTTGTTATGGAAGCCCTGGGAAACTAATAGAATCAGTATATATATATATATATATATATATATATATATATATATATATTCCCAGAACTTCTCAACATCAGCCACCAACTTAACGCATGGAAAAGAGTCTTGCATGGCTACCTGTGGTTCAAATATTGGGATTAGGTGAGGTATGCCTTCAAGTTACTAGCTCACTGGGGGAGGTGGAGGTAGAAAAGTGTTGGGAGCATGCGGAGGTCTAAGATGCTGGCCTAGTCAGGGGCTGGTCATGGAAGCCCACTAAAGCAGCAATCACAGTGCCCAGAATTAGGGCTGAAGCCCCAGGGTTAAGAAAATATTCAAATATGCTTTAAAAAGGGGGATGAAGAAGGGCATCTGGGTGGCTCAGTCTGTTAAGCCTCCAACTTCAGCTCAGGTCACGATCTTGCAATCTGAGTTCCAGCCTGCGTCGGGCTCCGTGCTGACAGCTCAGAGCCTGGAGTCTGCTTCAGACCCTGTGTTTCCCTCTCTCTGCCCCTCCCCTGCTCTCTCTCTCTCCCTCTTTCTCAAAATTAAATAAACACTAAAAAAAGAATGGGGATGAGAAATGAAGTGGATGGAGTGTCCATTAAGTGTTGGACTCTGGGTTAGGTGCTTTATGTAAATTATAACAGTAAAAGCTGTCATTTATCAAACACTTAGATACATGCTACCTACTCTCTTACAAACTATGTGTACAGTATTTTACGTGAATACAGTTACCATTATGCCCATTTGCAGGTGGGGAAAATATGTTTTAGAGAGGTAAGTTATTTCCCAAGTTTCCACAGCAAATAAATAAAAGATCTCAGATTTGGACCAGATCTCTCTGATTCCATAACTTAGGCAATTCCACCTGAGTTCACACAGGTACCGAGAGTCAGGAAAGGGTTCACCCATATTCCTGCCATATGCAAAGGCTGTATACTCTGCTGTCAACAACTTGACTTCAAATAACAAAACAGTGGTGAGAGACAACAGAAACACCATGGTGGAGGATACAAATTTATACACTCTCATCAAAACCAGGATGCATCCTAGAGGAGGAAAGAGCAAGCCCTGAACCGGAGGCAGTGGCTACAGACACAAGAACACCCAGGTGTGGAAAATAAAGAAAGGAATTTTGCTGAGGGTTTTCCGAATGCAGACAGGCAGGAGTTAGAGAAAAATCTTAGGGTGTCACTGAGTTTAGGGCCTTCGGTTCCCTGTTCAGGCAATCTCGCAGAGCGCACAATTGTCTCCAACACACCGTGAAACTCTTCAGCTAACTGATTTGCACTTGTATGGCCTTTGGGGGTTATAGTCCTCATCATGTGTCTCTTTTGTCCTAGGATGCTGCTAAGCCAGCACCCGCCATGCCCCTGATTACCATACAAAGTGCTTTTAGGATCATCCCAGAATGAAACACAAGCATCATGGTAAATCTACTGATGTCAGAAAGAAAAGGGACAATTCACGCCAACAAAATATTGTTTTGTGATTGTCTTTTCACTTTTGGGAAGAGCCAAGCAATAGAGATGTAACACTGCATACTCACCCCTCTGAATAGAAATCGTAGTCTATGTGACTATACGATCATTGGCAGACAGTTGCCAAACGAGTGAATTCCCCTAATCCGTGTTTTGGTGGCTCAAAGAAGGACTGGTGTGGACAGTGAGATTAGATCATCAGGATTCAGTCTTGGTTCTGTCACCTCCAACCTGCTATGTGACCTTAGGCAAGTCATTAATTTTTGTTTTATTTATGTATGTATGTATGTTTATTTTTGAGAGAGAGAGAGAGACAGACAGAGCGTGAGCAGGGGAGGGGTAGAGAGAGAGGGAGACACAGCATCCGAAGCAGGCTCCGGGCTCTGAGCTGTCAGCACACAGCCTGGCGCGGGGCTGGAACTCACAAGCCATGACATCATGACCTCAGTCGAAGTCGGACGCTTAATGGACTGAGCCACCCAGGCGTCCCTAATTTTTCTGTTTCTAAAATTTCTCATCTGCCAAATGTAAACTGTAGGAAAGTCATTGATCTAATAGAAGTTTGGAAAGACTGAGATACTGTATGGAGTCAAAGCAGATGGCAGCCACACAGCTGAGAGTGGTAGACAGAGCTGTTACACCACACGTGTCGCTTCTGTGAAGCCTGTCCTCCTTCCACTACTATTGCGGAGGTCTCAAAGAAGACTAGTGCCTCAAAGAAGACCCCTGCCTCAGGTCGTTATCACAAATCACCAGTCCCCAACCTCACGTCGTTTTCTGAAGTCTGTATCATCGAAACAGTCAAACGCCATTTTGTATTTGTTTTTACAAAGGATTGGATTTTGGATCAATCATTAGAAGATCAAAAATGTCCAATTATTTGCAGATCGTATGAGGAGGGCATGATGGCATTTATAAGCTTCCCTTCCTGTGGTCGATAGTTTGGTTCACAGAGTGGCTCATGAGGTGTGGGAGAAACAATCTGCGGCCATGAGGTACAATAATGTGGGAGTGAGAGTCCTGCTTTTGTGTCATTTTAAAAGGTCTCTGACCTACAGAAGAGAAAGGGCAGCAGGTACAGGCACCTGCTCAGAAGTATACCTTGTTAGGCTTGAGCGGGACCTTGAGGCTCCTCTGGTTCTGATCCTTGAACAGTTTCTTCTCAGGAAGTTTCCAGGCCTGCTCGTGAAAACCTCGGGATGGGGAAATGCATGGAAGGACATGGGATCCCATTCCTGCTTTTGGCAGTTCTGACAGAAACTTAAAGAGACACAGGTCCTCTCCCCTCACAATGCCACCACACAGCTGAAAGCCTGCCACCTTTCTTGTCTGCACACATTTGAAGCCATCCATTTATGTCTCTCCTGAAGTTCCCTTTCTTCAGATTGTTACTTCCTGGTTCATTCTTTGGATCTTCACATTAAAACCTGCTTAGTTTCTCTGTCACCTTGGACTCTCCAATCAACATATTTGTCTTTTAGAGTGTAGCATGAAGAAGTAAGTTCCACACATCCAAGTGCATTCTGACCAAGGCACGAGTATTACTCTCCTTTCTAAATGTGCCATTTCTGTTAATGTGTGCATACTAAAAAATTAAAAGAAAAAGATATTTGAGTTTCACAGTTTCAGAATTTATTATTTGCTTATATTCTAGGAACAATGAACTACTTCTTGCCTCATTCATACTCCACATGTAGCTTTCAGCTGATAGTCCTACAAATTCAAAACCAAATTGTTTGGCACAATCTTACAGTATTAGTTGTCTCTACTACTAGGTTCTAAGCCTCTTGAGTTGAGGTGATCAGATCAGATTCAGAAACATCACTGAACATGTATCATGCATGTGCTAGGCATATTCATCTATACCCTCATTTTGTCTTCAAAACAAAAATGAAAAACAGCCTCAGGATCTGTCTCTTACTCACAGAGACAGATCCACAAACTGAATGTATGCCTTCTACTCTAATTATAGGGTCCTTTTTAAATTTGCTTTTAACTTTCTTTTACATTGAAATATTTCAAACAGAAAAGTACAGAGAATAGCACAATGCAAACTTGTGTCCCATACCAAATTTTATCCAATTGTTCATATCCTGCCAAATTTGCTTCATTTGCAAAATATCTGGGACTATTAACTTTTGGGGAGAAAACTTATTGCTACACTCACTTTCAATAATTGTTAGTGATTTATCAAGGCTTTCTATTTATTTTTGAGTAATTTTGGCTTATTCATATATTTTCAGGAAAATTTTCATTTTGTTTAAGTTTTTAAATTCAGGTGCATAATATTTTTCATACTCTTCTCTTAATATTTAAAAAGTTTCTATGTCTATGTAATTGTCCCATTTATTTATATCAATATTGTATATTTATGCCTTTGTTTTCCTTTTCTCCCGCTTCATCATTCCTGTAAAAGGTTTGAATATCTAAAAATTATTTTTTTCAAAGGAAGAGCGTTAGAGTTTATTGACACACTCTATTGTTTGTTAGACCCCTTTTTAATTATTTCTTCTCACTAACTCACTTAGGTTTGTCCTCTTAGTATTCTCAGTTAAATGAGTTAAATGCTTAAGTGATTTATTTACACTTGCTCATTTTGGAAAATTTGTTGTGCTTACATTGTCATTCATTTCTAAGTATTTTGTAATTTTAATTTCCTTTTTTATCCCATAAGTTATTTAGGAATTCATTTCTTTTTTTTTTTTAGATTTTTTTAAATCTTTATTTATTTTAAAGAGAGAGACAGAGTGTGAGCAGGGAAGGAACGGAGACAGAGGGAGACACAGAATCTGAAGCAGGCTCCAGGCTGTCAGCACAGAACCTGACCCGGGGCTGAACTCATGAACTGTGAGATCATGACCTGAGCCCAAGTCAGACACCCCACCCAGGCGCCCAGGAATTCATTTGTAAGTATCCAAATACACGCTTTGTCCAAAGCGCACTTTCTGTTTATTCATAGGTAAGTTACCTTTTGGACAAAGGACGTAACTTGCATAATATTGATTCTTTGAAACATTTTGAGACTTTTTTTTTCACTTTAACTTTTTGTTTTGTTTGGTTTTGTTTTAGAGAGAGAGAGAGTGCAATTGGGGGAGAGGGATAGAGGGGGAGAGAGAGAGAATCTTAAGAAGGCTTCATGCTCACCACGGAGCCGGACATGTGGCTCAATTCCACAGCCCTGGGATAATGAATGACCTGAGCTGAAATCGAGGGTCGGATGCTCAGCCACCCAGGGGCCCCTGAGCCTTTTTTAAAATTGAAGTGTAGCTGATGTACAATATTATATTAGTTTCAGGTGTAAAACATAGTGATTCAAAATTTATATGCATTACAAAGTGATCACCATGAAAAATCTAGTTACCGTATGAAATTCACCATGCCCATATGAAGTTACGTATTATTAACTATAATCCCTTTGCTGTACATTGTATTCCATGTCTTATTTATTTATGGAATAAATAAACTGGAATCTCTTTCCCTACTTGAGCATTTTTTTTTGTTTTTGGTGACTGAATAGTTGGTCACTGGTTTCTATGCATACAATTTATCCACCATTTGCACATACATACACATATACATACCCATCTCGTTAACTATGCTGATATTTTAACTTCCTTTTTCAAAATAACATACTATAAATTTGACTTCTTTTGGTGTTCTATGATTTTAAGCAATGTGTAGATTCATGTAGCCACCACCACAATCAGGATACAGAATACTTATATCACTTCAAAAAGTCCCCTCATGTTATCCCTTTGTTATGTCTTCTCCAAGTCTATAACTCCTGGTAATCATTGCTCTGTTCTCCGTTATCTACTGTCTTTTCTATTTGAGAATGTCATATAAATGGAATTATATAGTATGAACCTTTCGAGATTGGCTTATTTTGTAACTTTGAGATGTGTCCAAGCTGTTAAGTATATCAATAGTTTTATCTTTTTTAATGATGATACCACATTTGGCTTATCCATTAACTTCCTGAAGGACATTTGAGTGGTTGGGTGATTATGAATGATGTTGCTCTAAACATTCATGTACTGTTTTTATTTCTCTAGGTTAAATACTGTGGCATAGATAGTGGGATCACATGGTAAGTTTATGTTTAATGTTTTTGATATCAGGATAATATTGGCTTCAGTGAATTATTCTGAATATGCTCCCTCTCTTCCATATTTATAAGATTTTGATAAAGATTGTCATTACTTTTTTTTAAATGTTTGGTGGAATTCACCAATGAAACTATGTAGTCCTGGGCTTTTCTATGCTGGGGATTTTTGATTCTTAATTCAACTTTCATTTTTGCTATTGGTCTAAGAAGATTTCCTATTTCTTGGATTCAAGATTCATGATTCAATCTTGGTAACTTGTATGTTTTAGGAATTATGTTTTTTTTTTCTAAGTTATATGATTTGTTAGTATATAGTTGTTCATAGTAATCTGTTATCACACTATGTATTCTGTAGTATCTGTTGTATTGTTGTCTCTTCCATTTCTCATTTTGGTTTTGAGTCTTCTTTCTTTTTTTCTTAGTTAATATAATTAAAGTATTGCTAATTTTGTTTATTTTTTTGGAAACACACCATTACTTTCAATGTTACATTATTGTTTATTCTGGTCTCTGTTTTACTTATTTATGATTTTCTCTGTTATATCTTTCCTCTACTAAATTTCAGCTAAGTTTATTCTTTTTCTAGTTCCTTGTGGTATAACGTCATGTTGTTTATTTGAACTTTTTTTTCTTAATGCAAGAATTTGTAGTATAAATTTCACTCCAACATCTGCTTTTGCTGCATCCCACTGAAAGAAAAAGATTTAGGTTCCAAAACTCAGGGTTCCTCTTCCATAATGCGACACTCTGTATGTAACCATCTAGGTCCATTCACATTTCCAAGTGGGACTTGGGCAAGACAGGAACTGATACTAACATGCAGATGTTCATGGTACTAGAATCATAAAGATGTTCATGAGCCTAGAATAATAAAATTCTTTATCTTTGAAAACAAAGTTTGCTATTAAATTGTAATCTTATACTGTGAATATAATTTCTACAGTGCATTGCAATTTTAAACATGAAAAAAATATGTTTAATTTTAAAGAAACTTCCAAATGGTTTCCAGAGTCCTGTACTATTTTGCATTCCCACCAGCTGTATATGACAGTTGCCAGTTTCTTTACATCCTTTCCAGCTTTTGCAATTATCAGTACTTTTTACTGAAACCATTCTAATAGATATGCCATGGTATTTACATTTCTCTAACAGTGTTGATGTTGATAACTTTTCATGTGGTCACTTGCCTGTATACTCCTTGGTGACAGTTCTGTCCAAACCTAGTTTTTATTGGAGTTGTTTGTTTTCTTACTGTCAAAGTTTGAGAGCTCTTTATATATTCTGAGTTCTCTTTGCACATGAGAATTGCAAGTATCTTCTTTTCGTCTTTGTTTTGTGATTCTCTTATCATTGTTTTTATCAAAACAAAAGTTTGAAATGTAAGAAAATCCACTTTCTAACTTTTTCTTTAATGGAATATGCATTTGGTGTCATGTTTAAGAATCTTGCCTATCCCCACAAAGATTTCCTCCTAACTCCTCTTTCATATAATTTATCATATCCTTTTCTCTTATCCTGCATGCTGAATGTTGTCCTCAGTGCCATTTTCCAAACTACTGATTTTCTCTTCTACTATGTCTAGTAGAAGACAGTTATTACATCAGTTACATTTTTATTTAAATGACTAAAGCTTTCATTTCCCAACTTATGAATTGGCTCTTTTCCTGATAACTTTGATCTTATTTTCTTCCTATTTGTGACTTCCATAATTTTTGCAAATAAATGTCATCATTACCTTTTGATTATCATCATACTAAAGGTAGACTAATAAGACTAAAAAACATAAGTTTTTATCAAACAGTAAAATTTAATCTGGAATAAATATTTTTGTAATATTAATTGTGCTGGCTGACATTCCTACTGTTCAAATTTTTAATGTTTTTGAAACTTTGATTTGTATATTCATTTTGAGTGGAAATTTTGGTTTGTTTAAGATCTATTTTGTGTTGTACAATCTTTCCCTGACAAGAAGTTTGTGGTTATTTGGTTGAATTTACACCTTAATCCCCTAACTCTAAAGTAGGTATTTAATAGGTATTTCAGTGGTTTTGCTCTGCAGAAGTGTTGGCTATATGACAATTCTACTCACAGAGCTAAAGGTCAGTTCAATTCAGTTCAGCATCAAGAGGCTGTTTCTTTCTCCCACCTTCTTAGTCCTATAACTTTTAGTAAAAGAATAATTCCTGAAGCAATTTGGGAATCATTTTTCTTTCATCTCTCAGTAAGGAAGGCAATATCAACATAGTCCTAGCTTCCAGCACTAAGAATGGACGCAGAGCCAATCCTGAGTGGAACATTTTGGTCCCTTTTACCCTGTGGTAGCTGAACTCCTGGATACCATGGTTTGCTTCTGTCATCAGAACCAGCGGGCCTGAAGGGACATTTGACTAATAACTTTTCTTTTGTTTTTCCTCATGGATTCTTTCTTTTTGTAATTTCATTAACTGCCTGTGTAAGGAGTTGAGGATGACTGACTGAGAGTGAACTTGAGGAACCGTCATGAATGGAAACACTTTTTTTTCCCCCTCCACATACCCCTAATAGGGTTCAGAATGAACACCTGATTTGAGGAAATGTTTCACCAGTGACTGGTCACTGGGCCATCTAATTCAGACATTCCAGAACAATGTCTTCTGACCACCACACAGAATATTGTACCATCTTGAGTATTGCTGTTATCAGTTCCTTCATCACTTCTTTTGTTGGAAAACAAAGCTTCTTGCTTTTCTTCCTTAGACCCCCTGTTCCTGAATCACTCAAATATTTTAATTGTCTCACATTTGGAGAGAACAACATTCTCATGCAACATTCCATTGCTGACAGAAAGGCTGACAAGACAGCTGACACAGTGGCTATTACTTTGAGCAGTTTCTAAACAATATCATTTTGCTGCCCTTCCGCTTTCAGTGAAATTATAGGGTGCTTTCTTCTTTGTAGAACAATGGAGCTCAGCTCCCACACCAGGGGTCCTGAACCGATTCCATACCAACCTCCTGAGCCTCAGCATTAATGCAATTATCATTGAAGTTGTCAATTCAGGCACTCACAGCTTCACTATATTGGTTCATTTTGGCATGCCAGAAAAATTAGGAATGGAGGTACAAGCCCTTCTCTAGATATATAATGTATTTGTGTGTATAAAAAATATATATATGTATATATATGTGCATAAAATATGTGTGTGTATAATCTCCTGCTAATTTGAAATGCATCCTGAGTAAATAAGAGCAGTATTTATAGAAATGCATGGTGACAGATCAGCTGTGAATCTGAACTGGGGGCTGATAAATTCTCATTACCTTCATCTACCTGACAAATGAAATGACCTGCTAAGCAGCTGCTGAAAATTCAATGAGATACCTGCAAATAGCAAGAATTCCATGTGAAAAATGGACAAGTTTGGTGAACATCCTGGACTGGAATCACAAAGAATGGAGAATAAAGAAGTTCCCCTAGCCCCTGAATCTGCAGGCTATTTGCAAATTGTGGCATTTTTAGTTGCTGTTACCACTCTATGCCAATTTAAACCACTCCAATTTTCTTTCCACTCCCAGGCCACAGAGAAGGCAATCCCTGATTTTTCCTTATCCCGAGATTCACATTAATGTCTCTCATAAGTCCCTAACTAATGCACAGGATTGAGGTATGTCTGCCTATACAGCAGCAGTCTCCAACGTAGAACACACACATCCATGGTGGAGTTACTCTGATGATCTACTAGGAGTGGGAGTCAACTATGAAAACTGCCCTCCCTATTTTTGCTTTATTCTTGTTAGCCTCTATATTTGCAATTTTTAAAATGCTTAGGACACATTAGTGTCATTGTATAAAATACCATTATAAATAGTAGATATTATGTCTATTTTATATATTATCACATATAAGTGGTAAATAGATAATAATAAATGCTATGTTATTATATATATTATAAATAGTATTGGTGCATGCTCATTTTTTCAAATAATAAGACTATGTAATTAAAAACATTCAAAGAACACTATTCTAGAGAAGGTCTCCTGAAAAGTTAATATGCACATAAACCATCTGAGGATTTTGTAAAATGCATGTTGAGATTTAGTAAGTCTGGGACGTGGTTGGAAAGTTTGCATTTCTAACAAACTCCCACGTAATGCTCATGCTGCTAGTTCTTGCGTTACACTTGGAATAACAAAGCATAAGGATGATTTAATTTCCTTCCGAAAGTATCCATATTCCCCAAATATTTTTCCGTTAGGATATTAGAGATACCTGGAAAACTCTTCTTATTTTGGAACTTCCATTTGGGGGGCAAAGGTATTGCTTTCTGCTTGTTTTGTTTTGTTTTGTTTTCATTGAAGTCTCCCTGGATAGATAGATATGTAACTTTGTTGAGGTTGGTATCCTCTAGAAAGAAACTCTGAGGCAAGGATTGGCATGCATCAAATTTACTGGGAAGTGTTCTCAGGAGACACAGTTGTGAGTAATGTACACGAACCCATCACTAGATATGTCTCTGAGCAGACCGTGTGCCTTTGCATGAGGTGGTTTTCTTCAGCAAAGAGAAATTCTAGGAGAGCAACTAAGTTAAGGACTGTAAAAAGCCTACAATTCCAGCAGCTGCAGAAATGAGTGCCTCTGTCTTAAAGGCTAGGGATCTGGGCAGCACACCACAGCATCCACTATAATTTACCCTAATTAACCCCTTGTTACACTCAGATACACTTCGTATAATAAGGTCCTCCAGGATTCTGATGGGCCTCTATTCCTGTGAAATTAGAAGATAAAGTTTAGTAGGATGAACTAGAGCTCCTATTATTGTAGTCTTAAGACTACAACTCAATCGACATTGAGTTAAGTGACACCAAGAAGTTCCCATGTGAATGACCTGGGTATTCAACACATTCTTAACCGCCTGCATAGTATAACAGTATCCTCTCTCTTCCTGATCACCCTTGCCTTGCCTTCCTGCTGGTCTCTTGGAACAATGAAATAGAAGTGATGGGAGGATGCTACAGCTTAAAGTTTAATGGTATTCATTTATTTTCTCCAGTTGGAAGACTCCCCTTTCTGTAATCTTACAGAGCACCAAATTTGGGCTGTCACAAAGTTCTCAAGGGAGTCACTGAAACTGATAGTAACTGGGCCCTTCCTACTTCCACCTCTTGGATCCCAGACACATGATACCACCTACTGGGATCTTTGATGTGTCCTGGAAGATGGCACTTCTTCCTCACAGGGTATTATCACCAAGCTAGTGCCTCAGGTGCAACTTGTTCCATTGGTGTGGCATCTTCTGGGTGGTATAAAAATGATAAAACCAGCATATCCCACCCATGATCATGTGTATACTGCCATACTTTCTCTGTTGTAAAAAGACTCCCTTGGTCAAATACAGTGTTATGCAGGATACAGTCCCTTGTTGTTGTATGAAAACAATGTGGGAAGCAAATTCTGAAATATATGTGATGAATCGAGTCTGCCAGGCAAGAAAAGCAAACCCCATACTTGAATGCATTTTAATTCTAGTCTTTGAGGGACCACTCATATGAGAGATTAAAAGATGATAAACTGGGTAGAGGATAAAGTTAACTTTGATGCATACACAACAAGGCATTAGGACAATTCTATGAGATCTCTTGATCCAGAATTGCCTTTCAGAATTCTCCCATAGTGAACAAGGGAACCAGGGTTATATACACTCACATGGACAGGTCATTGATGTGGGATGCTCTTGAACAGGGGTGTGGCCATGGTCAAGGTGACCCTCTTCGGGACAAGGTGATTTCCACAGAGGAATTAATCTGAGAGCTGTCAGCTACCAACATTCCCATGACCAGAAAGAAGGACTGCTTTACCCCCTAAAGGAAATGAGAAAATCTGATCCATGTACCACAGTACCTCAGTACCCACCACAAGATATATGGATATTTTTGCTCCCTGCTCTTAAAAGTGAATTATGACCAGTTTCTTTTCAACGAGGAAAGGTGTGTTTTCAGCAAAAGTTGTCATATATGTTGTCAATATAGGGTATAATGGTAGAAAGCCAAATAGCTTAAGATCTCTGGAGGTAGAAAACTCTAATACACAGAGAGTGCAATTGAGAGAAGAAAATGTGAAAGTACCAAACACTTCAGTAGCTATTTCCCAGCTTGACACCCACCTGGTGTACCTCTTCCAAATCCCTGGATCATATTTATGTGTGGTCCTAGACTGGCTAGTGTGCATCCATCAGTAGGCAGAAGTATGCCAAACGATGGTGACAAGGAGTCTTATACCATCTAATGTCTATAAGCTAGTATTCCAGATTGGACCCTGGTTTAAAAAAAATAGAATTAAGGAAAATATGTCCTCTCAGAGCGAAGGCTTTGGCATTATGTGGTGGTTAGGGACTCCACCTGCATTAGCACACAGTTCTCTGTCCAGTCTGGCCAATCTCCCACTGACTGTCAATTAATCCTAATTAAGGCGCTAATCACATCCTACATTGTACTCCCTTCCTAGTGATTTCGGCAAAACTAAGATCTTTTCTATTTACGTTTCTAAAGTTTTTTATTATACATTCATGCACGATCTCAAAGCAGTTTCATGTGGTAGATACTATCCTTGTTTTTTCAGACACATAGAGTAAGGAGTTACATACACAGAAGGTACATTCTGTTTCTTCCTTTAACCTACTGCATGACCTTGTTTACATGATACAGCCTCTCATAAGCTTAGGTTTCTTGCCCATAATGTGGCCAAAAATAGGACTGAAATGATAAAGATTTAACAATAATAATGTCTATTTTCAGCTATTAGTTAAAACAATGTTTATCTGTCAGTTTTTTTTTAATGTACTGGGAAGCAGAATATACAATACTGTATATGTGTGTCAACCAAGAATAAATAAACCAGCACAATTACGTGAATCAAGTGCATGAGTGTTTCCAAGCACATTTTATTATAATTATTTTGGCTGTTTATAAATATTATATTCAACTTTTGCTTTTACTATATTCCAAGAAGCTAAAGTTTTTAGAAGGCTGAATGCCAGATAAGTGGGTCCTTTCCCTGAATTATTCTCAGCGCTGTCACTGTGTGGAAGACATTTAACATTTCATGTTTCAATTTCTTTATCCACAAACTGGAGGCCATCATCCTGACCTGCATCATCAAAAAGCAATTTCTATTAGCAAATTAATGACTGTTGAGGCAGCTATCAATGCTGAGTATCATTCATATTAGATTGGGCTTCAATTGCCAAACAGAAAGTGAACCATTCCAGGAAGCCCCTTCGGGAATGAGACTTTAAAGTTTTTTTCTCTCTCTGGCTGCTAAGGAAAAGTCCTGGTCAAAGACAAGAGGGAAAGGCAAGGTGGTGAGGGGCGGTGGGGGGTGGGGAGAGAAGGGCAGGGAGGAGAGGAGATAAAACAGTTCAAGGTTGTGCTTCCCTGACTTCATTCCTGCAATGTCGGCCTCACCCTTTATGACAAGGTCTGGGGAAGATGTAGTTTATGATGTGCTTCAAGTGTGATAAAGAAGCTGAGAGGTGAGCCCGGGAAGGGTTAGGTGTCCTTGAGGACTGGATGGGCTTGAGTACTCTGTGAGGATGGATGTTATTAAATTGAATTATTATTATTAGCACTTAGACAACGTGAGAGGAAAAGGAGGAGAAAAGAAAGAGCTAAATTAAAACTGCATGTGGGACACATTGTGAGAGAATTCTGAGAGCTGCAGCGGATCTGTAAATATGACACAGACAATTCAGGAAGGGGCTCATTACTAAGTAGGCATTCTTTAATCCCACAAAAAATTAGTTTTACCAGGAGTTTTGTTCTGAAGGTTTCAGGTAAGCCCGTGCCTCTTCTGTGGTTTCACTAAGAAATGAAAGGTAGAACTAAATAGGATTTCTAAAGTCTGCTCTTTGAGTAACCTCTGTTCCAGTCAAAATGGATTCCTATCCTCTGATCCCCTTATATTTGCCCACATTATTCCACCTTCCATAATGCTTTTCTGCTCTGATTCCCATTCTCCGCCACCTTTATCAAGCCAGTTTTGAAATTGCAGTCATCATTTTTATTGGTGGTAGTGGACATTTATGAAGCACTTAACCATGTGCCAGGCACTGTGCTAAGCACTTAGCCATTTATTACATCATTTTATCTTCACATGTGCCCTATGAGGTAGATTTTGTTGACCCTGTCTCACATTTGAGGATGTTATCTTTGAGAGGTATAGTAGTTTGACCCCAGGGCTCACAATAAGTGTCAGAAATGGGATTTAATCCTGATTCGGTCTGACTCCAAATCTTGTGATCCTAATGCTATGTTTTCTATGAAGTAAAAGCAGAAAACAACCCTGTGTTGACTTGTCAATCCTACCAGCTTTTCTTTATTTTTGTTAACTTGCCTAGGAGTGCAAAGTAAAGAAATGGGAGAACTTAGGAGGGATTATTACTACCCTGAGCTATATTGAGGAGTATTTTGTAGCTGATATTAATAAACAACAACAGCAACAAAAATAATTAATGAAAGCACCAATGGAAGAGATCTTGAGTCAAGGAAAAAAGGTACTTAGTATACAGATGAGGAAATGCTGAATAGTTTTCCCATAAACATACAAGACAAACTATTTAGAACATCATTAATGTCCCATGAGGTATGCGCTGATGCTTACACTTGTGTTTTTATGTTATTTGATCTATCAGCAGCAATCAACTATTGAAAGATAACTTTTCTTTGAAATACCATTTCTTCAGATTTCACAACAGAAACACATTGTCCTCCTACTGAGGATTTTCACTTACTTCATTAGCCTCTATCTCCCCAGGCTTCTGTGCCTCCTCTAGATATCTAAAGCCTTGGTGTGTTCTAGGATCTTCCTTGGTGCCTCCTTATTTCCACTCACTCTCTGCTAGGTGACCCAGGTTACTGACTATATCTATTCTCAAAAACTTTATTTTGCATCTCTATAATTTTCAAAACCATCATCTCTGTCCTAGACTTTTCCTATGCTTCAGACTGGTAGATTATCCAACTGTCATTTAAAAATTCTACGTGGATGTCTAAGAGCCATCTCAAAATTTACTTGGCCCAAACAGCAAAAGACAACTCCTGGGACACCTGGGTGGCTCAGTCAGGTAAGCATCTAACTCCTGATCTTGGCCTAGGTCATGATCTCACAGATTGTGAGATTGACTCTCGAATGGGGCTTCACTCTGACAGCTCAGAGTCAGTTTGGGATTCTCTCTCTCCCTCTCTTGCTCCTCCTCCACTTGCATGCATTCTCTCTATGTCTCTCTAAATAAATAAATAAATATATAAACTTTAAGCAAATACACAAAAAACCTCAACTCCTAATTCTTCAAGAAAAAAAATGTTTCCCAAAGCTAGCCTTCCACATCTTTACACAAAAAAAAGAAAAAGAAAAAGAAAAAGAAAAAGAAAAATCTCCTCCATTGTACAAGCTGAGAATCTAGAGATTATCCTTCTTTCCTCTTTTACTCAACCTACCACGTTCCCTCTAATGAGTCTTATCAATTGTTCCTCTAAATATTTCTCAGATTGGCTTACTCTCTCTCTTTTTTTTTTTTTTTTATTTTGGCTCACTCTCTTAATCCCCACTATATTCTAATCCAAGACTTAATAACCTCTTACTTCTCTCCAAATTAAAATCTATTCCTCTCCAGATGTCCATGCTCCAGTTATCTTCCAAAAGGCCAGCAAATGGATTTCATAAAGGAGTAAACCAGATTATGCCATTCATTTGCTCAAAGCCTTCTCATGATGTGCCATCCCAATTGGATAAATACTAAAACCCCTGACCCTAGCACACAAAGCTCTCTGTATGATGACCCTGGGTTAGAGATCAACCATCCCTCCCTTGCTTATTAGCATTCTGTTATATTGGTTCCTTTTCTCTTCTTTGTAAAATCTACAATCATCCTTGCCTTAGACCTTTCTCATATTTATCTCCTCTGCCTGGAATGCTCTCCCTTGTGACCCTCACAGGATTTTCTATGGTCTATTACTCTATTATCACCTTAAATATCACCTTCCAAGCAATCTAAAGTAGCTTCCAAGTCACTGTGATATCACTCTATTTTATTTATCTGAATAGCACCTATCTTCATGTACTCTCTTCATGTTTATTTTCTTTCAATCTCTTCTCTTCTGACTAGGATGCTGATTTATGCAAACAAGCTTTGTTCATTTTTATAATACTAGTGATTAGAAAATGTCTAGTACAAAGCAGACACTCAGTAGATTTTGTGGAAAGAAAGAAGAGAAAGAAATGAAAGAAAAAAAGGAACAGAAAAATAATGATCATCTATACCAATGCACTGAGTTCTTATTATCCAAAGAATGAATTTGAAATTTAACATAAGAATGTAAATGAGTGGTGAAAGTGTCACTGAAATTTAGCGAAGCTAGGTAAATGATTAGAAGATAACAAATGAAGATTGTGCCTTTAAAAAGAGGAAAAAGCTGTTTAAATAAAGGATGTGAAAAAAATAGCACTGTAATCAAAGAGACTATTATAATCTTGTACAGAAATCCTCAAATTCATCTGATGTCATACAGTGGAAAGCACTTAGGTGGTTAAGTAAAAAAGAAAAATAAAGTGATGTCACCGTGAGATGATACTGTACAGAAATGCACTGGACCAAATCTATGGTTATCAGTTTTCTAATATAGACCACAAAAATGATATACAAAGAAGATAAAGTGTAGACAGTGAGAGGCAGGTAGAGAACTTATCAAATATTTTCATATTTTTCTCAACAAAAGATAGTACAGTTTTTGCAATTATTTAAGTAAAAAATCTGAGTATTGTCCTAGACCATCTTCTTTCCCTTGAAAATCATATTGAATCAAATGCTCGATCCTATGTATTACTGGATAAAAACGACTTGCCTAAACTTTCCAGTCCCAGTACAGGTTTTCATTAAAAACGTCAGTCAATTTAAGACTTGACTTAAACTTCTCAAAACCACATAAAAAATATGATACAATATTAAAAAAATCTTAATGAATTTTTTTGGCTTATCCTGTGTGTGTGCATATAAGAGAGGTGAGAGAGATTTGTGAGTGTGCGTGTGTGTGTGTGTGTGTGTGTGAGAGAGAGAGAGAGAGAGAGAGAGAGAGGGAGAGAGAAGGAGGGACACGGTACTTAATATCATTCTTTCATCCCTCTCTTTAAATTTTCTCAACCTTTTTCTTTCCTTTTTCCCAGTCTATGTTAACTATTCTCTGGCCAGCCATGTTTTTGTTTTCTATTCTTCTTCTACCTGTAGCTCTTTAGCATACTCAATGTAAATAAAATTAAGCAGGTCTAGGATCTTCTCACTTCTCCTTCTTACTTACATGTCAATGACAGCTGTTTTCTCTATTACTGCTGCAACCTTACAGTCTAAATGGAAACAGTCGCCACTGTTAGCATCCTGTCTTCATCAGAACGTCATATCTCCTCTGGCCCTTACAGTTGCTTCTTAGTTGGTATCTCCCACATCTTTCTTTGCACAGTAACCAATGCAATATCTTTTTTCACATAAAGCCATTCAGGACAGCCTGGGTGGCTCAGTCAGTTAAGTGTCTGACTTCAGCTCAGGTCATAGTCTCATGGTTTGTGGGTTTGAGCCCCGTGTCAGGCTCTGTGCTGACAGCTTGGAGCCTGGAGCCTGCTTCGGATTCTGTGTCTCCCTCTCTCTCTCTGCCCCTCCCCAGCTCTCTTTTTCTCTCTCAAAAATAAATAAAAAAAAATTTTTTAAATCCATTCAAGATACTTTCTTGCTTAAAACTCTTAAATATCTTCCAATTAGGATTTGAGTAAATTCCAAATGCTTTCACACAGGCTGAAAAGCTTTGTATGATATGACACCTTCCTAATATTTGAGCCTTCTCTTTTCTTTCTTTTTTGATGATAAATTTTATTTTTTTTAATATTTTTAAATTTTGAGTATAGTTAGCACACAATGTTATATTAATTTCAGGTATACAACATAGTGATTCAACACATCTCCATATGTTATACTATTTTTTTAATGTTTATTTTTGAGTGAGAGAGAGAGAGAGAGAGAGAGCAGAGGACAAGCAGAGAAAGAGGGAGACACTGAATTCGAAGCAGGCTCCAAGCTCTGAGCTGTCAGCACAGAGCCCGATGTGGGGCTCAAACTCATGAGCCATGAGATCATGACCTGAGCCGAAGTCGGATGCCCAATCGACTGAGCCCCCCAGGCACGTCTGTTATACTATTTTTTTCTTAAATATGTTTTAATGTTTTATTTATTTTTGACAGAGAGAGAGAGACAAAGCATGAGCAGGGGAGGGGCAGAGAGAGAGGGAGACATAGAATACGAAGCAAGCTCCAGGCTCTCAGCTGTCAGCACAGAGCCCGACGCGGGGCTTGAACTCACAAACCGCGAGATCATGACCTGAGCCAAAGTCGGATGCTCTACGACTGAGCCACCCAGGCGCCCCTGTTATACTATTTTTAAGCCTTTTCTCATGCCTTTCTCTACAACTCATCTTTATAATACAACTGCTGGGGACTTCCATCAATTCTCGAATATTCTATGCTCTCTCCTGCCTCTGGACTCTCTTATAACTACTCTTTCTTACTCTAGTGCTCTTTTCCCTTCTCTCAGCCAACTCTTCTCATCCATCAGCTGGGTCTACTAACATATCCCTCAGATAAGCTTAAAACCTCCTATCAGATGTAATCACACCATAATTATTTTTTTCCTCAAAGCCCTTAGCACAACTGCAATTCATCACACAAGTGTTTATGCAATTTTTATACTCTTTCTTAGACTACAAGTTACATGAGGGCAGTGGTATTGTCATTCTGGCACACTGAAGGAATTTAAGAAACATATCACTTGTTGGATGACTGAGTTAATAAGTAAATTCATAAATTAAACTGTTTAAGGTCTACACCTTCAAAGGCCAGTGTATAGCATTTTGCTGACTTTCCTTGCTGTTAAATTTGCCTTTCATTAGGGTGAGGAATCAAGCTTCCATAACTGACTATGATAAACAGAAAGCTTGGCTAAGTAGGGTTACAGTGACAGGAACCTGAGAAAAAAATGACCATGCCATCTTGAAATTAATAACTTTGAGGAAGAAATATGGCCTCTTTAATGGTTAACCTAGTTCCCCTAATCTATCTGGTGAGGGTACCAATAAGCAAGTCATATGGACACTGGCTTTCCATGTAGTCTTTGTCTGGCTCCATCAGTATTCACATTGCTGCCTCCTTCTCTGTTTCCTACCTCCTATTTGTTATCAGCTATGTTTCCAGACACCTTCCTAGAGGCAGCAATGATAACAAAATTTACTTTTATGCTCTTCAGTTCCATACTGATCTGTATAACAGTGGTCATATTGGCTAATTTGTACACATGTTTTCCTGATATTTAATATATGTCTTCATCTCTTGTAAGGGGAAAGCATTAGCTTGATTACGCATATTCTTACTTCCTCTCTGCATTTTAAATATCTCCCTGCGGGTGCAGAGTAACTACAATGGGAATTATCCAATGAACTCATGTTCTGAATGACATGAAGCGAAGATAGAAAGAGGGACATGCAAACAAAGAGATATGTTCATGAGTCCCTTGCATCTTTGTAAAGTTCACATGGAAAGTTAAAAACCAGAAAGAGGTGAAAAGCCAGAAAAAATACTGGATTTGGGAAAATGATGACTTTTGCTTTGTACAGAGCGGGAAGAAGAACATGGCTTAGGGTAGATAAGGTACTGTTAAAAATGACAGCAAAGGCAGAATGATCATTCATCTCTGATTTTACTTCCATTTTATCTATCAGGAAGAATGATCTCCAAACTGTAAAGCATAAAACAATACATAAAGAACAGATCGTGAAGGAAGACAGATGCCAGGATCTTCAGATGGCATCTGACTGCTTTAAACAAGTTTAATGCTTAGAGTATTCACTGGATCCATACTGTCTCTTCCATCTGATACTTCCAACACTTGATAAGTCTGCTTCAGGGTCTTACACTGTTTCTGCAACTCTGACCTGGGATGGTGCACACAAATGCTCCGGGGGACATTTCTATGAGCCAAAACTTAAGGGGACTTTATCTCTGATCCAGTGAGTAGCCCCTGATTGCTCTTCTTGTTAACATGAATCTTATACAACTTTTGTGTTCCATCCACTTGTGGAAATCCCTTTTATTTCAACCGCCACTGTATCCATTACTTGTTTAAGTTGTGACCAGAGATTGGAGCATACCATTCTCGGACACTGTATTTAGCTTGTTCTGTTGAATGACTGCAATTGACCTCCCCTCCTCATCTAGTTAGCATGTGCCCCGCTATGGCTCTTCCCCTGTTTGTAACAAGCTGCTTTGCTTCAACAGCCAATCTATATATAGACCTTAGATTGTGCTCATTCAAATGCCAAGGTCCAAGAACTGTCACCTTTGTTACTACTGCTCAATGACACCAACAAGAAACTTAATTTTTCCTAAGGGGTTCTCAAGATTCAGGGAACTCCTTTTTGTGGAAACAAAGCCTGGGTCTACTTTGAGGTTTGTCCGTTTTATATTGACTTCAGAGATTTTGTGACAACACCCATCTTGCATGCTACCCTTCAGCATAGGCTTTCTCAAAAAAAAAAAAAAAAAAAAAAAAAAAAAAAAAAAAGTCCTTGACAAACAAGATTGCTTCCCTCCATGTTTCTCTTCTGAAAACACAATCCTCTCATGCTTAGCCTGGTCACATCTGAGCATAAAGTCCAGCCTGCCTGGAAGCCAGGAAGGTATTTGCCAACATGTACCACTTGCAGAGAACAGAGAAAGGACTTCTTTTTCATTCACTAAAGCATCACTCACTGTGGTTTAACATATATCATTGAAATCATATGTTTTGGGGAGCCTGGGTGGCTCAGTCAGTTAAGCGTCTCAGTTTCGGCTCAGGTCATGATCTTATGGTTAGTGGCATTGAGCTCCGTGTTGGGGGCTCCCCACCTGGAATGGAGCCTGCTTAAGATTCTCTCTCTTTCTCTCTCTCTGCCCCTCGCCCACTCACACTCTGTCTCAAAAATAAACACTCAAAAATTTAAAAAAAGAAATAATGTTTTATTCATAGAATTAATCTTAAAACTATAAAACATAAAGAACTATCATCCTGTTTTTAGAAAAGAAGTAACACATTGCTTGTGGCAGAACTCAGATTAAAATCTGTTTTATCATTCCCAATGGGATTAAAACGTTTGTTTTTATTAGATGACAGTATTTTCTTGGTGTACTAAGGCACTGTGTTTTTAAATAATACATATGCTCCTGGGGGACATGTAACAATATAGTATATACTTAAAAATGTGGGTCCTATGTCCAAAAATTTAGGAAAAAAGATATTAAATTAATTTATGTGGCTTTGTTAGTGAAGAATTTTGCACAGCCTTTGATATCCTTGTACGAATTGTATACCTCTAAGAGTAAGATATATAGTATGAAATACTTCTCAAACTGAAAGGGGAGCACAGAGCCCCCTTTTTTGTCATAGATTATCTTCCTGCAGATCTCACTTTGGGAAAAATGCCTGAATTAGATCCCAACACTAAGATCGTTCTGTGACTTCATTCACACTTCCCAATAGAACAGTTGTCTACAAAAACAAAAAAAACAAAACAAACAAACAAACAAACAAACAAAAAACATGAGGAAGGGAGATGAGGAAGAAACATCAGATAACTTAGCACTCTTTTCCAAGAGATGAGCACAAGAGAAATTTGGGCCAGTCAAGCAGAGTGTAAAGAGAAAGGCATTTGAAAACAAACTCGGGCTAAATTAAATGACTGCTTGGAATGCTTTCTTGGTTGCATGTTTTAAGTCACTTCAAGACTCAGTTTTAAAAGTCATCATAAGCTAAGCAAAGAGAAATTTCCTTAAGTTACAAATAAATACGTTGTGTCTGCTTTCAGGTTAGCTGTCCTCTTTTCTCTAGTAGTTTTTAAGAGTTTCCACTAAGTTTGGGTGTTTTGAAATTTTACTATAATGTAAAATCCTTCTTGGCACACAAAGCAAATTTTGATCAGAGACTTAACCATATTTTTTTAAAATTCTGCAAAACATTTAGCCTTCATCTGTTCTAATACATCTCTTCTCCTATTTATTTCACTTCATTTTCTAAAACTCCAAGTAAAGGTAGTCCAGAGTCTTTCAGTTCTGTTTCCTGTATATTTCAATTGCTTTTTATGAATTAATTCCTTAGTACTATTTTCCTATTCATTAATTCCTTCTTGGACTTCATTTTTAAAATTTATCCCATTTATAGCACTTTGATTCAATTTTGTCACTTTCTATTTCCAAGATTTCTGAGCAATTTCTTGAAAAAACCTACCATTTTTTTTTTACTGATGTTTTATTTCATAGTATCTTGTGAGTGTGTTTTAATGGAGGAAGTTCCTCCCACTTTCTGTGAGCATTGCAATCATGTTTATTTATAAAGTTTGCCTTTATAGCAGTGATCTCATCTGGAGTGATTTCATCTGGACTTTGTTGATTTTTTTATCTTGTTGGCAGATTTAGGTTGATTTTATATTTCTGTATTTCTATTGTAGATTTATTTAGTTTTTTTCTCTCTCTCTTTCTCCCACTCCATTCAGTTATATTCCCCATTGTAGAGGTTCTGCAGGTGCATCCAACCCATCCTAGAGCTCCAGTAAATATTGTGTCTTAAAATGGCAGCCTGAATCTCCTGTCCCATGGTGAATTCAGAGGTCTCACTACCTGTGCAGACACAACTAACATATTTGCTCAATTCCTGGTTAGGAGGCTAAGCTACAAACTTGGAAATATTTGACAGAGCTTCTCTAAGCTTCTTTTTCTCATGAGTGAGGGAGCCCACCTCACCTTTGGACTTAGGCATTACATTACACAGACATTTTCCCTTCCCCTTCATCCCCAAGACTTGCCGCTTCCTGTAAGCACACTCAGAAATCAAAACTTTAGGGGGCACCTGGGTGGCTCAGTTGGTTGAGCATCTGACTTGGGCTCAGGTCATGATCTCACAGTTTGTGAGTTCAAGCACCATGTTGGGCTCTGTGCTGACGGCTCAGAGCCTGGAGCCTGCTTCAGATGCTGTGTCTCCCTCTCTCTCTGCCCCTCTCCACTCATGCTCTGTTTCTCTGTCTTAAAAATAAATAAAAAAACATTAAAAAGAAAAAATTTTAAAAAAGAAATCCGAACTTTAGCCGCACTTATTGTAGTATTTTTATCCCCTTCTCGTTCACAGAGATATTTATGTTGTTTTTAATACAGATTTGTTTTTCATTTTAAAGGTAATTTTATTAGTCATTTTATATGGTTGAGACAGAGGGAATTTACTGAAAAATGAACTTATGCCATAATTTCTATTGGAAGACCATAATTTTTCAGTTGGCACTCTTATTATGCCTCATTCCTAAAAGGTGTTAGAGACTGAAGAATCACCAAATACATTAGAAGAATTCAAAGGAAGAAGAAAATATCAGCCTGATGGAGATAGATAATGTAGGGAACAAAAATAAATAAACAAACACCACCTCATTATTTATCTTCAGACCTACAAAGAACCAAATCCATAGATAAGACAAAAAATGCTATTTATAAATAGCATTGAATATTTACTATAACCAATAAGGGGTTAATATCCAAAATAGATAAAGAACTTAATACAACTCAATATAAAACAAACAAACAAACAAACAAGCAATCCAATTAAAAAGTGAGCAGAGGATCTGAACAGACATTTCTCCAAAGAAGACATACAGATGGCCATCAAATACATGAGAAGATGCTCACCATCACAAATCATCAGGGAAATGCAAATCAAAACCACAGTGAGATATCACTTCACATCTTTCAAAATGGCTATTACCAAAATGACAAGAAATAATAAGTGTTGGCAAGGATGCAGAGGAAACAGAACCTTCATGTACTATCTATGGGAATGCAAAATGGTGCAACCACTATTGGAAAACAGTATGGATGTTGCTCAAAAAATTAAAAATAGAACTACCATACAATCCAGCAATTCTCCTTCTGGGTATTTATCTGAAGGAAATGAAAACACTAATTCAAAAGGGTATATGCACCCCTATGTTCAACCGTGGCATTATTTACAATAGCCAAGATAATGGTAGATTATGATGAAATTTTGCCATCTGTGGCAAAATGGATGGAGCTAGAGGGTATTATGCTAAGTGAAACACAGTAGACAGAGGAAGACAAATGCATTATATTTCACTTATATGTGGTATCTAAAAAACAAACAAATGAACGAACAAAATACAACAGAAACAGACTCATAGATAATGGAGAACAATCTGGTGGCTGCCAGAAAGGAGGAGTGTGAATGAGCAAAATAAGGAAAGGGGGTTAAAAGATACAAACTTCCAGTTGTAACATAAACACAGGGATGCAATTTACAACACAGGGGATATATCTAATAATATTGTAACAATTTTGTGTGCTGACAGACAGCAGCTACATTTAGGTTGGTGATCACTTTATAATGTATATAAACATTGAGTCGAGTTGCTATTGTTGTAAGCCTGAAACTAATACAATATTGTATATCAACTGCACTTCAATGAAAATAGACACATTAAAGTTTAATATTAAAAAATAATACATTTTTGCAAGAGTAAAATATTATTTTTGAGAAACAAAGTAAAGTTGGAAGATAAAGTCAAATCTTCCATGAAGTGTAATGCAAAAACAGTGGAAATGAAAACTATAAGAAAAAAGACAAAGGATTTACATTATCCATCTAGGGCCTAAGCAGCAGATATACTCCAGAGCATAAGAAAGTATAAGAATAACAAATAGCTACATCCAAAAAGTAACAACAGGTGATTTTTTTCAAATATAAGGGTATGGAACTCTACATTGAAAGAGGAATGCTCATTTGGTGCTCAGCATAATGAAAAATAATATAATGACCCTAAGAAAAATCATCACGATGTTTCAGAACAGGAAGCGTTGATAGAATTATTAGTTATACATAAAGTAATAATTTATATGGATTATCTTCTCAAAACGGCAGGAATGAATACTAGAAATTAATACCTTCGGAAGTCTGAGTAAATATTATTTTCAACCTGGAATTAAGGTAGACAGCCAAACTATTCATTAAATATGTGGACAAAATAAAAACAAACAAGGCTCAGAAAAATTCACCTACCAATCACCCTTTTGTGAGAAGCAGCATAAAGATGTTCTCTGGAGGAGTGCCTGGGTGGCTCAGTCGGTTGAGCGTCCGGCTTTGGCTCAGGTCATGATCTTGCGGTCTGTGAGCTCGACCCCTGTGTTGGGCTCTGTGTTGACAGCTCAGAGCCCGGAGCCTGCTTTGGATTCTGTGTCTCCTCTCTCTGCCCCTCCCCCACTCATGTTCTGTCTCTCTCTCTCTCTGTCAAAAATAAATAAACATTAAAAAAATTTTTTTTTAAAGATGCGCTCTGGAAATATGCAGTTAGTCAACCAGGAAAAAAGACATCATATCCAGGAACAAATGTAATCATAGTAGGAGAGAATTTAAAAGAATTCCTTAGACTATAATGAGAAACATTCTTAGAGATAGGGTTTAGGCCTAGATTATAGTCAGAGGATAGAGAGGTGTGGTAGGGAAGTCTTCAAGGAATAAAGAGATAAAAGTACATCCGATATGGTAGAATGTTTAGGAAAAATATAGGCTTTGTGTTTACTGGAGCAAGAAAGAAAAGGAAAGGCAAATAGAAAACTGATGGAAAGCAAATTGCTGTGAAGAAAGAGAAGGCAATAACAACATTATTACCAGGCCCTGTAGTGAGCACTGTTAATATAATTACTACAATGTTAATATAACTATTGTTTTAACAAATCGACATGCAATTTTGGATACACGTAGGAGATGAGATGCAGATGATGTATGAGAAATTATGTATAACATTAATATAAGACATAGTACAATATGCATAATGTTTAGAAACATGGGGGTGATTACCAGAAGACACAGCCTGAGTGGCTATAGAGGAGATGTACTGGGGCATGAGACTGCCGTTCAGAACTATTTTTTCTTTTATTAAAAAAAATTTTTTTAACATGTATTTATTTTTGAGACAGAGAGACAGAGAGAGAGAGAGAGAGAGAGAGAGAGAGCATGAACAGGAGAGGGTCAGAGAAAGAGGGAGACACAGAATCTAAAACAGGCTCCAGGCTCCGAGCTGTCAGCACAGAGCCTGATGCGGGGCTCGAACCGACAGACCGCGAGATCATGACCTGAGCCGAAGTCGGACGCTTAACCGACTGAGCCACCCGGGCACCCCAGAACTATTTTTTTAACTATGCATATGTATTATGTAGCTAAACATAAAAAAATAAATAAATAAAATTGAAACTTCAGTTCTTCTCTCTTTCTTCCAGAAAACTTTTCATGATCCAGTCCACTAATTCTCTCCTGGACTCAACCAAAAAACATAGAAAATGATGGGCAACCATTTTCTCATTTCTTCCAAGAATAACACAATAAGTAGCACCATTTTAGATGCATGGTAAAGAAGTTAATTTAGCACATTCATTGGATATCTTAAGTCATCAGGACTTGATTCTCTTGATGAATAGGTGGAGAAAGTCTGCACTTGGGATTTGTTAACATTGAACTGAACACTGAATTTTGATCATCTCTGCAGAGTGTCTCTTTCCATGATAACCATTTTTATCTTTATCACTCTGCTCACGCATTTTCTAAATCTCTGCTCCAAAGCCTTTTCCCTTCTTTAGATTCCTTCAGAGCAGGACTCTATCCTATTTACCACTATATTCCTAGTGCCAAAACTGTGTCTGATACTTAATATGCAATCAATAGATCTTGTTTTAAGTGTATTAATTAATCCATGCATACGTATCTTAAAAGACTGAACTGTCTTCAACCACATGGTGAACAATTTAAAAAGCTAAGTCATACCCATTCAGCAGCTCTTTGCACTTGGAAATGTTGTTTAAACTCTCTGAGGCTTTTTTTCCCCATTTACTCAGTGGTGATAATGTTAGCTAAACATCTCATGGGACTGTTGCTAATATCTAGGGAGAAGATGAAGGTGGTAATATTGAGTAGTAATCTATACAGGTAAAGGGATTGCATGTGTGATGTTAATAATGATTATTTATCCAGCACCTAGCAGGTGAAAGCTAAGGAAACCTTAGAAGTCTTACAGACCTTCCTGAATATCAAGACTGGTCTTTCAAACACAGTGAGGTGTTTAAGTTTGCAAAGATCGTCAGAGTTAACCAGAACTCCCAGCGTGGGAGGCTCAATAAAGTGAGTGGGGAAGGTAGAACAAATAAGGTAAGTCTGGGTACTGGAATCAGTTTAAAAGATGTCACCTCACAAAGAAATTCATAAGAGGGTTTTCGGTCCCTGGGTCCTGCATGTGCTGAATATACACTGCAGTCTTCAGATTTATTGACAAGATATCAGCAAAAGGTGAGCTGCCGACAGATCTAATAAAAGTTGGACAGTCCTGTGCACAAATAGCTCCCACTGCAGGCCAGCAAAATGAATAATATCTGTGTGTGTGTGTGTGTGTGTGTGTGTGTGTGTGTTGTGTGTGTGTGTTGTGTAAACAAACTTTACCCAAAATAATTCTCTAAAATCTGTTCATCTACTGACATTCCCCCCTCACCATCGGGAAATGAGAATTGAAAATATTTAAATACTGGCAGAGGGATGGGATCTGGGCGGCAAACCAATATTCTCCATTAAAGTCCGAGATTTAAAGATCCATTTATCAAAACCTTTGGTGTGTGCCCAAGTCTTCCTGAATTAATGCATGCATGCATATGAAAATCAATGTTTCCTGCCCATATAAACACTGCAGCTCTGAATCAATCTCTCAAAGCCGAAGAGGGTTAAATATTTAAACAAGCTATGTATTGAAATACATTTTTAATGCTGTGAAGTCATTCTGATGAAAGATTACTCAGGAGCCTTCATTACTGAGTGTAGAGAGTAATGTGGTATTATCGGAACAGATGGCCCAGCTGTCTGTGGGCTCTGGCCCCCCTCAGGGTAGATTCAAATACTACTCCTAGAGTCAGCTGTTGGTAGCCAGTGGCCTGAATGGATGGCTGCCTTCACACCACACATCCCTACATGACAGCCATGTTGGCTGCTGCCTCGGAGAACATTTCCTTAAGGAGTCAAATGCTGCTTTGATTTGATTTGATTTGATTTGATTTCTTTGTAAGCACTTCATGTTTCTGCTGTTTGTTTCAAGCGGAGCCTGTTCTTCAGGAATCTAGAGCGGACAAGCTGACCATACCACTGCTTGTTGTCTGATCACTGCTGGGTTACTCTCAAAAGTCTGCATGGAGTGTGATTTAAGGCTACCCTAGCTTGTTACCTGTTTCTGATCAGGTGTTACAGTGACCAGAGAGGCCACATTATTGCACTTGAATTCAAAAGCCCTGAGGTATAGTACTTATTCCCTGGTTTACTAGCTGTTGGCTTTTTGAGAAACTGCTGTAACCCCAATTATTTTATATGTGATCTCTGATGTTTGTCTCCTTCATAGCTTTCTCTGACCAGATTTTAAGTCATAGAATTATGGAAAAGAATCATAGAATATTAGTGATCGAAAGAGGACTGGACTCAGAGTCAGGTAGAGGGATCTGATCTCCAAAAGTCTTTTCAAACACACCTTTGCCTCACTGCATCTCTAAAATAAGTTGAAAATTCCTGTTCTACCTACCTCTGTTGAGTATCTTGAGCAATCTGTTAAAATATTGAAAAACGTACATTAATTGTTAAAAATATATGTTCCCAATTGTGAGAGCTAGAGATGGGAAAATGCGAGAGGCTCTGACAGTGAGGAGGAAGGGTCTGCGGTGTGCCCAGTGCGGTTGGTACATTTCAGAGCATTCCAGTAACTTATAACTTAAACACTGTGCTGTCCTATGTAAGGCAGATTAGTTAAGTGGCTGTTCATTCTAGCTCTCCAAGCCATGTTATGGAAAGGAGTCTGTTGTAAAAAGCAACCATCTGAGACCAAATTTATTTTAGTACCAATCAGGTCCGAGCTAGAAGCCACATGGTGTACAATGAGACCATAAATGATGAGCACACAATGTGATTTTGCATTTGGATGGTGAACAAAATTTCAAGGTAAATGTGATACTTGACAAAAGACACTACATTCTTAAGTTAAATATTGACCCAACTAGACATTTTTGAAATTTCCTAATTGTAAGTTGATGCTGCTATTGGTAATAGTTATTCAGTAAAGAATAACATTCTTTCCAGGGAGAGGAAGTAAAACACACGCACGCACTATTACAAGTAGACACAATTTTCTGTGGAAAAGCATGAAAAGAAAAAGTTGGAGAGGATTTAAAAGGAACACTTGGCAGCTTTCACATGTAGCCTCCTTGTTACAACCCCGCTAATTCGACAAGGATCAAATCATCAACTGTAAGAGGAATTGGAGCCAGACCTTTTGAGTCACAGACTGATAGCTGCCATTTTCATTAGGTAAAGCCTGTCATTCCCTCTGCTTGCTTATTAGCTGTGGAAGCTGACGGCTATATATGTACAGCAGGGGCAGGCAGGTGCCAAGCCCCACAGCCCTGCACTAGTTTGGCATGTTAAGGGTCCCCAGTTTCATTATTTCTTGTTTCCACAGACTAAGTAGTTTTTACCTCCTGCTTATTAATTTCACTTCTACCATGAGCACCACAGCTATACCACTGTATCCAACAATACGTCCCTACTGGCAATGTCACCAATTCATCCTGGCCCCTGGTGACTCAGATGGTTGAAACAATTGCTCCCAGGTCACGTCATATGATTCATTCCAAAATTATAAAAGTCAAAGGTCATGAATGAATCTGATCAATGGAGGTCAAGCCATGGAGCCAGTACATGAATCCTCTGGAACATTCCACACAATTTCCTACTTCTTTTGCTTTTTTTTTTTTCTTAATTCCTTCCAACTGGGATATCCATATGCCACTCCCTTGGGATGTTTGAATTTTTCCCACCCCCTCTGTCCCTAAGTAAGTTTCATGGTATCTATGAAACATTCCCTAACCAACTAGCCTAGTGAGTTATTTGACTCATCAGAACTATACCTCGTGCTTTTTGAAATACTCCTTTGTCACATAAAATACATATCACAGTGGTAGCTAGGGGCTGGAGATGCACCAGTGAATTATCCATAGTCCCTATCTTCTGCCACCTAACTAGTCTGTGTGACTTTGAGAAAATGATCAATCTCTCTCATCTATAATGGGAATAATGCCTCTTCCACAAATTATTGTGAGGACAAAATAAGAATGTGTGTGAAATTCCTTTGTAAATTTTAAGTCACTACATAAACATAAGGCATTGTTTTTATTATGTCTACTTCCAATCATATTACCTCTCAATCATTTGTCTTAGTGTATAAAGATCAAGATATTTTTTGTTGGTTTTAGCAGAGTGATTTGCACATAAATATTGAATTGATTGATTCATTTTTGGCTTCAGATTCATGATCCAAGGTCTAATAATATTTCAAAATCTTGGCAGTCCATGACTGAGGTTTTGAGTTTCCTTTCTCCTTAGTCCTTGCAAGTTCAAATGGAGTTGGATGCCATCTATATGAGACTGTGGTCACTCAGTCTTGGAAGCAAAGGGGGGCTGGGGTGAGGGTCTGTGTTCTCCACATAATCTCATTATACTTTCCTCATAACTTTCCAGTTTAGCAAAGGCACCTTGGCCAGCTGTTCTTCACCAAGTTTTTTTTTTTTTTTTTTTTTTATTTAACTGATTTTAAAGCTTAATGGTCTTATTTTGTTGTTAGCTCTTTTAGCAAAATTATCTTCAGACATAAGAAAGCAAAATAATAAGAGTGAAGAGTAAGTTTTGAATGTGTATTTTTTATTTTTGAAAAGTATATTCTTTTTTAAAATCTATTTATTTATTTTGAGAGAGAGAGCATGAGAGAGCATGAGCAGGGGAGGGACAGAAAGAGAGGGAGAGAGAGTATGTCAAGCAGTCTCTGCGCTGTTAGCATAGACTCTAACGTTGGGCTCAATCCCCCAAACCAGGAGACTATGACCTTAGCCAAAATCAAGAGTTGGATGATTAACCGACTGAACCACCCAGGTGCCTCTATTTTTAAAACGTATATTCATATGAATTATTCTACATAAACTTTTCAGGATGCCCACAAATCAAAACATTCTAAAACTCATTTTATTTTTTTATTAAAATTTTTTTTTAATGTTTATTTATTTTTGATAGAACAAAACGGGGGTGAGGAGAAGAGAGGGAGGGAGACACAGAATCTGAAGCAGGCTCCAGGCTCTGAGCTGTCAGCAAAGAGCCAGATACAGGGCTCAATCCCACAGACCATGAGATCATGACCTGAGCTGATGTCGGCCACTCAACTGACTGAGCCACCGAGGTGCCCCTCTAAAACTCATTTTAAAGATGAGAAATTCAGGAAAACTGACTCCAGAATAAGATTGTCCATGCTTTTTCTTCTTCATAGTAACAATTAAATGTAAATCTAATGTATTTGAAGAAGCAATTACAAAATCTGTCTTGCATACAGTTTGTACAAATGATCTCACCCTGGGACAGAGGGCTGATCTAACTAGATATGTGCAAGGAAAAGTAGTGGAAAATGACTCTCTCACCCTAAGCTACAGAGAGCACTGCCATCACATTTGTAGGCAGAGTCAACACTTGAGAGTGTACTCAAGGCAGCTGCTGGAAGAAGTCTGAATGAATTGATAGTAGAAGAAACCAAACATCAGGTCATGTGGGAAGACCTCTGTTGTAAGATGTAAGAGAAACAAGTATTTTATGAATGAAAAACAAACAAAAATTGCCAATTACACTCTGATACACTGTTTTCTTATGTTCAGTTTATTTTAATTGAAAAAGTTCTTTTAGACTTATTTAAATATAGATTTTTATGAAAATTTCTGTTTTGTATACACAGAAAAGAAAACATTGGTAACGTATACTGGTTTGGGAGGGGATTGGTACTGTTCTAACTCCAACTGTTCTCAGTGCTTCTCTAATGGGATATTAATGCTCATACATTTGGCAATATTGTCCTCTGTGCCATGAAAAGAACTGATGAGTCAGCCTTACTTAAAGGGTGCTCTAGTATTGCTGCCAAGATTTTTTTTTCAACTGCTTACCTCATTCTATAAGTTATGATGGGTGTGCTCACCCAGTGATGATGTTGTGATAGACACCTGACTAACAGTGGTTAACATCATCTCAGAAGTATAAAATGTGATAGGACAAATGCATTCCATTGTCTATGAAAATATGGAAATAGGAAATGAATCTGTAGTCAGGGATGGTGTAAAACCAGGTGTAAGTGGTATAAATACCAGGGGTCTAGCAAATTCAGGATGCAAGTGGTGGTCATTCCTAAGATAGGTGTGGGATTGGAGATGAATTTTCTGTGCGTTCTGGGGCTGATGCAATGGTGGATATAAAATTTTAGCTTGAGAATAAATGGCTGCATTTAGTAATCCAGGACAGGGGCTGCCCCATTATTTACACACTGGACCTCCACTATCCCAATGTGCCCACTCACAAAGCCATGAGTACTATACAGTTTAAGAGGTGACAGCTCTAAACTAGGCATCAGGCATCCTGAGTGTCAATCATGCTTCTGCCATTAATTTTGAGACTTCATTTCACTGATCCTTATTTTTGTCACCTAAAAATGGAACGAATCCCACTTGCCTCCTTCTCCTTAGAGATTACTATTGGTTTCTATAGACAGTCATGTAATGGTGGCTACACACAAGTTATCCAGATGAGTCTACCCCATCGGTCTTTAACCATGATCCTTTAGCAGAGGACCCTCACAGTACATATGGGGAATCTAAGACTTGTCTGTTAAGTCACCAGACCAAGTTCAACTCACTAGTAAATGTCATAGATGGAATTAAAATCCAGACCTCCTGAATCAAGCCCAGTTTTCTTTTATTATATCACATAATAATTGGGAAGGGCTATAGAGGAATAATGAGTTAATAATATATCCACGTATGGGTAAAGTGGAAGACTTTCTGTCTCTAATACTTTAATTAAAGTCTTATTTCTTTTCTAGATGATAAGATAAGCAAATCTTGCTTCAGTGAAGAGTCTTATTTGGTGCCCTTAGATTTTTTTTCTTTGTCTCCCTCACCTCCAGCACCACTGCTACCACCTCAAAACTCAGATGCTGAGTTTTTGTTTTTTGAGAAACTTGGAGTAAATAGGAATCAGATCACAAGCCAATCCAACAATACCATATTTAATAACACCTACAAGACAAAGGATACACACACAAACAAGCCAACATGTACAAATGAACATTCATAGAGATTTTATCATGAACTTGGCACTGTGTTCTGTGAGTTTACATGTGTCAGCTCGCACAATGCTTGCCATCTAGCTGATGAGAAAACTGAAGCTTGGCAAGATTACCCAATTTATCCAAATTCACAGAGATAGGACTTTTAATCCACTGCTAATTCCATTCTTGCCATTTGATTCTTTACCAGACGGGTGGAAATCAGAGACAGTCAAATTCAAACTCCTGTCCTCGTACTGTAAGTTACTATCTTTCTTTTGCCATGATATTTTCCTGAGAAAGGAATGCATAGGAATTTTAAGATGGCAGATGGGGAAGAAGGCTCTTTAAACTACTGACTACTTTTCTTGTAAGGAACACTAGCCATGGTTTTTCTGATTGTATGAATATCTACCCATGGAAAGAAACTTCCGAATAAAATTAAAAAAAAAAAAAAACTAACAATAGTAGCAAACACATCTTCGGAGGCATGAACTCAGTTGTGAGGATTGTGAGGGAAGCATCTGAAGTACTGAGGATAGTCTCCTTTGAAACTGTTTTTGGATGACAGGCTAAACAGTCTTTATCCTATTTACTCAGAGCCCCTTTTCCATTGTGTGTGGTTTCCTGATTCCCAGAAAAAGCTGTGCCTCACACCCAAAGCTTCTGTGTGCAGACTAGCCTCTTTGAAAAGTTGCTGGTAGGGGTACCTGGGTGGCTCAGTCGGTTAAGCGGCCGACTTCGGCTCAGGTCATGATTTTGTGGTCCGTGAGTTCGAGCCCCGCGTCGGGCTCTGTGCTGACAGCTCAGAGCCTGGAGCCTGTTTCAGATTCTGTGTCTCCCTCTCTCTGACCCTCCCCCGTTCATGCTCTGTCTCTCTCTGTCTCAAAAATAAATAAACGTTAAAAAAAAAAAGTTGTTGGTATCACTCATTAACTCTCTCAGGAGATACACGGATGCTTGACTGAAGAGCTAACACCATGCCTGGTTTATTAAACACTATATGCACAGCACCAGTCTAGGCCCTTTTTGGGGTACAACAAACATGTGGTCCTAGGGTTCAGATAGTTGTATATCTACACAGGGATTCTGGAAAAGGCAGGTGAAACCTAATGCAACACAAGGCCCAGTTCTGGTGTCGTTTTGGAATCTGGAGGGTAAACCTTAAAAAAGTTCAGCAAAGACAAAACAGCTGTGAAAAGAAAGATAAAATATAGGTGTTCGAAAGAAGTGAGAATTGATTCAAAATTTCTTATTTTAGATTCTTATTTCCATCTTCATTTCCATTGTAAAAAAAATATTTCCAAGGAGAGACCTTGAAGTCAAATTACCAGTATCTCGTAACCTCTCCAATCATACTAGGAACACCAATCTTCTCTGGGTTTTCTACATTCTTCACATTTTCCCAGCCTTCCTAATGTCTTCATTCTTTCTCTCTCCTTCCATTAATTCCTGGCTTTTAATTCTTCTTTCCCCCACATTTCTCCTTACCTTCATGGCCTTTAGGATATTATATCCTACCATATCTTGTCTTTCTCATAATTGCTTTGTCTCCCTTCAGTCACATCTGTCTTTGCTGAAGCTGCATTGCCAGTTGTGAACTAATGAATGCACCTATTGAGACTCCTGGATTTGGGAGGAAAATTCTGGGAATCCAACATTTGGATTATCAGGCATCAGAGAACTTCACAGATCCTCTGCCAAAACTATGTAAGGGGAAACTCCGTCATAGAAGGGCAATGCTTATAGAATTGAGGTGTAAAAAGCAGAGGTCCTAGCTCAAAGGAGTAAATTGGTATCAGCTAATCTCAACTTTCACCTTGGACTCATGCTCAGTTATTTTAAGAAAGGAAGAAAAGAATCCCCTGCATATTGATTACCTACTATGTGCCAAGACTTGTTCTGGGCACTTTTAAACATTTAATTCTCCCAAGAGCCATCAAGGTGGATATTAGTATCGCCCAATTATAGATAGGGAAACTGAAGCTCAGAGTTTTAAGTCTATCACCCAAGGTCATGCAGCTGACAATAGCAGAGACTATATTCTGCCTTTCTGCCACTATTTCTAATGTCCTTTCTACCTCCTTTCCCACAAGGACCACTGCCACCAGACTATCGGCAAAGATAGCAATGCTAACAGTTGTCTCAGCCTTGTAGTAAAGCTTTGATGTCTCTTTGTTGTTTCAGGCAGGACCCTGGGTGGCATGCTGAGGAGAGGACAGCGACAGTTTCAGGCAGACCAGGAGGAGACAGGGCTGGGGGCTTGGTCACACAAGTGGGGGCTGGAAGGTACAGGAAGTTGGCAGGTCATAGGCCACATTCCAGGGAAGTCAGCTAGGCAGGTAGACATCAAAAGCCCAAACAGTCAGGGTCCAGAGACTCCGTGATCACAGAGGCAGTGACAATGGTTCTATTGAACAGGAGACATGAAGGCAAACAAAGATTCTAGGACAGGTACCTCTTTTGTTGCCTGCTGAGTGTGAGCAGCTTTGGATCCTAGGTGTTAAAGAAAGTTATAAGGATCTCAGATACCCGCAGGAAAACCGTGCCCCTTATGGAACATAAAACAGAGATGTGGAAATTGTTTTATTGTGGTTAGTGCTGCAAAATGACTAACTTTATGTTGGATGATGCATCTGAGATTTGGAATTAAGATGTGAATAGATGCCCCATTTGCATTGCTTACACTTCATTGTGGTGTCTCAGAAATCTCTAGAGACAATGAAGTTTTCTGGCCTCCAGCCTCATGATTTTATAACCCTCCCTTCCACCTCTGACCTGGTGTTAAGTATTACCCCTTTATTCTCATGCCTGCTTCCAACCCCTGTCAAAACCTGCTCTCTGATTACACTTAGCAGAGTAGGGCACACTTCTTTCCTAAGGGAACTGATTTACTCAGATGGCAGCCATGGGAAGTTCAGTTAGAAAGACTCTTTGAACGAGGACTGAGATGAGGCAGGGCTCTCTGGATCCCCTAATCTTCCAAGAAGTGAGTGAGCAGGTGGCTCTTCCACCTACGCATAAGGTCAGTCCTGACAGCAGTCAGTTTTTTTGTGTGTCCTGGAAGCATTTTCTCAGAGTGACATTGACATATGTCCCCATAAATAAATTAGCAAACCCATCTCAGCTGACACGTTTGGCAGAAACAAGAAGTTCATGTGCCAGTGTGTGGGTTAATTCCCGTGCCCGTTCCACTGGGAGAGATCAAGTGTATCAATGTGTGTTCATATCACAGGCCCCAGGATTGCAGAAAGCTTTTCTTTTCTTCTTTTTCCTTGGTTTTCACGGAAATACATTTTGACTTATCTATATAAAAGATGTATGTGAGAAATTATTAAACTAAGAGAGAAGTGCTAGAAAGACAGGAGGACAGATGAGGCAGAAATAGCACTTTAAAATTTACAAAAATAGAAATAGGGACTTCACACTGCTTACCCCCAAAATTCTCACTGTGCAAGGTAGATATTTATGTTCTTTCTATTGAAAAGTTACTTCTGCTAAACCTTCATAAGAAATTAAGCTATAAAAAAAGGGTAAACAATATCTAGTCCTTGCCACCTTGTTACTTCTGAAAGAGCTGTGACTGCTCAAAAATGCCTTTGCTTGCCCATATAATTCTATTGAAGTTTAGAGAAACTTTGTGTGCTAAGTTCCTGTGATAGGCATTCCAAGGGATAAGAAAAATGTAAGTGGACACATTTCCTGTTATAAATGGTTAACTGAGAGAAGCAATTACAAAAACAAACATAACAAGTTTATTCAATAAATATTGACCGAGCACTTGAGATGTGCCAGGCCCCATGCTAGATGCAGTCTGATTCATGCCCGTCCTGCAGGTGAGCGGTGATTCTCAACTAGATAAGGGAATTTTTCCCACAAATGCTAGTTCAATTCACCACCTCAAGATATTTAGAATAATACATGGAACGTTTTGTCCATGAATCTGCTTACTAATTCATGTATGTATTTACTGTTCACTTATTATGTGCCATGTGTTCTGCTAAATGCTGGAGATATAGCAGTGAATAAGTTAGAGGAAGCCCCGGCCCTCATTCAATGTACAGTCTAGTGATCCTCAATTTTTTATAACGACAACACAAAGTTCATTTGAGAGCAACTGCGCCTATCCTATGTAGTGAGAATGGTGCTTTTCTTCCTGGTAAGACTGAATATAAGGTCGTGCATGGTCAAGATTTTCCTGGACTAGGAATTAGAACAGCCTCTAAATAATTTACCCCTTCCTTGAATATAGTCAGCACAATAGGTCTGTGCCTATGTTTCCATGTGCTAGAGAAGGGATAGATATCCAAGAAATGCTTTGTATAATATGAAAGTCACTAGCCTTATGTGGCTATTAAAATTAAATTAATATTAAAATGTTAAATTCAGTTTCTCAGTAATAACACTAGCCCATTTCAAGTGCTCATGGCCATATGCAGCTAATGGTTATCACATTGGACAGTGCAGAACAGAACATGTTCATCATCACAGAAAGTTCTAGCACTTCTCTAGAAGATAACTCCTGGTAATAACATCTATGAAGGCTGTCTTTTGGGTGTTTCACTACAGAATTCAAGTCGTAGTTCCCTGTTTTGAAATTCTACCTCACCTTTTCCCATGCAAAAATTATGTGGCATTATTATGCAAACTATAGAGATGTTTATGTTTTCTTGTATATGCCTTTGTCCCCTATTGGCCTGGAAGCAGTTGTGGGCAATGATCATGCCATATTCCTCTATATTCTAAATGCTAGTGCAGTGTTCTACAGATGGTAGGACCTCAATAAATGTTTGTGCTGTTGGTGAGGAGGATAATTTATGATATTCAACTGCACCCTAACAGACTGTGAGCTGTTCCTCTAAGCAACCGAGGGGACTTGTACTACAGAGAAGCCCTAAGGGACAGATCACGAGTTTGGACTTCACCACATTGAGTTTGATCCCAAAGGCTATTTCTGCACATCAAGCCATCTGGAGATAGCGTGGGTGCCAGGCATCATGCCTGTGCAGTGATGTATCTCATCTCTTGGTATTTAAATGCTGTCTTGGCATGGGACACTGGTGTCCACAGTCAGCCACAGGCATAGGAAAAAAGTTCTGACTCCAAGTCGTGGGTTGCAAACTTTATTTCCTTGGTTGAACTTAGTTGTCTCTGGGGCCAGCCACACACGCATTTCCACAGCTGCAAGGAGTCTTCATACTAGGTCTCTAAGGCTATGATCACAAAACAGCCTTATAATAATGAGAAGGGATCAGAGTTCCAGAGGATGGGTCATGTCCAAATTCAGTTCATAAAAAACTGAAAAATGATGTCTGCTCTGGAAGATCACATCCACTCTGGAGGATGAATTCTTTTAAGTTAAGTAGCCTTCAGCATTCCTCAGTTGCATCAACACCCAGCTGCCAAGAGGAACAATATTGCAGCCACTTAAATGTTTCATATGATAAGATTGTCTTCTTGTCATTGCTCCCTCCCTTACTGAGGTCCATTTTCTCAGCTCCCTTGTCTGCTTGCATTTGCGTCAAAAGAAACTGTACTCTTTTGCCCACACTGTTGGCTTTGGAAATTGAGAGAGAGTCTAAAGCAATGGGTCAGGATTTACAACACATCTTTTCTTCAAGCCTTCTTCCTTCAAATAAACTCAACAAAGTAACTCTTATTAACTTTTGCAAATGAATACTCTGAAGACCCAAGAGCTTAGGTGAGTGGGGGAGGTTCCATAGTGACATAATGGTAGTAGAATCAGGACTAGAAACAAGTGTGGGAATTGAAACAGAGTCAGAAGAGAAATTATATGATAAGATTTCAGAAATGTTGAAAAGGATGTCTGCCTTCCATATGTCCCTTTGTCTGCTAATAAATGGATCACTATGACTATTGATTGAATGCTTAGAGTGTATAAGAATATATGGCCAAATATCGGGTGTAAACTTCTTTTAGAAGTTCACCTTCCTAAGGGTGTTTACAATTCCAATTTGGAGTGGTTTTGAAAAAGAAATTAAAATATCAGTATAATGTATGCAAAAATAAAAATTAATATACAGTTAATAAATGGTAACTGAGTTCAGAGGAGGACAAGAATCCTTCATGTAAGTGCTAACACAGATAAATTATTGTTTTATAGAAATGAAATGGAAAGTAGAAATTAGTCTGTCATTCAAAGAGAACGGGAAATTTAAGTAAACCACATGGAGATTGGAAAGTCCAATACTGACTTAGTCATTAAGGAATAGGCAGAAACAAAACAAGTAAGTCAGGATGGATCCATATTTTGAAGGTATTTGAATTCCGGGCCTGAAACTTTTGACTTTATTTTGTGCAATTAAGAGGTGTTTGCCAGGGCGCCTGGGTGGCTCAGTCAGTTAAGCGTCTGACTTTGGCTCAGGTCATGACCTCATGGCTCATGAGTTTGAGCCCCACATTGGGCTCTGTGCTGACAGCTCAGAGCCTGGAGCCTACTTCAGTTTCCGTGTCTCCTCTCTGCCCCTCCCCTGCTCATGCTCTCTCTCTCTCTCCTCTCAAAAATAAATAAAAACATTAAAAATTTTTAAAAAAGAGGTATTTGGTAAAGAATCCTTAAATTCCAACCTACCCTCCTGATCCTATACAACCAAGCTTATTTGCATTCCTATTTTTGGTTTTTATGCTACTCATGCCCTCCTTTTAATGCTTCCACATTAGTTGTTACTGGATTTTTCAGGGTTCAATCCAAACTCTCCCTCTTCCAGGAAAGCTTCCTCAACTTGTGCAGCAATTATACACAAATCGCATAATCTTCCATTTACATGTTTGCTTGGTATGTTTCTATAATGTTATCTGTTATGTCTATATAAATAACATAACTCTGTACATTATAAACACCATTAAAACATAAACTCCTTAAGGTCAAAGAATAGAGTTTACGTTTCTGTTTTTTTCAAGGTACAGTCCAGAGCTCATGGTAGAGAGGATTATGTTGACTTGAATTGGAGAAATGCAGTTAGTGGGAAAGAAGTATTGTTTTTATGCAGTAAACTGACTGAAATATAACACTAGTAATTCTAAAAATACAAATGCTTAAATTGCTGTATAATTTCCATCGCTCAATTTCTGCTTTAGGACTGGTGGGGGCAATGGAATGCATGGTAAAATATAACATACTTTGTCTCTAAAACTCCCTTAAAAAATAAAGTTGAAATATCCTAAGAAATTTCAAAATCATTCTCTTAAGACATAGAATCTAGCTTTGTGAAATCAAAGAGTATGTGTAATAATTACCAGCTTTGGCAAAAAGTGCTCAGATTTTTAAAAACTTGTTCAATATGTATTGAAATCTTACTATGTGGGGATGCAGTCCTGACACATAAGAAGTGTGAACATGCACACAAAAACTTTAGAAAGTTCTTGAAACCTGCAGAGGCTATGCTTTTATTCCAAATTTCCCTTGTATATCATTCTGTTTTAGCTAGTTATTGTGAAGTTTCCTGCTTCTCCATTAAGACTACAGTCAGTGTCCTTTTCGTCTTGTCTGGTGTCTGGCACATAAAAAAAATGGTAACCAAAAAGAGTTTGTTGAGCTTGTCATTGGGCTTAAATGACAAAGATGGAAAGACCTCAGAACTAAAGAATCAAGTATTCACACAACATCCTTTCTATGCACTACAGACATAATTAGAGTTCACTACATTGAGAACTTCTCAAAGCATTAGTGTTTGGAAGTGAGAGTCTGGACGACTTTTCTTATTGAAGAGGAAATGCCCTTTGGAACACCACTTTGTGAAAACAAAGAAACAGATGTCTCCTTTTCACACGATTGATCCCACATATCTGCTCACAGCACAATGTATAGATAGGAGTCTCGTATCCATATTTTTAATGTGAGAAATCAAGCCTCAGCGGACCCTCAGTAGGGTCTAAACCAAGCTAGGGATGTTGGAACTCAAAGACCAATGACAGTCAGTGTATGTCTTGTCTATTTAATCTTTAGCAAACCTCTTCCTCAGCTCATCCAAGCAGGAACTGCAGGTTTTATTACCCCTCCAACATTTGGTTCCATTCTCTGACATTTTTCTTGTTGCCTGTGATTTTACAAAGCATCCACTTTTCACAAGTGAAAACTGATTTTGTCCAAACAGATGCTTGTTTCTATATTTTGCATTCTGGAAAAAAAAATATGGATATGATTTGGTTGGGGAGGGGGCTAGAGATAGATGGGGAATGAAATCGCTGGTGGTTGCACAGCTTGAGCTGAAATTAGAAGCCAAGTGAGAGCTGTGAGCAGGAGGAAGGAGGTCTCCAAAGAAAATTTGTTGTATAATAAAATGCTCATTGAAAATATTCTGACAAGGAGCCCTAACAAAATTCTTACATATTATAGGCTAGGAGAGAAAATGGTTTCTTCCCTAAGTTTCTCTGAGAATTTGTGGTAAGCTAGATTTGGACAAGTTATTCCAAATGAGTCAAACAATCAAATCTTCAATCAATTCCTCAATCAGCAATCATCCTGTAAGCACAATTTTCCCCCCTGATTGCTGTTAGGCTTGAATCAAGAGAATCAGGAGAAAAACAAACAAGCAAGCAAAACAAACAAACAAACCGCTTAGATAATGGCCAGGAAGTGCTGAGTATGGGTGGGGCACAGGGATAATAAACATTCAGAAGGGGTGAGCTGATGAGACGGGACAGAGAAGTCTCAGGAATTATTTCTCCAGGGCACAGCTGGCCTGTTGTTCCACAGCTCAATCCACCGCTGTAGCCCTCACTCTGAATTTCTTGACGTTATGCAGGGTTGGTAGAGGGCCTGATGCCTGATCTCCCACCTGCTCCGCTGGCACCACATGCACTAAGGCCAGGCCCATTCTCCTTAAGTGACTTTGCTGGCCTGTGTCTGAGATGTGCCTCATTGTCACTTGGCTGCCCCTGTCCAGAGCCTTCTGAGCCAGGTTGTGGGAACTGTTTGTCGTCCATTGTCAGCATCCTGCATTTCTGAAGGGTAGCTGGTACAGATTTATAGGCGGGCAAGCTTCTAGAGACCACTAAATCAAGTACTGCAGGTGGCCCCTGTGAATGGGGTAAGAGCGTCTCCTGGACAGTATCTCATTTTATCCTACGCACCATCCCGCTCCCCAAGCTGGCATGTTAAAGAGATTCCAGCTTTCTGCCCAGATGCAGGTCACTCAGAGCAGTAAGTAACCATGTTCCCCTCATTCTCCTGCAGCATCTGAAGGGAATATCCTTGCACGTACAGAAGGCACTCCATCCCCGGTATACATTCAGTACCACTCACATGTAATTGGAATGGCTTCCTTCTAATCTGGTTTGGGCTCTGATGATAACTGCTTCCATTTATACAATCAGAGCTCACTGCTGAGTGACTTTGCGTTCTACATCAAAGGTAATTATTATTTTTATAGTTCAATTAGCAAACATTACATTTCTGTTTGCCTTGCTAAGATGGTACAACTGAATTTAACAATAACACACTTATTCCAAAGCTACCAAGGGACAAGATGCTATTATAATATCATAGCACTTATTTTCCTTCTGTGTTTTCCCCCCCTAGTCCATTATGCAGACAGGCCATATTCAATTTGAAAATGAGAATGCTTCAAATTAAGAATGTTAGGCCTAAAAAGGCCTTGTCATCCTACAAAACTAACTTCTCAACTTAGAAATGAGGACGCTGGAACCCAAATTCAGTGATTTGTTCCAAATTATACCAGTCTGTAAAAGAAACAGCTTTCTAACCAATATCTTCAGACTCCTAGTACAGTGCTCATTTTTTCCCTTCTCTCTTTAAGCTCTGGATGCAGAAAAGAGAAGAGAGCAGGATTAAACGAAAGAGGAAATGATCACCATGTGTGAAGTATCTCCTGCATGCACAGCATATTGTAGAATTTAATGTCTTAAACTGGATACCTAGGCCCTAGTCTCTGATCTGACACCAGTTATCCGTGCGACCTTCTGACCTGATTCTCCCTGAGCTTCCATTTCCTCCTTCACATGAACAAGAGAGCTGGGACTAGAGTATTCCATGAATTCTTTCTTGCACTATCATTCTGGAACAAGTCTCAGCCATATCTCAGTTTAAGTGTCTAAGTACCCTTAAAAAAATTTTTTTTCAATGTTTATTTTATTTTTGAGAGAGAGAGACAGAATGTGAGAAGAGGGGCAGAGAAAGAGGGAGACACAGAATCTGAAGCAGGCTCCAGGCTCTGAGCTGTCAGCATAGAGCCCAGTGCGGGTCTCAAACCCACGAACCATGAGATCATGACCTGAGCCGAAGTCAGCTGCTTAAACGACTGAGCCACCCAGGTGTCCCTCTAAGTACCTTTTTAATATTCTTTTTAGTTTGTTGATGCAAGTGGAGAGTGGGTCTTTTTGCTCTATAGGAGTATTGCTATATGTTCCTGGATTTAACCACAATTTGAAGCCTTTTCAAATAGGTTATTTTTTCCTCTTTAGTCCTAAAACTGCTGGCATAGAGCCAGGGGGAAGAATATATACCATCCGAGATACAGAGCCCAGTGTAGGGGTGGGTGGTCAGAGCTGGGTCCAGCACAGAGGAGGCAGCTCTCTTCCTCTCCCACAGCCTGCTTGGGCTGTGTGGGCATAGGGCTCTCTAGCAATCTGACAGCCTGTTTCCATATTATCACTGTTTTCTCCTCTCCAGGTTTATTAAGCATGTTAAGTAAGATGTTTTGCCATGTTCTTACAGAGTCTGTTGCATTGATTATTCACAATGCCAGCCCCCCTCCTCCCATCCTGCTTGGTAGCCCCCCCACCCCTGCCTTGATTTATTACCCACTATATTGTTCCCAGCGCAGACCTTTTCATCATTGTCACATATATGAGCCTGGTGATGAGATATACTCGGTAGTGGCTGGAGGGGCAGGAGGGAGCCTTAGGAATCAAGCTAGGAGGAAGTTTGCAACTGATTATATCTTTTTCTAAAACCCATCTCTGCTTATATTTTGGAGGATCCCAAACATAATTCTCTTTGTCTCTTTATAATATATAATTCAATGGCTTATTTGAAGAACAAAGTTTAGACTTTATAGGCAAGTTTTACCAGAAGTCCTGAAATAAGTAACAAAGATAAAGGCAACCAATTACTGAACATTTAGTAAATGTTAAGTGATGTTAAGTGCTTTATGTGGATGATCTCATATGATTCTATTTCAAAACAACAAACAAACAAAAAAACAAACAAACAAAAAACCTGCCTTGTTACATGGATCCTGTTTTAATCCCACCATTCTTTTTCCTGTGAAGAGATTAAAACATAAAAGGATCTAATCATATCATTACAAAGGGAGTAGGTCCAAGGTTGGGGCCCCAGCTCTCTCTGACATCAGAAAGCCACTCCTAATGGCTACATGGATACTCTCTCCAGATTCATATACAATACAGAATTTTTTCTAATGGTCTGAGTGGATTTTCTATTTATGATTTTTAAAAATTTAGCTGAGGCAAAGAAAATAAGGTATTTCTTATGGAAGGCCAATGTGTTAAAAAAAAATAATAAAAAATAAAAAAAAATAAAAAAAAAAAAAAAAGGAAGGCAGAAATAGGGGAAGAATCTCCAGAAAGAGATGAGAAACCATTGGAGGCTTTTGAGCAAGGAAGGACTTTATATGAATTGTTATTTTCTGTTTTTTAATCTGCTATGCTCATATTATGTGGTAGAGGGCAAGAGAAGAAGTAAAAAGAACACTTAGGAGCTTAATTCCAATATTTCTCCTCCTATTCTCTCCTCACACCCTATGAGAGGCTTGAAACATTAAACATAAAAACATAAAACAAAGAAAGAATTACACCTCTCGATGTCTACCACAAACACATCACTATACTTCATCATGCATCTATCCATTCATTCCATTTCTTTAATAAGACTCAAATCAAGGTGCAGGCATGGGCCTTCTTTGTGCTGATAATCCAGCACACATCCAGGCAACCAGAGTTCAACTCTGGTCTGCCATTTTTTTTTCTTGTTGTTCTTCTTTAGATACAAAAAAATAAAAATAAAAAATAAAATAAAAAAAAATAACACCACACAATTCTTAAATGAACTTTCACTGAGTTTTGACAAAAGCATACATCCATGCAACATACACCCTTATCAAAATATAAAACATTGAAATCTCATAAAGTTCTCTTATATCCCTTGTGAAAGTTTGTCCCTATCTTTCAGAGGAACTTGTTATCCTGATTTTATTCCATCATTGATTACTAATACTGTTCTAGAATTTCACACACATAAGGATATACAGTGTATATTCTTTTCTGAAAGTTTTCTATTACGCAGTATATTTTTGAGATTAATGTGTTTCCATGTATTAGTAATATGTTCCTCTTTGTTGTTAAGTACTATTTCATTAAATGACCATGTCACCTTTTCCTTACCCATTTTTCTGTTGGTGGGCATTTGATATTTCCAATTTTTTATTATTGTGAATAAGGTTGTTATGAACATTTCATACAAGAATTTTTGTGAACATTTGTTTTCGCTTATTTCGAGTAAACACATAAGGGTAAATTACTAAGCGAGAGAGTAGAAAGATGTATATTTAGTTTCATGATCAACTACTGGAATATTCTCAACAATGTTTATAAATTCTAGTTGCTCTGCATCTTCACCAATACTTGGTATTTTAGTCATTTAAAATTTTTAGCTGTTCTGAGGAGTGTGTTAATGTATCTTGTGGTTAAATTCTGATGACTAATAATGTTAAGCACCTTTTCATTGGCCTAACAGATATTTCTACATCTTCTTTTATGAAGAGTTTGGTTTTTTTTTCTTTTTTTTTTTATTGGGTTTGGATTTTTATTATTGTAATATTTTGTATTTTTAATATTGTAATATAATTATTGTATGAGTATTCCTGAGTGTTAAATTTTACGGTAAAAATCCTCAGAATGCTAAAATAAAATAGGAACAAAAATCTATGCATGTAAGCTGCTGTTGAAACCATTGGCAACTGTTCCACTACTTCATATTGACAAAAGATTTTATTTTAATGTATTAAGTTTTGTCTTTGTTACCTTAACTATACATTAATGTTCCCCCCAGAGTAAGCAGAAATAGAGCATAATAACCACTCAAGGAAAAATAAGTCAATAAAAGTAAATGTCAAGAAAATGGGAAAAAGAAACATAAAAAGTTGAAAGTATTACAAAGAAAATAAACCCAAATGTATCACTTATTACAATAAATATAAATGGACAAAGCACTCAGGTTAAAGTCAAAGATTGCCTGGTTATATGAAAAATACAAGTATGCACTCTTTACAAGAGACTTATTTAGGATAGAAACCCTGAGAAAAGGAGACAAAAATTTAAAAAATATTTATTAGGAAAATACTAACCAAAAGGCAGCTAATTTGGCAATACCAATATCATGTAAAATATAATGTTATGGATAAAGTGTGCTACTACATAAAGATTTCAATTTGCCCAGATGCCTGGGTGGCTCAGTAGGCTAAGCATCTGACTTTAGCTAAGGTCATGATCTCACGGTCCGTGAGTTCGATCCCCATGTTGGGCTCTGTGCTGACAGTTTAGAGCCTGGAGCCTCATTTAGATTCTGTGTCTCCCTCTTCCTCTGCCCCTCCCCCACTCACACTCTGTCTCTCTCTCTCTCTCAAAAATAAATAAACATTAAAAAAAAAGATTTCAATTTTCCAGAGTGATATAAAAGTTTTAAATGTGTATGTACCTAATTCTATAGCTTTAAAATGTATGAAATAAAAAGCTAAAAAACTGTGAAGAGATATGAATAGATTGAAATCAAATTTTAAGAGTTAATACATCAGGAATCAGAACAAGCAGAAATAAAAAGCAATAATATAATATATATATGAACAACATTGTTCCAAACTTGACTGAATGGCCATGCAAACAACATTGAATTTAACAAGTGGAGAACACAGATTACTTTCTAGAAAAGGACATAACACTATATAAAAATATTAAAATAAACTTTTAGATAATGGATATTTCTAAGTAGAAAGCATAGTGTGTATTTAAGTTACTTAGGGAAAAAATAATAAAAAACCTACATACCAAAACTTGTGAAACAAATAACTAGGTAATTATGTGGTGGGGGGGGGGAGTTTTAAATGTTTAATTTAAGAAAGGAGAATGGGCTAACCCTCAATAATACACTATACATAATAATAATAAAAAAAAACTACAAAATAGACCCAAATAAAATTAAAAAAAAGAAATGTTTTCAAAATGAGAACAGAAATTAATAACATAACATAAAAACAAATGAGAGAATTCATAAAGCTAAAAGTGAATTCATTAAAAAGACATGAAATTGACAAATCTCTGATAATAGCGATCAAGAAAAATAAGTGTGAAGTTTAATAGAAGAGCCATAAGAATTACAGCAGAGATTAAAAAGTAAATAAGAATGTTGGGCACTTGAAACTAATGTAACACTGTGTGTCAACTACATTCACATTAAACAAGCAAACAACAAATAAATACATTCTTTGGGTGTAGACCACCCCCTCCCTGCCAAAAAGAAAAGTGAAGAGAAGAATGTTATGAGCAACTTTATTCCAATCCATTTGAAAACTTACATGTATTTGAAGAAAAGTCAAAAAATACAAATGACCAAATCTGACCCTATTATAAATAGAGAAATATTATGTCTCATGTCATGTTGGGCCCTGAATTGAGTGTGGAGCCTGTTTAAGACTCTCTCTGTCTGTCTGTCTCTCTCTCCCCACCCTCTGCTGCCCTTCTTCCCCACTCATGCTCTCTCTTTCTCTCTAAACAAACAAACAAACAAACAAAGAATCCTTGCAAAAGGGAAATATATCTAGATAATTACATTACTCAGCAAAATTTAACATTTTTAAATTTTTTGTATTAGATTTCCCCAGGAATTAATGTTGAGACAAGGATTTGAATGAAACAGTGTCTTTAGGAGACGATCTCAAGAATCACTGAAAGGGGTGAGAAAGGAAGGCAGAAAGGAGAAGGAATACAATAAAAGATAAATTGGTGAATGGTTTGCCCGTGGGCAACTGCATCTTGATCTCGGGAGAAACCTCTGAATAATTATGTAGTCAATGCCTTCAAATTTTCCCATCCAGAAGAAAGGAAACTGGGGTACATATAAACTAACATCTGTCTGTTATTGGTTGAGAGTTTCTCCCTAGGGCATTTACTCTTCCGCACTGCTGCCCTGTCTTAGAAATATACCTCCTTGCCTCCAATAGGCAGAGGAGGTCCCTAGGCAAAGTTACTAGTGCTTGCAGTAAAAAAACTGATCTATGGAGAGGGGTGGGAGGATGGGTGAATAGGTAGGTGAAAGGGATTAAGAGGTACAAACTTCCAGTTATAAAATAAATAAGCTATGTGGATGAAAAGTAAAGCATAGGGAATATAGTCAGTAATGTTGTAATAATTTTGTATGGTGATGGATGATGACTATACATAACATGGTGAGCACTGTGTAATGTTGAGAATTGCCCAGTCATCATGATGTACACCTGAAACTAATATAACATTGTATATCAACTATCCTTCAATTAAAAAATAAAATAAAAATTAAGAAATGCTATCAGTGTATCTGGGACTAGTGAGTGCTGAGGATGGGGCACTGCTACCATCTGCTATAGCTAACCAATACTTAGGAAGCAGATTATTCCAATTGCCCCAATATATATAGTACTACATATAAGAGAAATTTCAAGCAAATACATTCTTACTAGAGGCGAAGAAACCCTAAATGAAATATTAGTAAATCAAATTTAGCGATTTATCAAGTTGTATTTATCAAAAAAATGCATGTTTGATTTAATAGTAAATAGTCTGTCTACTAAGGTAATTTATTACATAAACAGATTAAAAAGAAAATAGCCCTAAGAACACCTTGATAGATAAAGAAAAATATTTGGTAAACTGTAATGTCAATATATGATAAAAAGTCATTAAATAAGAAATAATAAGTAGTTCCTTAAATCAGTTCCTTATTTGTATGGTTCCTAAATAAGGAACTTCCTAATTGAATCATCAATTCTGACGCGTGGGTTTTTCCTCACATCAAGAAATTCTCAGAAGCTGGTTGTCCTACAGTTCAGCTCAGTTGTGATACTATCTACCTGTGATAATGCCAGACCCTACAGCTCAAGGTGTCAGTCTTACAAGACTGCCTCCCATCCCTTCAGATGCCAGTCACAAGTCCAGGTTGTCACCTGTACTTCTGACTGACCAGCTGTAGACTGGAGGTTCCCATTACGCGTTCCTTGTGTTCAATTAATTTGCTAAAGTAGCTTCCAGAACTCAGAAAAAAATTTTACTTACCAGATTACTAGTGTATTATAAAAGAATAGAATTGAGGAGTAGCTAGATGGAAAAGATGCATAGGGCAAGATATGGGGAAAAGGCACAGAGCTTCCATTTCCTCTCTAAACCTGCCACTCTCCCCAAATCTCCACATGTTCACCAACCTGGAGGCTCACTAAAACCCCTCTTTTTTTTTTTTTTTTTATGGAGCCTTCATTAATAGGCATGATTGATTAATTCATTGACCATTGGTGATTGAACTTGACTTCTTGTGCTTCTCTCAGGGAGGTCAGGGAGATGGAACGGAAAGTTTCAACCCTTTAATCCTGGCCACCAGCCTCTGTGCTTAGATGTCATCCAAAAGTCACTTAATCAACATAACCTTTAAAAGACACCTTTATTGTTCTTATCATAGGAAATTCCAAGAATTTTAGGAGCTTTGTGCCAGAAATGGGATAAAAATCAAATGTACATTTATTACTATAAATCATACTATCACAAACTTCCTTAACCTGATAAAGAGAAGCAACAAGGGTGACAAAAACCAGGGACAATACTCTTCCATATGAATAAATATTTTAAAGTATTTTCTCTAAAATTAAAAACAAAGCGATGAAGCCCATTATCATTTGCAGACATCATGCTAGATATCCTAGGCCAGCAAAGATGAGAAAAGAGATATTAAAGACAAAAGAATCAGAAAGATATAAACAAAACAAATTATTTTCAGATGTTATGATTGTTTATGTAGAAAACCAAAAAGCATTTACAGAAAAATTATTAGTAATAATAAGAAAGTTCAGCAATGTGGCTGTAAGCTGTAAGATCAATATACACAATCAATGGCATTTCTATATACCAGCATAATTCAGAAAATATAATTGAAGAAAGTATTTTCCTTTATAATAGCATCCAAAAATAAGGTGTCTGAGAATAAATATAACCAAAGATATGCCAGATTTCAAGAGCAAATTATACAAGAAAGCCAAGATGAAAAGAGAGCTATATAATAATTATCAATAGTCACTATAAAAATGTGACCATTCTTATTATATTGACCTGTTCACCAATGTAATTATAATCAAAACTCTAATAGAATTTAAATGGAATTGACAAGCTGATTCTAAAATTTATGGAAAAGCACATGACAAAAAATAGCAAGACTTTCCTAAAGAACAAGTTGAGACAACATTTTCTAGGTATCAAGACATAGTACATGACTGAACTAACTATGGCAGTGTAGCATTGGATTAAAGAATAGATTATTTAATAAACAGGGCTGTGTTGTAGACTGAATGTTTGTGTCTCCCCTCCCAAATTAATATGTTGAAGCCCTAACCCGCAATGTGATGATATTTGGGTGTGGGGCATTTGGAAGATAATTAGGTTTAGATGAGGTCATGAGATCGGGGCCCCCATGATGGTATTAGTGTCCTAATAAGATGAAAAAGAGATGACAGAGCTCTCTCCCTCTCTGTTCGCCATTTGGAGATACAGTGAGAAAGTGACTATCTGCAAACAGGAAAAGGGATCTCACCAGGACCCAAATCTGCTGGCACTATGATCTTGGAATTCCTAGCCTCCTGGACTGTGTGAAATAAATGCCTGTTGTTTAAGCACCCAGTCTATGGTATATTATTATAGACTGGCTGGAAGAATTGTTCACATTAAATGTATGTGTGTGTATATATATATACATATATGTATACGTATATATATATACGTATATATATATATATATATAACACATATATTTAATGATAAATATATGTGTTATAAATAACATATATGGTTATATACTTTATATAATATTATCTAACATAATGTCTTTATAATACGTTATAAAAAAATCAAATTCTAGGTGGAATAAACCCTTAAACATAAAAGGTGACATTTAAATTATTCAGAAGAAGATAAAAAACAGTATGTCTATGAGATAAAGTATGGAAATTATAGTAAAGAAAAAACCAAAGACTATTAATATAAAGAAAGTTATTGATGAATTTGACTAAATTAAATGAAAAAAGTGTTCATTCATTGGAAGACATTGTATTAGTCGGCTTGGGGTGTCATACAAGATACCACAAACTGGGCACTTGAACAACACACATTATTTATTTTCTCATAGTTCTGGAGGCTACAGGTACCAGCCAGTTTCTCATGAGACTTCTCTCCTTCACTTGAAGACAGCACCTTCTTGTTACATCCTTACGTAGTCTTTTCTCTGTGTGTGCAGGGAGAGAGCTAGTTCTCATGTCTCCTCCACTTATATGGACGCCAGTCCTATTGGATTAAGGTATTGGCCTTGTCACCTCATTTAACCTTAATTACCTCCTTAATGGTCCTATCTGCAAATACAGTCACACTGGGGATTAGGGATTCAATGTATGAATTTTGGTTAGACATAATTTAGTCCATAACAGACACCACAAAGACATTAGTTTTAAAAAAAGATAAACAGAAGGTACAAAGTAGAAAAAGATTTGTAACACGTATAATAGATGAAGGAACTGAATTTTGAACATATAAGTAACATAAATCAGTGAGAAGAGACAGCATAAAAGAAATCAGGTAAGAGACTTAAAAGGGCATCCACAAAATAGGAAATACAGATGGACAATTAATTTTTTAACATATACTCAACCCCCTTAGAACCCAGAGAAAGGCAAATGAAACCGAAAGAGATATCATTTTATACCCACATGATTTACAAAGATGAAAATGCTTGATAGCCCTAAGTAATGACAACGATGAGGTGCAGCAGTAAAAGCACTTCTGTAAACAATTGGGCATCATGCTTCACACATCTTTTGCCCCAGCAACTGTAGTCCTAGATAGATGCCTACAGAAAATGTCACAGGAGGATCAGAAAAATCCATGCCCCAATATTTGTAACAAAATAAAAAAGAAAATGACTTAAATATTCATCAATATAAAGGAAGTTATAGCATAATTTTATAAATGGATGATATATCGCAGTGAAAAAATGAGTTGTATCTATGTACAGTAACTTGGATGAACTGAAAAACCGTCATGTTGGAAATACAAAAGAAGTCACATGAAATAATAATAGTATAATACTTATTTATGAAACGTTTAAACAATAAATTAAATATTGATTTAATACTCTGTGTGTGTATGTGTGTCATGTGTGTTTTTGTATTTTAAAATAAGGAAGTGCATTAAGAATGACAGTGTATATCTAAAGGATACAATAATTTGCTTGAAAGAGCTCTCCCTGGCTAAATATGGGAGGGTATATTAGTTTTCTATATCTGGGTAAAAAATTGCCACAGACTTAAAAACACCCATTTGTTAGTTTTGGAAGGCAGAAGTCCGGGATTGATTGGGTTCTCAGCTCAGGGTCCCACATTCAGTTGTTGGCCAGTCTGCATTCATATCTGTAACTCTATGTAAGAATCCACTTCCAAGATCATTCAGGTTTTTGGCCAAATCCAGCTCCTTGAACTGTAGTTCAAGGTCTCATCTCGTTGCCAACTATTGGTGGGAGGTTGCTTTCAGCTCAAAGAGGCACCCACATTACCTGAAATTTAGTCTTCTCCATGTTGAATGCCAACAGGGAGAATTTTCCACATCAAATTCCTCTCATGCTTTGAATATTTCTCACTGGGAAGAGCTCTGTTCCTTTTAAGGTTAAGTCTACTGAGGATAATCGTCCTTTCTTAGTGAATTCTTCCATATAATATAACCTAATCATGACAATGATATTCTATCATAGTGTCTCCACATTCAACAGAAGAAGATTTAGGATAATTTTGGGGCCGTCTTAGAATTATGTCTACTATGTTGGGCATCAAAATAAAAAATATCATAAAAATAATCCATGGTTATATGACTAAATAAATACAGAATGGAGAAGAAAAGTCTACTCTTTAAAGTAGAATGCCAACAAATACATGTAGGAGAAAACATGGAGTTAGAAAATCACCATTTCTCAACCATCATGACAATAAGTGATTGAGGAAGAGTCATCAATGAATGATAATATAAGCAAGAAAATTTTTATTGATCAATAGTTTAGTCTTAAAGAGTCTCCTATCAAGTTGCTTACCAGCAACAAAGAAAAAAATAGTAATTTTACACATGAGAAACTTGTTACACATCACTTTAACCAAGGGTAACACCAGTTGTGTGACAAATCCACATGTGCTTACTGATATAATGCGCTGGGAAAGACACTGTGAAAACACACTTCTATCGTACTCCTTTTAACAATAAATAACCTGAGTCTTACCCTGAGCAATCTTCAGAGACAGTCAAACTGAGGGTATTTCCATAAAATAATTGGTCCAGCTCTTTAAAAATTTTGAGCATATGAAAGACAAAGTAGGAGTGAGAACTGAGTACATATTAAAAAACAATGAGGCAATGACAATTAAACGCAATGTGATTCCATATTAGGTCCTGGGTTAAAGGAGTAGTTCATTCTATCTTTTCCCCAAGCCCACTCCTTTTCTGTGGCTTTTATTGGTTTTGTGACATTATTATACATTTCATCCTTTCTAAAAGATTCTTAACTCTTTCTCATTTCAAAGCCATTTCTCTTCTACTCCAGAATCTTCTTACTTGCTGTTCCCTTGCCTGGAACACTTTTCCTTCATATCATTATGGTCCTCACTCTTCATGATGGACATTCATGTATTTGTTCAAATATCTTTTCCAAGAGAATTTCCCTGGCCACACTAACTACAGTTCCTTTCACCCCTCCTGTCACTCCTACTGTCTATTCCCTCATTCCTCTAAATTATTCATAGCAGTTATCACTACCTGAAATTAAAAGATATCTTGGACTATTTACTTATTTTCCTTACAACTTCCATGACTACTGTTTTCACCATAAGATATGCTCCTACCATCCTACCATTAAACTTTCATAATGCAATGGAACATCTTTGATAGTATTTGTCACTCTTAAATTGTTTACATGCATTTATAATTACTGGATAACTGTTTCATCAAGAACATGTAAGCTCTTGGGAAAGACTGTTATTTTTTTCTCATACAGACTAACATGTTACAAAATACATGGTAGATTCTCAGTAAATATTCTTTGAATGCATTCAATGATGAATACATGGACATCCTTCAAGTTCTTGCTTTTGTCCTCCCTTATAGAGCTCAAGTCCAAAGACAACATCAAAGACTGGGCAATCTTTATTCTTCCTTTTTCTGTCCCCCTTTTAACAATGGTAGAACAACTCTGAAATAGAATGATTAATAAGTATATAAACTCTAGTGTCTGGGATTTAGATGATTTGCTAATTGAAAATCAGGACAAACATACCAAGAAGTAACATGATAAAAAGGAAAGCATAAAGAAGGTAATACATTTTGTAGCAAAAAACAAACCCCTCCCCAAAACCATGGTTCCTGGTAAATGCTACTAGGTTATTGCTAAATGTACCATGTTCAAAGTTTTTGAGACTATCCCATCTTCTAAGTCTTTAGAAAGTTGTGATGGTTTTCCTCTGGCTTCAGGGCAGGAACTTGGTGGCAGATATGCTATGTGGCAGGGTATGAGGTAGAGAATTGGGAATATGTAGCTGAAGAGGTGTAGGTCAAAAGAAAAGGCACATTGCTTGAGACTTAGAGCTGCCCTAGGCAGGGTTCACATGTTGGTCACCATCAACATTTGAAGAGGAGGCAGGTACTTCAGTATCTTATCTGAAAGGTGGATCTACAGAAGACAGAGTTCTAGAGGTCAGGGTTATAGCCACAGGCTTCTGACAAAGAAACTAGAAAAACTAAACGGTGTCTGTTAACAGCTTTAGTAGGGAGCAAAAATATCTAGCTGGAATCTGGACTAAGGCAAAAATCTTAATTATTTGATTCATGGTATCCAGGGATATATACCTGGATATACCATCAATTGATATACCATCAATTCTTCATTGATATTTGAGTATTAGTCTTTCTCTATTAATAGAATGGAGCAAAGAAAGCAATTAAAAAAAAAAACTAATCGGGATAGGGCCCTTATCACATCCAGGTGTTTTTATTAATTATCTCTCATAATCTTCAGAGCAATTCTTTAGGATGAGTAAGCATATAGTAAAGAAGTGGGATATTGATATAACCTGGGAAACACTTTACCAACAAAAAATCTTTCCAGATGTTCTGATCATCACCCCTCTCCTTCTCTTGAGAATCACTGGGATGCATTAATTCAAGAAGATATGACATAACCTCAGATGCTCATTTTACAAAAGAGAATGAGGTTCATAATAAAAAAAAATATTGCCCCAAAGTTATATAACTAGTGTGATAGGAAGAATAATGGCCTCTCCCCAAAATGCCTACTTCCTAATTCCTGGAACCTGGGAATATGCTATGATACACGGAAAAAGAGAATTAAGGTAGCAAATGGACTTAAGGTTGTGAATCAGCTGACTTTACAACAGAAAGAGTGTTGTGGATTACCCAGGTGGGAACCTTAGGTTCCCACGTAATCACATGTAATCATAAGTGTCCTTAAGCGGAATTGAGGGAGGCAGAAAAGTCATGGTCAGAATGATTCAATGTGACAAAGACTTGATTGGTCATTGCTGCCTTTGAAGATGGAAGTCAGCTGTAAGTCAAATGTTGGCAGCCTCTAGCAGTTGGAAAAGGCCAAGAAAACAGATTCTCCCCTATAGCCTCCATGAAGAATCACAGCACTGCTGACACCTTGACTGGAGCCCTGTGAGACCTCTTTGGAACTTCTGACCTCTGAAACTAAAAGATAATAATTATCTGTTGTTTTAAGCCACAAAGTTTGTGGCGATTTGCTACACCAACAGTAGGAAATTAATATACCCAGCAAATTGCAGAATCTTAGTCCAGGTCTTTGACTCCAAAGCCAATGCCTTTATCACTTTACATGCTCCCTCACCATCATCCTGTAAAACTACAGAGTAGATGTAATTTAGGTCAACTACAAAAGTTCGGTTGTAAAACTTGTGAAGGGTCAAACCTGTAAGGATGGACACTAGCTTATTTATGGGTTGAGTTAGGCTACTATTTCTTAATTTTTTTTTTTTTTCAACGTTTTTATTCTATTTTTGGGACAGAGAGAGACAGAGCATGAACGGGGGAGGGGCAGAGAGAGAGGGAGACACAGAATCGGAAACAGGCTCCAGGCTCTGAGCCATCAGCCCAGAGCCCGACGTGGGGCTCGAACTCACGGACCGCGAGATCGTGACCTGGCTGAAGTCGGACGCTTAACCGACTGCGCCACCCAGGCGCCCCATAGGCTACTATTTCTTAATTATACCATGCTTCAAGATGAGTTGTAAGTGAGTAGTTCTTAATTTGGGGCTTAATATTGGAATAATATAGGGGCTGTTAAAAGTTCCAGATTCCCAGGCCACATATCCTTTTAAATCCTCGTATCCCAGAATCAAGAGTATCAGCAACTAGTTAAACTGTGAAGTAGCAGAATTCGTCTTCAGTAACTCTTGGTTCCCCTTCCTGGTCCCACATATACACCTCTATCTTTTAGTCACCCACTCACTTTAATGGTTCCTTCTTCTGTAAAAACATTGGTTATTATGACTCAAAATCCAGAAATAATAGAAGAATACTGATAAACATGACTACATATACAGAATACCAAAAAGTTAAGAGAAAACCTGTGATTTTGTTTGAATAAATATGTCTTTTAAAAATATATTTTATATTTCCATCTGTTTAAAAGTAACATAGCCAGACAAAATCAACAGATCCACCCCAACCTATTAGCTTTTCACCTGGTATTTTAACAGTCATTGTTGACTATTACCTAGATACATTATTTCATCTGGGACAATAAAATTTATTTTTTATTTATTAACTTGAATACCTTTACCAAGAAAAATATTCCCTAACCAAATATTTGGTTGCTATGATGTAGCATTTCGCAAGAGTCAGTTATATCCTCAGTTATTGTAACAAATAGCTTCAAAATCTCAGGGATATTCAATAATAATCATATATTTCTCACATGTTTGGGAATTTTATAATTAATGGGTATGACTGACAACAACTGAACCCCTGGTCAATTTTAACATCAAACTAAAAAAAAAAAAAAAAAAAAAAAAGAAGGAAAAGCAAAGTTTAACTTAATGTAATTAACTTAACTTAATTTAATTTAACTTAAGTGCCTTCTCATAGAAATACAGACAACTTTTGTGAAGAATTATTGTCAAAGTATCCTACCTGAATTTGATAAAGGTTTTACCTCAACTATCAGTTTATAGAAATACGGGGGAAATAGGAACGTGTTAACATGGTAAGGATGCAATTCTCAAAATCCAGAATATGGTAACTCCGTTGGACAAATAAATATCCTAGTTTCTTCAACAGATGATAGCTTCTAGGGAGGTAAAAAGGGAGAAAAAAGTTGAGGTCAAAAACAGAGTCAAGGAATTTGAGAAACCTATTTTGGATGTTGATTCAAATAAATCAAATGCAAAGAAACACAAATAGAGAAAATTTAGCATTTGCTGGTATTTTATGTCATTAAAGAATGAAGATTTAAGGTGTAATGATGATTTTGTAGTTGCTTTTAAAAATGATTTATATATATGCATGTGTATATAAATATATATTGAACTATTTGTGGGAGAACTTGTGTTAAAATGATACTGGGACGGGAAAATGGCGGTGGGTATAAGTAAAACAAAATTAGCCATGAGTTGATAATTGTTGAAGTTGGGTGATAGGTCTGTGGTTATTCATTATAATATTATCTCTGCTTTCATACATACTTGAAATTTTTTGTGATAAAAAGCTTATGAATGAATAAATCAAAATGGTATATGCATATACTGGAAGAGTGTTTGACAATTAAAAGGAACGAAGTACTGCCAGATGCTATAACATAGATGAAACTTAAAAATTCTATGCTAAGTGAAAGAAGTCAGACACGGAAGACTACATAGAATACGATACTGTTTGTTTAAAATGTCCGGAACAGGCAAACCTTTGAGAAAGAAAGTAGATCAGTGGTTGCCTAAGGCTGGGGATAAAAGGATTGTGGATTGTGGGTAAATGGCTAAAGGACATTAGATTTATTTTTCAGTGTGATGAAAAAGTTCTAAAATTGAATGTAATGATGGTTGCACGAGTCTAAATATACTAGAAGCCACTGACTTGTATACTTTAGATGGACAAATTGTATGGTGTAATTATATCTCAATGAAACTTTTAAAAACATGTTTAAACTTTTTTTTTTTAACAATAGTCTTGTTTTTAGCCATGGACAACTTAGTGTTCTGCTGTCATTGTGTTCTGCTTTCTAGAGGGATTTCTATTTTAAGCCTAATCTCTCAGTTGTAAAGGGAAATTGTTATGTGACAACCAGAATTTAGGCATTGGATATTTTGATAATCTGTGGACCCTTTGAAGATGAAATCATATTGTGTAAGTTCAGTCAGAATCAGACTTTGGGACCAATTCAGACCCTAGGCAGGGAATCTCTAAGCAAGACCAGTGTGCAGTTTGGTAACTCAACATTAAGTCTCTGACAAAGCTCTCCCATCCTTATGCCTGGCTTGCCCTATAGCTTCAACCTCAGTACTGGTTTATTGGCTTTGATCCCCTCTTGGTCTCTGTTTACACTCTAACCAACTGTGTGTGTCTCTTGCCTGTCACCTTGTTTATTGTTACTATAACCAATATGCTTGTCTGAATCTGCAAAGGCTAATAGGCTATTTCTTGGCCTCCCGACCTACCCTAAGGTGGCTCTGTCTAGGTGTATTCTACCTGTTACCACACAACTCCTGATTATCAGTGATAATTATTACCTTAGGGTAGACACTGGTTGAGGTGGCAACATTTATCGCTTGTCACACTATGTTATGCAGTGGATTAATATATATAATATAATATTATATTTATTTTATATTGCTGCATATTATCTTACCTCCATAATTCCCAGATATCTCAGGCCATTTTCTACTATTTTGTATTTCAGAAAATGGGATGCTTTGGCAGATCTGAAGGAAACAAAGTTTTATTTTTCTGGCATAGACATCAGTTAGTCAGAAAGGCCACTTGAAGGTCAAATGCCTTGTTTTTGAGGAAAAACCGAAACTAGTTAACATATTCAGTGAGAAAGTGCAATGACATGCCAGCCAGTGTTGCCTACTATAGAACTGATGATGAGTCCATTGACTTGGAAAAGAAAATACGAATTAGAGAGAAAACAAGAGGGTTAAACAAAGTGAATGTTTTTATTAATCAGATGATCTTTCTTGAGGTCCAGAGGTAAATGTACATGACGTGTTCCAGGATCTGAGAGTAGAGGGCACCCAGGATCTGCTTTCTACAGGAGTTCTGGGAAGCTGGAACTACACTCTAGTCTCTGTGCTACCATGATATTAAGCTGGGGGCGGGGGAGGGCGGTTATCTGGGACAGAGAGGGCTCATGATGGCACCTAAGGTTCCCAGGATCCAAGTATTCCTAAGGTTTCCAAAAAAAAAAAAAAAAAGGCTAAGGAAAGGAGTGCATCTTCCTCATTCTCTGAACATCATTCAGGGGGGGACACATGACAGAGGAAACCCACTGTAGAAAGTGCCATGGAAGTAGGTCTCATAACCAGGTAAGAAGTGGAAGCCTCGAGGAATACCTACTGGAAGGTGGATGAGCCCTAAGAGCCAGAATGGTGATAGTTCATCCCAGTGGACCCCAACATAGATAAATGCTGAACAGTTTGGGGCAGATATGTGCTCCTGATGGTTAGGTGAAACCCCAGGGACTAAGCAGAAGAGAAGAAATCCCTAAACTGACTAAATTTAAACCTGGGAAGATTCTTTGAGCCATGCAATGAATATGATTATGTCTTTTGTGATCAAGTGGGCTAGGAGGCTCAAAGCAGAGATTAAGTTGTGTTGTAAAAATATAAAGTTTTAGTTGCTGCACACCTGGGAGAGTGAGCAAGAAACTGACCGTCATACTTCAGCTTACAGACTACACACTCCGAAAGTTTTCAAATTTCCATTTAAAAAATACGTGCATGATTATTTGGTTCTACGGCAAAGTAGGAGTGGTGCTGCAGACACGACGCTGTTTTCTCTTAGCGGTTTATTTTTTTCTTCTGTTTCTATTTGTTGTTGTTATTTGCTAACCACATAGCTTCTTGGGAAGCATATTAAAGGTTTTCAAGTTTAGATAAAATAAATCATTTTCTCCCTATAAACTACAATGTGTCTCACATCCTTTGGTTTCAGAAAGGGCTAAGTTTGCCCATATGCACTGCAAAAACACTCAGCACAGATTAGTTAGCATTAGCATTGTTTCAAATGCCATTTTATAAGAAACTAAACTGCACTAACTAAATTTTTCTAACTGTAAAGTTAATTTTATAAACACTGAAGTAGAAGCCCAATGTAATTGGCACCACATTTCTGAATTAGCACAGTGATTTGTTTGATGATTCTTACAGGCTGGTGCCCCTGGCAAATGCCCACGGACATGTTTCATGATCCATCCCTGCCACAAGTGGAAAATCTTGGCCAACTTCGATTTCTACTTCACACAGCTGGATTCAATAACCTCCTCACTCCTAGTGGATGAGAAACACTTTTCATCTCCTTCTATGGGAGACAGTAGGCCTATCAATCACAGTTGCCATCAGATTCTTGACATCAGCTCAGTAGCTTGGCTCTCTGCCTTAGGCCGACAGGATATGTTCCACTGCATCATTCAGGTTTTCTCCTTCCATGATGATGGCCATGGGCATCTTTTTTTTTTTTTTTTTTCACCTCTTCCCTCCTGATCCACTTCCATCATAACAACTAACGTATTTCCACCTACCGGTGGCCATTCAAATTTAAACTCCATGAAAATATAATTAGTGGAAAAGGAAAGTATGGTTTACTGAGTTTCCTATCAGTTTTATGCTTTTTTCTCTTTACTATTGCCTGTATTGAAAGTACTGAACTAGATACCAAAGGTCCTGAAATTAATTCCCGTCTAGTTCCTTTCTAGTTTTATAACGTTGGGAAACTAAAAACCTTGTCTGCACAATAGAATCATCTGGGAATCTTTTAGACATTCCAATGTCTAGGCGACACCCTTGACCAAGTAAATCATAAGTTCTGGGTGTGGAACATAGGCATTAGTTGATTTTGACCTGTCCCAGGTAATTCTAATGTACAGATTTGGGAACAACTGCGCTCATTTTAACCCTTAGAATAACAGCCAACCTAATTTTTATAACCTCAACTTAGATTCTCACCTTGTAGGATTTCATTGATATTATAGATATCAAAGCCCTTTGTAAATTGTAAATTAAGTAGTCATTAATATTTTCATAAGAGGAAAAGTAAAATAAAGAAAGTTCCTATCTTCTTCATTTGATAGGATTGCATGAATAGGTAAAAACAAAGGTTGCCAAATCTTACTCTGACTCTGCCTCCTTTTTCCCCTACTTTGGCCCTCCTTGATTTTAACCAAAATTGTGAAATAAGATAAAGAATCTCAGAAACCAGTCTCAGGAAGCCTCATCTACTTTGAATTAAAAAAATAATAATAATGTTTATTTATTTTTGGGAGAGAGAGAGAGAGAAACGGAGTGCGAGTAGGGGAGGGGCAGAGAGAGAAGGAGACACAGAATCCGAAGCAGGCTCCAGGCTCTGAGCTGTCAGCACAGAGTCCAATGCAGGGCTTGAACCCACAAGCTGTGAGATCATGACCTGAGCTGAAGTCGGATGCCCAACCGACTGAACCACGCAGGTGCCCCAGGAAGCCTCATCTACTTTAAATAAGGAGTATGTATACTGGATGAACTTGGTATTTTGGAAAATCCTATTTGTTCCCTACACCATCTGTTCTACCCCAGCACCCTTTACAGGATACCTGAAACCACAGAGGGACTTGTTTTTAAATTATTTCTTATTTTATATATAATAAAGGTGGGGTTTTTTTGCACAGTTTTTAAAGTTTGTTAGTAGCTAATACTCTAATATAAGCTAATCTGTATATTCCCTCTGATACTAAAATAGAATACTTTGTGACAGAAAAGGCACTCACTTAATATTAGCAGAATGAGAAAAAAGACTGAGGAATGAGGAGTAAGAGAGCAGGGCTGGAGCTGTCAGGGTGAGAGCAGGAGTATAGGGTAGTATCAGCTGTATTGATGGACCCAGCCCTGGGCACAATAGGACTTGTTGAGACAACACCAAAAGCCGATTTATAGGGAAAGGACAGCAAATGGTTTTAATCTGTACAAAGACAAATTTTATCTCTCTCTCTCTTATGGCATGGGAAATCACACAGGCAGGCTACACACACACTCCTAAGTGAAGCCTAAGAGATGAAGTTGAATTGGTACTAATTAGGTTCTTGGAAGGACCAGAGTCTCACACTTCCTTAGCCCTGAGAGGCAGAGTGCTTGGTCATTTGCCAGAGTTGCTATGCTGACACACCTAGCAGGAACCCTGGACATTTCATTGCAATGAGATTACAGAGCTCCTATCTTACAAGCTACAAACTGTTACAGAGATACAAGGTGAACCTCTGATCCCTGACTTGGGTAGTTGGCAACCAATGGGAAGATATGCTTTTGCAAGAAAAGAACACATTAGTAACTTTCAAATTACAACTCAAGTACAGATATCCTTGAGCTCCCAACCTACTTACCAACTAATTTCTAATATTTCCAGCAAGAATTCTGACAGGCATTTTAACTCAGTACACAGAAGAATTTATGATTCTGCCCTGTCAAGACTTCCACTTCCTCCCCTTTTTCCATCGTCTAGTCAACAGCACCACCATTCACCCAATTGTCCATTTTGGTTACCTGGGGACAGCTCTTTCCCTTTCCCCCCTGTAATCAACTGATTAGCAATTAGGTTAGCAAGGCCTAAAATTTCTAGACCCTAAATATCAATAAAATATTTTCTTTATGCTCCATACCCTCTAAAATAAGTATAGTTTATAATATTAATAGCTAATACTTTTATAGGGCTTACCATTTAATATTCTTACTATTTTAATATTTATAACCACCTCCTGAGGTAGATATGATTCTTATCCTCATTTTGTAGAGAAGCTAAAAGAGGTATAGAGAAGCCCAAGGTTATTCCATAAGCAAGTGACAGAGCCTGATTTTCACCCAGGTGTTGCTCTCCAACCTCATTTCCCAGCACTTACACCCTATATTGATTTGTCTATTTGTCTACTTATTTATTTAATAAATTTTTATTTTAAAATAGTTTCACACTTAGGGTGCCTGGATGGCTCAGTTGGTTAAGCGTCTGATCCTTGATTTCAGCTCAGGTCATGATCTCATGGTTCATGAGATCAAGCCCCATATTGGGCTCTGTGCTGGTAGCACAGAGCCTGCTTGGATTCTCTGTCCCCGTCTCTCTCTGTCCCTCCCCTGCTGTCTCTCTGTCTCTCTCAAAATAGATACACTTAAAAAAATAAAAATAAATAAATAAAATATTTTCAGACTTACTGAAAAGAATGGTAACTGCAACAAAAAATACAATATGCCTTTCTGGCATAGTCCCAACATTAAAGTTTTTCCACACCCTCTATCATTTTCTTTCCATATATACATAGTCTTCTTCTTGACACTATCATTAATCATCATGACTTTTATTGAACCATTTGAGGGTAAGTTGTAGATATGATACCCCTCAACTCCAAATGCTTCTGTGTATATTTCCTAAAAAACAGTGATCTAAATTAGGAATTTAAGTTTGTTACAATACTATTACCTAATTTATAGACATTCACAATTTGCCATTTGTTCCAATAATGTTAATAGCAATTTTTAAAATTTAACCTGATATCTAATCAAGGATCACACATTGCATTTAGTTGTCATATCTTCCTGTTTTTATTTTATTTCTATTTGAAAGAGAGAGAGAGAGGGAGAGAGAATCCCAAGCAGATTCCACACTCAGCTCGGTGCAAAGCCCAACTGGAGGCTTGATTCCATGACCCTGGAATCCTGACCTGAGCTGAAATCAAGACTCGGATGCTCAACCAACTGAGCCACCCAGGTTCCCCTCTTCTTTTTTTTTTAATATGGAAAAGTTCCTCAGTCTGTCTTTTGTCTTAGTTTTTTAAAAAGTAGGCAAGCTATGTTCTAGAATGTTCTTCAATTTGGAATTTTCTGACATTTCATGATTAGTTTTAGCGTAGACAATTTTGGTTAGAACATACACACACACGATGTTGCGGTCTGTCTCCATGCATCATACCAGGAGGTACATGCCATTTTCTTCCTCATTCCTGGTGATGTTAAGTCTGATCACCTAACTAAGGCTGTATCTCCCAGGTTTACCCACTTCAGAATATTTTGATACTTTAAGACTATAAAACATAGTACACATTTAAATTACACCATCTGACTTGCAGTTTCTTTCATTTACCAAACTTGAGTTTGACAGAGTGGTTTTATAATTTTCATTAGAAGCTGGTTTCTAGGTGGAAAGTAGTTGTTACAGATAAACAATATAAAACATGTCTCCAGCAGCTACTAATTTAATATTTTTTAACTTTTTAATTTTAAAAGTATACCAGACCCACAAAAAATGTAAAATTAGTACAAAGAATTCCTGTGTGCCCTGCACCTAGCTTTCCTAAACGTTAACATCTTCCACAACCATAGTTCAATTATCAACATCAGGAAATGGACATTGATTTCATACTATTAGCTAATTTACAAACCTTATTCAAATTTTACCAATTGTCTCCCTACATGTTCTTTTTTATGTTTTGGGTTTCAATCCAAGATGACACATTGCATTTATCTGTCATAGCTCCTTAGTATCTTTCAATCTGGTTCCTCAGTCTTAGATCTTTTCAGATTTGTATTTTTTCCCCAAAGATACATAGTTATTTTATAGTTATTTTGTAGAATGCCCTCTATGTCTGGATTTATCTGATGTTTCCTTACGCCTAAAATCAGGCTCTGCATTTGTAGCATGAATAATATAGAAGGGATCCTATGTCCTGCTCATGCATCACACCTTCAAGCACATTATCTCCATTTGTCCCATTTTGGGTGATGCTGGCTTGATCACCTAGTTAAGATAATGGCCAGGTGTTTCCAAAATAGTGTTACCTATACTCCCTAAGAAGTGTTTCTTTAGGATATACATTGAAACTATGAAAATACGCTATTTTTCATCATACTTCGCTCACTGATTTTTTACGTCAGTTCCTATCAAAAATAAGGATGATTTGATGTTTGCTATATGGTAATTTTCTGTTGATATTATTCCTGCTACATTTATTAACTGTCGTTGTACTGCAAAGAACTGTTCTTAATCCCTCATTTTTATTTTTTTTATTTAAAAAAAATTTTTTTTTAACATTTATTCATTTTTGAAAGACAGAGAGAGACAGAGTGCGAATGGGGAAGGGGCAGAGAGGGAGACACAGAATTTGAAGCAGGCTCCGGGCTCCAAGCAGTCAGCAAGGAGCCCGACGCGGGGCTCGAACTCATAGACCGCAAGACCATGACCTGAGCCAAAGTCGGCCGCCCAACCGACTGAGCATCCAGACGCCCCAATCCCTCATTTTTAAAAACTTATTCAATTATTTATTTACATCAGTATTGAGTCGAGAATATTTATTTTAGGGGTGCCTGTGTGCTTCAGTCAGTTAAGCATTTGACTCTTGATTTTGGCTCAGGTCATGATCTCACGGTCATGAGATCAAGCCCTGTATTGTGGTCCACACTGAGCGTAGAGCCTGCTTAAGATTCTCTGTCTCTCCTCCTACCCATCTCTCCTGCATTTACTCTCTCTCTCTCTCTCTCTCTGTCTCTCTCTCTAAAAAAGGAAAAAAAATTCATTCATTATCTGTTTTGGAGGGCTCACACTGTCATATTTTTGGCCATTGAAAATTACTGTGAGTTGCTCCTGTGTCTTTTAAAAACATCCTCACCATTTTTTGAGCACTTCTTTTTGTGTCTCAGAATATTTCACTCTACTTCTAATCTCCTTACCAGCCCTTGAATTAGCCACTTCTCCAAGGAACTCTGTTTTGTTTTAGTAGGGAATTGTAATTAGAAACCAAAATATGGACATTAGCTGTGTTCATTGTACTTGAGTGTCATTAGTTCTAAGTTCTCTTAATGAACAGAGCTTGGTTATATATGCATCGCACACACACATACATACATATCTATATTTTTATAGCTATCTATTTACATATGTATTGAAAATCATTATTTCTTACTTCATATATCCAATACCAGTCAAACACCAGAGGATTCATTCTAGTTTTCTCCCTCTACTTATTTGTAATTCCTTTTCCAACAGTGAAAAAACTAGCTCTCAGTAGCCACATAAATGTATTTACATATGCTTCCAATCTTCTAATGCATATAAATTACTTTAAAAAATTTTAGCCAAAAAAAGAGAAAGAAAGTTTTAGCCCATACCACTGTGAAAAACTAACTTACTAACTACAGGAGAATGTTTGTGTACAGTTATTTTAGTCTTAAGCATTACAGTATGTATCAAAACACTTTTTTCCCAAAATTATTTGTGTTCGTCCTTTTTATCTCTATCCCATTCATTATGGTCAGCTTATTTGGAATAAAGTTAGATTCCTTTCTTACAGTTTATGTTCCATTTTGAATTTCCCCAAACCCTGCTTGATCATTTAATTATTTTCTTGACTATATGAAACGTTAACATTGTTTTAAATAACAAAATGATACAAAATCTACCCAAGAGGAGTCACTAGCTTCTCATCCCTTCTGTATGAATCCAATTTATTCTTTATGCAAACCCTGTTCCTCCCACGTATCCTAAAGGTAATGAATCTCTTTAATCTGGCTTACTTTTTTTATCTTTCACTTTTTGCATAAAGGATCAAGTACATGTAGATTTTCATACAGTTCATGTAACATAGCAGGCCATAGATACACCTTCCTTTCACTTTGCTTTTTTCACTTAAAAATATAGCCTAGATTCACTTCATATCAGTTTATAAAGATCATCTTCTTCATTTTTTTATTGTTGTTTAATACGCCATAGTATAGATGTCTCATAATTCATCCTTCCAGGCTTACTTTTCTTTTTCTTTTTAACAATTTTTTTTAACATTTTATTTATTTGTTTTTTGAGAGAGAGAGAGAGAGAGAGACAGAGAACAAGTGGGGGAGAGGCAGAGGGAGAGGGAGACACAGAATCCAAAGCAGGGTCCAGGCTCTGAGTTGTCAGCACAGAGCCCGACGTGAGGCTCGAACTCGCAAACTGTGAGATCATGACCTGAGCTGAAGTCGGACGCTTAACCAACTGAGCCACCCAGGCACCCCAGGCTTATTTTTCTATGTACCCGCGACATTCCTTCAGTATATAGATTCAGGTCTTCTTCTACTTAAGGAAAATCTTCCTGGATGATATATTTAAATATTAGTACTGTTACATTGTTTTGTTATCTCTAGGGACTCCAAACATGTGAACATTATCCATCTTAGATGTCCTTAATTTTTACCACTTTTCCTCTGGAATTTTTACTTCTTTTTTTTTTTTTTTTTTTCATTTCAATTACATTCTTTTGGGTGTTTCCTTGGTTTTTCAATGACTCATTAAATATTCTTTCAATCCTTGGTGCTTGGTCATCTTGTAAATTAGTCTTTATTTCTGGGTTAAATTTTTTTTCCTTCTATTTCTTTTCTGAGAGCAAACAACTTCTTTCATTTCTTTCTTCGCACTTTACTTTTTGGCCACTTTGTCTTCTTTAATTCAAATTTCTAATTCATAGTGGTTTTCCAATTATTTGAGTACATTTTAATTCGAATGCTTTCTTACAGTTTCTTCTAACATATGGTTGTTTGTTCATGGAGAATCTCATCACCTGAGGTATATTTAACATCATTTTCTGATTTTTAAGATAACTCTGCATAGCCTTATCAATGTTTTTCTGTTCACTCTTTGATATAAAAATAGTTCAGGGAATTTCTTATATGATGTTTGATGGTGACCTCTTTTCTTCACTGTAGCAAAGTCCATATTCTTTAATGGATTTCTGTGCATGTGTATGTGTGTGGGGGCAGGGGAGTGATATGTATTTCCACTGATTTTTTTGTCTGTCTTGGTCTTACGTGACTTTGAATTTCCTTTTTTTTTTTTTTTTTTTTACATAGTTTACCCTTTACCACTTACTTAAAAAAAAGCCCCTCTCCCTTCCATTTTATTTGATTTTTTGTGTCCTCCAGAAATTATGTATTTTGAAGACTGTTACTTCAAGTCATATGCATTTTTAAGTCCCTTTCTTATAGACTTACACTGTGCTCTGATCTATCAAGACACTTTTTTTTTTTTTTTCAACGTTTATTTATTTTTGGGACAGAGAGAGACAGAGCATGAACGGGGGAGGGGCAGAGAGAGAGGGAGACACAGAATCGGAAACAGGGTCCAGGCTCCGAGCCATCAGCCCAGAGCCCGACGCGGGGCTCGAACTCACGGACCGCGAGATCGTGACCTGGCTGAAGTCGGACGCTTAACCGACTGCGCCACCCAGGCGCCCCTCAAGACACTTTTTTAATGTTTAATACTTTTACACATAACGTGGACTTAAGCTTTCTTGCAGGGCTTTTATGTCAACGTTATTCCCGTGAGTAACTCTCCTGTGTTTCCATTCCCACAGTTTTTCTTGGCTGACACTGGCTTGCCACAAACCTTGCAGAATGAAGTGAATGTGAGAGATTGCCTGCTGAGATTTGGTGCATTAAAAAAATTACAGTTATTTTGAAGTTAAGGTATTTCACATCTTCAAATTATTTTGAAGGTATAAGGGTTTCTCTCACTCTCTCTCTCTCTCTTTTGTATATTATCTTCAGCTATCCAGAATGCACAAGCTATGAATTTGAAGGAAGTTTTGTCTTTGCACTCTCAAGGGTTGAGAAACAATACATTCCTTTGAGGCCGACTTCTGTCTCTACTTTCTTTGTGACAGTCATGTCTCTATGCAGTCCTCTAACTGCCCCTGTTGCCTTTCATGGGTGCCAGAGCAATCAATTTATGATAGAAGAGAGGCCTCGGTCCCTAGAGATAGTATATGTGGCTTGATCTGCTCTTCCCTCTCCCCATGGCTTGTTTAAAAAGGTTTCATTGAATTTCTTGCATGTTGTGCTGCTTGGGTGTACAAAATATTGGCAATGTTTTATAATAAGTAGCAAATCATTATTATGTGCTTTGGTGTTCATCGTATTACCATTAATCATCGTAAATTCACTGAGTGTATTCACACAAATAAGGCAGGTAATTCCAAAGACAGTTTTATTCATGAAACTTTCAATTTATTAATGTGTTTTCACCTTTAAAGATACATGCAAGGAGTTAAATCATATTTTTCAATATCATCACCATCAAAAAGAACTTTATGGAGCCTCTGTCAGTGCACAGTTCTGCAAAGACTCATCTTTAGCAACTATAAAGGATGGGAAATTACCTTTGGCACTTTCTTACTCCTTTATTTTGGAATCACTGGTGTACCCTGAATTTCATGCTGAACTTCTGGGTATCCACATTGAGTGCTCATCCTTGCCAGACTTTATGTTTAGGTGTGCACTCTATATTTCTCTTTCTCTCTTTTTTTTTAACTCTAATCTCAAATCAAAAAACGAAAACAATATTCAGAGCCTCTTGGGAACATTTGTATGCTATTAAGAAACATCTTGTCTTAACCTAAAAAAAAAATTAAGTGCTAACAGTAGAAATGTGGGCACCACAGAAAAATAATTGGGGCATGTTTTTAAGCATACTTCAATTTATGTTACCTGGAAAACTCTCTATTTTAACCTTTGTTTTTAGACAGAGGAAGCTTTCAAATCCTGTATTATCTGCCTGTCTTTGTCAAGGAAACTAACTTCTGAGTCTCATCCCCACTTCTATAAAATGAGAAAAATAGTGTCTTATTTTATTTATTTGTTTGTTTGTTTATTTTGTTTATTTGTTTATTTGTTTATTTATTTATATTTGAGATAGAGAGCACCAGCGGGACAGGGGCAGAGAGAAAGGGGGGCAGAGGATCCAAAGCAAGCTCTGTGCCGACAGCAGTGAGCCTGATGCTGGACTCGAACTCATGAACCACGAGATCATGACCTGAACCAAAGTAGGGTATTCAACCGACTGAGCTACTCAGGTGCCCCCAAAATAATATCTTCTTGACAGATCATTTGAGATTAAGGCAAAAAGGATGTGACATATTTGATTCTTATCCTCATCTTTAAAATTAAGATAAACAATTATTTGATGATAGAATGCAAATGTATATGTAAAGCACCTTAAATTACTTGGCACATGAAAGCTACCCAGCAAATGTTCATTCTCCTTCCTGACTTACTGATAGTCCATTAAATCAAATATTTTGAAACAAAGAATGCAATCTTAATTGGAAATGCAGAAGTTTGATGATTCAGTTATACCTACTCTATGGACACACTGGCATATAACTTTGCTGAAAAGGGAGGGGAGAGACCAGGGCAGACAGTGGCTGCTCAAGAGGAACCTGCATGAGATCTCAGAGAGAAGACAAAATGCTGGGAATAGAACCACAAAACTGGACCATACCGCTTGGACAACACTATGGAGACTTGATGACATCTATTACACATGAAAAAGGAGAAACAGGGATGGGATTGTGCCACTCTCTCTAGACTTTCCTCTGTTGCTAAGATGACTGAAGATCAGTCTTCCTCCACCCTGTGGAATTCTTCCACTGATATCTCACCAAGTAGATAATTCTGATTTTTAGCATCTCTGTTTATAGTTAGCATTATATTGTGCTGATACCTGCTTGGCTTTTGAAGCCAAAATGTATGTATCTGTCTATCTATTTATCTATCTATCTAATCTATCATCTATCTACCTAATAGTATTGCTCAGATGCTTCAGAGCAGCCATGCTCAAGCTCTGGTACTCTGCATTCTACAACCTGGATTCCTCCATCCTTTCCTCACATCAAACAATCATGCCATTCTGTCTGTCCCTCTGATCTGTCAGTTTCCATCCTGCCTATACATTGGAGATGTCAGTTGAGTATCATGCTCCAGATATGCTCTGCCCAATAGAATAAGCAGTGAGTGGACTAATCAAGTCCATTAATTCTTAATCAGATGCAACCTGAGAGTACTCCTGCTTTCTGGCATACAGAATAAACATCAATCAAGGAAGTCCACAAAACCCATTTCATGTAAATTGTTAAGTTTCCTTAAACCTATGTTTGCCGTCCAGACTGCCATTTTTACTGGATAAATACCATCTTATTAATTTGCTCTTGTGTTTTCAATCTTCATTTCATCATCCATCAATTGACTATCCTTTTAGCTTCATATGAAATGCAAACATTTTTTAAAAGTGCAATTGATTTGTTAAAAATATTTATTGAACCTATAGGTATGATAGTTAACAAGATTAACTTAGATTCTATCTTCAAAAAGATTATATGCTAATGGTAGATACATATAGGTTTATAAGTTAGACTTTTTAAGTCTCTTAGGTGCTGTACAAGGGGATTACATAGCTGTTATTCAAGCAGGAAAGAAAGACAAAAGAGAGGGGGTATAAAATGGTAGTCTTTTATGAATGTTAATTTCTTAATTAAGATGTTTGTAGTATAATTTGTAGGAAGGTGTCTTTTTGATAGGAAACACACACAAGTATTTAGTGAGTGATGGAGCATCATCTCTGCAACATATTGTCACTTGGTTGAAAAATTTCAACTGTGTATACATACATGTACACATAAAAATTTTTTTTTTTAAAAATTACCAGTTGGGAAACCTAGGTGAAGCATATTACTGTTGCAACTTCTCTGTATATTCTTTATAAGTTTGAAATTATTAAAAAAAAAGAGTTTAAAAAAATAAAAGGACAGATAACTGCTGGTCCAAGGTAGAAAATAGGACAATGATAGTGTGTTGTGGCAGATTTAACAGAGCCAAATATTGACGGCCTTGTGACATTAGCCACCCTTTTCAATGGATGTTAATCTATAAAAAATATACCTTACATTGTTCAACCATAGGACATCCTATGCGTATGGGAATATAGAAGGATTACTCTTCTTGGCTTTTTTTTTTCAAGATAAAATGAGAAAGTGATAGGATAGTATTAGTAGAGAACTAAGGTCTGTATTTTGGAATTCAGCTTTGAGGAGAAGGTAGCCTTTCTTCTAACATTGCGTAAAAAGCCATCTCTTCTCCTGCCACCCCTAACTTTAAACCCATTTCTGATGGAAGCCACAGAATGCTTAGTCATATCATTGGGTAAATTGACATGTTTCATTAAATGAAATAGTTTGCAGGACATTCTTACAAAATTGACATCTTAAAAAAATTAATGTTTATTTTTGAGAGACAGAGAGAGAGAGAGAGAAACAGAGAGATAGACAGAGAGAGAGAGAGTGAGCGGGAGAGAGGCAGAGAGAGAAGGGGACAGAGGATCTGAAGCCGGCTCTGCGCTGACAGCCCGATGCAGCCTCGAACTCACGAACCATGAGATCATGACCTGAGATGAAGTTGGACTCTTAACCGACTGAGCCACTCAGGTGCCCCCAAAATTGGAATCTTTAAAAGATATTTTTGCTCAGAGTAGAATTGTCTCTTTAGAACCTCTTGTCCTTTGAGGTTCTGATTCATTCAAACAAACAGACATCGGCACAGAGAATAAACTCAGAAGAGAATAAAGTGGTCTGTATCATTACTCTAGCTCCTACCTCAACACTTGTGACCCCACGAAGCTGCAATGAATTTGGAGTCAGGTCACATGGAACCTAGGATTGATGCCATGAATGACTATTTGGACAACTGTGTAAATCATTTCTCCTCTCAAAAGCTTTAGGAGGGTAAAAGGAGGGTGCTGGACTTGATTTTCATCTCTGACATTCTATTGCTCCATGAGCATTTAGTGCTGTTGAATCTTTTTTGTTATGACAGTAATTAGTGGTTCCTTTCCGAATTACTTGGAGCATTTCTGAAAGGTTTATAGCTTATTCCTGATGTAGATAAATGTTTTTAGAATATTTGGTATTGCCTTTCATGAATAAAAAGGTGACTGAACAAAGCATGCATTCATCATTCCATTTATTGCCCTGAAACAACAAGTGTAATTTATAAACCAATAATACTTTAGGGAGTGTTATACACATGTATGAAAAGAATGTCTTAAATTAATGGGAGGCCAAGAAGACACTAATCCAGCATCCCCTGGAGGAAGAGGTAGGAACTCAACCAGAGAGGAAACTTACTTTTTATTGGATAATATAGGTGGTACTATATTACTTTTACTGGAACACTAATAAAGGAAGAGAAAAGATCAATGACTCTGGGTTGGCCTCTTCCCTGTTTTCAAAGATGTGGGAGGATGGTCAGCGTATCACAACAGTTTCCAACTGGAACCAAAGCAAATGCCAAAACATATATTAAAGAACACATCCAGATGTACACACACAAAAAATCCACTCTTTATAAACTGTTCACAGAAACATGATTAAATTTTTGCTTGTTTAAATTTAAGAAAAATTCCTGGTAAAGCTATATGAATTAGCAAAAACAAGAGAAGGTCCACTTTAGAATGACCAAGACCCATGTGAAAGGACATCCTTTTAGAACTAATGGAGTTAATGAGAATTATTTCATAACTTTTGTCTATGATTATTCAGTGGTTTATTTTGCAAACTTGTTATTTAACATGTAGCATCATAAAAATGATTTCTTACAAAGAATGCCCTTCATTCTTGCATTGCACAAGCAAATCTCCAACACCTACTCGAGTGTGATTTATACTCCAACTTCCTTGCATTCTTTGTCTCAGTCACATAATTTCCTATGTTTATAGGCATAGCTTGAACTCTCTGAATATCTTACCTGTCTTACTTATCCAAAGTATAACTAAAAATCTAGAAGGACACAAAAGTTAAGTTTCTGAGAAAATAAAATAAATAAATGTCAGTAAGTTCAGGTACTAAAGTTTATATACATGGTACAAAAGAGAGCCATGTATGATGTTCTGCAGGACCAACTTACTCTTAATTTACAAACATACTAATGAGTTTATAAATATTAAATGAGCTAAAATATATAAAACACTTAGACTTTGGCTGGTGCATAGTAAGCATTCAATAATAATAATTATTATTTTTTTTCCAAATACTAACAATAACAAATTGAAAGGGAGAGAGGAATTGCCAGGAGTAGGTACACTCATGATAGAGATAGGTGACATTGTAAAGTAATGGAAAGAGCTAGCAAAGCAATCAAAATCAGGCATAAGAACCCAAAACAAAGCTATCATTATTCATTTGGTACAGATCCAAGCACATTTAAACAGAGTCAGAGGCATCGCCGTGATAGTACATTCCAGCAGTAATAGCTGTTAATAACAGTAACTTTGAGTCATCAAGAACTGTTGAAATAATATTCAATATCCTCTGTCTAAGAAAGCATGCAAATCTGTAATAAAAATTTATAGACTCCCATCCAAACCGGTTATGATTTTAATGTTAATGTTTCACCCATAAACTCTCTGTAATCTAGAAAACCTATTTTCTAGACTCTTTGAATAATATATATCTAGAGAGTAAAGGTGTCTGACAATTATGTTCATTAATCTTTGTAATTTCTGGACATAGTTTTAGCTGCCCAAGTGGATACCATATATCTCAAAGACAAAAAAAATATCTTTGGACATATTATTCTTAAAGTGCATGACAGGAATGAGTATTTAATTGCTGTTTCTCTCATATATAACAAAAGGGTGGAATCCTTTTTACATGCTCAGTGCTTGAAGACTATAAGATCATCTAGGCTAGGAAAGAAAAGTATGGTCAGCACTCAATTCCTTAATTTGGGTTTGCTTCAATAAATGCATCTCTTACAGTCAGTTCACAAGAAGCGGTGCCCAAATGGGGATTCTATTGAAAGAAGTTTGTTGATAATGGGATCTAACAAGAGGATTACAACACAAAGGATAGTTAAAAAGACAGTTAAGGGGGCGCCTGGGTGGCGCAGTCGGTTAAGCGTCCGACTTCAGCCAGGTCACGATCTCGCGGTCCGTGAGTTCGAGCCCCGCGTCAGGCTCTGGGTTGATGGCTCAGAGCCTGGAGCCTGTTTCCGATTCTGTGTCTCCCTCTCTCTCTGACCCTCCCCTGTTCATGCTCTGTCTCTCTCTGTCCCAAAAATAAATAAACATTGAAAAAAAATTAAAAAAAAAAATAAAAAGACAGTTAAGCAAAAGTGTTCTCTGTAGTGGAGACTGGCTTCAGCTTGACTCACATGGAACCCCAGAGGCTGACTGACACCACAGGATTGGGCCATGAAAGCTGGTTTTTTTTGCTACTGTTCAGTCATTGCTTGCTGACTGTTACCTGGCAAAAGTGGAGATGGCAGGGGTCATATGCAAGATGACGCTCCCAGGTAAGAGATGGTTCCCATTCAGCAGAGGGGATCAAAAAATGGAGGGGGGAAGCTACACGAAGTTATGAGCAGATGTTACAGTTGCTGGGGGATGGAAATACTGGAAGATGGGTGCACTGTCAGGTAAAGGCAAGATTAGTAGGGTAAAAACAACAGACACTAAAGTCTACCTCTTGTACCACTCACATCCACTTAGCTCTCACATTAAGTTCACATTATCCAGACACAGCTAATCCGGGATTCTGATTAGTCATAATTTCTGGGAAAATCTAGAAGAGTGGAAAGGCCCCCTAAATGCTCATCATCTATCCTACCCATCTAGGATGGGTGACTTCCCACATCCTCAGCCAGCATTTTTACTGGGCTGGATGAGTTGGCTGGTAGTGTCTTCAGAACCTCACTGTGGAGGGATGTGGCTCCCTGATACCATGCCCTCTTCATGCTATGGTTATATACTATCCATTTGTATTTACAGGACACAAGAGTACTGACACATGCTCCAGTGGATCACCTGCATTCCAGACATACTTCTGTTGCTCCCACTATCCTACCTCCTCATGATGACTGGGGTCAAATATTCTTTTTTGTTCTTGCTGGTCTGCTGACAGGGGGAAACCAAAATAAACTTGAGACAACCACAGCTTAAATTAAACCACATTCTTATTGTATTCTCTGGTGGAAACATCTTGCCTCTGGGCCCAGGACCAATAGTGTGGTAGGGACTAGATGCCCAAATTTCCAAAGTGGGTCACTGAAGCTCATAATAAGCAGAGGCACCTTACTTTCACCTCTTGGTTTCCAGACCAATGCACTCCACTATCAGGGACATAGCATTGTATGCATAATGACTACTGATTTAAAGTGTATTCTGGAGAATGGCACCCCATCCTCACAGGGTGAGGCACAGATGAGCTGCACTTTTGAGAGGATATTCCAGTGTACTATTAGACTGGCACCTTCTGGATGGTGTGGTATGTGCTAGGAGAGATAGATCCAAAGATTGTGGCCCATTGCTATACTCCATTGTTATAAAGTGGGCCCTTGGTCTGAAGTATTAATATGCAGGATCTCATGTTCTTTCATTCCTCAGATAGAGATGGTAGCTAAGACACTGGGGGCAGGAAAGGCAAACCCATAAGCAATTGTCCAACTTAGCTTGAAATGTGACCCTTTCCAAACCTGGTTTCTAAGGCAGGCTAGCCTCCTTAAGGGATGATGCCACATCAAAGGAATCCATTTGAGCCTACTTTCAGATGTACCATTTCCATTTTTTGATGGATTTCTGCTGGCCCCACCTGAACTTACCAATTTTGGAGTCTGACTATAGCCAGCACATGGTGAACAACTCTACCTGTATGGTCACTTGATGTTCTACCAGGGCCCAGTGGCATACTAAGACCTGTTTTCCTAAAAGTTTGTAGATCTCTGCTGCTGATGGCATGGCCTCTTTCCAGGACCTGAAGAGTCCATCCTGTGATTCTATTTTTGAAGTCTACCAGAGGCTTAATCTGGCATATATCTTGATTATATATATCTCTAGTCATTTGGTTTTTTCTGGCTTATGGGTCATATTGCTCAAGTGACAAATCTGCTTTGCAAAGTCTGGATCTACTGCAAAATTCTCTCTCACTCTTTGCTCAAAACTGGCAACCTTCCATGCAACTCAATAACAAGATCAGAGCAGGATTCCCATGTGTGAAATACGTTCTTCCAGAACTCAGAGAAGCCTGCCAAATATTGTGTGTCTTTCTTGGTAGTAGAAGGTACAAGCTGTAAGTTGCCAGTACTCTGGAAGGGATACCTCAACATGCCCAATATTACTTCACCCTTAAAAATGTCATTGACATATCAGGTACCTTGGTTGCATTTATGTCCCACCATCTGGAGTAATTGTGTCCTTTCAAAAACCTAGCATATTTCCTCCTTCATGCTTACGAGGTTTAATTGACATGGTGTCATTGATACAATGGGCTATTGTAATGTTCTCTGAAATGTCCAATCAAGTCCCTTCAGATTGTAAAAAGAGGGCAGGACAATTTATACAGCCCCGGGAAAGGAGACTGTTGTCTTTCCGATCTGATTACAAACTGCTCTGATCCTTTTCTGATGAGTATTAAAAAGAACAAAGTCATTATATTCTATTAACCATCTTTGTAGATCACTATGGGCTATGCTCCCTGTTGCCATTCTGCCCTCATTGCCTATTATAGTCATTATGACCACATTGCTTCTGCTGGTTAAGTGCTGCCACCTGGTCTCTGCTATTCTAGGCTCCTATGGTCTTATTACTACCATGGAGGACAGTCCTGAAACGTTATTCCTTTATTGATTCCAGCCTGACAGAGGACAACAATCATTGAATTCCTCAGCAAATCTAGTGGTCCCTCATCGCTGCATTTCTTAATCATGTAATCATCTTGGTATACAAAGGGTACTCTGGCCCTCCGGAGGGATAGTCAACTTCTAGGTCTTCCAATCTTATATACTAAAACCCTTTTAGTATGCCCACTTCTCTGAGAATTTGGGTCTTTACTTAGGAATTTGCCACCACATTTCATGCATCTCTTCATAATTAGTAAGTACAATTCCTCTCCTTTTTTTAAAAAAAAAAAGTTTATTTATTTATTTTGGGGGTAGGGTAGGAGTAGAGACGGAGAGAGAGAATCCCAGTCTACACACTCAGCACAGAGCCCAATGAGGGGCTGGATCTCACAACCGCAAGATCATGACCTGACCGATACCAAGAGTTGAAGGCTTAACTGAGTCACCCAGATGCCCCAGTAAGCACCATCTCTTTTCTGAACTTCTCTCAGGGCCCATGGAAAATGTTAAGCCCTGTGCAATGAGAGTGTACCCTATTATCTCCCTAATCCAGTTTGATAGTCCCCTAGATCCCTCAGGATCCACTCTTATATGTAGGACATATCCTGAAGCATTTTTTGTATAACATCCCTCCTCTCCCTTAGGAGACCCAGCATTTCCCCACGGAATTACACTAACATTTGATATTACTTCTGCATCTGATAGCTAAGAATAAAGGTAAAAATAAACCTCAAGTATGGCAAGCATTCCCCTTGTTAGGCCTGCTTTATTTGAGGCTGCTGTATAGTTCTCAAGCAAGGAGGAGAAGGCTGTATATTTTAAAAAGGAGGCCTGGTTCCAGGCCTAAGTGATCAGGGCAATCAGGAGATTCAAGGGTCTTAGGTGCATCTACTTGTGTATTTCTACTAAGAGTCTCAGGATTCCATTTCTTCCCTATCAGAGTCCTGATTTGAGCATAGTAGATCTTCTTAGACTGAAGATTCACCTTTCTCTGAAGTTTCACCACTTTTAAGTCCTTTGCCTTGTCTTCAGTTCTGTCTGCTCTTTAACTGCAGGAAAAAGTGTTTCATTAAATGCTTTAAGTTGTGGATTATTCATTCTTCCTCTGTCGTGATTCTCTCATCCATGAATAATAGCCCCAAGCCACCCATTTCTAGGCCTTATCATTACTATTTTCCCATAACTATCAAATGCCAGAGACTTTACACCAGCTAGTGCATCTTCTTCCACCTGTATCTCCTTCCAGTCACTTCAGATGAAAATCTTAGCTATCGTATTTCTAAATAACCCAGCAACTATCAATACTCCATCTACTACTCCCAATAGGCCTCCCATTGCCATCAGGCCATCATGCTGATGAGTGGTCAATCTCCAAGATCCCATATTTAGTCCTCTTCCTAAGATTATCATTTGTATCAACTGTGTGAGGTTGAGATTCCTAAAAGCAGAACTTGGAACATGTGAAATTCTAGTGAAAGTGATTTATCAAGAGTGCAGTCTTAAAGAAGAGAAAATGAACTAAGCAGGGATGTGATCTTTGCTGGAGTCTAGTTTTACTTTAATTACACTGGGAGCTCTGGAGTGTGAACTGTGCTGAGTTTGTCCCGCACTGAGGCAAAGGCAGCCTTTTGTACCCCATTTAGTTAGTCATTGGCTGCTGGCTGCCCAGAGAGGAGGGGATGTAATCTCTGGGGCAAGGTGGCTCTTGTTTAGACCAGGGCAGTTTCTCAGAGAAGGAGTAGCAGTGAGCTATTAACAGGGGATGTGGCAGGGACACTAACAAGACCTACTACAAACCTACTACAATGTATAATAGACAAGTGGGAACTGGTGGTCTTCAACAGAGTTTTGGAGGCATTTCTCCAAAGTTGAGTCAGAATGTGCTCAAAGAAAGATTAACATAACAATAATATTGGAACTTGATAAAACTTATACTCATTTTAGTCTAACACAGTTAAATACGAGGTAGGTAAATTTTTTTTTTCAGTTTATGTATTTTGAGAGAGAGCGTGAGTACAAGTTGCAGACGGGCAGAGAGAGAGGACTTGAGATAATCTGAAGCAGGCTCTGCATTGTTAGCATGGAGTTCGATGAGGGGCTCAATCCCATGAACTATAAGATCACAACTTGAGCCAAAACCAAGAGTCAGACGCTCAACAAACTGAGCCACCCAGGCATCACAGTAAAAATAGTTTTTAAGGTATCTATTATTTGGATCAATCAGCATTACCAATTGACCTACTTGTGGTCTAGCTTCCATAAATAGTTTTGATTTTTCATATAGAAAGCACATACCAACACATGGATATTGTTCACTCAGCAAGAGTTTGTGGAGTACTTCCTCTGTGCCAATCACTAAAGAGCTGACTTGTTAATCAGTTTGACACTTAGGAAATACTTTGGCATTTGTATCTATTTCTATGCACCATAGAACTTAGCTTATTTTAACATTAATAAATATGTCATAATTTTCATATTTTTACCTTTTTTTGAACATTTTATCTTTCAGTATACATTGTCTCTTTTAGTTGATCAGAGTAAGGGTAGGTACCAATCCAGCAGGTGTTAGAGTATAGCAAATTCAACTCTCTTAAAGTACTTTACACTGAGTTTACCAAATATGAATTAAGTGCTTACTGTATGAAACTCCTGTTTGCAGCATTATGAGCAAAGACTATGAATAATTCAGTCTTTCCCTCAAATGGGAGTTATAATCTAGGGATCTCAAGGGAATTTTACATGATCTATGCAAATATGAATTAGAAAAAAACGTTTTCTGGGAAAAGTGCATATGTGTATGTATGTAAAAATTCAAAATACACAGTGGCATGAGTATGTATCTGCATGCCTTAGGCCATAAGAGATTTGTTGTTTAGGGATAGAGTACAGAAACATTTGATATAATATCGATTAGTTACTTGAAAGCTATTAACTTTTAACTATTCTTTTTCTTTTCAATTGAGAAAAAAAGAAAAACCTCTCCCTTTATTCTTTTTACCAGAAATTTGTGTGATGCTGTTCCATTTTCAAACAATGTAAATAGGTTAAGCTACAGATGAGGCAGCCCTCACTTGAAAGGGAAGGTGAATAAATAAGTAGCTATAGTTATACATTGTGACTAAAGCCAGGCTAAAAACTTACTGTATGATAAACACGTGTTTTAATTATGTGAGCCAAATACACTAAATATACACCAAACCCCATATTTTTGTCATTAAGTATGTAGTGAAGAGGGTGTTCTATGATGTTTTATAGTGTGGGAACAATGTGGGAGCATATCTGAGGAAAGCTGCTACAGAATGTCAAAGAAAAATGGGCTGTGAAGAAAATAAAAGTGCCTTTAATTAGGTATTAAGGTCTAAATGGCATCAGTGCTGACAGAATCCTGTCGGAGAAAGGTTTCAGTGGGCCTGACAACATGGTGAGAAGTGACAGGCTTAAGCACATTTTGGTCTTTGGTAAAACTGCTATTAGGATGGGATTTTATTATTTTATTGGATGTTTGACCATCTCATTTCTATTATATATTTCTTCTTAACCAGATCATATATTTATCTATTCATGTATTATGCATGTTCTAATTCTTATATTTAAATATATGTTAGAGAGGACAAATAGTCAGAATTTATATAGTCATATTTCATATATAAATAGTCCACCATTGATGTGTATTTGCTGGAAAAAAAATAAACCTCATCTATGTAATTCTAGCGTTCTAAGTTTTAGGCCACTTAGTACAATCTGCTAAGACTCTGGTAATTGGGATTACCACTGTGGCAGCAGAAATGACAAGGGACTGGTAACGTCATTGGCATCACCACATGGACCTTGTATAATATCATCCCAACCAGGGCCAGGAATGAGATTTAGAAACAAAGAATTTTGGAATTCAAAGTCTAAAGGTAGATTTATCCAATGAGTGGCCACTGTCTAGAGCAAGTAGACTGTGAAATCCAGGCCATCAGTGAAGGTCATGGAAATGCTAGGCACCTGGGCAAGAAAGGGATAGATGATGAAAGCTTTGATCCCTCCACACTCATATGAGGACTGGCCCAGCCACAGAATTTGCTTCCTTGTAGAAGATTCTATCTTGGCTTTCACAGACGTTTTACCCTTGGTACATTTTAGAATCCCCCATAAGTGGTTCTGTCTGAGGTCATTAAAAAAAATAATACCCCGCTTTTTGTGTTCCCTATGGGAGTTCACTTTTTCACTAAGAAATACAGTGGCCTATTTTCATCTATAAAGTTTTCCTTGAACAGTATTCATAATAAGCATAATCCTTTGTTCAGACAAATCCTGACTGCAGGAATTTGAGTTATAATAATATTATAAAATCATGTACAATCTCAGGCCTATGGATTCAGATAGGGACTTACACTGTCAGTGTCCCCTGGCTTTCAGGTCATTGGACTAGGGCTGAATTACGCTACCATTGGGTTTCCTAGTTCTACAGCTCACAGATGGAACATCTTGGGACTTTTCAGCCTACATAATCATATGAGCTAATTCCTGTAATTAATATCTCTCTAGATAGACAAAGATCCGCCCCCCTCCAATGATACATACTTTTTCCCCTATAAGGAGCTCTGACTAAAAAAAGGTCCAACAAAGTTAAACATATACTTATTCTATGTCCTGACAATTTCTCTCCTAGGTATTCATCCTCTAGAATTGAGAACATGGTTCCATAAAAACATTTGTACAAGAATATTCATAACATGGCTATTCATAATCCCCAAATGAAAATAACCTAAGTATCCACAATCAGAGAGCTGAATAAACAAAATGTGATATATCCTACTATGGAATACGACAGAGCAATAAATATGAACAAAATATATAACCATATGGATGGATCTTAAAAATATTATGTTGATGGGGCGCCTGGGTGGCGCAGTCGGTTAAGCGTCCGACTTCAGCCAGGTCACGATCTCGCGGTCGGTGAGTTCGAGCCCCGCGTCGGGCTCTGGGCTGATGGCTCAGAGCCTGGAGCCTGTTTCCGATTCTGTGTCTCCCTCTCTCTCTGCCCCTCTCCCGTTCATGCTCTGTCTCTCTCTGTCCCAAAAATAAATAAACGTTGAAAAAAAAATATATTATGTTGAAAAAAATAATGTAGATACAAAATGTGACATACTGTAGAATTAATTATTTAATGTGAAGGAACAATTAAAACCCTGTATAGTGATGGAACGTAGAACAGGGATGACCTTAGAGTAGGTACACGATGGGAACGGGGCATTCCTGGGGATCTGGCAATGTTCTATATCTTAATTTGGGTGGTGATTCTAATTAATTTATTTTGGCAATTCACTGTATGCAACAAATTATACCTTAATAAAAACAAATTCATACCTGCCTCCTGTGTCAGAGAAATCCATAAATGTTCAGTTCTTAATAACCTCTCCCACCTCAGAGAAATTATAGTAGGATTACAGGGAGAGGACATGTGACATTTTAATACACAATAGACATTCTTCTTAATGTCTTTGCCATCTCCCCTCTGCTACTTTGTGGTAGACTTCCCATTTTCCTCACAACCTCAGGGCCCCAGGGAAGTTGTCGATCTTAGGGGAACCAATCCACCTAGCTCAAGTTAAGGGTTACAGCCCCAAGAGACACAAAGTAAGGCAGAATATCATTGCCTAGTTCATCCAGGACAAGAAAGTGAGATAGGTATTTCTGAGATACACCTTTGTGAAAGGCCAAGAGTTACACCCACATCTAGCACAATGAAGCAGGGAGAACACATACAAAGGCTGACTTGAGTGCCTGAAAGATGGGTATCCAAGGCATTTAGTCATCAACAAACAAGGTCACTTCAAGAGATAACGATCAAAGGTTGTTTGCCTTGATGTTTGTTCAGGTAGGATTCTCAGTTTGGCTGAAATGGAGGCACTGGGACAGGTTCCAGTGCTTTGAAATGGTCCAGTACAGGTATCCATTAGCCACATTTCTGTCTGTAGGTGAGATAGGAAGGGAGACAGCATTGTTTCCTCGCCCCCAACCAAACCGGAAGGAGGGATAACATTGCCTCCTTCCCCTTTTACTACAGGTCATGAGTGAACCCTTTGCCCCAACTTCCATTACTTTCCAGGATATATTCTACGCTCCAAAGACTAGAGAGTTTTTAGTTGATTGAAACTTATTGTATTTTAGATCTCCCTTTTCCCTAGGAACCTCTCACAAGCCCCTGGGCACAGCCAGAGTTGAAGAAAATTTGTCTCACTCTAACTTGCTCTAAAATGTCTCCCTTTTTATTTCTTCTAATCAGTTCCCCTAATCAGACATGCGTGGTTAATTCATTCTCTCCCTTATTCTCTCATTAATTTAACAAACACACTGAGTGCCATCCACATGTAAGGAATTCTGTTGGGGATGTAATAGGAACAAAATAGACTATACCTGCTCTCATGGAGCTCACAATAAAGTGGTGGGTAGACAGATAATTATAAATATTCATGTGCCAGGAAGTGTTTAGGACTGTGAAGAAAACTAAAGCGAAAGACAGCCAGGACCCAGTCTATTTTACATGGAGTGGTCATGGAAGTCTCTATGGACTGAAGAAATAAGCCATCTCAACATGCATTGGCAAATATAGCCTTCCAAGTACAGCTTTTACTCCCCCGAGGCTCCTCCAAGAGCAGGTCTGAGGTAACTGCACATCCCCAAGTTGGTGTGTTCAGACATCCTGCATCTTCCACTGTCCTGTTGCTGAGACTCCCATTCTGAGGCTTTCCCTGCATGGATTCTTTTCTTTTAACTGAAGTATAGCTTACACACAATAAATGTAGAACTCTTAAGTGCACAGCTAGAGGAATTTTCACTTATGTATGTAACTGTATAACCACCAGCCAGATCAAGACACAGAACATTCTAAATCCCCAGAAAACTCTCTCATTCCCCTTTCCAATCAAAGCCATCCCTCCACAGTAACCACTATTTTGACTTTTTTCAACATAGTTTCAACTGTTCTTGAATTTTTTATAAATGGTATTGTTCAGTTTGCGCTACTTTGCCTCTGGCTTCTTTCCTTCAACATAATATTTGTGTGTGTGTGTGATTTATCCATGTGGTAATGTGTATCAATAGTATGCTCATTTTTGTTGGTGTATAGCATTTCATTTTTTCAATACATCATAATTTGTTTCTCCAATACGCTATTGATAGATATGTAGGTTGTTTCTGGGTTTTGGCTATCATAAATAATGTTTCAATGAACCCTCCTGTGAGTATCTAATGTTGTTTTTTTTTTTCAGATGGATTGTTCCACTCCTTTTAATATTGCTTTTCCTTATCTTCTGATGATCTCTACCCCACACATGCCACAAATTGCCTTATTTACTTTACTCTCTCATTCATTAATTCATTCATATCTTCCTCCATTTATTCATTTTATAAATGTTTATGAACACTTCTATATATCTAGAACTCTGCTAGCCATGAGGGATTCAAAATGAACATGATACTGCATACAGAAATCTCAAAATCTAGCAGGAAAATCTACATGCAAATGTAATTTTCAAATATGTTACTGGAATAGTTGCCAGGCAAATACAAGCATAAAAAAATTGTACAGATGGGGAAGAAGAGGAATGAGTAGGGCCCGGGTCCCGACCATAAACCAAAGTTGATGACTAAATGCCTCGATGGAGAAGGGTTGAAGGAGGCAGGGACATTCCATCCAGAGTTTCCACGCTACGGTATGAAGACTGCTTAGCAATTAGCTTCCCAGGCCTCGCCCTAAGTGGTCCTCATCCTCTAGGTCAGAATCTACACTTTAAACAGAGATGCTGATGTAGGTGGTCTTAGTACTGCACCTTGAAGCCAGTTTATGCCTTTATCTTCCATATCAACAGCAGTGTTTAATGTATAAAGTAAAGGTATCCAATAAAATCTTACAAAATCCTGTTTAAATTCTTCCTCAAAACTGTATTTTTAGCATAGACTTAGATTTGTAAGCAAAAATCTCCCTATCAGAATATATTTTGTGTTTGACCCAGGTGTATGTATGAGTTAGATCCATGGCTCAGGGAATCACTGTAATTAAGTTTTATTACACAGAAACATCTAATCACCTTCACTAAGGGATACAAAAAGAAAAGGACTATGTACTTTTCAACTTTTTCCCACATGGCCCAGAGATAAACTCAAGATTTTGATGAGAAAATAAAGGTTTGTTGTATCTCTCTGATGTGGAAGAAAACAGTCTTCATGTAATTGTCTTTTTCTGTTTTCCACATGTAGGAACAGCAGTGAAGATAAGACCAGGAAATAAAACCAATATAACTGTCTTTCCACTCCCCATGCCACCCCACTAATACATTTTATTAAGCTGATGGGATAAGGGAGTTAATAATGGAGCCAAGAATCAAAACCTCATCTATAATTGGGAAGAGAAACTTGGGCCTCTATTTTCCAGAACGGGGGTTCTCAAAAAGTGATCCAGATCAGCAACACTGGCATTGCCTGGAATTTTATCAGAATTCTGGGTGGGCCCGGCAATCTGTGTTCAACTCTGCTGAAGTTTGCAATCCAGTAAGTCTGAATGCTCTTAGCACTCATGGAGTATGAATCCTTAGAGGAGGCAGTGGGGGGTGTGAGTGTTTCAAACAAGGAAGCATGAGTGAAAATTAAAGATTTATTTTTGAAGTCACGAAATGGGAAGCACAAATAAATAAATAAGTGAATATAACAGAAAACAAGATCAATAGAAAATTGCTATCTATATATTTTTCTTCAAAGTTTATTTTCAAAGAGCATCTAATCCAGTTTATGTTTATATTATGTTGCCGTTTTAATTAAAATAATGTAATTTTTATTAAAAATTCTAGAAAGTATGTCTTCTATCTCAAATTCATGACAGAAGACTATGGGTATTTTTGTTTTGTTTTGTTTGTAATCTCTCATAGTTCCTTCTCTTTGCTTATTTTCAAAACTGGATTTATACTTATTTACCAAATTAGCATAATCAGAAATGAAATGGTCTCTATGGGTCTTGTTGAGGCAAGATATATGCATTGGCGTCTTTGCCCTTCTTCCTTTCAATCTCTCACTCATTCCCTTATCTCATAATTAGCATGCACTGTGATTTCTGCCACTAACTATTGCATAAAAATTACTGTTTTTCACATATCTTTTCTCCATAGTTATAAAGGTTAAGTTTCACTATAGTTACTGAGATTTAAATCCATGATTACATGGCTTCAATGCTCGCTGCTGGTCTCCTCACATACAACTTCTTCAATAGTTAGTTTTCCATGTTGAGTTACCTCTGGTGAATACAATTTTTTTATTCAGTTTAATTTTGCCCCTGTTGGAGGTCCCCTCTGACAAGTTCCCTCAATTCTCAGTTGTTAAAAAGTGTGCATGTGTAATATGCTTCCAGATACCTTCTATATCTGAGCATATCTGTTACTCTCAAACTAAAACTAAATATTTTATTGAGTTAGATTTCTTCTCTCTTTCTCTCTCTCTCTCTCTCTCTCTCTCTCTGTATGTATCTACTTTTCATCTATCTATAATCTTTCTATCAACATAAATTTTATAATTATATGCTAACCTGTGTCTTTGTTTATTAAATTCTACCTTTCTCTTGCTAAACTGTGAAGGCCATGAAGTCAGGTAATGTGACAGTTTTCACAGAAAGTCTTTCAAAGATTCCATCAATAAAAAAGAACAAAGACATTAATATCAGGAAGGGGACATGTAGCTCAGGAAGATGGCAGATATCACTTATGATTGTTCATCAATGGCAACAACAGAGCAAAAAATGAAAGCTGTACAAAGAAGCAAAGAGAAAGGAGATACAGGGTTAAAGGGATAGTTATAGATGCAAACACCCTGAGTAGTCAAGAGGGTTGGAGAAAAATAATGGAGGGATCTTCTGAGACAAGAGAGCAACCAGATTATCCACTGTCTCAGAAGAGATGGTGGGGCATATTGAGACAGGTGAAGTCAGAGAATGACAAAAACTGTATGATCTATTTTTATGGAGAGTCTAAAAATAAGGTAAGCTCATAGATACAAAGAACAGATTGGTAGTTGTCAGAGGAAGGGTGTGAGATAAGGGAGAAATGGATATCTGGTATCTGGCTTTGGAAGCCAGCCCCGAATACCTCAGAGGCATGACCACTTTGGCCCTTTGTCAGTGATCCTTTCTGGCAAGCATCCCAAATCCTCAGTTAACTCCAGGATCATCCTCCAGGTGCATTCAAGAAGTTCTCAGTTGGGATCTGTCATTGCTCTAATTAATTTTAAATCATCTTTCTCCATAAGCACTAAGCCATACTGAAGTCTCAAGATTGGCTGTGCTCTAGATGACATGTAGAGGAGGCCTGTCTATTCTGGGCATTCTCCTCATTCCAACAGTTTCCCTAGAAGTCTCCAGGACCTGGGACTCTAAGCTTACTTCTTTATATGTTGAAGAAGAAAATGAATTTTGACAATCCTTTGGTTTTGCATAAAGCCTTACTTTCAAGGCTGTCTTCTATAAAAGAAGGTAAAAAAAGTCATCCTTGAAAGAAAGTTGATTATGGGATTTCCTTGTCCTCTGGACAACTCAATGCCCACATTCTCCTACTTCCACTAATTTTTGAAGCTAAGTCTTAGAGGTAAGAGGTAAATAGAAATTAAGGAATAAATTAAACTCATCTAGAGAATATTAGTAAATACCATCTGTGTTTTATTAATATTGAGACATCTTGGCATATTGGAAAGTGAACTCATGTCAAAATACGTGAATGTTAGCAGGACTCAGAAAGTGACTTTCTGTGTGACCTTGAGTAATTCACTTCATTTCTCCCAGGTGCAGGTTCCTCATCTGGAAAATGAGGGTGTTGGCCTAGCTGAACTCTGAGGGACCTTCCAGCTCCAGCAATCTAGACCCTTAAATAAGGCTCAAAGGCAAAGGCAATATCATGATCTATTGATAAGTCAGGTTTTAAAAATGTTTTCACTAATCTTGGCTTTTATGTTATTCAAGGTCATTGGACAAAGAACGCAGTGTGCATAAAGATTGATATTTCAGTTGCCCCATAGAAAAGAGATAGATACATGTGTCTATTGGGTACTACTGATTCTGAAATAATATAGTCAAAAGCATCATAGACCTTCAAAAGAATATAACTAGGATTATTCAGGGAAAGAGTGATAAATTGGCTTTTATTTATGCCTCCTCATTAATGAATAATGATTTATATGAATTGAAGAAATCTGATGGAAAAAGTAAAATGTTTAGAAACATCTTCTTTTAAATATTACTCTTTTTTTTTTATTTTTTTTTCAACGTTTATTTATTTTTGGGACAGAGAGAGAGCATGAACGGGGGAGGGGCAGAGAGAGAGGGAGACACAGAATTGGAAACAGGCTCCAGGCTCTGATCCATCGCCCAGAGCCCGACGCGGGGCTCGAACTCACGGACCGCGAGATCGTGACCTGGCTGAAGTCGGACGCTTAACCGACTGCGCCACCCAGGCGCCCCTAAATATTACTCTTAATCTTTCTCCTTTTATTCCCATATGGTACCAAACGAGAAAATAATGGTTTATTTTTTAGTCTTTGCAAAACACTGAAATGAACTTCCCTCATACATTTGATTGTGTACTGATTCCTTTTATTGCATTAACAGAATTGTCAATTAAGGCACTTATCTGTATATCTGTATACTGTAGCACATGACCTTTCTACTGAGCAAAATGATGTAGAGGAAGAAACCGAGGAATTGAGGTTCTGTATCCAAGCTCCAACTGACCTCTGCCAACAGTAACTGTGTGTACCTAGGCAAGTCACTATTCATTCCAGGCCTTGGCTTCCTCATGTGACAGCAACAAAGATTTGACTGTGGTCCTTTCCTATGGTATTTGTACCAGCCCTAGCAGACTAATACATATACCTAAATCCTATGTGGGTGCAGTTGATATGTCATTTCCAAGTTATCCCTATAGTTCTTTTTCCCCTTATTGTTTACCAGAGTTTGTTCTGCATTTTAACTTCAGGGAATGGGAGATGATAAAGGTAGCTCAGCTAACAGGAGAATACAACCTGGAAGGAAAAAGAGAGAGAGAGAGAGAGAGAGAGAGAGAGAGAGAGAGAGAGTCCAATCCTTTCATGACAAACAATGTCTGAGTTAAGAAAGGAGGGACAGTTGGAGAGAATGTGGTAACTTATGAGCTCAACCTTCCTGTTTAAGGGGCTTTGAAATACAAAATGGGAGGAAATGTGTTACTCAGGTTAGGGGGGAATACTCAGGTTAAAACAGAAGGTTTTAACTAAATGCTTTTGGAACCACCATACAGGGATATCTGGAGCCAACATGGGACATCCCTAATGCAATTAGAATGAGATTTTGTGGCTTAGGGAGAGAGTAGCTAGTTTGTATCCTTGCCCTGATCCAGCCCCTATGTGGCAGGGACAGTAGTTTGCAAGCCAATGGGTAGGTCATGGAGCTTTTTGTAGAGGTGGATGGGGAGGAGGATATTCAAGGAGATAAGATAAGGAGAGGGGTTGAGGTGCCCCTACAGCTTTTGGGTGGTCTAGGCTTGACATGGAAAGATATTACAGAACTTCAGAAGGTCTCAGCACTAGCAAAAGCTAAGGAGAATCTATGTTAGCTGGAAAGAATCACTGGTACCTACCAGAACAAGAAGGACAGAACCAAAGTTTATCATCTTTTAGTATCTGCTAAGTCACAGTCAAGGCCCAGAGAAGTTGGGCTTTTTCCCATTAAGGCCATTTGACTATGTACACTTCTTCCCAGACTCCACCAGGGAAAGGATTGGAGCAGAGCCCCAAAAGATGTATAATCCATCCAGAAGCTGCTTTATCTAAAGAGACTCCTAAAACTATGGAGTGGTGTAAGACACTCAGATTCAAATAAACGTTGTCCCCTACCTTGCCTCACCCATTGACTGGGTTGGCTGAGGAAGAATACCACTGAAATTTTAGAGAAAGTAAGGTGATATATAGTCCTTTGCTCTTCACAGTTGTACTGTGGTTAAGTTTGCAGACTTGTGTCTATGTTAGTGCAGCACATCAAAATCTTCAGGGTGTTTCATGCTTTCCCCATAATAGCGCTTGGTATCTGCTTTGTTTACACCTCTGTTACAAGTTAGGGAAAGACAAAAGAAAAGAGGGAGGCTGGGGTATGATTTCCATTTTTCAGGAAGGGGCCCAGAGACTTGGTGAGTTCTTATAATATGCTCATGGTAACACAGCTAGTAAGCAGTGAACTTGCAATGTGTGCCCATGTGACAGTATCCATGGCAGATTGAACACAGTGCCTGGGCCACAGCAAGCTTAGGGCAGAAGACCTTCATCCAACTTCACCTGTACCATTTTCATAAAGCCACATGAGTGAAAATTTAATACAGTTGCAATAGGTGGAAGGCTTCCTAGGTTCTGACCGTGGACCCAGGTTAAGTTGTTGGCATCTGTGGGGTGCCTAGGTGGCTCAGTCAGTTGAGTGTCTGACTTTGGCTCAAGATATGATCTCATGGCTTATGAGTTCAAGCCCCGCACTGGGCTCTGTACTGACAGCTCAAGGCCTGGAGCCTGCTTCAGATTCTCTGTCTCTGTCTCTCTCTGACCCTCTCCTGCTTGTGCTCTGCCTGTGTCTCTCTCTCAAAAATATTCATTAAACAATATTAAAAAAACATTTTAGCATCTGTAAATGTTATGATCTGTAATAATACTCCACTTTTCATCTTATGAAGATGTTATGGAAACAAAAAAATAACATCCAAAATGTTAAAGTGTTTTAAATATAAAACACTATAGAAATTATTGCTAATTATCAAGCTTTAATCATTTTACTTTTAAACATCAGTTTTATTACATCATACATAAATATACACTTTCATGTATTGTTTTTGCTTATTATAGGGTACATTGGCAGTTTAGATAAGATTTTTCCTTTCATTTTGGTCAAAGTGAGTTATATATGTGCACATATCAAATAGTTGGCTACATGTGTCATGTGATTTTAGCGGCACTTAGAATGCTTTTTGCGCCCCCAAATATTTTTTTTTACATCCACTGATCTACACCCATTGATCCTTGATGTTCCTACAATTTAAAAAACTTCTTTTGAGCGGGGTCAGGGTGGCTCAGTCAATTGAGCATCCAAATTTTGGTTTCAGCTCACGTCATGATCTCATGGTTCTTGAGTGTGAGCCCTGCATCCAACTCTGCAATGACAGAGCAGAGCCTGCTTGGGATTCTCTGTCTCCCACTCTCTCTGACCCCCTCTCTCTCCAAATAAATAAATAAATAAACAAAGAAACAAACATTTAAATCTTATTAAAAATTTTTCCTTTTGAGACATATACTGTATAACCATACTTATGCGAGATACTTAGAGTAGTTCTATTCAGAGAGTAGATGATTTCTAGGGCTAAAGAAAGGGGGATTTAAGGTGTTATAGTTTAATAGGTACCAAAAGCAATCTGCAGATTCAGTGCAATCCATATCAAAATTCCAATGGCATTTTTCAAAGAAATAGGATAGTTCTAAAATTTGTAAGGAACCACCAAAAACCCTGAATAGCCAAAGCAATCTTGAGAAATAAGAACAGAATTAGAGGTATTGTACTCTCTGATTTCAAATTATATTATGAAGCTATAGTAATTAAAGCAGTACCATATTGACTAAAAATAAATTTGCAGATCAATGGAAGAGAATAGAAAGCCCCAAAATAAACCTATGTATATATAGTCAATTAATTTATACCAACAGAGCCCAGTATTCTGTATACAGTGGGGAATGGACAGTCTCTTCAGTAAATGTTGTTAGGAATACACATAAAGTAACTCAAAATGGAAAAATGACTTAAACACAAGACCTGTAACCATAAAACCTCTACAAGAAAACATAGGTGTTAAGCTCTTGTCATAGATCTTGGTGATGATTTTTTTTTAATCTGACACCAAAAGTGAGAGCAAAGAAAGCAAAAATAAACAAATGGGAGACTACAACATGCTAAAAAGCTTCTGCACAGCAAAGGAAACCATCAACAAGATGAAAAGGCAACATACAAACTGGGAGAAAATATTTGCAAATCATGTATCTGAGAAGGGGTTAATCATATATCTGATAAAATATATAAAGAACTCATACAACTGAATAGCAAACAAACAAACAAACAAACAAACAAAAAACCCCCAAACAATCCAATTTAAAAATGAGCAGAAGATCTGAATAGATTTTTCCCAAAGACATATAGATGGTCAACAGGTGTCTGAAAAGATGCTCAAAATCATTAATCATCAGGGAAATGCAAATCAAAACTACGATGAGATATCACCTAATGCCTTTTAGAATAACTATTATCAAAAAGACAAGAAATAACAAGTATTGGTGAGGATGTGGAGAAAAGGGAACCCTTGTGCACTGTTGGTGGGAATATAAATTGGTGCAGTATGGAGTTTCCCCAAAATATTAAAAATAAAACTACCATATGATCCAGAAATTTCAATTTTGGGTAATTATCCAAAGAAAATGAAAATGCTAACTCAAAAAGATGTATATACCCCCATGTTCACTGCAACATTACTAACAATAGCCAATATAAGGAAACAGTCTAAGTGCCTATTAATGGATGAATGGATAAAGAAATTGGGGATACACACACACACACACACACACATTCACACACACACACACAGAGGAATATTATTCAGCCATAAAAAAGAATGAAATCTTGCAATTTGTGACAACATAGATACACTAAAGGACATTATACTAAGTGAAATAAGTCAGAGAAAGACAAATACTGTATTATCTCTCTTTATGGAGAATCTAAAAATAAGGTAAGCTCATAGATACAAAGAACAGATTGGTAGTTGTTAGAGGAAAGGTGTGAGATAAGGGAGAAATGGATAAAGAATATAAATGTATTAAAGATAAGCAGAAATAAAGTCCACAAATACCTGATTTTAGTGTGTTGTATTTTACTGATACACTGATCCATGGGATGTTAACATAGTCCAAAATGTCTTAATTAAAATAAAAGTGCTTTGTTAATATTATGACAGTATTATAAAAGTAATTCTTGATCATTGTAAAAGAGTAGAAAACAAAAAGATGAACAAAAGTAATAAAATCAGTTAGTCAATCCTAAATTCTATATTCTGAGAGGTCCTATACCAATATTTTAAAATAAATGTTATCTATTGAAGCATACTTTCTGTTAAGAAAAGGGAAATATGAATAATTTTATACATTAATATATCCTTAGTCAAGAGATAGAACTTCCTTAATATATCCATGATCAAGAGATAAAAAAGTAGCTGATAGGGCAGGGGCAGGGTGGGGGAAATAAGAAGAGGTTGGTAAAGGGTATAAACTCTCAGCCATAAGATGAATGAGATCTGAAGATCTAATGTAAAACATGGTGTCTATAACTGATAACACTATATTGCATAATTGAAATTTGATAAGAGAGTAGAACGTAAATGTTCTCACATAAAAATAATAAATAAGTAAATAATAAATAAATAAATAAATAAATAAATAAATAAATGACAGGTAGCATTGTGGGATATTTAGAGTGTGTATCCTGGTGACTGGTGCATTGTGAAAGGATCTGTTAATTAACTAGATGGGAGGAATCCTTTCACAGTGTATGTGCATTGGGTCCTTACGATGTACACTTTGAATGTCTTATAGTTTTGTCAATGAAAATATGCTTAAGTCCGTAAATTTTATATTATTTGTATTTTATCACAATTAAATATTAACGAATAGTTTCTTCTTGACTTTTCCCCTTGTTTTCTGGGGTGATATTTAGGTCTTATCAATCACTCACAACCAACATGAGTGAGTCATTATAACCTTACATTAGGACAGAGGAACCCAGAAAGTGTCTATTATATTTTCAGAGTCAGTAGGGGGAAAGGGGGAAAGATAAGAAGAAGGAGAAAGAAAATTGGAGAACGTCACGAAGAAGAGGAGGAAGACACAGGGCTGGAATATTCATGGCTGCTCTGATTTTGTTACATTCACTCAACAAATCATGACTGAATATTTAGCCTGTGTTAGGCATTCTTCTAGGCTCTACAAAAACAAGCATACATTCCTGCTCCTGAGAAGCTTAGGTTCTACTGAGAGGAGACTGACAAGAAGCATATAATGCTAGTTACTATGTTGAGGGTGACAAGAGAAAAAAAAAAAAAGAGAGAGAAAGATAAGGAACATTGGGTAGATGGGTAGGGTGGTCAACGCAATCTGAAACAGAGCAATCAGAGTAAACCTCCCTGAGAAGGCAAAGCTGAGCAAAGAAAGGAGAATTTTTCTTATAGTAGGTAAATTACTAAAATCAGGAGAATTGTCTATGGGCTGAGACTGGCCGTTTTGTGTCAGAAACAATTCTGGTATTCATTTAAAACAACGCCAGTGTTGCCACTAATCACTTGTCATGGGGAAACATGTTGGCTTTTCCACAAAAGGGTGTCAGTGTGTCAGGTGCGTTTCCCCAGAACCCGATGAGCAGGAGTGAGGCCCTGGACTTCCAGGTCTGGCCCTCAGGAGATAAAAAAAAAAGAAATTAGCCAAAAGAAAAAGAATGACCAGCCGCACCACTGCCTGCTTTAGGAGGCATTTTTGTCAGAATTAAAAATAATAAATAAGTAAGTAAATAAATAAATAAATAAATAAACAAACAAACGGAAAAACAAAGACAAATAACTGGGTGTCTGGCTAGCCAGGAGTCTGACACCCTTTTCTTGGGCGGTGCTTTTCCCTGCAGAGAGACACGACGTGCAGTTTCGTCTCAGCAGACACTGCCGCGTGAGCAGAGCTTGCTGTGAGCTGCTGGGCTCCGTGCCTCTCCGAGTCTCAGCAGACAAAGGACAGAATGGGTTTCAAGGGTGGCCGCAGATGTAGGAGAGCTCGGGCTGCAGACACCAGAGCCCAGCACAGTCTGTAATCAGCCCTGAGCCTGGCCTGGCAGTTTGAAGGAAGGGCACAGTATGGAGCAGTGGGGGGGGGGGGGGGGGGGGGCCCAGCTGTGGCAGCCAGCCGACGGTGGCCACCCCCTGCCCAGCAGCTCACAGATGTGAACAGGTGCTCTCTCCACCAGTCTGTGCCCATTCTGGGCTCCACATTACTGGCCACTAACAAACAAGAAATCAATATCCACATCAGCTTCATGCCTTTGGAGTTCTGGAAGGCAATTTAGTTCCAGGAAATCTGAATGGTTTTGTGGCTGTGAATGCCAGTTGCACAGTCACTCTACCTAAAAGACTAAAAGTGTGGGGGGCAGGTCCTGGTAAAGTCAAGTCCAAAGGAACGAGAGTACCCACTGAAGCCAATGTCAGCCTTGTGTCAGAGTGGAAACGTGAGCCCTTTTCCTGCCCAGCGATAATAACTTGAGGGGGTGCACTAAGTCAGTTGGCTACAGTGGAGGTATGCTAGGACTCTGCTCTGGAGTCTGAGCACTAGACAGTGAATGTTCCAGAGGACTGGGGAGGAGGGAGAAGGGGGAGGAGGAGAGGCAAGAAACAGAAGTGGGAGGGAGAGGTGGGAGAGGGATTTTTGTACTTTCAGACTTGGAGGAAAAAATTAGAAATGGCACTCCCAAAATTGTTAATAATGGTTCATTTTCAGGGAGAGATTAGATGGACTGAAGGAAATTTTTTCATTTGTTATTTTGTACAGCTCAAAAAGTAGTAGGAATGTGGGTCATTTTTTTTGGCATTTTTCAAAGAAAGCAATACATACATATATACACACACACGTATACAAACATACATATACACACACATTCCTATATCTTTCTAATCATTAAGTGGTGTGTTAGTTACATTCCTAAATTTTAGGCCTATGCTTGTAGCTCAAAGTTTTGTTTCTATTTTTAAATCAAGCTTATCCCTCTCTCCAAATAAACACTAACAGAGGCATTTAACTGGAATACTTATATTGGAATAGTAACAGTGTCAGAGGAGGCAACTGGGAACTCCTGCAAGAAAGGAAACAAGAGAAGCCATCCAGGAGGAGACACAGGGGGAGAGAGAGAAGGAGGGGGAAGGTTAGGAGAACCTCATACCAACACTCTTATTATCTCTTCCACTCTTTTGAAGTCTAGGCATCCCTGCAAAACAATAGTAACCAAACCTGAAGATAGAAGGTGATGGTTCCTACAGACCTGTGTTCATCACTGAAAATCACTTCATGTGAGGGACAGAAGCAGCTGCCCAGTGGACATATTTCCTCCATCAATACGTCTTTATTGAGCATCTAGTGTGTGCTGTGCAAGGCATTGCATGGAAGTAAAGGTAATAAACAAGGAAATTCTTGTTCTTGTTGCTTATTTATAAAAAAAGTATCCTTGTAATATTACTGATACCATATTAGTAACTTGAAATCGGCTGCAGTGGAAATGTTTACAACCATAGAAATTGGCAAATGCTACAAGTCAGAGCTCGAACTATTTTGTTGATTGTTGAGACATTAGAAAGTTATGGAGGTGTTAATAATACAGCTAAACTGACAAGTATGGCCTGTATGTAGCCATCACATTAGGAACAGCACAAAAGAATTATGGAAACCTTCATCCAGTATTTGAAAATAATTATACAACTGAGCAAAAAAGCCACCCATCTTACTGACAAACAAATAAAGTTCTCACATGCATCTTAGTTGTTTCTCTATTGTCTAACGTAATTGTTACTATACAACGGGAGTGGCAAACAAAGGTCTCTAGGCCAAATCTAGACTGCTGCCATTTTTTTTTTAATACAGCCTGAGAGCTAAGAATGGTTGGGGAGACTTTTTGTTTTTGTTTTTGTTTTGTTTTGTTTTGAAAATTAAGTTAAAAAAAAAAAAAGAATATTTCTGGACACAAGAAAATTACAAGGAATTTGAATTTCAGTATCCATACATAGAGTTTTCTTGGAACACCACCATGTTCATTCACTGATGTATTGTCTATGGCTCCTTTCGTGTTCCAATGGCAAAGTTGAATAGCTGTGACAGAGACTCTGTGCCTGACAAAGCCTAAGAGATTTACTGTCTGGCCCTTCACGGCAAACGTTTGCCAACCACCGCTATAAAATGAAAATATCAATAAATATTCATGTCAGAACCACATTGAGAGAGCCAGTTGTTAAAACAGTTACCAGGACACCACTGGGCCAAATGGTCAATAATGTAAAGAGGGTAAGACAAGTCTTCAGGGGAGCAGGGAGGAGAGAAGCATGCATGTGGATTGCAGGAATATGGGCCTCTGCTTCCATCTGGACCCAGATGATGGCTCCATCCAGTCTCACTACCCTGTACAGCCCCATTTGCCTTGTTCCCCCAGCAGTATGGAAATCTGCAAGGCTTGGAACCTGGGGTGTTCACTCATTTGCTGAGCGTCAGGGACAAAGAGGACCCAATCACAGACCCTAAGCTCTTCTGCCATAATGGGTAACATGTTTGGATGGAAAGATTTTCTCCCATTTTAGTTCCATCTTCCAAACAAAGGTGCTTTTTAGCTTGCAGAGGGCTTAACATCCTGTTTCCCAATGTAACAATTTTCATAACGTATGCTTCTATTGTTCTTGGATTAATACTGACCACATTTGAACAGGCAAATGGGTAACCAATTAGCTTGAATTCTTTACAGTCAGGATTTGCTGTGTGTCTTGATACGCCTTTCTTAATCTTCCCTTTGAAACATGTTTTCTCATTTAGGCCAGAAGTAAATAGCACAAGTAACAGGGTGGTTTTCTCCCCCTTCCTCTTTTCTCTCTCCTTGAAAAATAATGCTGAAGGAATTGTTTTGCAGTTGAAAATTAATGTAACCTATTATGTCCAGGAAATTTCTTCAATATATTACTTGCCAAGCCCCTCGGCCGTTGTGAAGAAAATAATTTTAATTTATCTCATTTTTCACCGCTGAGTCAATGATTGTTTAACCTAAAATGCCATTGTGACTAAGTGCTCAAACCCCATGGTCCTTGGCTATTTCGCGGGGACTCGGCTATTACATCCACGAGCCTGGGCCTTAGAAGCACCAAAATTGTCATATTAAAAGGGTCGCTGTCAACTTGCTTTTGTTTTTATTGTTTTTAATTTCTGCTTTTCCATTTTCTCGGCTATTTATAATGTTCTCTTTAAAAGTTCAAAAATAACATCTCTCTCCTTAGCCTCTTGGTTATTTTCCATTTAGTGAACGTTTCTGTTCCAGCTTCCAGTGCCTTTCCTAGGGCACAGAGCAATGTCATCAGCTTGGGTTAATTTGGCTGTTGTGACTATGATCCCCCTTGCGATCCCCGTGCAGTTTTACTGACTAAAATCAGACTAGCATCCCAAGGGAATACAGAACCATGGTGATCACAAAGTCCTTTGATTCATCGTTAAGTTTTACCAGAAGCTTCCACATCAAATAAAGTCCAATGAAGTTTTCAAATTCTCTTTAAGGTGATACTACCACACTCTTACCTTTTCCATATTTACCTTTCTAGGGAAAAACAAATTTGCAATCACTTTACTTTTTCTTTGTGCTTGCCTGCCCGTGTTGTAGCAACAGGGTTATATCTCAATCTAGATTCCCCAGAGATCAGAGCCTGAGGTGAAGGCTTGTGTGTAATTATGTTATTTGGGGTATATAGCCTCAGGAAAAAATAAGTAATGGATAAGGACTAATATAAGTAAGACATGAAACTAAAAAGCCAAATACAAGGATGCATTACCAGTTGGTCACTGATACAGACAACCACACGCTCAGTTCTACGAAGGTGTATTTCAGGACCACCTCTCTGGGGTCAGAGAGGAAAAGAAATTTTCTAATAGTGGACCTACATAGGTCATAGTTTACCCTGTGGGTTACCCTAGCTGCTATATTAACTTCTGGCATATGCATGCCTAGACTGCAAGCTGAATGGGCTTCTGTGGCTTCCCACATCTTGCCAACAGAGACACTCTGGCACCTGAGGCACAGGCCTGAAATCAGGTGGTCAGATTGTACCAGTAGGAAGCTTCTTAGAGCCAGAAGAACGGGTCACCTGAGCAGTGGCCAGAAGAAAAGACAGGTGAGGCTGAGAGATTCTGAAGTGGTGGATAAGAGGCATCTGATATAAGTACTTAAGATTAGGGAAGGTATTTTTATCCGTAATTTACAGAAAAAAACCCAGAGTTTAGAGGATTGATGCTGTTTGTCCAGGGACAATTATTGAGAGCTTCCTGGCTCCAACCAGCTCACATTCCATTAGGCCACGCTGCAGCATCTGTGCTTGGTGGTGTCAGGTCCCAAGCTTTTCCTTCCAGCTTACATCTCATTCCAGAACCTGGAGGAAGATCTCTCTGTATCATTCTGAAAACCAGAGGAAGACTGACTCTAAGTCACGCAAAGACTACATGAACTGGCCACAGCCTATACGGAAAAACATTTATGTCTTTATTACTCAAGATTCTTCCTAAACAGTAGGAAGTGAAGAAGTTTCTGTGTTTTGGAAAAGGTCATTTACTTATTCAAGCCACTGGGGGGACTATTGATAAATTGATACTTTATTTCTCTACAATGTTTCTATGTGGCTCAAGACTGCTTCTAAGGCTTAAAAAGTCCTTTTATTGGAAGTGGATATTCAATCAGCCAATATTTAGTTAAGTGCACACTGTATTCAAGGTATTAAGACAGGTGCTCTGGAAAATAACATGGTACTAAAACCACAATCTTTCCCTCGGAGGGTTTTTAATCTAATGAGAAAACAAGGAACATAAAACGGGACTGCTGTTGACTGTAGAAAGCATTCCAAATAGAAGTAGTAAGTGCTATGAGGACTTGAATAGAGTAATTGGCTCTAACAAAGAATAAAAGAAAGTTTAAGAAGAATGTGGCATTTACATTTGACCTTGAAGGATGAGCAGGTTTTCAATGGTAAGAGGGCACTGAGGGGTTAATACCATGCCCTGCAAGCAGCTCTATAATTGCATAAATATAACTAGACAAATTAGAGTATGGGTGGCTGCAGGGGTAAAGATAAGACTGATACAGGGGTGGACAAAGGAGCAAAAAATGAGCACGTTGGAAATGTTTTTTCTGGGCTCAGCTCAAGAAAAGCTTGAAGGCCTGTTTTAAAAAAAAATAGGGGGAGGTTGATTGTTCTTTATTTTATTTTTCTTAAAAAATTTTTTAATGTTTTTATTTATTTTTGAGACAGAGACAGAGCATGAGCAGGGGAGGGGCAGAGAGAGAGGGAGACACAGAATCTGAAGCAGGCTCCAGGCTCCAAGCTGTAAGCACAGAGCCCGACGCGGGACTGAAACTCACAGAGTGTGAGATCATGACCTGAGCTGAAGTCTGACGTTTAACCGACTGAGCCACCCAGGCGCCCTTTGGTTGATTGTTTTTTAAAGCAAATCTTGGATTTTATTACAATGAAAATGGGCAGGAAATTTATTTATGGCATTTTAGAGCTAAAGGGAGGGAAATCAAAGATATTACCTAGATTCTTTTTGTCTGATGCCTTCTGATCAACACAGGTGGCTGGAGGCAAAACACCTGGGAATGTTCCTAACTACCTCCCAACTACCTGGGACCATCATACTCAGGGCTCACTGTCCCTAAGCCAGTTCAGGAGCTTCAGTTTCTGTCCGTAAAACTTGAGACTTCCTTCAGGGATGGCTGCACAAGTATCTTCTAGGTAGTAAGAATCCAAGCACCGGCCCTTCTTCTTAGCAATTTATGGAAAGAACCCAATTCAAATGAGGATTTCCAAGGCTACTGCAGGTCTTTCTGGTCCGCTGTAAGAACTTTTGACTTTCTTCACCTTTGCCAGCTGCTGAAATTCCATTCCAAGTTTGAGCAGCTGGGAAGCAAGTTGACCTTTCCTTGTTTGGAGAGCTCGCCTTGCAGGCATCAGAAGAAAAAAAAAAAAATCGCAAAATTGTATCCAATTACTGAGCAAATACTTCAATCTTTTAACCTCATGACAACTCTTACATCTCAGGAACTTCAGCCAATACCAGTGTGCTATCCAGAGAAAAGTCAATCCAATTCTTTTGCATGTCACTAAGCTAGAGTTCAACACCCTGCACATTATTGCCACTGCCATACTTCTTTGGGTGTCTTTCAACCATTTCTTCCTTTCCATTTTCTCCACCCCTCCTCTTGAAATCTCCTTGCTCTGTAAGCAAGCATTCTTCCATGCTCAGCCTCATCACATACCATGCTTCGTCTTAGACTCTCCTTAACTGCAATGGGATTGTCACAATAGTAGTATTTCCTAGATGTTTCTGGGTGTTCTGATTCATTGGTCTAGGGTTTGGAAAATGGTGCTCTGGATTGGTCAAATCCCAAGCACAGACTCTTCATTTTCTCTTGCATCATAAGCTCATTCTTATGAAAACAAAAATTCCTCTTTTGAGACTCTAGCCATGTGACTATACTAATCTTTTCAATGTTCTCCATAGAATGCTCAAATATTTATTCACATTTAGTGAAGATTTTGGAATCCAACTCCAGTCTTCCTCCAAACCCTATCTTCTGTTATAGTAAATGACCAAAACACCCAGGTAGTAGATCCAATGGAGGACTGTGCCTTCATAGGTCTTTTTCTGCCATAAACTCCAGGGACTACCACCTCAGACACATGTCTGCCTAATGTCACCAAGATAAGCAAGTGTGGGCCATGGACTTTGAGTAGTAGTGAGATATTAGTGAGAATCAGAGACTCGGGAAGAGGTTGATCAAAAAGATTGATGATACATGTGGTTTTGAAGACCACAAATAATAGGATAAAGTAACAGAGAATCTCCTTACCCTGAAAGTGACTATTAGACAAAAAAAGAAAAACTGCTAGGTGAGAGAAGAGCAGGAAAGCAAAACCTAGAAGAATCACTGGAGCTAATTAGTGCAAGGACCTTGTTCCTATAGCCTTGGGCTGGACGTGCCCTGAAAGTGTTAGGAGTGAAGACTGGCAGGGCGCTTCAGAAATGTACTCCCACAGCTACACCTGGAACTTTTGCACTGGCTTGCATGGCACTGCCCCTGTGGTCTTACAGCTCCATACCTCGGGTCCTGGTCACAACCCCCCAACTTTCCCTTTCATCATTTACTCTCACTTTAATAGTGCTTCACCTGAGTGAACCCAACAGTCTCTTACTCCTCCTATTTCCCCCCTTTACGTCATGGCTTCATTTTTCATTTCACTGCCTGCTGAGCCCAGAACAAATGAGGAGTAGCTTTAACCAATTTATTGCCAGCCTTTCAATTCCTTTTCCTTCTGCAAAAACCAAACCTTGGGTCAATTCAACCATCTGTCTACACAGGGACTATTGAGAGCTGCTGCAGGAAATTCTATTATTGTACAAAAATTCTAGCACTATAACAGTGGTCATTCGGGAGGTTGGGAGAGGACTATAAGCAAGTTAACTATAGGTTACTTAAAGCATTTTCTACCTCAAGAATCCAAGTTAGTCTCTCTGGGAATAAATATAGTGAAATCTAGAAGGCAGGAGGCAGGACCTGGAGAGTGGGAGGGAAGAGTTAAGAGTCAACAATCAACTACTCTGAGTCATAAAATCAGAAAGGCATTGAACATTTAGAAGTAGAACTGGCCCCATAAAGAAAACAATGCCTCTTAGTAAGCATATTATCTGCAACAAAGCAAAACAAATTTTCAAGCGTCTTATTGAAACTGCTGGGGAGGGAAATCATGAAAAGTTTCTATTAAGCAAGGGATAGAGAATGGAAATTAATAACACAGGGCCAGTTATTACTAATTTAGGATGTATAGAATGCCACTGATATGACCTTTATTTATGGCAATGTTATTTTTACTTTGTTTGGAGCAGCATGGCACAGTTGGGAAGCAGACAAGCATGGTGGCTGAAAGCCTGGGCTTTGCAGACAGCCAGCCTGGGTTTAACTCTCAGCTCTGCAGCTCATTAACTGTATAAGCCCTGGGAAGTTCCTTAATTCCCCTAGACTTCAGTTTTCTCATTTAAGGCTAAGAACTCCTATTATGATTTCTCAGCATTTGTACCGAGTTTCCTATGAGTTTTCTATGTTCCAAGGACTTTAAACATTTTAAAATCTTTAATTTTCATAGCAGCCCTATTAGTTCTATTAATAGAACAGTCCTACTATTTCACAGATGAAGAAACTGAGGAAAAGAGATAAAATAACTCACACGAGGTCACACAGCTGGAGAATGTCAGTGTCATATTTACGTTTCAAATCCAGATAGTGAGACTCCACTGCTCTTACCCACTCTGCCCCCTTCAGAGCCCACCTTCCTGTTCAAAGGGCTATTGGAGAGGAGGGTGTTAAATGAGTACACTACTCACCCCTGCCATCAGGCCATCACTGCACCCCTCCCTTGTCCTCTTTACATCTTCAGGCTGGCAGGCAGTGATACTGAGGAACTATAATACTCATCTGAAAAGTTTTTTGGAAAATGACTGGGCAAGAGGAGGCAGGGGTGGTGGAAGGTGTGGTATTATTTCATTTGTGATAAATCATGAATATAGTTTTATTGAGAGTACAGAGCAAGTGGAGACAAGAAGGACTTAACAACCAAGAGGCTCAGGGAATAATTAATGGAGAAAGGTCCCAGAGGAAGCCGAAAATGTTGATTTAAGAATATACAAAAAGTAGGTAAGGCTCATCCTGTGGAGGTCTGAGAGCATCAAGGATGTGAAAAAAATGTAGATAAGTTTGGAGAAGAATGGAAGGTAAATTGAATTATTTCACTTCTATTGACCTTTCATTACTCAGTAAATATTTGTTGAGCCAATGAATAGCTTGTATGCTCCTGAAAGGAAAGACTATGCCTTTTAACTTCTCAAGTATCCCGAACATAGATTTGACACTTAATTAGTACTTTTGGATAAAGCTGCTGCTGCTGCTTCTATAAATGGTCTCAGACTAAACAATTGAATTCGGTTGATTCCTTTAAAAACCATACTGACCCACAATCTTTAAACACAAAATGATAGAGCCAGAAGGATCCTTGGAGGCCCTCTAATAAGGTAGGCACAAATAAGCGATTGTGTCTGCAGACTGCTTTTTTTGTTCTGTAGCCTCTTGTGTTACAAGGTTTTGAAATAGTTTCTACATTTAGAAAATGAGAGCTTTCCTATGAAAATCTCTACTTCCAGCCTCTGTTGAGAAATTAGATTTTTTTTTTCCTGGCAAGATTGACCTGCATTCTTGCACGGCAGCAAGGACCTGAAGCTGAGGGACAACTACTCTTTTAGACGGAATGATTTGCCGGTTTTCTGAGTCCCTTCTAAATCCTACCCTATTACTTGATCATTTTCATTTTTTCGTCCAAACCTTATAGGCACCTGAGTTTGTGCACCCACAAGGAAACTGAGGCACAGACAAGTGATATAATACAGCTGAAACTTGGGTTTTCCTGTTCATTATTGTCACTCTCCCGTATTTGATCCATTCTCTGACTTCTTCTGGAATTAATATTGTAGTGTGGTGATTCCATTGGGCCTGACTGTGACATGAGCAAGCTAACGAATGTAAAAGAATCATAATCTAAAAGGAAATCTTTGATTATACAATGCATTAGTCAGATCCACACTTAGATTACCATGATCAGTTCTGGTCAGCACATTATAAAATAAAATATTGAAACACTTGACAATGCAAAGAGAAAGAGATGAGCTTGATCTTCTGCTGTGATTATATTGTATTAATGACTTCCTATCATATTACTGGTTTTTGTACCCTATTAGAGAAAGTAAAATGTACTAATAGAATGGGAAAGGAGCTAAGAGAGGAGCCATGTTACTTTTCAAAATATTTTGAAAGCCAATAAAATGCTCTATTTTCCCCTTTAAAAGTAGGTACTGCTTTCCTAATCAGGGTGAAATGATTTATTAATCAATAAGATTGTAAATTAGGGAATTATTTATTCAATAGACCAGACAAAATTATATCATTCAAAAATTAATCTGAAGGCAAAAGAGAAAAAAAAAGTAATAAAGGAGCTAGTATACTCTTCCAGTTGGACATTATGCCCATGATAACTTCACATGATAACAGTGTAGGGAGTAGCATAGTTACCAAAGACACTAATTCTCTTCAGAAGGAAGGAAATTATTGAAATATGACAAGGGTTCTTGGCATCACTCAAAATTTGCTGCTTTTACCAGCTCACTGACTGATGATTGGGATGGGGATGGTGAATTTAAAGTGAGATTCAGACTTTTAAATCTTAGGTCTTTTGGCACAAAATAACAAAAATGAAGAGGTTTAAGCCCTGGCCATTGGGCAACTCTAATATGATTATACCCAATTTATATTCTTTTCCAAATAACATTTTTAAGTTCAGGCCTTTGCAGATGCCAATTATATATACTATTAACCCCTCTTAAAGACAGATGGACATTATTTCACCTGCTTTTGTGTTTCACTCCTGTGCCATTCCCTCCCTAGATGTGAGAATATTGATAATTTCTAGTCCTTAGATTTGGTGGTGGCTTCATAAGTGTTTCTATTTTATATTTAAAAATTTACAAAATAAATAACTAAAACATACAAAAGTTGCATATATACTTTTTGTATATAAATTTTATTTAATAAAACTTGGCTACTTCCAATTTTATCGCAGAGATACAGATAAAGACCATCACTCACAAAGAGAAAGAAAGACCATTGCTCACAAAGAGAAAGAAAAGAGCAGGATGAACCACAAATTAATGACTTTTCCTAAACGTACCAGAGAACTGAGTTCAGAGGTCAAACAATTAACCAAAATTATGAAGAGTGACAGAACTTGTAAGAAGAGACAGGGCCATCCTCAATGGGAAAAACCGAGAGCTTTTCCACTAAGGTCAGGAACAAGAAAGGGACGTCCCTTCTCACCACTATTATTTAACATACTACTGGAAGTTCTAGCCTCAGCAGTTAGACAACAAAAAGAAATAAAAGGCATCCAAAATGGTAAGGAAGAAATCCTTTCCCTATTTGCAGATGACATGATACATTATTTAGAAAACCTGAAAGACTCCACCCCAAAATTGCTAGAACTGACACATGAATTCAGTAAGGTCGCAGGATACAAAAATCAATGTACAGAAATATGCTGCAATTCTATACACAGATAATGAAGCAGCAGAAAGGAAATCAAGAAATCAATCCCATTTACAATTGCGCAAAACCCATAAGATACCTAGGAATAAACCTAACCAAAGAGGTAAAAAGATCTGTACTCTGAAAACTATAGAACACTTATGAAAGAAATTGAAGATGACACAAAGAAATGGAAAAACATTCCATGCTCATGGATTAGAAGAACAAACATTGTTAATATGTCTATACTTACCCAAACAACCTACAAATTTAATGCAATCCCTATCGAAATACCACCACCATTTTTCACAGAGCTAGAACAAACAATCCTAAAATTTGTAAGGAACCACAAAAGACCCTGAATAGTCACAGAAATATTAAAAAAGAAAAGCGGGGCGCCTGGGTGGCGCAGTTGGTTAAGCGTCCGACTTCAGCCAGGTCACGATCTCGCGGTCTGTGAGTTCGAGCCCCGCGTCGGGCTCTGGGCTGATGGCTCAGAGCCTGGAGCCTGTTTCCGATTCTGTGTCTCCCTCTCTCTCTGCCCCTCCCCCGTTCATGCTCTGTCTCTCTCTGTCCCAAAAATAAATAAACGTTGAAAAAAAAAATTAAAAAAAAAAAAATAAAAAAAAATAAAAAAAATAAAAAAGAAAAGCAAAGCTGGAGGCATCACAAGTCTGGACTTCAAGGTATATTACAAAACTGTAGTTATCAAGACAGGAGGATGCTGGCAAAAAAAAAAAAAAAAAAAAAAAAAACCAGACACATAGATCATGGAACACAATACAAAACTCAGAAATGGACCCACAACTATATGGTCAACTAAATTCTTCAACAAAGCAGCAAAGAATATCCAATGAAGAAAAAGACAGTCTCTTCAACAAATGGCGTTGGGAAAAATGGATAGCATCATGCATAAGAATGAAACTGGACTACTTTTGAACACCTTATACAAAAATAAATTCGAAATTGATGAAACACCTAAATGTGAGTTAGGAAACTATCAAAATCCTAGAGAAGATAGGCAGTAGCCTCTTTTATAGTAGCCTCTTTTATCAGTCATAGAAACTTCTTACTAGACATGTCTTTGGAGACAAGGGAAACAAAAGCAAAAATGAAATATTGGAACTTTCATCAAGATAAAAAGCTTCCGCAAAGCAACAAAACTAAATAAAATTAATAAAACTAAAACACAACCTTCAGAATGGAAGAAGATATTTGCAAATGACCTATCTGATAATGGGTTAGTGTCCAAAGTCTATAAAGAAGTTATCAAACTCAATGCTCAAGAAACAATAGTCCAGTTAAGAAATGGGCAGAAGGCATGAATAGACATTTTTCCAAAGAAGATATACTGATGGCTAACAAACACATGAAAAGATGCTCAATATAATTCATCATCACAGAAATAAAAATAAAAACTACAATGAGATACCATCTCGCACCCGTCATAATGGCTAAAAATAACAACATGAGAAACAATAGGTGTTGGTGGGGATGTGGAGAGAAGGGAAAACTCTTTCACTGTTGGTGGGAATACAAACTGGTGCAGCCACTCTGGAAAATAGTATGGAGTTTTCTCAAAAAGTTAAAAATATAATTCCTCTATGACCTAGCAATTGCACTACTAGGTATTTACCCAAAGGATACAAAAATACTTATTTGAGGGGGCACATGCACCCAGATATTTATAGCAGCATTATCAACAATAGGCAAATTATGGGAAAAGCCCAAATGTCCATCCATTGATGAATGGATAAAGAGAGTGTGGCATATAAACAATGGAATATTACTCAGCCATAAAAAAGAATGAAATCTTGCCATCTGCAGTGATGTGGGTAGAGATAGAGTGTATTATGCTAAGGAAAATAAGTCAGTCAGAGAAAGACACATACTATGTGATTTAACTCATGTGTGGAATTTAAGAAACAAAACAGATGAACATAGGGGACAGAAAAAAGAGAGGGAGGCAAACCAAAAGAGAAACTCTTAACTATAGAGAACAAACTGAAGGTTGCTGGAGGGGAGATGGGCAGGGAGATGGGTTAAATGGGTGATGGGTATTAAGGAGGGCACTTGTAATGATGAGCATTGGGTGTTTAATGTAAGTGATGAATCACTAAATTCTACTCCTGAAACTAATATTACAATATATGTTAACTAACTAGAATTTAAATAAAAACTTGAAATAAAACAAACAAACAAACAAACAAAAGAAACAGGACCCAAAAATTTGCTTGCTACAGTGGAAATCACCAAATGCCATATAAAGTGTTAAAAAGATTCAACTAGAAAATTTTAATAACTTGCTAAAGCCTGAGTGTGGGTTAGCTGAGAGTGTAAAGTTCCTGATGGATGAACACATAGGAAGGTTATCCCTCTCTTCCATGCTTTTCTTCCAGGAATCCCACCTGCGATTTACAGGTAGGATGTGAAGAATCCAGAGAAAGCCTCCCTTACAGTGTTAGACAGTAGAATGTAACAGCAATTACTCAGAAACACCACTGAGACCCAACTGCTTTCCTTCCTCAAATGTCTCAGTCTGCATAAGAAGGATCATAAAACATGTATCCTAAGTTGGCATTGGTAGGAACACAGCCTATAGAGATAGGAAAGACAACTACCACTGAATTATGGGGGGGAAAAGCTTCAATCTGAAAGTAAGTGGTGGGCAAAAAAACCAGAGCCTTAGAAAAATCTACAGGAGCAGGAAAAGCAGAATAGGGAGAAAAAAAAAGTACTCTGGGTAGAGGCAGAAATACATGTTAGGCATAGCATTAGGATGGATGTATAAGGGAAAAAAAATACACATAAAAACTATTAAATCACAGTTCTCTACCCAGTGCGACAATACTTCAAAAGAAAAGGAAAAATGAAGATTTCTCAGACAAAAATATAGGGAATTGTGAGCAGAATTATTCTATAAGAAATGTTAAAGAAATTCTAGAGGCAGGTCAGAAACTGTTTCTATGTGGAGAGATGAAAAGCATCAGATATGGAATAAACAAAGATAAATCAGTTTTATTCTTATTTTAACTACTCTAAAAGGTAAAAGACATTGTAAAGCCAAAAGGAAGCGGCACTCTATTGTATATTTATAGCACATATAAAAGTAAAATCCAAGATAATAATAATGAGGATGAAAGAAGAATTAGAAATACTGTATACAGTTTTAAAGTCCTAATACTATGAGTGAAGGTATATTATATGACTTGAATAAGATTCAGATTATTTTAGAGTCTATTTTGTAAACCCATGTGCAACCACTGAAATTTTTTAAAAATAAAATTTAAATAATAAGTCAATAGAGATAAGCTATGATCAAAAAAATAGCTCAGTTAATTCTAGAAAAAAAGAAAACAAAAAAAGGATAAAAACACGTAGAAAGATGGTATCCTTTAATCTAACAATATTGACAATCATTTGAAATGTAATTGGTCTCAATACCTGTTGAAAGGCAGATATTATCAGATTAGGTCTTTTAAAAAAGCAATATCTAACTCTATGCTTTCTATAAGAAACCCACTTAAAGACATATATAGAATAAAAGATAAAAGATGGAAAAATATATACAATGCAAAGCACAAATAAAACAAGAAGCATCATATATTGATAAAAGGTCAGTTTTCCAGAGCACTCGGGTGGCTCAGTCAGTTAAGCATCTGACTTCAGCTCAGGTCATGATCTCACAGTAAAGTTCAAGTCCCACATTGGGCTCTGTGCTGACAGATTAGAACCTGGAGACTGCTTCAGATTCTGTCTCTGTCTATCTCTCTCTCTGACCCTCCCCTACTTGTGCACTGTTTCTCTCTGAAATATAAGTAAAAATTAAATATTTTTTTAAAAAGTCAGTTTTCCAAGAAGAAAAAAATCTTAAATATATATGCACATTTAGCTTCAAAATGCAAGAAGAAATACTGATGGATCTGGAAAGAAAAATTCCAGTTAGAATTGGAGACTTCAGCACTCATCTCTCAGTAATTGAAAGAAAAAGTGGGCAGAAAATCAGTGAAGATAAATATGACATAAACAGCATTATTGGAGCACTGGGGTGGCTCAGTTGGTTTAGTGCCATACTTTGATTTCATTTTGGCTGAGGTCATGATCTCAAAGTTTGTGAGTTCAAGCCCTGTGCACATGTACTCTCCCTCTCTCTCAAAATAAATAAATACACTTAAACAAAAAAACCACTATCAAACATTTTGAGTAATTATAGAATATCCCACCCAACACTAGCAGAATACACTCTTTTCAAGTACACCTGAACATTCACCAAGATAAACCATACTGTGGACCATAAAAGACACCTTAAGATATTTAAAAGAGCAGAAATGATACAATGCATGTTCTTATACCACAATAAAATTAATCTAGAAATCAATACCAGAAGAAAATCAGGAAGATTCCCAAATATTTGGAAACCAAACAATATACATTTAACTGACTGGTAGATGAAGATAATGTCTCAAGAGAAATTTAAAACTGAAAATACTTTGAACTAAATGAAAATTTAAATGCATATGAAAATGTGTCAGTTTCACCTAAAACAGTTCTTGGGGAAATACATAGCATGCAATGCTTATATTAGAAAAGAAGATAGGCGCCTGGGTGGCTCAGTCAGTTAAGCGTCTGACTTTGGCTCAGGTCATGATCTTATGGTCCATGACTTGAAGCCTCGTGTCAGGCTCTGTGCTGAGAGCTTAGAGCCTGGAGCCTGCTTTGAATTCTGTGTCTCCCTCTCGCTTCCCTTCCCCTGTTCACACTCTGTCTCTCTCTCTCAAAAATAAGTAAACATTTTTAAAAAATTAAAAAAAGAAAAGAAGAAAGAAAGGTCAAGAGATTCTACTTAAAGATATTAGTGAAAGTAGAGCAAATTAAACACAATACAATCGGAAGGAAGGAAATTATAAAATTGAAGTAGAAGCCCATGACATTTTACAGAAAAACAATAGAGAAAATCAATGAAACCAAAAGGAGTTTCTTTGAAAACATCACAAAAGTGATAAACTGGTTAGGTTGACAAAAAAAAAAAAAAAAAAGAGAGAGAGAGAAATTACCAACATGAACTCATGGTTGTCCAAAAACATTAATACAATAACAAAGTGATATTATGAAAAAGTATAGGCCCATAAATCTGACAACTTAGATCAAATGGACTAATTTCTTGAAAAACAGAAACTACTAAAACTCATTCATGAGGAAATAGATAACTGGAATAGTCCTAAAATTCTATTTTAGAAACTGAGCTTTTATTAAAAACTTACAAAAAATAAAACTCCAGGGTCAGATGGCTATACGGGTGAGTTCTACCAAACATTTAAGGGAACAATAAGAGTTCTACATAATCTTTTCCTGAAAATGGAAGAGAAGTGCTCACTGTCTCATTTATGAAGCCAGCATCACCCTAATGCTACCACAAAATAAATGCATTACCAGAAAATTAAATTACAGACCAATAATATCCATGTACATATGGAAATCCTCAAAAATATTAACAGACCAAATCCAAGAATATATGAAAAGGACAATATATCACGACCAAGTACAGCTCATCTTAGTCACGCAAGGTTGCTTTAACATCTGAAAATCAATCAATGTGATTCACCATATTAACATACATAACATAACTAACATAAACTGAATGTTTTTCTCCTAAGATCAGGAAAAAATAAAGTATGCTTACCTTTTATTTGTCTTTGTATTGGAGTTTCTACCAATTGGTATATGACAAAACAAAGAAATAAAACACATTTAGATAGGAAAATAGGAAGTAAATTTATATTTAAGAAAGACATGATTATCTATGTTGAAAGTCCCCTTGACTTTCAATAAAAAGCTACTATACCTAATTTGTGAGTTTAGCAAAGTAGCAAATAGAAAGATGATATTCAAAGATGAATTATAATTCTATATAGTAGCAATGAACAGTCAGAAATGAAATAAAATATAATACCATAGAATTAAAACATACACAATGCTTAGGAATAAATCTTATTAAAATGTATGAGTTCTACGCATTTTATTTTTTAAATATGGCTGAAATTAAATATTAAATGGAGTTATATATCATATTTATGGTTCAGAAAACTCAACAATATTAAGATATCAATTCTTCCCAAATTGATCTTCTGATTCAATGCAATCCCAATAAAATTTTCAGTAGGAATTTTTTAGAAATTGGCAAACTTATTCTTTTTTTTAAGTTTATTTATTTATTTTGAGAGAGAGAGAGAGTAAATGTGTGAGCGGGGGAGGGGCAGAGAGAGAACAGGCTCTGTCCTGTTAACACAGAACTAAAAGTGGGACTTGATCTCGGGAACCATGAGATCATGACCTGAGCGGAGATTGAGAGTCTGAAGCTTAACCCACTGAGCCATTCAGGTGCCCCAGCAAGCTGATTCTTAAATTCATATAGAAATACAAAGTACCTAGACCAGCTAAAAATATCTTTGAAAAGGAAAAATACTTGAAGATGAACTCTGTTTCACAACTTATCCAAAGCTCTAAAAATCAAGGGAGTGTGGTATTCTGTCAAAGGGACAGAATAGAGAATCCGTCAAGAAACCAAAACACACACACACACACACACACACACACACACACACACACCCTTATTTTCAATAAGGGCACAAAAGAATTCATAAGAAGGAATAGCTTTTTTTTTTTTTTAACAAATCAGTCTAGGACAGTTGAATATCCATATGCAAAGAAAAATGAATTTTGATTCATACCTCCAACCAGATATAAAACTTCTATACCTCCAACTGGATATAAGACTTCTAAAAAAGATAGATCATTGATATCAATGTAGAATTTAAAATTATATAATCTCTAGCAGAAAATTTAGGGCAAAATTGTGACCCTGGGTAAGGCAAATATTTCTTTGATATGACAGCTAAAGGAAGCTCTTTTTCTTAAAAAGATAAAGTATAATTAAAAGAAATAAATCTTGTCTTCATGGGGTGCCGGGTGGGCTCAGTTAAATGTCCAACATTGGCTCAGGTCATGATCTCACAGTTATGAGTTTGAGCCCCTCGTCAGGCTCTGTGCTGAAAGCTCAGAGCCTGGAGCTTGCTTTGGATTCTGTATCTCCCTCTCTCTCTGCACCTCCCCAACTCATGCTCTGTCCTTCTCTCCCTCAAAAATAAATAAACTTCAAAAAAATTAAAAAAAAGAAAAAGGAAAAGAAATCTTCTCTTCAAAAATACCAGGAAGAAAATGAAAAGATAAGCTACAGACTGGAAGAAAATATTTGCAAACTATTTATATGATAAATGATTTGTATCCAGATTAATGAAAACTAAAATCTCTATATATATCTTCAAAAGATTCAAAAAGACATTTATGACATATAGGTACCAAATAAGCTCATGAAAAAGTGTTCACTATCACTGAAATGTTGCAAGGACACGGAGAAATTAGAATTCACATGCACTGCTCCTGGGAATGTAAACTGGTACAACCACTTTGGAAAAAAGTTTGGCAATTTCTTTAAAGGTTAATCACACAGATATTATATGATCCAGCCATTCTATTCTTAGGTATTTATGAAAGAGAAATGAATACATATGACCATGCAGAAACTTACACCAAGAATTTTCAAAATAGATTTTTTTGAAATAGCTCTAAACTGGAAACAATTCAAATATCCACTAATAGTTGAATGCAAAAATTAATTGTAGTATGCCTATAAAATGGAATGGGATAATAAAGGAGTGAGCTATTGATATGTGCAACAAGAGTGATTTTTTTTTTCAAAATGATTATGCAAGAGTAAAAGCCAGACAAAAAAAGAGAACATATGATTCAATTTAAATAAATTACCTACATACCTTTAAATTAATCAATAATAACAGTGGTGTCCTGGGGATAAAGTTTCAGGTAAGGGAGGGATACAAGGGACAGATTATAAAAGGTATTCGAAAATGGTCTTGAGAGTGATGATATGCTAATTATCTTAATCATGGTGGTTGTTTCATGAGTGTACATATACTTCAAAATATTAAATTCTATACTTTATGTATAGTTTACACTACATAAATTATGCCTCAATAATACATTTTAAAACTCCTGCCACCTCTGTGGATGTCTCAGAAAATTGGACAAAATATGGAATGTACATATTTATGAACATAAATATATAATATATACATTATATATGTATATATAAAAAATAAAGAAAATGCACTCCCTTGTTGGTTCAGGGTTATTTTTCAATATGCTCAGTGAGTTGGAGATTATTATGAAGTTGATAAAGATGGCCTATAAGGATCATTTGACTTTTTTTTTCTCTTTTCATCTTGGTTCAGCCCTAGTGGACCACAGCCTCTGCACTAATTTTCTTGAAAAAAATATATTTGGATTCTTTCATTTTGTAAAGGTTCTCTCAAACTGAATGATATTGGTGGTTCTACCAAATATAAGAACTAGTTTCAAAATGTCTGGTAACAATATTATTCTAAAGGATTCTTTTCCCCAGGAATGCTGATGAAAACATGGGGCAATAATTCTTACCGATAACACTGATCACCAATAATAATAAAGCTATCTAGGGCACTGCTGGTAATAATGTTAATCATGTTAGTAATGATAATAATAAGAGTTGCAATTTATTGGAAAGCCAGAGACTATTTCTAAGCACTTCAAATACGCCATGTGGTTTTTATCCACACAACAGGCTTATGAAGTAATCCCCATTTTCAGATGAAGAAACATGGTACCAAGAGATTAACATTTTGTCAAGGGGCACCCAGAGAGTGGTTTGTATCCTTGATGCCCGATATGTGGTAATTGTGTGTCAGTCAGGATATTGACAGGAAGGAGATAACATATTCAATGTGTTTCATTAAGGAGAAACTATTCACAGCATTGTGGTCAGGGTTAAAGAAATCAACTAAAGATGGTGAAACTCCCAGAGTCTAGAAAATATGGGAAACTATTCATCATCATAAACCCTGAAAGCAAAAGTCCTTCCAAAGTCTAGAGAATGCTTGGAGCCCATAAGAGACGGAACAGCTAGTAGGGGTGGTGACCCCTAAATAGCAGTGCAATCAAAACTGCAGTGAAGCAAGGAGGGAGGCCAGAAGAGGGTGTTGGGAATATCCAGGTCTTTCTTTCCTCTCATACTGTGCTCTGCATTTTGTTCCATTGTCAAAACCACCTAACAGCCAGAGGGCCAGACAGCTCAGGTGATGAGATCCTTAGCTATCACTCTCAAGCACAAAACAGGGCAGAGAAAAATAGATCTGGCAGTATCTTCTCCACTTGCAATAAGAAGCTTGCCTCCTCAATCCAAGTGAATCTCAGAATCCTATGAGCCACCATTTTGTCACCATTGTGTCAATGAAATCATTGTCACATATGAAACCTAAATTATAACGTATACTTCTTAAAATGGCACCAAAATGGGGAATTAATTGACTTCCAATAAAGTTGCTACAGCCTCCACCCCTGCAGATAATTATAGGCAAAAGGTAATAATGACTTCCATTCCATGTCCTTTTTACTCTCAGACAGGCCCTCAGTTTCTTGATATTTTTTATCTGGTAGAATATCCTAAACTTTCCACATGATCCAAATGCCTTGCATTCCTGTTGTTACTGGTTTATTAGTGTTTCCGCTTGCTACTGGACATAGAAATGTTATGAGTTTTTCTGGAGAATATCCTGGATTCTAGAAATAGCTTTTATTGCCCAAGTTGCACAATAGTAAAATGGTAAAGAGGATCAATTGTGCTAGTAAAATGCATCCATATCTGTCTGTCTGTTCCACAGTATAGGAAGTCCAAGCATTGAGTAATGCATAGAATTGTTGAATCACTATGTTGTACACTGAAACTAATATAACATTGTATGTCGACTATACTTCAATAAAAAACAAGCCCAAAATGTCCAAAGTACTCTCAGAGTCCAATTTAACAGAAACATGAAGATTTTCTATTTCCTGGCAAAAGAATTTTTCCTTTGAGCAAAAGGACCCAAAAGCCACAAGACACAAGAATTTGCAAATAAAGAACCACGTTTCCTTTAGTAAATTAATAGATATAGTATGAATGGTGTAACTTCTCCACACCTCTATTCCCAGAGATGTATAATATAGCTATGCAAGAAAATGCTACATGCAGCTTTTTCATTTAAGTCATGTATCCTTTGGACAGCACTTGATTCTCACAGTCTGGTTTTCCAAATGGTACAATAACTGAGCCTTCAGAAGTTCATTTCATAATTCTATCAAGCCAGATAATTCTGAGAAATGGGCATTTGTGGTAAGATAAACACATTTCATGGACATGAGCCTGCTGCCATATTTTCTTCCTCATAAACCTAGTTTCTTGGTCTGAATGATGTTATGTGGATACTATAATGAACAAGATATTCTATAAGCCCAAAAATAATATTGCTGACATAAGCATTGAAAACAAGAAAGACAAACCCATATCCAGAATATGAATCTATTCTTATGATGATCACTTTTTCGTTAAAAGTCCAATGTAATCAATCTGCCACTGGGTGGCTGGCTGGTCCTTTTGTGGGAATGGTGCCATGCCAGGAACTCAGCATCAGTTGCTGCTACTGACTCATTAACGGTCAGCAGTGGTGGCATTTGGATCACCCATAATAAGAGAAAATGCATATTTTGGGGCCTATGAATGGACACCATCCTTACTGCAATCAATTAATGCTTTGTACTTTGAACTCCTGAATAAATGGAATAGTTATGGGAAAAACTGACTGACTTGCTCAGGATGGATCCTTACATTCATGATTATTGAGAAATCCCTCTGTAATGGAAGCACTCAGGAGGACATTTAAATGTATATAAATATCATCTTTCTTTCTTTCTAGTTTGCTGTGTACATCCACTTACCTCTCCTCTGAACTTTCTTTTTTTAATGTTTTATTTATTTTTAAGACAGAGAGAGACAGAGCATGAGTGGGGATGGGGCAGAGAGAGAGGGAGACACAGAATCTGAAGCAGGCTCCAGGCTCTGAGCTGTCAGCACAGAGCCCGACGCGGGGCTTGAACTCACAAACTGTGAGATCACGACCTGAGCCGAAGTCGGACGCTCAACTGACTGAGCCACCCAGGAGCCCCTGAACTTTCTAATCACTAATCTTTGAAGTTTGTTCTTTCTAATTCCTTGAAGAGCTGGTCAACTCCTTAGTCACTGCCCATGAATGAGGATCTATACATCAACGGAGAATCAGATGTGTTGTTTGAAGAGGTGTTCAGAGGAAGAATTTTCCTCCATCACTGTCTTTCAGAGCCACCTTGTGAATGGACCTCAAGTACAACAGCGACTCACCTGTGCTGGTGACATTATACCACGAAGATCCATCTGTAAACTAGGCCTATGTTTTTTTCTTCTTTATTAACTGGTCTTAAAGAGCTCCCCAATGTGGCCATTGGTGTGGTTGAAAAGGAGGAAGTAAAGCAAGCAGTGCTGTTCCCTCCTGTTTTTCTTGGTAATAGTTCTGATCTTTTATTATAAAGTGTGGGTTGTTTGGTCACTATAAGAACCAGAAATCATAGGAGACTGTAGAAGACAATATAAAGTCTTATCTATGAAAGTCTTTATGAATTTTTTTATGCTTCATGAGGGCAGCTAGGCTTCCTTTGTTGCTAAGACTCACATTAGCCTTAGAATTCATTATATCCTCTCAATGTTTTATGAAGGTTAGAAATAAAACAGTGAGTCCCCAGAAACATAACAGAGATCATAGCCCTGAAAGTATCAATGCTCTATTTTTATAGAAGATGATAAGAATAAAGCATAGATAAGGATAATAGCACTGAGAGGACAGTAAGTCCAATGAGGTAACATTTTCCCCAATCAGGACACTAGAAACCCAGTATTCTGAAAAGCAAGTTTGTACTTCCCGTGGAGGTGTGCTTTAAGTAGACCTAATATTGATTAGTTCTTCATTGTCATGGACTTCCAATGATTTTTTAGAAATGCTCATGACTTCTATAGAGGTTCAACAAGGTCATTTTTATAACTGATATTTAAAATTATTTATGATCCTGAATAAAGCATTTTAATAAAAATTTAAACAAGGTTATTTGAATATAAAGAGTTTAACACAGAATCAAACTTATTCTGTGCATTGCAAAAAGTGGATGAGATACAACAGCGTTCATTGTATTGTTAGGACATTTTCAAATGTACTTATTTAAATGTCCGCATGGAAAATATCATGTCAAGAATACACTCCAACCCCCTTTACAGACTGGAAATGTAGTAATTAAAACTTCAACCATTATAAAAATCATATGACTCTTCATGAGCATTATAGTAAATTATTGCAATATTATAGAAAATATTTATATCTTCATCTGTAGGATAACTTTAGTAAGCTACAGATCTATTTGGCTCAAATGCTTTTTGGTGATATTTCTATCATTGGTTATGAGCTACCAGAGACGTAGAACTATGTTGGTTCTCAACTTGCACTCTGCTTTTCTGGGGACAGATACCAGTAGCTTTGATCACAGTGATGTCCTCCTCAGTGACTTCACATCACTAGTGAGGCTAAATTGCTAATGAGACCAAGGTCAGAGCTTTACAATCATGTTATCTGCCCTTGGCATTTCGGTCATCTTTTTAGCTAAAAAGAACCCTTGGTAATAAGAAAGACAATGTGTGAGTATGTATGTATGTACCATTCACCAATTAGCTTGTTCAACAAGCATTTACTGAATGTCTATCATTTTCAAGAAGAATTATAACATAAGATATTCACATTGGTGACTGGAATTTTATTGAAGGAAATTACGGGTACTAACATGGATGAGGCAGCAGTGCATATCTTTCTGTAAGTTGACTTTTTATGGGAACAATAGAAATGATACTAATCTCTAGCACAACAACTTCCTATTTGTAATTTGCTGCACAAGTTATAGGAGTAACTATATTATATAGCATTGTCAATAGAGCTCAAGTTTCCCTGTAAGTTCCATTAACTACATCACATCCAGGAAATAGTATATATTGTATATTTATAATATGTTTTTGTAAACACAAATTCATCCCTGTGTGGAAAATTCCCCAGCACATGAGTTCAATTCCTAGTGCAATTTGGAGTTCAAAACTTTTCTTCATGCAAATTTTGTTTGCAAGTTTTCTATCTTTCTTGACTAAATTATATTGAAAAAACGTTAGCCATTTCTGGGTACCTCAATGTCGTTATCATGAATATTAGTTATCCATGATCCAAAAGAATAATGTTCCCACTAATTACATGCTTCCCAAGGAAAAGCTCTGTATTATGGTTTTCCTGCCTCTGTTGTCTTCTCCATTACCATTAGTTCTAATTTTTTTTAAATCTCTATCTGTCCATTTTGCCTGCAACCTGTAGCTCTTAATACACTCAGAATTTTTGGTGAAATAGCAAAAGCATGAGTTTTGGCATTGAGCAGCATAACCATTAAGAGGATGGCCTTGAGCAATGTGCTCAAATTCTCTGAACTTCATTTTCCTCATTTTTTTCAAGTTTCTTAACCTTTTTTACAATCAGGTTATTCATCTGTTATATAGAATTATAAAACGAAATTTTATATCACAAGACATTTTTGAGGATAAAATGAGACCAAAAAATAAACACATTTTGAATATGCTTGTGACATGGTAAAAAGTAAACAGTGTCTAACATCGATATTATCATATTGAAACAATGGATGTAAACTCCTTGGTATGGAGTCAGTGCTCAATAACTGTTAGTTTCCTTTCTTTTTTCTCAAAAAAGACTAAAAACAGTTTACCTGAGAATGGTTCCCCATTTGAGTATGTGGAAGAAAGTACATGAGCTTTGTAATTCTCTTTTCCTTACTGCTTTGGGGCCACCCTTACTTATTTTTGGGCTTAAAGTTATGCTTCTATAGTTTAGATGTCTGGACATCTTCCTGTAAGGCGATGTTGCTACTATATTTTATACCTAAGGAAACCAAAGAGTATAATTATCTGCCTCACTTTCCACTGCAGGTCAAGATTTAGTTAATTGACTCCAGTTGATTTTGCCCAGGGCACCTCCTCTGAGAGAGATACCATGGTCACTAGTATTAGCTGAAAGGAACTGTGGTTCTGTAGAGAGAAAAGAGGGATGAGGCTCTCTCTCCCAGTCATAGAATTCCCAGTGACCACGAAACAGCCACTGGCTGGTAATAACTTCCTTTCCCCTCTGACTTGGAATGGATTGCAGGCACTGACCTAGAGGGGAAAGGCTTCATCTCCCAACATCAGCCAATCTCATCTCATTGCAAGGGAAAGGCCCCTCGAGACGTGCTCCTATCCATCATGTGGACAGCTTTGGCCAAAGTGCCCACTACATCACTGGCTTTAATAAAAAGTTGCTGGAGGCTGCAGTACTAGTGACAGATGTAAACTGCAGCCTGGCCACAGCCTACGAATTCTCCCAAGGTGGAAGTACACTTGAGGAGGAAGAGGAAGAAAAGGAAAGAGAAGACAGAAAAAGGAGTGAAAAATGATGAGGCGACCCACTTTGGAAGATCCATTGAAGTGAATTGAATAAGCTGAAGTACCCTTTAAAGAGGAATGCTTTAGTCTGATAAGACAAAACCTGAGAAGAGAAATGACAAAAGTGTATGAAAGATACAATAAAGGAAGTAAATAAAAAATCATGAAACTTTTCCGTTAAATCTAAGAATGCCAGAATTAAGGGAGCTGTTGGGTACCCTAAAATTTGAAAGAAATAAATCTAAAAAAAATTTTGAAAAAGTGTTTAAACTTTATGGCAATTGCTATCACACAGTTTGACGAATTTGTAAATGCAAATATTTCTTAATGCATTTACAGAACTTTAATGTTGCGTACTTAGTAGCTTTTGAATAAAGTTTTCTTGAGTGAATGACTTACCAATTAGTCAAATGTCCATAAAAAGGACAATCATCACTATTGAAAGACTTGGTCAAGTCTCAAGGGATCAGTTTATAATGTTTTGAACCTGAATATTTCTTCAAATCTTTGTCCTATTGATTTGATGTCACTATTTGCAGTAGCATAAATAACCCAGACATTTTCTTATGAAGTATGCAAACTTGAACACTAAAAATTCCTCCTAAGAGACATCGTGCATATGTACACACATGCACATAGACTCAGATAAATATAATACACCCAAACGAAACACAAGTACACATTGCATGTTATGATACATGGGTCAGAGTAGAGTCCAAGAATGTACAAAAATCCTTTCTTTCATGGCATATCCTAGGATGGGAGTGGATCAGTATGGGAATCACAGGAGACATGGCAAACCTTAAATCCTGGACACGTGGAGATCTTATGCAGAATGTTTTCACTGATAGTGAAGGACATCCCCATATACCTCATTATTTTGCATGAAATTGTACATGGTCAATAGGGCCAGAATCGTTACCTTTGCTTCTTTTTGCAAATATTGAATATATGCCATGCGCTAGGCAAAAGGAATAGAAATATGGAATTGTTCACTATTGTATCCTCTGCACTAGAACAGTATCCAGCCTATTATAAGTGCTATAAGTGCTATAATATAATAAATATTTATTAAATAAGTTAATAAGACTCCCTAGCTTCAAAACTATAAAATAATGTGGAACCTGATTTAATTATAGTTGTACAAGGATACAAATATATGTGGTTTCTTTCTTTTCTATAGCTTATCTAAACTTCCTGCTAAAACTTTACCTCCAGATAACCTGAAGAATAACTAAAACTTGTTAATTATTTCAGTTCCTTCTGGCCTAATCACTCTCTTTCAGATAAGGAAAGTCAATGAGATAGTGGACTCTTGTCTACATCCTAGTACAGGGAATGGTGCCTATTATGTTTTAGATGCTTGATACATGTTTCTTGAATGAATGAATGCATCAATGAATGAATCAATGAATGAGTAAATGAATACATAAAACTCAGCTTCATTTGGAACCATGCTCAATTTATGTATATATATATATATATATATATATATATATAAAATTTTTTTTCTTTCTCTTTTCCCAGTCCTCCTCTAGATGTCATCCAGGTAGGTATACGGGACAGGGGCCCAAGCTTGTGTCATAAGCTATGCAGTCTGTTGCCCAAACCTAAAGTCAATTACTTCAGTTAAGTGAGGGCCTCCTAATCTTATCTCTTTGCCTAGGTACCATCTCAGCTCTATCTTAGTTGCAAAGCACTCCGATTCCCAGATTTAACTTCCACTCATATCCTAACCTATGTACCTACCTCTCATTTATATGGTGGGTCTATTTTGCTTCTAGCCATGTTTTACCATCAGTATCTTTCTGTGTCCTCTGTAAGATGTTCAGGGAATTGGGGATCCCTTCTACATCACACAGTAGCCAAGAGAGTGTTAGGTCATTAGATATTCCTTTCTCAGACTAACAATATTCTAATACTAGTTTTTATTTGTTGGGGCAGTCCTGTGCTGGTAAGGCCCCTTGTGCCATGTTTGCACCCTGAATTTCAAGTAAGGAATAAAAAAATCCCTATAGGGTGTCTGGGTGGCTCAGTTGGTTAAGCATTGACTTCAGCTCAGGTCATGATCTCCCTATTTGTGGGTTTGAGCCCAGCATTGGGCTCTGTGCTGACAGCATGGATCCTGTAGCTTGCTTCAAGATTTGTGTGCCTCCCTCTCTCTATGCTCCTCCCAGACTCATGCTCTGTCTCTCTCTCAAAAATAACTAAACATTCACATTTAAAAAAAAATTAAAAATAAAACCCTCCCTCCTTTTAGCTTTTCTCAATGATGCAAGATAATTGACAAAAACAAACAAAAATCATCCTCTAAAAGGTTAGTCCATGAAAACCAGTTCATGAAAAAGATGAATTTGCCAAACACACCAAATGGAAAAATTTATTTTTAACAAACTATTAGACACATGTTTTATAATCTTCAGGGAAGTTTTTAAATGGCATGTAGTATTTCTTCAAGTGTTAAGAATATTCTAAAATTTTTAATTGAATGGTGTTTAACTTTAAAATTTTCATTCAATTAGACTTAAGTTGATTTAAACATTTGATTTAAATATTTAAGATTAACATTTAAATTCAAAATTAAAAGAATCAGATGTTAAAATTAAGTCAAATTTAAAATGACTTTCTTGATTTAATAGTGGTTTAAATATATTTTTGTTACTAATAAAATTGACAGAAGAGGTATTAAATATGATATAAACTCATACAAAGATGACAGAGGGGATGATAAGAGATGATAGATATAAATATAAATTAGGAATCTGGGGTATGGAGACTGGGTTTGTAGTCAGTCAAGAGGCTAAAAAGTACAAATATTAAGTGAAAATCTACTTCTTGAGTGATGAAATCTCCCTGTAAATCTAAAAAGAAAGTCCGGGATTTATATGTTGAAAACTACAAAATACTGATGTAAGAAATAACAATTTAAATAAATGTAGAAAAAAATAAATGTAGAGACATCCTGTGTTAATGGATTAGAAGACTCAACACAATAAAGATAACAGTTTTTCCCAAAATGATACAGAAGTTTAATATAATTAGTACCAAAATTCAAAAAAAAAAAACCTTTATAGATACAGGTTAACACAACTCTAAAATTTATATGGAAAGACAAAGGAAATATAATGCTAAATCAATTTTGGAAAAGAAGATTAAGGCAGGAGGTATCAATCTACCCATTTTCAATTCTTAGTGTATAGTTATAGTCAAGACCATGTGGTATTGTTAGAAGGATTGACACTCTGATCAATGGAACAGAACAGAGAACCCAGAAAGTGACTTGCAGAAATATACTGAAGTGAGTTTTGAAAAGGGTGCACAAGCAATTCAATGGAGGAAGGCTAGTTTTTTCAACAAATGGGGTAGGAACAACTGGAGGTCCATAAGCAGAAAAAAAAAGAACTTTGATATAAATTCCAGTCATATACAAAAATTAATTAAGACTGGATGACAGAAAATACAAAAAAGTAAAATGTTTATAAAATGCATAGTTAGAATCTAGGGCAAGCAAAGACGTTTCCAATTTGATACCGAAAGAAATATATGTATCAGAAAAATTAATAAATCAACTTAATTGAAATTAAAAGATTTTGCTCTATAAAGCATCCTAAGAGGATGAAAAAGCAAGCTACAGACTGGGAGAAAATATTTGCAAACCACTATCTGACAAAGGACTACTACAAAGACAGAGACTACTATTTTGCTGGTAGAAATATAAAATGGTCAAGGCACTCTGGAAAACAGTTTGACAGTTTCTAAAACAAAACAAAACTAAAAACTAAACATACAACAATCATATATTACCCAGCAATTGCATTCTTGGGAGATGAGTGAAAGTGCATGTTGACCAAAAAAAAAAAAAGTATGTGAATGTTTATAGTGGCTTTATTTGCAATAGTCAAAACTAGAAATAACTCAGATGTCCTTCACCAAGTGAATAGTTAAACAATCTACAACTGCTGTAGCATGGAAAACTACTCGGAAATAAAAGGGAATGGGGTCTTGATACACTCAACAACCTGAATGAGTCTCCAAAGAATTATATTCATTGGCAAAAGTCAATCCCAAAAGGTGAAACAGTGCATGGTTTAATTTATATAGCATTTTTGAAATGACACAATTTGGGAAATGAGAATAAGTTAGTGGTTGCCAGGGATAGACTTAAGAGGGGAAGTGGGTGTGGCTATATGAGGGCAATACGAGGGAACCGGCGGTGATGGCAATGCTCTGTGTCTTGATTGTGTCCAACGTCAATGTCCTGGTTCTGATTCGTTATAATAGTTTTTGCAAGATGTTACCATTGAGGAAAACTGAGTAAGGGGAACACATGATCTTCCTGCAATTTTTATTAAAACTGCATGTGAATTTACAATTATCCTAAATTAAACTTTGTAATTAAAAAATGCACAGAACTACAATGACCTGTGGGGCAGTATCTCAATATAGATTATGTAGGGAGACTCTTAGCAAAGGAAGAGAGGGAAAATCAGCAGAAATTAAAAAATAAAATATTTGAGGATAAATGAACTACCAGACCCAACATATTTTAAATGGAAAACTTGCACGCCACCCCATCTCCACACACATACAAGAACTCTTAGACACATCATAGTTAAACTGATTTAAACCAAACATGAAAAGATAGCCTTAAAACTAGTCAGGGGAAAATGGCATACTACCTATAGAACAGTGGTGATTATGATACTTTACTTCTCATAAAAATTAACGGAAAACAGTGAACAATAGAACGACATAATTAAAGTACTAAGAGGAAACAAAACTATCAATCCAGATTCCTATCCAGCAAAAAACACAAGTTCTTTCAAAATAAATGAAAAGCAAAATTTTCATATAAATGATAACAAAGTACCCATTACCACAGATTTTTAGTAAAATAAACTATAAAAGAAAGCTGATCACAAAATTAAAATAAAATAAAACGATATATTCTACTAAAAGAAAAGAAAGAAAGAAAGAAAGAAAGAAAGAAAGAAAGGAAAGAGTAAAGAAAGAAAGAAAAAATAGTAGGTAGAGACCAGGAAAAAAAAAAAAAGGAAAAGAAAGAAAGAAAAAAATAAAAACAGAAGGGAGACGTAAAAAAGAAATAGCAAAAAGAATAGCAACATAGATAAACCAAATAATATTAAGTGGATTAAATATTCCACTTAAAAGTCAGAAATTATCAGACTGGATTAAAAAACTGAGTTCAACTGTGCAGTCTAAAAGAAATGAAGACTGGGGCGCCTGGGTGGATCAGTCAGTTAAGCATCTGACTTCATCTTAGGTCATGATCTCACAGTTTGTGGGTTCGATCCCCATGTTGGGCTCTGTACTGACAGGTCAGAGCCTGGAGCTTGCTCTGTGTCTCCCTCTAGCTCTGCTCCTTCCCCACTCACACTCTATCTCTCTCTCTCAAAAATAAATAAACATTAAAAAAATTTTTTTAAATAAGTAAAAAAATAAAAGAAATGAAGATAGGTTGAAGATGAAATAAATATAGACAATGCAAATAGTAAGTATAAGAAGATGGAATGACCAAATAGAAGACAAAATAACTGTTGAGTGCATATTATAGATAGAACGATATTCATAATGATAAGTGTAATTTTACTAGGAATACAACACAATTAATATGTTTATAACAAGTCAATACAACCTCAAAATGTATGAATCAAAACATAATGGGAGAAACAGACAAGCACATGATTGTATACAAGGATATTAATATACATTTTCTTGTTAACTGGAAGAAAAGGTAAATAAAATATCAGTACTATAACACATATAAAAACTGCAAAATAAGCATACTATATAAGTATACAGAAAAGTTTCATCAAAGTAAACCCTGTGATAGGTCAAGAAATAAGTCTTAATAACTTAAAAATATAAAAAATATTCACAGTATTTTTTCTGAACCCAATGAATTTATTTATTTTTTTTACATTTTTTTTAACGTTTATTTATTTTTGAGACAGAGAGAGAAACAGAGCATGAACGGGGGAGGGGCAGAGAGAGAGGGAGACCCAGAATCAGAAGCAGGCTCCAGGCTCTGAGCCATCAGCCCAGAGCCCGACGCGGGGCTCGACGTGGGGCTCGAATTCACAGACCGCGAGATCGTGACCTGAGCTGAAAGTCGGACGCTTAACTGACTGAGCCACCCAGGTGCCCCTGAACCCAATGAATTTAATTAGGTACTAGTAATAATGTAAAATGTATATTTTAAAAAGTCCTAAAACTTTGGTAATTAAACAACACTTTAAAATAAACTGTATGTCAAAGAACAACAACAAGGGCATTTTTAAAGTACTTCATACTGAATTATATACAACACAGCATATCAATGTGTGTGGGTATTTGTTAAAAGCCAATACTTAGAAGTAAATTTTTAGCATTAAATGCATATATTTAAATAAAAAAGATTTTAAAATTAATAACTAATTTTCAACTGTATGAAGCTGAAAAATGTAAACAAATTAAAACTAAATTAAGTAAAAAATTCAAAAAAGATAAAACTAAATTAAGTATAAGGAAGCACATAATAAAGATAATAATTAAGCAGAAATTAATGAAACAGAAATCAGACAAACAATAGATATTAACAAAACTAAGTCGAAAGTTGAGTTTTTACACACATTACTAAGAAGAAATCATGAAAACACAAGTGACTAATTTCAAAAATTTAAAAAGAAAATACAATAACAGACCCATCTGAAATAAAACTGATAACAAAAAATATTATAAATAAATTTATGCCATAGATAAAACAAATATACTGCCTGAAAATATACAGTATTCCAGAAGTGACTCAGGTGGAAATAGAAAATTTGTCTGCACTAAATTTGTTATCAAACACTTACCACAAAGAAAACAACTAGCACAAATGGTGCTTTATATCAAACAAGAGAAATAGATATCAATATCACATAAGCCCTTTCAGAAAAGAGATGAAGGAAAGTCTTCACTTGGTTTCTGAGGCCAGCATAACCCTGACACAAAAGCGGAGAATGATACTACATGAAAGGAAATTACAGACAATACACATGAACATGGATGCAAACACATTAACAAGACATTAGCAATCTGAATCTAACAATTAAAAAAAAAACAACCCATAGCCATATGACATATATTCCAGAAACTCAAGGTTTGTTTAATATTCAGAAAGCTATCAATACAGCTCACAGTGGTAACAGAATAAATGATAAAGTACTTCCATTAAAACCCTTGTCTCAGGGTCTGAGTGAAAACTGAAAATATGGTAGAATTCAGCAGTAAGCACTATATACCAGAGAAATCCACCTTGGGAGATAAAGAGGCAGATCAGGTTTTCGAAGAGCTGCCAGTATCTAGTCAACAGAAAGTTCACAGGAGTAAAGAATACCTATTGCCAATATTTTAAGGCTGAAAAACACTGGAAAACTTTTATTACTGCGATGTGCATATTATACAAGGTAGAATACGTATGTGAGTAAATAGTGGAAGTTTCCCCCCCTTTATTGGCAATTCTTTCTAATCCAATGTAGCTTATGTACCAGTTGCCAGCTGAGGAGTCAGGGCCAGTAGAGAAGTTTCCTCTGATGAAGATTAAAATCAGAAGAGAATGAAATGCCTATAAAATAACCTAAGATTTTGCGCCATGGTTCTCTAAACTGGGTTTACTTCATAGAGCCTGAAGAAGTTAAACTACCTCATCAAACATCAGCACTTAAACAAGCAATACAAAATAGAAACAAGTGAACAAACCATAAAACCGGATATAAAGTTATAGTGCTGTAGATTTTGTGAAGACCCAGTTTACCTCATGTCTTATAACTCATTCTCAGCTGTTTACAAAGTTGTCATGACAAAGGTCTCACAGTATGTTAATTGGCACATATGTTAATTGGCATATATGCCTCCTACTTCAGAAAATTCAATAGTATTTCACTGCCTTCTTCCTAGATCCAAGCCCTAACATTCAATATATTTTTTAAAAAAATGTTTATTGTTTTTTTAGAGAAAGTGTGTGAGCATGAGCAGGGTAGGGGCAGAGAGAAAGGGAGAGAGAATCCCAAGCAGGCTTCACGAAGTCAGCACAGAGCCCAAAGTGGGGGCTGGAAATCACAAAGTGGGAGATCATGATCTGAGCTGAAATCGAGAGTCGTACACTTAAAGGACTGAACCACCCAGGTGCCCCCAATATCTTTCTATAAAAAAAATACTCTAAGTCCATGTTTCCATTACATCTCAGATTTTTTTTTCATGGCTTACAACATCAAATGCTTAAATGGAATAGCCAGATAAAATAAGAACAAGTAGAGATAATTCTGCTTCTATCCATAGTAGAGTAACTAGTATCACACACACCAGCCTTCCTGCTATGAACAAACATAAAAAATGAGCATAATATACGTCAACAGTTTTTAGGAATTGGACCACAGTTAGTAAAATCTCTGTTATCCCTGAGGGAAGGGAAACTTACTAGGTAAGTTCCCTGATCACTCCAGCTTTCTACCTGGTGACAATATCCTGACAGCAATACAGGAACTTGTAAAAGGGGATCACTGAACTATAAAAGCAACGATGAGGGTTTAGGACTATTGCAGTGGCTAGACTTTAAGGGTCTGGCAAGAAAAAGAAGGGAGACAAGAGGAGGAGAGAAGTTTAGGTAGAGGTTCACCATAAATGTTAGACTTAGGGCCGGGCTGTACCTGTGTGGGGCAAGACTATATGAGAAATACCAGAGGGAAGCTGCTGTGGGTTTTACAGTGGACACAGGTATCAGAAGTCAAGAAATGCTGTAAGACTTTGAAGTCTGGCTTTTCCAAAGACATATTTTAATATCCTAGGCATCCAGCTGTGGATCGAAAATCCACACCTTAGTAGTAAATTCCATATGTTAAAGTAAAGCCTATTCTAGAACTGCCCTAACAGCTTAAAACCAAACATTAACATGATCCACAGAGAGGACTATTTAAAAGTAATGAGCCAGTAACTAAAACGCCTGACAGAAAAGAACAAACATTCTTTAGATAAAGAAAACAAAATCCAGAGTCTCTAAATTGTATAAGCCATGATATCCAGTGTAAATGAAAAATTATGAAATATTTAAAGAAAGAGAAATATGTGAACTAGAGTTGAGGAAAAAATAAAGGCTGTCAATAGATCTCAATCCCAAGCAGTCAGCTTCCTTAAGTGTTGTATTTTGCAGACCTTGACAGTAAAGAATTATTAGAATGATTATCTAAGGACTTAAAGGGACATCTGGTCTTAACGAACACACAGGAAACCTTAGAAAAGAAATGAAAAGAATAAAAAGAACTATATGATAAAGGACAACACCTAAAATGAAGAATTCAGTTGATGGTATAATAGGTTGGAGATATCATAAGAATACAACAGCACACTTGAAGACAGATCAATAGAAATTATTCATTCTAAAGATGAAAAAAAATTAAAGGCAACAGAGATTCTCAAATGGTTGTTACAATACCAAACAATCTAATGTAAATTTGAAGCCCCAAAAGGAAAAGAGAGAGAATGGAAGTGAAAAATAAACACATTTAACAAAAGTATGGCTGAATTTTTTTTTTTTTTTCTGAATTTGTTGAAACATATTGACTTCTACATCCAAGAGATGGAGAGAAAACCAAGCAGGATAAATGTAGAGAAAATCACACCTAGGCCCATCATGATCAAACTATTACAAACCAATAATAAAGAAAAATTTTTGACAGCAGTATAGGGAAGAAAAGACTAATTACCCACAGGGGCATATAATATGAATTATGGTTTATTTTTTATCAGAAAGATAAGATCAGAATTAAATAAAATTATATTTTAAGGAGTTAAAGTAAGAAAAGATAACTATTCTCTCAGAAGTCCTTATCCAGCAAAAAATGTTCTTTAAAAGCAAGAGTGAAACATTTTTTTTTCGAGTAAACAAAGCTAAAGAATGCCTTGCTAGCAGACATGCACTGAAGAAAAGGTAATAAATGTTCTTTAGGCTGAATAAAAATGATACGAAATGGAAGCTCTCACCTTTCTATAGGAAAAAAAGAAAAGCACCAGAAATATGAAGCATGCAAATAAATATAAACTGTTTTTTATTTTATTTCTCACAATTTCCTAAAAAATATGTAGAGCAAGAATTATAACATTATAAGGTGGTGTTTATAACTTATGTATAAGTGAATAATATGACATCAAGAGCATAAAGGGCTACTTGTAAAGGGGAGCAGGTAAATGGAAACTAACTGTAGTAAGGTAATTGCACTCATGAAATGAGATGTTGCAAATGGCAAGTAGGAAGTGGAAGGTTTGACGTATGAAGTGGTACAATATCAACCATAAATAGCTTTTACAAATTAATGATGCATATTTTTATCACTATAATTTGGGTGATACTTACTGCCCACAGTCCAAATCTGGTCTTCTACTTATTTTTGTATGGTCCATACGCTAAGAATGGCACTTTAAAATTTTTTAAATGGTCAGAAAATAAACTAGCAAACAAACAAAAGGAATGTGCAACAGAGACCATATGCAGCTTGTAGAAAACTAAAATATTTCCTACCTGGTCCTTTGAAGAAAAAGTTTGACAACCTATGACCTAGAGCTAAAAACCAGTTAAAAATTCAACAGAAAAAAAAAAAATTGAATACCAATAGAACATCACTTAACCATAAAGTATTAACCAAAATTTAATTAGCCAAAAACAAATCAGTAAATTAGTTACAGATAATAACAATCACAAAAAAACCCAGAAGGGGCATACTGACATAAATTCAAATAAATTAATAATTATATGAAATTATAAATATAAATATAAATAAAATTATATTAAATGTAACTTTACTAAATACTGTAATGAAAAGGCAGAGACAGTCATAAAGGACTCAGTTACATGCTATCTACAAGAAACCTACTTTAAATGTAAAGACCCAAATGTATGTTAAAAGAGAACAAATGAAAAAAAAAATATATATATATATATACCATATAAATAGTGATCATAACAAAGTTGGCATGGCTAAATTAATATCAAAGTAAACTACAAAACAGATTCTTAGTAGAGATAAGGAGGGATGTTTCATAATGATACATGGGACAAATCATCAGAAAAAAATAGCAGTCACAATGTATACATAATATACTGGGATTTGGATTTTGATGCAAAACTGTTATGGATGCTAAACAGACCAAAACCACACTTGTGGGTTCAATTCAGGCCACTAGTGACTTCCTGAAGTCTATTTACATTGGCATCATCATTCTTTCATTTTAGTGCATAGATCTCAGAGTTAGTTTTCTTTTCTTTTGGAAAACAATCCCTTTTGGATTTCCTGAAGGACCACTCTCATATAGGTGCCAGTCAAAATTCTCAACATGTCGCAAGGGAGTAAGTGATTTAGCTATGTGGCTTCTCCCCATTCCAAATTTTTTGGTGGAATATTTTCAAATAACATGGATAAGGGGAAAGAATAGTATAATAAACAAACATATCTACCACTTAAATTATACAGTTATTTGTATTTGGCCATAACTGTGCTTTTCCTCTCTTAATAAATAATGTTAAAGTACATTTCAGAAATCCTAACACTCTACTAATAAATATTGCAGCATGTGTCTCCAAAAACTAAAGACACTCCCTTAAATAATCATAATATGACAATAACCTGGCAAAATTAATGACAATATCCTCATATATTTTAAAACTTAGTTAGTTCATATTCATATTTCCCCTTTCACCTCCAAAATATCTTTTTTAAATAGTCGTCTCTCTCTTTTTTTGTTTTTAAGATCACAACCAGTCAAGAACTATCTGATCAACCAGATTTTTAAAATAGATCACAACTTACATATTTTTAAACCATTTAACATACCTGTTACACATGATACATTACAATATAAAGAGAATAAAGAGACTTGAAGCAAAGTGAAAGCAGGATGTGGATAGATGGAAGGAGAGACAGGACATAAAAAGTGACCATGAAATGTAAGCCTCTACAGGAATATGTGCTACCAGAATCCCAGCATCCACAACTGGAAATAATGCAACCACAAAACTGGACTAAGAATAGACTCATTCATAGATATATATTCCATGAAAGTGGAACCAAGGTTACATGTGTAACGGTTTCTCACTTTATTGTCAAGCATTTGAATCTTTCTGAATGAGGAGAGACATTTTTATAGCACTTTCTGTTTAGCATTGGACATCTGAAGTGGCACGTAATACAAAAAAGGAGACTTTGGGCTATAAATTGTGTTTTGCAAAGCAAAAGCTGCATAATAATGAATATCAAGGTATTTTTTTTCTTTCCTATTTTCATTTTTCTTCTTTGCTCAAGAAAAAAACAAATCATTCTGGGAATGCATTAGAAGTCAATGACAAAGTAATAGAAAATGCTGACATGTGGAAATCCCTTCACAGCAAATGAATCTAATTTCTTGTGTTCTTAGCCGGTTTTAACCTTAGGCTAGGTCTGGACAGGAGAGCTTCCAAAAGCCCATTCCACCTGCAAGAACCTTTAGGATAGAGAAGGTACATGGCTGTGAAAGAAGTTACCATAACAATTATCTTACTCAGTTTCCACACTTGGAAATCTTGTCTCAAAGATATAAAATGGCAAGGTCACATCAGCACTTGGGATAAAGTGTAAGCTTAAGAATTTGCTGACTTACTATGCAGTGCACCTTTTGGATTCCATTCCTGAAAGCCAGAATTGGGCTCCAGGGTTGGAGAAAGGAGTTGTTAAGGCAAGTTCAAACCCAAAGCCCTTTACATAAATGAACCCGTCAAAAACAAACCAACAAGCCAAAAAAGCCCGGAGTACTAATCTACATTTTGAAACCAGATTCATTATGATGCCACCTTGGCACTGGTGAGTACAGAAATAAAAAACAGATAAAAGAATCTGTTCTGGACTTCTCTGTAACCACAGAGACTCTAACACAAATATCTCTTAACAGACAAGGTCCCGTTGGAGACAAATAGAACTGGTTAAGTACCTTGACGCAGACAAATGCCTTGATGAAGATGAAAATAAATAAATATCCAGTCATATCTGATGGAGACTTTAGGACTTTCTCCTACTGAATTGAAGGGAGCTGTAAAATTAATGGATTTTACACACAAGAAAGTCATTCACACCCTGAAACTCTTTCACCTAAATTCCCCTGCTTAAGTTCCTGTTTCACAAATCAGAAACAACAAAGTAAGATACAGGACCCTGCCTTAATATCAGTAAAAAGTTATAAGTGAGAGCAGACAGCATTGTATATTTGAGTAACTTTTGTGGCCATCACATTACTACAACACAATACATAATTTATGTTCTTTATTTAAAAGTATTGTTTATGGATGTAAAATTTTTCTTACACTGCCAGATACTGGCTTTAAATGTAAACTTCAATGAATTGTTATAATTGTATAAATCTGTGCAACCACCATCAAAACCAAAATAATGGAACATTTACATAATGGGCAACCTGTGCTTTGATTCCTATCAGTTCAAATTAGTTTAGCTTGTTCTTGAACTTAACATGAATGGAATCACACGTGTCTATTGTGCTCTTACCTAGCTTCTATCATTCAACATAATTTGGTTGATATTCATCCATGTTGTTGCAGGTATCAGTAGTTTACTCTTTTTAATGCTGAGTAATACTCCATTGCGTGAATATACCAGGATATGCTTATTGTATCTCTTGTTTGTGGGCATTTTAATTGTTTTTGGGTTTTGAGTGTGATGAGAAAGACTCAAATCCATTCATGTTAAGTGAATGAGCAAAGTGTTCATCTCAATACATTAGAAAAAACATGGCAACACAACCTGAATAAACTAACAAACTAAATAATAAAACTAATAGCAGTATATGAAATAGAGAGAAATCATAATAAAAAATAGACTGAAGTACCCAAAGTTGGAACTCTGCAAAGATATAATTGACAAATATCAAGGGGGTAAAAATGAAGTCATAAGAAATAGATTGTGAGGACTGAAAAAGTCATCACAAATGCTGTTGATTATTAGACAAAAGGGATATTGTGAAGAAAATGTCAAATTTTTAAACAGTTAAAATGGACACATTTCTAGAAAAATAAATAGCATACTGGAACAAAGAGTAGTTCTATGAATAATCCTATCACTATTAAAACAATTGACTCAGTAATTAAAAACAGTCTTCCAAAGCAAACTGTCTAGATAGCTTCACAAGTAGTTTCTAACAAATATTTAAGAAAGAATTCCAATCATACACACATTCTTCAGAATATAGAAAAAAGATGGGATACTTCCCAACCTATTATGTAAGTCTCATATAACCTTGATACCACAACTAGACAGGGAGAGTATAAAAGAAGAAAATTACATGAACAAATATATATATGCAAATATATATGCAAAAAATATATATGCAAAAGTTTCAGGTGCACTTAGCAAACTGAGTGCAAGACAAAACTTGATACATATCATCAGCAAAATAGGTTTAACAAGGAGGGCAAGTGTGGTTTAACATTGGGTAGGCAATCAGTGCTATTCCTTATATTAATGGGTTATATAAACTACCTCAGGTTAACAGCTACCTCAATAAATGAAGAAAATGTTTTATACTATTTTTTTAGTTTATTTATTTTGAGAAACAGAGACAGAGACAGAGACAGAGACAGAGACAGAGAGAAAGAGGGAATGCACCTGAGCAGGGGAGGGGCAGAGAGAGAGGAAGAGAGAGAATCTCAAGCAGGCTTCTCACAGCCAGCACAGTGCCCGATGTGGGGCTCGACTCCAAGAACTGCAAGATCATAACTTGGGACAAAATCAAGAGTTAGTGCTTAACCGAATGAGCTACCCAAGTGTCCCCAAAATGTTTTAAATACAATTCAACATTCAGTCATGCTTAAAATACATAGGAAACTGGGAATAGAAGGGAAGAATGACAATTAACATAGTCTGATAAAGGCTAGCTGAAAAAAAAAAAAAAAAACAACCAAGTCTATAATTCCTGATAAAATGTGGGAGATATTCCTCTTGAACTTGAAATTAAGAAAAATATGCCTACTTCCATCACTTTTGTTCAACACAAGTCTAGAGAGACCCTAGCCAATATATATGGCAATACATTAATATATAGATAGTAGATACATAGATGGATGATAGATAGATAGATAGATAGATAGATAGATAGATGATAGATAGATGTTATAAAATTGGATTTCGGGGGAAGAGAAAGTTGTCATTATTTAAAATGATATTCACACATGATATAATGTCACATGTAGAAAATCCAAAAGAATCTATTGATAAACTATTGAAATCAATACAATAATATGGCATGATTACTGGATATAAACTCAAAATACTTCTTAAAATTTTTTTTAACGTTTATTTATTTTTGAGACAGAGAGAGACAGAGCATGAACGGGGGAGGGGCAGAGAGAGAGGGAGACACAGAACTGGAAGCAGGCTCCAGGCTCTGAGCCATCAGCCCAGAGCCCGACGCGGGGCTCGAACTCACGGACCGCGAGATCGTGACCTGAGCTGAAGTCAGACGCTTAACCGACTGAGCCACCCAGGCGCCCCTCAAAATACTTTTTAAATATCAAATAAAATACTTAGAACAATAAAATGAAATATCTACCTATCTATACATACATGTCATTTTTATATATCAAAAATTCCATTACCTAGGAATAAGTCTAATGAAATATGTGCAAGACCATAATGAGGATACCTAAAAATGACAGACATTAGCAAAAACCTAGATAAATGTAGAAATATAATATGATCATACTTTGGAAGACTAACTGTTGTCCATGTGCTAATTTTATTCAAATTCAATGTGATCTCCAGTCAAACTTCCAACATGACTTCATTTTTGGCACATGAAACATTGGTTTTGAAATTTGTGTGAAAAATGTAAAGGTAGTCAAGATAGTGTGGTATTGTTTTCTAGACAAATAATACAGCATGCCTGGTAAAAACCCATGCACATATGGACTTTTGATTTTTGACAAAGTGAAATGGTAGAGCAAGAAGAAGAATACATTTTCAATAAATATTGCTAGGAAAATTGAATATTTATATATGAAAAAATAAAACTCAGAAATTCTATTTGTATTTCATATCAATAAAAAAAAAACACTTCCTTGTGTATATCAGACCTAACCATACCAGGTAATACAATGAAGCTTTTAGAAAACAACATGAGATATTTTTAGAAAATAGTATCAGAGATCCTCATGACCTCAGGATGAAAAAATAGCATAAAACAAGATACCCCAAACCACTAAACATATAGAAAATTATTAATAAATTTGACAACATGAAAGTTAACAACTTTAGACACCTTTAAGAGAGTAAAATGTCAAGCCACATAAAGTGAAAGAATATTTGTAATACATATAATTTACAAAACTCTCATCCAAAATCTAGAAAAAATGTGTACAGATCAATAAAAAAGATACTGGAAGACAAATAGGAAAATGGGCAGAAGACTTGAACAGACAACCAACAAAAGATCTGAATGATCAATAAATATATGAAAGGCTATTCCAATTAAATAATAACAATGGAAATTTAATTTAAATCATGATGAGAGACCACTGTTTACCATCCATATTAGATAAAATGAAGAAATGTGAAAATACCCAAAGTTGATTGGAATATGTTACAATGGGAAGCTCATACACTGTTAGTAGGAGTGAAAATTGCTATAAACTCTTTGGAAAACCATTTTTCAGTATCCAACCTGCAAACCAGCAATTCCAGCCATAGGTATACATACTGGAATAACATGTATGCATGCATACCAGGTACATAAACAAAAATGTTCATTAAAAACAGTGTTTTAGGTATGCCTGGGTGGCTCATTCGGTTAAATGTCCTACTCTTGATTTCAGCTCAGGTCATGATCTCATGGTTTATAGGTTCGAGCCCCACATCAGGCTCTGTGGCTGTCAGAATAGAAACAGCTTGGGATTCTCTCTCTCTCCCTTTTTCTCTGCCCCTCCCCAACTCATGCATGTACTCTGTCTCACTCGCTCTCTCTCAAAAATAAAAATAAAACTTAAAATATATAGAACTTGGAAACAATCAAAATGTTCACCAGTGGAATTATATATAAATAAATTGTGATGTGTTCATATGATGGAGCACGATACAGCAAAGGAAAAACATTAAGTACAGTTATAGATAAGAATAAGAAAAAAATTGAAAAATCAAAATAAAGGAAAAATAAAAAAAAGTCATAGTTCAGAATGAAAAAAACTGGCACAAATGAATCCTTAATCTCTGAATACTTTTGTAACATATTAAAGACACAGACAAACAATAGCAGGGTCTTTTTTTAAAAAATGAATAACTAAATGGTTAAAATAAAACAATAACAGTAAGGAAGTGATTACCATACAATTCAGAGTAGTAATTTCTTTTAGGACATTTGCTGGCATTGTTCTCTGTCCAGAATGTCAGGAAAAGGGGCTTGTTAGAGAAGACTATGTTTACAATATTTTATTGAACTGTATGTATTTTATGCATTCTATAAATGTTTAATTTCGCAACAAAAATAAATGACTAAAAATATAGGAAACATATAGTATGCTATAGTATTAGATATTCCCTTTCAAATAATTAACTGAGAAAGGCTATTTCCTTTTTCTAGAACCATTTGTCTCATAGCATTACCTTCCTTAATGATAGGAGATAAATGAGGCCCCTTTCTGTTCCATTTTCAGATACTCTATATATTCCTGTAGATATTGTGGAAAGAGAAGGGTTTTCATTATTTCTTGGCTTTTATGTGAAAGTTAAGTTGCACATAAAGTAGCCAAGAGACATTTGCAAACTGATCTCAAAAGGTAGGTCATGATTCAGACCCTTGCAGCCTTGATGGCGTGTCTTTAATTAACAAAGCAGAGGCTCTAATGGAGAGGCCTCTGAGTGCCACTGCAGTTAATGGTCTGTTAGCATTTCATTTTAAAGGCCTGGGGATAGAGGGCTTAACCCTGGAAAGGGGCCTTGGAAAACAAATTAGAAAACACCAAATGATTAGGTTCCTTAAAAATAGTTCCATGTAAACCAAAAAAAAAAAAAAAAAAAAAAAAAAAGGCAAGAGAAGCTAAAGGTCTTCATTTACTTGTTTTGCACTTAGAATTATAACATCTTCTCTAATATCATGCTTCCCCATCTAATATGGTCAGTTCTTAAAAATAAAATCTCTAAAACAAATCAGTTTTTGGTGATGTGTAATCATTTCAACAGTGATAATAATAAACCCCTCTGTATGAATGAAACTTCATTCCTTTTGAAGATTCTTTTTTTTTAAATGTTTATTTATTTTTGAGAGAGAGAGTGTGAGCAGGGGAGGGACAGAGAAGAAGACAGAATCCTATCAGCACCCTATCAGCTATCAGCACAGAGCTCAACGTGGGGCTCAAACTCAGGAACCCCAAGATCATGACTCAAGCTGAAGTCCGACGCTTAACTGAGTGAGCTACCCAGGTGCTCCTATTCTTATCATTTGATCTTTTTGATCAAATACCATTTTATTACATTTGTATTTCAATTTATCCTTCTTTTTCAATTTTAGGGAATTATTTTTGTGGGTACAAAAAAAAATTAAAGACCAGAAAGCCACGATTCCAATGTGGAGTAGCCAGTAGCTAAGCCATTTCTTCAATGGAGTATAATCAATCATTAAAGACAAAGATTATTTTGTTTCCCAAAGGAATGTTTCTTTCATATATTTGCAGGTATGTGTGTGTTTAAGGAGTAAGTAGCAACCCTACCAAGAAGTCATTTCTTTCTTTAAGATGAAAACAAGGAGGAGAGGTGGTTTCCAAGAAAAAGACAAGTCGCTAACTGTAGCTACTACATACACACCTGAACATATCTTTACTGATGATACCACATACCCCTTGGACTTTTGTCTCTTCTTTAATCAACTGATATGAAGATGAGCAAAAAAGCCTGAAAAAGACTGCCCGACATGTATTTTGACTCTTCAGAGGCAGAGATTTCTCAGGCAGTATGTGTGTTGGACAGTATCTACAGCCACTGGGAGTAATCACTCTGTAGTAAGATCTGAATTCTTAACTTTGCCTCTCTGGATTTAGGCCACTTGTACTCCCCATGTTTATTTCCTTTATGGCATTCATTAGTGGCCTTTTGAATGCCATAATTTGTCTCATTAGGCAAAGGTGATTCAAGAGAAATTTTGCTTCTTCACTCTGCCTTCCATAATTTGATGTGATGATTGTAACACTACTTTAAGTGATACTCAGACATATAGTAAAAACTGCTTCACCCTATTACCTTTCCCTACATTCTCTCTAGTTCAAAACCAGCAGATTGTACATTTGGTTTTGATAAGAAACACAAATCTCTTTAAAGGGACTTCTTCTAGGCAAACATTCCATGCCTCACAATTGCACACACAGTGCCCTGAACACAGTGGACACCTGAGGTTTACTGGTTTGGTGTCATTAGATCCTTTTGATCCCAATCTTATCTAAATAATCTAAAATGCAAGGTTTTGTGTGTGTGGTGGTGGTGAGGGGGGGGGGTTGTTTTCTGTTTCTTAATGTAATTTGTGGTTTTTCCTCCTCCTCCCACTGGATTGGCTCTTTAGATATTCTTGAATCCAACATCTTCATTAATCAATGTTATAAGAGAAACTGGAGCCTCAAAAGTGAAGACTCTAGGACACAAAGACAGGAATAGAGAGCAAAACATTAACCTTTGAGGTTGCTCTTAAATTTGTACTGTGGCTAGCTGGGGCAAAGGCGACTATGTTGTAGGGAAAAGTGCTCTCTAGGGCCAATAGATAAATCTCTAGGCTGTGATTTGAAGTTTACGGTGAAACCTTTTATCACGGAGCACCATCGCAACAGTGGTGAAAAAAACATTAAGAAAAAAAAAGCACAGCGAGGGATGCATATTTACATATTTTAATGAAAACAAATTATCTCTCCTGAAAGTAATTAATTGTGAAATTATTTAATTATGTGGCAGTAGTAAGGGGGAAACAGTGTTTGAGGTTTTTCAGTAAATTCTAGTTTATAAATAAATAGTTATTTCAGTCTGGATTCTTTATTAAGTAATTTTTTACTGAAATCTTAGGATGTCAAGCCATTTTTTTCCCACTAGTGCTACACCAAAATGCAGCAATTATGCAATTAGAAAGAAATCGCTTTTGTGGATTTCTTTCAGTTTTGAAAGTGGTGGAGAAAGGAGATACGATAGAAAACCTGAGAAACATGGGCTTGACTTTGAAATATTTATTCAAGCAAAAACTCTCATTGATTGCCATGTCAATTTCTCAGCATGCCTGCATAAAAATAAACATAGAAATATAGAATCTAATATTTGAAAGGAAACCTACAGATTATCTAATCCAGCTTCCTACACAATACAGAAAATTTTCCCACTACAATTCTGTCAGTAGGTCACCAATTTTTACGAACATAAAATGTGTAGCTCAGAGTTCACTGCCTTGTAATAGTTGTAGGAGAGCTCTACTGGTTACATTCTCCTTAAAATTTTGCCCATCATATTAATTTCTGCTTCTCATAGCACAGGATGTGTCTAATTGCTATTTTACCTTTAGTCTATCAAATATTTACACATGTTGTTTATTTTTGCCTTTGCATATCTTTTCTGATTCAGACCCAACATCCCTGTTATTTTCAAGAACCCCAGATATAGTATAATTTATTTACCAGCCACTGCTCTAGATGCTCTCATTTGAAAGAGCTTTAGTGTGTGAATATCTCCCATGAAGTTTCATTTCTCAAACTTGAAAATATGTTCTAGAATGGAAGTGGCACCATCATCACCACAGATCTACTCCAAAAAGTCAACTATTTTCTTTCTTGTGCTCCTAAAATATATTTAAAAGCCAACAAAGGATAATGATTGACCACAAGCCACTACTCAAGTGATCTCATCATGGTATGACTGTAGACAAATTACTTGACTTGTCTGTGTCAGTTTCCTTATCAGTACTTTGAAGATAACTATAGTACCTACCTTATAAGACTGCACTGAAAATTTAATTTAGTAAGTTACAACTTGTTAAATGCTTAGAGCAATGCCTGACACATAGTAAATGTTTTGCAAGTGTCCGTTGGTTCACAAATTGTCCCCTGAACACAGAGGGCAAGGAGAGACCAAAGAAACCAGCAGACCAGATTGGTAAGTGGCAAGTGTAATAAACAAAGGAACTTACTTCCAAGGCTTATATTAGGTCACCACAAGGTGAGTGGTCCACAAGGTGAGTGGACGTCTGCATTACCTGCCAGAATTTTAACCATTTATATAGAGGCCTTAACTGGATTCAGTCACAGTATCATCCAGATGGTTCCAGCAACACTGTTCTCTCAAGGCTGCATTCTTGAAAATAGCTTCCATGTGGGAATAGTGGGTGAAATGTATATTCTAGGACAGGGGAGTCAGCGAGGAGCCTTCAACAGCCCAGGGCCAGCTCATGGGTCAACTGGAGGTCACATTATCTGGAGAGCCTCCTCTAACAGTGTTCATTAAATAAATGGCTGAATCTAGGTCTTTACAGTTTTATTAAATTTCTTAAGTTTACTTTGGGTCAGTTGTTCTGTCCTTTCATTTCTCATACATACTTGTTTAGCAGAGTGAGGTCTTTTGTTAGAAGAAATACCATGCAGCACCGCTATATAGTTAATAGAAGAGCTGTTCCCTGTATGACGGGGATAAGAGCCCAGACACCCAGCTGTAACCAAAGTGAGCTTCACCCCGTATATGCTGTGGCAGCCCAGAAAGCATCTCTGGAGGTGTTGGGTTCCGAAAAAATGATGACAATATACTGTTTTAACCTGTAAATATATTTGGTCCTAAAATGTTTTCCAGTATATGTGGTAACTGTTCCATTCTCCATAAATTTCATAATCAGAAAGATATCAATCTACCTTAATCATATAAGTATAGTGAAGTGGATAAGATCAAAGTATAAGACTTTGGCATCCCTGAAGTTTCCTTTGTTGCTTGGTATTGAACAGTTAATTAACATTTTCATCCTTTGTGAATTACATAATGAATGCTACTATCATCCAATTCACCTTCCATATTTCACTAAACAGTATTGTGACTTTGCGAAATGCCTGCCAGAAATCAAGATATATCCTATCTAGAGCATCCCCCTTACCTAAATAGCTAGTAATCCTCTCAAGGAAGAAGTAAAGCTTGTAATTATTATTATTATTTTTTGAGAGAGCGAGAGCATGAGCAGGGAGAGTGGTGGAGGGAGAGACAGACTGAGAGAATCTTAAGTAGGCTCCATACTCAGTTCAGAGTCTGACTTGGGGCTCAACTCCCAAGCCTGGGATCATGACCTGAGCCAAAATCAAGAGTTGGATGCTCAACTGACTGAGCCACCCAGGCACTCCTAGCTTATAAATTTTTTATTTGCACTTATGCTGACTGCTAGGAACCCTTTTTTGCCTTCTGTGCTGAGAATCCTTCTGGTCATTCACCCTTTTAAGATATTTATCAATGGTCTATGTTCAAATAGAAATAAAAATTAATAAATTTCACTTCATTAGCTGGTAAAAATTAGCTTTATATTCTGGATATCAAAAAAAAAATTTTTTTTGCCTATTGGTTTAAACTGATATATTACCTGATCTTTAAAACTTATAAGAAATCAAAAGATTATGATGTTTTCAATTATTTCTATCCCCTAAGTTTTAGATATTGTGGCCTGCGTTAGTTTTCTAAAGCTGCAATAACAAATTATCACAAACTTGGTGGTTTAAAATGACAGATATGTATCCTTACAGTTCTGGAGGTCAGAACTTAGAAATCCAGGTGTTGGCTGAGTGGCGTTTTTTCAGGCCCAAGAGAAGAATCTGTTCTTTGCCATTTCCAGCTCTGGTGGCTCCAGATTATTCTTGGTTTGTTGCTGTATCACTCTAATCTCTGCTTTCATCTTCATATACCTTCTCTTCTTTTGTGTGTATCTTAGAAGAACACTTATCATTGGATTTAGGACCCTCCCAGGCCTAATCTGGGATGATATTCTTATCTCAAAATCTTTAAATTTTATTTCATATGCAAAGACCTCTTTTCCAAATAAGGTAAAATTCACATAACATGGGGATTAGAACGTCAGGTATCATTTTAGACCCAAAGATTTAATTCGTATACAATTGTTAATCCCCTTTATTTTTTTTCTCCACTATACCAAGAAAGGTGTCTTGTACAGAAAACAAGATTGGAAGTTTAGAGGATGAAGAGGAGAGTGATGGTAAGGGCACTTGAAACCATGACATAGATGGTGAAGGACACAGAGCTGTTTTTTCTGGAGAAGAAAAGAATTTAAGACATGGCCAGGGGCAATAATAGTTCTCTATATATTTGGAAGGATGGTATGTAGAAGATAGAATTGACTTCTATGTAGTTCATGAGGGGTAGAATTAAAATTGATGGCTGGTGTTTACCAAAAGATAGATTACAGGCTCAATTCAAGACACAGGTTTCTAAAATAACTGTCCATAGCTCAGATGGATTGTCTTAAAAGGTAGGAAATTACCTTTTATTGTGGCTATTCATATACAGTCAGATATAGTAGTTATAAAGCTAATTGAACTCTCTAAATGGGGGGGGGGCATCTGGGTGGCTCTGAAAATTAAGCGTTTGACTCTTAATTTCAGCTCATGTCATGATCTCAAGGTCATGGGATCGAGCATGGAGCCTGCTTCAGACTCTCTCTCTCACTCCCTCTTAAAAAAAATCTTTAAATGGTTTCCTAACCTATTTTTCTGCAATTTTAAAATCAGAAAGCATATTAGAGTCAGTTGAGAATCATTTAAAACTTGACATGTTCTCTAAGAGTGAGGTCTGTGTATGTGTGTTTAATAAACTTCTCAGCTTAATTCCCTTGTTATCTATTGGTTTAGACTGATGAATTCCAAAGTGTGATCCCAAACCAGATTGAGAAGCACTGGTTTGGACAATCTTTAAAGTCCCTTCCAATCCTGAGATTTTTATTCCAAGAGATAGAAGTGAAGGGCAAAGTATTCAATCAACAATAAATCTACAATTGAATTGAAAATGTGAACAGAGATTCGTAGACAAGATTGCCAGCAAATTCCACAGAGGCCATATTGTTCTGTGTATTGTTCCTCTAAGCCTGGATAATCATGCTCAATGATGTATATTCACTTTAAGAGGATTCTTCAAGTGGAAAATGTTCCTGAAAGGTTTAAACAGCGTGAATGATCCCAAACTCATCATTGTGTCATGGGAGCAGGGGCCACTAAGAATGCAACTACAGAAGGAAAAAAGAGGCAAGAGCTTGGCAATTGGATTTAGATAAGATTGAGGTTATTGTTGTCAGGCTAACTATGTAGGCTGGAGGGAAGAAGGACATTTTGTTAAGGGCCAATGTATGTTATTAACATTTGAGGAATAAACTTTAAAAATTAAATTAAATAGATAAAGAAAGTGGAAAAGGAAGAAGATTTAGGAGCGAGTTTCCAAAAAAATAGGTGCAATCATTACCCTTTCAGTGGACATTTGAATACAAATGTGGCATGTCTATCATGTAGAATAGCATGTGTTTTGCTATTATTCTAATGTAAAGTATCATGTGTGCTTTGGATGTAAAAAGTATTACAACTGGTAAACCGGCACATATTTACTAAATAGATCTTGGGTGGGCAACAATACCCTAAGGTTCTTTTGTTTGCAAGAGATGAGAACATTAACACCTCAAGCTGATTTTAAAACAAAAGAAAACAAAACAACTTATTGATTGACATATTGAGAAGTGCAGTTTTCTAGGTTTCAAGAAAAAGTCATCTAGCAGCTAACTGATGATGTATTCAAGAAACAAGTTTTTGTTTGTTTTTTTTTGTGTTTTTGTGGTTTTGTTCTTGTGTGTATGTGTGTTTTTTTGTTTTTTTTTGTTTTTGTTTTTGTTTTTGTTTTTGTTTTTGTTTTTTGTTTTTGTTTGGTTTGGTTTGTCTTTGTTTTTTGCGGTCTTTCTGCTCTGATATCCAAGGTTCCGGCTTCAGCTCAGGGCCGGTTCTAGTTGTGGTTGCATCAGAATTTCTTCTACCAAACTAAGCCACTTTCTTTCATGTTTACATCAGTGGGAGAAAGGACTTCTTTTTTTCCTTATTCATACCAAATTATTTTAGGTCATGTGTCCATCCCTGAACTGACCACATGGCAAGGGTCATAGGATTCGCTTAGGCTAAGTAGGATCAATGTTTGGAGTGAAGGGATAATGTTTATCCCTCTCTAACCACCAAAAAATTCCCCTCTGGAAAGAGAAAAAAGATGTAGATGTCAGGCAGGCAACGGGCAATGGAGAAGAGGTGGGTCAAATGAGGACTTGATGAAAGTTTATAATTTTTCCTAGTGATGTACTATTGATAAGTTTTTGTTTGATTCTTATAAATACAAAGTTGTACATGAACCTCTATCCACAAAATCTATTGGTAGTTATCATCTTCTCTTATTTTTATTTTTCACTTTCAAAATGAAAACTCAGTAGGCAAGCAGGAAAGCCATTTTATACTTTACCAAAATGTGAACTCTCAGTGCCTATCTTTTAAACCCATACATCACAGTCCAAAGAGAATATAGTTTCTTTACAGGAAAAGAAGGAAAAAAAAGATGATTACCTCAAAGAACAGAGTGGAAGAAGGAGGAACAGGTAAGTTCAGACTCCCCACCTATGCAAATCTGAGCCAAACAGTCAGCCTTTCTGAATTTAAGAAATTTATGAATTTAAGAAAGTATAACCATTCTCTCTTCCTTCATCGTAGGTCAAAACCATTGATCTTTCTCTTAATTATACTGAAAAATGGTCTTGCTTTGGGAACTGAAACCTACTGGCAGGCACCTGAGAACCAGAAAAAATATATTGGAAGCCAGAAGGTTCCAAATAGCAAGAGACGATTGTTCTGTCAGGCTCAGGGCATGGACATTCAGTACAAGCGATTTTCTCTGCAGTATCACTTTTCTCTCCTTGGAAGCTAGAGTCTCAGAAAAGACAATTGGCTACTGTGTGGTTAGCCAGACAAACCAACACACTGGTCTTCTTTCAAGACATGGTCTCTACACACTGGCTTATCTTTCATTTGAAGTGGGAGTTGAGTAGCACAATAAGGCATGGGCTCCACCAGCAAAACAAGCTCCTGGAAGGCAGTCTAGCCACCTGTAAGTATGGGAGCATGCTCCACAGGGTCTCCTCTTTGAGTATATACTCAGACTACTTATCAAAATATCTTTTGATATTTCATTCAAGCTTTTCCCTGATAAATATAATTTTCTCCATTGGTTACATTTACAGTGGTAATTTAGGGCCCTTCTGAATAGGCACTTGGGGTGAATGGCCTGATGGCCAGCTCCTTAATCATCTTCTGCAGCTAGCAGTTTTCACTGCACCTGCTTTGGCTTCCTGCCTTGGCTCTGAAATACAATCCTACTAATGTGAGCATGATTTATAGGTGATCTCTCTTTAATAGGAGGGAGAACATGGTATAATTGTGAGAACCCTGGACTGAGGGTCAGAGGAGATGGATTTGCTCTCAAACCTGCTACAAATTACCTTTGTGGGTGTTAGATCAGTTATGATAATTACTCTCAACCTCAGTTTCCTTATCTGTAAGGTGAGGAGTTTGGATGAGGGTTTAAGTCACCCATGAACTCTAATTTCCATCTTTCCATTTATTTATGCCCCATCTGCTTATTCATCATAACCCCCCCTCCCCCAACCCAAGCCATTATTTCTTACCTGTTAAAAAAGAGAAGGGAAGACTATGAATGCTCATCTCCTTACCTAACTCACAGATATTTTAAAATAACAAATGGAATATTTAAAAAATATTGTAATGTTTAAAAAAAATGTAATGTTGTAACATAGAGAGAGAGGGAGACAGAGAATCCCAAGAAGGCCCTATCCTGTCACTGCAGAGCCTGACATGGGGTTTGAACTCATGAACCGCGAGATCATGATGTGAGCTGAAATCAAGAATCAGATACTTAACCAACTGAGCCAACCAGGCACCCCATGGATGTAAACTTGAGGGGAAAAAGTTTTCTTTTCAGCAAGTGGCCATTCTAGGCACTCACATCTTTGGAGCTCTAGAGTTAAATTCTTTGGCAGCAGAAGCCAAATATTTTGTGTATAGTATTGGGCATGACAACACCAATATGATACCAATAACTACCTGTCAATCTCAGTTTTTTAGGGAAAGCATTTATATACAAGTGATTTTTAAACACTGTATTGTTTCTAGAAAGAATTGTGAGGTGTTATAAATTTATCTTCATATGCATTGTAATGAATATTCCATAAAGGCAGGAATTATCATGTGTTCTGTTGACTGTTGTATCCCCATCCCCTGGAACAGTGCCTGGCACATAAAAGGAGTTCTATAAATATTGCTGAACGAAGGATATAATTCAGCCCAGTTTAGAGAAGAGAGAGGTAAATTGCCAGCAGTTTACCTATTCTTGACTCCATACTCCTTTCTTAGTTCAAGAGCAGCCAGGTTGAAGCTTTCCTAACTTAACCATCCCTAACACCCTAAATTACAGTACACTATGCTCTCCAGTCCCAACATTTGTCTCTTGCCCATCTACTTCCTCTCTGATGTGTTTTTCTCACCCTTTGCTGAATGATGTGTCCAGTTAATGCCAATAGAACAGAAATTTCCTCCATCACCAGGTGTCTACTTAGCTAAGGTGCCTTTAAATAAGGATTAGCAATTTGTGGACACATTAGATGGATAGTTGACTATTATAAACCATCAAACTGATAAGGAATAGGAACGAAGTGGAATTGACTGGCAGGACATACAGAAAAGTTGAGGGGAATAAGAGTTACTTCTATATTACTTTATGGTAACTCTTCCTGGAGACATACAGACTTAGTTTAGAAGAACATTTGGATCTGGTATAAAGGATTAGGAACTCAATTAGATTATCAGAACTTGAGAGTCCCAACCTCTTTGTACTGCACAGGCACCATTGAGATGTGTAATAGAGGCAAATATATGGTCTTCCTTTTTTACAAAAATGATCCAGATTTTTGTTTTTTTTTTTTGTTTTAATTTTTTATATTGCTTTTCATAACCATGATGGATTCTATTAAAAATATTTAAAGATTATTTAGCTGTAAGTCTTCATCCTCAATTAAATTTCAATCTTCTAATTATGAGCATAGTTTATAATAACCTGCATCGATACCACATGCATTTTTTTTCCAACACCTGCTCTTATGAGTGCCAGCCCTTATAACATTTGATTTTCTATGTCTTATCTCATGATAATTCCGTTGGGATGTGTTTGTCTTAACAGACAAGAAGAGGAACAGAAGCCTATGATCCATTCTTGAGTCTGAAATGTCAGACAGGCTCCCCAGTCCCAGAAGCCTTAAGTGCACCCCAAGATGCAGTGCTCATCCATGATTTCTATCTCTTCAGAGTCCTTCACAGGCAGCAGGTCCAGGACTTGAGGTCAATTCTATATGCCACGGCTCCCATAAACTCCCACCAAAGTCATCTTTGCTGCCCACCAGACTCTGGTGATAGGACTAGTAGGCTATCTAGTTCATCATCAGAGATAGGTTTGGGTACAATCCCACTTCTATTGCTTCTCTCCCTAGTGTCCCAGGCTTTCTTTAAGATTAGAGTCCTCCTTGGGGCGCCTGGGTGGCGCAGTCGGTTAAGCATCCGACTTCAGCCAGGTCACGATCTCGCGGTCCGTGAGTTCGAGCCCCGCGTCGGGCTCTGGGCTGATGGCTCAGAGCCTGGAGCCTACTTCCGATTCTGTGTCTCCCTCTCTCTCTGCCCCTCCCCCGTTCATGCTCTGTCTCTCTGTCCCAAAAAATAAATAAACATTGAAAAAAAAAAAGATTAGAGTCCTCCTCTGGGGCGCCTGGGTGGCGCAGTCGGTTAAGCGTCCGACTTCAGCCAGGTCACGATCTCGCGGTCCGTGAGTTCGAGCCCTGCGTCAGGCTCTGGGCTGATGGCTCGGAGCCTGGAGACTGTTTCCGATTCTGTGTCTCCCTCTCTCTCTGCCCCTCCCCCGTTCATGCTCTGTCTCTCTCTGTCCCAAAAATAAATAAATGTTGAAAAAAAAAATTAAAAAAAAAAAAAAAAGATTAGAGTCCTCCTCTGAACCCTAACCAAGAACTGAATTATTTAGAATGCCACCCTGTTGCATCCAACACTCCTTCAGTAGGTTAAGGAGTTATGCACTATAGTTATGAGCATGGGTCTTGGAGCAAAGTCAACAGGGATTGGACCATGATCACCTCTTTCCTTCTGTGGGAACTTGTGTAGTTCCATTTGTAAAATGGTAAAATCCCAGTCCCTCCTTCATAAGTTTGTTGTGAGGGCTAAATGAAAATATCTACCACATGTATGAAGTCTACAAATATTAGTAATAAAACATTTTTGAGAAGAGAGATCCACTTTATTCAGTACTAGCTGCAGAAATGAGACTTGTATGATCCTTGAGGAATATAAGCTCGTTGAGGGATAATAAATGATGCATTATTTATTAGAGGTAAAAATCCCCATAATGTATTCTCTCAATTACCATTTACTGAGATCAGAATTAACATTCTGCCAAATAGAAACTCTCTGTAAGTAGATGAGAGAACTATTCTTTTAAAATGACATCTAAAAATAAATTTAAATAATTAAAATCTCTTGGGGACTATTTAAACCTTTGAGGTTTCAGCAGTCACTATATGATGTCCAAGTTACTTTGGGGTCATTATTATGAACATTCCATCAAGCACCTTCTTTTACACATGACATATGCTCAATAAGTATTTGTTGGTAGAATGGCTAAGATATGAATGGACATCAATAATCACTGCATTATTGTAGATGGATAAAGTGCTAGTAAAGAGAATGTCAGTTATTTCACTGCCTAAAATATCACCGTGAAAAGCTTTTTGATCCCAAAGAATAACTTTGTTTTAGAGAGGCTGGAATGATTGCTTGGCAATCCAAAGCTGAGACATGGAAGAAAGAACAAAGATATGAACCCTCATGTGCTGCAAAGTAGGACTGTCAGATAAAATATAGATACCCAATTAAATTATAATTTCAGATGAACAATGAATATTTTTTAGGACAAGTATGTATCAAACATTGAATATTTTTAGGATAAGCATGTCCCAAATATTAACATATTTATCAAGTTTATCAGATTTATCATATGGGACACAATTATCCTAAAATGTTATTCACTGTTTATTTACAATTCAAATTTGACTGAGCATCGTATATTTTTATTTGCTAAATCTGGCAACCACTCTAAAGCCCAATTGCTACCCCACACACTATTTCTCTGTGGCCTCCCTCTGTGACCTGATATGGTCTGGGATGTTTTCAGACACACTGGGATGCTAATTCTCAAAGATTTTGTGCCTTCTTCTGCTTCCCAGGACTGGGAAAACCCAAATCTCTGCCACATTTGCCTCCTGTCTCACCCTTCTTCACCCAGGGCCTTTATGTCCTTGAAAATCTTTGACCCTTCTCCCAAATTCTAGTCCTGCAAATTTACTTGTCATCAGGATGAGTCACTGTCAAGTGAAATTGATATCATTTGTAAAGGAAACTCTTCTTTCCTACAACTCTTGTTCTTCCTCTGATTTCCTGATCTTTAAAATGCAATAAGCAATTTCCCAACAATCAGACTTGCCCAACCACAAAATAACTGCAATCTCACTCCACCCTTCCTCCCTGCAGCCACATCCAATCAATTCCTTGGTCCTGTTGCTCCTTTTTTCAAACAGTTCTCAGCCGATCCTTTACACGGCCAAGGACCCAAGTCTAAGGAAGGCTCATATCACTTCATTTTCTGAACAATGTGATTGTTTCCTGATGGTTCCATCTCTGCCTCCTCCAGGCAATTCTACCAAGCACATTCCCAGGTTAATGTCTCTAAAATACAAGATTTTCTGACAAGAGAAAGACAAATAGCCCGACAGAAAATGAACAATGTTTATGCACGAGAAATTGGCAATAGAGAAATTATAAATGACTGAGAAACATATGAAAAGATGCTCAAATTCACTAATGGTTCAGGGAAATGCAAATTAAACTAATAATGAGACATCACTTTACGACTAGGAAAAAAATGAAAAGAACATTTTAAAAGCTAATGCTGAGAGGGATGAAGGAAAAAGTTTCCTTTCATATCTACAGCATGTAGAAATGTGGGTAGTTTTTGAAAACAATCTAGCATAATCCATAAAAATTGAAAATGCACATGTGTTCTGACCCAACAACACCACTCAGAGGAATCTATCTAATGAAATAAAATCCACTAGTACTTAAACACATATGCACAAAGGTATTTGATATTAATAGCTTTGAAACAGAAAAACAATCCAAGAAACAAATAAAAAATCCTTAGGGATAAAATGGATACCAAGACATAAGAAATGTTCTAATAACTTAAGGTCTATCCACACCATAGAATATTATGCAGCTATTAAAATAAATTAGTGCATTAGTGGGTAAGAGTTGGTTAAGAGGGATTTCTATGAGTGAAAAAAGATGCAGAAACATATATATACAATTCCATTTTTAATAGTGACCCAATCATTTATGTATTTGGATCTATAAAAGGTATAAATGCACATACACACTTATATTCATATGTTCATAGGAACACGGAAAGGTATACCTCATAAAGTTGTTCACGTGTGTTACCTTGGGTGGGGAATAAAGGGATCTGACATGAATTGGCAGGGGCAGATGCAAAACATTAGTTTTATATCTCCTGCCATAACTTTGAATGGTCTCCCATTGCCAAAAAAATAATAAATATTTAGCCTCCACCAGGTGACCTCAGTCTATTTTCCTGGCCTTTAATAGCACTGTTTCCTATAAGAACTTTCCATCCCAACCAAACTGATCTTTTTATTATTGATCTGTTTTTTTTTTTTTTTAGTTTATTTATTTATTTTGAGTGAGAGAGAAAGAGAGAACATGCACAAGACGGGGAGGGACAGAGAGAAGGAGAGACAGAATCCTAAGCAGGCTCTGTGCCATAGAGCCCAGAGCCTGATGCAGGGCTCTAATTCACAAACTGTGAGATCATGACCTGAGCCAAGATCAAGAGTAAGACACTTAATCAACTGAGCCACTGAGGTGCCACTGATCTTTTCATTCGTCTCAGGTTCTCTCTCACCCCTGCCCTGTACATAACCCCCACACTTACCAAGATAATTGACCCCCCCCCATTTCTTTTGAGCAATTCTTTCAAGGGGTTTCTCAAATTCCATTTTCTTTATAAAGAGTTTCCTATTCACTCTGACTTTCTTTTGGTATCCTTTCTGTGATAGTGATATTTCAGTTTTCAGTGACCATTCCTTCAAAATCTGCCTGATCATCCCACCAGCTTGCCTGTGCAGAGAACATTCAATTGACCACTGGGCCTAATGGACCTGCTCCAGGACATACCAGCAGGAGGCAGACAACATTATCATCCCTGTTCTTCTAACTCACATTTAAGTCCAGCCTTCTAAGCCCAAAGCTGTGTTCTTTTTATTAAACCATGCTTGCTATATGTTCTTCTTCTGTATGTGAAGGAATGACATCTACTCCCCAGTCTTTCAGAGACTGGTATTACCCTAGCCCTGGACCTCACTTTCTGTGTCTGGTTTTCTGGGCTCCTGACTTTGTCTTTCTTCAGCCATGTAGTGGAGGCAGTTTTCAATAGCTCCTATGAATTCTTATCTCAACAGGGGTTAGATATATGTCATTGCCATTAGTGAAGACCTGTCCCTTGTTAGCCACCATGCTCAGCATATTATGTACAATAATTGTACAAGTAGTGTTTCATGATTAGCCCTTTACAGATAATGTAGAACCGTTAGTTAAACGGTTTTGGATCTGGAAGGTTAGGGGCAAAGCCAGGATTCTCAGCTTCCAAAATCTGTGATTCTTTCCATGAGCCTCTGCAGGGCAGATCTAGTTTTAGATTCAGAGTCAGGACTTAGAAGATGGTACAAGAGCAGGCTGGCATGGAAGGAAGAGCCACATTAGAGAAGAATGAGCACAGGACTCTCGGCGAATACTGTTGTAGCTTGCAGGAGTCTACACAAGGGCAGAGATGCGAGCCAGGAGCCTAAGTGTCATTATGGGAGGTCTTCCTTTTGCTTACAGGTGGTATACTCTGCAGTTGCTAAAGATCTACTTGAAAATCCTTATATGTATTTAGCTCCTATCACTAACCTACATCTTGACACAAATCTCTTTCCGGATAGCCTATCTGGTTGTCTCTCAAGTCTACTTGCTGACCCTAGAGTGACAGTAAACTCATTCTGGGCACTATACATACGTGTCTGTCTGGGGCTTCAGATGCGTGCAAGACTGCTCATCAATCAGGCAAATGAATGAAAAGTAATGCCCTCAACCAGAAGGCGTACATCTCAACCTATTCAGAGTGCACCCCTGAATTTAAGTCCCCTGGGAATTTCACAGAGGAAAACTTGCAGCTGTTAGGCCCAGGCTTCCTTTCACTTTCCTGGTAGGTACAGTATCTATGAGCTGTGGTATTCACACATGCCCAGCGTGCTGCCAGCAGGGATCAAAGACAGATTCGGAAGAGACAGAAATAGCAGAAATCCAATTCCTATGCCTTTGCAGCTTGCAGTCATTTAGTATTTTATCTCCATGAATGTCCCAGGGTGTAGTCCAGAGTTGTGTGTATTTAAGTTTTGACCCTCAGCTGCCCATTGTCCCATTCCCTTTCTGAGTATCCAGAAAATCACACTATTTGTTGAAGGGGATACACATGAGGTAAAGAGAGGAAAATCAACTCAGTAACCTGACCAAATTGTTTTAAATAATTTCTGACTCAGAATGACCATACCTCTGCCCTTTGTGCTGCCCACCCCACTGCACCTCCACCCCTCTGGCAACTTCTGCTTCCCTTCTGGCCTGTTGGGGTCCAAATATCATAAAATCATCCATTATAACATGAGTCTTATCTGATTTTTTTTTGAAATATCAAAGTAGTCAGTGTGTGCTCAGAAACACTGTATATCAAGAGGCTGGGTTCTCTGGTTCTCATCTGAACTTTCTGAGGTTCCTGCAACACACGCTTAGTTCAGTCAGTTTGATGTTATGACTTTGAGTTTTGCGTTTAAGGAGCTATGAAATAAACATCAATACAATTCTGGCTCTTGTTTCATTTGAACTATTTAGCCCTCTAGGGCAGACTCGGGCAAATCTAGAAATTTGAGTTTCACCGATTACTGAACTTTAAAGAAGGACTGAAGTTATGGATTAAGGAAGTCTGGCTTTCAAAAATTGCTTCTAACTTAAAGTAAACAGCTCAGGCTCCTCATCAGCATTTCCTGAGCCATCTCTGGTTAAAAGTTGGCCCCACTGGAAGTCAGTCTACAGCCTGTCTCTATTCTTCCAGAATTACAGGTTGCCATGGTTACAGTGTCTTCTGGAAATGAACTTCATAATTGCTGCATATTGCATATAAACAGCTGGATTCCCTCTTTCAATTTCACTCTGAAACAATGAAGGCCCAAGAAAATGTCCTTGTATTTGAATCATTGACATGCTAAAGATCATTATACCAGTAGTGAAGCATCATGGCATAGGGAAACTTGAAGAAATGATAAAATCAAATTCCCCAGGCTCTATATATGTAGATGAATGTAAAATGCACATGTGTGATTCCAAATACAAGAATAAGAATACTTGAAAAGCTGAAAGACCCCTCCTTTCAAAGACCCATTAATCCAACTCCTACTTTACAGGGTGCAAAACAGAAACCCAGAGACTGAGCATTTTCGGTGCAAGGTCTCACAGCAAAGCAGGTACAGAATGGGATTTATAGAACAACATGGTGCTGTGGATATAGTTCTAGTCAGATTCAGAACTTGGACTTGAGTTCTGACTCTGTTACTGATCAGCTGTGTGGTCTCCAAGTGCCATTTAACTCGGCACTCAGCCTATATCTGTAAACTAAGAGGGTTGGTTATAAAGTTTTCAGGGAATGTACTGCCAATGTGGTCTCTCTATCAATAATGGTTTCCAAGAAGTCAAGGTTACTGGCTATATCTACCATAAATATCTGCTTTACTGGCTGTCCATGGGCTTCTAACATTTCCACATTGTATTCCCCTTTAAGAAACACACTGATGTGATTTTTTTTTAAATAAAATTGCTATGAGGAAGGTTATATATTAATGGTTGTTAATATCCTAGGAAAGATCAGTTGATAAAGTTAGTTAATCAAACAGTGCAGTTTTGAGGACATGAGGCACGGATGGATAATGAGGAAGGAATTCTTTTTGAAGAGGAAGATTGCTTGAAATAGACAAGTGTCCTAGAGGTTTGTGCGGAACTCCGGTCAACAGAGAATTCACCTGGTTGACAGAGGAGAAGAAAGAGGATGCAGAGGGAGTTCAAGAAAGAAATGATGACACCTATTTCACAAAAGAAGGATATTTTTCTGTCTCGCTATCCATTCATGTAGTTGTCTCTCTCTGTGAGAAAGTCTTAAAATGCTCCCAAGGAAAGTTACATAGAGAATAACAATGCTGCTAAGGCAATAATTAAAAAAAAAAAAAGATAAGAGCAATTGATTACACACAGCTCTTAATGAAGAACTTCTCTGTCCTACCTACAGCTTGCACAGGTAACAATCAGGTTCTGAGTGTAAAATCTCAGCAGCCAGCCTTGTGGCTCTCCAACGCTGTGCAGCCTGCCCTCTCCCTGTGCCCCACTAAGGTCTGATCTTCCACAAGCTGAACCTACTGTGGTAACAGCCAATTAACAAGGAGAGGATTCCATCCACCTCCTTGGAACTGGACCTTCTTTTCAGGCAGGAACTGACTTCAGTTTTCTAGGAGTTTTGAAGCGAGGAATATGCAATTACAGGCAGCGACTCCTCTGGGTGCTTTTGTCCCTTTTAGGGAGCCCAAAATATACTCATTTTAAGAAAACAACAACAAACAAGAACAAAAAAACATCAACTACTTAAAAATTCCCTCTAACTCCCTAGCTCACAACTGGGGCTTCTCGAAAGACCAGTGGGGGCCCCTCTACTTCTCCTCGGTTAGAAGCAATCCTCCTGGTAATCAGTAGACACATGGGCATAGCCCAATCCACCTTTTATCTCCTCTTAAATCTCACCTGGTTTCCTGTGCACAGAAGCCCTTTCTGAATCCATATTTGCTGTAGGTCTTGTCCCCTGACTTTTTCCTCTTTCTTCAACTACCTGTATGCTGCCAGTGTTGTCACTGATAATATCTTTTCACCATCAAACCCTCCCCCTAAGAGATGCATGCCCTTCCCTCAGGTGAGTGTTCCCACACGCTTCAGGGTTCAGCATGTTTCATAATTTTTTTGAATCATGTTTCCCCTAAAACACAAGATATTCTTTTAGGGGAGCATCACAATGAATTAGCACTCAATAACTGTTGATTTTTTTGATACGCTTTGGAATTTTGATACCCAGGCAGACTGAATACAAATTACTCATTTATCAATTTTGTTGAGTATCTACTATGTGTTAGGATTTTTCATAAACAATATCTTTTTTCTTCAAAAAACTTTTCCAGGAATAAAGATAAACTAAAAATGAAAAACAGACGATGGAAGATATTGTTGACAGACGGAGTTTGAATTTTGACCATTATAGTTTGAGACCCAAGGTTACCAATCTCTATATTTTACTTCTGTTTATGAGTGGGAAAAGTCAGAGGAAAGTTTCTGAGTTTTGGGGGGGAAATATGGAGGTGTTGGAGATGTTAAAAAAAAGTTTTTCTGGCCTCTACTTCCAAGGCTATCCTAAGGACCAGGAAGATCTATGGACATAGAGCCTCTGGCTAGAATTGTTTTGCACAGTTTATTTTAGAAAAATATAACTTGCCTCTGTCCAGAGATAAGCCAGAAGATTGTTGATTGGGGGCAGAGATGAAGAGAAGTAGTGTTAGCAGACAGAACTTTCCATGGCAGAACTCTTCTTTGTTTTACATAATCCTTATCCACTCACCCAGGGCTGTCATTCCTGCCTTTGTGCCCTCAAGAGCAAATGCAGCTAGCACAGTGACATTTTCATAATAATACTTTGTACTTATACAGCACCTGTCAGCCAATGATCTCAAAGTGGTTCTCCTGTGATTAACTCATTAATCCTCACAAGGATAAGTGACTTTCCCAAGGTCACAGAACAGTGAATGTCAGGGGCGGGTGTGAGCCTTGTGTTTTCTCGTTCCCGATCCAAGGACTGTCCACCTGCCTGCCTGCCACAAAGCCACCTCTGACAATCCAGGCTCACCAAGCCAACATGAGTTTATAATTGCATGCTTGGGTCTTCGATTAAATCATTTTGCTCAATTAGTCTAGGCATCAGACTATCTCTGTTTAGAAATCCTTCCATCGATGGCTGGCAATGCAAAAGTTCTTGGGTAGGGGTAGAGACACTGTGATATGCCACTCTGTAGAATGTGTCACCTCATGTCTTGGATTAGGTGGTTAGCAGCACACAGCTCACTCACCCTAACTGGGGAGTGGCACCTGTGACCAGATCTGCGTGGCAAACAGCGTTAGAGGTAGGCTGGTAAAGAGTGGGGTTTAGCACTCAAGGTGGTTACATCCTTTCTTTCCAGTGTAGATAATAGACAGCATGAAGGACTTAGTATGGCACAAAAGGGATATACACAAATGGTAAGATGCAGAAATAGGGGTTTCAAATAGCTGCTGATCTTTGAACACTGGGACAGTCTCTGGGAGAGATGTCTTCCTAGGCAGCACAGCCCAGATCTTCAAGCTGGGCTTCACAGGCTGGACTTTATTCCTGCACAACATCTGGCTTACCCGGTAGGTGCCCAGAACAAAGATTCATACATATGAACTTTGACTCAAGCATATTAGCAAGAACTGGGGGATACTGAATTTGAAAATTCAAGTTCAAATGGATTGAAAACAAGAGCCTTTGAGAAAGGAAGAAATGAATTGGGGAGTATCTGGTGTCACCTGTGGTTTGACAAGGTAAGGTTATGGTTGCGGGAAGCTTATCTGAAAATACTAGGGACATCTGGGTCATATTATCAGGAAAAGCAATTACTGCATGGAAGGTCAGAACATTTTAAGAATTTCCTGAATCACCAGGGACTGGTTCAAGAACCAATGCAGTATAGCTCCCATAAGCAGGGTAGGAGGGAAGACAGAGGCGGGAGAAAGTCACTCTCAGCCGTGTTGGATATACAGACTGTATGCCCATGAAAAGGTAATTAATACAGAAAACTGCCCAGTAAGTGTTTTTTAAAATAGACTAAGAGATTTCAGAAAAAAAAAAAAAAAAGCCAAAGAGAGTTAGTGCTATCAGAGAGTTCCACGGAGTGAGTAAAATCTAAACAGGGCCCTCAAGGATCGGTTGGCTGTGTACAAAGGAGCATAAAAGAGTGAAAGGAGAATTGTAAATACAACGTATGAAGCCCCTACTGTGTACCATATACTTTATATTAATTAAATATAAAAAAAATCAAATAACAAAGGAATTATTACACACTCTTAAAGTTGAGGAAGCAGCCTGAGAAAAATATTAAATAATTAAGAAAATGTTACAGAGCAAGGAAGTAGCAGAAATAGTATTCAAATTCATCTTTCCAACACTGACCTAGTGGTTATTCTCCTATATCATATCTTCTCTCTCTTACTATGAAATGCTGCACAAAAGTAAAGGGAATACCAGGTGTACAGTATGAGGTGGGACCCCTTAGTGGTGCCTAATCAGGAACATATTAAGAGAATAAAGACAATAAAGTTGAGGCTACATGGCACATGGCCTTGAATGCCTAGCTCAGGAATTTGGACTTCATCCCCCTGGTGATCACACAGGGATCAGGCATGTGTGTTAAGGAAGGAAGTCTCTAGAGTGCTCTGGTAGGAACATTGATCTGGCAGCAATATGGACTGTGGTTAGAAGGTAGGGAATCCTGTGAAAAGTTATTGCGATTGTTCAGGTATAGGGCCGCACTGGTCAGACCCTCAAGCACCCTTGGTAAGAGGAGATGGATTTAAGAATAATTTTTTAAAAGCACTAAAGAAAGCACTGTAACTATCAAAAGTCACCCTCTAGGACGAATGGAGGGACAGATTCATGAGGGAGGGCCTCAAGGTGATGAAACCCTCAAGATGCCTGACTTGGGCCCTTATGGAGAAAAAAAAAAAACAAAACAGCCTGCGCACACATGATGATCAGTTTTCCTCTTGAGGATGTCTGAAAGCAGGGACCTTATGTCTTACCTTGGTTGTCCTCCTCAGGACCTGATCCCCATCTGTGGTCAGGGACATCTACCTTATCCAGCCACAATCTTCTCTGCTTTTATTTACACATTCTTTTCCTCTGGTTAGAAGTTGGTCGATTGGGGAGCATTAATATCATATTAAGTAGTGATTTGTAATCCAGCAGTCAGTGACTTCTCATAAAGAGGAGGCTGTTAAGACTACATGGCCTCAGGGAATCTGTATGTGTCTGGGGAGAATGGATTCAGACCAGAATTGACTGTGGGACAGAAGGCAAGGCACTTGAAGTGGAATACAGTTATATCACATTTTATCACAAAGGGGCCTGCATATCAATTGTCTCAATCCTAGATGGGGTTGACAGTCCCTTTTTGTGGGCTATTAACCTGCTAATTTCTGTCCACTGACCCTCTGGAGAGAAAACAATGGCAGTATCATATAGGGAGGAACTGCAACTTGCCCTCTGCTCTGTTTTCTCTGGGTTCTTGAAAAGTAGAGGCAATGAGAGATGAGAGGGACAAGGGTTTGTATGTGTTGCATCAGTTTCCCTCCTCCATACACTCTTTTATCACAAGTTTAAACAAAGAAGTAGTTAATCACCATTTGCCAAGCCTGGTGGCTGTGGTGTCTCCATACGAGTGAAGGCTGGAGTGGATGCAGCCATAGGTCCCCAGTGTTGGTGGAAGGGGCCCACCTGAGCTCATGGCCCAGATAGAGTTTACGTTTGTGTCCCAACATGGGTCCAGGAGTGAACTCTGGGTGTTGAAGTCCTGGCTTCTGCAAGCAATGCCAGGCGTTAGAACAACCCAGGGGGAACATTGGCAATGTATTGTACTATTAGTTTGAAAAGCTGTATGGCCAAAGATGGAACCCTATTTTTCTTCTCCTATAACCTGAGTTCCCCATCTTCTCATAGAGAGTTGGCAAGGAGGTGGAGCACTGTAAGCACATAATTAACTACCATCTATATTATTTATTTTTTATTATATTTTATTTTTTTAAGTTTATTTATGAGAGAGAGAGAGAGAGAAAGACAGCATGAGTGCAGGAGGCGCAGAGAGAGAGGGAGATACAGAATCCAAAGGAGGCTCCAGGCTCTGAGCTGTTAGCACAGAGCTTGACACAGAGCTCAGACCATGAGATCATGACCTGAGCCAAAGTGAGACATTTAACCGACTGAGCCACCCAGGTGCCCCAACCACCCTCTATATTTTTAATGAGAAAGTGCTAGAAATAGTGTTCCCTACAATAAAAACTGCCTAACTTGTTATGGAGGCAAAAGTTAGGAATTTTAAGCAGTTCTTAGGTCAGTGGAAGAGAGATTAAGGAGGCTAGAGAAACCAGGAAGCCCATATCAGATCATAGGATACACGGTGCTGACCTTTCCCCTCTCCCTTCACTAGGACTACAGCTTCCACTGGGGCTGAGGAGCTGTCACCAAAGTGTGCAATTGCCTCATTACCAGAGAGAAGAGCTGCACCCTGGGAACCTTCCCAGCCCCCTGAGGCACAGAGACCCAGGATAACAGCATGGCAATGCACCCCCTGCTGGCTTTTATTGTATGCTAATGTAATGGGGCCATCAGTCTGAAGGCTGTCTGTGCATAGAAACAGGATTTCTTTTTGTCTAGTTGGAAGTCGCTTGAGATTCTAGCAAGTAGAAATGAGTGTGTATTGCAGGAGGTAGGAAAAGAGGACACAAAGTAGAAAGGGAGGATGCATTGGGAGTGGGTAAAATAAAGACTCTATGAGGGGATATGAGAGAAACTCAGAGAGTTTTCTGCTTTAATGAAGTGTAAGTTCAAAGTGTAACAAAATGCAGGGTAATGGACCAGCATATACTTCTCACTGCACATCCCCAAAACATATCCACCCGGCCAGGGTCACACACAGCAGGGAAGCCTAAGGTCACCCCAACTTCTGAAGAATGAGAAATTGAGCACAGGCACATCTCCAGAATGTGTTTGTCTTTAGGGAAGAGTTGCCATTTACTGCACTTCTTTCATTTTTTCCAGGAAGGACGTAAGTCTCCTAATGTAAAGAAAAAGGTTTCCATGCTGCCTTTGGAATACCTCTCTTTCATGGAGACATCTATTCCCAGGAGTGATGTCGTAGACACTATTGTCAGGTATGCAGAAATGAAGGAAAGAAGAGGGAGGGAAGGGGAGGAGAAGAAATAAAGTAGAAAGGGAAGGATGGAGGGGGAGGGAAGAAGGAAAGAAGAAGAAGAAGGAAGGAAGGAAGGAAGGAAAGAAGGAAGGAAAGAAGGAAAGAAAGGAGGGAGGGAAAAAGGGAAGGAGGGAGAAAGGAAGAGAGGAACAACGTTGGCCTAACTGATCGCCACATGCCACATTCTAACTATGGTGCTAGTTTTATTCTTGGCAGTTTTACATAGACTCTTACTTCATCCCCAGATCATCCTCAAGCAGAGGACTGCAGAGGGAGTTACATAAACCCATCCATGGGAGAGGTTCCATGCCGTTCTGTTCATCATTTCTTTCTCTCTGGTCTTTTCCAGCTCCCAGACCAGGAGGCACACAGCCAGACTCATCTGCTCCCCAGGAGTTGGGTCCCTCACTTCCTCCTCCAGCTGAGCACGGGGCCCTTAGAGCAGGATGCAGAGACCGCATTATATCTTTCTTTTGTAACTTCATGAGTAGTGTGATGAAGGCTTGAGAACATACCAGGTTTTCAGTACACATCTGTGGAGTGACTATTTCCTCTAATACAGATTTTTAAAAAGACAACACCATGTAATATCTAAGTTTTACCTCCATCATAAAAAGTGGTGCCCCATTGCATAATCTTTGTAATGACTGAAAACTGTTCAGCGGCATTGCCTCCTTTCACAGTAACCCCCCTGTTGTGTCAGATAACATCAAAGTCATTTGATATCAGAGAAACAGAGCTGGGAGACAGGCCCACAATGCTGCAGGTGAGAAGAGCCACCAATCACCCTTTTTACACTCTTGAAAATCCAAGTACATTTCCTGTGAGTTCACATAACCATTTTGCTGTATTTATGATTCCAAACTCTTTTTAAACAATCACTTGGATCATCTTCCATGAGACAGGGACCATAGGAAAGTGGAATATGAAGCAGTGAGACTGATTGGAAAGAGCTCTGAGACATAAATTCTGCTATTAGTTTGGCATTGTGATAGTGAATAAGTGTTACCCCTTACCTGTGCCTCAGTTTCTATCTGCAAAACAAAAAAGACACACTAGGTAAAATCTAATAACTTTCAGCTTTCACACGCTAGGTTTAATCATCCAGCCTACAGCAGGAATTGGGGAGAAACTTCAAACCCTGGACACCTCCAGGGGTTTTATGCATTAGCACCCAAGGTTTCTCTGACTCTCTTAAAGCTACCTTGTTTTACAGAAGATTTTAATCCTAATGTCCAACAAGGTCAAAGAGAGTCAGCTTCTGAAATGAAAAGATTAATGTTGCCATGGATGGGAGAGAAACCAGAGGGAGATTTCTGCCGGAGCATGAGAATTCTATCTTGTAGGATTTTTTTTTTCTTCACAGCAAATAAGGTTTATGGATTGCAATGAGGAGTCTGTCGCATTAAAATAAGTCTTTTTACAGTATTTTCCCATTTAAGCCTCACATGGGCAGCATGCCGGATTGGGCCCGGAAAGGCAGACTCACTAGTTTTTCAATTTAGTTTGTTAATAGCCTGCCTTTCATAAAAGCATCAGGCACAATCACACCAATCCCTAAATCAATAGGATGATGCAGCAATGCCTCACAGAAATGATATTTTTGAAATAAATATATACCATTCAGCCAGGCCCGTTTGACATCAAATTTATATACTCAATAAGAAAGCACAATTAATGGTCCCGAACTGTATTTTCCTTCACCTATTTCACATTTCAAGAAGCACAGGATTTCTTAAGGAAAAAAAAAAAAATAAAAGAAGAAAGAAAAAGATCAAAAAAGCATTCCATTCATAAATGGAATGAAGGTATTAAAAAACAATGCTGGCTTGTTGGTGCCTCCCCACAACCCGTTTATCTTGCCACCAACCCCATTTCTCTCTTTATTCTGGCCCTTGCACAGAGACTCTGCTACTTCTTTAGAGAAAATTTCCCTGACACCTGTGTAAAACAGTAGCCCCTTCTCTCTGCGTCCATTTACCCTGCTTTTCACAGCATTTCATTACATTTTATCTGTTTATTGTCACACTTTCTCCCAACAAATGTAGGCTTCTTGGGGGCAGGATCTTTGTTCTTTGGTCCAGCACTATATCCCAGAGCCTAGAAAGTTTCTGGCTTCTGGTAAATGTCTAATGGAATTTCCTAAAGGATGAATGAATGAGTAAAAATAAATTGATGAATGAATAAATACCTCATTTACCCTCTTAGGTGTATTGATCATGCTGTGTGATCACATTCATACAGTAAAACAACCATAGAGGACTCGCCTTCCACTTGCTCCCTAAACCAATCAATCAGTAATGACTTACTAGTTTGGACGATATTCTCCTCTGGAGTGTGTGCAGCATTTGTACATGTTGGGGGAGTATTCTGTGAGCAATGCAAAGTAAAATGATAATGCTATGCTAATTGGGGAATGTGACCAATATTATCAGGTTTACCTCTAACCCTCCTCTGTGTCCCCACACAACAGGGAAAATTTTATATCTGCCTTTATAGGTTTTCTACCCCTCTAACTAACATTTATATCTATTTATGCCACTTTATCTTATAGCAAAATTAGAGCTGAAGGAGTTTTATGAAATATTGCTATGGATTGTTATTGGGAACCTCTTTTATGGTCTTTGAAAATTGTAATTAAAGACAGAAATCACATTATAATTACTCTTGGTTGTTGAGTTGTATTTCATTGAATCCAACACATGCTAAGACTGAACTTCATGGGATCATAGATTATACTTGGGTTTTGTTCGGTAACCTCTGTAAGAAACTCATTACGGTGCCATCTCCACCTATCCCTCAAATAGAATCATCTTCCCATGCTAGCACCAAGAATACATTTTTTAACCATGGGTGCATAGATCTATGGTACTAGAATTCTGAAGAAGTTTGAGTTTATCCAACAAAAACCATCACTGTTGGACTGCAGCAACTAGAGAAATTACAAAGACTTTCAGACTACAGTGATGACAGAATTCCAAATTTGGGGGGAAAACACATACGGTGCAGGAATAAATGTTTCAGGCAAGAACTAGCCTTAAGAGATTTCAGTAAATTGAAGAAGTCAAAATATTCCCTTAGCAATATTTGAACTGGTTATTAGACATTTTGTTCTAACTTTTACAGACATCCATTTTCTGAAGAAATCAGTCATTTTGAGGCAGAGAGAAGAAATAAGTGTCAAGACTGATCAGATCCATGGAGAATTTCACTGGCAAAAGCACAGACCCTGGGGACTCAGCTCTGTCCTGGGACTTAAGCCAGCTTTTGAACTTCAGGTTCAGGCTACCTGATTAAAAAAAAAAAAAAGAAAAAAGATTGAGGTATCTAAAGGAGCCTACCTTTCTTTCCCATGTGCCTTTTCCATGCCCCACTAAGAACTTACTGTGCCCGTAACTAAAGGGAAAGACTGTTAATCATGTTTAGAGCATGCCACTGAAACGGTAGCAGAATAAACAGCTATGGAGGAAGAAAATTGATGACATCCAAGGGAGAATTTAAAAGGCTAATATCTACCTACTTTGTTACAGGATATTCTGCCAAATTGTGGAGGTGGGGGGCGGGGAGTGTGTATGATGGTCTCTTCCTTCCAGGAGAGATAAACTATATGCAAACAAGTGCACCAGAAATTGGTGTGGAATATTCACAACCAGAATGAAGGGAAACCAGGGATGTTTGGTCAAGCAAGCTACAGAAAAGGATGCATTTGAGCTGGACTGAATGTGTCATTGCCACAGGTCTTTATGAGAATAACCACATAAGTGGAAGACAGCTTGCTGACTGCCCTAAGGACAAGAACTAGGTTCACTGTGCGACATCAGTCTAGATGTGACTACTCTTACTGTGTGTATATTCTGTGCCAGACACTGCACTAAGCAATGTAGAGTAATTATATCATTTAATCATCACAAATTCTCTGTAGAGGTGGTGAATATCATTATTACTGCTTTTTTTTTTTACAGATGAGGAAACTGAGGCATAGGAAGGATAATAACTTGTTCAGGGTACCATAGATGACAGAGTCGAGGCTCATGCCATAGTGTATCTGATGCCAAAACCACTGGACTTCAGTCTTTATTGATTAAAAAAAGCTAAGTCGAAGTATTTATCATCAGTTGGGTCACTGGTCTGAGCACTGGGCAAGTACAACTCATGTAACACAACGCTGTCAGGAAAGAGCCATTATTTCCTATTTTGCATAAGAAGAAACAGAAACAAAAAGAGATAAAAGCCTGCACAAGGTCATATAGCTAGGAAGTTACAGAGCTGAGATTACAACCCTGGTAGCTGGTGTGAAGAGCCAAGCTCATAAGCTTTACATTCTAACGCATCTCTAGTTTTACATTATGCAAAGTGCTCTCCACACATCTACTGCCCATTCTATCCCACAGTCTAGTTTTAAGATGTGGAGATGACACTGATGTTTAAACCCAGATTAATTTTTCACCACTCACTTGACTAGTTATATTCATTTAGGGCCAGAACTGGCTTTTTTGACTATGAGAGAACATACAGAGAATGATCAGAGAGTCATAAAAGGTTCCATTGGCTCAAGAACTTCTCTATGGACTCCAGTCAAGGTTCTGAATATCCAATCTTTGGATTCAAACCTTTCTAACAAGTCAGAATTAAAGAAGAAATGTGTTGGTGGTGAACAGAGAGAACTTTATCCAAGACAAATCACCTGGTTGTGGTTAGCTTGAAGGACTTTCTTTGAAAGAATTGACAAGGGCATTGATCAGTTAGGATGGAGAAAGGAGAATAAAAAAACACAAAAGGGAAAATATGAGGTGGGTAGCTAGGTACTTAGCAGGCAATAACCTGGGCCCTGGACTCTGAGAAGAGAAAATGAATCTACTAAAAGAGAAGAGAGAATCTCTGATGGGGAAATACATGGAGAACAAAAATGCTCCCTGGCCTCTGTATCATTTCTTCTTAGTCTGAGCTTGGTGTCAGGAACCATGGCCTAGACCCAGAGAGTAAAAGGGGACTATCAGCCCTGATGCAGCCATATCTGTAGCAGGTAAAGACATACAGAGAGGTTGGCATTATGTAAAGCATTATTTCTTTTCAAAGGTTTATTTCAAGCATTTCAGTACAGACCTACGTATTAAACGGTCCCTGGCATCTGCCAATTAAACAGATGAGAACAATTTCTAGTTCATGGTCCCATATGCCTGACTCTTCTCAAGACCTGAAACTTTGATTGTGTCTCCAATTTTATTTGCTGCTATTTCAAGTGTGGCTGCTTTCTGGACTGTAGACATGAGTGTGCGATGGTGGAGTGGGGGTAGGGAGGAATGTAATTTAATTTAAATTGAATTTTTGAGCAACACAGACACTTGGATATCATTCTTTACGTACTAGAATATGCCACTCAGCATATTCATCTGGGCATACTTAAACCTAAAATCCCCCACCTCCTGAGGCTGCACTTGCAGTAAATAGCATTAAAATTTGGCTGGAGAATGCAAATCTGAGATTTCTGAGTCCTGGGTGTTTATTAGGAGACAACAGAGGCCGTAGATCAGCCCAACATGAATGGCATATCCTTTGCCCAGTGATGCCTGTGAGTCAGGGAAAATAGTCAAGAGGTCAGCTCATCTACTGACCACACAAGTCAAACTGCCAACACATTGCAATAGACCCAAGAAATGGGGAAGAATCTATAACAACAACAACAAAAAAGATGTAAAGTGATGGTGGCTTTAATACTGAAAACAAATTCAAAAGCATGAATTAAAGTTGGCCATCATTTAATCATATAAGACATTTGCTTTGAGTCTATTTAGTGGACAAGATGCTGCATATTCAGAATAATGGTTAATTTTCAGCTGGATTTCTTGCCTCTATGGATACAATATCTACCACTAGCACAGGTCCTGACTCAAAATCAGCATCTGGAATGTCTTAAAACTAGGTTTCCTACCTCTTCACCCAATACAGTCACATTATGGAAGGAAAAGAGGAATCTTTTCAGTGACTATGGTTCCCTAATCATTTTTTTCAAGTCATGTATTCCAAACAGCATTCACCTTGAAGGTGGAGTTTAGTGAAATCACCTTAAAGATTAGAATTGCCATTTATAAACACTTAGTACACAGGCAATGGGTGCCCAACGCTTCCAGGGGTTGAATATCATACTTCTGTTGCCCTGTACTGCTTTTCTGGGGGCTACCAATATGTGATTTGTGTGAGTTCATACCAGTATGGAAAATTTAATCCACAAACTGTCCAGCATCATTTCTCAAGTTACCTGCTGCTTCTCTCCCTAAGACTAAGACCATGTTAAAGTCTCGCAGCTTTGTCACCATATGAACACTCTCACTGGTCCTCATCATTCAATGACACCTTCAAATATCCGTAGAGTACTTCACTGTCCTCAAATGACTTCCCCACCCAGTATCTGATCTCATCCACACAATAATCTCCCCTCCCTCCAAATCATTACCTCTTTCTCCCTTTAGAATTGAAGAAACAGAGCTTAAACCTAGCTTAAACCTAGGTTTCATGGCAGTGGGCTCTGTGCTCTGTCCTCCTTTACCCCTGCCTATGACCTATCAGTTTAGGTCTAAACATCTGGAACCTCCTTCATCTACATCACTCTTTACTGTTCCATCGTTTCCATGATTCATCATGCAGGCCACTGTAGTTCTATAAGCCTTCCCTCTGAGGACTTGTTTAAAGATCTCAGTCAACTACATTTTTGTTGTTGCTTTTTACACCTTGGTGGAGAAGTCTTTCAACTAACTTTCAGAACCAATAAACAATAAGCTCATTCACACCATAGCATAATTGATAATATCTAACATTTAGAATACTTGGATTTTGAGATACAATTAATTGGGGAGTCCAAGCACTTAACTTACAATAGTGAAATTTTAGACATTATGATAACTGTATTTGGGCAATTGGAGTCTATCAAACCAACCAAGTTCTTTTCAAGAACTTGTATCTACCAAACCTCTTCTTTACCAAAACCTCTGCTTTTGACTTGAGGTCACTGCAGCTAAAATTGGGGATCAAAAACCAACCCCATGATTTGGTAGAATATGGAAGAAAAAAATGATTTGTAAAAGCATCTTTGAGGTAAAAAGTTTCCTTGTATTAACTTTTACAAACCCTAAAATTCCACAGTTAGTCATTCATTCCTTTAGGTTACACATTTCTTCCCCCATATATCTCTTTTAAAGTGGAAAGAGGTCTGAGAGCAAAACTTCATGAAGCTATTTGCAATGGCTAATACTTCATGATAAATGAGATAATCAGATACTTTCCACCATCACAAGAAAAGCCGTAGCACATGCCTGACAAATGATAAGTACTCAGTGACTGTACCTACTGTCATTTTATTATCATGAGAATGGGGATCAAGTATCACATCTGCATTTTGGGCCACTATTAAGGTAGAAGCATTGGCATATGTTTCCTCAATTTTTCCTTTACTTTTGTGCAGTCTGGGACAAAACATTTAAAAACACTGAGCCTCAATTGCCCCATTTAAAAATGGTATTAATAATTTCTACCTCGATGATATTAAAGATTAAGTATAATAAAAGTCAGTGCATATAATGAAATATATATTTATCTAAAATATAAGGTACTCACTAACAATAAAGCCATCCTCTATGGGCCCAGCTGTACACCCAAGTGCCAGGAAAACCACACATCCAGCTACCCTGGCCAGTGCTGCTCCCTGAGTTTCCTGCTCTGGCTGAGCCCAAAGGCTCACCATGCCCACCAACCTGACTTGGACGGAGACAGGGGACCAAATTATACCACAAGTTCTGTCAGGGACAGCTCACTTGTGGGGTCCTAGCTCTTTGATGTTTGAGATTCAATAAACACAACTCTTTGGAAACATTTTTGGGAAGACCTCTGAGAGTTCTCTGTACATTGAAGCGACTGAGATTTTGGACTTCTACAGAATTTACATATTCTGCCTCACATTCATAGAATTGCTCAGAGTGGTTCTGTCTCCAGACTGGTGGATCAAAGACAATATGCACCATATTTTGTATTTGTCTACATCTTGGGCAAGTAGTTACCACTCCCAAACCAAGCCATGTGAGTCTGATAGATAGATCTATGCCTGCATCCCGGGTAACTTCACCTGGAGTCCCTGGATGAGCTCTCCGCAAACATGCAAGTTCTACCAGGGAGAGCAGCCCTTCAGAATCTCTACCTTCTTCATGACTTTCTTCTTAGTACAAAAGTCATTCATTTAATGATTACCTGCTTGGACTCAATACCATTTCTTTTTTGTTGTTGTTATTGATATTTTATATTCTTCAATAAAAACATATATATTTAAAGTATAAAACATGACGATTTGACATAAACATATATAGTGAAATGATAACTACAGCCAAGCTACTTAACATATCCATCTCTTCTCATAATTACCATTTTTTATGTATGTGGCAAGAATACCAGAAATCTACTCTTACCAAACTCCAGAATTCAATACATTATTATTAACTGTAGTCAGCATGCTGTATATTAGCTCTCTAGACTTCTTTGTCCAATAAAACTGCAACTTGGTACCCCTTTCCCAACTTCCCCCCATTTCTCCCACCTCTCTGCTCTTTTCTACTCTTTGCTTCTGTGTATTCTTCTCTTTGGCACTGTATCCCTCAAGTGGGAGTGTTTGGATGATTCTAAGGCAAACATATAAGTCCATCTCAAAATGTCAACCTACCATATTGTTAAATATATTTTATGCTCCCATGGCCTTGCATGAAGATTCTGACTGCTTTTAAAATATAGACACTCCTGGGGTGCATGGGTGGCTCAATGGGTTGAGCATCCAACTTCAGCTCAGGTCGTGATCTCAAGGCTTGTGAGTTCAAGCCCCGCATTGGGCTCTGTGCTGACAGCTCAGAGCCTGGAGCCTGCTTCAGATTCTGTGTCTCCCTCTCTCTCTCTGCCCCTCCTCTGCTTGCTCTGTCTGTCTGTCTCTCTCAAAAATAAATAAAAACCTCAAAAAATGTTAAAATATGCACACTCCTTGAAAAGGTAAGTTTTACAAATAATCAAACATGTGCACCACTATAGAAGTAAAACTGTTATATTTGAAAAGATATATATGGTAGGAGTATTGAGGTAGGGTAAAAGAATGAAAATCTCAACCTCCGGGTTTCAACTGAGGTTAAAAAAAGAAAGAAAAAAAAGTGCCTCGGAGCAGGAAATGAAGCCTTAGCTCCCGAAGATGAAAAAGCCACCCTGCCGATACTGTGAAGAGCTGGCCCTGTGTAGCACTTTCCTTCGTGAACTACAACTGCCTGTCACAAAAGTTTTTGATAGGCACTCACCTCTATTTGGATCTGGGCTGTAAATAGTTGCCCAGACCCTAAAACTGATGCCCTAACTTTACAATGCACATATTGCATAAATATATGTTGATAAATAAACTTGCAAGCTGGTATATGCATTGCATGTAAACACTCTTTTTTTAAGCAAAGATTTGAATTTTATAGACTGTAAAATATGGATATTGCTCTATTTATCTTGATGTACCTCTATGAAAAGGTGACTGCTGTGATTGGAAAGTCATGCCATATAACTAAAATAAGGTACTTTATTTAGAATTTTAAGATATCCTCTGCCCAATATGTATAACCATAACTATCTTGAAAAATTAGTTGTTTATTGCAAAAATATTTTCAAGTGCTCTGGCTATAACACTGAAGCAGTTTATAAGCACTGTGAGATGGGAGATGCTGGTCCTATAAACACAGGGTTCAAGGATTCAAGGATTCTAGCTGGCCAATGTAGGTGAAGAAAGCTAGTAATGAGCCTAGGTGGGATGGAGGAATAATGCCATCAAATATCAACAACAACTGGATAAAATGTTAGAAAATTATTTTTATTTTTTAAGTACTTATGCTAGGAAAACTTACTCTTCAAATTACCAGATTGTAAGTGTTTAAGGTTTCCTGGTCCAGGCGTGGACTTTGTTCCATATAGTTCTTTTATTTTCATTTACTGTTTTTGAAACTGTACTTTAAAACAGATAAAAGTCGGGGCGCCTGGGTGGCGCAGTCGGTTAAGCGTCCGACTTCAGCCAGGTCACGATCTCGCGGTCTGTGAGTTCGAGCCCCGCGTCAGGCTCTGGGCTGATGGCTCAGAGCCTGGAGCCTGTTTCCGATTCTGTGTCTCCCTCTCTCTCTGCCCCTCCCCCGTTCGTGCTCTCTCTCTCTCTGTCCCAAAAATAAATAAACGTTGAAAAATAAAAAATAAAAAAAAATAAAACAGATAAAAGCCATTCTTAGCTAATGGGCCACAGTTTGCTTATGCTACTCTAGAGCAAAGGTTTTAAGACACTTTTAAACTGCAGAAAACTTTTTTTTTTAAAAAAGGATCTAGGGGCGCCGGGGTGGCGCAGTCGGTTAAGCGTCCGACTTCAGCCAGGTCACGATCTCGCGGTCCGTGAGTTCGAGCCCCGCGTCAGGCTCTGGGCTGATGGCTCAGAGCCTGGAGCCTGTTTCCGATTCTGTGTCTCCCTCTCTCTCTGCCCCTCCCCCGGTCATGCTCTGTCTCTCTCTGTCCCAAAAATAAATAAACGTTGAAAAAAAAATAAATAAAAATAAAAAAGGATCTAATGATAACTACAGTAATCAAAATCAATCCAAGTGGAGTGACTAGGAAGCCTGTTGGTAGTCCTAGGACTCTGCCTACTCGGCTTTCTCTTATTTGTCCTAGATAGCTCAGAGGTAACTACACAGAGCAGGAGGACTCTTGGGGACAACAGCTTAGGTATCAGATATCTGTACCTCAGATAATCCCAAGAACTTTCAGCAAAGTAACAAAAGTGTGCAATTATATCAACAAGGAAGGAAGCACTAAACATGTTGACAGGTACAGTCTGTACATTTTGTCTATGGAATTACCATGTTCAATCCCCAAGTAAAACCTCTTTCTTTATCTCTTACAACACCCCATGACACACCATGTCTTGCATAGAAATGCCTTTACAATTTACTCATTTCCTTTCTGTCCCAGTTCTACCAGAAAGAGTATACTTTTATCTCCTTACATCCAGAATATCTGTCTGAGTCTCTTAACTAGTTCCCCTGCAGGCTCTTTTTAGACTCTCCACTTTCTGCCCTACTCAGCCTACCTCAGAAAGGCTAAGTTTTGTAATTACATTGCTTTGATTTGGTCTCCTTATTCTTTCAATGACCTAAATTCAATTCAATTCATTTGGTCATTGATCAGATATTAATGATGCTTCCCATTTAATGTGCTAGAAACTGCAGGATCTCCAGATAGATATTAGAATCTCTAATGTCTTCTATTAGAAGACATAAGACAGCAACAAAATACCTGTGATAGAAGGTGGGATGCAATGAGATCCATTTGAGAAGTACAAACAAAGTTCAATAAAATTGCTACAGAAAAATTTTTGGCCATTGAGATTGGGAAAGACTTGATAAAGCACTGAAGATTTACTAGGAAGTCACTACACGAAGATGGAAGTGATAGGATATTGTGGTGAAGAGGAAGCCATAAGCAAAGGCATGGAATTAGGAAAGCATAGAGATTTCTCTAGAAATTATGGCCAAATAATTATAGTAGTTGAACGATGGAACAAACTTGGGAAGGAATGAAGCCAAATTTGTAGAAAGCCCAGGATGCCAGGTCATGTTGTCTGAGCTGTATTCAGTAGAATTTGGAGAATGGCCCATGTTGTTTGAAGTCCGTGTACCTTATGATTAGGTGCATGCTATGGTTGATTTGCACAGACATGACGTAGTGAAAGGGCTCCAAACTGAGAGTTAGGGAACCCATGGGTTTGAATTTCTGTGATAGCTGCCTCTGCTTCATCTTTCTAGATTATTGATAAATCAAAGGCAGGTAAATGAAATAATCATTGACACATATTTTGAAATGCATATATGAACTGTGAAGTGACAATGATAGATGAAAATTGAGGAAAGGGTTTTAGAAAATGGCAAGAAGGATGGGCTATGAAGTTTCCAAGAACAGATAAGATACAGTGGGGTTGTATTTGGTGAAACTGGAAACTCGGAAAACATTTGTCTCTAACCTTTTCAGCCTAATATTGTAGATCAAAGTTTCCTGCCAACCTCCCATTAGATCATGAAATCCTTAGGGAAGAAAGCATATTTGCTTTGATTCTTGTTTATATTCCCAGCACACAGCAGAGAGCCAGGCTCATAACAACCACTCAGTAAATGTTGCTTGAATGAATGATCTCTCCAAACTCCATCAAAACCTCTGCTCTAGAGGAAAATCTGTAACCAAATGCATGTTAACAAATGGATGATTATCCATATGTTAAAAGGAAATTTCTCTTGTAAGAAACGAATATGGAATAGCCCATTGCTAAATAAGTCCAATTTTAATGGCAGCACATCTACAAGAGGAGGAATATTTAGAAGAGCAACAGTGGTCCACACACCTGGGCTCCCAATTGACTACTTCCCATCTGGGGCCCCTTGATTCCCATCTAAAAACCTAGATATTTCAAGTACAACTGTCTTTAACTACACTTACTCTGTCTTACCCTGTCATACGGCAAGAAAAGAACCCCTGAGTCAGACCCTGTAGATAACACCAATTTTTTCTAGATTGTGAAGAAAGCCCTATGTTACCTCCTATGGATGTCACCAGGCTCTAAGTAAAGTCTCCTGATTATTTTGTCTCCTATCTGCAAAAAAACAAAATAAAACAAAAAACCAAAAAACAAACAAAAAGCAAACAAAAAATAAACAAAAAACCCCATCAAAACCCAAAAACCAAAAACTGAAAAAAGAAAAAAAACTCTACCCTTTCATATGGAAATCCTTCCACGCTTAAAACACTCACCCTCCTATATTTGTGATAAATTCCCTTTCTTCAGCATTTAGGAGACTTGAATGTCTTGTGTTCATGTTTTCCAACCTGGCTTCTCTGATTAATGCCTACTGCATGCAGCTTAGACAAAATAATGCTGTTGGTCAAAGTAGCTACATATCTAGTCAGAGTAGGAAAAGGCTATAATGGTGCAATTTCAGGTATCTAAGATATCTGTGCCTAAATATATCTCCTGCCTTGATGTTAAATGTGGCATCATTACTTCCACTTGAGCATAGTACCCAGTCTGCACCCTATATTCTGAAACATTCTGAGCACTTTTGAAGAGAAAAGAAAAATATAAAAATTGCAATAAATACAAATACTGATTGCTGATTTAATCCAACTGTATCAACTGTGTATATTGACAAAATTTTACCACAACACTGTGAACTAATAGAAAGACCTGCTTATGTTTCATTTTTTACTTGCTACAAAAATATTAAGGAGGTATACTAACCCAGGTTTTCAGTTTCTAGAGAACAGAAATACAACTCAAACTAGCATAAGCCAGACTTTTGGGAAGAACGTGTTGCCTCACATAATTGGCAAGTACAATAGGGTGTTGCTTCAGGACAAGCTGGCCAAGCAGCTTTAATAGTATCATCAGGGATCCATGTCTTTTTCTCCAGTATTTTTCATAGTGTCTTTCCACGTCACAGACATGATGGTTTTCAGAACATTAAGATCCTAGCTGAGACAGAGAACCTTCCTGGACATATGTATGTTTGCTATTATTGCTATAACAAATTACAATGAACCTGATGACTTAAAACAACACAAATTTATTACCTTGTGTAGTTCTGGAGGACAGACATGTGAAATAGATCTTGTGGGGCTAAAATCAAGGTGTTGACAGAGCTGTATTCCTTTCTGAAGATTCTTGGGATTTTCTTGCTTTTCCTGCTTCTAGAGGCTACCTACATTTATCGGCTTGCAATTGTATCACTCTGTGCTGTTCCTGTCACATCTCCTCTAACTCTTCTGCCATTCTCTTTCACTTATATGAATGCCTGTAATTACATTAGACCCTCCCCCCCATAATCTTCCCATTTCAAGACTTTCAACTTAAATTCCACCTGCAAAGTTCCTTTTGTCATGTAAAGTAACATGTTAACAGGTTGTGGAGATTGGAGTATGGATCTATTTGGGGGCTATTATTCTGCCCACCACAACAGGTTTAGAAAACAAAAAAAGTCCTAGGAAGAACTTTGCATGGTCTGTCTTATTTGATGTGCTTACCTCCACCAATTTTTGTGCCTACGAAGACTATATGCTCTGATTGGCTAGCTTGGGTCACATGAGGCCACATCGGATGGTAAGGGGGCAGGGTTGATGGCTTTTGACGATCTTCAATCATACCACATGGAATGGTTTCTCTGCAGGAAAAAAAAAATAAAGGAATGTCTTATTAGAGTAAGGCAGAGGTATGATGGAAAAGGAAAACAGCCACCAACATCCATGGCACACAATAGGTAGATAAATGGGAATGTTTGTGTAGTTCCCCAACCTTGTAAGAAGGGAAGTGTGAGTTAAGAACTGGCCATTTAAAAATCCCCTTTTAAAATATAAATATTGGGGCATCTGGATGGCTCAGTTGGTTAAGTGTTTCACTTTGGCTCAGGTCATGATTTCGCAGTCTGTGAGTTTGAGCCATGCATCAGGCTCTGTGCTGACACCATGGAGCCTGGAGCCTGCTTCAGATTCTTGTCTCTCTTGCTCTCTGCCCCTCCCCCACTCACACTGTCTCTGTCTCTCTCAAAAATACATAAACAGTAAACAAATTTTTTAATAAATAAAATATAAATATTGAAGTTTGGACAGGAATAAATATTCACGTTAAATCACATATGAGCAGTGAAGTGTGTATTATTCACATTTTGTTCTTTATGCTGGAATTGGCAAAGGTTACTTTGGGGGAGAAAGTTAGAGGGGCTCAAAATGAGACAGTTCCAAAGAAGACCCAAGAAGAAGGTAAAAACATGAAGAGTGTAACTAGCCCCTCACAACCTCATCATGGGCTAGCTCTGACTCTTCTCATGTCAGCATGTATAGAGACCCTTGGTAAATAGATCTATTTCATAAATGGGGCCTTTCCTTCCCCATCCATTCACTCCTTCCCAGAGTGGGAAGTAGCTGTTGCCTTTTCTTCAGAACCCCCATCCCCTATGCGTGCAAGGTGGCAAGATGTGCTCTGTCCCAGAGGGGAGGCAATTGTTCATGGGCAGAGCTGTCCCTCCAAGGGCAGCAGCTCCTCTGCATTTGGGCATTAATTCATAATCAAACACTGATGAATCATGCTATTTTACTGAAAAGCACAGTCCTTAAGTCAACCACCTAATCTAAGGGAAGAAATTAAACTCTAAACCAACATAAACACATTACAAGTCATTAGTGTAATTAAAAAGGAATGTATAATTAAAACATTTGTGTATTTTAGCTCAAATTCATCTGCGGTCGGAAATTTTAATGAACTGTTCATCAAAGAAGTCTCTGGAGTCTGGGGATAAGTTTAGCATAACAAGAAACTGAATGTTTTCTTCCCTCTGCTTCAGGAGCCCCATTCCCTCTGGTTTCTAAAAAGCAACCTGTCATTGGTTCCACCAAACTAATAATGATTCTAAGTGGTTATGATTGCTTCTGTGTTTTAAACTGATGTTATCTTTTTATCCCTTAAGAATCATGTTTTTCATAATTACTTCTCTTTTGTCCTTTCCTTAAGACAAATGATTTTGTAATTAGCGATGAAGGAAGGAGTCGTCACTCCAAGACATCTGTCAAGTTGTCAGGAAGTATGTCTCCCTGTAGCTATATTTAAACTTTCTGTTTAATAGCCTCTTGCTTTATTTCACAAGAACATCTCTGCGGAATCATGCCTAGGATCCCCTAATGATCAGGTTCTATAAAACATAGAGCAATTAGACTGTAAGAAATATCGCTCCCCAGAATGTCCTTCTTATCCATAATGTGTACCTCTCCTTCCCAATGCTCCCTTTCTCAGGCCTCCCCACCCACATGAATGTTTCCCTCCCACACTCTGGTGGGCCCCAGTTTTAGGCTCTAGCAGATGATACGGTGGAGTGTATCAACAATTAAGCTAACATTTTCCCCAACTTCAGCATTCAGTTGTAACCATCCCTGTCTGTCTCCAAATGAATGGCAAGCTATTGTAAGAAACAAAATACTTCCCCCCTGGAGGGAGCAAAGCCTTAACAGTGCCATGTATTTCCCATGCACCCTACAGAGAAATGACATGCTTGCTCACATGTTTGCTGTTCTATGTCATCTGCAGCAAGAAAGAGCCTGCCAGTGACTCCTACAGCTTCCTTCCTTAGGAACAGAATCCAGACTGACAGAAACATCCTGCAGAGTGCTGAGAAAGTCCCTCTTACCACAGGATTCAAGATTGCTGCTGATCTACAATACCCCCGCCATTTTGTCAATAGCTAACACCCTAAATCTCACAGAAATCTCAAGCTGCTCTAATCACTCACTCTCTTTATTCTTCAATAGCCCATTTAACCCGTGACTCTTGTTATTCATAACAAAAAGCTAGGTATAGGAAGTGGAGTGATTTTCTGAGTCACACACAAGTATCAGACAGATCCAGAGACAGCAAAACTTAGTGAAGTTCAGATGGATTGTGACTTTTTCACCTGGCCTTGGCAGAGACAGACAGGACTGACCCATGTTGAATGAATGAACACATTAAGTTCCTTCCGTTTCTTTTTCTTTTTCTTTTTTTTTCTTTTTTGTTACAGAAGCTTTCATTTATTTATTAAGGCTAAACAAAAAAAAAATCATTTGAACATAGAATTTGGTATAGATATGGAAACACTGGAATGAATACTTATCATATGCCATTTATCCTTTTATGTATATATACCTATATATAGCATTCATATATATTTTATATTTGTGTATATACACAAATACAAACATGTTTGTGTGTGTGTGTGTGTGTGTGTGTGTGTATATATATATATACATATATATATATACATTTGCAAGTGTCTCTAGAACTATTAAACCATGTGCTATTGTTCATTGACAATGTATTGTAAATTCATTCATCACACTTATTTATTTTTTAGTTTTTTAGTTTTTTGATGATTATATTTTATTTATTTATTTTTATTATTATTATTTTTTAATTTACATTCAAGTTAGCATACAGTGCAACAATGATTTCAGGAATAGATTCCTTAATGTCCCTTACCCACTTAGACCATCCCCCCTCCCAAAACCCCTCCAGTAACCCTCTGTTTGTTCTCCATATTTTATTAACCCTAACCCTAACCCACTTTTCCACTTTCTCTCCAGCTCCTTTTGGGGGCTTGCTTTTCCCATACTCACCCCCATCTCCATCCTCTCTCCACAAGCAAAAACAGCTCCTTGTCCCTGATTTCTCTCTTCCCCAGTTCACCTCTCCGCACCATGTGCCTGCTGAATTCTGTAGTTCAGGTTGTGCAGATTGTTGTGTTAGTCCTCAAATCAGTTTTCTAGTTGTGCAGGATGGTTTAGTGTTGATCTGGCTGTATTTCATGGATGGGAGACACAAAAAAACTTCCATGCTGTTCCGCCATCTTGGCTTCTCCAAAGTTCCTTCCATTTCTTAGGAGAAACTTGAAGTTGGTAAATTTCCCCTCCTTTCAAGTACTCTACCAAGTTTTCCCTCTTTCAAAACACCCATACCTTTGGCCTGGATTCCAGGGACCTGCTAAGCCTTGAGTTTACCTGGAAATTATCAGGATTAAGTGGGAAAGCTATTGCTTAAGCTATTTTCCCTCACAAGGGTATTTTCATTTAATAGTAGACTCTTAAATTTTTTTTTTCAACGTTTATTTATTTTTGGGACAGAGAGAGACAGAGCATGAACGGGGGAGGGGCAGAGAGAGAGGGAGACACAGAATCGGAAACAGGCTCCAGGCTCTGAGCCATCAGCCCAGAGCCCGATGCGGGGCTCGAACTCATGGACCGCGAGATCGTGACCTGGCTGAAGTCGGACACTTAACCGACTGCGCCACCCAGGCGCCCCAATAGTAGACTCTTAAAGATCAAAAAAGCTCTATGAGAACAACAAGAACAACAAAAGCCGCTATAAATTAAAAACATCAGAGGGATTAGGGCATTAAAATTTTGCTTTTCATGGGAGCTGGAAGACTGATCCTAGGTCCTCTCTCATTGCATCATGTGGTGCTGCTTATTCTTCCAGACTGAGTGTAGTCATGAGCTTAATGCAAGTTGTGGGCAGAGGTATGACAAACTCAGTAGCTTTAATGTTAAGGAAAATAATTAAATCAGAGTGTTTACTCTTCTGGTTAGTTTCCCTAGTTATTCCTTCATGGAGCTCATGGATCATGATTATATTGAAAATGAAATAAAATCACAAGATGCCTCTAAGCTTGCAGTTCTCTTTTTCTATTCCAAATGCCACTTTTTCCTCATGGTTATTTCAGTCTTCCTTACATTCTTTTCACTCTTACTTCATCTTTTAAAAACGTTTCTTCACATCAATGTCAAATCTAAAATACTAGTTGCAACACTACCTTGTCTTTCTGCTGTCAAGAGGATGAAAAGCCTCCCCAACACCTGTGGGTTAATGCATGGCTTCATATCAACTGTCCTCACCTCATCCATCCTTGTTGCTTATCATTTCTCAGCAGTGGATTTCCTGAGCTCATTAAATTGAGTCCTTCCCTTTGCTCTACTCACTTCATCTGAATCCCTATTGGCTCAAGCTTATTGGCAATATTGTAGAAAATAGAAATATTAAGAAGGTCTGAAAATACCATGTAGCAACAATGTCAGCCCTAGTCTCTCCACCTATAGATTTTCACAAAAGAGAAATAAATGTCACCTATATAACCTGTTAGTTACTCATATTAAAGGATAGGTGATTCCTCTCCTTTGTTTGTTCTTTGGTTTGTTTATGCTTTTGTTTGAACTGATGTAGTGAATGCTCTGAAATTCTGAAACTCTTTAATTTAAATGACAAAGCCCCTCTTCAAGCTCTTATTTGAAAAGCACTACCTACCCATCATCTCTAATATTCATCCCTGGGCTCTCTTTCCTTTCCTTTGGCAGTGCTTTGCTTGACAAATGCCTAAAGGGGGAAAATATATAAACATATAATCATATCTCCTTCCCATTATATCACTTACCTTTAGTCAGTAATTGATATGGTCCTGGGTGGTGGTTTCCAACCTTTATATGAACTTGTAAACAAACAGAGGCACAGCTTGAATGCACAGAGGGAATCCAAAAAACTTTTTCTTAAATGTTTTTCAGACTATAACAGTTCAAAAGTTGTGGGTGGAATAAATTAATAAATAAATGCATCATAAAGAGATAGTGAAAATCCTATGTTTAAAAAAGAGAACAAGGACAGATATGAGACTATAAGAGAGTGAGCAAGCATAAAGGTTTTACATAAGGAAGCTCCAAAACTTCACATATGTTTACATCATGTGAGCTGAGGAATATTTTTTAAATGTTATGAGATTTTAAAAATATTCTAGTGTCATCTTTGATACTTACCACTCCCATTCCTTGAAGGAATACTTATTAATGAATGGGGGTGGGGGGGGCTGCTAGTGTTAATATTTGAAAAGCCAATGTCTTTATGGGAAAAGTAAAGAAAATGAGCACAGGTAGAATTTGGGGGAGCAAAATTCTCCAAAATAGAGCAAGGGGCTTGGCCTCCAAGAGAGACAAATGATGAGAGTGGAGACATCATGGTTGCAGGAAGAGGAAAGTGGAACCTGAACTGTAGGGAGAAACCTGGAGAGTTAGAAAAATACTAATATAAGCAAATGAAATTTATAAGAAGTAAAGATCTATGCCCTGCTCTCCTGGTAGATTCTCAGACTGTGCCTAAGTAGAGAAGACTAGAGAGGAATAGCCATAGTCTGTTCACTGAGACATAGTAGTCAAGGAAAAGTCTTCATGACCCAAAAGTGTGATGTGAGTATTGCTTATATGTAGTGTGTCTGAAGAGAGAAATCACTGAACATAACAAGAGAGAGACAGGCCAATACAGAACATGGTCATCTCAGTGGCAACCCATCTGAACCAATGATCAATGACTAGATGTAATGTCACCTCTAACACCTTGGCATCACCTAACCCCTCTTGAACTGCAAACATGGGGAAATGGGAAACTTTATCATCTCCATCTTACAAAGAGACAAAGAGGTCTAAATAACTTTCAAAATAAGGCCAGTCTCCTGTGTAGAAAAAGGAAGAGCATCGAGTAAAAGGATATGGAGGTCATGTGATGCATGCCAAAAAAAGATGTTTTCAAGTATTGCCTTTACCATTGATGTGCAAATGTCTGTCCTGATTGATCTTTTAGGTTGGCTATGATTCATTTATGGCTTTCCTTCAAAGTATGAACCCCTCTGGGAGAAGTGATACATTAAGTGCCCAATATTTTAACATGAAGATGTCTATGAGGTCACCTTTCTGAGAGGCTGGGAGGAGTTTAGAAAAATTAGAATTTGAGGGGGTCAAAAAAACTGAAATAGGTAAAGAGTCTGGGGCCTCGCTATAAGATGACAATGGAGTCCATCACAAGAGATGCTCCTTGTTTATAAGTTCAGAATCAATGTTAAAACTGCTTTTGCATATATTTTAATATTAATGTACACAGATCATATTTATGCCTTAGTTTTTCACAATTTTTTCTTTAACAAAATGAGAACAATGCACGGTATACTCTCTCTCTCTCTCTCTCTCTCTCTCTCTCTCTCTCACACACACACACACACACACACACATTCATTGACACACACACTTATTCCCGTTCACACATGTACACATAAACTAAACTTTGTGGTCTTAATTGGGATGACTGAATGTTGAATAAAACCTCAATGAAATAAGTATCCTATAATTTAGATGCTAGGTCCATAGGACTTTCCTGATAATCTTGATATCTTTGATTTCTCTGAAAATGCCATCACAGATCTATTTGTGATACCTGTTTGTTCATAGCCAGATCAATTACTTTTTTTTAATGTCAGCATAAAAGGGAAAAGGGGAAAAGAAATAAAAAAAGAAAAGAAAAGAAATGCAAAGGTAATCAATAAGATCAGATTAAATACAAGAAATATATTTCTAACAATTATAGCTGTTCAGAAAAGGAAGATTTACCTCTCAAATGGATGGATGTCCTATCATTTTAAGAACACTGTCACCAGGAATGCTATGGAAAAGGGGTCCTCTTAAAGTTTCTCAGTTGGGTATAAGGACCATGGACTTTTTAGGCCTAATTCCATGGATTGTACTATTCTATCATCCCATGTGAAGGATATTCCTGATGAAAAATTATTGTACATATTGCCAGCTCTGTGGTCTCCATAGAATTCATGACTTTTCTGGATATGCATACCCCCAGGTGTGCACACACATTCAAACGGAGGTTTTCAAAATTGTTGATGTCAGCAAGGTGGGTATTTAGGTGAACTGGATCTTTCGGAGAAAATATTTTCAATATGTCTCTGGTGACTATGTTTTTCATTAAGGTTTCCAATTACACTTGATATAATTAATGCTAAGATTGTAATCTTATTCAGAAAAATAGAGTATCAGAGGATGCTGATAAATAAATTTCCTGGCTATAAAGATACTATTCTAGAGACTAGGAAGCAAACATGATGGCTACTTTGTCTTTGCAATGACTCTTGAAATATGCTAATAAATATTGGGTTTCACAATCCCCAGGCAAATAAATATTTAATTGTAACAATGGGTATTTATCTAAAACTCCTGGGTGCAATCTCATGTATTATGATTTGGAATGCCATATATATAACGATTTAACCCTTACATATATCCCACAATACATTGTCTTGGGGCCCTGAATGCAACCATTAAAATCCTATCCTGATTTCCAGTTAGACATGGTCAATTAAACAGACACATCTATCTCCTATTGTCTCTTGAAACTCCTCTACATTGGGACATCAGAAGAGGGAAAGAGAGAAAGAGAGAGAGAGGGAGAAAGAAAGAAAGAAAGAAAGAAAGAAAGAAAGAAAGAAAGAAAGGAAGGAAGAGAAAGACAGACATGAATCAACGAAAAATGCCAACAAAGGAGGAATTGGAATGAGATAAGCAGGGGGTTACTGGCTGAACATCTCAGAGGAAGCTGAAATCTGTGTGTGTGCTAGAAAATGGCCAAATATTAGCAAATCTATCCATGACAGAAGCCTGGAAATGTTTAGAATTTAGATATGCTTGCATCTTGGAAGATGAAGTGCCAGTTAAGTTTAAAACTGGAGGATAAGTTGAAAGTCTCTACAGGAGCAATTAAAAGCCTAGATGTTTGTCCTCATCTTGTGTAGCCAAGAGTCTCAATATGCCAATGGGGTCAGAAGACTGAAGGTTTGTTTTGTGGAACAATGAGACCATAGAAGCTCTGATTTTAGAAACAATGGCCTTAGCTAAAGGCTGAGGCAAAATGCTGCATCAAACCAGATTATTAATGAAAATCTACATAACAAACTAATCTGAACCTGGCCTACTCTTCACCATTTTCAAAAATGCTGGAAAATTGAGCTTTTTATCTCTCAGATCAGTATCTGACACTCTGGCCTAGGTGAAAAAGCTGTCACCCCCTGATAAAACTAGAGTGACATCCACCATTTGACAGTCCCTGCTCTTGAACACATAAATCAAGATCAGTGTTCAGTGCCTCACTTTTAATTATGAGTGTATCAAAAGTAATCACCAGGTGTTTGTGGAAGTCCTTAAAAATAAGAATGAAAGACAGATCAAAGCAAAGGGATAAAATAAGATCAGAAGAAACAGACAATGTAAGGAGTCCAAGAAAACTTCCAATAGTCTAATGTGGATTTCTCCAGAGAGAAGATTGAAGACATTACATCTATGAAATGAAAATGGTTGCTTCACAAAAGGAGCATCCAGAGAAAAAGAAAGGGCTGTTGGAAATTAAAAATTTGGAGCAGAGATGTAAAAGTTCAACCCAAGGAATAGAAATTAAAAAAAAAATAACTTCTAAAAAGCAGAAAAATAAGACAAAGAGAAAAGAAAAGAGAAAAGAAAACTAGAACATCTGTCCAGGGTTACAGCAGAAGTGTAATAGGAGTTATGAAAATATACAAGATACAAAACTAAATCACTGTTATTATCTAAGAAACAATGCAAGGTATCTTCCCATATCCAAAGCACGTGTTTCCAGATTTTAAAAAATGGGACCACCAAATATCACATAAAATGAGCGAGAACAGAACCCTCAACAAAAAATATCATTGTGAAATTCCAGGACTGGGAGGGGGGGCTAAAGAGAAGATCCTCAATTTCTATAGACAAAAAAGGAGAGGGTTTGGAAGCAGACTCAGATTTCATCTCTAAAAAGGAGATATTTGAAGCTTAAAGAGAATGGAGAAAAGCTCTCAAATTTATGAAGAAGATAATCCACTGCTTAGAATTTAATATCCAGCCAAACAATCAAACATGAAGGGAAAATAAAGACATGTTCAGACATGTTGAGTTTCAAACTCAAAAAATGTATATCCCATTCATCCTTTCTCAGAAAACTGCTATAAAATATAGATTTCTGTCTAAGCAAGAAAGATGGAAACACATCACTCAGGACATGGAGCTTCAGCAGAGGAAGAAGCAATGGAATTTTCCAGATGATGATGAAGGGAGAGTATAACTTTATAGATATGTCTAGAGTATATCCAGCCTAGAATAAAGCAAGGGAAAGAGGCCTGCAGAATAGATGTTTCAGAATAGATGTGGAAAAAAGTTCAACTGGTGTTTATTATATGACACTTGTAACTATATTTAGAGATTATTTACTCTCTTTGGGGTGAATTAGAAAACTAAACAACAACAAAAACACCAGAGACAATTATTAACTTCAGAGAAAAGAAAAAGTTGAACAAAAATGACAGTGTAATCATAGTTCATGATTACATAGTCCATTATAACGTTAACAGACTAGCAGCATATAGTGTGGCTGTAGTACCACATAGGACTGAAAACACTCTATTCAATCAGTTTGCATTTACTGTACTCTGTCATTACACATTGTAAGAGTGTGTGTGTGTGTGTGTGTGTGTGTGTGTGTGTGTGTCTGTGTGTGTGTGTTTCTTGTCTTTCCACTTAAACCAGAAGCTCTTTGGGGGAAAAAAAAAAAACAAAAAAAACAGCACCTTCTGTTTCTCTAAATGCCCACAGCAGTGAGCCAATGTGTCAGCAAAAAAAGGCAAGGCAGTGAGCAAACTTTTAAATCAATAACATGTAGGTCTGAGGAAAAAACTAGACTAGAGTCAGTATATAACAAGACCAAATAATAATCACCACAAACAAGATACTTGCAGTAATAATGTCAATATAATAATTGGCTCTTTCCTGGGTACTGAAAAGTGTGGGTTGCTGTTCTAAGTGCTTTATGTGCCTTAACTCATTAAAACCTCAAGAGAAAACTGCAGGTAGAATACCGTTATGATTTCCATTTTACAGGAGAGAATATTGAGTTACAATGAGTTTAATTGTGACAGGACCAAATGGGACAGCATATAAGCTCATCCCTGCCGCCCTAGACTGTGTGTCTTGAAATTTGCTGGTGATGCTGTCCAGAATATTCTTATCTAGCTCCAAGTGTGATCCCCCTCCAGAATCTATACTCAGAGGACAGGCACCTTGTCTCATACATGCCTTTAACTCAACACATTTCTAAGCAGAGCATCGTGCACAGAGTGAGCTCTCGGCACTTATGTATGAGCTGAACAAATGAGAAAGCTGTGATGGATGAGGAGGCCTGCTGCGTAATCTTCGACATAACACAGACAGACGGAGTCGTGGGAGACTGGGGCAGACGTGGCTCCATATACCATTTACCATTAAATGATCCTAAATAACCATTCCAAAATGCAAATTCTAGTCACAATGTTTTATGTGATGTAGATGAAGACATATTTAGGACAATTTTAAAACTTTTTCCAAAAATGAAATCGAAACAGTATTTACAGATATCTTTTTGTGTTAATTTATATTGCTAATGGCTTATCTTTTGGGGATTTGAATCAGTGCAGGATGATTTTAATATGTACTTTCATATTAGGCACAACAAATCAAATGGTTTGGGCTCAGTCAAAAGACAAAGAAAACATTGAGGACAATATTGCTTTACTCAAACATTTCACATAATTTTTGTTAATTTCTCACTTTGCCACATATGTAAAAAGTTGAGGAAAGATATATCTTTTAAAGAGATAGACTGGATAATGGTTTTCTTAATTCAAGCCAGCAGAGCGATGCTGCACAGCTGAAAACTCTGGTTTGTTATATTCTGATTAAATGGAGTTTCTGTTTCTGTTTTGTTTTGTTTTGTTTTGTTTTTCTGTATCAGGACTTCACAAGTTTATCCAACAATCAATACATGCTTTTATTTTTGTCTTTACCAGGCTGTGGGACTTTCAAATTATTGTCTGGGTTTTAGTCCCTCAGGTGTGAGGCATTTCAGTCTGAAAAGACTTCTGAGCCCTTTGCTGTGTGTGTGTTAATTAGAGTTGGTTTCCTGATCTTTGCTGTCAGTTTCCTCTGCTCCACAATTTGAGAGACAGTGATGCTAAACCAATCCTCAAAGGTCTCTGGAGACCATTTCCAGTTGCATTACTGATTTATTTTTGTCTTGACCAGATGGCTCCAGGTTCCTATGACTGTACGGGAGTCCTTTTGATTACTCTATTTATCTCTCCCGGTGCTCAATTTAAGGGTCAAATCTCATGTAACACATTTGCCAGCAAGATAAACCATTCAAGCCCACTGCTGCTTGGACACCATACTTCTGACATATGCTCTGTGCCTCATTACACACAAAAGTTATTAGATTTAATACATGTTTTTATAAACTCTGTAACAAAGGCAGTCAGGTTTGTTTGCCGATCCTTCAGAACATGCAGCCAATGGAAGAGTATAAGCCAGGAGGACTTTGCAGAAAGGAGGGGACTCTGTGGGTCCCCCAAGGCTCTCTCACTGAGGCCTTCCTTGCCTTTATGGAGGTGGCCATGAAAAAGATGAGCAGAACATTTTTAATGAAACCAATAAAAATGCAAAGGAAGATTTAATGTTTAAAGAAACAATAAATCAAAACTGACAACTGAAATGCAATATTTCACCATGAGATTGAGGAAATCAATTCATCCAAAGGGCACACTTGGCTTCTGTTAAAAAAAAAAAAAATCCTCACATACTCACACAATAAAAGCTATCATATCAGGCGAAGCTAAATAAGCTCTAGTTAATGGATTTTGAAACCTTGAGAAACATGCATGAAGCCAGACAATACAGTCTCATGGCATTTGGACACACACACACACACACACACACACACACACACACACCACAATATCTACAATCCAAGAATCATATATTACTGTGATTGGGACCGTAAGTCGGGGTTAGGATACCAAAAAATTGTCCATTGTTCAAGATGCTCTACGGGCTCAAGGTTGCCTAATTGTCAGGTTATTTATTTTGATTTCTAAATCATTTCCCTTTAAGATTTCTCATGCAGTGAAAAATACAAGTTGTTCCTAAAAACAGAAATAGTAACTTGGCTTCTATCCTCAGGAAGAAAACAAAGAGAATTAGATGCTTTGGGCCCATCTCATCAAGCTTATGTAGAGAGACCCTCAGGAAATTAAATTTAACAAAAAGTATTTCTGCCTCATAAGGGCTCACGAGTCAATAAGAAATTGTCACCTGTACTAGAAATTATAATGCAATACAGTTTATAGTAACAGCTATAACAGAGGTTAAAATATGTAATAAAATGTGACCAGACATCTTAGAATGGTTTAAGAGGAGATGTGACTTGATGTAGACCTTAAAGGATGAGACAGATTGAAGACAGCAAGCTGATATAATTTGAGGAACACAAAAGAAAGTTAAGGATAGAGAATGATTTCAGTAGTGCAATTAAGGGAGTTCTAGCTTAAGAAGGCAACACAGGTAGATCCTGGACTCATCTCCTCCCAAGTACACACGGAATCTATAGCTACACATGGAGCAATTTCCTCTGAAAAACAAACACCATAAAGACTGGCAAAGCAACCCCTCCACATCAGGCAAATGAACGGGAAACCTCATCAAAGTGGGTCAGAAAGGCTGCGGTACAATCTCGCCGCCGTAAACGCCATTCCTGCCATGGCACTCCAATTTTAAACCCGGCACCTGGGCAACAAACCCTCAAAACATCTATCTTTGAAAACTAAAGACACTCCGCCCCCATGGACCCATAGCGCTGTGGCAAACTGAAAAATAGACTCCACCCCGCCCTTGCCTGGAGCCAGCACAGGAGCAGCCCTTTGAAAAGCACCCAGACTTCATGTGAAAGGGACTCGTTTCCTAATTTTAAAGCATCGGTCTGAAGGGCAGAAGCCTGCTGATACAGTTTCTGTCAACAAACGCTGCTGGACACCATCTTCCTCCTTTCATCTCCCTTGTCAGTGGGTACCATCTCTTTTTTTCTTGTTTTATTTCTCCTTTTTCTCTTCTTTTTTTCTACTTTCTTCTCTTTCACCATTGTTCTCCTTTCAGTTTTTTTCTGGCCTTTCTTTGTTTTTTCTGTTTTGGCAATTGCCGTCCTTCCACTTTCCCTCTGCTTCATTCCAGCTAGTAGGTGCCAGCTTCACACTCTCCCGTTGCCACAGTCAGTATTTCCAAGAAGAGATCTTCTATGGATGTCTGGTGCTCCAGTTTTTATGTCTGGTGACACGTTTTTTATGGCTAGCACCAGGGGCTACCCATTGATGATCTGTCCTTAGAGGTCAAGGGGGGGCCTGTGTTCCCGGGTCCTTTGGGACTATAACAATCAGATATTCAGTTCTTGGCAGATTACCACTCTGAGGGCACTGCACAGACAGCAGAATAAAACGCACCCGTAGTCTTTTTAAAAAAAGAGGCCTATTTCCTTAGCTAAGAGCTTTGGGATGAGGGGCAACCTTCTGGTTTGGCAAACTTAAAGGGTCTATAGAACTACTCTAAGGGAGGCTGGTGGATACAGTGTTTGTGCCTTCCCTCTGCCTCTCTCCAATTTACCAGTATCTTCCAGAAAGAACTTACACTCTTCTCTGGCACCTTGGTAGCTGTAGCTGCTTCCAGGGGACATGGCTATATCTCTTGTGTCTGGTGGCCAGTGAGACATGCTTGTGGACCCCACAGGATTGTAACCAATGGAGAAAGAGTTCTTTCACCTGCAAGGGCACAGCAAGAGGCAACAGATCCAGGAGCTCTACCTTTCTGTGGAAAAAGGTTTGATCAGCTTACCATCAGAGCTTCAGTCTGAGGGGCAGTCTTCTGATTAAACACACCTATAGGACCTGACTGTAAACCTTCCCTGAGACCTTGGAGGACAGGCACTATCTTTTTACTATCCCCCTGAAACACTCCAGAGTGTGAGCGTCTCTTTGAAGGGAGTTCTTACCTTACATGTGTCTGATGCTATAGTTTTCACATCTAATGAACTGTTTGTTTGTTTGTTTGTTTTTGGCAGGTGCCTACAGGATACCACTTGATTGAATGGTTCTAGTGGTCAGAAGAGCTTGTGCTCCTGGGTCCCACAGGATGGCAACAACTGGAAAGACAGTTCTTGGCAGGCTATCATCCCAGAGCACTGCACAGACAGAAAACTCAAACAAACACTCAGTTTTCTATGAAAGAGGCTCACTTACTAGTCTTACAGCCTTACCCTTATGGGCAATCTTCAGATTTAGCACACATCTAGAGGCTATGGAGGTGCTCTCAGGGAACAAACGCCAGAGGATATCACCATCTTTGAGCTCTCCCCTGCCTTGCCACACCTGCCCATTATCTCCCAGAAAGAAGCCTATACTTGTTTGGATCCCTGATTATTGTGACTGCTGCCCAGGGGACACCTCCAGATTGTCTGGCTCTGGTTATGCTTGCAGTCCCACAGGAATGTATATATTGGCATTTATAAAAGCTGCTGTCTGAGGGTCTGGCTTCTATCAGCCTGAATCTAGGTGCTGACTGAGATTCTCCTCTTTGAGACATTGACTGGTTTTGGCACACCATCAATGACTGGGAGCTATTAAAAAATAAAATAAGCTGTTGGACAAACATGAAGGTTTGAGAGAGAACCAAGAGCTAGGGTAGGATTGAATGATAAGGTTTATCTCCTATATACGGCCAATCTTTTAAGACTGAGAGAGGTGGATCTTTCATCCAATGCATAGAAACAAACACAGAGAGTCAAGCAAAATGAAGAAACAGAGGAATACACTCAAAATAAAATAAGACACAAACTTAGAAAAAAAATCCTTAAGGGAACAGAAATAAATAATTTACCTGATAAAGAATTCAAAGTAATGTTCATAAAGATGCTCAGTGAATTTGGGAGAAAAATAGATGGATAACAAAGATACAAAAAATATAAGAAAGTTCCAAACAGAAGTCATAGAGCAGAAGAATACAATAACTAAACTGAAAAATACACTAGAGGGGTTCAACAACAGACTAGATGAAGCAGAAGGAAGGATCAGATATCTAGAAGACAGGGCAGTGGATTAAATCAGAGCATTAAAAAGAAAAAAAGAAAGAAAAAAGAATGAAAAAAAAGTGCAAGTGGTAACCAAAAGAAAGCTTGGGTGGCTATATTTATATCAGGCAAAAGAGACTTTAAAAGAAAAACTGGAATAAGAAACAAATAAGAGCATTACACAATGATAAAGGGGTCAATCCAACAAGAGAATATAACGTTTGTCAATATTTATGCACCCCACATAGGATAACCTAAATATGTAAAGCAAATATTAACAGACTTAAAGGGAGACATAGAAAGCAACACAATAATAAAAGGGAGTTTCAGTACTTACTTACATCAGTGGGTAGATTATCCAGACAGAAATTACAACTTACATTACACTATTTTTTTTAAATAGTTGCAGTTAGATAAAGATAGGAATGAAGCAGTGCAACAAATATATGAGAGATAGGAGACACGTATTCAGGAGGTGAAGTGAAATACTAGAGAACAGAAGGGTAATATCCACAGTAGATAATAATGGAACAAATGGCAATGGTTGTATATGGGCTGTTTAGTCTTGGTACTATGCCAGCTGGTTATCATGCATTTTAACATGTAATCCTCTCCACAGCTCTTCAAGGAAGGTCCTAACTTCATTTTACTGCTGAGGAAACTTAGGAACTGCAATATTAAATCAGTTGTCCAATGTCCCAGGGATTGTAAGCGGCAAAACCAAAATTCCAAACCACTGTGTGACTGTGTGCCATGAGGACACTGCAGATCTCTGTACTAGTGCCAGATAGGAACTGAGTAGAAGGCTTCTGCTCATCTGTAGCTCATCTACTGTTGACTTTGTTCACTCCCACACCTACAATCCCCCCATTTGCCCTCCCCCAAAATGTCAATTACCACTATTGCCACAAAACCTCCCATGACATGTCCAATCCTCAAAGACTGAGTTATGTTAACTATGGTAATTCCAGTTCCAGCTCTATACTCCATTATCTTCTTGGATTATTCTCAACATGTTGGTTCATGTGTGTGTTTTATCTTCCTAAAGAAATGCACATGTATTTGAGGGAAGAAATATTTTTCTGCCTTTTATTATTATAATTTTTTATCTTCCACACAGTTAAGAAGTTAACTCCCCTATGCTGATCAATTGATTATGTTTTTCCTTAAGATTCTACTCAGCCCCACCCCAAGGGCTTGCCAAATGCCATATTGAATGCTTCCATCAATAACCAAGTCCTGGGACACAGGTTTTCCGCATGTGGGTCTGATGTAGATCCTGGCATATGTGAAAGCCACTTATTTCTCACAGGTGTTGCCTAGAATGATCCAGCAATACTGGGGAATGTGACTAGAGTCACACAATGCCAGTGCAGAGAAGAGACGGTTAAGATGTGAACATGAGTTCATCTTCCAGAGCTAAGATCTCCTCCTGTATGGTCCTGTCTCCTCTCAGTATGTATTTCTGCTGGATCCCAACTCTATTGGGTTTTTCTTGAATTTTAACACTTTTGCTATTATTTCTACAATGTTTAATTTAAACAAATGCATGGGTGTTACTTTCAACAGTCTTTCATGTAAATGCATAAATACAAACTTATTTCAGGATAACATAAACTGAATATTCATATGGATGACACTCAATTCTATCTGAAATACCTGAAATGAGGGGGGATATATATACATACATGTCCTAAATATCTGATTTTTTTTGTTTCATAAAAAAAATTTAACCATTTTGTAGTATATTTTTCAAGAATATATATTTTGCATTTTCACAGCAGCTATTGAATACACTTTAAAATACATTTTTATAGACATCAATTTTTGTGCTATGAAACAATGTGCTTGTTCATTGTTTTTTGCTTTTTTGTTTGTTTGTTTCTTCCTTCAATTACATGTCAGCTGTCACATACCCTTCTGTTATCAGGAATATATCTAAGAGCCCACTTCTAGGTCACCGCTTTTAATTCCTGTGGGAAGAGATGCTAGAAAAGCAAGCTTGTTAATGAAATCACAATGCCTGAATGACGCCCAGGGGAATAAAATGTATAGGTTTAGTGCCTGGGCTTTGTCACGGCTGTTTTAGGAGCTGAAAGGCCTTTATAACATTTTCCTTATCCATGTCTTTGGTTGAGCTGGCTGAAGTCAGATTCCTTGGGCAGATATTATGGCAAATACAAATTCTGTGCAGAGTCTTCTGCAAGATCTTTTTTAGTGATATCAACAAAGAGATGCACAATTATTTTGATTCTTATATTCATTATCTAATTGTGGAGACTAAAAAGACATCATAGGTACATTACCAAAGGAGTGAATAAACATCAAAAAAGAATTTAAGGCCAGATAGTATGGAGGCAATGTACCTTTGAAGAAGTGAAAGGCACATCTGGAGCAGATACTCCTGGCTGGGCGAAACCGTGGAGGTTAAGAATATGGAGGTCACACAGGGGGTCGTTAATAACTTAGGTGGGCTTGATGTCTAACCAGCAGGAGATGCTATGATTTATTTCTGCGTGACGATAGAAATCTTCAGTGCCCAGAGTTCCCTCGTGTTCATGGGGACTCAGAATGTATTTGGGGTTCTTTTCACTGCTCCTAATTTAGACCTATGACTGTCAGCTGTTTTGCAGAGCCAGGGCCTCTGAAGTCATTCCTTATGAGGCTTTGTGAAAAATTTGGACGGCCCAGGACACACACATGTAGGGGAGGAAAAAAGAGAAGAGAGAGAGGAGAAAGTAGGTAGATTTTATTTTTTTTTACAGCTGGCCTTTATTTTTTAAATAACCTTGTACTCCTTTTCAATTTCCCCTTAGAACTGTTTCTCCTCTGCTCGCTTCCTTTTTCTTCATTATTTTAATGGCTACATCTTTGCTCTGATGTGTCAATGGGAGTGGAAAATCCTGTGAAGCCAGGGCTTAATGAAATGCCAGCTGGAACAGAGGGATAAAGTTTCTTTGGAGCAGCTTCAAAGGGATGCGGGCTGGGCGAGCTCCGGGACAATGGCGCCCAGGCCCGAGGACAGGGACAGCCCGGCCAGCTGGCCCTGCCTGGCCCTAACAAGGCGTGAAGGGATGGGGCCCCACGTCATTGAGCACACTGAGCTGTCATGGGTACAGGATGGGGGATTTTAAACGCTCTCTCACACATACAGGACGTGTCCTTATATTTCACAACAAATGGTATTTTCATGATATGAGGGACCAAACTGTGACTTTTGCTGGCAGAAGCATGAGCTAATTTTGCTCAAATGCCCTGGCTTCCTGAAGCCTGCCAGGCACCTCCCCTCTCCACTTTTTCCCTTTTGGAATAAATATTACATTTCCTTTTATAGGAGAATTACCACAGAAACTTTAGTTTTGATAGGACGTGAGAAAGATTTATGAACACTCATTGGTCATTTTTGGTCAGGTGGCATTTCTCTTTTCTTTTTTTTTTGTGAATAAAGCAGGCAAAGTGACTTGGAAATAGGCTATAAATCTGGAAGGCTCAAATGCCACGTCTGGTTGTCGGCCCCATTTAGACCTCAGCTACGGAGGCCCTTGTACTTTGAATGACATCAAATGACAGCTGCAGTTTACATTTAGAAGGGATTTTTAGGAAATTACAAGGTACTTACTTCAGCCTCTACATGGTTCATTTATGTATATTACTATGCCTTGTATGAAACCTGTTCTCTTACTCCTAGTACCTTGCTATGGAGGGCATTTGATCAATTACATTGACTAACTTATTTTATTAACTTCCAGAATTCTTAAAACTGTGTTATTGGGACTATGTCTTTGTAAACTGAGTCTTCCAGAAGCTGAGATACTTCAAGTCTAGAACAAGAATGGAAAAGATAATTTTCACCTATTTCCCTTGCTTATGAGAAATGACAAACAAGGGTTTGGGTTATGTTTTATGTTCCAAACAACAAATATTTATTGAGAAATCAAGACTGACATGGTCCCTGCTCCTCACGACTTAGAAAACTTAAAATATGGACCTTTGTTCAATTCAGCTCCATAAGCAGGTATAAATCACCAACCCATTTGCAGCTATTTAGTTACCTGCCAAGAAATAAACCCAAATAGGAGATCGCCCTGCCTTCAGGAGACACACCTATGGGCAGGAAAGTTAAGACTCTACATAGGAAGCTCCATTTTTGTTGGTCAGAAAGAGCAGAGAAGCAGAAACTTCATATGGTTTAATCTAATTTTATGGTAATTTCTAAAAATGCAATACGTATAGGATTATGTGGCTTTTGGTGAAGGATTCCTAAAGAAGATGACATTTGAATGTGACTGGTAAAGACAGAAAGATATTCCAGAGGAAATTCTGGAAACAAAAACCTAAAGGAAAGAAGTGACATGGTATGTGAGGAGAACTACAAAACACCCAGGATAATGGTTTTAAATCATTCAAGAAGGCAAAGACATTCTGGGGATGGTGCCAGTCAGGTCAGTAGGACAAGAACAAGGAGGACTTTGAGTGTCTGCCTCGGGCTTAATTCTGTAGGTTATCAGGAGGCAAGAGAGTGTTTCAATGACTAGAGTGATCCGGTCAAGTAGAGCATGTTGGATACATCATTTTGCCTCTCCTGTGGAAGATGGATTTGCAGGAGTGGTTATCCTCCACTTGACCCACCCCTCACACACCTGTTCTCTGTACTTCTTTTGTCTTGCAGGCTTATCACTATGGCTCCACTGCTTAGGTCCCTTCCCATGTCAGTGTTGGTAGGGGTTTACCAATGGAAAGCACTGGCAGCAGTTTGAGTCAGTCATAAGGAAGGATAGTTTGTTGTGTTCATTCCCCTGGTCCCTCTATATCTCCCTACATGTTTAGTGATGGTTGTTTTCCTCCGCGGTCACAACACTGATCAGGCAGCCCCTCTTCTTTGGCACTGGCTCTGACCAGATTCTTTTTTGAAAAGTCACAACTTTCTGCTCTTACTAATTTGCGTCTTTCACCATGTCCTTTTGGCTTCTTTACCACACCCCCACCCCATGCTTATGACTGAGAATGGTCCCTTTATTAACTCCTTTGAGCTTAGCATTTATTGCTAGGACTTTGGTAAGTGTAAAATATGGAGATAGAAAGTTTAATTGGGAGAATACTATGATGGCTCACCTGAGAGATATGAGGGGCTAGATTATATTCTAGAGGAATACAGTTATATTCTAGAGGAATTTAGGATATAAAAATTAGTGACTGAATAGACTAGGTACAATAAGACCAATCACTATGAGGTCAATTTTTTGAGGGGAAATCAGAAGACTAGGAAAAGTTCCTAAAGGGCAGAGGTCAATGCAAGTGAGGCCACGGGGAAGAGGCTAGAGATATTGCTGTGAATGTTGATCCTAACACAAAAAATTGTTCAGGTCCAGTATTGTCTATTTGAAAGACTTACAGTGCTATGAGTATTATAAACCACTCTACTAGGGTGAAGTTCTAATACATAATTGTAATAATTACTGCATTTTCTGTTGGGTATTTTTTAATGTTTATTTATTTATTTTGAGAGAGAAAGTACAGGGGAGGGGCAGAGAGAGAGAGAGAGAGAGACAGAGAGAGACAGAGAGAGCAAATTCCAAGCAGGTTCTGAGTTATCAGTGCAGAGCCTGATGCAGGGCTCGAATTCATGAACCTGACATCATGACCTGAGCTGATATTCAGAGTCAGGGGCTTAACCGACTGAGCCACCTAGATGCCCCATCCTTTGGATATTTTTATGATAAGATTGGTATGTTTTAGTCCTAAACATAAGTAAATCAGAGGTTTGCAAGTGGACAAGAGATGGTGCATGTCCCAATTCTTTAGTTTAGCTAGAGCCGCTCTTTCCTTTAAGAACTTGTTTCTCCTCAAAATGCTGTCTTGTGTCTCTATCTACCCACTCTTGATACTTACTGTTGTTTGCAGTTATGGAAGAGAAAATGACACCAACTATACTACACTATTTTGTCTTTGTCTCTGAAGCAGATTTGACTTTAAGTGGCTCCTACAGGGTGGATGTTTCCCCCAAGTGATGATGATAAGGTCATTTGACAATGCACACAGGAGGAATTAAAGGTAAAAATCAGATAACCTACAAATAAATATTCCAGTATAACTCTCACACATCTCATCTTTAATCTAGTACATGTAATTTACAGAGCAAACAATTAATACCTGGATAATCAACCAAGCATTGACTTCACCTCACTACTCTTGGTGAAGCTACCACCATCTTGATGAAACAAAATCCAAACAATAATCATATGCCTAAAAGTTCTCTACTTATCAAGGCTTTCTTTTCTTATTTCAGCTATGGGTGCTTTTGTAGGAGTTTATGTGCTACTGCTATGTGCTGGGGCCCTCCTATGTCTTTATCCAAGCCTGGGAGGCTTTGCTGAAGGTCAGAGGACCCAAGAGCAGTGTTCGTCAAGCTGTCACTATAACAACAGTAGCTCACCCTTGGTCAAAGGTGCCATAAGCTGTCATGTCCTGCCAAGGTTAAAATACCTTATGGCCCACTTAAATTCGTATACTATGTCCAAGGTAATAAAAGCCAATTTTACAATTCTAAATTCTAACTGGCTTAATATGAGCTTTTTAAAACTTCAAGATCAGAATGCCCTGTCCGCCCATTCAAAGCTGAGGCTCAAAGCTACAGTCGTGGCCTTACCAGAATCCTCAGCTACGACATGGTTATTCTACCAGATCCAATTTTTATTACTCAGTATTACCAGACAATACACAATGATGTCGAGATTCTAAAATTCACTGGGAGTGCAGCAATCCCTGTCCCAGTGCTGGCTTCACCAGCTAGTAAAAAATGTCAGAGGTTTCATACTCTCTTTTTTGTATATTCCTACCACTGTAATTGGCATCATTTGTTTGATCATCGTGCCATATTTTCATTCCTATAATAAAACAAGGTGACCACAGTAAGAATGTAGGAAATACCTAAGTTTCTGGTGTGAAGAGAAGGCTTTTTGAATTTCTATTTCTTTGGACACTGTTAGTGAGCTCTGCTGATAAAATTGCTAATGCAAGTAGGCCCTATATCTCAGAGGAGTTAAAGGTTCATCAGAAATCTCTAATATTGCTGTTTGCATCTTGATGAGATGTATTTATACAAAATCATTTTTGTAATTGCTAGCAGTAAAACACATTGAACTTCAGAACCAGTTTCCAGCCTTTATTTCTGGGTTAACGTTTACAGACAGAGATGCTTGTGACCATGATTTCTTCATAATTGATGGGATTTCATTCCTTCCTTACAGGTGGACCAATCACCTATAGTTCTCAGAGCATACTGCCAATACATATTCTCACAGTGTCCTTTAATTTTGATGGAAATGGATGCCTCTTCCTTGGAAAAATTCACACGGCACATTTTATTTTATTTTATTTATTTTATTCTTATTTATTTTATTTTTATTTTTTTTAATTTATATCTACATTAGTTAGCATTTAGTGCAACAATGATTTCAGCAGTAGATTCCTTAGTGCCCCTTACACATTTAGCCCATCTCCCCTCCCAAAGCCCCTCCCGTAACCTCAATTTGTTCTCCATATTATGAGTCTCTTCTGTTTGTCCCCCTCCCTGTTTTTCTATTATTTTTGTTTCCCTTCCCTTATGTTCATCTGTTTTGTCTCTTAAGGTCCTCATATGAGTGAAGTCATATGATTTTTGTCTTTCTCTGACTGACTAGTTTCACTTAGCATATACCCTTCAGTTCCATCCATATAGTTGCAAATAGCAAGATTTGTTCTTTTGGATTGCCAAGTAATACTCCATTGTGTATATATACCACATCTTCTTTATCCTTTCATCCATCGATGGACATTTTGGCTCTTTCCATACAATATCAACTATTGTTGATAGTGCTGCTATAAACATGGGGTGCATGTGTCCTTTTGAAACAGCATACCTGTATCCCTTGGATAAATGCCTACTAGTGCAATTGGTGGGTCGTAAGGTAGTTATATTTTTAGTTTTTTAGCAACCTCCATACTGATTTCCAGAGTGGCTGCACCAGTTTGCATTCCCACCAGCAATGCAAAAGAGATCTTCTTTCTCCGCATCCTCGCCAACATCTGTTGTTGCCTGAGTTGTTTAATGTTAGCCATTCTGACAGGTGTGAGGTGGTATGTCATTGTAGTTTTAATTTGTATTTCCCTGATGATTAGTGATGTTGAGCATTTTTTCATGTGTCAGTTGGCCATCTGGATGTCTTCTTTGGAGAAATGTCTCTTCATGTCTTTTTCCCATTTCTTCACTGGATTATTTGGTTTTTGGGTGTTGAGTTTGATAAGTTCTTTGTAGATTTTGGATACAAACCCTTTATCTGATATGTCATTTGCAAATATCTTCTCCCATTCTGTCGGTTGTCTTTTAGTTTTGCTGATTGTTTCCTTCGCTGTGCAGAAGCTTTTTATTTTGATGAGGTCCCAGTAGGTCATTTTTGCTTTTGTTCCCCTTGCCTCCAGAGACGTGTTCAGTAAGAAGTTGCTGCGGCCAAAGTCAAATAGGTTTTTGCCTGCTTTCTCCTCCAGGATTTTGATGGCTTCCTGCCTTATGTTTAGGTCTTTCATCCATTTTGAGTTTATTTTTGTTTATGGTGTAAGAAAGTGGCCCAGGTTCATTCTTCTGCATGTCGCTGTCCAGTTTTCCCAGCAACAGTTGCTGAAGAGACTGTCATTATTCCATTGGATAATCTATCCTGCTTTGTCAAAGATTAGTTGGTCATACATTTGTGGGTCCATTTCTGGGTTCTCTCTTTTGTTCCACTGATCTGAGTGTCTGTTCTTATACCAGTCCCATACTGTATTGATGATTACAGTTTTGTAGTATAGCTTGAAGTCTGGGATTGTGATGCCTCCGCTTTGGTTTTCTTTTTCAAGACCGCTTTAGCTATTTAGGGTCTTTTCTGGTTCCATACAAATTTTAGGATTATTTTTTCTAGCTCTGTGAAGAATGCTGGTGTTATTTTGAGAGGGATTGCATTGAATATGTAGATTGCTTTGGGTAGTATCGGCATTTTAACAATATTTGATCTCCCTATCCAGAAGCATGGAATCTTTTTCCATTTTTTTGCGTCTTCTTCAAATTCTTTCATAAGCTTTCTACAGTTTTCAGTGTATAGATTTTTCACCTCTTTCATTAGATTTATTCCTAAGTATTTTATGTTTTTTTTTTTTGTGCAACTGTAAATGGGATCAATTCCTTGATTTCTCTTTCTGTAGCTTCATTGTGTATAGGAATGCATCCGATTTCTGTGCATTGATTTTATATCCTGCAACTTTGCTGAATTCATGAATCAGTTCTAGCAGTTCTTTGGTGGAATCATTTGGGTTTTCCATATAGAGTATCATGTCATCTACAAAGAGTGAAAGTTTGGCCTCCTCCTGGCCAATTTGGATGCCTTTTATTTCTTTCTTGTTCCTGACCTTAGGGGAAAAGCTCTCAGTTTTTCCTCATTGAGGATGATATTAGTGTTGGGTCTTTCATATATGGCTTTTATGATCTCGAGGTATGCTCCTTCTATCCCTACTTTCTTGAGGGTTTTTTTTTTTTTTTATCAAGAAAGGATGCTGTATTTTGTCAAATGCTTTCTCTGCATCTATTAGGAGGATCATATGGTTCTTGTCCTTTCTTTTATTGATGTGATGAATCACGTTAATCATTTTGTGGATATTGAACCAGTCCTGCATCCCAGGTATAAATCCCACTTGGTCGTGGTGAATAATTTTTTTTAAATGTATTGTTGGAGCCAGTTGGCTAATATCTTGTTGAGAATTTTTGCATCCATGTTCATCAGGGAAATTGGTCTATAGTTCTCCTTTTTAGTGGGGTCTCTGTCTGGTTTTGGAATCAAGGTAATGCTGGCTTCATAGAAAGAATTTGTAAGTTTTCCTTCCATTTCTGTTTTTTGGAACAGCTTCAAGAGAATAGGTGTTAACTCTTCCTTAAATGTTTGCTGGAATTCCCCTGGAAAGCCATCTGGCCCTGGACTCTTGTTTTTTTTGGCAGATTTTTGATTACTAATTCAATTTCCTTACTGGTTATGGGTCTGTTCAAATTTTCTATTTCTTCCTGTTTCAGTTTTGATAATGTATCTGATTCTATGAATTTGTCCATTTCTTCCAGATTGCCCAATTTATTGGCATATAATTGCTCATAATATTCTCTTATTATTGTTTTTATTTCTGCTGTGTTGGTTGTGATCTCACCTCTTTCATTCTTGATTTTATTTATTTGTGTCCCTTCCTTTTTCTTTTTGATCAAACTGGCTAGTGGTTTATCAATTTTGTTAATTCTTTCAAAGAACCAGCTTCTGCTTTCATTGATGTGTTCTACCGTTTTTTTTTTTTGGTGTCGATAGCATTAATTTTTGCTCTAATCTTTGTTATTTCCTGTCTTCTGCTGGTTTTGGGTTTATTTGCTGTTCTTTTTCCAGCTCCTTAAGGCATAAGGTTAGGTTGTGTATCTGAGATCTTTCTTCCTTCTTTAGGAAGGCCTGGATTGCTATATACTTTCCCCTTATGACCGCCTTTGCTGCATCCCAGAGGTTTTGTGTTGTGGTGTTATCATTTTCATTGACTTCTATATACTTTTTAATTTCCTCTTTAACTGCTTGGTTAGCCCATTCATTCTTTTGTAGGATGTTCTTCAGTCTCCAAGCATTTGTTACCTTTCCATTTTTTTTTCTTGTGGTTGATTTCGAGTTTCATAGCATTGTGGTCTGAAAATATGCACGGTATGATCTTGATCTTTTTGTACTTACTTAGGGCTGATTTGTGTCCCAGTATATGGTCTATTCTGGAGAACATTCTATGTACACTGGAGAAGAATGTGTATTCTGCTGCTTTAGGATGAAATGTTCTGAATATATCTGTTAAGTCCAACTGGTCCAGTGTGTCATTCAAAGCCATTGTTTCCTTGTTGATTTTTTGATTAGACGATCTGTCCATTGCTGTGAGTGAGGTGTTGGAAGTCTCCTACTATTATGGTATTACTACTGATGAGTTTCTTTATGTTTGTGATTAATTGACTTATATATTTGGGTGCTTTCACATTTGGTGCATAAACGTTTACAATTGTTAGGTCTTCTTGGTGGATAGACCCCTTAATTATGATATAATGCCCTTCTGCATACCTTTTTACAGTCTTTATTTTAAAGTCTAGATTGTCTGATATATGTATGGCTACTCTGGCTTTCTTTTGTTGGCCATTAGCATGATATATGGTTCTCCATCCCCTACACTCAATCTGAAGGTGTCGTTAGGTGTAAAGTGGGTGTTTTGTAAACACCATATAGATGGTTCTTGTTTTCTTATCCATTCTGTTACTCTATGTATTTTGATTGCAGCATTGAGTCTATTGACATTTAGAGTGAGTACTGAAAGATAGAATTTATTGCCATTATGTTTCTTGCAGACTTGGAGTTTCTGGTGGTTTTCTCTGGTCCTTTCTAATATTTGTTGCTTTTGGTATTTATGTATGTATGTATGTATGTATGTATGTATGTATTTTTTCATCTTTTCTCCCCTCAGAGAGTCCCCTTAAAATTTCTTGCCAGGGCTGGTTTAGTGGTCACAAAATCCTTTAATTTTTGTTTGTCTGGGAAACTTTTTATCTCTCATTCTATTTTGAATGACAGCCTTGTTGGATAAACAATTCTTGGCTGCATATTTTTCTGATTCAGCACACTGAATATATCCTGCTACTCCTTTCTGGCCTGCCAAGTTTCTGTAGATAGGTCTACTGCAAACCTGATCTGTCTTCCCTTGTAGGCTAGGGACTTTTATTCCCTTGCTGCTTTCACGATTCTCTCCTTGCCTGAGTATTTTGTGAATTTGACTATGATATGCCTTGATGGTAGATTTTTGTTGAATCTAATGGGGGGTCTTCTGTGCTTCCTGGATTTTGATGTCTTTGTCTTTCCGCAGGATAGGAAAGTTTTCTGCTATGATTTGGTCACATAACCCTTCTACCCCTGTCTCTTTCTCTTCCTCTTCTGAGACCCCTATGATTCTGATGTTGTTCCTTTTTTTAATTTTTTTTAATTTTAATGTTTATTTATTTCTGAGACAGAGACAGAACATGAGTGGGGGAGAGGCAGAGAGAGAGGGAGACACAGAATCTGAAGCAGGCTCCAGGCTCTGAACTATCAGCACAGAGCCCAATGTGGGGCTCAAACTCACAAACCGTGAGATCATGACCTGACCCAAAGTCAGTCCTTCAACCAACTGAGCCACCCAGGCACCCCAAGATGTGTTTCCTTTTTAATGAGGCACTGATTTCTCTAATTCTTAAATCGTTCTCTTTTTCCTTTCTCCCTCTTTTTTTCTGCCTCATTATTCTCTAGAATTTTGTCCTCTATATTGCTCTCTGTTCTGCCTCATTCATCCTTGCCTCCATGGCATTTATTTGAGATTGTAGCTCAGTTATAACATTTTTTACTTCATCCTGACTACCTTTTACTTCTTTTATCTCTGCAAAAAGGGATTCTAGTCTATTTTTGACTCTAGCTATTATTATTGTGATTCTAAATTCTGGTTCAGACATCTTGCTTGTATCTATGTTGATTAAATCCCTTGCTGTCATTTCTTCATGCTTTTTCTTTTGGGGTGAATTCCTTCATTTTTTCATTTTGAAGGGAGAAAAGGAATTAATAAGGTAGAAAAATTAAAATAAAAAAATTAAAATTTAAAAAATATTAAATTTAAAAAATTAAAAACACACACAAATCGAATAAATGATGGTAAATCTAGGTGTGTTTTGTCTGGGTGTTAAAAGTGGTTTGACATATTAGAGAAAAAAAGGGGGGGAGAAAAAAAAGAAAATTGTTTGAGAATTTGAAAAAATGAATACACTGAAGTAGACTAAAATGAGATGATGGGAATAAAATAGAATTTGAAAAAATATACACAAAAGTAAAGAATAAATTAGAAAAAAGTAAAGAAAATAAGAATTAAAAATAAATATGAATATTTTCTTTCTCTGTATTCAAGAAAAAGAAAAGGAATGAAAAAGAGAAAAAAGATTTTAAAAAAAGAAAGAAAAAAAGAAATTGTTTGAAAATTTGAAAAAGTGAATATACTGCAGTAGACTAAAATAAAATGATAGAAGTAAATAGAATTTGAAAAAATTTACATAAAAGCAAAAAATATGGTAAAAAATTAAAGAAAAATATTTTAATAGAAATTGAAAGTAAAAATGAAGTTTTTCTCTTTCTGCGTTCAAGAAAAAGAAAAGAAATGAAAAAGAGAAAAAAGAAAAAGAAAGGAAAAAAAAGGAAATCGTTTGAAAATTTGAAAAGGTGAATACACCGAAGTAGACTAAAATAAATTGACGGAAGTAAAATAGAATTTGAAAAAATTTACACAAAAGTAAAAAATATAGTAATAAAAGTTAAAGAAAAATATTTTTAATAAAAATGAAAATAAAAGGATTTTTTTTTCTTTCTGTATTCAAGAAAAAGAAATGAAGTATAAAAGAGAAAAGAAAGAAAATTGAATAGATGGAACTGCTAAGAGATTGAAATAGGGTTGAAATTATTTCGTTTTCCCCTACAAGTCAGTCTATGTAGCACTTTATAATCCATAAACTAAGCTGGAGGTGAGACTTGTGTTTTTGAGAACGAAGTTGGACCACTTGGGCGGGGCTCAGTGTAATGGCTCTGTTCTCCACTAGATGGCGCTGCTAGCCTACTGGGGTGGATGGTTGCAGCACTTGTAGGTGTGTATGCACATGCCCTGGAGCGATAAAAATGGCGCCACCCAGCTGCCCAGTCTGTTCTCCCAGATCAGCAATCGCGGACCTGTCTTCTGTCTGCAGCTCTCCTCCACTCCCCGCTTTTTCACTCTCTGTTACCAGGCCCCAGGCACACTCTCCCGAATTTTGTCTCAGATTCGGCTGTTTTCCCCGGCCCTTTACTTTTGACGGACTGCAGCTTTGACCCATTGCGCCCCTCTGTGGGAGGGTCCCACTGAGCAATGGCCGAGTGAGCAATGGCCGAATATCGGCTGCACCCAGGAATGCCCACCGGACTCTGCTGCTGCCGGTGCCGAGACTGCAGCCAGGTGCCAGCCCGCCCCAGAAAAAGTTCGCGAGACAGTGTAGCAGCAGCATTTCAGGGATTATGGAAAATCACAACACACATCTGGCACCCGGCTCTACCCTTAACGACCTTGTTCCAGCCCCAGCGAATGTGGCCGTTTTCTGGGGTCTGCCAGGACCAGGTGGCTTCAACAGTCTCTACCAATTGTCCTTCCAGCAGTGGAACCGCTTTTCCACGTGTGGCCCAAGAACCTCCCGGACCCCACTGTGTTCCTTGTGATTCGCCCTTCCACCAGAGCACCGCCAGGTATGGAGCTGCGGAGTTGCAGCCTTTGCGCTCCCCTTGTTTACGGTCTTAATGGAATTTAAACCCTCTCCTTTCTCCTTTTTCCCTTTTTAGTTCAGTCCCTGAGGCTGTTTCCAATTTTCCACTTTCTCTCCAGCTGCTTTTGGGGAGGGGTGCTTTTCCCGTATTCTTCCCCCCCCAGTGTCTGTCCTCTCTCCGCTCACAAAAGCACCTCCCTTCCTGCACCTTCTCGCTCCCCAAGTTCACTTCTCCGCGCCATGTACCTACTGAATTCTGTGGTTCAGGTTGTGCAGATTGTTGCGTTAATCCTCCAGTTTTCTAGGTGGGTAGGATGGTTTAATGTTGGTCTGGCTGTATTTCATGGACGCGAGACACACAAAAATCTTCCATGCTGTTCCGCCATCTTGGCTCCTCCCTGGCACATTTTATTTTTATGACTTCTGGCTGTAGGGAAGGGATGCTCCAGGTGGGAGCCTTATATTTCTCCCTAGATGAAAAGGCATAGCGATGTTTTCTAGGACTGCCATCTTAGTAGCCTCAACTATTTTGGGAAGTCCTTAAGAAGGGTTTATTGAAACCGAATTCAGCACATATATCTGAGAGGCACTTGAGGATGTATTTGAACACCAAAGATGTTCAACCACATAGCAGAAGAGATCATTGCTATGAAATAATAAGCATCGTGCTTTCTTTCATAAGAGGAAAAAAAAAACTGTTTCAGCTAGATGTGTTACTTGATGGATTCAGATCTATTTTTATTTGCACGGTCACTCTTAAGTGCCTACAATCTGGCTGGGACTGAGCTACACACACAAGAAAGGCAGAGGAACAGTCAACATCCTTAAAATATAGTAAACGCATATACACTTGGAGCATATGACACAAAACTAGATATAATTAATTATGAAGGTTCCCCAAATGCAATAATAACATAGGATAAAATGATTCCTCATGTAACAAAGTTAGTACATATATGGGCTTTCAGGACTTCAGCCTCTTTGGCTATTTTATAGGATATACCACCTTAGGAATCTGACAGAAAACTAAGCTTAACCATGAGAAACACACTCACATATACAATTGTGCAATCCATATTATGGGAGGATGTTATGGATTCCATGAACCATATCTATAAATCTTCCCCCTGCCTGGGAGTCAGTCTGTCAAGCCAGGATTAAGATATTTAACATTGCTAGGACTCTTTATAGCTCCAAATACAGGACGCTTTTGTTCCTTTAGTAAGTTTTGTTTTCAGCTTTAGCTGAAACTTTCTCTTTCAAACTTATCTACTACTAAACTCCATCATGAACCTTATTCTGTTAGGAAGATAACCTAGTTTGCTCTGGTGACACTGTTTTTATATTTTTCACCTGCATGCCTTGCTCATGCTGTCGTCTCTCAGTGATGCATTCACACATATTTATGGTGCCTCAGTAAGGCATAATATGGTGCCCTGCACATATTTATAGTGCCCTGGGATACATCAATGAACAAGATGGATCAAAAGCCCTGTCCTCATAAAGGTTACATTCTACTCTACAGAAATGACTGACTCCTTCTTGCCCTCCCCTGTCCTACCAGTTTGTCCAACCAAGATACAGTCCCCTCCCCTCTGTGAATGCAAAATTTCTTTCCTCTGATATTTTGTCAAATATAAACCGCCTGTTCATCTTCAGCAAGGTGTGAGCTTTCTTGTATCTAGTTATCACATCTACTTAGTTTGATACAGCCCTACATTCTCATCACACTGCCACATTTCTTTGCCTTCTCTGTGTGGTACCTGTTAGGTACTCAGGACGTTTTGATTGACTGATGATCATATATGCTATCCTTTTCTGCAATAGCCTACCATAGTTAAGAAATCAGCTTAAGAGAAATCTTGCATTTGTATGGCATTTAACCTTTGTATTAACATATATTATTCTAGCACATTCTCAGTATAATCTCTCCATTTATAAGGTAAGTAGGAAAAGTGGTATTATTCCAACTTTAAATACAGGAGAGTTAAAGGAAATTCAGTCACTTGCTCAAAGTCACAGAGCAAATTAGTCCCCAACTAAGAGTAGATTCAAAGTCTCTTGGGTCTTATCTTATGCCTAGTTCCCTCCACATTCCATAGGGCTCCAGTATTATAAAACAACCTGCTAGGAAGCACAATCAATACTTTAGGCAGAGCAAAATGCAGTGTATAAGAACCTTCAATTACTTGTGAGGGGGTGGGAAACAGACAGCTGCAACTGAAATCTGCAGGTAATTCAAAGACTTTCATTTAGTTCAGCACCCTCCTCCACAAAATGGAGACAGGTGGCTTAATCTGACACACTCCTTTCTCTTCTCTCTAATTTTACATTTGTGTTTGTAGAGGGCAATTCCAATCCCAATGCCCATTGTTACAGATCCCGTCTCTATGGGGCAGCTTACTATATGATCTTGAATATGAGCATAAACTGGCTTAGATGGACTTCAAAATAGAGCCAATAACCTGTTTCCTAATGCTTCATGAAATAATGGGGTTGTATTGAAAATGTTTGTCATCATATTTCTTAACATAAAGTTAAAAGCACAATATTGGGCAGCTAGAGTGGCTCAGTTGGTTAAGCATCAGACTTTTGATATCTCACATGTTGTGAGATCGAGCCCTGCATTGGGCTCTGCACTGAGAGTGTGGAGGAGCCTGCTTGGGATTCTTTCTTTCCCTTTCTCTTTGCCCCTTTCACACTCATGCTCACACTCACGCTCTCTCTCTGTCTCTCTCTCTCTCAAAATAAATAAAGTTAAAAATAAAAGTTAAAAGCACCATGTAAATGAAAGCTCCAATCCAAATCTCAGTCCCAACAAAGGTTATTTCCAACTACCAAAGCAGATATGAATTTTCCCTTCTCTAGATTGCAGAGTACATAACATTCATTCCAAAGAGCTGGTGTTTACATATAGGCTTATACCAAATACGTCTTGCCTTCCCTCTTTAACAGAAAGACTATAGTGGTTCATTCGTAAGGTCCTTCAATATTTTCAGTTATTTATTTTTTTAATATTTATTCTTGAAAGAGAGAGAGAGTGTGTGAACAGGGTGGGTGGGAGGATGGGAGAGAGAGAGAGAGAGAGTCACAGAATCTGAAGCAGGCTCCAGGATTTGAGCTGTCAGCACAGAGCCCAATAAGGGGCTCAAACTCAGGAACCGTGAGATCATGACCTGAGCCGAAGTCAGATTCTTAACTGACTGAGCCACCTAGGCTCCCCTCAGTCATTTCTTTTACGTGATCCCAGTAAGTAGGTTCTAAATAAAACTTATTAATGTTAGTCTAGCTAGATACAATGGTTTCCATTCTTCGGGGGCAGTGATGACTTACCCAGTCAGTTGGTGCAGAGTCAGGCCAGGAACCTTAGTCCTTCACACTGTAGGTGTTGCTCTTTCTCCAGGGCTGCCCCTCACTCATTCTTGTGGAAAGTACTCCAATGAGAGCCTATCATGTGTGCTTTATCTATCTACAGCACAAACCATTAACATAAAAGGAGCTTCAAAACACTTAATTGAATAGATGAATTCATGACTCCTAATACCATAATTTGCCATTTGATGAAGAAAAATAAGGACTTTAACCTCAATTGTTTGTTTTCCAAGCATCTATTGTTTGTTTTACCTAAGTGCAAACTATGAGTATAAGACACAAACATAGGTAATGGGCATAATAAAAATTCTCTACATGTGATTACCTCATTATTATACCAGCCTCAGACTATGATTTTCTACACCCCAAATGGAAGAAATGTGTGATTGTAGAGGTTATTATTTCTATTTGAAGCACAGATGTGTTTAAACAGATGTAATGTTTTTTTTTTTTTAATGTGTTGAGAGGAGGGTAGCTTGGAGACCTGGAGGCTGTCTCTCAGCTTCACTACTGAGGAGCTGTGTGACATTTGTCAAACCAATTAACCTCTCTGTGTTTGAAAGTTTCCATGTTTTGAGGAGGTTAAAATAATACTTGTTTTCTATAGCTGTCTACACACACAAAGTGAAAGACATGTTTTAGAGGAGCTAAGGCAATTATTCAGATGATTCAGGCTAAAATCAATCCTGCTATGGAAGAAAAGGAAAAAAAAAAAAGTGTGCATTTGGACTTCAGCTGTCGAGATTGCCTGTCGACATCAATCAAATTCAGAGAATAAATGGTTCAACCCTTTGCTTCCCTTTGCTTGTGTTGTGAAGTCACCTTTAGGGGCATATTAGCTTGTTAAGACCAATGAGCGAATCATTAATGGCTTCAGATCACTTAACATACAACCAAGAATACTTGAAACACAAGAAGGCTCTGGATTGTGGGATTCCTGAGTTTTAAAGGATACTCATCTCCTCAGGTCACCTTCAAAATTATCATCAAAGAGGAAGGGGAGGAAAAAATAAATCTAGACTTGGTTTTCTGTCCAGGATGTGCTTGACATTGTGGTGGGTGTCTCATTCATCTATTTGCTTCATTCAGCCCTCAAAACAACAGTATCAGGTAGGAGTTCCAGAAGAGGAAACTGAGGCTCAAAGAGAGTGAGGAGCCCCAAATCCCACAATCAACAGCTGACTGGAACTTCATTCCAGGTCCCTAAGTTACCCACCATATCATACCAGCCCCTACTGATGGTCTGATATGATTCAGTAAAATTCAGTAAACATGAGTGAATCCCTGCAAAGTGCCAAGCATGATGCCAGAAGTTGAGCACAGTAATGTAAATGAGGCATGGTCCTACTCTCATGAACTCTTACCTGTTAAAGGAAAGAATGACATACATTAACTTGACAGTAATACAGCATGAGCCATCTACAACAAAGTACAGAGAAGGGGCTGAGACACGGGCTCCTACAAATACCTCTAAGGAACATCGTACAAAGATGTTGTCCCCTGGGCCCAGAATCTATTCTCTCCTAACATTAAATCAAAGTTCAGGAGAAGAGTCTAGCCTCAGTGGGTTCATTGTGCAGAGCAGATAGAACCTAATGCTTAACCTCAACTTTACAGTTTGAATTCCAACTACATCTTTTACAATGCATTAAACGTGGCCTGAGTTACTGAACTTCTCTGAGCCTCCAGAGCCTGCCTTGGTAAAAGGGTGAGGGAAATGGCTGCTTCATTGGGCTATTGTAATCAGACATAAATCATTAATGGAGAGTGCCTAGTATATTTCCTGGCATGGTTAATACTAAAAAAGATGCCATCCTTATTAATCTAATTTTTCTTCTTCTTAAAAAGAAATATAGTGGGGGTGCCTGGGTGGGTTAGTTGGTTAAGCATCAGACTCTGATTTTGACTCAGGTCATGATCTCACAGTTCATGGGACTGAACGCCACATAGGTCTCTGCATTGACAGCAAGGAACCTGCTTGGGATTCTCTCTCTCCCTCTCTCCCTCCCCACTATGTGTATGCATGTGCACTCTCTCTTCCTTTCTTTCTTTCAAAATAAACAAACAAATATAAAAAAAAAATAAATATGATGGAGCTAACAAATAGTCCATTAATGTCTATCAGGGATTAAAGTGTGAATTTTTAGTGTCTATGTTCTTGAGTTAAATCACTCATGGAAAAAACTATCTACCTATCTATCTATCTATACACACATATATATTAATAATTATGAATAAACCACTCTACTTGGCACATTGATTATTCATTACCTACCAAGCAAATTCTGACATTCAAGACTATTTCTATTTTGGTCTTGATCTCTCCTAATTAAAAGTAAAATTTGTCTGGGGCACCTGGGTGGCTCAGTCAGTTAAGCGTCTGACTTTGGCTCAGGTCATGATCTCATGGTCCATGAGTTGAAGACCCACATCAGGCTCTGTGCTGACAGCTCGGAGCCTGGAGTCTGCTTAGGATTCTGTGTCTCCCTCTGTCTCTGCCCCTCCCTGCTTATGCTCTGTCTCTCTCTCTCTCTCTCTCTCTCTCTCAAAAATAAATAAACATTTAAAAAAAAGAAATGTTGTAACAGTAAAATTTGTCATGTCACCTCAGCTACCATCCGAATTCCTCCAGACTAAGGATCCTCCTTTTGTTATTCTGAAGTTTCTGTGCCCACAAACCCTACTTTGGCACATAAAGCAGCCTTAAATAATAGTGCTCACCAATTCTCTTTTTTGATCCACTAATTGCTGTGCTTTCCACCCAAATAAGACTGAGTGGACTGTCAAGGTCAATAGGAACCTCTTCCTCATAGACCAGAGTCTCTTCAGGGTTTGGGAGCTGGGCCTTATCCACTAAAAATTCTGCTGAGTGCCTGAAACATAGTTAAGTGCTTCCATGTATTAATGGGATGGAATCTACATTGATGAAAGAAGGTGTGAATTCCAGTTAAAATAACCATCAAAAGCCTGTTTGAGTAGGAACAAAGATCTACAAAATAGAGTTGTTAGAGGACAATCAGGATGGTTCTCTCTGTGCTTTGAAGTTCTTGTTAGTGGCACAGTGTGTAAGCGGAGAAGATGTACATGGTTATCAGATTCTCTTAAGAATTATTAGCCAGGCACCAGTAAAGCCTAAGATGGCAGGTAATTATACCAACTGACCCAAATATATAATATTGGTATATATAAAAAAAGACACAGGGCTTCCTTAACTAACAAACTTGCCATTCAAATAACCTGGCCCTATGAGAACCCAATCAGAAGCAAGCAAGGCCAGATGTGTCCTGAATCCTGAGTTTAAATGAGACCCCTGCACAGGAGGCACACTGGCTAAGCACTGTAAAATAAACAGGAAAAAGGGTCTGCATCACGTCTGGGCCAGAATAAGTATAAAACCCTCATGATCTGATAGAGAACACAAACAGAAAGGATATTTTATTGGGCAGTGGTAAAACTTGGTTACAGATGAGGAGATACTGATTTGTGATATTCCTGTTGGATAGAGAGGCAAGAAGTGTTTGAAAAGTCCACCCCTGCAGCCATGTTGAAATTAGGGTGGTGACAAGGCCCTCAGATTAGAGGCGTGTTCCCCAAAGGCCCTAAGCTTAGAATTGCAATCAGAGGAGACAGATGTTTAACATGCAGTGCTGCAGCCAGTAAAGAGGCTAATGAGATTCCAGGCTGCTTGTCCACAGGGCTAGCCATCACAGTGTCACTAGGCAGGGAGGCTGCTGTCCCTCTTACAACCACTCTTCTGAAACTGCATGTGTGACATGGCATCTGATTCTCAGCAGCTTAATAGTGACATTGTCTACTTAGACTAGCCAGACTGCAGCAGGGGAACAGGGTGCTGATTAACTGGCTGGAAGGAGATTTCTTCTTGGAAGGTGGCAGAGGGTCTGAGTTGGATTAGGAAGCCACAGCCACAGGAAACATGGGGAGAAGACATATATGCAGGTCTCTGCAGCATGAACTGGGCTACTGAATTTGGCCTGAAGAGGGTGAGGTAGATACCAGAATTGTGCCATGCAGATGCTGTCTAAGCGTCTTGAGGTGACCCAGCCAAAAATGAGAGGAAAATGTAGAAGATATTTCCCCCTCCTCCTGGAAAAGTAGATTTGACTGGCATTTGGCTTAAGAATATAACAAAAAACAAACAAATGAATAAACAACAACAACAACAAAAACCCAAATGTACATAAGCCTATTTCTACCTGGCTGATGAAAAGAGTTCATGGTCTTGGCAGGGCCAAGAATAGTGTCAATGAAACAAAAACACAGTTGATTGGGACAGAGAAAATACGGGGCATCCTCCCGCCCTGGTACTACTCACTATGGAAATTGTGAGTAGTTTCTTTATCCTCTGGATTCCTGAGGATTCTCTGGATGCTCAGTCCCATAATCTGTCTTGTGAGCAACATTTACCCTTATGGGGATAGTCGAATGAAATAATGGATGTTGAACTGATCTTTAAAAGTACAAATATCATCCACAAATGAGGCATCTGTGATTAAAACATTCACATTCATTGTTTTGCTAGTCAATAAGTTTTCAAGAGAAGAGATTGATCAAGAACACTGGAGGGGAGGGGTGTCAGTGATAATAACAGCCTTGTTCTCATAGGCACAATTCTATTCTTGAAAGGATGATTTGAAAATTTCCATAATTCTTAAAAATGGGACTAAAGTCCTAAAAATTTGGAGAGGGCCTGTTGATATACCCAGTGTTCACTTGCTATTTAGCAAATCTACTTAACTAACCATCTACAATGGTTAAAATAATCCTGTTTCAAAACTGCCAATGTGTGAGGGTCTGTCTCATTTATGCCCAGAGAGATCTGGATGGCACTTCCATGTACAGTTGCACAGGCTGTGCATTAAACAACTTTCCTGCAATGTTCACATAGACTTCAATGAAAAATAACATCTCCTAGGATTGTGTAATGTAGAGAATGTAGAGACTCATTCTGAGAATAATTCTAGAAGAATTTTTTCAGAAGTACATTAGCCTATATTCAACCCAAAATTGTATTAAAATCAGTTTCTTGCAGGTCAGATCATTTTTGGTTTCTTCTACAAGCAACAAATGTGAAAAGTAGTTTACCACAAGTATTTTTGCTTTCAAGGAGAGCTACTTGCATCCTCCCATGGAATTACTTCTTACTATGCTTGTCTTTTTAACATGGGGTTGGAAAAAGGGATTCTGGTGTGTAGAAATTCAAGCAGGTGGCAAATAGGCAAGATTTTACTTCAAGGGGTGGCTTACATAAACACCATGTTCTTCTTTCCACAGAGCTGCCCTCTAGTATAAAGAAAACCATTTTTAATTTTCAACTTAAAAAATGATTTCAACAGAAATATTTTACTTTCCTTCAGTGGTCTGACTTTCATCACTACCAGTAACTACTGATAGTATTATGCCACTGATATATTATGATGCCAAACTGAAGGCTGATGACACATGTTTTGGCATATAGAAATTATTCTTAGTGAACTAGGTACTTCCCCAAATGCAAACTTAAGAGAAATGCATTCATTTTTTTCCCTTTTATATATATCTATATGTCTATGTCTACGTCTATACGTCTACACCTGCCAGTATATGTTCTTAACTGAGCCTTTATTAGAAAGTGCTCCACATGCTGGGATTTTCCTCCATCTCAATCCCTCTCCACCTTAAGTGTCCTCTACCTTCCATAATTTGGAAGGGGATGGCTGAATGTTATCTGATGATTGCCACCTAATGCTACCCAAGTCTCACCTCTCTGCCCATTGCCATTCATTTATTTGTGGGAGAAGTCTCGGCTGTTTTGTTCTTACAGCTAGATTGGAGATTTGGGAAACAACGAGAGTGGCAGTGTTTATTTTTCTCTACCCAAAGGTACCTCCAAAGAAGACCGTTCCCCGTATCATAGTTTGCAGTGGGTTTATATTTATGATACTTAAAGATCTAACAATATCTTCAGAACTTCTTGGTCATATATATTAATATATCAGTTTATATTATTTCATTTATTTTTTTGTGTTTCCTGTATTTTTTAATACAGGAATATATTAATATATCAGTTTATATTATTTCATTTATTTTTTGTGTTTCCTGTATTTTTTAATAATCATTAAATTATACTTCTTGTTCATTTATGTGTATTTGGAGTTGTTATTTTCTCCCTTTTTTCATCTCTCCTCTATTCCTCATCTCAGGTCACCCTGGCAGCTAATTTGTAAAATCTCTTAGTGTTCACACAGGACTAAGTAATAGGCTATAGGAAAACAGCAAGGGTTAATTCACTTCCTCTGCGGGCTATGGAGAACAGAAACTGCTAGAGGCCATAGAATCTTTTGGAGTGCTCTGCTCACGAACTACATTTTTGCTCTTCACTATAGACTTCATTATGTCAAATGGGAAAATAACTAGCTTGAGTTCATCTTTTGAGACTTTGATTGATTATTGGTAATAAGAGCTTATAAAAAGTTTGTTTTCTATTATATACCATTTTGAACAGATTTGTACATTTTTTTCTGTGGCAGTAATAGCTTGGTGGAAGAGAAGATCAAATAAACATAAGAAGAGCTATGGAAACAGAGGTTTAGTCATGAAATTGGGAGACAATATGGTAGGATATACAGAAGTTTATTTTGCAAACAATTTTTAGGAAACCAAAAATTCTGTCTAGAAAGTTCACTTTTCTACCTGTTTTTCCTTTCTCATCTCATCTTCCTCTGAGATTATTTCTCTCAGTCTATTGGCTTTACATCTATGGCAAGCCTTAATTGAGGATACTAAAGCAGGAACTGATGAGCCTCCTTCTTCATTGCTCATCTTCAACATCAGTGCTGCTGTCATTCCTCAGTGGGGGCCAATGACACACATATGTGTCAGTTATTTTGTTCAATATGGATATTATAGATTTTTCTCGTTTGCTGTCCAACCTACTCATTATGTCCCTGTGGTCACCATGGGGATGAGCAAACAAGGAGATGGATGTATCAGCACAGAAGTCTTACATTATATGTCTGCTTTTGAAATAAGTAAGCTTGATAGAATTGTGTACCAAAGGGGGGTGGATTTTACAGTATGCAAATTATAGCTCATTTTTTAGAAAAAGTAAGTAGGTGTTTCTTTTCAATAAATGTTATTAGAGGATCTCCTATTTGCTAATATTTGGGTTAGTTGTCAGGGGATGAGTTCAGCTTTGTTCTTTTTTGTTTTTACACTTTATCCCTAATAGCTAGGATTTTCTGAAAAGCAATTGTTGATGCAGTGACAGAAATAGTATTACTTTCCAATACTCATCATTATGAACTTGAGGCCATAATGCTTTAGGTTTACCTTAAATCTGACCTCTAACAATAAGCCTTCCCTGACCAAATTTTCCAAACAATTCATTAAAGAGGGGGAAATGGTTTATGTTTGGGCAACACTTCCTAGTTAGAAGAATCAATTCTCACAAATTACTATGAAGTTATTATCTCTACTTTTCAGATGACAAAAGTCAAGCTCAGAAAAGTTAAAGAATTTGTTCTACTGTACACAGCCCTCTAATAAGCCCAAACACAGGGCTGCTGACTCCACTGTTCTATCACATCACATCACCTCCCAGATGTCCTATCCTTAATGTGACTTAGTCTGAGGCACTTGAAGACAGCAATGTGTCTTTTCCTCTCACAAGAGGACCTTTATGGTTGAGGGGCCTCAGAGTAGTCATTTCCTTCCCACCTAGAGTGTGTGTGATCTGAATATGAAATGATGGCAGGGATCCAAAGAAGGGCAGCTTAATTATAAACATGAGTATCTCCACACACTAGATATATGAATATAAATGTCTCTACATGATTTCTCCATTTCTCTTGCATGCACACTTAGTTCCTGTTCAGCTTTTTTAAGTCAAGATATCTCTTTAACATCCTTACTTCTATTTTTGCTTCTTTTAAGATCATCTTCTGGAAGCCTTCCAGTCTACTCACTCATGTCCCTCATTAACAAAAATCTCTCCTCCCCTGAAAAATTATCTCTAATGAAATCAGCTGACTGTATCCTACCCTATCTTTGGATTCCATTTATCTTTACTTATTCATTGATTGCTGCTCATTTAATGCACAGATTTGTGATATCTTTAATGTTATGGTTATATATTTTCCTGCTCCATACACACAATTACAACTTACACTTAGGTACATTTTTTTTTAATGTATGAGATTTATTGTCAAATTGGTCTTCATACAACACCCAGTGCTCATCCCAAAAGATGCCCTCTTCAATACCCATTACCCCTCCTCCCCTCCCTCCCACCCCCCATCAATCCTTAGTTTGTTCTCAGTTTTTAAGAGTCTCTTATGCTTTGGCTCTCTCCCACTCTAACCTCTTTTTTTTTTTCCTTCCCCTCCTCCATGGGTTTCTGTTAAGTTTCTCAGGATCCACATAAGAGTGAAAACATATGGTATCTGTCTTTCTCTGTATGGCTTATTTCACTTAGCATAACACTCTCCAGTTCCATCCACGTTGCTACAAAGGGCCCTATTTCATTCTTTCTCATTGCCACGTAGTACTCCATTGTGTATATAAACCACAATTTCTTTATCCATTCATCAGTTGATGGACATTTAGGCTCTTTCCATAATTTGGCTATTGTTGAGAGTGCTGCTATAAACATTGGGGACACTTAGGTACTTTTTGATAACTGGATTGATTATACCTCACTTAGATTCCCTTGTGTATTAATATGAGAAACTTTAAGCTAAATATTTCTTTTTAAACACAATTTCTGCTGAAGCTATAAACAAGCAAATATCTGTTTTCTTGTTTATAAAACCTGAATCCCACTGGATGGGTCATAAGGGCCATGCACTGAATGTTTGCCAACATATCTATAGAGTCAGATATTAATCCATTGATTCCACAAATCCATACTGAACTCCAAGTTTGTGAAGACCCTGTGCTGTTCCCTGCTGTTATGAAAGATTCAATCCTGTCAAAATACAAGATCTCACTTATAAAGTATTGGGTTAAACTTTGACCAACTGATGTACAATCTTCCTCACAGAAACTTCCACCTCCAGATGAAGTCTGTGTCTATACAAATACTAGTAAACATGCTATTTAAATGACCATATCAATTTCTATTTATTTTCTTAAATTCACACTTTAGCTTAAAGTGTGCTGGAGTAATGATGAAATCAAAGGCAAAAACACTTTTTTTTTTCTCTCTTTCATTTTAAAAGAATGGGATGTCCTCTTCTCTTCTCCACCAACACTTGCATTCCAAACAACACATTCTAATTCTCTTTCAATATAAATGCTCACATCCCCAAGGAACAGGAGGAGCCAGAGAAGCAGCAGAAGGGGAGCTATGCTGAGAAAGGCATTGGTACCCTAAGGGACAGTTTTTATCTCAGGAGAACTGACCTTTTGGAGAAAGCAAATTGAATTATCTTTCTCATCCTTTCCTTTTGCTGTGACATCATTAAAATGCATGTTACATACCAACACTTGTTGTTTTGTATTCATTACCTTAAACTAAAATTAATCAGTTGTCACAACGATTTAACACGTTTGTTAATGGTTCCTAGCCAAAAATCTGTATTGTTATAAGAAAAGCAGCTTTATGTATACACCCTTGAGAAAAACACCAGAGGAGAATTAACTGGTGGACATTGAACATTCTTTTCTCCTGCTCAGAAAATAGCCATCTTCATTCTCTTCTTTAGTCATTGAACTAGTGTTTCTGTTTTGATGCTTGACATGAAATTTGCTGCTTTGACAGGAAGAAACACTTTTTGTCTAAGTCTGATTAATACAAATTAGATCCTACGAAGTTTAATAAATACATGAATTAGCAAATAAGCATTTGTTAAGGTCCAGTTTGGAGCCCAGACACTTACATTGGATTTGTTATTTAACACATATTTATTGAGAACTGATGGAACTGGTGAAGATCTATTTATAAAAGATGCAAAGCCATTGTCTTTGAAAAACTCATATAGTCTTGTCAGACAAAAGTTGAGTAAACAGTTAACTCACATCACCATGTTTTAAGTGCTCTAAATGAGATAAGCATACTCCTGAAGGAAAAGGTTTGAGAGACAAAGAAAGGATGTCTCTCGGGAGTCATCGAGGCTGGATCTTGCAGAGTCCTATGAAGTTTATCTAGTATAAGTGGGAGCTAGCCTGGGGAAGATGATCTAAAATACCATGCCAGGCAGAGAGAAAAGCAGACCCAAAGCCCAGAGCAGTGGGCTGAGGTGAAGTGGCATTTAGGGACAGTTCAAATCCCTAGAGAGTTTTAGGAAAGAGCAGGACCTGATGTAATGCTTTATTTATTTATTTATTTATTTATTTATTTATTTATTTATTTATTTATTTATGAGTGAAACCAACTCTTCTCCTTAATTTCTATTAATATTATGCCAACTATTAATGAGACAATAACTATTCCATGCATTAGTCAAAGTCCTTTCTGAGAGGATATTTCTTAAATCCTTCATCACATTGTATAATCTCTTGGAAAGGTGAGATTTAGTTACCTGCCAACTCTGAACAGAAAATTCTGTCAACTGCGTAACACAAGTAAGTAATCTGAAATGCATGGCACAATGCTCACATTGATGGATGTAATTTGGCTTTATATTGACTTTACATTTTCACAGTGATTTTCTCCTTTTTTATTAAATTTATTTATTTATTTTACATCCAAGTTAGTTAGCTTATAGTGCAACAATGATTTCAGGAGTAGATTCCTTAACGCCCCTTACCCATTTGGACCATCCACCCCCTCCCACAACCCATTCAGTAACCCTCCGTTTGTTCTCCATATTTAAGAGTCTTTTATGTTTTGTCCCCCTCCCTGTTTTTATATTATTTTTGTTTCCCTTCCCTTATGTTCATCTGTTTTGTCTCTTAAGGTCCTCATATAAGTGAAGTCATATGATATTTGTCTTTCTCTGACTAATTTCACTTAGCCTAATACCCTCTAGTTCCATCCATGTGGTTGCAAATGGCAAGATTTCATTCTTTTTCATTGCTGAATAATACTCTGTTGTATGTATATACCACATCTTCTTTATCCATTCATCCATCCACGGATATTTGGGCTCTTTCCATACATCGTGGATAGTGCTGCTGTAATCATTGGGGTGCATGTGCCCCATTGAAACAGCATACCTGTATCCCTTGGATAAATACCTAGTAGTGCAATTGCTGGGTAGTAGGGAGGGTCTATTTTTAATTTTTTGCAGAACCTCCATACTGTTTCAGCTCCATTCCAGAACCTCCATACTGAGGTTTTGCAGAACCTCCATACTGAAATGCAGCTCCATTCCAGAGTAGCTGCACCAATTTGCGTTCCCACCAGCAGTACAAAAGACATCCTCTTTCTCCGCATCCTTGCCAACATCTGTTGTTGCCTGAGTTGTTCATGTTAGCCATTCTGACAGGTGTGAGGTGGTATATCATTGTGGTTTTAATTTGTATTTCCCGATGATGAGTGATGTTGAGCATTTTTTCATGTGTTGGTTGGCCATCAGGATGTCTTCTTTGGAAAAGTGTCTACTCATGTCTTTTGTCCATTTCTTCACTGGATTATTTGTTTTTTGGGTGTTGAGTTTGATAACTTCTTTATAGATTTTGGATACTAATCCTTTATCTGATATGTCGTTTGCAAATATCTTTTCCCATTCCATTGGTAGCCTTTTAGTTTTGCTGATTGTTTCCTTTGCTGTGCAAAGGCTTTTTATTTTGATGAGGTCCCAGTAGGTCATTTTTGCTTTTGTTTCCCTTGCCTCCAGAGACGTGTTCAGTAAGAAGTTACTGCGGCCAAGATCAAAGAGGTTTTTGCCTGCTTTCTCCTCCAGGATTTTGATGGCTTCCTGTCTTATATTGAGGTCTTTCATCCATTTTGAGTTTATTTTTGTGTATGGTGTAAGAAAGTGGTCCAGGTTCATTCTTCTGCATTTCGCTGTCCATTTTTCCCAGCACCACTTGCTGAAGAGACTATCTTTATTCCATTGGATAATCTATCCTGCTTTGTCAAAGATTAGTTGGTCATACATTTGTGAGTCCATTTCTGGGTTCTCTATTCTGTTCCATTGATCTGAGTGTCTGTTCTTGTGCCAGTACCATTCTGTCTTGATGATTACAGCTTTGTAATACAGCTTGAAGTCAGGGATTGTGATGCCTCCTGCTTTGGTTTTCTTTTTCAAGATTGCTTTGGCTATTTGGGATCTTTTTTGGTTTCATACAAATTTTAGGATGGTTTATTATAGCTCTGTGAAGAATGCTGGTGTTATTTTGATAGGTATTATATTGAATATATAGATTGCTTTGGGTAGTATTGACATTTTAACAATATACTTATTATCCAGGAGCATGGAATATTTTTCCATTTTTTTGTGTCTTTTTCCTTTTGTGTCTTTCACCTCATAACTAGATTCATTCCTAGTTATTTTATGGTTTTTGGTGCAATTGTAAATGGGATTAATTCCGATGATTTCTCTTTCTGTTGCTTCATTATTGGTTTATAGGAGTGCAACTGATTTCTGTGCATTGATTTTATATCCTGCAACTTTGCTGAATTCATGGATCAGTTCTAGCAGTTTTTTGGTGGAATTGTTTGGGTTTTCCATATAGAGTATCATGTCATCTGCAAAGAGTGAAGGTTTGACCTCCTCCTGGCCAATTTGGATGCCTTTTATTTCTTTGTGTTGTCTGATTGCAGAGGCTAAGACTTCCCATACTATGTTGAATAACAGTGGCAAGAGTGGACATCCCTGTCTTGTTCCCAACCTTAGGGGGAAAGCTCTCAGTTTTTCCCCATTGAGGATGATATTAGCGTTGGGTCTTTCATATATGGCTTTTATGATCTCAAGGTATGCTCCTTCTATCCCTACTTTCTTGAGGGTTTTTATCAACAAAGGTTGCTGTATTTTGTCAAATGCTTTCTCTGCATCTATTGAAAGGATCATGTGGTTCTTGTCCTTTCTTTATTAATGTGATGAATCACACTGATTGTTTTGCAGATGTTGAACCAGCCCTGCATACAAGGTTTAATCACACTTGGTTGTGGTGAATAATTTTTTTAATGTATTTCTGTTTCAGTTGGCTAATATCTTGTTGAAGATTTTTCATCCATGTTCATCAGGGAAATTGGTCTATAGTTCTCCTTTTTAGTGGGGTCTTTGTCTGGTTTTAGAATCAAGGTAATGCTGGCTCATAGAAAGAGGTTGGAAGTTTTCCTTCCATTTCTATTTCTTAGAATAGCTTCAAGAGAATAGGTTTTAACTCTTCCTTAAATGTTTGTTAGAATTCCCCTGAAAAGCCATCTGGCCTTGGACTCTTGTTTCTTGGGAGATTTTTGATTGCTAATTCAACTTCTTTACTGGCTATGGGTCTGTTCAAATTTTCTATTTCTTTTCTGTTTCAGTTTTGGTAGTGTATATGTTTGTAGGAAACATGTTTCTTCCAGATTGCCCATTTTATTGGTGTATAATTGTTCATAATATTCTCTTATTATTGTTTTTATTTCTGTTGTGTTGGTTGTGATCTCTCCTCTTTCATTCTTGATTTCATTTATTTGGGTCCTTTCCTTCTTCTTTTTGATCAATCTAGCTAGGAGTTTATCAATTTTGTTAATTATTTCAAAGAACAAGCTTCTGGTTTCATTGATCCGTTCCACTCTTGTTGGTTTTTTTTTTTAACTTATTTTTAATTTATTTTTTTTTAATTTTGATAGCATTGATTTCTTATCTAATCTTTATTATTTCCTGTCTTCAGCTGGTTTTGGGTTTATCTGCTGTTCTTTTTCCAGCTCTTTAAGGTGTAAAATTAAGTTGTGTATCTGACACCTTTTTTCCTTCCTTAGGAAGGCAGGCCTGGATTGATATATACTTCCCTCTTATGACTGCCTTTGCAGATGTTTTGGGCTATGGTGTTATCATTTTCATTGGCTTCCATGTAGTTTTTAATTTCCTCTTTAACTTCTTGGTTAACCCATTCATTCTTTAGTACGATTTTCTTTTGCCTCCAAGTATTTGGTATATTTCCAAATATTCACATGAAAGATGTTGGTGATATGGCTTCTGTGAAGGTAGTGAAGTTGAGGGTGGGAAGAAATTGTTGAATTCGGCATATGTTAAGGAGGAAGAAGAATCAACATGATTAGCTGGATTATCAGATATATATGAAAGGCATTTAGGTGCAAGAAGCATGTAGCCTTCACTCTCCAGTACTTTATATTCCGTTGGAGAAATCAAAAGTAGGAAATTTAAGCGTTGATATTTTTAAGCAATTTAGGGTTGGAGAAGTAGCTGAACTTTGTAGGTAGCTAATATCCTGCAATACCATTTATTAGTCATAGCTTAGCAGCAGTCACCTTCCATGTTATGACCACTAATGTATGGCAAATATGTGGTACTAAGAGATAGTCTAAAGTAGTAGTAAATATTGTATACTATTAGTATACTATTAGGAATATAACATAATTCTATGTTAAACAGTTAAAGCAAAATGGTCAACTAATTTAAGACTTTTTATATAAGTCTTCAAGGAAGAAAGGAATCATTCTATTATGCAATTAGGAAATGGAACAAATATATTTGTTTCAGAATATCTCTAGGCAATGGATCACTGACCTCCCTGATCAATATTTGATCTCTATAAGTCAATAAGTTTTTTCTTATGTCTGACCACGATCCATTCAATTCATTTAAGCCCTTTTGCTTTTAACAGATCAGCTCAGATTTCTTTTTTGTCTACCAAATGTAGTTATATTCTTTGTAGTAAGTGGTTTATCACTATGATCCCATGCATCTTGTGTGTTGGAACTATGGTTAATTTCCTTTGTTTTCCTAGCTCTGCTTGAAGAACATGCTAGCGTATACCTTTAATACTTGTATATTTTCTAAATATACCTTAGCTAGTCACTGCTATAAACAGGGGAGGAAAACAAAAAAAATTATCTTTATTTTTCTGAAGTTTTCATTTCTACTTCTAATTTAGAATTTCCTCTCAGAGAAATAGATATAGATGTTTGTTCCATGCAACACATTCCACAAGTAAGAATGAGGCATTTCCAGTGAAGTTGCTAAGTATCCTTGGTACATAGGAAGGTTTGTTCTGTGTTCTAGACAGAAACCTGAGGCAAAGGAAGGGCCTGATGTCTCTATATCACACAAAACTTAGCTGACCATATTTAGTTCATCAAATAGCCAATACATGCCTTGCCTAAGAAACCTGTAAGTTTATATATATTTTTTTATTTTTAGTGCCCCAACCTTTTCCTTCAGGGGAGACCTTTAGGTGGCCCACATTTTCCTGAAGTTTTCTATTCTCTGATTAATTGTTCCCAGGAGGGATATTGTCTAATTTAAGTATGTATTCAGACTGGGTACTGCAACTCTCTGGGAGATTTTACTTTAGGCGTTCTCCATATTTGTGAAATAGAAGGTGATGTTCCCTGTAAAGGAATATAGGATTAACAAACAGGCAGTGTGGCTCATTGAGGGAGTAATAGGGGTCCTCCCCAGAGCCCTTTAAATGGTGTCATACAGCCCCAGTCTATTTGGCCTCCATATAAAGCAACTGTACATCTGAATAATGACTCAGTTCTTCCCTCCAGCTGTTAATGTTAGTGATTCACAGAGTCTGAATTTAGAATCCAGTGCAAACTCTGAGGGTACATCCTTCAAGGTAGATAACATGAATGCAGCATCTGATGCTGTGTGGTCATATCTGGACTCAGAACCTGAATTTTGGCCTACTACAATGTGGGGAGTGTAGTCCCTATTTCATCGGGTTGCTTTAAGTTTCAAATGAGTATATGCGTGAAGTTTCCTGTTTAGCATAGTGTTCAGCCTGTGAGGCCTTATTAAACATCTTTTCTACTCTGTTTCCTCTAAGTCAAAATCTGTGAGCTTTGGATAAGTTTTCATTCTAGTTCTTGTCCAGGGTCTTAGTCTCTGAAGCTTGGAACAATGTGTGGGGGTATATGTGTGTGTGTGTGTAGGGGGCGGGGGAATATGTAAGAAAAAGTTACCATGAGTGGCTGCAATTTATAATGAATTCAATATGCCATAGCCTTTCTAGTAACTTGTAACTTATATAGCTGTGATCAATTGTTGGGATGCCCAAAGGAAAGCTATTCAGATACCTACAGTTATAAAACATACAGCATAAATGTTTACTAGTATGTTCACATCTGTGTCTTTCCAAATTTTTGGTGGCTTCCAGAGATCCCCCAAATTCATTTAGTCTACTTCTCTGTCTGTAGGCAGAGATTGCTCTGACCAATCTCCTGTCTAGACTGCATGTGGTAGAGAGATGGACTTCAATGTATCATATCTGTGAATCTATCTCGTCACACATATGTATATATAAACACAGCTCTATAAATATCCACTTAAAAAGGTCTGGCCCAAAAACAAAATTGGAAGTATAACGATAGCATTTGCTATAGTAATAGCATTTCTGAGCATTTTCTCAGAAACAAGATCAAAAAGTTATCACAATGCCAAGAAACAGCTGAGGACTTTCCTCTTAAGCCAGACGATTCCTTGAAACTGCTTAGGATAAAATAATATCAATAATAACTTCTTTTCCACATATTATAACTATGAAGTTAAGTTATAATTTTAGTATGTTGTATTATAACTATAAAATTAACCGTCATGAGGCATTCATTTCAATTCTATGCACTCAGGGATATATTTTTGTCCAGGATTCACAGATAAAAGGATGCATGAGTGAAAAGAAATGGTTGAAATATCAAGTATAAAGTACACAGGTATTGAAAGTGAAGACATAATAACAAGAACTGCTCTTTCACTTTGCTAGCTCTGTGTTTCTGTTTACAAGACTCTGTGTGTGTGTGTGTGTGTGTGTGTGTGTGTGTGTGTGTGCATGCGTGCACGTGCATGCACGTGCAGAGTGGGCAACTATTCACAGCCACCATCCTGTAAACATTTGCTTTCTTAAGTCCACCCACCTCACTGGAATAAAATTATTTAAATTATTCAGCATCTGAAAGCACTAAAATGCACATGGGCCCAGTTGGCAGTTATTTTATGCCTATTAGGCCCTGCAGCCTACAATAAAGAAGGAGGGAGCTGGGCTTCTTCCAGCATCACAATGACGCACTGTTCACACATCAAAAGCTATACAACAGAGGCAGTTGATGTTTATGGGTTCCTGTTTGCATGATGCCACTTTGGTAGCTCAGCTCTGAGGTTCCCTTTGAAGGGAGAGGGAATGGAATGTGTGGAAATGTTGATAGCAAATTCCACCCTCCCTCCTCAGCAGAACTAAAGGGTGTAATTTCCAAAATGGCCTCAATCTGAAATTTAGATAACATTTGACTCTTCCCATCCCTCTGTGAGACCTCTGTCCAGAGATAGAGGAATATTCACAGAGTTCCCTGCTTTATTTCTCACATAGGACTCTGAATAATACTCAACCTGAGTATGCTTATGTTTAATGCTTTTTTATGGAAGCAAATTTGCATTGGTAATAACCAGGATATGAATCTGTTATTATGTAGTTTGCTACTCGCCCTCACCCAAAGACAGATTTCCAAAGTCTCATTGAGAAATAAAGTTTAAAAGAAATGGATGCAGGAGATGGGGCAATCCAGTTTTCTCTGCATTTCTCCTCTGGTAAAGTGAAGAATACTTGGATGCCTTTAAAGCTTATGCCCTTAGTTACTGAGTACATTAAGGTCCAGCATGTTTGTGTAGTGTGTGTGTACACACGGAGGATATGGTGAGTATTTACTACCATGTAGTCATTGATGCATTACAGTTTATAGAGTCAAACTCATCATTCATACAAGTAATATATTCGTACAAATTGGACAGAGTAAGGAGAAGAGCCACAAAAATGATTGAGGGGGTGAAGGCCCTAACATATGAGGTGAGATTAAAAGAATGTAGTGTGTGTAGCTCCGTGAAGCTGCTGCTAAGGAGCTATGGTATCACAGCCTCTGCCTCAGGGCTGTAAACCCCCAAAGAGGAATTTGCAGGCTAGTAAAAGGGGCATTACTGAGAAGGAAATGAGCAGAGAGGAGTTGTCTGCATATCAGGGAAAAAAGTTTGTTGGAGTAGAAGCTATTAAGCAGCAGAATTACGTCCCCAGGGAGACAGTGGAGTCTGTGACCCCATTACAGGAGTCATAAAAGCCTGGCGGGATGGTCCAGTTCCCCAATATGCTGTAGGGAGAGACTCCTCCCAGCCCCTTGGAGACCTCAAGGGGATGCGGGATGGAGTGCTACTCCTCCATTTCTTACCATTTATGGTTCCAGTTTGGTGCTGAGATGAATATTGAAGGCAGGATGCCCCATTGCCCGGATCTGATGCCAAGGCTAGATTTTATAATGTTCTGATAGATACTTAGGTATTATCATCAGACTCTTCTATTAAGCTTTTGATATATCTAGGTGAAATAAAACCCCTAGGTTGTTTTGGAAACAGCATCATTTGACGCATACTTTAATCTGGAGGCATTTCCCCCAATATTTTTAAAAATGTGCATGTATGTTCTGTGGGGAGTTGGGTAGGAAATGAACCTGTTTGAACTGCAGTTCATCTCAAAGTTAACTGTTTTTATGCAGCCTATGTTCTGTGTGTGCGTGCCAAATCTACAGTCACACTAATGGAATATTAATATATTCTTATGAGGCGGACAGATCGAGGTTTGAAAGGAAATAACATAAAATAAAATAAAATAAAATAAAATAAAATAAAATAAACAAATGAAAGAAATTGGAGCCAGTTAGATTGTGGGGTCCCAGCCACAACCCCCCAGGGAAAGGACAGGGGGAAAGAGAGGCAGTGCTTTCTCTTTATCTTGCGAGCAATTACTGGCAATTTGTTCTGGCCAGTAAAACTTCTGATATTATCATGGTTGCTGAGTAATTTATCATCAAAGTTTAATGTGAAAACAGGTGACTGTGTAATCACCAATCTAGGAACAGAAATAGAATCGTTATTATTTCTGCCTGAAGAGAGAGATTTTTTTTTTCTGTCAATTGACTTAACGGCCAAAAGGCTGTTCATCATATCACCATGAATTATAAAACCTCTATTAAATATTCATAAAAGTTTTGAAATGAATGTGTGATAGAGATGAAAGCTGGGCTAATTTAAATACCTACCAGACCTGTCTTAATTACAGAGGTAAAATGAGATATAAAAATTATAGCAGCAAAGAAAAAAAAACTTGAAACAGTTCATTCCATACATTATAGAAAATGCCTTTGCAAGCCACTGTACACAAAGACAGGAGCTCACTGGGCAGCATTGATTTCCATCTCCCTTAAAGCATTTCTGAAATGTAGTTGGCGATGTCTTTCTTCTACAGGAAATAGAAGGGAAGCGTCTATGAAACTTTAGGCCAAAGGATTTGTGCTGACTCTCTCTGAAATGTAAATAAAAATCCTAACTGTAGAAGCACATCCATTTGCACCTGTTCAAGTCCTTAGGGGAAAAAAAAATCACGTGAAGCTGAATAGAAGTCAGGATGTGACCAAAAGAATGCAATAACAAGTTTCTCTAATTTTTCATACTATGATTGTGTGCATTTCATGGACCTGTGAAAACAACACATAATTTGTTTTGTTTTGTTTTGTTTTGTTTTGTTTTGTTTTGTTTTGTTTTGTTTTAAGCTTGGACTATTACAACCTCTTCTGCCATCTTAAGAGGGACATTCTCCAGAGGTGGTAGAACAATTCTAGGAGAATCAATCAGAAGCCAAGATATATTCATGTTCCCAAATAATCTCAATCATAATTTGCTAAGCAAAGGCATTCTCTGTTCCTCCACAGATCGGGATAATAGGAATGCAGTTATAATTCTGATCTTCTGTCTTCAGGCAAATATCAAACCTGACATTAAGGGCTACAGTATTTGTGAATTGATCATTAGTACCTAATTTATATATATCTCAAGGTGATCCTGTGTTCTCAAATATTTTTTTTTAACTGAACACAGATGTTTTGATGGGCATAAAGAGGAAAAGAAAAAAAGGATACTTTGAGGGGGCATAGGTCTATGTTGTATCATGATGGACTCTCAGGCTAAAAGTCAGGTACCAGCTGGCTTGACCTTGAACAAGGTGCTTCACCTTGCTGAGTCCCAGCATTGACATCTGTAAAATGAGGGGATTAATTTGGTGGTGGCTAAAGACCCATCCAACTCTAAAATTCTGTGAGTCTACAATTATAAATAGGATGATAAGATGCTCTCCTGCTCTTAGGCTGCCACCCAGGAGAATGAATTCCAGTTTTAATTTCCTTTTTGGTGATAGGAAATCTGAAGACAGGCAAGGTTAAATGACCCACCCGGAGGCCCAGAGCAATCAGTGATGGAATCACAGCCTCAGCTCACAGCCCTGGTTCCTGGCTTCCAGTTTTATCAGCTTATTGAGACTGAGTCTTTTAGGATGTTTGTTAGCATCTTATTGGCTTATTCATATTGACATCCTGGATGGTACCATTGATTCAGGGGAGATGCTCTATTTTTTAAATATTTCATAAATAGATATTGCTTGTTAAATGAAATTTTAGGTTCCTTAGCAGGCGTGCACGCACACGCACACAGACACACATGCATTGCTTTGCCTTATTTAATTTTATTTAATGTCCCATTATCACAAAAAATCTGGAAAAGTTTAAATTGAAAAACACAGGAACAATATCAGTAAAATCCAAGGAGGACATTATTTTGGGCTGTGAGTTTACTGAGAAGCATTATAAAAGAAACAGATGGTAAAAATACATATTTCTCTCTTCCTTTACCTTTCTTCCCTTCTTTTCTTCCTCAAATATTTTTACTTTCACTTAATTTATTTAATTTCTTTCTTCTATTTTTGAAATGTCTTTCTCATTAGTCTGCCAATAGCCTTTCTGAGCATTGCTTAGCACCTCCGGTCATTTTCTTAACCAAACCACTCTATCTCTAGAAGCACCTCAGTATGCTAGGGGCTGGCTTCCAACAGCCAAGATGCCAAAAGTCAGCCCCTAATGACAGTTAACTTTTAATGGCTTGTAAAAATAAATATACCATTACCCAGATCAGTCCTGAGCCAGTCATGTATTTTTGTTTTTTATGGAAGACAGGTAAGTCCAGCTTCAGGTTGAGATTTAATTCCTAGGTCAGAGTGTTTTAAGGAGGGGAAGAGGAAGGAAAAAGACCAAAGAAAAGAAGCAGAGAAAGGAGACAAAGGATGCCACTGAGACACACTGGGATGGGCTTTGTAATGACAGTGACTGCAAATGTGCACAGCGGGTGTCAACTGTGGACGTGGCACACCATCAATTCTCTAGTTTCATATTCATGTGCTCTATATGTGCACTCCTAATTATCAGAAAATTAATCCCATTTTTTTTTTATTTCAGAAGAATCTTCATCTTACACACATTCTCATATCCAGATAAGATTCCAGGACCTCCATGGCCAAAGGTTGCTTGATGTATGGCCTTTGATATAATGGTTAAATTACCTACTGCATAACACACGCGCATGCGCACACACACACACACACACACACACACACAACCTCCAAAACTTAGCAGCTTAAAACAACACCCATTTCTTATTTCTTATGATTTGTGGCTTGATTGTGGCTATGATTTGGGAGCTGCACTCACTTGAGCAGCTCCCCTGATCTGCTCAAGGTGATGTTGTTTAATCTACAGTTACCTGGGGGGTTCAAGTGTGATGAATCTTACATGATAGTTCACTACATTATGCATGGCTGGCAATTAGTGCTGGTTGTCTGGACAAACAAACAAACAAAAACATGGTTCTCTTCCATACAGATTTTCCATGTACTGTTGGCTTCTCACAGCATGGCAATGGGTTACTAAGAGCACTAAAGCCCAGAAGCTTCTGTCCCTTTTTAGGCTGAAGCCTTGAATTAGCACATTGCCACTTCTACCATATCCCATTGGTTAAAGCAAGTTACAAAGTAAGCCCAGGTTCAAGTGTGGGGACTAGACAGGGTGTGATGCACAGTTCACAACCTCTACAGTGGGCTCCCTGACAGAACTGGGAGGTGCCATGAACTCCTCTATCCCAAGTATACGATGGAATCTGGAGAATTCAACTCATTCAAGCAACTCTCTTCCAGGCAAGATATACATTAGAATGCATGTCTCATTCTACTCTCTACAAACATGTTATATTAACCAAAACAGCTTTTAACTGGTGGCCAATTCCAACATCTCTTTCTTTTGTGGAGATTAAAAAGTCTGGAAAAAAAAAAAAAAAGGTTAGAGAGGGAGGGAGCCAAAACATAAAAGACTCTTAAAAACTGAGAACAAACTGAGGGTTGGTGGGGGGTGGCAGGGAGGGAAGAGTGGGTGATGGGTATTGAGGAGGTCACCTGTTGGGATGAGTACTGGGTGTTGTATGGAAACCAATTTGACAATAAATTTTATATTTAAAAAAAAAAGTCTGGATAATGACCTTCCTAAAAGAGTTCTTCCTATACTTGGCAACATAGGTTGGGTCTATATGTATAATTTGGTTTAGAAAAATATAGTTGAAGACTACATTTAACAACAGGTTGCTAATTATTTTTGAAATAATGACAACTTCATTATTTTTTTTCAAAACTCAACTTTTGGGAAGGCAATCCCAAAAGATTTGTAAAGATTTGACTTGTTTAACTTCTTCTGAGTGTCTACTTAAGACTATTCAATAATGTTTGTCAACTCTGAGTCAATTTTTTCTTTTACCTACAAATTTCTAAGACATGTACAAGCAGCAGGCTGCCTTCTTACTGTAAAAAAACAAGTAGGCCCTCTTAGGGTCTACTTTGAAACACTGGCTGGGGTCACTTTATCACAGAAATGATACTTAGCTGAGGGCTCAGAACAAAAGGGTGTCTGAATTTACTGCCACTCGTTTTTAACTACCTACTTCATCCACTGAGGTCTTTTATCAGCCTGCCTGAGGGTTGGGAGTCGAGTTTTATCTCAGATGGCACCCACAAGAGCCAGAAAATGAGGGAGCTGATGTTGAGGAAACTTGATGTGAATGGATACTATGCTATGTTCTTGGATATGATTACTTATTGACGCTGCAAACCACCATATTATTACACCACATACAAGCTGAGATCTCATTGTCATTGAACTTCAAGTCATTGAACTACAAATGATCTTTTTTAGATTCTTTTGACTATTGTTCTAACCTTGAGCCCAAACCACTCTTGCTATGATTCCCTCCTATTATTCTTAATTCTACCACTTAGGAAGATAATATTTCATTTTCTCACCTTCATACCTCTAATCTCTTATCTATTCTTACCTCATGATTTTGTGTTGTATTTAATAAAGAAATTAGAAAAATTCCAGATGGGAACTTCTTTAGCTGTCAGAGGCCAAAGCTCCCACCCAGGCACAGTTAAGTAAGCCCATAGTCACTGCCTGCTACACTGGGTGACTGGTAGTCCCTTGGGCCCATAGTCCAATCCAGATATTGCCTCTCTTATCTGCTCCCCTTATAGTAAAACAATTCAATTTTTCTATATCCATTGTACTAGATTCCTCACTTCTCAATCTGTCTTCAATCTATTCCATTTGAGCTCAATCTTTCACTGCATCCAAAGTCAACTATTCAATGTCAGTAACACACTCCATCACGACAAATCCAAGGACCACTTCTCTGTCCTTATTTAAAATTGTAACAGCCTTTTACTTAGTTTCCTATCCTTTGTTCTTGGGACATTTTTTATAGTAGTAGGGAAAGCTTTAGAGATACCATATTCTCCTGGACATTTTCCTATTCCACTGGCAACCACCGATGGCATCCATTTGCTTGTTACTCATTTATTGCCTGATCTCCAAATGCCAGAGTGCTCCAAACATCAATCCCAGGTCCACTTCACTTTTAAATTTTAATTTTAATTTCTGGTGAAACATGAAGCTATAAAAAACTCATATTGTACTATAAAACATAACTAAAAGTAACATTTTCTATTCCATGCCTCCCCAACTCCCAACTCCACTCCCCAGAGCGATGGATCAACTTTCAACTTTTAATGGTTTCTTATGGCAGTTACCTCCATATTTTTAAACATTCATCTTACAACTTTTAGATTTAACAATTTTAAATATTATATATTTAATAATATATTAAATATATATATATTTAAACTCATGGAAAATAGTTATTTCACCTTCTTACTCAATTTCCCTTTTTATTTCCTATCTTTCTCAAGAATTATATTTTAAAAGGTTACTTTATTTTTATCATTTAATTCATTGTCACTATTAAATAGTGCTGAACCAAGTAGTATACCAGCATACCAATGGTAGTTTCTGTACCATTGTTTTTTTCTGGTGCCATTTACCTGATCATTGTTCTTTCATTGTCTTAGTTTTCTGTATTTTTTTCCTTTGTTGATTGCCCCCAAATTTTCCAATGGAATGATTAAATAATTATTAAATTATTAATATATCCTTCTGTAGAAATTGCAGCTACACTTGCAGCCCTTCCCCTTGTTGATGGTGTCTGCCCCAGTAGGAAATACAGTAGCAGGGTTCCATACTTCATACAATTTTACCCCCACCTCATCATGATATTGTAATATTCTTCACAATAAGAGCTGTATTTTGGAGCCCATTAATGACAATTTAAATAAGAGGGAAAAAAAAACTTGTTATAAGCAATCTAACTAAAGAGGGTTGTATGGAATGGGCCACTGGGTCAATATGTCAAGAGAATGTAAGATTCACACTATGAATATTTTCTTTATATGAAAGTGGTACTGGCCTTGTGTGGATAACAATATCTTTACAGTTCTCTTTGTAACAAATTCAATATAAAAACACACATGTTAAAGTATTCAGCAGTGACTTTTGGGTTGTGGTGGTGACAACAGTAATGGTATTGGACAAGATGAGGAACACTGGGAATTTAGGGTTACCACATGTGTAGGTGAAGGGTGCTTGCATGGCTTTGACTTTCTCAGTTTTCAGGTTAATATGTAGACTCAGGTAGTCTGGATAAAGAAAAAAGTTAAAATGTGAATATACGAACAGTTATGTGAGAAGAAATACTTTGAACACTAATGTCTTCCAGAGGAAAGAACAAGATCACTGTATAGAAGAGAATAAGTGTGCCATTCTTACACATGTATTTTGTTTGAGAAAAAAAACACAACACAATAATAATCAGGACTATCACAGACCCTCCTCTTTACTTTGCTCCACAATCATCATTCTTTCCACCAACCCAAAATGAAAAACTAACTTTTACCATGTTTAGTTGTGGTATAAAAAGGACCAGAAAAGTGAGATGGTATTTCATAGGGTTTCACTGGTGCCACTATAACATGTTAATTTTTTCTGAATATCTTTAACATGCATATATTTCCAGGTTCACAGAAAATGAACTATAAGAACACTAGCTGTACTGTTACATATTTATATGTACTATAAATAACAGAGATCATTAACAAATATTATAAAGTATAAAAGTATATAAGCGATGTCCTTTACTTTGTAATCTATTGTGACCTCACTTAAGCAGCATCAGGGCAAAAGTGCCAAATTGTGGAAAATTGGTCTTATCGGGAGCTAGGAATGCTCTAGGGCCACTGGAATTCATAATTTGGACCTCTTACAAGGCTGGAAAGAGGATGGACTAACTTTCCACCACCCCATGATATGACCAGCTTTATTATTTCTCAGTTACAGAAAGATCACTCCTTTTCTCTCTGGTGTGGCACCGAACAAAGAGTAGAGAGTTTCCTGTTGCTGCCCTAACATAGCACCCCAAACAAGAGATAAACAGATTGCTATGCACAGACATAACCAAAGCAGACTGAGATTCACTGCAATAACTTGAAATTCACCAAACACACACGACTACAGAAAAATTCTCTGTGCTAGCATGGGGATTAGGGCAGGAGAGATGGTGAATATTATGGAAAGACTAAAGAGAAGTCAGACAACCCCAGGCCCTAGTCCACTCCAATTCTAGCGAGGAGAAATGGCAGACACACATAAAATAGTAGGGAAAGCCACACAGGTTCCAATATCAAATACCAAATGGATGGTATTCTCCAAAGAGAGAGATGGTGAGGACAGGATCAGCTGAGTTGGGGTCATCAAGAAGTTGAGGGAAGCATAACTTATAAGAGGAAGAATGGCTGAAGCTGGGTCTAACAGAGAGTGTGGGCTTAAATGGATAGAATGCAGGAGAAGGAACATTCCAGACAGAAAGATCTGGAAACAAAGATTTAAGTAGGGAGTAGAGGCAATATCTTATGAAGAGATGGAACCAATTTAAACAGTGAAAGGGGCATTGGGAAGTGAGGAATCATGCATCACATTCATTCCAACTAAATGCCATTTCAAAGTTTGTATTTGGTTTATAAGTGCTAGCAAAGGCACCAGAAGGTGAGCTGGAATCCATTCTCTAGCTGCTGACCCTGAGAGGAAGAAATTTTAGGTCCTACCGGGCTTGCGTCCATCAAGGATCAATAAGAAGTGATCTGTCTTTTGTGGTCACCATATCTATACCCCATCCTATACCACTCACCCTTGACCTGGAGGCCGTGGAACCATGAATGGAGGGAGTTTGGTGGAATGAGGACATTAAAAGACAAAATGAATGTAGAGTAAGCATGTCTGCTTTTCTGAGAGAATAGAGAAAGTCCTTACGTTGGAGGGAAGTGAATAGACAAAATTTTCATGCTAGTTTTGGGGCATCTAAAAGAACATGATCTTTTATTTCTGATATTCTGCTGACTCCCTAAACTTAACGTTTTCTCTGTTCATAGACTTTCTTCATGGCCATAGACTTGAAGAAAAGTTGGCAATGCTAATGGTCTCTTTATGAGGAAAAAAAAATTCATTCAGTGAAAATTCCCTTTGTGCATTTGTTATTATGCTGTCACCCTTTCAGTCTTTAATAAGTGATGCAAGGTAAAAGGCTTCTTTTTGCAGAGTCCACTTGGGCATCTATGGTAATCAGCTAACTATTGTTCATTGAGTACCCCTTAACTGCACTGCAATGGGTCAAGCACTTTGGAGGCACATATAAAACTCTATCTCTGCCCTCAAACACCTCACTAATTCTTAGGAAGCTGAGATCATTAATTTAGATAATTTTGTGGCATCATTTGAAAAATGTATATATTAGAGAGAAGTGTTTTCAGAGTTGATAGAAGATCAATTGATAAAGATCCTTTCCATTTGGAGAAGTCAGGAAAAGTATCATAGAAATTATTCTGAAGATGAATGATAAAGGACATGTGATGGAATAAGCTTGAGAAGACTCAGATTGCATGCAGCAGATGCACCAGGTGCAAGGGGAAGCTGTGCGACTGGGCAGTGAGGATGCTGGGTATGTTGGTTAGGAATCAGTACAAATTACATGGTACTGACCTCTATTTGTAAAACACTTACTTTTGCTAAGTCCTGTGATACATGCTTTTAATATACTGTCATTTAATTATCCCAATACATATATGAGTTAAAAAATAGTAATATTCTCTAACATTCATCACACCTTTAGATCCTCCAGTCTCAGTCCTCAGTAATTACTCATTTGTAGTGGACATGGATATAGACTCTTGCCCCAGATGATTCGCCCAAACCAATCGTGATACTCCCTTTTCACCCTTGCCAGTAATTGGTTTGGGGATGCAAAGGCCTAAGATAATTTGTACCAATAATTAGAAGGAGATCATATTTGGAAGCTTCTAGCAACAAAGTTTTTTGCTGTTAGGTAAAGCAAGGGAAGCTTGCCTCTCTTTTGTAGAGGACACAAACAAGAATGTGTGCTTTGCAGATGATGCTAAAAGCTCCTTGGGATGAGAGAGGAAGCCAGTGTATGGTCAGAGCTCACATATACTGGGGAGATGCAAAAGAACACAGAAAAAGGGAACTAAGCCCTACTTGCAGCAGGCATGCTGCTTATGCTCAACTACCTGTCAGAGATCAAACAATGGTTTTCCAGACTTAAGGGCATTGGAATCTTCTTGAAACCCGAAGCTAAAAGTATTCTAACACATAATTTAATTCTCATGGCAACTCAATGAAGCATATACTAACACAATCCCCCCTTTACAGATGAAGAAACCAAGACACAAAGAGATTGAAAAACTTGTCTAGAGGCATAAAATTGTTAAATATTGGAGCCAGGATTTTAAATAAGAACATGTGAATCCAGAGGACATATTCTTATTTCCTATACTATCCAGTTTCAGGAAGAATGTAAGTAATATCCTTCTACAGATGAGGAATTTCAGACCCAACACCATCTACTAGCTACAAACCCAGCTGTGTCAAAAACAATAATTTTAAGCTCGACTTCTAGACTGCCACTTCAGACAATGACCACCAGTATGATGTCAGTAATGGTGCTACTACCTGATGTTTTGCAGACTTTATGTGTCAGACATTGATCTAATCTCTTTATAAATGTTGACTTACTTAGTCTTTCCACAAACCTTATATGGCATTCTCTATTATTCTCTCCACTTTAGAAATAAATACACTGCACTAAATAATAAATTAATTTAGAAATTAATTCTCACATTCATTGGCATCCAGAACAACCATGTCCTGAGCACTATATCCAGAGTTTTGCAGTCATTATCTTGAACTGTCTCCATAACCCAATGGCAATGAAAAAAATGTTATCACCATTTTATGAATAAGGAAACTGAAGCACTGAGGTCAGTAACTTGAAGAACACACAGCTTGTAAACACAAGAATTAAATTCAACCCAGTCTGTCTGCTCCAAGTTTCCTCCACTATTGTCTCAAGCTTCCATGAAAATGGATCATGAAGTACAGGCATCTTGAGAGCCCGGGCTCTTGGCCTTCTGGACTCTGCTTTGGAAAAACCCCACTTCTCAGCTTTACCTGGGACAGTAGGCACTCTGAGTTGCAGAAAGTGTACTTGCTATAGCCCCACTGATCCTTACTTATCTGGAGATCCCTGGGGGCCTGGCTCTCAGAGGGAGAGCCCTGGACATGCACCTCAGGTTTAATGAAATTGGACATGTGAGGAGAGGAGCTTTCCTTGTGGTATTTCTGTATTTCTTCGTCTGGCCCTAGGTTACACACAGAATCACAATGGCGCAAGTCAACATTTCTACAGAGGGAAGAAAAAGAGGTCAGTAGAATTGCTTCTGCATTTCCAAAGGTCTGTGGCTTGGGCAAGTTTTTATTCTGGTGCTCATCTGATCCGTGTCAGCTCACCTTCTCTGTGGATGTGCACTGGCAGTTTGGTGGCCGATATTTACTTTGACAAGACTTGTTTCCTAGTGAGCGCAGAGATTTAGTGCAGCAAAAGAAATTTGTGCTGCCGACCGCATGCTGACACTGTTTGTCATCTATACAACTTTTCAGCCTGTCAGAATATAAGGGATGAACCTCAAAAATTATCTGCTATGACTAATAAAGCTGGAATGTGCATCATTCTGTGATCTTAATTATTCTTTGATGGCTTTGGAGGATTTCATGTAAAAGGGAAGATCATATCTCAAAGAGTAGAATCCTAGAATATTAGCGCTGGAAGGGACCTTAGAGATGATTCAGCCTTTCACTCTAGATACAGACAAAATGGATTTCAGAGAAGTGCAGTGTCTTGTTTTAGTCACACATGCTATTTTAATCATATTTCAGCTAAGACTCAAGGTCTAACCATTGATCATCCTCCTTTCAAGTACATTATATTGTACTTCCTTTTGCCCCACAAATAATTGTGTACATAACCAAAATACCTATGTGTTTTTTCACTGAATAACATGATGGGCTCAGGTAGCACACGAAAGATGATGCATTGTGTCAATGAACTGGGGAGAATAAGGGCAAATGGGTCCAATAGGGCATATACAAGGTGGTCTACCACAATTTGTTATTTCTCTTTCTCTCATTCTCTCTGTCTCTGTCTCTCTCTCCTGCTCTTTCACAAGAAATACCTCAATTATCTAAACATTACTTCTTCTGATGTTTTAACCATAAAAACATAGTTGAACACTGAGAAAAACACACCAATAATCATACATTTTATATAATAAAAATAAAACTTTCACTTATACCTATTTAATTTTATTAGACCAACAAGTTAACTGTCTTGGGTATCCTATCTTCTTATTAAAGCCCATTAGAGGTCTGTGTTTAACCAGACATTTGGGAGGTGCAAGATGATATAAGCTACTAGCAAGAAGAGAAAAAAAAGTTTTAAAGAAGTAGTGGGCAGTGTGACACTTCCAAGAAAGCCCAATACAGGACCAAATTACACAAAAATATAACTGCTTATCTCATGCAGTATGTGGAGAGAGGCAGTCCCTTTCTCTGTAGTAAGGCATTTTATCACTACACAAAAACTCATGTTTGTAATATTAAGCATTCATCACCAACATCTAAACTGTGATGTTTGGGTTATGTTTAAGAAGGCAGGAAAGATAGCTCTTTCCCACTTCTCTCTAAAAAGAGAGAGAGAGAGAGAGAGAGAGAGAGAGAGAGAGAGAGAGAGAGGACAATTTGAATGATCAGTGTCATTTATTTGGAAAAAATTAAACTTTTTCCAGATTACTTATTTTTTGGTTATTACTGCAACTAGTATAATGCTAAACACTATTAACCCATACAGAATAGTCAGAGGGCTGAAGAAGGATATCTGATGAGAATCTGAGAATTTTTGTCTCTTGGATATTGGGTAAATGTACCATAAGGCTCTTTTTTTTGGTTAAATTTAATGAAAGAACATAGTTAATTTTCTTTATTCTTCTACCTCGTCTTTTAGTGAAATTCTGTTGGTGCCCACTGTGTGAACAGGTCCTGACTTGACCAAACCTAGTGGTAGGACTTTGGGAACATTGCATTAGAAAGGTGACATTTTGTTTTAAACAAGAATCTCCGATCTCTGAGAGAGATTTCCATTCTCGTGCTGTAGGACCACAAATAAATGTCATATTTCTGAAAATGTGTGAGTGTGTAGCCCAAGTGAATATAAATTAAGCACTGATTTCCTTATTTACTATGTGAAAAACAATGATGCCCTATTGATAAAACATTAAACCTATATAATGTTTGTATTGGATTCTCTTGGAGTTTCTTGAAGTTGACTCCACAACTCAGTTATGCAATTTTCTTAACCTCAAACTTAATTTTGTGAGTGAAGAGGCAGCAGTCTCTTGTTTGTTTGAGCTTCCTGGAAGGACAGAAGCTTATGAAGACATTTAATTGCTCCAATTCATGCTAGTGTCTAAAGTTTGACATGTACTCTGAAAAATGCTTAAGGCTTCAGGGGGACTCTGGAAAGATGGTGAAGAAGCGCCAGGATTCTGTTCTACCACTGAGACAATTGGTCTGGCGGAATCTGCCTGATGTATGACTTCAGAACTCTGGGGTTTACTGAAGCCTTCCAACTTCCAAGGGAAGCCTCTAGTGGTAAACTGTGGTTATTTCAGTCCATTTTAACTCTTACCTAGGAAGCAACTACCCATCCCCCACCCTTCAGCCCTATGGCAGGCAGCTGTGCACATGCTCCGAGAGCAGCTTGCACACAGTTTATAGGAGGCAGGGTGTACAATAAGGATGTGGTCCTCCCAATGACGGGAATTTGTGTTCTGATCGCTGATCACTGCTTTTAACAATGGAGGTGTGGACAAAGAGATGGGCAGCCGTTGCTGCACCCATTCCCATTGTTATAAGCCCCTCCTCCTCAGGCTAAAGCAATTTCTGGGGGATTTGTAGGGATGGTGCCTTTTTTCTCTTCTTCATTCTTCTTTTAGTTACCGGATATAGAATAATAGCACACTGAAAGGAAACTACATATATGCGAGAAATTTGAAAGTCACTGTACAAGTCCAAGGAAGATGCAGGCTCAGAAAAGACCCAAGGAGACCTTAAGTTTACACTTCAGTCTGATCCTCTGCATAGACACAACCACAGAAACAAACAACACAAAATAGCAATTCCTTTGAAAGGGAAATAAGCAGACAACCAGAGTTAACATATTATTAAACTCAAATGCTTGGTTTTCAACAACACAATCACAAGTTATACAAAGAAGCAGATAAGTATGGCCTATTCAGTGCAAAAACAATAGAACAACTGGAATGCCCCTGAGAAAGACCAAGTAGTGGGCTTACCAGATATTTTCCATAATAGACCCTATGGTATACCACAAATTAAATCTTAGTAAAATTTAAAAGATAGACTTCATTCAAAGTAACTTCTCCAGTCACAATAGGATAAAATTAGAAGTCAATAACAAGGAAAACCAGAAAATTTAATTTTTTGTGGAAATTAAACAACATAAAAAAAATGAATCAGAGAAGAAATCATGATGGAAATTAGAAAACACTTAGAGAGAAATGAAAATGAAAATACGAAGTATTAAAACTTATGGGATAAAAAGAAGGCATTGCTAAGGGAGGAATTTATAGCCATAAATGCTTACTTTAAAAAACAACCAAAAAAATCCTGAAATCAATTACCAACTCTAAAACTCAGGAAACTCAAAAAAGAAGAACAAACTAAATGCAAAACTAGCTAAAGAAAAGAAATAGATATTTTATACCCATATTCATACCAGCATTATTCACAATAGCTAAATCATGGAAACAAATTAAGTACCCATGGACAGATGAAAGGATAAGCAAGATGGGGCATATACATACAGTGGGCTGTTATTCAGCCTTAAAATAGGAAGGACATTTTGACATATGCTACTCATGGATGAACTTTGAAGACACTATGCTAAGTGAAATAAACTATTCCCAAAATATAAATATGTACTATATAATTCCACTTATAGGATGCGTGTACATTGGTCAAAATCATAGAGACATAAAGTAGAATGGTGGTTGCCAGGGGATGGAGGGGAGAGGGAAATGGGAAGGGTTTTTTTGGGGTATAGGGTTTCAATTTTGTAAGATGAAAAATGTCCTAGAGATGGATGGGGGTGATGGTTGTGCAACAGTGTACATAATTGTACTTAATAGAACTGAGTTATACATTAAAAAATGGTTACTATGGTAAATATTAGGTTATGTGTATTTTACTACAATTTTTTTTTAAAGTGAAAGAAAACCATTTAAAAAAAAAAGCTTAAGCCTTTCTATTCTGCTCTATCAAATACCAGAGCTAAGAGGAAATTTTAATTCAAATGGGCCATTTTATAGATGAGCTCACTGAGGTAAATGAGTGAAAAGTAAACTACTCAACCAACAGAATCTATATTAACCATAATCTTAATGTTTAGTTCTGTGATGATTAATATAAAAGACATAATAGGTTTATAAGGCATGGTCCCTACCCTTATGAAACTTAAAATGGACTGAAATAACCACAGTCCAGTCCAGTTTGAAAGTTATGGCTACTCCATTTAACTTAATAAAAAACAGAGTATTGAGGTATTGATAGTAAAGGTCATATAACATTATATTATTGATGCTAAATATTATAAAACCTGCTTTTGTAAGTACAGTTTTGTTGGAACACAGACATACCCATGTATTGTCTGTGGCTGCTTTTGCATTATAACCACAAAGTTAGTGGTTATCACAAAGATGATAAAGCCCCTGTCTAAAATATATCCCTTTATAGGAAAAGTTTACCAACTCTGACTTAATAACTTCAGCAAAGGCTTGAAAGGCCTTAGAGAAGAGCTGAAAACCAAGAAAGGTATTAAATACTGTCGGCATTTGGAGAGGAGAAAAGAGAAGAGAGAACATGCCTAAGAAGGAAACAATATGAATGAAGGCATGAAATAAAAACACAGGTATGAGGTAGAGATTTCTGGGTGAGAGAGAGTAGGTTTCCAATGGACAGGAGACAGGTGCTATGGAGCCAGACCACGAAAGCCGTGAGCCAGGCAGAAAAGTATCAATCATACAGGCGAGAAACAAAAAGCTGTGGAAAGATTTGGAATATGTGAATGACATAAGGAAAGTCATATTCAAAGAAGTTTAACCTAACTGAAACAGGAAGTAGAATACAGAGCTGAAAGCCACTCTGATGATTTCTCTACTAGAATTGGAGGGACTTGTGAGTCCAACCCCTCATCTTAATAATCAGATGATACTCCAGGGAGGAGAAAAGGTAAGCCAATTTGCCATCATTTGCTCTTCTGCAATTTCTTGGCAACCACTGGTCCTGCAGCTCTGCTGTTCCATGGTCTGTTTTTGGGGGTAGTTGGCCCCCAACTAAGAGGCCCTTTCTGTGACCCAGTGAGAACTAACTCATCCTATAATTGTTGGTTAATTGTCTCCAGGGAGGGCCATTTGGTGGAGATGAAATCATCATCATTTGACCATGTCTGATGTGAAATTTCTTTTAAACAGATTAGTAAGGGAGGAAGCAAGGGAATGAAAGAATAAAGGAAAAGGACAGTTTACTGTAGCTGTAGCAAGAGAGAAGCTGTCTCTCACATGATGACATTGACCTCAAGCCAGCTCTTCAGGGAATGGAAGGAATAAATTACCAGGATATGATTTTAGAAGTGATATCCCAGTTGAGCCAGGAGGTCTTTGCAATTAGAAGGTCATTTGTGTGGTTAACAATGTTGCCACAGCCCCAATACTGCTTTCTCTCAAGCCACAGTAGAGAAAATCATCCAAATAAGTGTGGGTTATTATTTTTTTAAAGGAAAGCTGAAGAGCATTTACTTAGTCCTTAGTGGTGTAGCAGGCAATGTGGAATATCTTTCATCTAAATGAAAAATTGGAAACATAACTTTTATGCCTAGATACTATCAGGGAAATCAAGATATTAATATACAGGCTGAGAGAAAATGAAGCTGAAATGAATTCTCTCCTTTTATTTAATGGCTGAGGTTGGGATTTTTTTTTCCAGTGGAAAAGTAAACCAAATGCAATTTCTTTTGGCTAATTGTAAGCTCTTTGTGGCTGGGATTGTTCATATGTTTCCGTTGCATTTCAGAGCCCCTAACATTGTTCTAGGGTATAAAAGTGCTTTCCAATGCCAGTACTTTGCTAGATGGTTTATAATCCTGACTTTTCAAGACCACTGGTCAAACCAAGAGACATTTATGTAAGGCCTACTGTGGAAAAGTATCTCCCCCATGTGTTATTCATCAAGGAAACTCAAACACATTTTAAACAATGTAAGCTGTGCTGAGGTGGAAAGATGTTGGACCAGATACCCACCCCCCTACCCTACCCCCACACTCCTCTACTGGCCATCTGACTCAGTAAGGATTTGAGAAGGTGAGATGCTTAGTGCAGATGCTGGGCAAATTTAAGTCTCGTTCACTTTTATAAGGCTCTGCATTGACAGCTTACCATGGTATCCCTAGCTCATTCTCTCAGCTCCTCCATGTCTGTGACTTTGGGTGCAGAAGAAAGGCAAAAAAAAAATGGACAAAAGTCCAGTGAGTGAGGGGGTGTGATCACAGCTGGGGACCTGTAGGATTATATTGCACTTAGAGCCTGAATTTTAGAAAATATTTAATGTGATGGGATGACTCATCTGTTCACCAGTCTCAATAACCTACATATCTACATGTCAAAGTCAGTCTTCTAGTCTTCACACACGACGCCGATTTTGAGCATTGGGGTAGCACTGCTCTGAACTACTTGGGCTTTCTCATATGGCAATGAATTTGACTAAGGGTATACACTAGTGTCTTATGACATTGTGACTAATTATTGAATATGATTCCAGAGAAGGAGAAGGTCTCATCAGTATCCTTAAAGGGCATACAGGTAAATGGCCCAGAAATTTCAAAGACTAGAGACACACATGAATAAGTTGGAAAGGAAAAAAGAAATTAATATACTACTCATTGATATAATAGCATGGCCAAAGAGCTCATTAAGTTCAGTCACTACAAAACTCCGTGGCTCTTCCACTCTTCAGGTCTTGACTGGAGATGCAGTTCATCAATGATCAGGAAGAAGAGTTTTATAGGAAAAGGACATGATTGAATATCTCCTATACCTAGAATTGGGGATATGAGCAGTGGAGGTGGGAACAGATGTGAATTAGCACTATCCCACCATCATATTTTGATTCACATGATTCATATACTTCATAACATCAAGTGTCTTTTAGAGCATCTTAAGACCTAGCCATTTGTTTGGTCTTATCTCTATGGTGAATGCATTGGAATCTTTGCTTTTTTTCCCAGAAGATCTGAATTTGAACCTAGTTTTGCTACTTCCTCACTGTTTGACCTTGTACCAGTTGCTTATCCTTTCTGAACTTGAGTATTCTCACATGCCAAATGAGACTATTATAATACTTAATACTAGGATTGTGGGTATAAAGATGAAATAGGTTTAGTTAAGTACATAAAGATGGCTCATAGTGAATGTTAATCCTTTCAATACCTCAGTAAGTAAGTAGCAGAAGGTAGAATGGCAAAATCATTTGACTCAGTGTTAGAAGACCTTAGTATTACATGTATGTGGCAGCTAACTTGGGTGTAGCCTTGGATAAAGCAGAGAGGTTCTCTGTGCCTCAAGTCTTCTGGCTGAGAAATGAGAGGGGTCACTTTGGAAAGAGCATATTCAAAAAGGTGCATACCACAGAAAGCACAGAAAAGAAACTTTGCTGGGAAGGGAAGAGGCATCTTTTAAAATCTATCTGAAATTTTAGCTAATATCAGGCCTTTGTCTTAGGGATTTTGCAAGAAATATATATACTTTCATGCAGTGCATAACCTAATAACAATGTGACTACAAACTATAAATAGTCTAAACATATATACCTTAATATTAAGGATAATGACTATCATTTATGAAGTATATTGTGCCCAAAACTGAGCTGGAGCTTTATACGAAGCATTTCTTTTCTCCATGAAAACGCCTGTATTTGGATGAGGAAACTGAGTTGCAGATATGTTAAGTTTCCAGGTCCTGTGAATCAGAAATAGTGGAAACGGAATTCCAACCCAGGTTTCTTTAGTTCTAATTGGAGTCTCCCATACAACAAGCCATTCTTGCATCCAAATCAATGTTGGCCTTTCAATCTGTTAAAAAACAAACAAACGAACAAACAAAAAAATGAAACAAACAAAACAAAACAAAACCCCACCTATTTAGTTGCTGCGGTCATAATCTAAACTTTTCTTGGTCTTCCTCTTCAGAGTTTGCTTCCAGAAGCACATGAAGAAATCCCTCTCATTCCTTTTTAACCACAGCCTGTTTCAAGTCCAAATGTTTTCCTAATTTCAGATTTCACACTTACTAACCAGACTTAATTCCAATTATCATTTTAATTGTGAAAAACCAAAACCATGTTCAAAGACACACTTTTCCATGCTGGAGAATAGTTGAAACAATATGCTTTGTGTTTTGAAGAAAATTCCAAAAAAACAATCCCAGAAATGGTTCACTTCACTGAAATGATTGTATGTCCTGCTAAGTTGACTGCTTTGATTATAAATGGAGCTTTTTAAAAGCCTTCATACTGGCATGGATTTAAAAACATTCTGCCTCAGTGCTTCATTAAATTTCTTCCCACCCCTCACTCCTAAATATATTCCATAACTAAGGTATGAGAGCTCTACATTAGTGAGATAGACACGCCAAGAGAGAGAAGAGTAGACTAGAACATATAGAATCTATCTTATGTTACTTTTCTTAGTTATCCTGGGATCAATGGTTTTACTCAGCAGTCTGTTTTTCTCCTGGGAAACTTCATCTGGAACCCCCATATTGAGAATCGGTTGTATATGTTGATGTAGAACTGAGGGACTCAGAGCTTGACCCATTAGTTTTTTTTTTCTAGTTGTGAGAGACAGATCAAAGGATACATTCATAGTGCCCAGAAGACTTTGTGGAGTTTAAAAACACTGCTGAGATCATTTATGGATTTTCTCAGATATTTTTTTTTTAATGAGGATTCCTTCTATAACATATCCTAAAATCTTACCTTCAATTTGTCACTTGAAATGAAGTGACTGGACTACCTGGCTTATCTCTGAGGTCTCTTCCAATTCTAATAATCCCAGGTTCCACTGAAGATTCCACCCAGAAAGTGAGGTGAGAAATCTTTAGTATGGCTTTGCCATACATGGTTTTATTTCATTAGGAATATGCTGAGGGGCATATTCCGAGGAAGCTGGGATTTAGGTAACTTTCTTTTTCACTCTCCATACCAACTCCTTCTAATGATGAATCCATGTAAGAGTCTTAAAAACAATTTATCATTGTGTTATACTGTAATGCCCGAAGTTCCGAAACCTCCCACAAAAGTCCACCAGAGTCGTAAGTCAAAGCCAAGCGGCAAGGGTCGTTTATTGCAGGTTCGAACCGGGTCCTCTGCGCACTCGTCGCCGGTGATGCAAGAGGCCTCGATCAGGGTTGGTACAGCGTTTTTATAGACAGAGACAAATAGCACAGGGGAGGTTTCAAATTATGAGGGGCCTGATTAGTTGATTTTAAAGTAAGGACATTTGTTGTTCTCTGATTGGGCGTCCTTTGTCTGTCCTTTGGCGGGAAGGCTTTGTCCGTTACTTGTGGCGGGAGGAAAAAAAAAGGGGGAAGGGGGTAGGTGAGGAATGTGCTAAGCAAGCAGGTTTACAGAAGCGAGAAATGCCGGTTAGTTTATGTACAATCACTCATTCCATTACATATCAGACTACATTTAGGAAGGTTTACAACCCATTCTACTACACAGCAGGTTACATTCAGGAAAGGTCTCACAATGCTCGTAGCAAACAGCAAGCAAAACAGACTTCTCAGCAATTGTATTTCTTATCAAAGATCCATAATAAGCAGAAAAGAGAACCTAGCTTTAAACTAAGGTAGGGCTGTCATTTGGATTGTTCCTTTCAATACTAAGTGAGCTGCTCAACATCTGTAGATGTTTCCTATGCTGGCTCATTCCATTCATTGTCCTCAAACACTGTGATTCCTACTAGGTCACAAAATGCCTCCAAACACATGGCAAATAATGCAACTAACTCAAAAAATAATGCAAATAGTTACATGTTTAGGAGCTTTTGTTTTGTTAACAATTTGACCTTTAACCTTCTGTATGACCTAGAGCACTCCCTAGCACCAGTATTTTATTTAAAATGACCTGGCTTGGGGCGCCTGGGTGGCGCAGTCGGTTGGGCGTCCGACTTCGGCCGGGTCACGATCTCGCGGTCCGTGGGTTCGAGCCCCGCGTCGGGCTCTGGGCTGATGGCTCGGAGCCTGGAGCCTGTTTCTGGTTCTGTGTCTCCCTCTCTCTCTGCCCCTCCCCCGTTCATGCTCTGTCTCTCTCTGTCCCAAAAATAAATAAACGTTGAAAAAAAAATTTTTTAAATGACCTGGCTTGGGGGCGCTTTGGTGGCTCAGTTGATTCAGTGTCTGACTTCAGCTCAGGTCATGATCTCATGGTCTGTGACTTCAAGCCCCATATCGTGCTGTATGCTGACAGCTCAGATCCTGGAGCTTTCTTCGGATTCTGTGTCTCCTTCTCTCTGCTCTTCCCCCACTCATGCTGTCTCTGTCTCTCAAAAATGAATGAATGTTAAAAACCTAAAAAGGAAAAAATAAAATAAAGTGATCTGTCTTGGAGAGATGAGCCTTGAGGTCTTTTTGGCTCTAAAATTCTATTAATCTCTTCACTGTGCTAAGCAGAGATGTATATACACAGTAACGTTAAAATATAGTCCTGCCCCAAAAAGAAGTCGAAAATCGGATTGAAAAGCTCACTAAGGCTCCCATGTAAAAGGCATTGCATGTCAATGGGGGGTCTGTGAAAGCTTTGAACAGGGCAGTACTGCTGATAAAAGTTTTAAATGGAATAATACAAAATTCTGAGGAGGACAGCATAATGGCATAAAGATACTATGGTGCTAACCAGAGAATCCTTCGTGGTAGGGAGGAAAGTTGGGCCAACTTATGAAGAGACGATGTGGTGAACTCCTAGGTTTCATCTTTGCATTGCTTCAAAGATCCGTTTGCTTATGTTTTATTAATAATATTGTCACATTATTTTTTTGCCAATTTATAGTCAAAAGCATAAAGTATTGAAAAACAAGTATATTTTTTCTCTTATTAGAATAGTTTTTATTTTATTTTATTTATTTATTTTTCAACGTTTATTTATTTTTGGGACAGAGAGAGACAGAGCATGAACGGGGGAGAGGCAGAGAGAGAGGGAGACACAGAATCGGAAACAGGCTCCAGGCTCTGAGCCATCAGCCCAGAGCCTGACACGGGGCTTGAACTCACGGACCCCGAGATCGTGACCTGGCTGAAGTCGGACGCTTAACCGACTGCGCCACCCAGGCGCCCCAAGAATAGTTTTTAAAATATATGTATTTCCTAAATGTCTTCCAAAAGAAAATGGAGTCATTATAAACCCATACCTACCTCATTTTTGTAAGGGAAAGGGAAAACTTAGAGACAAAATTCTGTAAACCCCTATGGGAATCAATGAAGTTTGAAAGATAAAATTAAACAATCTGGTTAGAATTTTTATGAAGAGAAGTGAATTTTTATTGAGAACTTCTAAATACACATTACCACTTTACTCTTTATTACCTATTCTCTTGCCATTTCTTTGCCTCCTTTTCTTGCATATAAAGTAGTGATAATGATTGGACTGACTTCAACAATTCATGAGTATTAAACACAACAAACATTATAATTAGTGAAAATAAATGAAAGAGAAAACACATCTCTAAAAATATTAAAGAGAAAAATAATCATTGTTTTTTGTTTTGATTGCTCAAATTCATATTAGGATTCTACCACTTAAGACAGTTACCTATCAAATCTTTCAGTCCTCAGTTTCTTTATTTGTAGAAATGGGACACCAGTAGCAACTCTTTCCTGGCATAGTTGTGAGGATCAATGACATCACAAGCATGGAGAGGAAACAAAGGCTGACATATGATCAGCCGTCCATAGATGGTAGCAATTGTATCTATAACTTGCACATATTAAAATTCATGCTGGGTAAAGGGAAAGAGGTGGTGGCAGCCAGGCTTTATGTTATGTATGTTATGTTACTTTATTTTATTTATTTATTTTTAAAGTGTATTTATTTCAAGAGAGGGAGAGTGTGACTGGGGGAGGAATAGAGGGAGAGGGAGAGAGAGAGAATCCCAAGCAGCTTCCACGCTGTGATCTGGAGCCGGATGCAGGGCTCGAACCCACAAACTGTGAGATCATGACCTGAGACAAAACCAAGAGCTGCACACTTAATTGGCTGAGGCATCCAGGTACCCCTCGATTTATTTTAGATTGCTACCTTGGATTTTGGAAAAGAAAATACTATCACTGGTAACAAAATATCCTTAGTACTGTATTTCTTAAGACATGCAAAGGCAACAGAGGCTAAAAAGCCAAGCTAAATATATTACCAGCTTATGTTCAGGAAGGAAATATAAAGAGAGACGGCTGAATGGATGGATGAATAGATAGATACATATACACTGCACATTTGACACACTACTCCAAATCATTTTGCAAAACTTTCTAACATGCTTTGCCTTTTGTTCTCAGGAAATAAAAAAATATATCTAATATATATTATATATATTTATTTGTTATATTTATATAAAATTATATATAGATTTTATATTTATTCATATATTTATTTATTAAATATATTATATATATAATTTATATCTATAATTTCTCTAATTACCAAGGTGGCACATGTTAAAAAAGATAATTTGGAGGGCAGAAGAAAGCATAAAAAATGAGTTTGGAATTTGCATAGAAATTTCCTGTCAAGAGATAAAAGACTAGCATATTTTCTTCCAGTCTTTTTTATAGTTTTATTACTTAAATTCATACTCTCTATGAAATGTTATATCCCTAATTTTACTTAAAATCATATTATGAGTACATTCTGACTCTGAAAATTATTAAAAAATTATTAAATAACTACACAATTGCCCTCATATTATCCCCAAATTAAAAAAAAAATCAGTTAATAAATGCCCTTTTCACATGATTGTTGTTCTCAAATAGGTTATGGAGTTGGGGGGTTAATTAAGTACTGAGCACCAAATGAGGGTCTCTGTATTGTACTAGCCCTATGGGATGGAGAAATACAGAGTATTTGGAGAAAAACACAAATTCAGCTAAATACAAAAAAAACAGAGTTTCAGATTCAGGGTAGAGATATTTTTGAAGGAAGAGAGAAAAGGAGGGAGGAAAGGAGTTGCAAAGAAGGAAGAGAGAGGGCAGGAAGCAAGAACAGCCAAGAGTCATAAAACAGTGTTTTGCACACCCTGGGTTGTGATTCATCAGCATTTATAAATAACAAAAATGGATAGAAGATAAAACATTAGAGACCATTAAATATAATACTGGTAAATATTGTTTATGAAATTTTGTTTCGGTTATATTATGTACTCTATCATGATAGAAATGCATTTCTGACTATGAATCGGGAAGGGGGATGTTTAAAAACGACTGTTAGACTACTAAAACTTCAATCTTTATGTAGTTACTGAAGTCCATTGAGCCTAATAATACTTTAACTTTATAGAAGTTTAAGATCCAAAGAAGAAGAATGATGTGCTCAAGGCACAGGGCACATAGAGCCAGAGCCAGATTCCACTCCACTGCCCCTTTCTCACAACACCAAATATTAAGTTGTGAATTGTACTTTTTTTCTGTCAAACTCACGATTTGTTCTATATCCAGTCATTGTGCAGTTCCCTCTCAGATTATTTTTAGTTCTACTGAAAGACTGTTGACTCATTGGAGCCATCTATGTCTTGTTTGTCACACCGAATGAAGGACTTCGACAAAGCTATGGTATGGAGACAGAACTAAAATTACATATCCCGATGCAATGGCATTTGCATTTCTAGCCCTACAGTGTTTTATAATCCTATTGTAAATACAGTCAGTGTCAAATTGTGTGGTGATTATACCAAAAAAACCACTCTATGTGCCAACAGAACATTCTCAGGTATTATGCCTTTAAGTTAAAATTTATCGAAATAAAATGAGCAGGGGGTAGGGAGGGGGGATAGAAGTACAATGCAGTTTGCATTCTTCAGAAGCCTTGCTCAATAAGTACTGAGTTTTGATCGATTGATACAGTGTCATATTTGACTAAAGAGGTGGGGAAGTTGCTACTGTCGCTTTGTGCTGGATGGCAGCAGAATGCACTATTGATTTTATATGTTGGATGGGTTGTCAGTGTATAGTGCATTGTTGATTTTGACTTTTATAGCCAACATGTTTCCTTTAATTGGATCATTTGTAAAAGAGAGGAGGGGACCTGTTCTCCTTTGACAGTGACTGATTACAATCATTTCATGTTTGTCAATATTTGATAAACCCACTCTTACCCAACAACATGGCTGCCTTTATGCATTTGTTCATTCGGTTCCACTTCTCTATTTACCCCAGTATCACTCACGACTGGTCTGCCCCAATTTTCACTCGCAATTCACTGCTGTATTTACTCTTTCAGCAGCACACAGTCAATTTTTTTCTTAAGTTTGCCAAGCAAGTCCCTCTGACAATAACAACCAATCTACTTCTGAACAATCTCTTTGGTCTCCAGACCCTGCCTATCCTTTTTCCTTTGGCAACTGCTACAAACTGTCAAGTTATGCACAACAGTTCAAATACCCACCATGAACCTGTAGTTGTCACACATCTTGAGCTATCAGATCAGATTTCCTAGAGGAAAGAATAATCCATTGCTCTCTCATATCGGGATTATTCCATACCTGTGGATGATAGCCTGTAAATTCATTCTGAGTGGAGACCATGGTTCTTACAATCTTCATTTGTTTCCAAAAAACACCATTATATGTAATTAAGAGGAATTGTGAAATGGTGTTTTGTGTCCTAGATGCTCATTTGACAGCTGCTATTTTATCTTTTGTACTCTACAGTTGTTAGTGTCTTCCAGACACAATACAATAAAACAGAATCTTCCTAGCCCCTGTTTTCACCTAAATTCCATAGGTGTAGATTAGGAAATGTTTCTGAGGACAGTAGAATGTTTCTGAGGAAAGTAAAATGTCTCTGAGGTAAAAACAGATGTTTTTAGGAACAGGAATCTTAGTGGGAAAAGACTAGACTGCAATTAAGAGGTCTGAATCATGGTCCTGTGGACCTTGGGCAAGTCATTCAACTTACTTGTGCCAGAATTTATTCACCTATAAATTATGAAGGTCATATTAAATGGTTTTGAAAATCCCTTCCACAGTTCCTTACAATTCCATGGTCCTCGCATATGAGGCTTCAGTGCTCCCTGACAGAAACTTGCAAGGCAACCTATGTATTTTTCAGAAAGAGACTTTCTGAAATAGGTAGATGATTCAGGAAAATTGAGGCATCCTACTGTTCACTCTCTGGACAAATGTTGCCAGACTGCCTCTAGATGTTCTCCAAGTAATGATGGATGATAATACTGCTACTCTTTTTTTTCCTGTATTCTGCAAATAATATGCCTTGTTGACAGGTTTTCCTATTTGTGCCAAGGATGATTGTTTCAGAGACCAATTCTTTTTAATTAGAGGATTCTGACAGCATGTAGTCAAATATAGCATATTGGTTATTTGCAGGTACAAATATTCAGTGTAACCTTATTGACATGAAAAAAAACAATACAATTGGAATTAGTGAGATGCAGAGGAAGGTATTATTGGCTGTATGGCAAAAAAATAAATATGAAAATGCTACATTGTAGGCATTTCTCACTTACCATTATATACAAGGAGACATTTTCATTTACTTAAAATATTTGGAAATCAGGTGTAATAATATTAGAAAAAATATGTGATCTGGGGTTTTGTACTCATTGTAATTATTGTCATATATAAGATCTAAACCAACTTTACTAAAGGTAGATTTGAGTCTGAACTGATTGAGCAACAAATTTTAATATAGTTTTATTTATTTTTTTTTTTCTGATCATTACCTTCCAATGTGTCATAAGATTTTTCTTCTCATCTCTTAAGACATAGGAGGCTGCTTTTAGAGTTAACCGGTCACTCTGGTAGAGGAAACTCAACTCCTTCCGTTAGGGACCTCTGTGGTGGTGAGGCCTGCTCTTGAACACCCCTTCCTTTCTTCCTCATTTCTCCTTTAGTGGGTTGACTGCTGGGGAACTGATAGAAAAGATCAAGTAATTCTCACTTAATTGTGAAACTGTAGAGAGCCTATATGTTGCGGGCATTGAAATTGTGGTTCGAGGTATACATGTTAAGTCCTATTAGAGATAAGCTCTCTGATGTGGAGAATGTCTTCTATGGCTTAGCTTCTCATTATTTCTTCTCATTCCAATTATTGGTAATATGTGAGGTATTTTACTATCAGGGAATCTTCTAGTAATCAGAGGCACCTTTTGGTTAAGATATATGCAAGCCATTTCAGGTCTGCATATGCTTGATGCATACAGTTGACCCAAGGGAAATTTACTTTACACACCTTTGCTACTTCAATGATATGAGTGCATGGATGTCCCTTTTCTTTGCCCACAAATTTTCTCCAATTATTTTTCACCTGCTCAAATAGGTCCAAGGTTAGATCAGCCAGAATTATGTCTCAACAGATGCTTAACCAGGGAATGAGAATCAGTTTCTGGAAGACACCATCAAGCTCTACAATGAATTGGATATTGAAGCACTCCCTTCCCAACAGAGAGAGAAAAGAAAAAGTCACAACATTATGTCCCAAGATTGACATTTCACAATTAAGTAAATTTTCTTGAATTCTTCATTTTCCTTTAATATAGGCTGAAGTTCTGAAAAAACAAAACTAGTTCTACAGGAACATGCATTACATCGTGACTTGCTTTAGAATGGTGTGTACTTGGAACTTCTTTTCAGCTTTGTGATGTTGATTTTAATCTAATATGAGTGGAACATTCCATTCAATATAATTCTACATAATCTGAATTTGTGCTGTATTGAGAGACTCTTAATATACTGAAAATTTTTCTTTGTTCTTGAAATTGCCAAATCACATATTTATCAATAATTTGAGATCTAAACTGAAACCACTAGATAATATTAAGACAAAAACCATTATTTTCTTAGATGCCAGAAATTTCACCCACTATATCTTTGGTACTATCAGTACAAATGTCAAGACAGTGAAAGAGGCAAATGATATCTTTATATTATAACAAAAGTAAGGGTCTGCCATCCACACTTTGATGTCAGTTGCCTGTTGTAACTAACTATACCTGGCCAGGTCAGGAAAACCCAAGGATTAGCAACTAGAGCATCTAATTATTCAAAATCATATTAAACATCCCACTTATGGTTGCATAGGTTGAAGAAAGCAAGATCAGATGTCATACCAATGTATAATACTCTATGTTATAATACTCCATGTTATGCTGCATACTCTTAGGAAGAGAATAGTAAATAAAATCCAAAAGAAGTACAAGAAATAGTACTAACATTTCAGAAGGCACAGGTCCATCAAAACATTCCCAATGCCATATATGACAAAGTTCACAAAGGAATGTTATAGAAACTGTATCAAATTCATTTAGGCCCAGGAGGGAGAGTGTGGACCAGTATAAGTCATGAATGTAGGTAAAATAGTACCAATCAAAGAAAGAAGAAATTATTCCAAGCAGGTCAGCTTCCATACCTAGGGCACACTATATTTACTGTAGATAGATCTATAAAGGGCACATCAACCAAAGGCTGGTATTCAAAACACAAGGCAGGCAGAGAATTCTCTCTAGCCTTATTGTTCAGTGTTGTTGGTTTTATTTTTCCCTTTCTTCTTTTTTCTGCTTTTAAGGGTTTCAGTCATTTTTATTCATTTCAACAGCAGGTGTGAAATAGTAGGCTGTCATCTGCCTTTTTGTAGTGCTGCGGGCCAAAATTATAAATGGGTTGACATTAATGGCAGTCCAGAATTTAGTGCTGTATTGGTAGATGGTATTGAAAATGTTTTGATATGACAGATGGAATGCCTACTGCTGAAACTTCAGTTAGACTTTAGCTGGCTACATCTGGCAGAGGCTTTTTTTTAAATGCTTTGCTGTTGGTATCTAGGTTTTAAGGCATTTCTTCATCTTTATACTCCATTCCTCTTTCTCTCTTTTCTCTGATGTTTAATTTTCTTTATCTTTTCTCTTTGCTTTCAATTTTTGGCATGACTAAGAGCTAATGGAGAGTGAGGATGGTTTCACTCAACTAGAAAGAGTAGGACTTGAGTGAGAAGAACTGAGACTTCTTATCCTTTATCAAACTTCCTTAGGAAGGAAATGCCCAAGGCATCAGAGGTCTTCCACAGTGCATGCACCTATCCTGCTCTACACACACACACACACACACACACACACACACACACACACACCAGAGTCTGGTTAAAGTAAACACCAGGAAAGCCCTGGTAGGCAGAATTCTCTCAACTCAGCTGGATAGGTTACTTTGCAGAAAAGTAACAGTGTTCCATGTTTAAATAAGTTTGTGAAATGCTGGTTAAACAAAGATGAATGAATTTCTTTTCCAAAGAACTCCTCAGAGTCTTTGAAGAGTGATTTTCAATGTATGTTTTCTTTCAGTCACTATGGTCCCTAGGTTGTTACTTCTTAGGGTCTCTTAGTTAATTTCATTTATCCATGAAAAGACTTGTTCTGTTAGACCAGACAAATGTTGACCTTAACTACTTCATGCGAAAGATTATCTTTCCCATATTACTTTTCTCAAGAGTTTCAGAGATAAAAAATATTTTTCTTTGTTTTCATCCTTGTGAACTCTGTACTTGCTCATACACGTTTTTCCTCAATTGGATAAGGTAGGTTATGATACCAGGCTGCCTCAAATTCAAATTTCCTACTGCCTAAGTTTTTAGAAACTTCAATTTGAAGAGTCACAGTATAGAGCTCATTTCTGAAAATTTAAGAAGATAGCTCATCTCATCCTTAAAATTAAGAAGTATTTTTTTAAAAAAAAATTTTAATGTTTATTTTTGGGAGAGAGACAGAGCACGGGCAGGGGAGGGGCAGAGAGAGAGGGAGACACAGAATCTGAAGCAGGCTCCAGGCTCCATGCTGACATCACAGAGCCTGAGGCAGGGCTTGAACACACAAACCTTGAGATCATGGCCCAAACCGAAGTGGGACACTCAACCGACTGAGCCACCCAGGTGCCCCCAAATTAAGAGATATCTTTGCTTTTACTTTTTGAAAAGTAAACACTTTACTGTTTCTCTTGAAAATATCTGAGCACTTACCTTTTCCCATATTGTCAACAGCAAATATCTTTATGTGTAAATTTTATCAATTCTTTAAATATTTTTATATTTCATTATTGAAAACATTTCAAAACTGTTCAGACAATCCTAATGTCTATATCCAATATAGATTGGGTCACATACAATAGAATAAGACTATTCTACAGGAGTGGAAAACACAATGTTTATGGCTAGAAAAGACATCACCACTTATACCCTTAAGAGAGAGGATGTTAGGTAGGCTAAGGAAGATGGAGACTATATGAAAATGTCAAATAGCACTTCACCTAATAAAATAAAGAACAAAGATCTCTGTGTAGTATTGTGACACTACTGAAGAGCAATTAGTTTATTTTGCCTGTGAAAGGAGTAAAGAATTTGTAAAGATTGAATTTGGGTTGGGCCCTGAAAATGAATGGAAATGATCTGGGTGTAGGAGGGCATTTCAGGCAGCAGAAACAGCTGGAGTGGAACAACACCCAGAGCAGCATGAAGATATATGATATGTTTAGAGAATTTCAAGGAGTCTGGTTAGGACAAAATATCATGTATATAGGTAGCATTGGGTTGAGCTGTAGAGCCCCAATCCTCAAAGCTGAATTCAGGCCATAATATGAAGGCAATGGATTGCTAAGGGTATTGGACTTTATTTTTCAGGTAGAACTAAACCAGAATGAGGATGGAAGCAGGAAGTTCTCATGTTCAGTTGCATATCTGACTGAGGGTTCTGAAATGGAAACAATAAAAAATGAATTGAGACTAACTTATTGGGCCAAGAACAAGGTACTGAAATTCTTTAAATTAGTGTAAAAGTTGATATATTTGTGACCTGGATAACTCTTTTACATTGCATTGTATTCTCTTTTATCTTGAGATGCTTTCCCACAATGCCCTAATATTTAATATGTAAGTTTTATGAAATGTTAGTCCTAATATGATATATTTATATCAGATATTTAGGAAGGCTTGCATAAATCTAAGCAATATATTGGGATCCATGATATCATAAACATTTAGGATATCTCAGAATTTTCCAGGGCAGTTGGCTTATGTCATAAGAAATTAAAACACCATAGGACAAAGGTAAAATAGTTGGATGAGCTCTCTGATAAAATCATCTCTGAATTGGTAGTGAACATCACATTTGGCATGTGTATTGCTTGTGAGAATTATACAATATTCTATCTAATTATCATGCAGTGAGGAAGTACAGGATTGGAAGAAGAAAGGAAATGAACTAATGATGCAATGGAAGAAGTTCAACTTATCTAAGATTGTTGTCATCGAAATGTGTCTTATGAAAATAAGCATCTTTCAGGCAATTGAGTTTTCTGTAAATCTGAAAGCCAAACTAGTCTCAGTCCTCCTTATGTCATGCCTAATAAAGGAGGATTATCATGCCCTGTTTTTTTTTTTTATTTTTTTTTCAACGTTTATTTATTTTTTTTTGGGGACAGAGAGAGACAGAGCATGAATGGGGGAGGGGCAGAGAGAGAGGGAGACACAGAATCGGAAACAGGCTCCAGGCTCTGAGCCATCAGCCCAGCGCCCGACGCGGGGCTCGAACTCACGGACCATGAGATCGTGACCTGGCTGAAGTCGGACGCTTAACCGACTGCGCCACCCAGGCGCCCCTATCATGCCCTGTTTTAAGGTGGAAAAACTTGGGCAATAAAGAGAGGGAGGAAACCAAAAGCTGTGAAATCAGCTGAGATTTGGGGCAGAAGTCATCATCTAATTCTACTAAGTTACCTGACAATTGTTTCTTAGTCAGTAATGGTGTCTTGTTATTACTGGTATTTCTTTGAACTTTTTAGGACTGGTATTTCTAGGAAGTTATAACAGAAGGTGGAGATTATACTTTCAGCGAATATTTAGAATGCTATGGGAAAATAATGCAAAGACCGACTGCTTTGCATCATCCTTAAGGCTTCGCAGAAAGTGACATTTGTACTGAGTTTTAAAATATGAATTTAGTTTTTCCAGGTGGACAAAGGGAGGGAATAATGAATTTCTTGAAGGTTTAATATGGTGTGTTCTAAAAAGGGTGTATAACAGTAGTGGGGCGGCTAAGCAAGTCTTAAAAACTTAGGTGGAAGCCATGTTAAGACTAGCCATGCCTGTCAACATGAAGACTTAAAATGTTTCTCTGGAAGCCATCAGATGGCCTTGGAGATCTTAACCACTGATGTGACATGACAGCAAATACTGGGTAGAGTGTGGAATAGTTGCACATGAGCATAAGAACACTTAACTGTTTGACATACACAATTTTAAATACAGCAGCGTTATTTATATGGTAGAATCTTTTATTCCAGACCTACTACAAAATAAAACAATAAAAGCACCACTTGACAATAATAAATCAACCATGATTTGTTGCTAACTATGATGCTAATTGTCATAGTCTATGGGTTCTTGAAGAGAAAATGATGATTTTAGAGAATTTCCATATATACATAACAACCTTTCAATACATTAAATTTGAAAAAATTCAACACTTTTTGAGTGTATAAGCATATGATAGGTCCTGTGCTGTAGACCAGCAATAAAATGTTTAACAGGATACAACACTTGCCAAACAAAGAGCTTCAATGTATTGGTGCAACCAGGTCAGTGACTAGGAAATATTCAGCCTGGTGTAGTTAGTAAGTGCTGCTAAGGGTGAAAAAAGGGAATTCCAGGGAGAACTGTGCATCCCTGTTTTCTTTACATTTTTGTGAAGGAAGGGAGCTGGCAAAGTGAGGCTTGCTGAAGGAAGGATTATTCTAGAGACTGGTTAACACTAACATATTAATCATAAAATTATCAAGTATGTTAGTTTTTTAGGAGTGCCACAAGAAAATACAATGGACTGGGTGGCTTAAACAATAGAAATGTATTTTCTCAAGTTCTGGATACTGGAAGTCCAAAATCAAGTTGTCCACAGGCTTGGTTTCTCTGAAGCTTCTCTCCTGGCTTGAAGATGGCCACCTTTTCACTTCGTCCTCACATTAGCTTTTCTCTGTGCACTCCGAGTGCTTCCTCCTCTTCTCATAAGGATTGTAGTCCTAATGGATTAGACCCCTCCCCCTTATGACCTCATTTAACCTCTTTAAAAGCCATACCTCCAAATATGGTCACATTACAGGTGAGGACTTCGGCATATGAATTTTATGGGAACACAATTCATAAAAAAAGAAATCAGCTATTTCTGTTTCAGATTTCATTTCACTAAAGTTTAACTCAGTGACTGGAGAGCTAAGTTGATAAACTAACTCAAGCAAAGGTGTTAACAGGTAACACAAATTAAATGTGTAATCTCTCCTGGCAGTATTTTCTAAAAAATGAGACTCTTTACATTTGATGTCTTATATGAGAACTCCTGTCTTTAGGACAAACTGAGGTAGAAGGCAGTTTAAAGCCATAGATGGATTATGATGATACCCCAATTACATCCTTCTTAGGAGCAATCACCTGAGAGTCCATGCAAAGGGTCAGTCCTGCAGTCCTGTGCTGTTTTGTCAGAAAATAGAATTACAATGCACGGACTCCATACTTTACTGTGCTGAGATGTTGTGACTGCCTGCAAACTATTTATTCAGAGATTTGAACACATACACATGAACAACAGCATCAGAAGGCAGACTCTCTATGTTTCCTTTCTAGATGTTGGGTTGTCACATGCTCACAAAAATACTCCTAGCCTAAAGGGCTAGGTAGAGGGCTGGCTAGGTGTGGTTGGAAAAATCTATAGAATGAGAAGAGTGGAGAGATAGAACCAGAGTTCCTCACATGCTCACAGAGGGCAGGTGTCCCCCAGACTGCTCTTGGAGGGTCCTTGAGGTTCTGTGAACCTGTTCAAGGTGCATCACAAGGGCTCACTACTTTGTTCCAGTCAGAGCAGCATGTTTCCATTGATTTACCAGCTAGGGTTCTGGCTGCAATGTCATTTGAATAAAGACTAACATCTTCTCAATCATAGGTTATAAAGCCGGGTTCTCAGTGACTTCAGAGTAATTGAGTTAGGTAAACTTACAGGTGTTCTGAGAAGTAGTTAAGGGGACAAGGGGAAAGAGCAGTGGTCTCTTCCATGGATTGCTCTGCCCTTCTGGTGATTTAAATCCTGCCCATCAACCCATAGCCTCAGAATCTGCATTATGGCTCTTAAACCCTTATCTCCTACAGACTACTTAATTTCCAGTATGAATCTGTCTGTCCAATTAGACGTAGTTTTCTGTGAGGCAGGACTCCTATGTTTCTTTTGTGGGCATTCCCACTGGGCATATTTTGCTTGACATGCAGCAATCCACTGATTTATACAGACATTTAACATGTATTTATCAGGCACCTACTATTTGCCAGGCACTCTTTTAGACTCTGGGTTTCCAGAGTTGAATAAGCTGTCCAAGTTTCCCATTCTCGTGGAACTTACCATGAATGCTCAACTAATTGATATATGAGGTTCCCTGTGTGATAATGTCAGTGTTGCATTCTATAAGATCTAAAGATTTCAGTTTATAGCTAAGAATGTAAACAAAGGACAAAGATTCGCTTTCTGAAGTTTGCACAAATCCAATTCCTGCTTTCTTTCCCTTAGCACATGACAAAACTAAGGGGCCTCCCAGGGGCAGAAAGAATCCATCACAAGGGACCTGGAGTTATGTTGGAAAGAATTCCAACCAAAGAGATTTATGAGGCAGTATAGTCACTGCTCAAGGGAGGGGAAGGTAGTACTATAGCTTAAGATGTTTAAAACCTGGCTGCAAGAGAAGCAGGAAAATGCACCACAGGGAACAATTCCCTGCCAGGTTCTGAGGGATGGAAAAATGACTTAATGGCACTTTCACTGTCTTAACTTAGGTGATTTTTTTTCTAGTAAGCAGACATCTTCTATAATTCCCTTTGTAAATAGACTCATAAGATATAGATGTGCCTTTCTCTTATGTGACTTAAACAAACCACTATTGTTGTTGTTGTTGGCTCACAAAGAGTTGGAAGTTCATGATTAAGTGATGAAATGAACTACATAGGTTAAACTGAAAACCATTTTGTTACTGAAATCTTGGCTCAAATCATGCCCAGTTCCAGAGGCCAAGAGGCACTCTGGGGCTTTAGAAACTCAAAGACTCAAAGAGTGAAAAAATTGGAAGGGGATCTGCAGGTTATCTATTTGAACCTTTGGTATTATGTCAATGAGCTAGAGGTTTTCATTAAAGCATCTATGGAAGGAAATAGGTTTTTGTAGATGGAAGAATTGTACATATTACAGGTTCCCTGGGCATCTGACTCCAGTCTTTTTAACATTATACCCCTCATGTGCTCTTTTCAGTTCTGCCAGAATGTCCTCTAGTGCCTCAAGCACTCAAGTCAATATCCCAACAGCAGTTCATACTTACAGCTAAGGTACTCTTAGCACTTCTCAGCTAGGTTAGCCTGATATTAAGCTCAAATCCCTCCTCATTCAGACAGAAACAAAACCAAACAAAACAAAAGAAGGAACAACAACAAACTTTCTAAATCAAAGAGGCCAATACAATTTGTTAATTCTTCTGAATTCCAATAAAATGCATTGTGTGTGCCACTCCTTTGGGCTTGGAATGAATTGCTTTGTACACCATCTTTTTTTTTTATGTTGACCTTCTTTGGCCGTTTCCTGTGTGTTGCATGTGAATTCAGAAAGGTAGAGGCTTGATGGGTACTCAGTAGATTATGGGGAGAAAGTCGTTTTTAATGCCAGAGAAACTGACTAGAAAGACAAAACAATCTGGGTGAGATTACTCTGGGTTGATCTATCACATCTTCAGGGACAGCAACATTTTCATGAAATCTAAATTGTAAATTTATAGGTCATATAGAAAATATGAATTTTTTCAGTTCATTTTAAGTAGCTGGCATAAACCTAATACCATGCTTGGTAAGGAAAATGTGTGTATGCAAACACATATGTGTGCACACACATACTACCAAATAATCACACTTATAAGTATAGCTGCAAAAATGCTAAGCAAAATTTTAGCAAATTAAATTCTGTGCCATATCAAAAGAGTGATACACCATGGCCCAATAACATTTACACCAGGTGTGCAAGATGGGCTCACCTATTAGGACAGGCATAAATATAATTTCTCTTATCAATAGGTAAAAAGAGAGACAAAAATGTAATTAACCTAATAATTGCCAAAATGCATTTCACAAAGTTCAAATCTATTTCTTATTTTTTTTAAAGTTTATTTATTTATTTTGAGAAAGTGAGAGACAGCCTGCACAAGAAGGAAGGGGGAGGGAGGGAGAGAAGGAAAGAGAGAGAGAGAGAGAGAGAGAATCCCAAACAGGCTCTACTCTCCTAGCTGAGCCCAAGGTGGGGCTCCAACTCACAGACCACAAGATCATGACCAAGCTAAAATCAAGAGTTGGACGCTTAACTGACTGAACCACCCAGATATCCCAAATCCATTTCTGTTTTAAAATAAACAGACTAAGGTGAAAAAAAAGAAGCTTCAGAATGAACTAAGAATACGGATAAAGACTTGTTTTCGAAACTATGTACACCTTATTTGACTACATAACTCCAGAAGTATTTCCAATAAATTCTGGGGGAAAAAAGGAGATGCCTGCTAGCACTGCTATTATTCAACAAGTTTCTGAAGTTCTACCTGATGAAATAGGATAATAAAAATATAGAGCTATAAATACTGTAAAGGAAGTGACAAAATACCATTACTTACAGATTATAAGATTGTCTACTCCAAAAACCCAGTGAATCAAAGAAAAAATTATTTTGAGCTAACAATGAAATACAGTAAGGTTTGCAGTTACAAAATAAGTAAAGAAATCTAAAGCTTTCCTACCCAGTGGCAATAACCACTTAGAACACATAATAAAAAAAAAAGATTCTATTTGCCATAGCAACCAAAATAAAAAATATCAAGAAGCAAAAATGCATTAGTCAAAGAAGTCTATAAAACTTTATCTAACTATATATTTACACATCCACATGCACGTGTATGTGTGTGTGTATGTGTATGTGTGTGTGTGTGCGTGTGCATGAGTAAATAAATAAACAGAGTGATGTCCCATGTTCCTGGATGGGAAGATACTGTGGAAAAACTTACTCTTCTGAATTAAACCTTAAAGATGTTGGGGCGCCTGGGTGGCGCAGTCGGTTGAGCGTCCGACTTCAGCCAGGTCACGATCTCGCGTCCGTGAGTTCGAGCCCCGCGTCAGGCTCTGGGCTGATGGCTCAGAGCCTGGAGCCTGTTTCCGATTCTGTGTCTCCCTCTCTCTCTGCCTCTCCCCTGTTCATGCTCTGTCTCTCTCTGTCCCCCAAAAAATAAATAAACGTTGAAAAAAAAATTAAAAAAATAAAAAAAAAATAAAGATGTCAATAACTTTTCCAAATATTTGACCTGAAAAAACTATACTACATTTCTTCTAACAAAGTAAATGATAAAGTAGCTCATTTCAAGGAAAAAAAGACATAATCAGTTCATTGTTTTATTTTTTACAACTTCAAAAATCAAAACTGTATGATTCTGGTACAGAAATAGACTAATAGATCAATGAAAAATAGAGAAAGTATAGAAACCAGCCACACTTTTCATATCAGAATTTAGAACATCATACAGAAGCAATCTTAAAAAAAAGTAGGAATGTATTTTGTTTATAAATGCAGTTGGAAAAAAAACCCAAACAAATGCAAAATTTGGTTATACTTCATATACTATACCAAAATGAATCACAAATAATTTAAACAGACATATTTTTAAACTTCAAATAATAGAAGAAATATCACCAAAGAAGGAAGTCAAATAGATTTTATAGATTTTACCAAATAAACTTTTAAAACATGTGTAGAGAGAAAAAAAGTAACTTCAAAAAATGTAAATAAACTACTACAAATATTTTCAAAAGATACACAGGATTAACAGTTTTGTTATATAAAGCCTGTTTTCTAATCAAGAAAAAAAGTAAGAAATGGGATATAGGCATGAATACATAGTTCTTAAATTTTTTTAATGTTTATTTATTTTTCAGAGAGAGAGAGAGAGAGACAAAACACAAGCATGGGTGGGGCAGAGAGAGAGACACACACACACAGAATCTGAAACAGGCTCCAGGCTCTGAGCTGTCAGCACAGAATCTAAAGCAGGGCTCGAAGCCAGGAATGTGAGATCATGACCTGAGCTGAAGTCAGATGCTTAACCAACTGAACCACCCAGGTGCCCCTAGATAGTTCTTTAAAGAAGATGTAAAAATGGTTAGCTGTCTGAAGTATATAGCAATTTCCCTGAGAACTACACTTCAATGAACTTTTTTTCTGAGAGAATATAGACGCATACAGCTGTGTTCACAGGCTTATGCAAGTTTGGGACAACACTGCTTGTATTAGCAAATAGCTATGGAGAGCTCGAATTCCATAGGCAAGAGACCCATTGAACAAGTGTTAGGTTGTCCTACCATGGATTAGGAATTATATTTTAGGTGAAAAACTAATGATATGCAAGTAGTCTAATGATTTATTTTTAAGTAAAAGTGCAGGCAGCAGAACAACCTATATAATAATAGATCATTTTTTTTGTTAGAAGTTTTATATGTTCATACATAAATATATGCATATGCTTCTTAAAGATTGTGGTTCATAATATTAACAATGACTAGATCTCTGGGGAATTATTGAACTACAGATGTTCCTTTTTATTATCTGCATTGTTTACCTATTATTGCTTTTAAATATATATTACTTGTATAAGATATATTTCTTTTTGCTTTGGTAAAGTGGTCTTGGACCAAATGCCAAACCCAAAGGATATTTTCTTTTGTCAAACTTTCTGCATCCTGCTTCTAGTGTAATTCCATGAAGCATCCTGCTTCTAGTCTAATTCCTTGTAAAATTTCAAAGGTTTACCTCTGACCCTAGGCACACACTGGTCTCCAACCCAAATTCCAAACAGTTCTGCTACTCACAGCCACCACGATATCTCTAAAAACAACCAACCACAACATTTGTAATATTAACTAAAAGAAGCAGATGCAACCATATATGCTACTTTTCATTATCTAGAAATTACAACATGTTTTCTACTCATAAAAGAAAAGGAGTCAGTTCTTTCACCTGTGAATTACAAAGTATACTTTGCATTAAAATTTAGAGATTCTAGACAAAATATTCATCCAGGTGATAAGCACAGTATCTAGGCCCTACTATAGAGTTGGGAGTTCACGAAATGTTGGAAGAGGTCACTGAAAAAATGAGACCGTCAGTTGGCAACAAGCTGGGTCAGGAGAATCAGACAGTCTTCACTCCCTTGTCCTTGAAATGTACTTTCCGCCCACTATTCCCACACTAGGAGCTGTTCGAAGGAATCAGCCTTGAGAGAGTAAGGTGTTGACACCATCTGAACTAAATATGTGACTGAACCCAGTTAAGGTCTCTATATAAGGCCTTATGATTCTGGCTGGTGGGCGTGGAGATATTCTCATCTTGCAGCTGCCCAGATAAGCTTAATATGTAAATTCCCTTGCTTATTAGAAGTTCCAATTACCAATCTGGAGTGCCTTGCCTCTTGAGTCTCTCCCTGCCTTCTGTGTACAAAGGGCCAGTTTGCAAACTAACATGAAAATATTTCAATTTTAATTTCTTTTAAAATTAGAAGATAAAAGGAAATACAATATATAATAATGATGATAATAATATTTCATTATAAATCCAGCCTGGATTATATTTGTCTTTATATCAACACAGTGATAAATTTATTTATTTATTTATTTATTTATTTATTTATTTATTTACTTACTTACCTATTTACTTACTTACTTATTTATTTATTGAGAGAGTGACCTGTGAAGGAAAGTGCCTGGGGTTCCTTGAAAGTCACAATATAGTCGTGAGTGATTTATAGTCTAAGTAAAATGCTGACCTTCCAGAAGACTTAAAAACTATCTGAAGGGTAAGGAATGGCTCTCCCTTTGCTCATTGGCTACTCCCTTGGCCAACCTGAGTAATAGACTGCTGTCTGCCTTCCACTGAGCTCAGCTTCCAAATCCTTCCCATTACTTACTGTTGCAGCCACTAACAAGCTCTACTTCTCCGAAGCCAAGCAGGGTTTTCAGTTTGCCTGTTGTAAGCCATTAAGGGTGAAGTTAACTTACTATTTCTTAAATGGATCAAAAATATCTGAGAATATGACCTGCAACCAAGGTTTGTTTGTTTTTGTTCATTGTTGCTGTTTTGGTGATGGCTGCTTACGATTTTTGAGAACTCAGAGGTGAAAATGCTGCGTTTAGAGTTCACTAAAATGAGTTGAAGATTCAAGAAAAGTGAATCCTTATCTAATGAAATAGAAGTACAGTGAGACTCCATGTTAAAAATTAAATTTGAGGGGCCCCTGGGTGGCTTGGTCGGTTGAGTCTCCGACTTCGACTCAGGTCATGATCTCATGGTGCGTGAGTTCGAGCCCCACAATTGGCTCTGTGCTGACAGGTTGGGGCATGGAGCCTGCTTCGAGTTCTGTCTCCCTCTCTCGCTCTCTGTCCCACTCCAACTCACACTCTGTGTCTCTCTTCTCAAAAATGAATCAATATTAAAAAAATAATAATAATTAGACTGCTAAAGACCAAATACCAGAAGATAGATTCAAAGTTAATATTTTGGAAGTGGGAGATGTCTAAAGGAAAAAAATGTGTAAACTTACTAGTAAAGATACAAACTTCTGTCAAAAGATATATGTGTGTGCTTCTGTGTGTTTCATGTTGAATCTCAATGTAAAATGTATTTCATACTGTGGACCCTGGTCAAATAAAGTTTGCTAAAAGCATTATCAGGGGAAGACCCCATTCAAACTCAGGCCTTTGTCCTGTCCCAGAGGAAGAAAAGACAGGCCAGAGGAGTGGGAGAGGAGAAGGAAGAGAAGGAGATAAATGGCAAATGTTAGGGCTTCTTCTGAGCAAAACATCTGTTTAAAAAAAAAAAATTAATCCAATGCCATTTTTCTTGAGAATAAAACCAAAGCAGACCCTGAAATGGCACTGACATTGGTGGCCCAAGTGTCCCCTACTGCTTTCTATTAAGTCTGAAAGAAGAGGAATAAAAGCTCCATGAGAGACTTCAGTTTCATTATGTTCCCTGCAGTCTAAAAAGCAATGGTAAGTGGCGTCAAGGTCTTTAAAGAAATCTGAACAATCACAACAGTTTCCAAAATGTTTACTTTGAAGGAAAGAACATGTATTTTTCTCCACATGAAAACAACAACAAAAGAAGCCATCATTCCCAAGTCTGAGTGCACAGATGAGGAAATGTGGGAAATGGGCTGGCAAGGCCTTGACTCATTGTCCAGGACCCCTCCCACTCAGGAGGACTGTGCTGGTGATAAAGCAGATAAGCCCTCACCTTCTCTAAAAACACCTGTCTTGTTTCACACCAGCTCCCACGTTACACATAAAAACTTAAAATCTGTGCATGTGTGTTTTTAATTCACTATTTGAGATACATCAAGTGATAATCTCTTTGGAATTTCTGTTCATGTTTTATAGTTTTTGTTTATAAGATAATGTAGTTTCCACACCCAGATTGTAAACTCCCAGAGAGATGAGGCTATTTATGGCTGGCTTTCTTCAGTGAATGACACTATAATGTGGGGGCTCAAGAAGATGGTATTGAATGAATGAATGAATGAATGATACTTCCATTAAAAACCACCACAAGAATTATTGTTGGCCTTAATTCCTTATGCTGATTTATTCCAGTTAACCTCTATGTAGGTTTCATTTTCCTGAATGGAATGGGGAGTGACGCTTGATAATCTCTAGTCTCCCCATCCTATTAAATGTTACCAGTCTCTCTTCATACCAAATGGAAAGTCTCTATGTGGTGTCCTAAATACATTTGAGCTTTATTGTCTAGAGCATTATTTCTTAGTGTAGTCTGAGGACAGGTTTCATCAATGTCACCTGGAACACTTGTTACAATGGTGGCAGGGATCCACATTTGTAACAGGCAGTCTAGAGGACTGTTTAACAAAAAGTTAATTAATGCATTCAGACACAAATTTAGGGAAATCTTAGATAGAACTGGGTCTGGGGGAAGAACAGCAGCAGCACAGGAAATGGGGTTAGTGGGGTCCAAGCAAATCCTCAGATTGTTCCTCTGAGTTGCAGTGAATTTATTTTCACACACTCAAGGAATGGGGGAATGGGTCCATAGTAGAGTTGGGGGTATGTTGTCCCTGAGTCTAGTTGAACAAAGTTTTCCTGTTACTTAGGACAGTCCAAGGAATACATTCCTGAGAGTTTGAAGAACATCACAGTATTTGTTTGGAGTCAGACTATTTACATGTAGCCTGCCCAGCCTCACCTATTCAGTCAAGTTTCTAGTACCAGCCTTATAAGGTTACAGTGTGAACTCTGTTAAATCTATGAAAAGCATCCAGCAAAGAGCTAATGCTCCTGCTTTAGTGTTTACTTACATGTACTACTATCTTCATTCACTTATTTATGTCTCTGGATACATTGTCAATATTAAAAATTGAGATAATATAAATTATACCTAATACGTAGAGCTCCACACAGATTTACAAACATTACCCCCTTTTACTTTTCATGGTTCTCCAAGACAGAAAGATCATCATCCATATTTCATGGACAAGGGAATTAGAACATTGCTAGGTTACATCACTTTCCCAATGTTATCTGGATGTACAAGTCACCATGACTACATGTACTAGTTTGGGGAAGGACCTGAAGCTGTATGAAACAAAGGCTTCAACTTTTAAGACTCTTTTAGGCCAGATGCAAGATATACATATACAGATGGTCCCCGACTTATAGTTTTTTGACTTGATGATGGTATGAAAGCAATACACTTTGAGTAGAAACCATACTTTGACTTTTGAGTTTTAATCTTTTTACCAGGCTAGCAATATGTGGTCTGATCCTCTCTTGTGATGCTGGGCAGCTGCTCAGTCAGTCACATCATCACAAGGGTAAGAACAACCAATACAATCATTCTGTAGCCATATGACTGACCAGTCTGTTTTTCATTTTCATCAGAGTATTCAATAAATTCCATGAGATATTTAACACTTCATTATCAAAGAGGCTTTGTGTGTGATAGTTTTGTCCAACTGTAGGCTAAATGCAAATATCCTGAGCATGGTTTAAGGTAGGCGAGGCTAAGCTATGATGTTCAGTAGCTTAGATGTATTAAGCGTTTGGCTTACAATATTCTCAAAGTACAGTGGGTTTATCAGGACACAACCACAGTGTAGGTCAAGAAGATCTGTATAATTAATATAAAGTAATACTAATAAGTTCTAAGGGTTATGAGTTGAAAACTATAAAAGTTCTGGAGAGGAAGAAGTCATTTTCAAATCCAGTAATAGGGAAGATTTCAAGAAAGAGATGTCTTTGAAATGCAGCCTTGAAAGACATTTCTGGTAGGGTCTGGCAGGTAAAGCTTTAGGAAGGAAAGGTACAGCAAAATAAAGTTGCAGAAATGGAAAAGCACAATGTATGGTGGTAGAGGAATAAAAAAAAACCTAAAAGTAGAAAATGTATGGTCAACAAGGTGAGGAAAAAGCAAAATGACATTCAGTGGACACTCTGTAAATATTTATGAAATGAATACAAAGTTAATTTGAGGCCACTTGTGAAAGCCTTAAATGCCAGGCCAGGGTTTGGATTTTTATAGCAGGCACTGGGTAACCATTTCAGATTTTTGAGTCAGAAATGACATGCTGAGAGCATACTATAACTTTGGAGGCAGTCTCAGAGTAGCCCAAAGGGGGAAGAGACAAGAGCAGTGATGAATCAGAAAGCAATGGTAAAATTACAGGCAAAGGTAAGTTTTATACATACGATGGTACTGGAGGTCATGGAGAGTAAAGAATGGAAGGTAATGAAAGATTTTTCTTACATTTAGCATATAAACTTACACACACATACACCCCCACAGATAACACCTACATTACAGACTCTTAACACAGGGCCATATATATTCACTCAAGAAGACAAATATATTTTGCTTTTGGAAAAGTCAGACCTAGGCACACCATTTTTTTCATTTTCCCATTAATTTTAATTACAGAAATGGGATGTTATCATGTTACCTTTAAACTTGCATATCATGGATGCATGCTGAGATCCCTTTCAAACTGCATTTCAAACAATTCAATTTCTAAGGTCTGTGTTAAAGGAGATAGGGAAGAATTGACACTATATAGTTTACATATCTGCATTTTAATATGAGTTTTTTTTAAGCCCTCCCCTCTAACAAATTACATCGTTTGAATCCTTTAACTAAACATTTTTGGGTTTTGTGTCCTAGGGGAAGACCCTGCTTAGCTAGAAAGACAATAGAGTAAAAGCACCAGGCCTTCCTGTCAGCTTCCTAACCTTCCCCAGTGTTTGCAAAGTATCGGGCTATTTCTCAACCAACATTTTGGTAGGTTCCAACTGTCATCTGCTGGGACATGTGTTGTTCACCTTCCCTTCCCTGTTCCTGAACACCTTGTCCTGCAGCACAGATTTCTCCAGCACAGACAGCAAATACGAAATGCATAAGTCCTGGTAATCATACAGAGGAAGGGCTCCATTTGCATACCCTTCATAATTCAATTTAATTTTTTTTTTTGTCAAGAGTTCTGAATGCTTTGTGTTTGCTTTAATCAGAATGTTGACATTTACACTGAAGCCAATTTCTCTTTTTCTCCTCCGTGTTTTGTTTAACCACGACAAGTGACAGCAAACTGGAAAGAACAGACTTTTTAAATTGGCTCCTTGCCCAGAATGCATCATTTCTCTTGTAGCTTTTCCCCCCTTCTTATGCATCGCAAGAGGAAATGTGAAAACATACTCTGCGAACACAAGAGTGAGGTGTTAGTGCTTTTAGATAAAGATTTGTGTTGTATTTTAAAACTAGATTGCTGTACAGTTTCAAGCTATTAGCAGGAGCCTATTACATCGTGGCTCTGGGTCCTTGGAGAGATATGCTTAGTATATTTCAGTAATTCAAGGCAAATAGAAAACTACATATGAAAATATTTAACAGCAAAAGCATCAACTGCTGAAGGCTGCAGGAAGCAATAAGCAAACATGGCACCTGCCATTAACTCTTTCCAACAGTATTTTCTCTGATCTTTTCCTGTCATGCCCCAAATGGTGGAGGGTAGAACCAATGTGAAAATGAATCTCTGGATGTCAGCCATTCAGAAAAGCCTCCGTGTAACAAACACCATGTCTCCTTAGCAGAACATGTTATTTTTGGGTTTCACGCTTGATGTCGAGCAATTCTATGAGAATGTAGCTTATGTTGTATTAGAATTTGTCTATATATATAATTCGATGGTTTAAACCAAAACTAAGTTGTTTACAAATGAGTTTTATCAAATACAGAAAAAAATAGCACCGAACACCCACCTGGTTGAAATGATATGTGTCCCTTTATGAAATTTAATTCTGCCTCAACAAAAGGACAGCAAAAAAGGAAAAGACTGGGTTTCAAATAATGAAATAATAGATTCTTCTGATAATGTAATCTGAGGAGACAGAAATGTCTTCAACAAACCCCTGAAAATATATCTTCTTCCTGTGTTATCAGAAATCTGAACTAAACAAATAAATTTCAGATAATTAACTGAAAGGAATCAAAAAAAAGATCTAATGAGAGATCAATGTACTCTTCCTGACTTTCTACTGCTTAATGTGTGAGATCCCATATGATGGACATAAGAAAGTAGTCATGAAGAAAACAAGTCACCTGGACAGTAATCTCAAACTCTGGATTATGATTTCCTTCTGTGAATTCATTTTAATTCCTCCTGAACATCGTCTTTTTTTAATTATTTTTATTTTAGAGAGAGATCGAGATCAAGTGGGAGTGAGGAGCAGAGAGAGAGAGAGAGAGAGAGAGAGAGAATCTTAAGTAGGCTTTACACTCAGCATGGACCCAACCCCACAACCTTGGGATTGTGCCCTGAGCCTAAATCAAGAGTTGGATGCTCAACCATCTGAACCACCTAGGTGTCCCTCATGTTCATAACTATAAAATCATAGTATAGAATAGAAAATAACAGAAGATTTACATCTTAGTAAGCTAAGCATTGTTGTAGGAAACTTCTTTTTTTCTTCAATTAGATCTGGCTGCATGTGTAAGTGGATTTGGTCATCATGTAAAAAATATTTCTTACTGTTGGTTAGCAGTGGAAAAATTTTCAAAACACTAAAAATGTAAATATACCAAATTATACCTAACCTGCCCACTTGCTATTGTCACCACTGCAATTTGTTAAAAATGAGAGGGAGTCTATTTCTAAACACTAAATGTGAGTTTACCAAATACTTCTCTTGCCATCAGAAGCCCCTGGAAAAACATAAAATCACTTGGTACTTTAGCTAAGACATTAAATAGCCCCTGGTATATTCAAAAGAAGAAATGAGTGAATAATGTTAGTATGGAGGACAGACAAGAAAGGGAAGGAAACAGCAAAAGAAAATCATCCCAAATGTTACCAGTTGCTGACACGGAATTTGTTAAATGTCTGTGAAAGAGCTGAGAGGTTAATAGGAGTAGAAAGAGAGAGGTCACAGTCAATTTAGAAACTTAGATTTTAAGAAATTATTTCAGGCTAAGGGTGGAATCTATTAGTTTCCTAAGGCTGTCATAACAAAGTACCATAAACTGGGTGGCTTAAAACAACAGAGATTCATTCTCTTATACTTTTGGAAGCTAGTAGAAATCAAGGAGTCAGCAGAACAATGCTCTCTGAAGTCTATAGGGAAGAATCTATTCCACCCCTTTCTCAGCTTGTGGTATTCCCGGTATGCCTTGGCTTATAGATGCATCAATTCAATCTCTGCTTCCATTGTCACAGGGCATTCACATTGTGTTACTGTGTCTGTTTCTACTCTCTTCTTATAAGGATACTAGTCATATTGAATTAGGGTCCACCTTAATGGCGTTCTCTTCATTTGATTACATTTGCAAAGACTTTCTTTCCAAATAAGGTCACATTCAAAGGTACCATGGGTTAGAATTTCAACATACCCTTTTCAGGGACACAATTTAACCCATAACAGGGGAATTGATTAAAATGTTCTCATACCTAATCGTTTTCTGAGATGAGGAGGAGAAGGAGTAGACAGAGTTGTGTATTTACAACAAATATTATCTGTCAACATGAAAGCCATACACGAGGCTGTGAAAAACAAACACAAGTATTCTAAGAATGGAAGTCTAGGTAATGCAGAACAAAACAAGTAAGGCTGGAAAAATATTTTAAATAAAATATTTGAAATCAGCCGATTGCTTACAAAGAAGTGAAGACTTATTGCAGGAAGACCTGAAAGAAGAAAGAAACCCAGAGAGGTGATACTGGCACTTGGGTCTGCTTTTCTCCTCAGGACATCTGACGCTTCCAGAAGAAGAGGAATTAGGAGGCTGAGAGGCTAAATGTTAAAAATTGTTTATGACAGACCCATAGAGCTTAGGAAAATTGGAATTCAAAACCCACTAATGGAGTCTCTGGGCAAGTTATGCCCACCAAAAGTTTCAGTTGAATTCCCAAGAGCTTCAACTTAGAGATAGGAAGTGAATAGAATAGAAATTGGGGATATTAGAGTTCAGCTTTAAATCATCTTAATGCCTGGTTAGATTGAGGTGCTGCAGGACTGTTAGTTCCACCACCACCTTCCAGAAGTAAATATAACACTCAGTGGAAAGGATGCCTGGGTGGCTTGGTCAGTTAAGTGTCCAACTCTTGGTTTCTGCTCAGGTCATGATCTCACAGTTCGTGAGATCTGTGCTAACAGCATGGAGAATGCTTGGGATTCTCTCTGTCCCTCTCTCTCTCTCTCTCTCTCTGCCCCTCCTCTGCTTGCTCTTTCTGTCTCTTTCTAAAAATAAATTAATTAAATTAAAAAAATACACTCAATGGAAGAAGGAATCATGATCCCCAGTTTCAATAATCTCTAAATTTTATAGGCATAGCACCTAGCACTCAATGGAAAATAACCAGATATAAAAAAATACAAGGAGGTTCCTGGATTAAGCATCCAACATCAGCCCGGGTCATGATCTCAAGGTTCATGGGTTTGACCCCAAGAATTGGGCTCTGCACTGAGAGTGTGGAGCCTGCTTAGGATTCTTTCTCTCTCCTTCTGCCCCTCCCCCACTCAGACTTTCTCTCTCTCTCAAAATAGGTAAGTAAGTAAGTAAATAAATAAACGTTAAAAAATGCAAGAAAATGTAATTGAAAACTAACAGAAACAATTTGCAACAGAAGAAATATAAATGATCAACACAATGGAGTTATTACTCATAAACTTTAAAATAGTTAAATACAGTGGATTCAAAGAAATAAAATATGAAGAACTTAGACAATAAGATACTATAAAAAATAAATGTACATTTTAATTAAAAGAAATGAAAATTAAGTATTCTATAGATGGAAGAAAAACCAGAGAACTAGAATAGATGAAAAAATATACACAGAGATAAAAACAATATGGAATGTTTTCATAAAAAGATAAAAGACATTAAAGATATAGAGAATATAGCAAGAAAGTTCTAACAAAAGTATAATTTGACACCCATAGGAGAAGAGAGGGGAAAAAAATGTTTAAAGAGATCATGGTTGAGAATTTTCTGAATTGATGAAAAATCTCAATCTACATATTCTAATATAACAAATGTTAAACTGGATTAATAAAACAAAATCCTACTTAGATACAATCCAGTAAAATGGCATGAAAACATAAAGGGGTGCCTGTGTGGCTTAGTCTGTTAAGCATCTGACTCTAGCTCAGGTCATGATCTCAAGGTTCCTGAGATTGAGCCTTGCATTGGGGTCTGCACTGTCAGCACAGAGCCCACTTCAGATCCTTCTTCTCCCTCTCCCTCTGCCCCTCTTCTGCTTGTGAGGTCTCTCTCTCTCTTTCAGAAAGAAAGAATGAAAGAAAGAAAGAAAGAAAGAAAGAAAGAAAGAAAGAAAGAAAGAGAAACTTGAAAAGAATATTAACAAAAAAAGTTCACCCAATGAGCATTTGTAAAATACAAACATTGCAGAATTAAAAAATATATATTTTTAGAAACACTAGGAAAAATTAATCAAAATTAACTATACACCAGGTGGCAAAGTGAGTCTCAACAAAATTCAAAGGATTGAAATCAGACTACATTTATTCCTCTGACTGACCACAGGGTAATTAAGCTAGAATTAATTTAAAAATAGGTGATTAAATTAAATAAACAAGTCTTCATGTAATAGAATTTTAGTAATATACTTCTAAGTAATCCAAATCAAATACAAAATCACCATGATATTTAGAAGATATCTTCAACTGAATAACAATAAAAATAGACATATCAAAATTTGTGAGATGCATCATAAGGCATGTCTAGAAGAAATTCATACCTTTCAGTTACTATGTTTGGAAGGGAGAAAAGGTAGCTAAAATCTAATAATTTAAGCATCCATCTTAGAAAGCTAGTAAAATTAAACTGAGGATATAAAATAACAATTAATAAAATGAAAAACAGACATGAAATAGCACCACCAAAAATAAAAGTTAACTCTAAAAATAAGATTTAAAAAACACTCCAGTGAAATAGATCAAGAAAAAAAGAATGTACAAATAACCAATGTCAGAAACTCAAAAGTTAAAACTACAAATCCTACAGAAATCACAAAGATCATAAGATTTAAGCACCTTTAAATAAATTTCAAAATTTAGAATAAATTAATACTTAGAAAAACACAGTAAATCAAAAGACATTCATAAAGTATAAATACTCTCACAAGCATTAAAATAATGGAATCTGTAATTAAAATCTTTCACAAAGAATAATCCAGGCCCAGTTGACATCATTTTGAATTCTATCAAAGATTTAAAATAGAAATAACATCAATCCTAAAAAAAATTAGTTCAAAGGGAAGACTTCAGTCATGAGGAAGTGAGGAACTTGAAAAATCCTTACCCAAATAAGCAATGATAAAAGTAGAAAAACTTTATTTAGAAATCCATCATATTTTAGAAATCAATGAAAGGCATACTACAAATTGAGAGATGTTTATTTAAGAACAGTAGGAGTTTCTGGAGTTTTAGCCTGAGATTGCTTCCTTCCATTAACTCCATCAACAAAGAAATTCAACTATGGCAGGGAAAGCTATGAAAACCAGCAGCTTCCCTGCTAAAAGAGGCTAACAGGAAAGGTACAGAATGAAGAAGAACCCCACACCCAGAGGCAATGTTGAAAACACAATTAATCTCATTGTCAAATAAATGGAGAAGACCAATGTCCTTGCACGTAGCCTGAAGTTGGGGCAAGCAACACAATTATAGAATAGCCAGAATTTTAATATGGAGCTCTAGGAAATTAGATAGCCATTGGAGGCCTTGCAAAACACTCAAAGATTTCTGGCAGTCTGGAAAGCTCACACATGTGCAAGCCTGCAAAATCTCTGAAGAGACAGAGATGGTTCTTGCTATTTATAAGTTGCTTCTGACTGCAAGGGCATTCAGAATACATGTGCAGATGAGACGCCACAAGGCCCTGCAGAAGGTAAAAGCTGGGGAAGATTTGTAAAGTGTCTGAACATTGAATGAGTTGCAAACAACACCCAGCTCTCTAGGCAAAGGAAGAGTTTTATTTGTTCAGTGTTTTAATACAACCCCTGACCAATCATTAGCTGACCACAAAACTGTTCCATAGGTTACATCTAGGAAGCTGGGCTTGAGAATGAAAATGAGAAGAAAAAAAGCAGAGACTTTGGTGATTGAAGACTGTGAGGTAAGTAGAGTCTACATAATGAGTCCAGGCAAATCATTAAACAAACAAAAAAGCAACAAACAAAAAAGCAGCAACAGTAAGAGTTCTAGAAAAGGGGAATCAGAATCTATAATTGCTACAATGTGTTATACAAAGTGTCCAGTTTTCATTAAAAAAAAAAAAAGGAAACTGGTCTTCATAGATTTGAATTTCTAACCTCTATGCTTTTCCTTCTCTTCGAAGAATTCTTTTAATATTTCTTGCAAGTCAGATCTACTGGTGATAAATCCCCTTAGTTTTGTTTGACTGAGAAAGTCTTTATTACTGTTTCACTTCTTAAAGATAATTTCACTGGATACAGAATTTTAGGATGGTGTTGTTTTTTTTTTCTTTTTCTTCTTTTAGTACTGGTGTCATCACTTTACAAATATGAGTGAATTAAAGTTTAGCTCCCTTTATGTTCCTTTATACTCTATAATATCATGAGAGTATAACATGTAAATATTTTCTCTACACATATTGACAACCACATTGAAAAGTATTATAATAATTAATCACTTTCAGAGGTTTACATATGATGTGTCTATGTGTTGGTGTAGATTTCTTTGGGATTAACCTTTATGGTTCATTGAGCTTCTTCATTCTGCAAGTTTGTGTCTCTTGCCAAATTTGTGCAAATTTCAGCCATTATTTCTTCAAATACTTTTCTAGTCATGCCATATTTCTCCTCTACTTCTAGAACTCTGTCTACATGAATATTAGAACTTTGTTGAGATTTTCTACTTTCATTTGTTTCAAGTGTGTTTTTTCCTTGTTGAATAATTTTTTAATGGCTGCTTTAAAATCTTCATCAGATCATTCTAATATTTCTATGATATTAGAGTATTTTTCATTGATTGTGAGATCTTCCTCATTTTCATATGACTAGTGAGTTTTGATTAAAACTGAGCCCTTGTTTGTATTGGTAAGAGACCGTTTAACCTTTTTAACCTTCCCATTTAAACCTTTTTGTTTTATCTGCCTTTTTTTTTTTTTTTTTTTTTTTTTTTTGGACACTACTCCATTAGAGGAAGGTTGGTTCTGCCTTATTACTCCCAAGAGGAAGTAAAGTCCAGATTCCTCACTCAGCCTGCATTAACTGAGGGATGGTGTTCCTCATTACTGATTGCTGGGCAGGATAGAAGTGCCAGTCCTGAGGTGATCTCAACAGACAGTGCATGTAGAGGTGGGCGTGGCCTTGTTACTACTCCAAGATGGTCAGTGTCCTCATTCTCCACTTTGGCTTCTTCTCATCGTGAAATGAGGGGCATATTATGAATACTGAGTAGAGGCGGATGTCCATCCTCCTCATGTGGTCTCTAGGGGCACCACTGGCTCATAACCAGCCAGCCAGTGGACATAAAAGTCAAACCTCCATATTTGATCTTCTCTGACACCACCCCAGTAGGAGTTTTAGGGTGCTTATTACAGTCTCATGTGGTTGGAAATACAGGTTTCCCACTCAGGCTTTGCTGACCTGGATGGAGATTCAAAAACAGTTTTGGTTTGTTTGTTTCTGTCGTATTTGACTGGAGTAGAGCACTCACTATCAAAATTTGGCTAAAGAGAGCAAGCTCTTGTTGGGACATTTTTATGTGTGTGTCTGCACCTTTATGATTTGTTAGTTTTTATTTATGATTTGTTGGTTTCTTCAGCCCCAAGTCTAGGATGTGTAAGGCAAAACTAGAAAATTGAGGTAACTCACTGTTTTATTGTCACTTAAGTCCCGAGTTCCTTAGCCTGTCTTTCTTATCCTCTCTATATTTCAGATCCATATTATGTTTACTGCATTTAAAATGCCTATAGTTATTAGTTATACTTACCAAGAATAAAAGAAAAAAGGATGTCTACTCCAGCTTCCTGGGAGTAGAAATTCTCCTGGTCTTTTTTTGTTGTTGTTGTTTCTCAAATAAAACGAATTTGTATCCCTGTCATGGATTTCTATTTGATGCTTTCTCTACCCAAAACTCTCTTTTCCACATCTTTATAGGGATGGACTTGTATCTCAGCTTAAATGTCACTTTCTTGGGTGTCTTTAATAGATCAAGCAATCTAACTCCTTTATCATGCCAGTCTCTATAACATTGCAGTGTTTAATTTTCCTTATACTGATTAAAATGATAATTTCTTGTTAGGTTTCTTTTTTCTATTTTGGTACCTATTTCTGGTCACTGGAATATAAAATTTGTGAAAGCAGAAACCTGGTATATGTTGATAACTACTATCCCTGTATATTTCTAAAATAGTCCCTGGCACAGAGTAAACATCTAACAAAGATTTGTTACATTTGAATGAATGATACAATTGTTTTCATCTTACATTTTCCTGAGTCAGTCTCTCATTAGGATGGAGAAGGAATATATTTCATCATATCAATAATAGGAATTCCTCTTTGCCTTTCTTGATAATCCAAAGTTACTGGCAAACAGGAGCAAAGGCCTGACTGACAGGCTTATGGCTTTGTGGTTACATCCTGAGGATAATTAACTCTTCTAGGCCAGCTGTGACCCCTGCTGTGAGTCAGCCTGTGCCTAACATGATGACAGTACTGGCCCCAAATGAGGCCACTACACTTGAGGCTCTGTAGCAACTCCTGAGATTTTAATGAACCAAAGGCCCTGCCAAATATCAAAACTAAGGCAGAATTTAGGGACCAATTGATTCCCCAGAGAGCCCTGCAAATGATTTGAATTTTAGAGAGTGGATTTGGTGGTCCTTCTTGCCAGTTTGAATGATTCCCAGCAGTGATAATATAGCCCTTTCACATCTCCTTGAATTTTTTTTTACATTTCAGTATTTCTTCGTGTCTGAGTTCAACAAATAGAAACTTATTGTCTCAGTTTTAAGCTTTTCTCACCTTTTAAAATGCAAATACTTCAGGGAAGGGGAACAGCTGGTCAGTCATTTTGATCTTAATGTAATGAGTTTATTAGAGCCAGTCTGGAGAGGGAATTCTAACACAGTGCATACTCTCCCACAAACATGGCTCTCTTTTGAAGCTTGCCAGTACTGGAACATTTCCCTACAGGAGGATTTCTCTTACATGTAGTAATGCAGTAACTCTAACACATGCAGATGGAAGGCATAGCATGGGACATGAGTAACTGGATCTCAGAAGAAACTGCCACAATAGATAACTGAATTGTTTAATGAGAGGAGTAGGAACCTTAAATCCTAGTATCTTTGGGTTTTGCATAATGAATGGCCAATGAATCCAATGAAAATCTTGCTTCAAATCTTACCATTTTATTTTAGATAGCAAAGTGCTATCATTCAAATATCAGATTCATTACTATGAACAAAATAAAAATGGGCACTGTGGTTGAGAATAACATTGTAAGAGATAAAATTAGATTGCTTAGCTAGGAATGGTCACCCAAAAAAGGTGATAGGTGAACTAAGATCCAAGACCATTCCTATCAAGAAGTAGGAAGGCAGAGAAAACAACAAATAGAAATCAATGAAGTAGAAGCCAGTCTAGTTTGTCAGAAGAATAATATGAGGAGGGAGTCAAGATGGTGGAACAGCATGGAAGTTTTTTGTGTGTCTCACGTCCATGAAATATAGCCAGACCAACACTAAACCATCCTGCACACCTAGAAAACTGATCTGAGGATTAACACAACAATCTACACAACCAGAACTACATAATTCAGCAGGTACGCAGCGCAGAGAGGGGAACTTGGGGAAAGAGAAGCCACAGAAGGCAGGGAGGTACTTTTGCATGCAGAGAAAGGACGGAGACGGTGGACAGAATACAGGAAAAGCACCCCTCCCCAAAAGCAGCTGGAGAGAAAGTGGAAAATTGGAAACAGCCTCAGGGACTGAACTAAAAAGGGAGAAAGGAGAAAGGAGAAAGGAGGGGGTTTAAATTCCATTAAGACTGTAAACAGGGGGAGTGCAGATTCTACAACTCCTCAGCGTGATACCTTGTGGTGCTCTGGTGGGAAGGGTGAAACCCCAGAAGCAGAGTGGAGTCTGGGAGGTTCTCGGGGCAGATGGGGAGAAGCGCTTCCACCACTGGAAGGACATTTGGTAGATGCTGGGAGGCAACCTGAGCCCAGAAGACCCCAGAGAATGGCCACATTCACTGGTGCTGGAACAATGTCCTTAAAGGTGAAGCCCTTTGCCAGATGTGTGTTGTGATTTTCCATAATCCCTAAAACACTTCTGCTACACTATTTCACAAACTTTTTCTGGGGCGGGCTGGCAGCTGGCCACATTCCTGGGTGTGGCTGGCATTTGGCCATTGCTTGGTGAGACCCTCCCACAGAGGGGTGGAACGGATCAAAGCCGCAGTCCCTCAGAAGTAAGGAGCCAGGGAAAGCAGCCATATCTGAGACAAAACTCGGAAGAGAGGTACTGCCTGGGGCTTGGTCACGGACAGTGAAGAAACGGGGAGTGGATGAAAGCTGAAGACAGTGGATGGGTGCGCAATTGCTGATTGGGGAGAACAGAGTTCCTATACTAGAGACTGGGTAGCTGTGTGACACCATTTTCACCGCTCCTGTGCATGTGCATACGCAACTATGAGCGCCACAACAATCTACCCCAGTAGGCTAGCAGCACCATCTAGTGGAGAAAGGAGCCGTTACACTTAGCCTCACCCAGTTGGGCCAACATCACTCTTCAAAAACACAAGTCTCTCCTCCTGCTTGTTTATAAACTATAGAACGCTTCATAGTCTGACTTCTAGGGGAAAACAAAGTAATTTCAGTCGTATTTCAGTTGCTGGCAGGTCCATCTATTCAATTTTCTTTCTTTCCTTTGTTTCTTTTTTTCTTTTTTTCTTTTTCCTCTTTTTCGTTTCTTTTCTTTTTCTTGAAAACAGAAAGAGAAAAATCCTCTTTGTTTTTAATTTTTATTACAATATTTTTCTTTAAATTTTTCTACTATAATTTTTACTTTTGTGTAAATTTTTTCAAATTCTACTTTACTTCCATCATTTCATTTTAGTCTACTTCAGTGTATTCATTTTTTCAAATTATCTGAAGATTTCCTTTTTTTTTCTCCTTTCCCCTTTTTTCTCTAATCTATCAAGCCACTTTCAACACCCAGACCAAAACACACCTAGGATCTAGCATCATTTATTCAATTTGTGTGTGTGTGTATGTTAATTTTTTAATTTTAATATTTTTTAATTTTAATTTTTTGATTTTAATTTTTTCTACCTCATTAATTCCTTTTCTTCCCTCAAAATGATGAATGAGGAATTTACCCCAAAAGAAAAAAACATGAAGAAATGACACCAAGGGACTTAACCAACACAGATACAAACAAGATTTCTGAACCAGAATTTAGAATCATGATAATAAGAATACTAGCTGGAGTCAAAAGTAGATTAGAATCCTTTTCTGCAGAGATAAAACAACTAAAAACTAGTCAAGATGAAAAAAAATGCTATAAATGAGCTGCAATCATGAATGGATGCCACAGCAGCAAGGATGGAGGAGGCAGAACAGAGAATCAGCAATATAGGGACCAAACTTATGGAGAATAAAGAGGCAGAAACAAAGAGGGAGATGAAGGCAAAATAGCATGATTTATGAATTCAAGAAACCAGTGACTCATTAAAAAGGAACAACATCAGAATCATAGGGGTCCCTGAAGAGGACGAGAGAGAGATAGGGGTAGAAGTGTTATGTGAGTAAATCATAGCCGAAAACTCTCCTAACTTGGGGAAAGACACAGACATCAAAATCCAGACAGCCCAGAGGTCTCCCATTAGATTCAACAAAAACCAACCATCAACAAGGCATATCATAGTCAAATTCACAAAATACTTAGGCAAGGAAGGATCATGAAAGCAGCAAGGAAATAAAAGTCCTTAGCCTACAAGGGAAGACAGATAAAGTTTGAAGCACACCTATCCACAGGCGTGGCAGGCCAGAAAGCAGTGGCAGGATATATTCAGTGTCCTGAATCAGAAAAATATGCAGCCAAGAATTCTTTATCCAGCAAGGTTGTCATTCAAAATAGAAGGAGAGATAAAAAGTTTCCCAGACACACAAACAAAAATTAAGGGAGTATGTGACCACTAAACCAGCCCTGGCAAGAAATTTTAAGGGGGACTCTCTGAGGGAAGAAAAGATGAAAATATAAATAAATAAATAAATAAATAAATAAATAAATAAATAAATAAATATCAAAAGCAACAAAAATTAGAAAGGACCAGAGAAAAACACCAGAATCTCTAACTCTACAAGCATGATAATGGCAATAAATTCATATATTTCAGTACTCACTCTAAACATCAATGGACTCGATGTTCCAATCAAAATACATAATGTAACAGAATGGGTAAGAAAACAAGATCCATCTATATGCTGTTTACAAGAGGCCCACTTTAGACCTAAGGACACCTTCAGATTGAAAGTAAGGGGATAGAGAATCATCTATCATGCTAATGGACAACAAAAGAAAGCTGGAGTAGCCATACTTATATCAGACAATCTAGACTTTAAAATAAAGACTGTATCAAGAGATTAAGAAGGGAATTATATCATAATTAAGGGGTCTATCCACCAAGAAGACCTAACAATTCTAAACATTTATGCACCAAATGTGATAGCACCCAAATATATAAATCAATTAATCACAAACATAAAGAAACTCATTGATAGTAATGCCATAATAGTAGGAAACTTCAACACCCCACTCACAGCAATGGACAGATCGTCTAATCAAAAAATCAACAAGGAAACAATGGCTTTGAATGACACACTGGACAAGATGGACTTAACAGATATATTTAGAACATTTCATCCTAAAGCAGCAGAATACATTCTTTTCCAGTGCACATGGAACGTTCTCCAGAATAGACCACATACAGGGACACAAATCATCCCTTAGTATGTACAAAAAGATTGAGATCATACCGTGCATATTTTCAGACCACAATGCTATGAAACTCAAAATCAACCACAAGAAAAAAATTGGAAAGGTAATAAATACTTGAAGACTACAGAACGTCCTACTAAAGAATGAATGGGCTAACCAAGCAGTTAAAGAGGAAATTTAAAAGTATATAGAAGCCAATGAAAATGATAACACCACAACCCAAAACCTCTGGGATGCAGCAAAGGCTGTCACAAGAGGAAAGTATATAGTAATCCAGGCCTCCCTAAAGAGGGAAGAAAGATCTCAGATACACAACCTAACCTTAAGCCTTAAAGAGCTGGACAAATAAGAGCAAATAAAACCCCAAAACAGCAGAATACAGGAAATAATAAAGATTAGAGCAGAAATCAATGCTATCAAAACAAATAAACAAACAAACAAAAAAAAAACAGTAGAACAGATCAATGAAACCAGAAGCTGGTTCTTTGAAAGAATTAACAAAATTGATAAACCACTAGCCAGTTTGATCAAAAAGAAAAAGGAAAGGACCCCAATAAATAAAATCAAGAATGAAAAAGGAGAGATCACAACCAACACAGAAGAAATAAAAACAATAATAAGAGAATATTATGAGCAATTATATGCCAATAAAATGGGCAATCTGGAAGAAATGGACAAATTCATAGAATCAGATACATTACCAAAAATGAAACAGGAAGATATAGAAAATTTGAACAGACCCATAACCAGTAAGGAAATTGAATTAATAATCAAAAATCTCCCAAAAAACAAGAGTCCAGGGCCAGATGGCGTTCCAGGGGAATTCTACCAAACATTTAAGGAAGAGTTAACTCCTATTCTCTTGAAACTGTTCCAAAAAATAGAAATGGAAGGAAAACTTCCAAACTCTTTCTATCAAGCCAACATTACCTTGATTCCAAAACCAGACAGAGACCCCACTAAAAAGGAGAACTATAGACCAATTTCCCTGATGAACATGGATGCAAAAATTCTCAACAAGATATTAGCCAACTGGATCCAACAATACATTAAAAAAATTATTCACCACGACCAAGTGGGATTTATCCCTGGGATGCAGGGCTGGTTCAATATCTACAAAACAATTAACATGATCCATTACACCAATAAAGGAAAGGACAAGAACCATATGATCCTCTAATAGATGCAGTGAAAGCATTTGACAAAATACAGCATCCTTTCTTGACAAAAACCCTCAAGAAAGTAGGGATAGAAGGATCATACCTCGAGATCATAAAAGCTATATATGAACGACCCAATGCTAATATCATCCTCAAGGGGAAAAACTGAGAGCTTTCCCCTAAGGTCAGGAAAAAAACAGGGATGTCCATCCTTGCCACTGTTGTTCAACATAGTATTGGAAGTCTTAGCCTCTGCAATCAGACAACACAAAGAAATAAATGGCATCCAAATCGGCCAGGAGGAGGTCAAACTTTCACTCTTCACAGATGACATGATACTCTGTATGGAAAACCCTAAAGATTCCACCAAAAAAAACTTGCTAGAACTGATTCATGAATTCAGCAAAATTGCAGGATATAAAATCAACGCACAGAAATCGGTTGCATTCCTCTACACCAACAATGAAGCAACAGAAAGAGAAACCAAGTAATCAATCCCATTTACAGTTGAACCAAAAACCACAAAATGCCTAGGAATAAATCTAACCAAAGAGGTGAAAAATCTATACACTGAAAACTATAGAAAGCTTATGAAAGAAACTGAAGAAGACACAAAAAATGGAAAAAAGATCCCATGCTTCTGGATAGGAAGATCAAATATTGTTAAAATGTTGATACTACCCACAGCAATCTACATATTCAATGCAATCCCTACCAAAATAATACCAGCATTCTTTACAGAGCTAGAACAAACCACCCTAAAATTTGTATGGAACCAGAAAAGATCCCAAATAGCCAAAGCAATCTTGAAAAAGAAAACCAAAGGAGGAGACATCACAGTCCTGGGCTTCAAGCTATACTGCAAAGCTGTAATCATCAAGACAGTATGATACTGGTACAAGAACAGACACTCAGATCAATGGAACAGAAGAGAGAACCCAGAAATGGACCCACAAACATATGGCCAACTGATCTTTGACAAAGCAGGATAGATTATCCAATGGAATAAAAACAGTTTCTTCAACAAGTGGTGCTGGCAAAACTGGACAACAACATGCAGAAGAATGAACCTGGACCACTTTCTTACACTGTACAAAAAAATAAACTCAAAATGGATGAAAGACCTAAATGTAAGAAAGAAAGCCATCAAAATCCTCGAGGAGAAAGCAGGCAAAAACCTCTTTGATCTTGGCCACAGTAACTTCTTACTCAACACGTCTCTGGAGGCAAGGGAAACAAAAGCAAAAAGAACTACTGGGACCTCATCAAAATAAAAAGCTTCTGTACAGCGAGGGAAACAATCAGCAAAATGGAAAGTGAACTGCCAGAGAAGATATTTGCAAATGACATATCAGATAAAGGGTTAGTATCCAAAATCTATAAAGAACTGACCAAATTCAACACCCAAAAAACAAATAATCTAGGGAAGAAATGGGAAAAACACATGAATAGATACTTCTCCACAGAAGACATCCAGATGACCAACTGACACATGAAAAATGCTCAATGTCACTCATAACCAGGGAAATACAAATCAAAACCACAATGAGATACCACCCCACACCTGTCAGAATGGCTAACATTAACAACTCAGGCAACAACAGATGTTGGTGAGGATGAAGAGAAAGAGGATCTCTTTTGCATTGTTGGTGGGAATGAAAGCTGGTGCAGCCACTCTGGAAAACAGTATGGAGGTTCCTCAAGAAATTAAAAATAGAACTACCCTATGACCCAGCAATTTCACTACTAGGTATTTATCCAAGGGATACAGGTGTGCTGTTTTTAAGGGACACATGCACCCCCATGTTTATAGCAGCACTATCAACAATAGCCAAAGTATGGAAAGAGCCCACATTGTCCATTGATGGATGAATGGATAAAGAAGATGTGGTATATACATACACACACACACACACACACACACACACACACACACACACACACAAAACAGAGTATTACTCGGCAATCAAAATGAATGATATCTTGCGATTTGCACCAACATGGATGGAACTGGAGGGTATTATGCTAAATGAAATTAGTCAGAGAAAGAGAAATATCATATGACTTCACTCATATGAGGACTTTAAGACACAGAACAGGTGAACATAAGGGAAGGGAAGAAAAAATGTTATAAAAACAGGGAGGAGGGCAAAGCATAAGTGACTCATAAATATGGAGAACCAGAGGGTTAATGATGTGGGGGGGATGGACTAAATGTGTAAGGGGCATTAAGGAATCTACTTGTGAAATAATTGTTGTGCTATATGCTAACTAATTTGAATGTAAAGTAAAAAAAAAAAAAAAAAAAAAAGAATGAAACCTTGCAGCAAATGGGAAATGCAGTAAGATGATAAACTGAAAAAAAAAAAAAACAACAAAAAACAAAAACAGAAGAATATGAAAGATAAGAATATTGAAGGTAGGACTTTTTAGAGTTGTGTGATTGATCCTTAGACTATATTTTCCAAAAAATAGTAAGTGCAAATATTTGGAGGGATAACTGAATAGACAATAACAGAGGGGTAAAATCTTGATCATAAAGAAGTCTCAACTTGGAATTTGTAAACGTCATTTCTAATATGAATGTTACAAATTTTTGTTCTTAAAAATAAGTATGTATTTAAATAACTCCTGAACAGAAAATCAAAATTATAGCTGAGGTCAGGAGCCACATTTATGATCTTTGGCTATGGAAATTTAAAACTGAGTACAGATCTCTGCTTTAACCAATGAAAATGGGCAAGCTAATTTTTGTTGCAAAAAAAATAAAAATGAAAATACCAATAAAAATAACCTTGATTTCAAGTTAACTCCCTTGTCCTTACTTTTAAGTCTTATTTCCTCGATAGGTGACCAGCTAAATGCTCCCCATCATCCTCTTAACCTGGAACTCTATCCATAGGTACAAACCACATATGCTTTCCATATCACAACAGTGTAGAAACACTCACCTCCAAGCCTTTTGATGGGGCACTGAAATGTAACTACATGAGACACATCAGTTAATGTGGAAGGAGATAAGACAACAATGTGAAAACTTCTCTGTAATTAGCCTAACCAATTGATGATTGGCTGCTGAAAGATTTAAGCATCCTTTTCCATTAACCAAGTATGGAAGGGGGAGTAAACATTTGTGTAAATTCCTGACTGTCTGGTGGAGCTTTTCTATCTTAATAAAAATAGTGAGGTTCAAAAAATGACAATTTTAAATTTTTTTAATTTCATTTTAATGTTTATTCATTTTTGAGAGAGAGAGAGAGAGAGAGAGAGAGAGAGAATGAGTGAGGGAGGGGCAGAGAGAGAAAGAGAGGCACAGAACCCAAAGCAGGTACTAGGCTCACAGAGCCCAACGTGGGTCTCGAACTCACAGACTGGGAGACCATGACCTGAACTGAAGTCTGACACTCAACCAACTAAGCCACCCAGGTGCCCCAGGAAAAATGTCATACTTTCCCAAATGTTATTATTTCAAGGTTTATGCTAGCACTTGGAAAGTAACATAAGACTAAGGCCCCCATTACTCTCCCATCTCCCTTTCCATCAGAGAGGCCCCATGGGGCCCAGGCATCCTATAAGCATTAGCACAAGGATGTAATGGCAGGATAAAAAAGAGACTGCTCAAAGGCAGTACAAGGAGGTCCTCCCACTCAGGTGGCATGCCTTGGGCTCCATGGTAGGAACCAGAAGCCTGAAAGTAAAGCTGGGAAATTGAGGATCATGGATATTGATTCCAAAGTGATGGGCCACAGAGGAGTAATGAAACCAATGTCAGGCAATTGTTCCTTCTGTGGAGCTTTGACATGATACACTAGATAAGTCATAATGTACAAAATCCCAGAATAACCAAAGTACTGTTCTCTGTCTAGCAGAACTTCCACAAAGTACTCATGTCCCTGTAGAAAGAGTAGAGTAATATAGGATGTATATGTTTGGTTTGAGGCACATAAAGCAGGTGTTTGAGCTAAATGTTTGATAAGATCAGTAGGTGTCAAAAAGCAAGAGCAACCATGTTTGGTAGGATAAAAGGGTACTATCTCCTTTGCTTGGGTTTCTGTGAATGGACACATGAGTCAGGAGACACCTTTCTTGTCTCTTGCTGCACAGTGGAAGCTTTCAGTCAGATAGACATCTGGATCTATTCTCTACACTCCCTGCCTTCTCCAGAGGTTTGACTGACTTACAGCCCCAGGCTTCTAATGAAATGTTTGGTCTTTCTGGTGACCAGTCCCGTCCTGAATCATCTCATCACTTAACATAAACTGAGGTGTGATCTAAGGGGCTCAGGAATAAAAAGACACTTTTACCACTCCAGAAATTCCAAGGATTTAGAATCTCCCTCCCAGACACCAGTGACAAAGTCAATTTCTTAATTACATAACAAATTGAAAGAGAGAAAGAAAAGCAAATGTCTAGATCTGCTGATCTAGGACCCACTTCTAGAACAAGGATTAATAGAGGTCTAAGTCATTCTTGGCCAAGTTTACAGTTGTATCAAGAAGTTAAAGATAAAAGCAAGTAAATATTAGTAGTTTGAAGGGTTTTGTGCATTTGCTCCTGTAAGGTCTCATGGACTTGAATGTGCAAACTTAAGCCACCTTTCTCATTGCCTCGGACTTATTTGAAAAACACCACATTATTTGTGCTGACTTCTTTTTTGTTCCCATTATGTTCTCACATTTAATAAGTGTTTCTTCACGGGGTGCCTGAGTGGTTCAGTCAATTGAGTGTCTGAGCTTGGCATATAATAAACCTTCAATAAACACTGCAGATTAGCTATTACCCATTGATAGTTAATAAAACCCACAGCAATTGATATCTAAAGATTTTTCCCAATGTATTTCAGTGCCATTAAAAAGAAAAATAAAAATCTATTAATATCATCATTGAGGAATTACTGGGTTGGGTTCTTTTACCTCTTTAGAAAGGTAAAGAAATGTGAATATCCTTCTTGCTTGATTTCGTAGCTCCTCCACCTTGGGGCATGAGGTCCAGATAAGGAAATCAAGAAATATGTTTGTTTGTCCCCCCCTCCCCCGCCCCTGACCTCAGATTTGCTAAATGAGACAACTCAAAAACACCTCAGATCAGCTGCACATGAAATCTTCATTTTGAAGCTTTTGGAGTCTTTCAATTTTCAGTTTTTGCCACCTCTTTACAGGGGCTAATTCAAAATTCCTATGGGCTATAGTAAAGTCAGACAGCCTTCTATTTTTCTTCCCATTTCTAGTGCTTTTGCCACTTAAGATGTTTTGGGATTTGGCCACCCAAGTTGGAGTTTTCTCTTTTGTTTAAGGATCTTATAAATTTTGTTCTGTGCCCTACTAGCCATAATAAACTTTTCTCTTGAAATCACTTAATCTATTATCTCTTTAAATGTGTTTTCATTGAGCTTTAAAAATAGCTTTGAGGAGGTGTTTGGCCCCAGTCCAGTCCATACAAATTGTTGGAAACAATTAGCAAATGAATCCAAATACTTATGAATGAGATAGTTCCTTCAGAAAGGCACTAACAACTATTTTACCTAAAGGATATAAGAAGAAAGCATGGATGAATGCTTTTTAACTACAGAGAAATTCTTAACTTGAAATAAAACCCTCAACCCCACAAAGCACCAATAAATTTGAAGATATGAAAATTAGAAAAAAAAAAGTGTAATGATGCCAAATGAAACACTAAAAAAACAAAACAAAACAAAACAAAACACCTGATACTCAAATTCCAAAAGGATAATTTCCCAATTATATGAAAAATATTCTCAATTAATAAGTAAGAGACCAATAGAAAAATAGAAAAAAAACTATATATTCTATGAAAATAAATATAAATGGCTTTTAATGTATCAAAAAATGATAAACATAAGTCAGAGGAATGCAAACTATAACACCTTTGAGATACCATGCTCAGTCTATTATATTAGCAATGATATATATTTTTTAAAAAGTCATAACAGGGGCGCCTGGGTGGCGCAGTCGGTTAAGCGTCCGACTTCAGCCAGGTCACGATCTCGCGGTCCGTGAGTTTGAGCCCCGCGTCGGGCTCTGGGCTGATGGCTCAGAGCCTGGAGCCTGTTTCCAATTCTGTGTCTCCCTCTCTCTCTGCCCCTCCCCCGTTCATGCTCTGTCTCTCTCTGTCCCAAAAATAAATAAACGTTGAAAAAAAAAATTGAAAAAAAAAAGTCATAACATGCTGCACTGGTGAATGTGTGGAGGAATTCTCATTGCTTGTGAGCATGAATTAGCACAACCTGTATGAACATGAATTTGGCAATAGCTGTCAAAATTACAAATACCTCACTCTTTGAGGAAGAAATTCCACTGTCGAGGTTATATCCTTAGGTATCTGTTATTAATTGCAGTTTGCCTCTAATAGAAAAACTTGTTATAATTTTAATGTACATGAAAGAGACAAATTAAAAACAAGTAATTATGGTAGACCTATACAAGGGAATAGTATGCAGCACTAAAAAGGTAAAAGTTTTAAAAAGTCTCTGTACTAATGGAAATGATCTCTAAAGTAGCCTCTTAATTGAGGAAAGAAGGTGTAGAAGTCTGTGTAAACTATTATAATCAGCTATCTTATATAATAAGATAGAAAATAGAAGACATTTATACATTTTTTTATATAACTATCTTAAATTTGCATGACCTATCACTGGAAGGATTCCCGAGAACCTGAGATCATAGGTTTTTGTGGTGAAGGGAACTTGATGTTTGGCACATGAGCTCACATGGAGACTATTCACTGTACTTCTATTTGTAGCTTTGATTTTTGACCCATTTTCATCTTTTGCCTGCATAAAATAGTTAAATTTAAAAATAAACAATAAAGATGTCTGTAGTTAATAGTTTTGATTTTTTTTAGTCAAAAAATAATAATCTGCACTATTTTGATGACTATTCTGATAAATGAATAAAATATTGGATACAAGGAGAGGTAGGGCAAATAAAAGAGAACATATCAGCCTTATAAGACAGGCTTTAAAGAGTTAGTGGAAACAAATATTTATCAAAAGGTTATCTAAATTAAAATGAGAATTCCGTTTACCCACCTTCTGCAGAATGTAGCTTCCCTGCATACTGAAGAGTCTAGGTCGTCTACACAGAGCATCTGAGAAGGCAAGTCCAGGTCTGGTTAGGAGCTGATATCTCTAAGTAAGCCTGGTGACCTTGAACAATTTACTGGGTTTTCCTAATTTTTCACTTCGGGTTCCTAATGGGAACCTTTCCTATGGGGCATTTTAATAGGAAAATACAATCACATATTTATTTTAGGAAAGAAGACCTCTTCCCCATTTATCTATTTCTTAAAGGGGGTGGAGAGATCATCCTTTAGGATAATAGGCTAGAACACTTTGTAACACTCCATTCATTCACTTACTAATTTATTTGTCCACTCCTGGCATCTCTCTCCTTCCATGGTCTTCTGAAGGCTGGGAAAATAGCGCATGTAAATCCTGGCACAGGTATGCAGAGACCTAGAGCTTCTTCCCTAATTCTCTTTATGAGTGGTACAGCAGTACCAAAGGCATTGTCCCTGTCCCATGACATTTTTCATCTCCTATGTTCCACACTTGGGGGAATCAGGTTCAGTCTTCTCGGGCCTCACTTATTACATCTAAATAATCAGTTAACTATTTCTCAGTATAATTTTATTGAGGAATAATTGGGAACACCTAACAAGTATAATTGTATATATTTGAAAATATTTTCCATTCTTATTGTCATTATTAATGAAGCAAGAAGGCAAAGAATGTAACACCCAGAGCAATATTTTAGGAGCTCTTTGGAGCAAAAAGCTGTATACAGATGGAGGAATAGGGGTCAGTAGAGGGGGACAGGATAGTAGAATTACAGGAGCTGCTCATTTCATTCAGAGCAGTGAGAAACGTGGGCAAGTTGTATACCCAGTGAGTTGGCTATGGGACCAGTACAAAGTCATGACAATCCAGACCTCTCTGACTCTGAAGATGGTACTAAGGCTCCAATGAAACAAAGGACAGAAAAAGGTTTTGGAAATACTATGTAGAACATGTCTTAGCATTTTGGGAGCATCTGGAATGATGCATGGGTAGTATTGCCAGTCAGTTTCCTTGGGAAACCCACTCTGAGACAGAGACTGACACAGTTAACTTCCACTGGAAAATGCTCTCAGGAGCAACACTTGTGGGAGAGGTGAATGCAGGGTGCAGGAAGGGGCAGAAGGGAAGTTGGGCTGCAGTGCAGTAGCAACAGAGGACTAAGCAGATCCTGTGGGCTCTGGGATTGGCCCTGAAGCATTATTTCAAATTAGGGCAAAGGTGCCCAGCTTGTATCCCCCTTAGTGTTTTACTCTTAACTCCAGATAGTAAAGAAATATTGTCCCTAGGAAGGCAGCACGGTCTTGGGCAAAGCTGCTCTCTTCAGCCAAAAGCTAATTATGGAAAAGGACAGACTGGGCTGAGAGCTGTCCACACTAATACTCCCAGCACTTAGGACCTGGGGAAATTAATGCTTCAGTCCTGATGGTGGGCACCTGGTCAACTGCCACAGCATCCAGTACAAATGGGGCCAGCCAGGTTAAGGATGGGATTTTACTCACCAACTGCTGCACGTAATAAAAATTCAGGTCTGACGAAATATTTTTCTCTAAGAACAGTGTGGATAGACCCATTGCATCTCTTCTCTGAAAAAGAACACCACGTGACTGCTGTGAGTTATTCTTACAGTCATTTCCAGGATTTATCCAGAATCTGATAGAGGAGGATTTGTGTTTGGCACTGGCATTAACCTATATTCCTGGCATAGGTCTTCATCCCCTCAAACACGCACCTGAGAACTCAAATGGCTCACAGTTGGAACTGCCTGCAATCTTACTAGTGATAACAAAATGGAAAGGTTCAAGCCAAGAAAATTTTAAAAAGACATAAGGCATGACAGATGATGCCTCACACCAAGAATGCCAAGGGCAAGTTAATCCACCCTTACCTGAGGGCATTCAGATATGAAGAAAAGTGTGTACAAATCACAGCTGAGCCCTTCCCAGTCAGCAGGACCAGAAGCAGGGCTGGCCGTATGCGTAGGTGGAGAGAGTGACTGCCTGTACAGTGATTTTGAGGGCCCAGCGAAGCCTTACATTTCCAAAGTACTTCCTCCGGATGTAGTTTATTTCCTGAAATTCTACCATGCCCTACTTATGACTCTGACTCTTGTTAAAAATACAACTCTGTAATCATCAGTCCTAAAAAGGTAAGGGCAGAGTGTCATGAGAAGTGGGTTTATTCTTTATCATATCAGGAACTAGCTTGCGACCCTTGGTTAAGACTCTTCTCCTTGGAATTTAGATTCTGTGATTTGGTGGAGTGTCTGTAGTTCTGCTGTCTTTGCTTTTCCTTAAAGACGTCTGTGTGACACCTGGTTATTGCTCATTCCAGACCATCTTCGTCATCATCACCACCCACTTTGAAAATTCTGTTTTGGTTCCATTGCTGCTAATGGATATCTAACAACTGTCTCAAACGTGACAAATAAATGTCTTCTACCCTAAATGCGACAAAATTCTTGGATCGTAGAAGCAGTATGCTCAGCTCAGGAAAAGTTCTCTGCCTTTTCCAGGAACCCTCTCATTAGACTTAGTGTATATGTGTATGTGTGAATGTAACTGTGTGTGTGTGTGTGTGTGTGTGTGTGTGTGTGTGTGTGTGTGTTGGGGGAAAGAGGGTAGAATATGCAGATCTCCCCTCTAAGTGTGAGATCTAATCCTATTCTCTACAATCTCTGCATATTCCCTTGTAGCTCCATCAAGACAACTGATCAGAAACCTTCATAGAAATAGGAAGGCTGGAAGTCTCTTTGGGTATTCTGCAGCTTCAGTGTTTGGTGCAGATTTGGCCCCATTACAGTCCTTCAGTTCCCTTTTTTATTTGCACCTCAGTGTCCCAGCGGCGTGATTGGAATATTATAATTTGAGTAGATGGTTAAATTAATAGGTGAATTGGCAAAAAGAGTGAATGAAAGTGAAAGACAATTAGCCACCTTCCCTGAAGAAAACAGGGATGTAATTCTAAGGACAGTTATTTACTGAACAGGATTAAGGAAATCAACAAAGGGTGTGGAGGCCACTGGTGACTAATAAGGACAAGAAGCCACTACCACCCCTCAGGCTGAAGGGGAAGGAAAAGAGCCACTGGGCAGGGTCTGTGGAGAGAGGTACAGTGACTGCCAGACCCTGATGACAAAACAGGCAGGGAGCAGAGAAAGACATCATTTCTTGCTGGTGCCTCCTACTGTCCAAACCCAACTAGAAACCAGAGGGAAAGGGGAATACCCATATTTAATCCTTAGAGACCAGCCCCCAGAGTCCTAGAGGACAGATAAAGGGATCGTAAATGGGGCTTATAAATGGAGAATGGCAGCACAAAGGATACAAAAGTGATTTTTCATGGAGGGGAAATTGCAAGCAGGGATAACATCAAAGAGGGAGAAGAAAGATCCATCACGGGAAGGGGAAAAACTGTGAAGATGCTGGAGACAATGACAACTAATTCCAGTTATGTGGGATTGGAAATGAATAGTCCTAATGCCTTTAAAGAATTCTGGTTCTTTTTCTAGTCAAGATTTTCTCGAGTAGCACTCTTGAGGGCTAGCCGTGTTCTCAAAATAGACAAGCTTAAATAGTGAACTTCTTAGAATAAATAATTTAAAGAATTATAATAATCATTTCCTAGCCTCTTTATTGGTATCAGGTACTGTGCTAAAAGATTTACATAATGATCTAGTTTCATTTTCACAAAATCTGTGAGAGATGCTGTATATTATCATCTTTATTTCTTGATTGAAGAAACTGGATAATGGTGGTAAAGTGACTTGCCCAAAGTTGAATTGTGAGGAACTGAGAGAGACAGGCCTGTGTGACTTCCATTCTCCTAAGCATGGATACGTTACTTTGCTGTGCTGGTTTGTGAGTAGATCATGTGCATGGACCTTTCTGAAACTTGCATTTGAGCTGGAGGATTCAGCTAGGTTTGTTCTTGCTGGCTACTCCAGGCAATTCACAAGTGGTGGTTTAAAGCTCTGTTAGAGGGCCAAGAAAGGGAACTTAAGTGATTCCCATAACTGTTGAGAAGCTCGATAGGATCAATCAATTCAGAAAATCAAATTTGTAGTTCATTACTCTAAGACGACGCAGATACTTTAGAATCCTGTGTTGCATATGAAGTTAATCATAACCTAAACTATATTACAGCTTCATAACAAGACCATGTAACAGGTGCCCAAACTACAGTAAGGGAAAGAAGCCGGGAGGGGAACTGAGGTGAGTAAATATCATCGTCTGCTTGTATCATCCAGAAGGGTGTTTTTTTTTCACTGTTTGGCTTTCTCTTGCTGCTCACGGGTAACCAGTCATGTATGTGTTTCCTCTATATTGCTCTATGCCTTTATGATGGGTGTGAAAAGATAAACTGAGGCATATTGAACTTCTAAGAGTTTATGTAAGCAAAAATTGATTTGGATCAGGCAGCATCTAATCTAGCAGATAGAAGTGAGCTCCAAGGAGCTTTACAAAATTTTTACAGCCAGAGGGAGGAGGAACAAGGAAATTATACTAGATTTTAAAAAAAGTGTGTTGGTTATTGCAAAATTACTTTCCTTTAGGGGATAACGGGTCTATCAGGCAGATTATCCAACTAGTGCTGATCATGTGATTCCAGAAAGACTGGTTGAAAATTCCATTTCTAAAAGAGCCGAAACTATAATTAAGTTAAGTCTAGGTTTAGTGACATGGGTCTTAGATAAACAAATCCATTTTGGGGCTTGTTGTCTTCTTCTCAACACAGGACATATCACACTGTGTTCTAAATATTTACCTAGCTTTCTCTGTAATTAGAACATAAGCTTCTTGAAAGCACAGCTTGTGTCTTTTACTATCTTTGAATTTTTAACCCTAACACCCTATTTTATCTTTGGAAGCCTATCTTTAATTGGATTGCGAAGATTGATTACAATACTTTAAAATATAGAAACTGCTATTCAGATTTAAGTTATTGGTCTTGTGTCATTTAAAAGCATAGTTGAACTCCTTCAACTTTCTTAGTGGACTGAATTTTTGTATGTCACATTATCATTTAAATGCAGAGGAGAAACTAGCTATTTTTTAGGAACATTTTGGTGAATACTCTTGTAAAGGAAAGAATCACCTTGGAGTTTAAGAGAATTCTGATTTCTATACATCAGGTTTGCTTCAAGCAGTGAGGATCTGTATGTGGCAGGATAGAGAAAAGCTGGGAAGCATAGTTTTGGGGACTGGAATAGAATTTAATATGTATTTTAAAATACAAATTGCATCTTCACATGGTGAAGTCCATGTTGTGATGATGGAAAGCAAATCTGTATTTTTGTAGCCAGATTTCTACTACAATAATCTTAAAACCACTATAAAATGGAGGTGCTGGTAACCGTGTGGAAATAACGGGAAGAAAAAGAAATCACACGTAACTTCTCATTTCCTTGATAATGACTTCTGTATTTTTCTAAGTTTATTCCACCTCAACTTGGTTTGAATAATATTAAATACAAATGTTTTAGGGATGAGGGTTTTGTTTTATTTTGTTTTCTTATTCCCTCCACTCTCTCACCAGACAATAGAAGAGAAGTGATAGAAGGCAGAATGCTAGTTTGTAGGGGAATGGAGTGACAAGTGGAGGAGTAATTAAAAAGGAGACCAGGAATAATGACATTCAAGTTCAATGGAACAGACATGTAACATGGATAGAAGAAAACGTCTGCATCAGTTGTCTTGTTTTTGTTTTAGAGTAAGGAGTTTGATACATAAGATAATAATTATTCTCTGATTCATTCACTGAACAAATAATCAATTACAGAGTCATCACTTGTGTTGGGCACTGGGAATAGAGAAGTAAACACCACCAGGCATGGTCTTGTAATGTTTACTATCAGCCTATGAAGGGAGATTCCTCTTTTCTGGTAGGTGCTGGCCGTGATTCTACAACATTGTCTAGTTAATTTACTCAGCAACTTTATCTGTGAGTCCTCACGACTTACGAGGGTTGATGGGGAGTAAGAGATGAGCTGCCCTGGAGTAATTCCTGGAAGGGAGGGTCATGCACCTGATCAAGTACCCCTTCAGGAGTTGCTTAAATCCAATACATGACATAGGGTCTTCTTGGGAAACACATGTGCATCCTGACTGATACTGTTCTAGGTTAGTCTTCCTAATCAACTTCTCATATTTGGTGGGCAGGGAAACAGAATCACCATCTTCTCATATTATAAAGTCATTGTACTAATGGCATATAATTCTTTTTGAATATTAGTAATTAGTGGTTATATTAAATTCTGTTTGATTATAGAAATTACTGGCTCATGCACCTTCATCACAGTTCCTTATCTTTTATAAAGGTATGAGAAAACCACAACATTCCTCTTCACTATTTTCTCTTGTGGTTGGACCTTCAGTCTCAATCAAAGGAAAAAATTCTGAAAGGGCATACACCTCTAAGCCTTGAGAATCAGATGTGCTCACAGTGACAAGCTTTAGTGTGCTATTGCATTTTTCATACTTAGCTAAACCCACTGCCCTCTTTCCAACACCTGCCCTGAAATCATTGCTGACTGTTTTCTATTTTCACAGCATCCACAGCTCTTCTCAAGCTCGCTGACAAGCACCTCAGACACTGGCACTGAATCTGGCCCTTTCCTGCCCCTTCAGGCCCTGATCCCAAATTTCTGCAAAGTACCCTTACTCTGAGCACTGACTGAGCCTCTGCCACACCAGCGAACATTTCCTTCTCAGCTGTCAGAAGCCCCAGTCCTGGTTTTTCTCCACCTGGTCACAAATGTTATAATGATAAGACCCTTATGTTCACTACATTTGACTTTATCTTGACTCTTAAATTATCCATCAAGAATTACTTTTTTTTTTTTTTTTTTTTTTTAATGAGAGTGACCTGATGCCTCATCATTCTTAAAGGTGAGTGGTTCCCTAGCCAATGGGAACCAAGTAACGGTACGGAGGAGAGGGTGTAGTCAGATCTCATTAAAATCATCACTCATTTGAAGCATTTCTTTTCCTCAAAATGAGTGGATAGCTCCAGTTGATGACGAACAAATGCAGGGTTCATTTTCGTGCTGTCTTTGTTCTGGCTGTTCCTAGTCTCCTGATACTTCTCCAATAGGATATAATTCCAAAGCTCTTATGTTTGATCATATTTGTTCCTATATATACCTAGTTCTTAAATTCCCCCAGAGAGGTTGATCTGAGTTCAAAGTGAAATATGGATGACTTAACCATATTCCCTATTGCTTTCAAATTAATGCTGCTGGTTGCCAAACAACACAGGGCTTTTCTGGTTGTCTCACAGAATCAGAATGTATTCTGTAGGAGACTATAAGAATCATTGCATCCAAAAGCAACATTTTTATATAATGAGAAAACTGAGGCCTGCACATGCTAAGGCATTAGGTCAAGGTTATGCAAGTACTTAGTGGTAGCCCCAGGAAGGTAAGCTCCTGACCCCTGAACCAGGGCTTACCCTATCTCATAGTTCTTTTTTTCTATTCATTTTATATCATATCACTTTAAAATTAAACTGTCACAGTCAGTCATGATGATAGCAGAGAGAGGGCAAAATGTATATTTAGGATTCAATGGAGAAATATTAACTTATGCCTCAACTGATGCACATATGAAGAGCATTTTATTATATGCCTGCTGTGGTGTAATTACAACCACAGTCTGTATAGTCAGGCTGCCTGGGATTGCAGCCCAGCTCCACCAAACACTAGCTATGTAACATTGGGCAAGGCACTCACATTCCCTATTTCTTCATCTGTAAAATGGGGATACAAATAGTACTTCTCTCATGGGGTATTGCCAAGACAAAGGGAGTTTATCCATATAAAGGGTGAGAACAATGTATGGCATAGGGTAAGATCTAATAAGAATTGATTATTATTACTACCTGATGAATACTTTTGCATTGAGAGAACTCTGAGTGGAAAAAAGTTACAAGGAACTGAAAATATCACGTTTGCATTCAATTTCTGTCTTCATCCTGGCACTTATCTGCCTTGTGCTCTTCAGCTGTTATTTCTCTTTGCCTAGGTTTGAACCCTGGAATGCGTGTTTGTCTTTTATATACAAAAGAGTATATTCATCTTGTTTGGGCATTACCTTTCTCTTATAATCGTATTGGAAGTTCATTGATTCTACAAGTAATTACCAAGTATCTGGCATGTTCTAGGCATTCTCCCATATCAATGAACAATGCAGATCAAAATCTCTGCCCTCATAGTGCTTATGGTTCAGTAAGGGAACATATATGACAAAATAAATAAATAAGTTAGAGATGTGTCAAAAAGTGAAAAGTGCTATGCAAGAAAATAAAAAGAGAAGAGGTGTGGCAGTTATTAGGGAAGTTGAGCTTGGCAGGATGGGATGGAGAACCTCCCTGCAGAGGTGGCAGTTGAGAAGTCTTTCAAGGAGCCAAAGGAAAGGGCAGGGCAAGAGAAGAGAAAGTGTGCAGGCCTGGGTGGGAAAGATCTTGATGTGATCAAGGGCCAGCAAGTAATCAGAGTGGCTGACACTCAGCAAGTAGGGGTGAGAATGGTCAAGTGGTCTGAGGGACCAAAGAGAACCAGAGACCCAGGTCACGTTGGGACTCGTAGGACAATGTCAGGCAAATGGGGTTGTTTTGAGCAGGTGGGTAATGTGATCTGACCTACATATAATAGAATCATTCTGTTACGTGTGGCTATTTTGAAAATACACTATGCTAAGGACTTTGTGAGCAACATCTCATTTAACTACATAACAGCCCTGCAAGGATTTTTTTTTCCATGATGAAAACTGAAGTTTACAGAGACTTACAGTGGCAGATCAGTGATTCAAAATCTGACATGCCTACCTCAAAGTTTTATGTTCTTAACCATTAATTCTTATTTGTCTCTGATGTACTTTTAAATCTTAGTCTCATTATGGCTGTAGAAGAGCTTTTACTCTTTATTTTCCAGCAATTTCCTTTTCCTTTTTTCCCCCTTACTATTTGTGAATTACAGAAGATCTGTGTGTTTTCCCCCATGCACATACGGACCTGGGGAAAGCGTGTGTGGAAACCAGATGTCAAGTCTTCAGGCATATGTGTTAGCCTGACAAACTGACATGAATTGCATGAGTTGATATTGGCTATGCTGAGATTTTCCTGAGTATGGATAAAATGTTGAGAGGACAGGCTGAGGCAAAGTGAAGGCTTAGGGACTTATCAATTTTTTTTTCCAGTGAGGACATCTATGATGAAAACCTTATCTTAGAAATAAGTTGTTCTCCAAAATCAGTTACTTGCTTAGAACTCAGAGGAAAATATCCCCTATACATGAGGTGTCAGGTGCGTGGAAAGAACAGTCCATTTAACTAATAACATCTCTGTGTTATAGCAGCCCTCCCTGTAACTTCTTGGGGTCCCCTTTTTCCCTTACCCCGACTGTCTATTGTCAGGTCAAGAAAACTGTTGTGCTTCTCAGTATTTTTCCTACAAATATATTTCTTAATTTATTTTTCTTCTATCTCCAATCTTCTAGAGATGTTATTATTACTATCTACACTTGTTTGAAAATCGCCCATTTTTCCCCCCTCCCAGCCTCTTCTCACTTTGATTCCTCCTCTTAATATGTTCCTTCCTACCATAGATGATTATCTGTCGCCAGCAGGATTAAGCATGAATCCAGTGTTAACATTCTAATCTATGTCCTCTGGCTTATTATCTACTTCTCACTATATTCCTGTCAAGTTTAATTGTTCCTTTTGTCCCCAGTGAAAACGACATTCTTCTGCTTTTATGATTTTGCCAGTGCTTTTTTTTTTCCTTTGAAATTTTTCCTACCTCTATCCACTATCGAAGTCTTTTTGCAAACACAACACCTCACAACGCTTCCTTCGTTGTTTTAGTCAGAGCAGGCTTATACTGCAGACAAAAGAATTCAGTTGCTAAACACAATTTATTCCTCGTTCATGAGAAGTGTGTTGTAGGTGTGGGCCACTCTTCAAGGCACTGTCCTTGTGATGGCTCAGTATCTAGGGAAGAACTTGTCGAAATGGCATATCCATATCAACAAGGACTTCCATAATTGCCTTGATAGAAGAGATATCACATGGACAACTACATACTCTGGCCTGAAAGTGACACACATCAGATTTACTCATAACTCACTAACTAGAGCTAGCCAGATGGCTCCACCTAAATATTGTGGAGTCATCAAGAAATGAGTTCTCCCATGTGTTTAGAAGAAGAGAAGACCAAATATAGATGAGCATTAAGCTTCTGTTCCATCCATAGAGGTTTTCTATGTCTCCTTCAATGAAAATAATAGAGTTATTTGTGAATATGTCCCCTACTGATAGGAACGCAGTACCTTTCAGTTACATTTAGATGAATCTCAAAGAGGCATATCCAAAATCATTAGAAGACCCCACTTTTTCTGTCACCTGAGCAGATATGCAGCAACATGCCTAGGGATGGCAGTCTCTGTTTCTAAATTCCATTCTCACACATGTTACCTGGATATATATATATATATATATATATATATATATATATATATATATGGCTTTAGAAACTGATAAAGAAATATGATTAATGCTTAGTCTTCCAGTGATTCTTAAAGACATTTTGTTAACTGGAGAGCTTCCTTATAGTCTCTCATATGAAAATAAGAATATACTTTTTCCTGGTTTTTTTTTTCTTTTTTTTTTTGCCTCAATTGTGAAAGAGCTTAGCTCTGTATGATATGGTGGGCAAAAATAGCCTTTCTTAAGATAGAATCACAAATATTCCCAGAAATAACATAGGAAATGGGAAAGGTACCATAAATAACAATGTGGGAGGCATTTCCAACTTCAGAGCCCTTTTCTGTATGGAGTGCACTAAGCAGCAACTTTCCTCTGACTGTTCTACAAGTTCTGCTTCCAGATAGGTTTTTTTTGGAACCCACTGTGTTTGAGAGCATTTCTGTCAAAATGGGTTTTTGAATATGAGAAAACAATGAGATAATATTTAGCCCAGATACTCCAGACAGTATTTCAAATGGAAGCTTCCTTGCCCTTGCACTATCTTGAACAGAACACCAAATAAGCTAATGTGATTTTCAGAGCACAACATGTTTGAGATCTGTATTGGATTTGGGCCATTAGACCTAAGTTATAGCCACTTGTCCTAAACCTCTTTGGAATTAACTAAACTATGAATCCTGAAGTCAATTTTACATTTTGAGAGACATCTTCAAACAAAATGTCAACAGGGTATAAATAGCAAATATTTACTCAATAAAGATTCTCCAAGATTCTTCAGAAGCAGTAAATAGTCCACCCTCCTCTCACAGTGCTTTGACCTAGGAATGAAAAGCATGATGATCAGAAAAAAGGGGATTGTCTATGTGGTCCTAGACTCCTCATTTAATACTAATACATGTATCTTCACTTGTCACTTTCATTTTATTGTATCTCATAGGAAACAGTAGGTATCATCTCTAGAAAGCAAATAGGACTCCTTGTGTCTACACCATTGATCTCAACTTCTTTTCTTTTCTTTTCTTTTTTTTTTTTTTTTTTTTTTGAGAGAGAGAGAGATAGATAGAGAGTGCACACGTGAGAGAGGGGAAGAGTGAGAGGGAAAAGGGAATCTTAAGCAGGCTCCATGCTCAGTTCAGAGTCCAACACAGGGCTTGATATCACAACCGTGGGATCATGATCTGAGCTGAAATCAAGAGTCAGATGCTTAATCGACTGAGCCACCCAGGCTCCCTGGTCTCAACTTCTTTTATCTGTACCCTCCATTGAGCTTCAGTTCTCCAAATGTACAGTCCAGTGGTGAGATCCAGCTGATTGGTCCTCCAACAAGGATGTGCTGGCCAAGATATAATGATACCAAGATATTTATTGTGCCCTAAATACACCACTGTGCCTTTACCTCATTGTAACACTTTCTGCAATGTCCCTCTCAGCACCCCTATTTTCAGAATCATACTCTTTCCCCCCTTAATGACATTATGGGCATAGCTAGAGTATTTAATCCAAAAAAAAAACCTTTTCATGAGATTAATTCATCAAAATCAGTTTGGGTCCATTCTATTATTTTATAATCTCTGCACACTCTGATCATGGCACTTTCTGTGTCATATTTCAATGACCTCTTTATGCATAATTCTTCTAGATGATGACCTCCCATATGCATAAATTCATCATTTATTCTTCCTTCTGCCCCTGGCACTTATAACACTGTACACTTTTGATGCCTCTGGATATTTAGAATGCAACAATGCAGTAGGCCTCTGGTCACTTCTAGGGATCTGTTTCCTGTAGTCCAAGATTTGGTTCTCTATCCACCAATATATGCTCCTTGATGATGCCCCAATTGGTTATAAAAATATTATGATCTTTTATACACTGTGTCTTTTGTGGTTAGCACTTCCTTCAGAGAACATCCTTATAACTTGAGAAGTTACCTCAGTCATGAATAATTAAAAGTGGCTTCCTTGAGTATGTGATGGAAAAGGCTCAGAAGAAAGAGTTGTGATTCATCAATAATATCACCTGGGGCCTCTAAAGTGTAAACCAATAAACCACATGCCAATATTAATTTTCCACAAAATGAGAGAGTTTTATGAAAATCTCAACACTGTGTTCTGTTCACCTTGTTTCGCTGCTGTGAATAGACCAAACTGTCCTATGTGAGAATTAACTTGAGTCAGGACATTGGTGAGACAATGGTAGTGCTAATGGAACCAAAGGTAGAACGTGGTGAAGCCTCAGGTGAGGGGCAACCTGCAGATTTCCACTATTTGTTGTCCTCTCACAAGTACTATGCTTCTCCATAAACCATAACTCTCACCAGGGAGGATTGACAGTAGACAGGGTTTCCCTCCACTGTACAGTTCTAGAAAGTGCCATTCACAAAAGTGGTTTTTAGAAAATAACAAGGTATTCCCAAGTAGCTGCTTTAATACAATGCTTATGAGGTAAAGGGGTAAGAAATCTGTCACGGGACCTCTTTTTATTCCTTCTTATTCTCCCCGGTGGTCTTGAGAAATGTGGTCTAATCCCATCATATCTGACCAATCCTTATAAAGTCAAGGATTCACTAAATATATAATATATGTGAATTTCTAGTTCATGGTCCAGGAGTATATGTTTATTTATTTTTTTTTATTAAAAGGTTTTTTTTAATGTTTTTAATGTTTATTTATTTTTGAGAAAGAGAGACACACAGAGTGTTAGCGGGAGAGTGTCAGAGAGAGAGGGAGACACAGAATCAAAAGCAGGCTCCAGGCTCTGAGTTGTCAGCACAGAGCCTGCTGCGGGGCTAGAACTCACGAACCAGGATATCATGGCCTGAGCCAAAGTTGGCCACTTAAGTGACTGAGCCACCCAGGAGCCCCCAGGAATATATTTTTAAAGACAAGGCGTGTATTTCTTTGGCTGAAACTGCCTACAGTCTCACTATAAAGTTGATAGATACAAATAAAGCCATTACTATAATATGGTGGGAATATGCAGTGAAGTTATTATTTTTATGGCACAGACTCTTACTACTATGAGAATTCCAAGGAAGTAGGAAACCATCTAATAGGGAAGGTTCTAGAAAACAAAGTAGAACTTGACCTGCAACTGCAACTGATACGGATTTCCATACTCTATGGTGAGATTTCAAAGGCATATGGGCCTGTATAACTGGATTCAAATTCTGGCTTGGCCCTGAAACTGTAAACAAAGAAGAAAAGCTTATTTTCACCTGCAAATAGTTCTAATAATAATAGAGACATACTGTATAAACAAATGGGTTAGCATAAGTAAGATTTATAATGTAGTTTTTGACAAATGGCTGATGCACAGTCAAATTAATGTAATTTCTCCTCTTTTTTTTTTTTTTTTTTTTTTTTTTTTTTTATAACCTGTGGAAAAAAGTCTATCATTAGCCGGAGAATATCCCTGGGAATAGGAAAACATTAATTTACATTGACAATGAAGTGTAATTATTGATATTAGATATGTTCTTCATAGAGAAAAGATGGTGAAGGAGAAGAGTATGTTGGCGCTGAGCACCCAAAGGGGATGGGACACCATAGGGAGACGAAATGACATGGATAAGGGGAGAATACTGACCTTTCAGTCTTGCCTGTGGTCAGCATATCTTAGAGAATGGATGGTGGTCAAATAGAAAAAAGGGGTTGGGACATTTCTATCAAGGCTAGAGCCCACAATGCTTAGAAGTAGACAGGAGAGAGACACTTAGATGGTTCCGCTTGTTAAATGTCTGACTATTGCTTTCGGCTCAGGTCATAATCTCATGGATTGCAAGATGGAGCCCCATGTCAAGCTCTGCACTGACATTGCGGAGTCTGCTTGGGATTCTCTCTCTCCTGATCCCTCTGCCCCTTCCTCTCTCTCTCAAAATAAATATATAAACATTTTTTTAAAAAGAAGGAGACAGGATGGGGTGCCTGGGTGGCTCAGTCAGTTAAACGTCTGACTTTGCCTCAGGTCATGATCTTGTAGTGTGTGAGTTCAAGCCCTGCCTCAGCTCTGTGCTGACAGCTTGGAGCCTGGAGCCTCCTTTGGATTATGTGTCTCCCTCTCTCTCTGCCCCTCCCACACCTGTTCTCTCTCTCTCTCTCTCTCTCTCTCTCTCTCTCTCAAAAATAAATAAACATTTAAAAAAGTTAAAAAAAAAAGAAGTAGACAGGAGACTAATTGGGCTAGAGTGTTGGGAAGCATATTTTGAGCCAAAATATTTCAATTTGTTTCAATAAAGAAACAAATAAAATAGTCCTAACTCTAAGCAAGACAAATGGGTTCCTAAAGTGAATAGTTAACCATTAGATCCAAGGGGGTGGAGGGTGGAGGAGTTTGGTACAGTAAAGAAAAGTCTCATTTGAAGGTTGAGTAGTTTGTCCAATATATTTACAAAAGCCAGGTCATGCAGCAGTCACCTAAAATCAAGGCCTAAAAATCAAGCAATTCCATATCAGAAAAATTAAAAAAAAAAGAGAATCATAATCCTTGAGAGGGAAAAGGAAAAGAAAGGAGAGGAGAGGGGAGGACACAATAGGAGAGGAGGGGAGGGGAGAGGAGAAGAGAAAAAGAAGAGGGAGTGAAGAATAGTAAGGAAGGAAGAATGATGGGAGAAAGGATGGGAGGAAAGTTTTTCCAGACAATGACACTTGCCAACATAGTGTAAATTTTCCTCTCAAGAGAGTTGATGTAGTAAGTCTAGAGAACTTCTTCGAGCATTTGAGTATTGTGTGCCAATAAGCATCTCTCACCATGAAAAGAATTATTGCCTTTGTTCCTCAAAATATGATGAACAAATTTTGTATACAGCTAGGAACACACACAGGTGGAGAATGTCTCCCTCTCTTATGACCTATACTGTTGTCAGTGCTCCAGCAGTCACAGTGGATGCTTCTGATAAAGTGACACACAAACTCCCTGGCAGGTCTGAGGTATTGAAGAACACAGTGATGTATGGACAAGGGGGGATCAACTCTTGTTGGAAGATTTACCTACCCTAAACCACCAACTATTAGAATTGGCATTTCCCTCTTAGGCTTGGCAATAGTGGAATTTCTCAGTCAGAACATGGCAGTCATACAGGGGTTACTGGGCAATGGGTTACTTTGAGTGGTGTGCCCATTGCTAATAGAAACAGTGGCTCCAAAGGGAGCTACAGGCATGTGTCTGGGTCAGCCTGGATCTGCAGGTATAGCAGATGTTGATAACGTTGGCGTGGAATAGGGACCTTTGGTCCTTATGTAGATTCATGCTCTGACAGGAAGAGAGAAGAGGTGACTAATTTGGTTGGTCTGTTATTATAGATCGCCTGTCTTCAGCTGTTTCATGGGACTCCTCCTTAGTAGATGCTTTGTGAGTGTGTACTCTATGATAAATATGATACAAGGCTTTGGGATACAGAGTGAGACAAAATAGATAAGGCCCCTATCCTTTATGACTTTATCAGCTTTATAGTCTGGTTTATTTGTTACTTACAATTGGCAGACTGTTAGCAACTACCCTTTCTGAAATATTTTGTTTTCTAAAACAATTTTATTCCTTATGCATTTTTGCATAGCATTTTTCACACTTGGAATTAAATAAGCAAGTGACTATACAGAAGTGCCTGAGTTCCTGGTATAGCCTACACTTCCTGAGGGCAGGCCCTGAATCTGTTTTGGGTCCCCAAGAGCAGTGCGTACAAATTTGCTTTTTTAAGTAAGTGAGGCAGTGCTTCATTTGAGTCTGCAATTAAAATTCAGCCATGCCCCATATAGGATTTAATGCAGCTATGTCAAAAGCACAAAGGCTGGGAGCAAGAGTGCCCAGATTTGAATTCTGAATGACTCAGAGCAGCTCTCTAACTTCTCAATGCTTCAGTTTTCTCATTTGTAAAGAATAAAAGTGGTGCCTACTTCATAAGCTGTTGCCAGTGTGCAATTAGTTAATACATATAAAGAACTTGGTGGAATATATAGCACTAGCCAGGCCCTTATAAGTGATTGCTATCAAAATAGAAATAATATTTTATTATTATTATTATTGTTATTATTATTATTAATTATTATTATTTTCATGGGATTCCCTCCCTTATATAAGCTTACACACATAGGAATTGAGATGCATGTTATCTATACATCTAATTTTTTTCAGGGAAGTTTGTTTCAAATAACCTGTTCACTTACCTCCTTAAATATGTATCATTTTATGTGCTCCAGTATATGCTTGAGAAAATGTGGTGGTAGTAACTATGTAACATAGCAGCAATGCCTTCCTCTTCTAGATTCTACTGCCTTTTCTGTACAAATATTGACCAACTTCTGATTACATGAGTATCTCCAAACCATATTTTTTGGAAACAGTAGGAGAGTTGTAACAAACGTAACAAGTCACTAAATGGTGGTTTTCCATAATTTCTGATAATTAGGAATTGACCACTGCTCTGGAGTTACCATAAGTTTAGCCAAATGATTCTCTCCATTTTGTGGATAGAGACAATGAGGCACTCGAGGGGTAATCATAGAAGTAATCAGTTTTTAAAATTCTGTTTTATCTGCAGCGTCAAAAGGTGCCTATACTTCTTTTTTAAAAGTCTAAACTGCAGAGAACTGAAAACATGGCCAAAGGACAAAACAGATTATTACTATGGTCTTGCTCCAAATCACATCAAAATGAATTTAATTGCAGTCTCCGACAATCAGATTTCATTTGGCACAGAAGTGGTCCTGTCACTTTTGTGATTTTAACAAACACTAATTACAATTGTGTAGACAGTGAATGATAATGGAAAGTTATAATGTTTCATCGTTTTATTAAATATATTATGAAATTCTTTATGTTTAAATGTCTAGCTCTATTTCTGCAATCCTGGGAAAAAGGGTCAGATTTTGTATTTCAACTCCCCATCCCACAAAAATAATAGATTACATCCTTGGGGCCAATATGTACTTAGAGAAATGCCATCCAGAACTCAGATACAAGGTGTTCCAGCCCACTTTCTACCTTAGTCTTTTCTAATTTATACTAATATTTCAAGATCATCTATCTGCTTAAAACACATTAAAAACTCATGCTTATATTGCACTTATTATATGCTGGGCAATTTCTGAGGACTGAAAATATATTTTCCCATTTAACTATGTGATCTTTATGATTCTCCTCTGAAGTAGATATTGCTATTAGTAGTATTTCATGAATAAGAAATGAGAGGCACACAACAGTTAACTAACATTTCCAAAGTCACACAGCTCCTAAGTTCCAGAGCTCAGAAACAAACTCTGGCCAGTTGGCTTCAGAGTCTGTGCTTTAGAACCATGGTTTACTACTTCTTAAAATAAAGATCAACATAATCATCAGCTATATTCTGATAATAATTTTCAGGATATTTTACTTTAGAAAAGTAGTTTTAAAAGTTAAATTGAGCCAGCTTTCAAATAAGCTATAAATTGGATTTTTTGGTTGACAAGCTTATGTTTCTGGAATGGCTGAGTTAAATTCAGTTTACTGCCCCTTATTGTATTTTCCTAGCCTCAATCATGTCTCCTTTTTCATAAAATTTGCCTTAATTTTCCCTAAAGATTTTCTTAGGCTTTGCACCTTCAGTAAAATCTACTGGTATAGATTTCAGAGCTGTGAATTAATTTCAACATTAGCGTACAACCTAAATGATAAATAAATTAAGGGTGCATGTGATTAAGTCCCAACATAGCCAGCACAATGAGAGACTGCTCTGTTCAGAAAAAAGAAAGGTAGCATAATCTGGTATTCTTTGGGAATGCTTCCTGGAGGAATCCAAATTTGTATCGAATCCTGAAAAATGGATCGGATCTAAATCCTGGAAGAATAAAAGAAGGTGCTGTGTCTAGAGGACAGATCCAAGGTCACAGACCATTCTTTGTGGACACTGAGATGTTGACTGGTCTGCTGGAGCTGGTGGCCACTGTTGAAAACCAATGGATAACCCTAGACTATATTTTCCCTCTCGTCTCTAACCTAGCGTTTCTCTCCATAACACAATCTAGAATCTTATAATGCATGTTCTACAGTTACCTTGCATTTTAGCACAAACAACACTGTTAACCTCTGCCATGGCCTAGTTTTCAAAATTAAAAATAAAGAAATAAACTCTGGGTTGTAGAATTAAAGATCTTTCATACACTGAACCAAGAAATGTACTACTTTTGAATTTGTTGTGGACATGGGCATGGGTAGTGGTAAATCCATGTGGGGTGCATCCTAGCTATCAAAGCTCACATCACTGAATTCTGAGATAAATGGAGGACTACAGTAGATAGAGGCTGACAGAGTATAAAATTCATCCTAGAGAATTCTATGTTTTCTGTAATACAGAGTTGCGTTGGGTCATCTTGAAGATGGATCTCTATGCCAGATGATTTTCTGAAATATCCCCATGATATGTAGGTATTTCTGGTGGTTCGCTCTTCTCCATCTGGATTTGAATTGGGACCCTTTAGATACTCTGGGTACTGAGAGTAAAAGAACTTGACAGCTTAATTCATCATAATAATTTATGTGTTTAATCTTTCTTCTTAAACGAGTCTTGAGGTTCTGCAACTGGGTGTATACAGTGTTTATAAATACAATTAATATGGTGTCCACTTTCTGGAGTGGGATCAAACAATACAAGAAAAAAGCACGTTAAATCAAGAAAAAGCAGCTGGCTGGATTCTACTTATGAGTAATCAGAGCTTTGTTGCCCTCATTTAATAGATGTGTGGAGTCAGAAAATCATGAAATATTTGGGTCTCAACTGGCTCAGATCTGCACTTTTAGATAGGTGAATATCTATGCAAAAGGAATAGTTTAGAGTTCCAGCCATTCATGTGTGATACTCTTTTAAATAGTTCTGACTGTCTTTCAGACATCAACAGGGTATTTTGTACTCTGTACATGTATGGGATTGAGTCAGCACTGTGGTGGATGAATGCAATTGCACATTGTGTAATCATCCTTTCTTTTGAAAGGATGCTTGAAATTTAGAGTTTGAGGTGTGGTAGGAATGGAGTGTATACTCTTTTATATCACTCCAAAACAATAGTATAAAGTAGCAATATCAGTCATTCCCAAAATGACTAGTAAAGTCATTTTGCATACTGAAAGGACTAAGGATGCTGACCTGTAGAAGAAGGCAGACACCAAGTGATGAAGAGCTGCCCTCAGTTCTCAGTTTTGGTGCAGTACGAATAAAGCCCCAGACTCCACACCACCACTATCCTAAGCATGGAGAGGCATCTTTTGGCCTGAACCAGAAGCATCTATTTCAGAATTATCTGGTTCTACACATGTTGAATTTTAAGGCTTGTAAAGTGTACAAGACCATTGTGGGGGAAGAGTGTGGAAAGAGCAGAACAATGAGGGAGAAGGGGTTAGTGATGAGAGCGGGGCAAATCACACTTCACTTTTCACCTCCATCAATCCAATTCCTCCAACGTCTGGTCATCTTCAAGGGGAAAAAAGTTAATAAAAAAGCCTTGAAGTATGTGCAGTCAAATGTCAACATGCAGTTAATGCTTCACAAAGCATATTTAGCAGATAAAAAGAAAACTTTTAATGCCATCATGGATAACCATATAAAGTACAATCATAACCTTGCAAAAATATAGATGATAGATAGATAGATAGATAGATAGATAGATAGATAGATAGATATAGATAGATAGATAAAAAACTATGAGCAGGCTACACTGACTTGTTAATCAGATGACCTAAGTGTAAGCATTTTAGTTTGATAGCAGCCATTTCAGAAAAAAGGAACATCTATACCTAACAGTTGAATACTTTAGAATGAGGATACATATTAAGTAACTACCTAAAAATTTAAATCTTGAGGGGATATAATGAATAACCAACAAATACCTAGAACTCTAGTTATAAGGCAAGTAACATTTTTTTTTTTACCTGACCAGTGAGCTTTCTACTCTTGAACCACGATGAGCTAAGAATATCTACAGAGGAGTATAATGAAACAAGAATAATTTAACCTGGAAAATGAGAGGGAGTGTCAAGGATTCATAAGGGGTAGTGACTCTTGTCCTTTAAAATCATAAAGAAATGGCCCTTTATTACAGTAAGAAAATATGACCAGATAGAGGTAGTTGCTGGGAATGAGAATCCACAGTAAACACATGCCACAGAAGTACATTTTATGTAATAGAACTGACTATCCAATCATGTATCCAGAGCAGTTAAATCTAATCTTGCCTAAAAACAAGGTGAAGAACTGTTTGAACTTTCAAGGTTCTACCCAGTTCTGTGAGATGGTGAGCTGGAAAGAATGAAAACATATGGCCTTCATAAAAATCCCTCTTCCTTTTCCCACTTTTCACTGGCAAGGGGATGCTGAGGACAAGGACACATGTTCCAACAGAAGTTATGCTGATGACATTTGTACAGAATTGTTTCCTTCTTCTCAAAGAATCAGAGATACAAGCACAGGAACAGACCTATTGCTTCCTTCTGTTCTCTAGAGGCCTTGCAGAATTGCTTCCAAAGGTCTTTCCTGCTCTGTCCAGTCAAATGTTTTGCTTTTTAAAAAAAAGTTTATTTTATTTTAATTTAATTTTATTTTATTTAGAGAATCAGGGAGGGAGAAAGAGAGAGAGAGAGAATATGACAGTGCAGAGCCCAGAGCAGGACTGGAACTCATGAACTGTGAGATCATGACCTGAGCCGAAGTCTGACACTTCACTGACTGAGCCACCCAGGTGCCCCTGTCCAGTGAAGTAAATAAACGGAGAAACACAGTATCCTCAAGGGCCTCTGGAGAGCTCTTTTGTAATCTAATAAATCTTCTATTTAGAATATTTTCCTCAAAACAAACCCATTGCAGAAGAAACCCATCCTATTTTTCTTACCAATGGCCCCTGAGTTGCTCACTGACTTCCTATGTATTGTTGACCAGGGATACCAAAGGAATCTAACCATGTTGAGGTGTTGTTGGCCATCCAGTTCACAAATGGGAGTTTTATTCATTTTGCATTTTCATTCATTCTCTTCAGGTAGCTTCTCTGGCACCATTCCTCTGAGGCGTTTGGATCCCCAGAGCAAAGCCAATGCTACATGGTAACCCTGGGCTGGGACCTGGATGGATTAAGGGAGGTGTGAGGGAAGAGGTGCTATACTTGTCATCAAGTGATTCTCAGTCTTCAGGCAGATGACACACTAAAGATTGCCTTTCCTCCACCCACAGGGACTATTGCTGTTGTTGAAAACCTGGTCTCTTTAAATAAATATTTTGTAATAAGAGGAAAAAAATCAGTCCTATTAATTTCTTTGTGCTCAGATGAACCTAAGTGATCATTACAGCCTGTGTGCATATGTATGTGTGTGTGTGGAGTTATAGTTATATATAGTTATATATTTTGTTTCTTACTAAAGGAACGGTTGAATAGAACTATCTGGTTTAAAGGATGAGCCTGACTGATTACTGTAATTCATAGGGCCTTAATTAGCTGCACAAACCATTAGCTACAATTAGACTATTATAAAACACTTGATGCGCTATGTCAACCACGGGGCCTCATTTATTCTTGTGGCAGGGATCAGGAGGGGGGAGGGCAGGCACACTATACCGCCAAGCATGCTAATAAAGAATGATTTTTGATTTAAGATGTTGCCGATAGTGCCTCAAAATTAATCTCAATAGCTGTCTAATTTGTGTCGGTGGATGGTATATTTATTGTAAAATGACACCAAAGCTAAATGAGTTACCTGAAGCAGGAGTGTTAATGTCAGTGCCTGGAGATTCAACTCCATATGCTGGGATACTGCGAGATGCTGGTGCGGAGTGCTCCCAGCGGACCACTTGGCCTCATCTGTCTCAGAATGCTCAGCAACCTGACTTCCACTTTATGATCCTTAAATAATAATAATAAAAAAGAAAGAGGGTGAAATGGACAGACACTATCTAGAACAGGAAGAGACAAAGAGAGGTGAGAAAAGGAGAAGGGGGGGAACTCAGCACAGAAGTATTGTTACAATATGAGTTTCCTAGGGCAAAGCTTAGCTCTAGATAATTATGGAAATGAAGAAGATAGCAGAGCCCAAGGTGTCCTTCAGGAGGTTTTCCATTAAAGAAGAAGAAATGAAAGGCCATGCTAGTGGGTAATAGTCTCCCAGGAGGCAGAAGTAGAGCAGGAAACATCCTCTTCCATTCTAAAACTATTTGATAGTAATAATTCACATTTACAAGAGCTTTGAACCTTCACACCTCATTCCTGTTCGCTAGAGGTTCCCAACAAGCATGGGAGTCAGTTGTGAGGAGGAAGCTTTGATTCAGGAGACTGAGAAGGGCCCAGCCACAGTCACCTGGCCAGTTACAAATTGCAGCAGGACTAGAACTGAGATTTCCTAAGTCGGTGGTCTTTTCAGAACATACTCTCAAGGTTGTTCCCAAACCTAGCAAATCTTCAAAATTCTTAAAAACAATACATGAATAAAAAGTTTTCTTAGCCTTCCCCAGACTTTCTGGATTAGAAACTGGAAGTGCAATGAAGCCAAAGAATTTCTATTTTCAGAAATCTCCCCACATAATTCTGATGATCAGATGTGGAAACCACTGCCTAGACCAGTGGTTATTAAACATGGGTATGTCTCAGCCTCGATATGCTGCTGGACCCCACACCATACATTTCCAATTCAGAAGCTTCTGGGGTCTGAAAATTTACATTTCTAATAAGTTTTTAGCTAATGCTTAAGTTGCTGGTTTGAGGACCACATATCAAGATGTTTTTCAACAGTGGCTGCATATTAGAATCATCTAGGAATCTTTTCAACATCTAATGTCTAGACTTGTCTCCATCCATTTGAGTAAAAAACTGGGGTGGAACTATGGTATCTGTGTTTTAGAAAGCTCTGCATCTTATTCCAGTGTGTAGCCAAGGCTGAGAACTGCCTTTGTACTAAACCATCTTTGGTTAATACAATTCAATTGGTGTCTATTATGGGCAAGACATGTATTGATGGCTTTTACATAATGACCCATATTATAAATTACTCCTTAAATTTAGTTATAGGAATTTTGAAAATGTTGCTGATTAATAAACAAACTTTCTTTTGACAGAAAATAAAAATGATAGAACTCAAAGTGCCAGCCTCAGCTCCTGAATTGGCCTTTTTTGCCAAAATTATAATTATTTTTTTCCTACTTTGGTCAATGGGACTCTTGAATCTGGAAATCTCAAAATGGAGATTAATAGGCTATGTCTCAAACTATGTGAATCAGAATTTGTCATGTGTGGCCCCAAAGTGTGCATTTTGAGAAGCACATTACTGGTTTAAATACCAAATGTTGCAATTTGATGAACTCAGATTCTGAAAACATCTTCTGTTTTTGTTTCTTGGAGTGCTTTTTAAAAATCAAGTTTAGAGGGCAGCTGAGTGGCTGAGTTGGTTATGTGTCCAACTCTAGGTTTGAGGCCAGGTCACGATCTCAGTTTGTGGGTTCAAGCCCCACATCTGGCTCCACGCTGTCAGAGCAAAGTCTGTTGGGATTGTTTCTCTCTCCCTCTTTCTCTGCCTCTCCCCTACTCGTGCTCTCTCTCTTTCTCTAAAAATAAATAAATAAGCATAAAAAATTTAAAACAATAAAATCAAGTTTATCTTTAATATACCTTTACTGTCTAAGGTATCCTCAGAGATGTTCTTTTTCTGTGGATCATGGACCTTATAAGCAATTCAGTCTGGAGTTACTTATTGCCATATGTTACAGAGTATTCACTGAGATGTGGCTAGCTGCTGTAACAAAGAGGCCCCCAAATGTATAATAATTCAAACACAATAAAGGTTATTTTATACTATCTTAACAGTTCAATCAGGTATTGCTAGCCAGTGTGAAGTTTTCCTCCATTGATGATTCAGTAACCAAGGCTCCTTAAAGCTTATAGTACCATTCCCCTAGGGCTTCTGTATTCTCTTTCTCTAGTGAGAATGAGAGCAAGAAAGCAGAGTATGAAGGGGCCATACCCACTTACAACCCTTGGCTCAGAATTAGTAACACCCTCTGGTTGTTCTCCATATTTATGAGTCTGTTATGTTTTGTCCCCCTCCCTGTTTTTATATTATTTTTGCTTTCCTTCCCTTATGTTCACCTGTTCTGTGTCATAAAGTCCTTATATGAGTGAAGTCATATGATATTTGTCTTTCTCTGACTGACTACTCTCACTTAGCGTAATACCCTCCAGTTCCATTGATGTTGGTGCAAATGGCAAGATTTCATTCATTTTGATTGCTGAGTAATACTCCATTGTATATATATACACCACATCTTCTTTATCCATTCATCCATCGATGGACATTTGTGCTCTTTCCATACTTTGGCTATTGTTGATAGTGCTGCTATAAACATGGGGTGCATGTGCCCCTTCGAAACAGCATACCTGTATGACTTGGATAAGTACCTAGTAGTGCAATTGCCTGGTCATAGGGTAGTTCTATTTTTAATTTTTTAAGGAACCTCCATACTGTTTTCCAGAGTGGCTGCACAAGTTTGCATTCCCACCAGCAGTGCAAAAGAGATCCTCTTTCTCCGCATCCTCGCCAACATCTGCTGTTGCCTGAGTTGTTAATGTTAGCCATTCTGACGGGTGTGGGGTGGTATCTCATTGTGGTTTTGATTTGTATTTCCCTGATGATGAGTGATGTTGAGCATTTTTTTCATGTGTCGGTTGGCCATCTGGATGTCTTCTGTGGAGAAGTGTCTATTCATGTCTTTGGCCTATTTCATCACTGGATTATTTGTTTTTTGGGTGTTGAGTTTGATAACTTCTTTATAGATTTTGGATACTAACCCTTTATCTGATATGCCATTTGCAAATATCTTCTCCCATTCCATCAGCTGTCTTTCCATTTTGCTTTTGTTTCCTTCACTGTACAGAAGCTTTTTATTTTGATGAGGTCCCAATAGTTCATTTTTGCTTTTATTTCCCTTGCCTCTGGAGACATGTTGAGTAAGAAGTTGCTGCGGCCAAAGTCAAAGAGGTTTTTGCCTGCTTTCTCCTAGAGGATTTTGATGGCTTTCTTTCTTACATTTAGGTCTTTTGTTCATTTTGAGTTTATTTTTGTTTATGGCATAAGAAAGTGGCCCAGTTTCATTCTTCTGCATGTCGTTGTCCAGTTTTGCCAGCACCACTTGCTGAAGAAACTGTCTTTATTCCATTGGATAATCTATCCTGCTTTGTCAAAGATCAGTTGGCCATATGTTTGTGGGTCCATTTCTGGGTTCTCTCTTCTGTTCCATTGATCTGAGTGTCTGTTCTTGTGCCAGTACCATAGTGTCTTGATGATTACAATTTTGTACTACAGCTTGAAGTCCAGGATTGTGATGCCCCCTGTGTTGGTTTTCCTTTTCAACATGGCTTTGGCTATTTGGGGTCTTTTCTGGTTCCATACAAATTTTAGGATTGTTGGTTCTAGCTCTGTGAAGAACGCTGGTGTTATTTTGATAGGGATTGCATTGAATATGCAGATTGCTTTGGGTAGTATTGACATTTTAACATTTTTTTCTTCCTATCTAGAAGCATGGAATATTTTTCCATTTTTTTGTGTCTTCTTCAATTTCTTTCATAAGCTTTCTATAGTTTTCAGTGTATAGATTTTTCACCTGTTTGGGTAAATTTATTCCTAGGCATTTTATGGTTTTGGGTGCCATCATATAGGATTGATTCCTTGATTTCTCTTTCGTTGCTCCATTATTGGTGTATAGGAATGCAACCAATTTCTGTACATTGATTTTATATCCTGTGATATTGCTGAGTTCAGGGATCAGTTCTAGCAGCTTTTTGGTGGAATCATTTGGATTTTCCATACAGAGTATCATGTCATCTGCGAAAAGTGAAAGTTTGACCTCTTCCTGGCCAATTTAGATGCCTTTTATTTCCTTGTGTTGTCTGATTGCTGAGGCTGAGATTTCCAATACTATGTTGAATAACAATAGCAAGAGCGCATCACCCTGTCTTGTTCTTGACCTTAGGGGGAAAGCTCTCAGTTTTTCCCCATTGAGGATGATATTAGCGTTGGGTCTTTCATATATAGCTTTAATGATCTCCAGGTATGTTCCTTCTATCTCTACTTTCTCGAGGGGTTTTATCAAGAAAGAATGCTGTATTTTGTCAAATGCTTTCTCTGTATCTATTGAGAGGATAATGTGGCTCTTTTCCTTTCTTTTATTGATGTGATGACTCACATTGATTGTTTTGTGGATATTGAACCAGCCCTGCATCCCAAGTATAAACCCCCTTGGTCGTGGTGAATAATTTTTTTAATGTATTTTTGCATCCAGTTGACTAATATCTTGTTGAGGATTTTTGCATCCATGTTCATCAGGGAAATTGGTCTATAGTTCTCCTTTTTAGTGGGATCTCTGTCTGGTTTTGGAATCAAGGTAATGTTGGCTTCATAGAAAGAGTTGGAAGTTTTTCTTTCATTTCTATTTTTTGGAACAGCCTCAAGAGAATAGGTATTAACTCTTCCTTAAATGTTTGTTAGAATTCCCCTGGAAAGCCATCTGGCCTTGGACTCTTGTTTTTTGAGAGATTTTTGATTACTAATTCGATTTCCTTACTGGTTATGGGTGTGTTCAAATTTTCTATTTCTTCCTGTTTAACTATTGGTAATTTACATGTTTCTAGGAATTTGTCCATTTCTCCTAGATTGCCCTTTTATCGGTGTACAATTGCTTATAATCTCTTATTATTGTTTTTATTTCTTCTGTATTGGTTGTGATCTCTCCTCTTTCCTTCTTGATTTTATTTACTGGGGTCCTTTCCTTTTTCTTTTTGATCAAACTGGCTAGTGGTTTATCAATTTTGTTAATTCTTTCAAAGAACCAGCTTCTGGTTTTATTGATCTGTTCTACTGCTTTTTTTTAATGTTTATTTATTTTTGAGAGAGAGAGAGAGAGAGAGAGCATGAGTGGGGGAGGGGCAGAGAGAGAGGGAGACACAGAATCAGAAGCAGGCTCCAGGCTCTGATCTGTCAGCACAGAGCCCAACGTGGGGCTTGAATTCACGAACCGTGAGATCATGACCTGAGGTGAAGTTGGATATTTAACCAACTGAGCCACCCAGGCACCCCTGCATTTTTGGTTTTGACAGCATTCATTTCTGCTCTAATCTTTATTATTTCCTGTCTTCTTCTGATTGGGGTTTATTTGTTCTTCTTTTTCCAGCTCTTTAAGGTGTAAGATTAGGTTGTGTATCTGAGATCCTTCTTCTTCAGGAAGGCCTGGATTGCTATAAACTTGCCTCTTATGACCACCTTTGCTGCATCCCAGAGGTTTTGGGTTGTGGTGTTACCATTTTCATTGGCTTCCATGTACTTTTTAATTTCCTCTTTAACTTCTTGGTTGGCCCATTCATTCTTTAGTAGGATGTTCTTTAGTCTCCAAGTATTTGTTAACTTTCCAAATTTTTTTCTTGTGGTTGATTTCAAGTTTCATAGCATTGTGGTCTGAAAGTATGCACTGTATGATCTTGATCTTTTTGTACTTGCTGAGGGCTGATTTGTGTCCCTGTATGTGGTCTATTCTGGAGAACATTTGATGTGCACTGGAGAAGAATGTATATTCTGCTGCTTTAGGATGAAATGTTCCGAATATATCTGTTAAGTCCATCTGGTCCAGTGTGTCATTCAAACCATGTTTCCTTGTTAATTTTTTTGATTAGATGATCTGTCCATTACTGTGAGCGGGGTGTTGAAGTCCCCTACTATTATGGTATTATTATCAATGAGTTTCTTTATGATTTGGGTGCTCTCACATTTGGTGCATAAATGTTAAAATTGTTAGGTCTTCTTGGTGGGTACAACCCTTAATTATGATATAATGCCCTTCTGCATCTCTTGATACAATCTTTATTTTAAAGTCTAGATTGTCTGATAAAAGTATGGCTACTCTGGCTTTCTTTTGTTGACCATTAGCATGATAGATGGTTCTCCATCCCCTTACTTTCAATCTGAAGGTGTGTTTAGATCTAAAGTGGGTCTCTTATAAACAGCATATAGATGGATCTTGTTTTCTTTCCTATTCTGTTACCCTATGTCTTTTGATTGGAGCATTGAGTCCATTGATGTTTAGAGGGAGTACTGAAAGATATGAATTTATTGCCATTATATTGCTTGTAAAGTTGGAATTTCTGGTGGTGTTCTCTGGTCCTTTCTAGTCTTTGTTGCTTTTGGTCTTCATTTATTTGTTTTCTTCATCTTTTCTCCCCTCAGAGAGTCCCCCTTAAAAATTCTTGCAGGGCTGGTTTAGTGGTCACAAACTTCTTTAATTTTTGTTTGTCTGGGAAACTTTTTATCTCTCCTTCTATTTTGAATGACAGCCATGCTGGATGAAGAATTGTTGGCTGCATATTTTTCTGATTCAGCACACTGAATATATCCTGCCACTCCTTTCTGGCCTGCCAAGTTTTGGTGGATAGGTCTGCTGCAAACCTGATCTGTCTTCCCTTGTACGTTAAGGACTTTTTTTTCCCCTTGCTGCCTTCATGATTCTTTCCTTGCTTGAATATTTTGTTAATTCGACTATGATATGCCTTGTGGATGGTCGGTTTTTGTAGAATCAAATGGGAATCCTCTGTGCTTCCTTGATTTTGATGTCTGTCTTTCCCCAGTTTAGGAAAGTTTTCCACTATGATTTGCTCACACAACCTTTCTACTTTTATCTCTCTCTCTTCCTCTTGTGGGACCCCTATGGTTCTGATGTTCCTTTTTTGTTTTTAATTTTTAATCTTTATTTATTTTTGAGAGAAAGAGACAGCTTGAGCAGGTGAAGGGCAGAGAGAGAGGGAGACACAGAATTTGAAGCAGGCTCCAGGCTCTGATCTGTCAGCACAGAGCCCAACACAGGGCTCGAACCCATGGAGTGTGAGATCATGATCTGAGCTGAAGTTGGATGCTCAACCAACCACCAGAGCCACCCAGGTGCCCCTGATGTTGTTCCTTTTTAATGAGTCACTGATTTCTCTAATTCTTAAATTGTTCTCTTTTGCCTTTCTCCCTCTTTTTCTCTGCTTCTTTATTCTCCAGAATTTTGTTCTCTATAGTGCTGATTATCTGTTCTTCCTCATTCATCCTTGCCTCCGTGGCATTTATTTGACATTGTAGCTCAGTTATAACATTTTTTTACTTCATCCTGACTAGCTTTTATTCTTTTATCTCTGCAAAAAGGGATTCTAATCTATTTTCGACTCTAGCTAGTATTCTTATTATTGTGATTCTAAATTCTTGTTTAGACATCTTGCTTGTATCTGTGTTGGTTAAGTCCCTGGCTGTCGTTTCTTCCTGCTCTTTCTTTTGGGGTGAATTCCTTCGTTCACCATTTTGAAGGGAGAAAAGGAATTAATGAGGTATAAAAAATTAAAATTAAAAAAATTAATGTTAAAAATATTAAAATTAAAAAATTAATACACATACACAAAATTGAATAAATGATGCTAGATCCTAGGTGTGTTTCGGTCTGGGTATTGAAAGGGGCTTGATTAGAGAAAAAAAGGGTGTAAAAAAGGAAATCATTTGAAAATTTGAAAAAATGAATACACTGAAGTAGAATAAAATAAAATGATGGAAGCAAAGTAGAATTTGAAAAAAAATTACACAAAAGTAAAAAATATGGTAGAAAAAATATTTAAGAAAAATATTTTTAATAAAAATTGAAAATAAAAAGAAAGTTCTTCTCTTTCAGTATTCAAGAAAAAGAAAAGAAATGAAAAAGAGGAAAAAGAAAAAAAAATTGAATAGATGGACCAGCAAACAGACTGAAATCCAACTGAAATTACTTTATTTTCCCCTAGATGTCAAACTATGAAGTCCTTTGTAGTCCATAAACTAAGCAGGTAGAGAGACTTGTGTTCCTGAAGAGCAAGGTTGGCCCAGTTGGCGGGGCTTAGTGTAACAGCTCTGTTCTCCACTAGATGGCGCTGCTTAGCTTACTGGGGTGGATTGTTTGGTGCTTGTAGGTGCGTATGTGCATGAGTGGGAGTGGTGAAAATGGCGTCACCCAGCTACCCAGTCTCTAGTATCAGAACTCTGTTCTCCCTGATCAGCAATTGCACACCCATCCTTTGTCTTCGGCTTCTGTCCATGCCTGCTTTCACACAGTCTGTGACGAAGCCCCAGGAAGCACCTTCCTCCTGAATTTTGTCTCAGATGTGGCTGTGTTTCTTGACCCCTTATTTGGGAGGGACTGCAGCTTTGACCCATTCTGCCCCTCTGCAGGAGGGTCTCATGGAGCAATGGCCAGGTATTGACCGCACCCAGGAGCATTCGTGGAACCCTGATGCTGCTGACACCCAGAGACTGTGGCCGGATGCCATCCCGCCCCAGAAAAAGTTTGCAAGATAGTGTAGCAGCAGTGTTTCAGGGATTATGGAAAATCACAACACGCATCTGGCACCAGGCTTCACCCTCAGCAAACTTGTTCCAGCACCAGTGAATGCGGTTGTTCTCCTAGGTCCACTGGTCCATTTGCCTGTGGTGGGAGAAGGAGGCCCAAACAGCATCTACCGGGTGTCCTCTCAGTAGGGGAACCACCTCTGCCATCTGGCCTGAAGACCCCCGGACTCCACTCTGCTCCTGGGGATTCACCCTTCTGACCAGAGCACCGCCAGGTATTGAGCTGCAGAGTTTCAGACTCTGTGCTCCCCATGTTTATAGAGTCTTAATGGAATTTAAACCCTCTCCTTTCTCCTGTCTCCCTTTTTAGTTCAGTCCCTGCAGCTGTTTCCACTTTCCACTTTCTCTCCAGCTGGTTTTGGGGGGCTGGTGCTTTTCCCCTACTCTCTCCCCAGTCTCCATCCTCTTTCTGCATGCAGAAGTGGCTCCCTGCCCTGCCCTCCCCTCTGCAGCTTCTCTCTCCCCCAGTTCACCTCTCCACACCGTGTACCTGCAGAATTCTGTGCTTCAGGTTGTGCAGATTGTTGTGTTAATTCTCAGATCAGAGTTCTAGGTGGGCATGATGGTTTAGTGTTTGTCCGGCTGTACTTCATGGATGCAAGACACAAAAAAAAACTTCCATGCTGTTCTGCCATCTTGGCTCCTCCCCCTTAAAATTTTTTTTTAACATTATTAAATTTTGACAGAGAGAGAGAGAGAGAGTGTGTGTGAACAGGGAAGGAGCAGAGAGATAGGGAGACAGAATCAGAAGCAGGCTCCAAGCTCTGAGCTGTCAGCACAGAGCCTGACACAGGGCTCGAACTCCCAAGTTGCGAGATCATGACCTGAGCTGAAGTTCGACGCTTAACTGACTGAGCCACCCAGGCACCCCAGACATAATGTTTTGACTTTAGAAAATTACAACTGAAGTTAGATTTACTTTTGAACTTCACAGTCACATGAACCATATTCCTTTTTTTTAAGCTAGGTTACTTTTCTGTCACTAAATGATGACTGATAAAATAGAAGGAAATAATTCAGTTTTCTGAGAAGATGCCATAGAATAAAAGTCAATAATATAAAATAATAGTCATTCTTTAAAATTTTCTTTTCTGTCATTCTATTGATAATGATAGTCTATGCTCATTATGGCAAGATTATTAACTAAACAGGCAAATCTCTCAGAAGTCTGTGTCTATATACAGTCAAGATTTACTCTATCCTTGGTGAGGCCAGAGAATATATGCCCCAAAGCCAAGACGAAGATATCTTGAATCTCCTGGGATCTCACAGACATTCTGGTCACAGCACTCAAAAAAAATATAGCAGAACTAGAGAGATTTTAAGAAATGGACATGGAGACTATTGAGGGAATCATTGCTTGATAAAGACTGAGATATGTAAGGAAACTTGGATTGGAAAAAGAGAGACATATGGAGAAGGGCAGCATGTTTGGAGGCCATAGAGTCATGAAGGGAAAGCTTAGAAGTTCACTTACAATTCAGAAATACTTAACCGACAATACTATGTGTTAGGCACCAGGCCAGGTGTTGAAAAGTACAGTGATGACTTCTCCATGGGCCCTGGCCTCAAAAAGCTCCCTTTTCCCAGGGGAGATGTTACAGTGTTCCAGAGCACAGAGTTTGATGATTTTTCAGACATTTGGACCTGACTTTTGAATTCTAGGTCTACCCCCATTGGTTAACAAATTTAAGAAGTTGTTTAACTGTCATGAAAAGAGTTTTTTCATCTGTAAATTTGAAGATACAGGTAAATATGTCATATGACACATGCCTCAGTGTTATGAATGCTGATCCTTACAATAGGATTAGATTCTGGTATAAGTATGACAGTAACCCTTCAAGCTTGAGGTTTTAAAGTTGATATAATCTTATTAAACAAAGACAGAGACAAACTGATGAGATGTGGTATTCAAAGTGACAGATCAGAGGGCAGGATATAGATCGACATTACTTTTCACATTATACAAATGGATGGATTCTTAAGAAAAACCATGTGTCTTGCCCTATCATAACACTTTAATGATATTCCTTGATAAAAGACATTTTTGGGAACAATTGTCAGTAAGAACCACAAAAAGAAATTTAGATTAACAATGTGTTGTTAAGCACATTTATAAAGTTTATTAAACCATATCCAGATCCCCTTTTCTTCCAAGTTATTAAAAAAAATGTATGACAGAGATAAATGTGGACAGGCCTCTTTGGTGTCTGTTAATCTCAGCATATCCAGTGAAGACCCATATGACTCTTAAATAAGGGTCTATTTCTTTTAATCTGATCCACTTGATAGATATATTGGACATAATCTGTCTCTTTCCAACATTATCTCTGAATATTCTGTGTTACATCCTATATAAGCAGCATATATTTATATAAAATAAAATATGTATGAAATATGTATCATATTTTAACCTTTGTTTAATCTACCTACCCAATAGTAGCAAAAATCATCTCTGGAGATCCAATTCTTGGATTGGCATGGTATTCCAGTTCTTGAGGATCTCTACCCTGTAGAATAGTGGGACAGCTCTTTGAGCATCTGGTAAAGACCGTTTTTGCGAAAAGATTCCAAACCAGTGAGTTAAGGGAATAAAGTTAATCAACAGAAATATGATACGTTTAGTCACCTTACTCATTATATATGGAGATGAATATGTGTTTGAAACACAGAGTTGCTGCTAGAATAGAATTGGAAAGTATCTTTGAGGAGATAATCCAAAGAAATGAAAACCAGAAACGACTTTAGAGGTTGTTTAGTTGGCTACCCTATTTCACAAGTGAGTAAACTGGGGCCTAGAGAGAACACTGAGGGGTTCAGTTTCCTCAGTGGCAAAGAAAACACAGTAAGTTAACACAGATGTCATGATGATCTGTAATGGATGGATAGTGACTTGGATATGATACCTCAGTATATGTACAACTAGCGGAAGAAATTTCTAAATGTCCTATCCCTTGTACTGACCCATTTTCATATATATCACAGAAGCTTAGTGATTCTTACATTAATCTAAACAAATACGGGTAAGTCATAGCTTATAAAAACAAACTAAAGGACAGTTTTGTTTGTTTTACAAATTGGCACATGGCACAACTTTTTTAAAAATAGCAATCTGACCTCATATTTGCAGGCAATTTAGTTACACAAGAATTTTTAGCAATGCAGTAATTCTGTAAAATTTAGATATTCTCTGGAATGTAGGAAGCAATTTATATTCTGTGAGGCAAACAAGAAGAAACTCCTGATACAAAATTGTCACTCTTGCTAATCTTTCAAGTATGAAAGTCACCATACTTAAAGAAATCCCAATTCTATAATATTTCCTTTCTCCTCTAACCTCCCCAAATGAAAAAAAAAAAAAACACTAAACAAGATAGTGGAACGTGTCAAATCAGCCTTAATTTTTGGCCTCTGCTCAGACACGATGGCACCACTCTATAATTACAACTAAGAACATAATCCTAACTTCAAGAGATAACATTTAGAAATAATACTCCACTGGAAGGGGCTGTCTCAGCCGTAAATCCAGGTTTATCGAAGGCCACCCCGCAACCATCACACAACGTGTGAGCCTCTGTCGATGAACTGCAGAGATATTGCCAGAGATGGGGAATTATCAGGATTCTTCTGTGCAGTCGATCTGCCACTTTTAAGTTCTAATACCTGCAGGTGCTGAGCAAAGAAAGGGCAGGTAAAAAGGCCGTGAGAGGAAAATACTGGTGTCCTTTGTAGGAGGTACTGGGCTCAATGCTCCTCAGTTCCTTTAATGCAATATTTTTGCTCCTTCTTGTTCTGAAAGAAAAAAGATCCCTTGGATCCAAATTTATCACAATCGAAATAAAAAATGTAAAAGATCAGTATAAAACATTTAACAGCAACAGTTAATAATGTATATGATAACATATTGCACTAATATATTGACAAATGTGGCAATAAAGTATTAATGTGATTATGTATCATCAAATATACCAGCCATTCATCCTCTCTTCTGTTCCAGTTTAAAAACAAAGCAAATCCTAAGACTATAAAGTGGGGATAGAATCTCCAAGTGTGATTTCAATTAAGCACATCTCTGAGAAACTCTACCCACAAGCTCCTAAGGAGGCAGGTTGTCAGTTTGATTATGACAAAGTGCCTTTAAGAGTGGTGACAAAAAGCCACAAGAAAATGACTTCTATATTTCAATCCAAATCTGAAATCCAATCTGGCCAGCCTTGGGCAAAGCTGAGATATCAGTAAAGTTTGTTTTCACAGCCTCTTCTCCCCATTTAGGGCTTATTTTCTCCATCCCTAGGGTCTCTGTGTGCGTTGGTCAGTTTTATGTTATCAGCTTAGTGAGGCTATGGACACTTCACACATCAAACACTATTCTAGATGTTTCTGTAAAGGTATTTTGAAGACAAGATTAAAGTTCATAATCAGCTGACTTTTAGCAAGGGAAATTGTTCTGAATAATCTGGATGGCCCTCATTCCATCAGTTTTAAGGCCTTAAGTACAGAACTGAAGTTCTCTGAAAAAGAAGAGGAAAGGTTGCCAATGGTCTATCTACAGTGTCAGCTCATGCTTGAGATCCTTCTTGACATCCTGATCTACAGATATGATACTTGCCTAGCTAGCCCCCATAATCAATAAGCCAATTCCTTATGCTAAATCTCTAATATATATCTCCTATTGCTTCTATTTCTCTGGTTGAACTTTCTGGATACACAATGTTTAAAGACTCATTGTTTTGCTTAACTGCCAAAACAACTTCAATTATCAGGAAATAATTTACTCCCAGTTACCTTGATGTCTAAGCTTTTATGAATTCAAAACTTTTGTTATGTGCAAAATATAATTGCAAACATCCATGAACAAGTAGGAAAGAAGATACAAGGAAAGAAGATACAAGCATTACACCCTTCTACCTCCAATTCAGGCCCAAGAGACAGTCCTCTAATTTGCTTATAGGCCAGCCCAGACCTGAATCATATTTTTAAAGGGATATCCAATATTTTATTAGTTTTCTTTCTTGGATTTTCTTCTTACAGAGGTACATAATTAAGGGTTCTGAAATATACAATGCCATTTGGAATTATTTTACTTATATATTCCTTTAGATTTCAGCCAGGATGGTAATGTACTAGTAGTCAGGCACTTGACTTATGAGAAAGTCTATGTTGGAATCATATAAACTATGCAAATAATAGAACAATGGTATGGATTTTAAGATCTGGATTAGAATTATCTATGGTAGATTGTTGTTTCAAATTCTTCAATCCATCTGTTATAGAATTAAATATCCACCTTCTTTGCTATGTGACTTTGGAGTACCTTCCACCAGAAAGGCAGAATATATTTTTCCACATATTGATGGTGAGTTAGATACTGTGACTTACTTTGGCATATGAAACCTTAGCAGATTTGCCGGGAGCAGAGACACTCAATGGGCTTTTATGATTTACTTTTGTCTCTCATGCTTCTCTCACTTAGACTAAAAGAGATAATTAAAAGCTTTATCATCTAAAAAGTTATATACTTATGTCAGCCATGTTGATAATATCTTGAGAATTTCAAGGGCTTGGTGAGAAGTAGCCTTGTACTGGCACGGCTACCGTTTGTGTGTTTGTTTTATTTTCTATTGTTTTTTTTTTCTGGAAGATCTAAAACTTCAATAAATTTTAAATGTTTATTGAATCCAGAAAACATTAAAGTCTAATCCCAAAAGGAGAGTATGAGTTATAGAAAGACCAATGAAAAACAAACATTTTTTTTTTCTTCTAGCAGTACTCATCTTGTTAAAATAGTGATGCATATTGTGGAGAAGACAGAAGTTGAACAGTGTCAAAAATCAAAAATTTATGTCAGGGCTCCATCATTTATTTTTCTATGTGATATTGGGACAATATCCTCCTTCCTCATTCCCAATCTGGATATAATGGCAGCTTTTAAAAAATATTGCCTAGAGAACAAACAATAACAATACTTAAGATCTGATTGCCTTTGCAAAGTGCTACCATAAACATTGTTATTAGGGCAGCTTCATTTTTGTTTTATTTTTTAACTTCTGCTTCCGGAGAACTGTGACTCAGAGACTGAAAAGTTTTCCCAAAACCTCACCCAGGGTCAGTGATGTAGACAGATGTAAACTCCAGCTATGTTACCTCACACTCGGTGCTTGCCCCATAGCACATTCTTTTTCTCACCAGGCAGGTTTCATTTCTTTCTTCTGAACATGCTTTTGGTAGATTTATTTCCCTCCTGAGTTCTTCAATTAAAAGTGAGTGAGGGAAGGTTTTAGTCAAAGAATTCCATAGAATTAGTTGGTGTATATTTTTTATCTGTTTGTTCTTTGTCAGCATATCAAGATCGTGAAGCATAATGCAACTCATAACACTGTGAGCCAAGTGACTCCATTGTTAGTCTTCCATAGTTCCAGTTATTGCTTTGCTCCTTCTGATGTGGAAGCTTCCCTGAAAAGATATGGATCCAATAGTTTATAGCCTTAAAGACCTTTGCCATTCCTCTATTTCACTCCTGAAATGATCTGCAGATTGTTGCTTTATTCCAAGGAGCCAACAAGACATATCTACCAACATAGGGTTGACTTGAATAATTTGTGGTCTCTTTTCTCTATGTTGGGAAGATGAATAGGGCTTGTCAGGAGTTAAAAGAGAAAAATGCCAGGCAAGAACAACTTATTTAGTTTGGTGAATGGAGGGGATAGAACTAACTTATATCTACATTTTAAATATGTAAATACTTATTATCAAAGTGAAGGAGGCACATTTTTTACCATATTCACCAAATCTGTTGCAATTTTAATTCAAATTTTTATTTAACAGGACTTAAATTCTCATGAGATTTTATTAGTAATAGGAAAATTATAATATAATGAAATAATGTTAGGAATTTGGTAACAAAGATGCAGATGTCTCATATAAGGAGGTCTCCGTATACACTTGGTGCCCTTTTTGTGTTTTAGCTGCAAAAGATATCAGAAATCTTTTGTTAGTGTCATTTTTTTTATCATATGAAAAAATAGAGATCAAGAGAGGTTAACTGACGTATCCCAGGATCCTAGTAGGCGATGTGATCAGTATACCCTTGCCTCATCCCTCCAGAAAGCTTAATTTTGGTGTTAGATATAAACTTGAATCTTCCCACTTATGGGATTTTGAACAAGCTATTTAACATCATGTCACCTCAATTTCTACATCTTTAAAATTAACATAATATTAATACCTATCTCATAGGCAATGGATTTTAAAATAAGGGATAATGTGTGATAAGTGCTTATTATAGGATATGACACCTAATAAGGGATTGCTGTGTGGTTGCTCCTAAGATTTGTTTCTCTGAATGTTCCAGGCCAACTTGGATGCTTCTTCTAGCTTCTCACTACATTCAACACATATAACCATTGTATTTGCCATCTTTTTATATTACCAGTGTCTGTGTCCTCATACCCTAGAGGCGGTCACTTATAGGCAGAGACCTTCTCTTTTGTTCTTTGCATGCTGAATAAATAGTAGTGTTCTGGAGTTGAATGTATGAATGTAACAGTGTCATAATGAATGACTCTCAGTTTCAGATATATATAAATATTTCTGTACATGAATCAATTAGTGGAAAGTGGTATATTTGCCTCTGAGCCCATATTAATATAATTTTATATTACATCCTTTTATCTCACAATATTGGCACATGGTAGGCCCTTAATTAATGTAGACTGAATGAGTGAAAAAAATCTATTAATGCATGGCATCCATAGGTTCCTGTCTCTTGAAGCTATCCTTATAAAATAACACTAGACAATAAACATTCTTTTTTTAATTTTTATTTTTTTTTCATCATGGTAAGTGTACTCTTTAATCCCCTTCCCCTATTTCCTCCATCCCATATCCACCTCCTCTCTCTGGTAACCTTCAGTTTGTTCTCTATAGTTAACAGTCTTTCTTGGTTTCTCTCTCTCTCTCTCTCTTTCCCATTTTGCCCATTTGTTTTATTTATTTATTTCTTAAATTCCACATATAAGTGAGATCATATGATATTTGTCTTTCTCTGACTGATTTCCCTTAGCATTATACTCTCTAGTTCTATCCATCCATGTCATTGAAAATGGCAAAATTTCATTCTTTTTTATGACTGAATAATAATAATAATAATGGTAATAATAATAATAATATTACGTTGTGTATATATGCCAGATCTTCCATCTATCAATGGACACTTGGGCTGCTTCCATAGTTTGGCAATTGTAACTAATGCTGCAATAAACATAGGAGTGCACGTATCCCTTTGAATTAATGTTTTTGTATTCTTTGGGTAAATACCCAGTAGTGTGATTATTGGGACATAAGATAGTTCTATTTTTTGAGAAGCCTCCATACTGTTTTCCACAGTGGCTGCACCAATTTGCATTCCCACTAACAGTGCAAGAGGATTCTTTTTCTCACATCCTCACCAACACTTGTTCCTTGTGTTTTTTATCTTAGCCATTCTGATAGGTGTTAGGCTATATCTCATCGTAGTTTTAATTTGCATTTCCCTGATGATGAGTGAGTTGAATATCTTTTCATGTGTCTGTTGGCCATATGGATGTCTTCTTTGGATAAATGTCTGTTCATATTTCCTGCCTATTTTTACATTGGATTATTTGCTTTTTGGGTATTGAGCTGTATCTGTTCTTTATATATTTTGGATACTAACCCTTTATCAGGTATGCCATTTGCAAATACCTTCTCTCATTCAGTAAGTTGTCTTTAGTTTTGTTGATTGTTTCCTCTCTGTGCAAAAACTTTAGATTTTGATGTAGTCCCAATATCTTATTTTTACTTTTATTTCCCTTGCCTCAGGAGACGTATCTAGAGAAATGTTGCTATGGCCAGTGTCAAAAATATTACTGCCTGTACTCTCTTTAAGGACTTTTATGGTTTCAGGTCTCACATTTAGGTCTTTAATACATTTTGAGTTTATTTTGTGTACGGTGAAAGAAAGTGGTCCAGTTTTATTATTTTGCATGTGGCTATTCAGTTTTCCCAACACCATTTGTTGAAGAGCCTGTCTTTTTCCCATGATATATTCATTCCTCCTTTTTCAAAGATTAATTGACCATATAATTGTGGGTTTATTTCTGGATTTTCTGTTCTTTTTCATTAATCTGTGTGTCTGTTTTTAATCTCAGTACCCTACTGTTTTAATTACAACTGCTTTATAATATAACTTGAAATCTGGAATCATGATACCTGTAGTGTTTTTTTTTTTTCCTTTTTCCAAATTGCTTTGAATATTAGAGGTCTTTTGTGGTTTCATACAAATTTTAGGATTGTTTGTTCTAGTTCTGTGAAAAATGCTGTTGGTATTTTGATAGGGATTGCATTAAATCTGTGAATTGCTTTGGGTAGTGTAGACATTTTAACAATATTTTTTGTTCCAACCCTTGAGCATGGAATGTCTTTCCATTTCTTTGCATTGTCTTGAATTTCTTTCATCAGTTTTTTTTTTTTTTTTTATAGCTTTCAGAGTACAGGTCTTTCATCTATTTGCTTAAGTTTATTCCTAGATATATTTTTTTTGCTGCAATTGTAAATGGGATTGTTTTCTTAATTTTTTCACTATTAGTGTATAGGAATGCAACAATTTCTGTGCATTAATTTTGTATCCTGAAACTTTACTAAATTAATTCTAATATTTTAAACATTTTATTTATTTTTGACAGAGAGAGAGAGAGAGAGACAGAGCTCGAGTTGGGGAGGGGCAGAGAGAGATAGAGACACAGAATCTGAAGTGGGCTTCATTCTTTGAGTTGTCAGAACAGAACCCGATGTGGGGCTCGAGCCACAGTGAGATCATGACCTGAGCTGAAGTCAAAGGCTTAACTGACTGAGCTACACAGCCTCTCTTCTAACAGTTTTCTTTTAAATCTATTTATATATTTTGAGAGATAGAGAGAGCGGAAAGGAGGGGCAGAGAGAGAGAGGGCTACAAAATCCCAAACAGGCTCTGCGTTAACAGCAGGGCTCGAGCCCACGAATCATGAGATCATGAACTAAGTGGAAATCAAGAGTCAAAGGTTTAACAGAATGAGCCACCTAGGCACCCCCATTCTAGTAGGTTTTTTGGTGGAGGCTTTAGGGTTTCCTGTGTATAGTATCATGTCATCTGCTAATAGTGAGAGTTTTATTTCTTCCTAACCAATTTGGATGACTTTTATTTCTTTATGCTGTTTAATTGCTGTGGCTAGGGCTTCTAGTACTATGTTGAATAAAAGTGATGAGATGGGCATCTCCTTGTCTTGGTCATGACTTTAGGGGAAAAGCTCTCAGATTTTCACCACTGAGTATGATATTGGCTGGCTGTAGGTTTTTCATATAAGGCCTCCTTTATTATGTTGAGGTATGTTCCTTCTAGGCCTACTTTGCAGACGGTTTATCATGAGTGGATGTTGTACTTTGTCAAATGCTTTTTCTGCATCTATTGAAATGATCATAGAGTTTTTATTCATTGTCTCATTGATGTGATATATCACTTCAATTGTTTTGTGAATATTTATTGAAGCACCATTGCATCCTGGGAATAAATACCACTTGAATGTGGTGAATTATTTTTTAAGGTATTACTGGATTCAGTTTGCTAATATTTTGTAGGATTTTTACATCTATATTCATGATAAATATTGGCCTGTAGTTCTGTTTTTTGTATGGTTTCTTTATCTGGTTGTGGTAAGGGTGATACTGGCCTTATAGGATGAATTTGGATGTTTTCCTTCTTCTTGTATTTTTTAGGATAGTTTGAGAAGAATACGTATTAACTTTTCTTTAAATGTTTGGCAGAATTCTCTTGTAATGCCATCTGCTCCTGGACTTTTGTTTTTTTGGGTTTTTTGATTCAATTTTATTGTTGCAAACTGGTCTTTTCAAATTTTCTATTTCTTCCTCCTTTAGTTTTGGTAGGTTTTGTGTTTCTAGGAATTTATCTGTTTCTTCTAAGTTGGCTAAATTGTTTGTATATAAGTTTTCATAATATTCTTTTAAAATTGTTTGTGTTTCTGTGGTGTTGGTTGTTATATTTCCTCTTTCATTAGTGATTTTCTTGGGTTCCTCCTCTTTCTCTCTCCTTTTTTCTCTTGATGAGTCTTTCTAGAGATTTATCAATTAATTTTGTTGATCTTTTCAAAGCATCATTTCCTAGTTTCATTGATCTATTGTTTTTATCTGTTTTAGTTTCTTTTTTTTTTTTTTTTTTTTTTTAATTTTTTTTTTCAACGTTTATTTATTTTTGGGACAGAGAGAGACAGAGCATGAATGGGGGAGGGGCAGAGAGAGAGGGAGACACAGAATCGGAAACAGGCTCCAGGCTCTGAGCCATCAGCCCAGAGCCTGACGCGGGGCTCGAACTCACGGATCGCGAGATCGTGACCTGGCTGAAGTCGGACGCTTAACCGACTGCGCCACCCAGGCGCCCCTATCTGTTTTAGTTTCTATTAGACAATAGATATTCTTTTTTTGAGAGATAGAGAGAGAGAGAAAGAGAGAGAGCAAGCAAGTGGGGGAGGAGCAGAGATAGAGAAGGAGGCAGAGTATCTTAAGCAGATTCCACGCCTAGCGTGGAGCCTGACACAGAGCTCGATTCACAACCCTGAAATCATGACCTGAGCTGAAATCAAGAGTCAGTTGCTTAACTGAGTGAACTGCCCAGACACCCCTAGACAATAAACATGCTTGAGCAGAAAGAAGAATCTAGAGATAAGTCAGTGCATTCTATGAACTCAGTCTATTTCAATACTACTTTATGGAATTTCAGCAAATGGTTAGTGCATAAAGGTTGAGACAAAATAATTAGGCAACCTTTGTTTAAAAACATTCAGTTTAGGGGCACCTGGATGGCTCAGTCGGTTAAACGTCCCACTACAGCTCAAGTCATGATTTTGTGGTTCTGAGTTCAAGCCCTGTGTTGGGCTTTGTGCTGATGCCTCAGAGCCTGGAGCCCATTTCAGATTCTGTGTCTCCCTCTCTCTCTTCCCTTCCCTCTCTCTCTCTTTCAAAAATAAATAAACAATAAAAAAATATTTAAAAAAAAAAACATTCAGTTTAGTTGAGTGTTACTGTAACTATACTTCTCAATCAGTGCATCTTAACTGAAGAAATCCAAGTGGCCAAAATTCCCCTATGAGGAATATTTCTGAAAGGTTTGACAGATTTCAGAGGGCCCTGGGTTATCATCATCCATAGCACAATTCATGCTAATGAATAGGTATATTAGAAATATTATTTAGGGTCACCTGGGTGGCTTAGTCGGTTAAGCATCTGACTCTTGACTTCAGCTTAGGTTATGATCTCCGGTTTGTGGGATCAAGCCCCGTGTTGGTCTCCCCACCCAGTGTGGAACCTGCTTAAGATTCTATCTCTCCCTCTCTCTCTGCCCCTCCCCTGATCTCTCTCCCTCTCTCAAAATATATAAATAAACTTAAAAAAAAGAATGTATAAAATTATTTAATCCTGTTCTACTTCATTATTGATGACATTGCCATACCAAGCCACAAAAACTCTTATCTTAGCACAGAGAATGTGTATGGGCACAGAAACTGAAAGCATCTTTTCCCAGAGTGCCTGGGTGGCTCAGTAGGTAAAGCGTGTGACTTTGGCTCAGGTCATGATCTCACGGTTCATGAGTTTGAGCCCCACATGGGGCTCTGTGCTGGGGGCTCTGTGCTGATAGTGCAAAGCCTGGAGCCTGCTTTGAATTCTGTGTCTCCTTCTCTCTGACCCTCCCCTGATCTGTCTCTGTTTCTCTCTCAAAATTAAACATTAAAAAAAGCCTCTTTTCCCCTTTATTTATGGCCCTTGACACACCCTTTGTTCTTTGCTACCACAATTTTGCCACTATGGCCAGCAGTTGATTGAAACAAGCACATTTTGTCTCCACAGAGAGGGATTGAACCACAATTCTTCACATTTTAACCATTTTTTATATGCAATACCAGCACTCCTCATATTCATAATAGACAAAAGATGAGTAACAGAAGTTGAAGAAATTGAATATGTCTAGGAATATGCAGCTCCCCTGCTAGGTGTGCCAATTGGCATTACAACTTCAGAAATGGTACCTAAGGTTCAAAGATTTCCCAGGCAGGAAGATTCCCTTGTTGAGAGGTGGCTACTCTGGGGGGGGGGGGGGGTTAACACGTCAAACCATTATCAAGCATTAACATCCCAGCCAAAATTATTTTAGCCAGTACTTTCCAAGGTGGAAACTTCCAGAGAAGAGAAAAACCCTATAGGAGAACAGGCCAGAATAGACACCACTGGTGGGGACACAGGAGAGGGCAAAGAGCCTGCCGAATGCTAGGTGGGCAGAGGTGTTCTGAAGTATCTCTTTGTAGTTCTGCAGGAACTGGCCAGATGATCAAGATTGTTCTTGGCCTTTCAGAAGGGGGATGTATGAGTCACATCTTAAATATAAGCTTTAAAAACACAAAATCTTCTGTTTTCTAGGCTTAGCCTTCATAAGTTTCTAAATCAGAACTTCAATTTCATCTCCACAGCAAAATAAGAAAAAAAAAAGTTTGATGAAGAACTGAGACAATTATGCAAGTAACTAAAGATGCCAGATCTACATTTTCAGAATGAATGGGAATGGGAGAATAAAATCAACTAAACTAAGTAAAACTGGCCAAAGAACACTTTGTTTTAATTGGTATAAAATATTACTTAGTCTGAATTATCTGAAAAATTACTTTTCTCTGCTTTTCACTTGATTTGCCAATACATAAAAGACCTTAGGATGGGTCTACTCAGAGTTTCAATGATCCAGTTTGGATGTCTTTCTTAATCAAATTTTCTGGAAAATTACTCAACTGTCCAACTCCTTTTGGCCTACAGATACTGCCTCTGCACTCCTCTGGTACAAAGTTATTATACTGGGGATTTTTTTTTCTGTGGGTTCTGTTCTCACGGAGAGAAAATATAAGGCAAAACATATCTACTAGTTCATGGAGACTTTTTCAAAGACTTTTTTGACCAAACTTACCTCTTAGCTGAAGCCTGTTTGAACTCTCCAAATCAGCATTAAGCTTTCCATCTTGGGAAAGCCTAGCTGTATTCTAGAATGAAGATCACCAAGGGATCCCCTGACAAACAGAACCATCATGCTCTTGTTTCCTTGAGTGAATTATGCAAGGTGATGGCAGGAACTGGACAGAGGGGTTCCTTTCTATAACAAAGGGAATTTTTTGGAGGAGATTGAGGATAAGATTTAAGTGAAAATCGAGTTGTTGGAGTCATAGAGTTACTCTGACAACAGAGATATTGCAAGGTTTTATGAAATATTTGTTGCTGTCCCTTATGCAAGAGATATCCATTTCTCCTGCATGTTCCATGGTCTTGGAACTCTGCTAGTGTGGAAGCACTGAAGGCTGTTGCAGCATGAGCACCAGACAGCACAGACAGCTGTAGTTTTGAGAGGTAGTAATAACTGGGTTCTATGTAGCATTAATTTCATTCTGTTCTCATTGTCACCTCCTCTATTGTGCTCCACTAAAAACCCATATTTTATTCATCTTTATAGCACGATGATGCTTCGTATACTTATTTTAAAAATTGTAAATATCCAATAAATTTGTAGCAAAAATGAATCTCCTAATGGACAAAGACACCATGCTCTGTATATAAACTTCAGTTATATGGAGTTTATGGACTTGTATTTTCTGGATTGAGTTCTACAAGCATTTTTCTCCTCAATAAAAGTGACTTAATAAAAGTCACCTTATTTATATGCCTTTGATTGGCTACATGAGGCTTCAACTCCTATCTCATTTTCCAGTGCCATCGTGAAAGCCATGCAGATCACTTAATACATAATTCCAGGTGACACAGTTCTCAAAGACCATGAGATGAGCAGTGCTCTCTAGTTACCACTCACTGTAAAATGTATTAGCCCTCTATTCTTGGAAGTAAATTACACCAAGGCAATTATTGGAAAGTAATAGCCTCGACCTCCTGGCTTCTTAATAAAAGACATCCTTTGGATTCCCTTGCAGCTTCAATTAATATATAAAATTTCCTGTTTCTTTTCAAGATTATATATATATATATATATATATATATATATATCCCTAGAACAGTGGTATCTGAAGCAAGGCACTTGTATGACAGCAGATAGATGACTATCCAGAGGGATGCAGAAAATAGAACCTCTCTTTGTAATCATTTCAGCTGATAAAAAGGAAGAAAATAAGCTTTGCAAATATTTACTATACAAATTGCCACTTGTTCCTTTAGTCTATCCATATAGCAGATGGTCACATGTCACATAGAGTAGGTGATGTGTCCTGAGGGAAAAATGGAATTCTGCAGCTCAGCAGGGACAATGGTGACCCCCTCAGCGCTTCACTACTTTTCATCATACTGTGATGGATTATGGTTCATAGCTATCTGGTTATGTGGACTTAGAGATTTTACTTTTGATATTAATTAAACTAAGTTTCACAAAATGGAAAAAAAAGTTTAAGATAATTCCAGAAAAGTAGCTGCAGGCTGAAGATAGTATCAATGATGCACGTACTAACTGAAATCTCCATGTCTAGTGCATGATCTTCTTCAGATATGTATGAAAGAACAAAAGGAAGGAATTGATCAAATGTAATTTTAAAATCGGTCCAAACTTTAAAATTATGCAATGACTATTTAATATATGGATTTATTTCTAATATCTTTAATAAAGAACCTTACTTTAAGTGTATCTTGTCCCTTGAGGGACTAACAACTGATCATAAATATATGAAAACAAATCATCTATAATAGGAATTCAAACCTCTATAATTTTTTGGCAGTATTTTAAATAAGCTCCTTTACAAAATATCCTTTGAAGTATTTGTAAATAATAAATATATAAATGAATAAATAAATACATACAAGTAAATATACATATATTAGAACTAAATATTCACAAATGTTTTAAAATACTCCAGTTTGCTTTCAAACCAAACTTAAATTCTCTCTCCCTCTTGCGTGATAAGGCATATTTAACAAACATTACCTGAACTGCTTTTAATCCAGGTTGCCCCCTCTATAATAATGTTCTGTTATGACTTTTTAATCTTGCATGTTAAGGACTTTTCATTAAAGTGAGCTCAGGTTAGCATTTTTTAACCTGCTCTAAAATGTTTACATGAGCCACAATAGGCTACCAGCTCAATAATCTTCCAATTGTCCCAATCTCCAAATGGCCCATCGAGGCTCTATTTGTTCCAGTCTATTGGTTAAATATGTATTTGCATGGTTTTTAAAAACATTTAGTTATTTACCTAAGAGGCCTGAACAGCTGGTCTACTAGGTAAAGGCATTAGGAGACAGTTGAATGTTAGACCTATTCAATTTAAATACGTTTTTTACAACGAAAACGACCTAAAAGGTAAAATTTCTTACCTTTAGTTATGTTCTCCTCTGTTGTATAAACACAGATTGTAGCACATGCTCAGCATAGTAAAGCCGGTTCTAAGAAGTACATGTAGACAATCATATTTGTCCATGCTGTGGATCAGTGACCGTATCCAAGGCATAAGATTTCAATGATATTTCATTATTTTTTATTCTTTACTTTTAATGTAAAAAGTTGTTAGACCATATTATGAAATTATTCCAAACCTATAGACATGACTTTTTGAGTTCAGTATGTTTAATTACTTTTTTATATATACTGATAAATGAGGACAATCTAATAACAAATATGAATTTTAGATATTTAATGTGCTCAGTCAAGATATTCACTATATATCTCCATTCCTCCAGGCATCATTTTTCAAACTCCAGAAAGAATTTAGATTTTTATGTTAATGTATACACACACCTCCACACAAACTTAACTCTGCATATTCTAAAGACATGATGTTGAACTAATCCTGTAATATCGTCAAAAGAAAACCAGGAGGAGCCAGTCCCATGAATGAAGTGTTCCTTCAGGACCTAAGTAAACTACATACCATGCTAGTGATTCTTTATGCTGAAAGAATAAGAATAAATGGATATATAATAAGTGGTTTTAAAAAATTTTTTAAATGTTTATTTATGTTTGAGAGAGAGAGAGAGAAAGCAGGGGAGGGGCAGAGAGAGAGGGAGACACAGAATCTGAAACAGGTCCAGGCTCTCGGCTGTCAGCACAGAGCCAGACATGGGGCTCCAACCCATGAACTGTGAGATCATGATCTGAGCCGAAATCAGATGCTTAACCGACTGAACCACCCAGGATCCCCACATTATAGGCTGAGTTTAAAGAACTCTGATTCTGCTCCTTCAGAAGCACAATAAATATTTTCTGTGTTTTATTTCATTTCCTTAAATGTAAATTTCTTGTAGACAATGGCAATTCTTTTAGCTCATCCTAAACATTTTATTGATCAAGAGGAAGGATACCACATATTCTGTACTACATATTTAGAAGTTACAAATCAGGCTAAGGAAATATTAATAAATTGTTATATCTTACCTTGGCAAGTGTACCTTCATAACAACTTTGAAAACTAAGTAGAATTTAAAATTCTGACTCCACAGTGCTCTGTCTAAATGTGAAGGTGTAGGGAAAGTGGGTTCTCATCCCACTTGCCTTTTCTTCCCGTCCTCCGTCTCACACTAAACGAGAATCTCCCAGTCTGCATCCCTGACCTCCCAGAAACTTTTCCTCTTGAATGCCTACCCTTCAGGTGTACAGTTTGCACACCCAAGATACTATCCAGCTTCTGGAAACAGACCTGAGAAGAAGCCAGTTGCAGTCCTTAGAAGTGGACTTAGGACCATTTAGAAAGGGAACTCTTGGGTCTTCAGAATCCAGAGTAGGGACTGGATGGGAAAGCAGACTCCATATTGGCTTGTCCCTTTAGGCCCATGGAGTTCCTGTTCTTGCCAGGTCTTTACTATTTAAGGTCTTTACTATTTATTCATATCCCTGATGGTACTTAGCATAGAGTCTTGCAAAGTATCGCTTAGTAAATATTGATTGATTGATGGTTATTTGATTAAAGTTAAATGAACTTTATAGTTTATTTATTCATGATAGCCACCACTCTGGAAAATGAAACCCATGAGATAAATATTGTATTGATTAACCTCTCTGCAATCGTCTAATAAAACAAATAATTCACTTTATCTTATTGCTATATGTTAGCCTAAAATCATAATTTCCTTTTGGAATAGACTTGAAATTTTCATGCAGTAAGTATAGAAAATAACTCAAAATCTCCTGAGTTTCAACTTTATATCAAGCTAGATTGTTTGGGAACTTTTGAATATTGATAATACTGCCTGACCACTTAGTTAGCCAGAAGAATTAGAAGGGGCCCCATCACTCAGTGCCTGCCTGATGGCTTATCTGGAAGTATCTGTTACCATATTGATTGTAATGCCAGTGCTTTTACATCTCTTTATAAAGATGACTCCTAAGAAGATAAAAGTATCCTTTAGACCATGATTTTAAAAAGTTACTGAATTTCATCATATGTTTTTCAAACTTGATCATCTCTTCTCTGTTTGGTCTAGCAGCTGCCTTGGACATTTTGCAAAAACATTTTTTAAAATATGATTTGCAATTTTAGACACTGGTTCTTTCCTATAAGAATCACAAACAGTTTTTGAGTTCGATTCTCTGTGCTCCAGCTTTTACTCAATCTTGGTCAAAGCCCAGGATGAGAGAGATGTGTGAAAAATGAAAACTCAAACTCCTCTACTGAAAAGTTAAAATGAATAAATCCAACAGCAAAAGTGTCTCTCATTTTGAATTTAATGTCTTTAAATCAATAGTTGCGTTTTAATGTTTCATATGATTAGCACATTATAGATATGCCATGGATAACTAATTAAAACTTATTAATATCCATTTCTAGGAATCCCAAATAATTAGCAACCCCATGCATGGTGAATTCTAATTTTGTTTACATTTGTATTTATAAGCCTAGTACTGAGACACAGGGCAAACCAATAAACTACTAGCACAGATTATAGACTGCCTAAAAGATGCCATATAGAGAACTGAAATATGACCGCAGGTGATGTAAACAGAATGAGAACTTACAAATTAGATGGAAATAAAACATAAATAGGTGAAATAAGAGAAAAGCAACAATATTTAATTACTGCTGTCGGTTAACTAGGTTGTTTTAGTTTCTCGTTTCGTAAGTTTTTATGCCTTAAGTTGAACTATGACATATGTCAACGTGTCTAACAAAGATGTCCCAAATAACATCATTTAAATAAAAATTCAAATTTTGATTATATGTTAGAACATCAGTATTCTGCTTGATTCTCATACCTGTGTGAAGTTGAAAACTTGTATAAAAATTTTAAAATACTTGAATTTTCTATTGGATTTAATACTGTTATAACCTCTTCCTTCCACATAGGTTTTTTTTTTTTTTCAGTTTTTGAAGTACAAGTATGTATAAGTGTGATGGGTTTGTTATCTGTTTTTCTCTGCTAAAGAATATTAGCAACATTCATTTCACACATAACATTGTTTAAGTCTCTAATACTATGCAAGGTAAAATTTCCTAAGGTTGAAAAAAAGCAATCATTCTCAGACCTTTTATAAAAAGTATAAGTGCTGTTGGTTTTAGATGTTTTATTGGAACATGTGGATTCTCCCATTTATGTGACTTTGCATGCATCCTACTTTCCCCATCATCTTCTGCAACATAGCAATAGCTAAAGTGTTTCCTACAAACCCTGGCATCTGAAAGAGACTCCTTTCTTTCTTTTCTCTATCAGCTCAAGAAGCTCAAACATTTGACCATGTTCACACATTTCCCCCAGGGATGCCACAAGAAACAGGAAGATGAGATGGTTTCGTCTTTTGTTGCTACAAGTGTGGCAAATCCCTTTCTAGCAAAGAATATGAGTGGAAAGATAAGTGAAATGTCAGGATAACTTGCTGCTTAACTCAGGTCATCTGTTGAGAAAGAAAGAGAGAGAGAGAGATGGAGGGAAGACATACACATTCACAATCTTTGAGCCTTTCGTGAGGTTTATATAAATCCATATATAGTCATTCCATTACTTGGTTAAAGCTGTTAGTGATACGCATTGTCTTCATATGAATGAAACAACTCAACTCTGATTTGGCTTCTACAGGGAATATAGTACTTTTTCAGGTCATGGAGAGTTTACTTGCTAGAGCTGAAAGTGGACCTCACTTGATCTTGAATCAAGACTGACTTTTTGTCTGCCTTTGACCTACCCCATATAAGTTAGTGATTCCTCATCTAGATAATGTGATGAAGTTTCACAAGAAGGCAGGACATGCAACACTGTACTCCAGCTCAACTTCGTTATTAGAAAACTCTTCTTTGGGGGCGCCTGGGTGGCGCAGTCGGTTAAGCGTCCGACTTCAGCCAGGTCACGATCTCGCGGTCTGTGAGTTCGAGCCCCGCGTCGGGCTCTGGGCTGATGGCTCGGAGCCTGGAGTCTGTTTCCGATTCTGTGTCTCCCTCTCTCTCTGCCCCTCCCCCATTCATGCTCTGTCTCTCTCTGTCCCAAAAATAAATAAACGTTGAAAAAAAAAATTAAAAAAAAAAAAAAAAAAAGAAAACTCTTCTTTGGAACTAAAAGACCTTAACTTAAATGACTATCTGCTGAGGTGTTTCCAAAAGTATCCTTTTCTCAGCACTGGTTCTAGGAAACACTGATTTATCTCAGGCCCTAAATAATTTGATCATTCATTTCTCTGGATGCAATTTTCCTTTTATGTATATGACTTTCTAGTACTAAAATTAAGCAAATTAAGCACACAGTCCCATTTTCTATACATAAATAGGCAAAGAATGAAGTTCCACATGTGGTCCTGAGCATAGGTAAATTAGGTGGAGACAGTGAGATGTTATTTCTGGCTTATCAAAGTTCTGATTGCCAAAATTTCTCTACCCACTGATATCCAGAATGCATATTCTTAAACTTTAGGTTTAATACAAATCCTGTTAAAATGTAATCTTGTTATTCGGTAATTAATGTGTTACTGCCTTCAATGTGCATGAGCAAATCAACATGGATATGTTAAAAATATGGTTACTTATCTAGGATGACCAATAAAAGGAAGGAATTTGAGTCTACCTACTGACACTGGGCATATTGATAAACCCAGAATATGCCAACCAGAGTACAGGGGAAATCTTGAGGTGAATAGAAATGGTAGGAGGTGGAGAGATAAAAAGGATGTCATCTGAAAACAGAGGGGAACCATCTTGCTTTTTTTTTCAGGGGAATGAAGGTGATTCTGGGTTCTAGTCTTAGAAGTGATCTCAGTGTAGGTTCCATAATGGTGGGAGTTGGGACAGTACTGCTCTGAGGGACCTGCCTTTTCAAAGGGTGGGCACTAGACAGTCACCAACTATAACAAAGGAGACACCAAGGGACCAGAGGTAATAGCATCATCATGCAAAGCTTACAGAGATGAGGTACTCAATAATGTGTATGTAGAGGTTAAAGAATATTGGGGTAAAACATTGAACATTCTTCTACACTCAGTGTTCTGTTGGAGAAGACATGGAACTAGAATGGGCAGAGTCTAGACTTTAGCAATTATATCAAGGTATATCTCTCCATACAAAAAATAAGTTTAGGGGCGCCTGGGTGGCGCAGTCGGTTAAGCGTCCAACTTCAGCCAGGTCACGATCTCGCGGTCCGTGAGTTCGAGCCCCGCGTCGGGCTCTGGGCTGATGGCTCAGAGCCTGGAGCCTGTTTCCGATTCTGTGTCTCCCTCTCTCTCTGCCCCTCCCCCGTTCATGCTCTGTCTCTCTCTGTCCCGAAAATAAATAAACGTTGAAAAAAATTTTTTTAAAAAAACAAAAAATAAGTTTAAAGGGGGGTGTAGTATGCATTAACATACATGGAGAATTGGACACAATTCCTTTCTGGTTAAAGCTCACCTTCTAATAGATGAGACACAAAACAACAAACACACTTGGGTAACCCCACCCCAACCACCAATAGTTAAAAAGGACTGTAGATTGAAAAAATAAAAGGAGATAAAGAATAATAAAGAATTCATTTTAGATGGGACTGTCCAGAAAAGTTTCTTTGAGGAGTTGACTAGTTAACAACGAAAGAAGGGTAAAAATAGGGAGAGAGCTTCTGAGTCCCTGAGTTGGACTGAGCTTGACGGATGGAGGAATGGGAAGAGAAAGACAGTCAAAGAGCAGCAGGGGAGAGACAGTACTGCAGGCAAGGATGGAGGGAGGTCAGAACCCCAGCAGAACTTAGGTAAAGAGGTTTGGAGTCACGCTAAATACAACAAAGTCACTGCAGCTATTAAAGGGATGTGACAAGACCAAATTTACATTTAAAAATAAACACTTTTATGAGAAGCCAGGGCATAGCAAAGAAGCAGAGAGAGCTCAGGTATTGTTGTCATCCAAGGGAAATGATGCATCCAGGATGGAGGTGGTTGAAGTGAGCACACGACTGGCTGATAGGTTAGATGTGGCTGGTGAAGAGAAGTAGCTGAGAACCAGAATCGAGCCTTTTGTAAAAGACAAATTCAGGGTAGGGGGACAGAGAATGAGGAGACAGGCAAGCAAGTTTGGGGAAAATTATGAATTTAGTTTATACATATTTAGATAGAGATGTAAACTAGGGACTTATGCATGGGATTTGAGAGGAAATACAGTAATGAAGATAGTCGTTTGTTTGTTTAAGTCCCTTTGAATTTTCTTCTGCATGCCTGTGGCCTTAAAGAAGCAGCTTTTGGGGCGCCTGGGTGGCGCAGTCGGTGAAGCGTCCGACTTCAGCCAGGTCACGATCTCGCGGTCCGTGAGTTCGAGCCCCGCGTCAGGCTCTGGGCTGATGGCTCAGAGCCTGGAGCCTGCTTCCGATTCTGTGTCTCCCTCTCTCTCTGCCCCTCCCCTGTTCATGCTCTGTCTCTCTCTGTCCCAAAAAACTAAATAAACGTTGAAAAAGAAAAAAAAAAAAAGAAGCAGCTTTTGCCAACTGTGTTATTTATTCACACATTCATTCATTCATTCATTCATTTGACAAAGATGAATTATTATTGAAAGCATTGAGCCAGGTGCTATGAGGATATTAAAATGAGAAATGTATGCTTAGAGGATAGTCTATACCTGGAGAGAGAGCATGACTGGCTATAGCACCTGCATGGGCTTCTGAGTCACATGGCCCTGAGTTTAGTCACTGGGTTTGGGCCATATGTTTATCTGCATGTCTCTCATCTCTAAAAATAAGGACCCAGAAAGCCTAGGTGGCTCAGTTGGTTGAGCATCCCACTCTTGATTTTGACTCAGGTCATGATCCCAGGGTCGTGAGATTGAGCCCTATTTTGTGCTCCACACTTAGTGTGGAGCCTGCTTGGGATTCTCTCTCTCCCTCCCTCTGTCCCTCTCCCCAGCTCGTGGTCTTGCTCTCTTTCTCTCTAAAATAAAAACTAAAAATTAAAAAAAAATAAATTTATAAATAAATAAAAACAAAGACCCAAACACCTTAGTTCATGGCACTTTGGGAAATGCTAATGTGGCAAACTTGAGAGAATAGCAATCAACATATACTCATTTTTTAATAAATCACAGTGTTGTTTGTAGTAACATTTGGTTATATTAAATTTAGGGTGTGACAAATAAATATGGACACTAGCAAATTTGAAATCACCCAGAAGAAAAATGATCAGGATGCCAAAGAATCTTCAACCATAGCATGTCAAAGAACCCAAAGGAGACTACATATTCAGCTTTGAAGAAGGGTTTCAAGGATATTTCATGACTGCATTAAAATGAAATTCTGATATAAACAAGAAAGATTAGATGCTCTCATTTTGAAAGCAAAATTAACCTGAAAGGTTTTCCTTATTGGTTGGTGAATTTCCTAGTAGGACAGTGTTCAAGCTGAACCTAAGTGATATTTAATTAAAGGGAAAGTAGAGGGACAAATACTCATATAAGGGGAGTCTGAAAAGGATGACCTCCTGGTTCTTTTATTTTAATCTCAGTGCCACTTCTATCAAAGAATTTATATTCTACCAGAGTATTTAAGATATAGGAAAAATAAACTGTCTTACAGAATGGCAAGGGGTGTGGTACTTCAGAAAATTTTCTTTAAGATGCAGCAAAACTAGGGGCGCCTGGGTGGCGCAGTCGGTTAAGCGTCCGACTTCAGCCAGGTCATGATCTCGTGGTCCGTGAGTTCGAGCCCCGCGTCAGGCTCTGGGCTGATGGCTCAGAGCCTGGAGCCTGTTTCCGATTCTGTGTCTCCCTCTCTCTCTGCCCCTCCCCCGTTCATGCTCTGTCTCTCTCTGTCCCAAAAAATAAATAAACGTTGAAAAAAAAATGCAGCAAAACTTTTTTCTTTCAAGGACATTTTTCAAGAACACGATGTGCTAAATATGAACCCCTTTGATAAAGTGTGGCCCAGGCCAGATACTTAGTCACATTTAAGTTGTGATTTAACCATCAATGTTTTGGTATTGTGTCCTTAACTAGATGATTATATTCAGGAAATCATAAATGAATGATTCAGTCAGCTACGTTCTTTGAATTTAATGTTTGGATATGTCACCTAACAAATAATACTTGCCCCTCCAGTTGCTAAGGCAGACTTCTAAAAGCGCATCATCATAATTAAATTTATAGCCATGATAATGACTTGTGAAGTTAATAGAAACTAACAGCGACATTGAGATAATTCAGGATATATGTGCCTCACTTTGTATTTACTTACAGACTGACTGCATAAACCAAGTTGGGGTGTGTTTCAACATGGACACAAGCTATGAACTAAACTCGCTGTCAGTTTTATGGAAGGTTTTACCAATTCCATGCTACAACAACTTATAAGAGGACCAACTTATAATGAAGTCCCAGTGCTAGCTCCTCTTGTCCTCTAGGAATTCAGATCCTGGGCAGAGGCCATTATCTTCTTGAACTATCACCCAACATTCAGAATGGAAGGTTCGGGGCACATGAATAATGCCACATGAGGAGGGGAGTATCTGTGTTCCCAAGCTTACCAATTCCCATAGGCCTGCCTATCTACCTGTTGTGGCGGGGCTGCAGAAGGAGCCAATTATTTCAGAAGGCTTTTGTTCTGCAGTAAGGGAGGTTTGCTGACTGCTGCACATTAAATTCCTGGCAGTAGATATAATGGCTACCTGATTAGTTTTGCTTGCAAATGTCAGCCCATAGTAAAATAACTCTAATCCACAACTCTACCACTATTGAGCAGAAAAGAGATTAAGGCTCATGTTGGACCTGATTTGAGAGTAATTATGATTTAACCTACTGGAATTCTTCATACTAGGGCCATTTGACCTGTTTCCATGCTATAGAAAGAAGAAGCATCTTGTATTATAAGAACTCAAGCAATGGACAGACCTCACTGGCAAAGATCCATGGGGGATCTTGATGGTAAAAGATAATGGGTTTCTGCACAAATAACATTATAGAAAGAATGCTCATAGAGAAGAAGGAGATGGAGTCTCAGAATCCTGAAGAAGAAGAAATATAACTAGTTTGAAGATATTTTTCATATTATAAATGCTCCAGCTTATTTTTAGTCACTGGATTTATCAGGTTCCAGTTAGGAAAGCCAAAAGCACACCAGTTATTTCAACAATAGAATGCAATATCACAAGTCAGTTGAAGAAATGTTGGGGAGACTGTAAAGATTAAGAGCTGCAGGTAGCAGTTTCCACTCCTAGGCCCCAGGAAAAGACTTTGGAGTTGTTAGATGATTGTAGGAAGCTCCAGAACTGGAACCAGGCTTCTGAGGAGAGAGCACAGCCCAGCTGCTGCATGGAGGGCCCCTCTACAACTGGGACATAGTCCTCTGAGGAGCTGAAATCTCTGAGGAGACACAATGGGGGTGGTCCTTGGAGGGGAGATAACGTTTTCAAGTTGGAATCAATTGCTGTTTGGAACCAAACACTGCTGCCAGAGTAAAAAGCATCTATGAACTAAAACACATGCAAGAGCCTCTTCCTCCTCCAGCCTTTATGTCCCCCTCTAGGTATCACTTGGGAGAATAAGAAGATGTCTTTATTGCTGAGAGATTATAGCCTAATAACCAGCACAGCCCCAGTGGTAAATTTACTCCGGAACTCCATATAATGGTACCTTGGGTACCTTTTGACATAGGCCTCACCTTATCCATATGGAAAAGAAGGCAGAGAAATGTAAATAGTGACTGGTTCAAGGAATCCAAACCTGAGCCCCAGTCTTCTAACACCAGCCTATAACTCTTTCCTCTCATGCAAATATCTTTTCCAAAGCCCTTTCTTCAGTGGGAATTCATGTGATAAGGTTCAAGAAGAAACAGTCCACCTCGCATTTTGCAAGCAGACATCAAATCTTCAAAGCCTTCTTGCCTCTTTTGCAGGTCCTCCATTCTCGTTAATCTAGTTCCTTCCATTCTGCTAACAGTCAGTAGAAACCTGCTTTCTCTTTTGAGAAATTAAAAAAATAAATGATTCTGAAATACTCATCAGTGTGCTTTCATATGTGTCACCGCTTGGATTGTTGAGGCAGGAGGACTCAGAACTAGCTTCCTGCCCATTCAGTTTGATAAGTAGGGAACTTGGGTCTCTAACACTCTGGCCACTTACATGAATCACTTAAAAAGTACATGAGAAAGAGATGGAGAGTAAATAGCCTATCAGAGGATCAATCCATACATTTAGTTCTCATGCCATTGTACTAAAATTATTCTTTTGTTTTTGACATTCTATTTAAAAAGTCTATTAAATCATAATGCTCAAAGTAGAAAAAAATATCCCTCTGTGCTCTCGTGTAAAGTACAGAAAAGTACAAAAGGTGCTTAAGATGTCTGACTGTATTTTTTTTCCATTTTTGGTTGAAAATTATATCCAAAAAAAGTTTATTGATACTGAAGAGAACTTACCAGAAGCAAAAGGGGACATCTTGGAAAAGAAGCAGGTAGATCCAATAACAAGGAGAGTAGTGTTTTTCTAAAATCTGTTTTTCCTTTCCTTCAGGTTAGTACACTTACATATTCACTAATATTACAATGGAGACCTTTTAAACATATCAATAGGTCAATAAATCCATGCTGTTAATGGGGCAGTACTTAACTTGGTCTTGATGGGAGGGTTTCTCTGGATGGTGTATCATATTGCTATAAAAATTGGTACTGAAGAGATTTATAAATATTGATTGGGATTTTTAGCATGTTTATCAGTCAGATAAGGAAGGAAATGTTGTAGACTTGGGTAAAGCCTGAATCTATTCAAAGTAAGGATTTAAATGGGATGAGCTTTCTGGTTTCCTGAGATTCAAACTATGTCTCTTGCTATTTCCTTTCCCTTCCTGTGTTCCTTGAGGTGCTGTTTCCCATCTCTGGGCCTTTCCACCCTTTCTCTACCACCTGGAATGTCTCCACCAATACTCTATTTAACAACAAATGCGCCCTTTTTTGAAGGCCTGCTTACAGCCCAGTTGTTTTACCGTGTCCTCCCATATAAGTGACTGTTTCCCATAATCCATTATTCTCTCCCTTTTTAGAAATCCTTAAGAATGATACACTTTGCCATTCATTGCTATTATTACCTCTAGGCTGTTTTATGTATCTTGCCCCTGGACTATTAGCTCCTCAAGGAAGGTTATCATACCATCTCTACCATCCTTCCATCTCTCACTACACCAGCTGACCAGATAATAAAGCATAGGTATATTCTGAATGTTTCCTTGCTTGGATACAGCAATTTACAGCTTCCAAATCACTTTTACAAACATTATTTTTCTGAATAACGTAGGAACCATGAGACCTAGACACTATATTTTCCTTATAATTAAAGACACTGAGACTGACTGGCTAAGGGACTACAGTGGAAGTCAGCAAACAAAGACCTAGGACTAGATACTAGAGTCTCTAAAAAAAGTCCAAACTTCTTTTGGTTACAAATTTTAAGATATGTTTCTCCAGACTTTATCCCAGGAGAAATTCTTTGAATCAATTCTAAATGAAAGCAGTATGAGGAGTGACACAAGGTTGTAATTATTCTAAAAGTGAGGTTTTACATATTTACTTTACAAGAATATTCTAGATTATTTTATTTAAAATTCAGATGATTAAGGCCCCACTGCAACCTGATCAGTCAGATCTCTTAGTGCAAGCCTAAGAATCCATTTGTATTTCAAAATTTACTGATACAGAAAACTCGACAATTGAGGCAAACTGTCTGCATGGTTATATTTTGTTACCTTATCCGTTCAAAGAAGGAAAGAACACTTTTCTTTAAAACTCTATTGCTTAGAACAAACTCTGAATTTTCATTTTCTTAATATTCTATCTCCTTCATCTCTTGCAGTGTCACTTTCATGGAGTGGATATAAAATAGGTATAAAACCTCCATAAAACATCCATCAATACATTTAACTGTAACTGTCAACCCCTGGGGTATTTTTAAAGGTGAGAGGTTGGGGCAAGAAGCCATAGGTAGCCGAATATTATATTTTACCAGCACCGTTGACAAGCGAAGATCATTTCATTTTCAAAACACATACTCATTTTTAATGGACACTTGTCTCTGTCTTGTCTTAGTATACATGTGTGCAAAGGCAGTTTGGAGCAAAGCTAGCAGTGTAACTAGAAATATAGCTTCTGAGACATGGATATTTTCTCTTTGAGAACAACTTCAGAGAGAAATCTTTGCCACCATCATGGATACTTGGAAGTGTGCTATTTGATGGAAGTAGATTGAAGGTGTATGGGATGGAATACATGTAGAATGAAGAGAGTTCAGGGTAGCCCACTATAATGCAAAGGGAACACAACACCAGGAGAGAAAAAGACCAAGACTGTAACTTCGGTCTTTGTGCATCTTGAATATCTCAGCCTAGGGCAATTCATCAATAACACCAACCCTCAAGGTGCCTGGGTGGCTCAGTCAGTTAAGTGTCTGACTCTTGATTTTGGCTGAGGTCATGATCTCACGGTTTGTGCTTGGATTCGCTCTCTCCCTCTCTCTCTCTGCCCCTCCCCTGCTCACACTTTCTCTCTCTGTCTTTCAAAATGAATAAATAAACATTAAAAAATAAAATAACACCAACTCTGTATGTGAATGCATTTGCAATATCTCTACTATGTCATCTTTCTTTGTATCTGTATATGTACACACACACACACACACACACACACACACACACACACACATATGGGCAATTGTAATTTTATTGATTTCAAAAGTTATAATTTATTTAATAACTATTAACTGAGTGCCTCTAGAGAGCCCACAAATATACAATTTCCTTCATGTAGCCCATTCTCTCTTAGTTATTCCCCCTTTCCTGTTTTGTTTCTGAGTCCTATGATATGCTGTATGGACTAAAGCAGGTTGTATTGGACTTAATAACTCATTCTAGTTCCAGCCATGTGTACAATGCTTATTATTTGGGAGGGTTCCACCTACTAACAACTCTGGCTTCAAAATATATTGTTTTCAGAGCTCTTCTGACATCATTCAGGCATGCTGATTGTACACAAACAAATATGTCTGGGCTTGATAAGCCTAAATTGCATATAAGCTCAAGTTCTTCTTTGCTATTATGTTTAAACAAAAATAAACATGTTATTTCCAGATCCAGTCAGACCAAAAGAAAAGCTACCAGCTTTTGCCAAATATCAAAGGATAGATTGGTAAGAACAGAGGGGGAAAAAGACAAACCTTATTTTCCTTCTTAGAACAAGTAAAGCAAAGAGTCCAATTGGAAGACTAGAGGCATTGTTTGATGGACTGGGCTGGGGCTGAAGCCAGCTTTCCTGTGCCTTTATCCCCTCTAGTCAGAAAGCAGCACTTTGTAAAACAGGCAATACTGACTATCTTAGGGTTCTCCAGAGAAACTGAGTCAATGGGTTCACACGCGCGCGCACGCACACACACACACACACACACATTTATACATTATATTACATACATTTATATATATGCCATATATATATATATATATATGCCATACATATACATATATATGCCATATATATACATGTATATGTATGTATATATGCCATATATACATATATGTCATATATATACACACACATAGAACGAGAGGGGGGAGGTTATTAATAGAGAATTAGCTCACATGATTATAGAAGCAGACAAGTCCTTAAGATCTGCAGTTGGCAAAATGAAGATTTGGAGAGCCTGATGGTATAGTGCTCATTTGAGTCTAAAGACCTGAGGACTAGGAGAGCCAATAATAGAAGATCCAGTCAAAAGCCAGCAGGTTTGCGACCCAAGAAGAGCTAATGCGTCTATCGACCAATGTCCCACCTCGATCAGTCAGGCAGGAAAATTCCCTCTTATTCAGGCTTTTAGGTCTATTCACATCTTCAATTGATTGGATGCGGCCCACCCACATTATGGAGGGCAATTTGCATTACTTTGCCTACTGATTCAAATCCTAACCTAATCTAGAAACACACTCATGTACATACCTAGAATAATATTGGCCAAATGTCTGGGCTGTCCATGGCCCAATCAAGTTGACACATAAAATTAACCATCACATGACCTTGAATTCAAGGTCTTCAGCCGACTAGGGACTTGAAGGTCATGCAGTCTAAACCCTTACTCAGGACAGGTTTCCTTCCTCTACCTCTTCAACTGTCATCCAGATTCTTCATGTGCATCTCAAATTATACTTTCCCTGGGTGGTCCACTTTACTGTTGGAAATTTAGACTGAAGCATTTATTAGTATCTGACCTAGTCACTTTCATATGCCTGCATCTTTAATCAAGACCTTCCTTACCTTGGAATGCTTCTCTAAGTAGGTCTTTCCCTTTGAGTCTTCTTTTATGTTGCAGGTACCAAGGCTTCTGCCTCCAGGAAGTTCACTCTAGTAAGAAAGGGCTAGCAATCACAGCACAGGGAAAAGCTAGTAAATGTGTAAATATGTGCAAACAGCAAATGGAGGAGGGTGGGAGGCATAATGATCAGAGTTCCTACACCTAGTTCTTGTAAGCCTACTGACTAGAGCTAACCAATTGTACTCTGGACTAGCACCCTCGGTGTATCTTATATTGCGCTAGACGCTATATAGAAGCATGAATTTTGAACCTGTATGATTACAGCACAGGTGGAGAGACAGAGAAAGGACATGTCACAAATGCAGCAAGAACCAAGCAATATATGAGAAGCAGTCAGTGGGTGGTCTGGCTGAAAGAGCTTGGAGAAGGAAGTAATCATTGGAAGCAGGTGGTTGAGAAGGGCTTTGTGCTTTGGATGGTTATCGTTTATCTTTTCCTAAAGAGAAGGTAAGAATTCCTAGGAAAAGGAAGGGATCTGTGTAAAGGAATGGAGGTGGGAATGAGCATTTTAATTCAGGAATCATTGTTGAGTGGTCATACTGAGATATAGGCTCCTGAGCTTTTCGAGGTAAATTACTCGCAATTAGAAAATGCCTTAGGCCCAGACACCATCGGGCTCCATAAGATTAGGAGAAAATCTTAAAGAAGTTTGTTGGCTCTAGGGATTTAAGGTATTTATTTACCCAGACTGTAGGAGCTGTTCAGACAGATATGAAACTTGCCTGCACACATCTGTCCCCCTAATGGGCTGCATCGGGTCCCCAGTGGCTACCTCTTGGGATGAACAGAAATTTCAGTCTCTCTCCACACCAATTTTCACACCCCAGCTGCCAAGAATGGGGGGCAATTAATGTTGCTTCTGACAGTTATTCCAAGTTCGGGTCCAGGCCCCTGGGATAAAAAAAAAAAAAAATCTCACTGGGATAACTTAAGAATTGTATCTAGACTTACAGTAAAAAGCTGCTTAAAAAATTGAATTAAGTTTTTTTTAAAGGCTGCCAAGCGATGGTGTCCTGGAGAATCTTTAGGATTAGAAAAATTATATCTCTCTTTATCCTTTAATTTGTTTTGAAATAATTATCGGATGTATAACATGTGCCTAGGAGTGTGCTAGAAACTCTGGTATGGATACAAAGCCAAAGAAGAAGACATAGAGTGTGGCTCCAGCGAATTAGATGCCCAGTTGGAGGAACAGCTTGCTGATTATGGTGCAGCACCTCACAATGTAGTTGCTCTAAAAGCCTTTGTTGAGTAAGTCAGTGAGTGAGATACAAAAGAAATGCAGGAGAATAAAAATAATTTAAAAGATAAAAAAGATCCACAACAATTTACTTAATACCAAACTGTTGACATTCCCTTCCATGCAGTCAGATTTTTCCTGGAATTAGTTCTTTTTGATTACATGAGAATTTTCGAGAGCAAAAATATATTTTAAAAAAGTAAGTATTTTGAGAGTATTGTGCACGCCCTTTCTCCTTCCCATTGCAGAACCTTCATGCATGCAGTCTTTGTTATGAGAAATAGTAAGTACAATTAGTTTGTACCTCACGTCTAGTTATCACTCAGCTGAGCTGGCTGCTGAAGCTTTACGTTTTCACGTAACACTCCTGTACATATCTCCTTTTTTAATTATTTCTACAGGTTTTAATTTGTAAACTGTCATGTGAGATTCGGGGTTGCATTTTGCCAGAGTAACTGATATGATTGCAGAAGCAAATTACCGTTTTACCTGAAGCTTTTTTCAGACACAGAATTATTACATATTTCTAGTGTTGGTGGTGGGGGGGAGTGCTCTCTAGAACATGCTTCTAAGCAAACACAACAATTCTGGTCTCCTGAAAATTGATATATTCAATTAAATGCTCACAATCTGGTTAGCTTTCAATAAATACCATTTAAAACCAAAAGCCTCACTGTTATAAGCATGACACCAGGTAATGAAGCTTGTATCATTGTTGCTCTCAAGATTTTCATCCAGTAATATGCAGCTTCAAAACTCTTATCTTTGAGCTCCAAAAGCAATTTGACTCACATTATAGGTCTCTTGCAATAAATATCATCATTATTTTAACTTGATACTCCTTGTAATAAAACCTTTTAATTTAGGTCCCACCAAATTAACAAGAGGTGGAACTGAAATTTGAATTAAAAAAATACTTTTTCATTATAGAGAGATGGGAGTGTGACATAGTTACAGCAAACCTCCTTAAAAGCCCGAAGGAACAAAGTATTTTAAGCAATGTTAACAGTTAATAAGCTCTTAAAACCCAAAACACAGTCACAAGCACATATATAATTAAACCTTACTTTTAGCAATTATTATGGATATAGATTTACCCTAAACACAACACACTATATATGTATATGCATATGCATGTAAATGTATGTATGTGTACATATATATATTTATTTGCTAGATATGAATGATTTTTAGCTGATCAATATCCTATGTGCTAAATGATACTAATGATCTCTATGTCGGAAAGATTAAGGTCCAGTTATCATAAGTACTTGAAAGTAATAGAATTGAATCAAACTGCCCACAGATCTGACTTCATTAATTCACAATGTCTTGCCCTCTAACGAGAGTGAATTGATGTTTTCCTTCTAGTGTATTTAATCAAATACTGGAGGAGCAAGAAGGAGGAGAGGGTGGAGGAGAAAGGAGTGCAGGCAACTTTTACTTAATATTTTAACTGAGAAGTCACAGCTGTCAATTCTCATTGACATTTTCCCGTACTCTGCTTAATTAATGCCTTTATTGCCATAAACTGAATCTGCTTCTGCTTGCTAAGTAAAAACTGGGAAAGAAAGCCCTTTAATCTGACATTCTGCCTCCTCCAAGAAGATGTTAACCAGCAAGTTTAGCTAGCTCTCTTTTCTGATCACCATCTGGGAAGCATTTGAGCATGTAAATGCCCATTCTGGGTAAGATATCATGAAAGACCTTGAATTTCATGTCATGGAATTGGCACCAAAGAGGTACCATTAGGAGTTTCAAGCAGGGCCATAGATGCATTTACTGTCATTTTAACAAGGCATGTCTGGCTACAACACAGTGAGAAGAACGGATTGGAGTGTGTAGGAGTGCCTGGCATCAGTGACTTTTCTAATGGTCCAGAATAGAACCGATGAACTGAACCAGGAAGGGACATTGAAGCTGATGGTAAGAAAACATATTCAATTTATATTTAAGATGTGTGACTAAGAAGGTTGTGCCTGAGTATGTTCTGGGCTTGAGGTTTGGGAAATTATTTGTGATGTTCCCGAACATTCTACCTTGAGACACTACGTCAATATCTTACTTACATGAGGAACTAGGGGGACCCTGTGCAAACTTGTCAGAAGGACTACCTAAACCCTTTGTCCCAGCAAGACTGTAGTGTTAACTCTGGAGGCAAGTTCAAGTACAGAATTCAATCATAGAGGACTTATTATTTGGTAGAGACTACATTATATAACTGCTTTTAAAGTGACAGTGACCAGAAAATGTAGACATGTACTTAGGCACTAAACTGTATGGTTAAAATTAAGAGAATTGGAGAAATTCATCGGACAGGCACCAAAGTCAGGAGGAGCTTCACTCAAGAGCTGAGTTCCGAGTTCTCAATATGCTTAGAAGTAAGGAGCAGCCTTCTGGGTAAATATAGGACCCATAAGCAAAGGCACTGGGGGACAGAAGAGAAATCAGAGTTTTAAAACAGGACACATCTGGCCATCACTCTCTGGGTGCTCTTGCCTTGGTACCTGTTAGGAACAGCAACTGTCTAAACGGAAGTAGGAAAGTGGTACAGTTACTATGGCTGTTACATAGAACACCCATACTAGATAGAGGAAAAGGTAGGCTGGTCTTTTCAACTGACAGATTGGCAAGTCAATGAACAGAGGAGAAGGAGGCATGAGGTTGTGTAATTATGATATATGCACTTTTTGGTATGTAGATTATATTTCAATAGAAAGATGCAAAAAAAAGTATCCCAGTGAGAATGATAAATTGCGTGGTCTTTCAGAGGGCAGGGACCAACACTTACAGATCACCATATAGTTTAGTACTTAATGGAATAGGCTAATTCTCCTAACGAACTAACACATTTCCCCACCATTTCTAACATCCTCATATGCCCTATAATGTCCAGTATGGTTCAAATCATATTCTGTGGCTGGCATTCAGGAAATGCCTATTGAATTGAATTTTACTAGTTAAAGAAAACAAAACTAGAAACATAAGAAAGATGACAAGACAGACATATGCTAAAAAATTAATTTACACATTAATCCATGGAGCTACTTTTTAAAGTACTGAGTTTTGGAATTTTGCTAAAATATCCATGGGGCAATGGTTTGCTTCTTACACCATCCATGTCTCTCTGCTTATATCAATAGTACTAGAAATGTCTCAAAAAAGTGCATTTTGTGAGTTTCCAATGACTTACTTGCTCACTCATCTCATTATCTGGCAGGCCTTTGTCTTTCTTTTTTTTCTCCCATCTAACAAATGTAAAACCTCCAGGGTTTTCTATACATATCCTTTTTGAAAATGTTTGTTTCTGTTTGTATGTGCGTGTGTGTTTCTCTAAAATATAGCCAGAACCCATTAGAATATGCTGTCAGAGTCAGTGGTAGGATTTTGTGTCATTTCCCTTTCGACTTGAAAAATAGCATTTTAAAAAAAATATTTTTCATACACGACATTTTTCTCCCTATTCACTTTGATAGCACCACCTGCTTCGGGAAATATATATTTTCCACAAACCACTCAAATGAACTAATCCATTTTCACTATGTGTCCTTTTTGGCAAAATATCTACAGAATTTGCTTTCATAAAGATAAATTCTGTTGCTTTGCTTCTGTCTTATTTTTTTCTCTCTCTCTTTATGAAAGGAAAATGATTCCTTGTTTTCTTCCTTGTTGGGGAATGCATACAGAAAAGAAATTCTAGAAACAATTAAAACCAATGAGTGAAACTCTGATTTGGGGCAAATTTATTTTAACCTCTCTTTTTCTCCTTCTCATTTGCAAAATGAGAATTTTGGAGCAAGCCTCTTTCGAGTTACATTTGCCAAAGATTCTGTGATTTTTGTCATGATATTTTACCTGGAATTAGAGGTAGACATAATGTAGTTTTCTCGGTGTGCTCCGTAATATATCAGGTATCGTGATTTGTAGACTCAGCGGTACTTGGTGGCAGTTTCCCATGTGGGAAAACAAAAAGGAGATTGGAATCATCTTTGGAATTACATGTTAGTTGCCTAAAAGGGGGAAGGCATAGTAGAGAGCAAGTAGACTCTCTTTCTCACAGACCACTCAAAGGGATTAGTCATCAACAACTCCTCTCTGACAGGCTCTGCAGATATATTCCCCATGAGCCTCCTTCCCAACTTGGGTTCCCAATACTGGAAGTTTTCCCAGAGGTTTCCTAGTTGAAGTATCAGGATGTTAAAATGAAAAAGAGGCTTGGGTATAAGTATGGACATAACACCTTTAAGTTTAAGTTCTGTGTTTAAGAAAGTGGCAAATCTCTACTTACGGCTGAGATTACGGGGAGATTAATATCAATGAGACTATTCTACATGATACAGGTACATGAGCATGTGTGTGTGTGTCTATGTGTATATGCAGACACACACACATATACACAAGTGTGCACAAACATCTATACATATGTATCTCTATATATTTATATATATAAATTTTAACACATATCGTTTGACAAAGATAGCTAAACCAGATACCCTCTACAAGTATAGAGCAGAAATTGTAAGATCCAGACCAATCTAGGCTGAGCATATCATATTAGACTTGAAAAGTCCATTTTCAGAATCATCTCATGTTACAGAGCTCAGCATCTCTTGGCATTTGAATGCTTTTAATTCTGGAATCCCAACCAATGCTTTGAAAATGTCATAAGTGCCCATCTTTGAATCTAACTTACATCATACAGGCATTTTGTGTTGTGGTCACATGGTCAGCAGTTAGTGATAGTGTTCCAATTTCCTGGGAAGGATGGTGGGGGAAGAAAAGGGTGAGGGGAACAGACAGAGGAAAAAAACCGTGCTTTGAGCATTCATCATGTGTAAGCCTTGAATGCACTGCCATTTAAAGATATTATTACCTCAGGAGGTACATATTATTGTTAACCCCACTTGAAGGATGAAGAGCAATATATACTAAATGACTTGCTCAAGGTCACATAGCTACTGAATGTCAGACCCAGGATTCAGACACAGGCAGCTTGACTGCAAAACCTAAGGCATCAACCACTTCTCTAAATAGCTTCTCGTCTATTTCCTAAGCCAAATTCATTGCAAGGGAGAGTGACTTCTAATCAGGATTTTAAAGCTAATTTCGACATGGGTACCATTAATCCCTTCATTGGACAACTTCATGCCCACTCGCTCACTCAATGCTTTTGGCAGCCAGTGAAGGAGGGCCCCAGCTGTGGTACAATGCAACTGTTCAGTGATGGGCTCTGTTTGAGTCGTGATGATGGTACATTTAAGAGTGTGCTAGGCCAGGCATTGGAAGGCCTGGGCTCTCTCTAATCCACTGCTGTAGCAAGCTACTTTCTCATGAGGTTAAGCAAGTCCTCTAATTGCTCTTAGGTTTAGTTTTTCATTTGTAGGACGTGGAGAATAATATCTGTCCTACTGTTGTTTTTAAATTAGATATTACAAATAAATCACAGAGAATGTGTGTAATCAAAGATAGCAATTACTATTAGTTACAATCCCTATTTTAACCAACAGGATAACATGTGGCCAGAGAGATAACTGGCAGACAGAATATCAATGCTAAATAGCAGTGTGAGCATAATAAGGGTGAAAGGTGGGGAGGGATGACAAAGACCAATTTGTTGGGACTTTTAGTCCAATGCTCTGCTACCAGCTCATGCTAATCCCTGAAGGCTGTTTTATTTCCATGGGTTTAAGAAAGAAAAGAAAGTTCACAAAAGCTATGTCCTGATCAACTATTTGCAGTCCATTCCCTTCTCAAAATAGTTAAGAAACATTAGGAAATGTAATCCTGTGGGTCTATCCAAAGCAGCATGATTTTAATTCTTGTATGTGGAAAGCCCGTGGCCCTGCTAACCAGAGCTTAGCCTGAATCATTTCTCGCTGCTCACACTCCTTTGTTTAGCTTGGACTCAGGTTAGTTCCATTCTGAGATGAAGAAGCCATTGCTACTTGCTGTTCTTGAACGTCCCTCTTAGCAGGATTTTCCCAAGAGCTTTCCTTTGAAGAAAAGCAGAGCAGGAGGCGGGTTTTAGAAGTGACTACCACATGGAAGAATCACAGCCTCTGGGGAAAGAAAGGTCTCACCACAGGCTATTATTAGAACAGAGCTCTGAGTTTGTAAATGGAAAGTGAGACTCTGCTTGCACATGCATGCACACTGTAGGTGTCTGGGTGCCAATGAGTGGAAGGACTCACAGACGCCTCCTCAGATGGCATCTGTCTTCCTCCACTCACTGGGAAGGTGCGCAGTCACGCTCTTCTCTGTGCCGAGCTTGAGAAAGAAATCGTGTCAGAACAGGCAGTCGCTGTGATGCCAAAGATAGGAGCAGGAGCGCCTCTCAGGGTGAATTTCCACCGACATAAAGCAGAAGAAAGGTGAGGTGGAAAGAGAATTGAATGGGCAGTGAGGACAACTGGTTTCTTCTCCAAGGGACTATGGCCAAACAACTAAGTCTCCAGGCCTGTTTATTTACCTGGAAAATGAGCACAGTGGATGTGCAGAGCTCTAAAGTTCCTTTCTAGGGCTAAAATGATAAATTCATAGATCCCTTCACTAGATATCAGTCTTTAGATATCCGGACTTATCTACCAGTAACCCAATACGGCTCTTTATTTTACTATTTGTATCTTTTTAATGTCTGCGAAAGTACCTTCCAAATTTAGAATTCTAAGACTCTTTAGTCCAGGATGAAAAAATTGCGCATATATTGTATTTCACTACAATTTTTTTCTCCCTCCATATTCTTTACTTCACAACAACTATAGGTTTACACTTGTCTCTCTGAGCTTCAAATCTTACTATAAAAACCCTCCATCCTTGTTCTCATTAATGGTCTCTTTTGTATCAATTTAACTTATATTGAAAAACTACAATGTATAATTTCTTCTTAAAGGTCTCAAAATGTTAATTGTCACAATTCCCATGGTAATAATAATAGACGCAATAATCTACATTTTTAAATTAACTTTTTAAAAAATTCTGTCTCTGCTACCTATTAGCCATGTGACCTGTGATAAGTTAACTAACCTCTCTGGACTTCAGTTTCCTTTTTTGTAAAATAGTGATCATGAAAGTACTTAATTCCTAGGAGATTTTGGAATACATATGTGCACATAAACACAGGCATGTATACACCAAATCACCACATCTTTATGCCTCTTTTTTTTTCATCATTTCTATACCTATAAGCACATGTACTTTCTTAGACGCATTTGGGAAATTAGTACATTTGATAATCACAGATGTGAAGCATAGTATCAGCCAAAAGCTACATCATCATCACCAATAACGTCTAGTTATCATCAATAATGCTAACGGTGATGCAAATACTTGACCAAAAAAGAAAAGTAGTATTTTCTAAGTAATACTAAGGGCCAAAGAAATCATGAGAATGTGGAAAACAAGCAAAACACTAATCAAAATTACCATTGATGGAATGAAAATATCAATGACCAGAGAAATATCCTAGACCCAAAAATATCCCCAGGAATATCATGCACTAAAATCTAAGGAAATAAGACAGGCCACCCTGGGAAACTAGAAAAGGATTATTCACAGATTCTCAGAGCTAGAAGAGGATGCTCAGAAGTCACTTGGTTCAGCCTCCAGCCATCATGAGTGATCCAATTGGGAATGACAATGATTTGTAATTATTAATATTATTAGCCAGGTTATGTATTTCATCTATTCGTAACAAATTTTCTTGTTCTTCTTGATTTTCTTCCTTGATTTTCTTGAAAATCTTTCTTGATTTTCTTCAAATCTGTTCGTGACAAATTTGATTGTCAACTTACCAAAAAGACCCCTAGAAAAAGGTACCGACCAAGCAGAGGTAAGTTTATTAGACTTACTAAGGCAAAAGGCAAACACCACCTTGACAGAGTCTTAACACTAGCACTTTACTCACCAAAGCCATCATCTCCTGGATTATTCAGAGTCCTTTCCGGAGAAGGGACTTGAATTTGATACTTTCTGAGAAAAGAGGAATTTGTAATTCTAAAATAAAAATGCAACGTTAAACGTCCTTCATGCTTAAGTTCTGTATGTCTGCCAAGTGATAAGGAGGAGCTGGATAATCACCTTTTGGATAATTCACCAAAGAACCACTCCGGATCCCTGCTTAATACTATGAGATAGATATATATGTTTTCCAAAAGTACAGAAATACTCCAGGTGGTCTATTTTGGACCCTTCCCAAACAGAGGCTGAATCCCTTTCTGCCCATCTGACTATTATGACTGTATTGTATTGTATTGTGATTGTATTATGATGTATAGTATTGATACTTTTAGCATCAACTTTCCTTCTCATTTGTTGCTGCACTAAAATTGGAAGTATGCCCTGAACCCATGATGGAATTCAATACTGACTAGTATGAGATATCAATTTACGACATTATCATTGATTTTTTAAAATATGCAGATCAGCCTTGTTGTATTCAGAAGGGTGTTGTACTTCAAAATAGTCACCATTAGAAGACATATGCCTAATTGTAAAGATGCTGCCATTCTCAAGATATGCTCAGTACCTCTACGAAAGTAGATACAGAATTCTGTTATCATACAGAAGAAAGAGTTATCCTATCACTCCCTCTTCAAAATTACATGTATACATACATGCATATTTTTACCTAAGTTCTTTAGATTTGTCTGTAAAATGACTCCTGAGTGTCTCTCAAAAATTAAATCCATCCTACTAAATGAAGATTTATTAGCCAACAGGGTTTTCTAGCAAATGTGACACATTTTCCCAGAGTAAAATTATCTAAATGTTTTGCATAAGAACAGCATTTCTGGAAATTACATATAAATTTCCACCTCAATTTTGTTGAGATTTCCTTTGGTTTATATGCAAGCACTAGTATAATTGTTAGATATCAGTCTTGCCTTCTATTGTAATAAAATAACGTGGTAGCTTCTGCCTCAGAAACTAGAATATGAGTTTCCTATGAGAATGATTGCATATTATATGTTTCTAGTATCTACCATAGTATATTACATAAATAGAAACTTATTGAGCACTTCTTAATCAGCTAGTTGATAACCCAGCATCTGTAAACTAGTGCTTATCATCCCTGGATACACATATTGACATCACCCAGGTTCTGACTTAATTGGTATTGAATGGTATCCAGGCATCAGTATTTTTTAAGAACTTCCCAGTAATTTTAATATGCAGCCACGGTTGAGAATCACCACCCTGCTTTTCCATAGAAGTTTAATTTTCCATGCTTTTGGTCCCTCGAATGATTCCACCCCAAACCTCTCAAGGATCTCCAGGGCTCTTAAACATCTCAAGGCCAAAATGATAGCAACCATTCACCATTATTTTAAACGTGGGAATGTAAAAAAGATAGAGTCTTACTGGACTTTTTAACCATTCTCCAAACAAATAATATTTAATAAATACTTTTAAGATGTTAAATAAACGTGAAAGGGCCATAAATAAACATAAATAAGAGCCAAAGGCGAGAAAAGTAACAGAGCAAGTTATATTAACTAAATATATATATATATAAATGTATATAAAATATATATAAAATATATAATATATATAATATATTAAATATATAATATATATAAAATACATATAAAACATATTATATATACATATATATATATATACCAGTTATAAAAAATATACTTTCATCCTAAGCTTTAGACTCTTACTACCCTAACCTTTAACCTAAGCTCCAATCTCATGCTCCCATGTACTTACTTAGCCTCCCTACTTGCATGTCTGTAGGCATTTCAAACAATGTGTCCTTAACTGCTCTCTTGATTTCATCTTCCCTTAAACATGCCCTTCTCAATGTCTTCCTAGTCTACTCTTCACTCTGTTGTTTTGGTCATAAAAACAAACAACAACACTTACACTCTCCATATCTAACACATAAGCAAGGACTCTTGACTCTGCTATTAAAAACATACACTGAATCTGACCAAATTTTTGCACACCTCCTCCCTACCACATTCCCAGTCCCAAATTAAAGTTTTCATCATCTGTAACCAGACTACCAAAATAGTTTTCTAATTGGTTTTACTGATTCCACTCATGGTCATTTCTCTCTTTTCTTCACATAGCAACCAGTGATCATTTTCGGTCATACTTTGTTTATCTTACCCCCTTGCTTAAAGATTACAATGGCTTCCTGCTATCCTTGGAATATCCTATAAGCCATACTCTGTCCCCTGCCTACCTCTGTGAATCACACTTTTCCTGATCACAATATTGCTTTTGATCTTGTTACTCTTCCATCAACATGACCAGCTCAATTCCAGTCTGAAGCTCTTACACTTGCTCCTATCTCTTCCTGGAACAACCTCCCTCTAGGTCCTTTCATGGCTCCCTTTCTCCCTGCTCTAAGGTCTTCTCTTCAGGTAGACTGCCAAAATAGTTCTCTGAGCCCATGCTTTTACTCTACACTCTGGCTTTATTTTCTTCTTAGCACTCATTATTATCTAAAATTGTAATATTCACATGCTTAACTCTTTATTTTATGTCTGTTTTCCCTGAATTCCTTCACAAGAGTAAAGCCCTGAGGGCGGACATGATCTAATACGCTTTCACTGAGTCCCCACCACTTAGCACCTAGGCTGGCTCATGGTAAGGACTAAAGAAAGTTTATTGAATTAAATAACAAAAGAAGGACTGAATGCATTTATTGTTTTGGAATTCAGGTAGCTGGAAGTCCTGTCTTCCCTTAACACACATTATCCCTAGAAACTTCACAACCAAATACAATTAGAGATAGAAATAAAAGATGCTCCAGGGAGCTGATATAGGTCCTTACCTAGTCTTTCTTGCCAGGTTCCACAGTCCTGAACCCATCTTTTTCTTGTTTCTACCTCTGTAAAAAACTCTGGTTTTGCTCTTTGGCATTTGCATTAGTATTCAGTCTCCTAGCCTTGGTGTCTTGTTTTTCCACATGGGTTTAGCTTCTACAATGAACTGCATTGGTTAGAAAAAGTATTGATGACAATTTGAAACTAAAGCCACAGGACCTTCCTGGTTTAGCATTATGAGGAATTCCAACACTCAGAAATTCTGGAAAATTGAACAAGTTTTCTGTACTGGCACACTTCATATTTGTAATCATAGCATATTTTTCTGCTGCATTCCAAGATCAGAGGCTTCAGGGAAACTATGTGGGTAATACCAGCAATTCAGGAACTAGCAAATTATCTCTCTGATATTGTCATGGATTTAATCTTTTCCTTCCATGTTCAATTGCTTTATTTATAAAGAGAACAGAAGGAAAATTCATATTATAGGAATAGGAAGAGTTTAGCCTATTCTTAGACTAAAAAGATAAAATACTATTTAATACTATTTAAAGCTTGTGGAATTAATCTTATTTTTCATCACATTGAAAGTATCTAAATTTATTTCAACAAGCTAGATATTTTATACCGAATTAATTTATATACAGGCTTTCTTTTCCTTTATAGGGTGCAATCAGAATGGACATTGAGCCAGCATATACAGGTATGGCTTTATAGAATGTTTATAACCAACATCCATTTTGACTTGTTGAGCATCCCTTATGATTATTGAGTATTTTGAATATCACCAATCAGCAAGTATCTGTTAAACATCGTTGTATGTAGAATACTGAGCCAGTCTCAGAAGTGAATATAAACTAGTTTATGGCCTGGCAGCTGTCTTGATGAGATTACCAATGAGAAGTGGATAATGGATCTAATCACATGTGCACACACCACATGTGTGTGAGTACATACACACACGTACACATACATAATGCAGTGAAAGACATGAAATAGCAGATGTATCATCTACATGAATGTGGAAACAGTCCATTCAATGCCATTCCAACATAAAGATACTGAACCCCCTCTAAATACATGTCAGTCAGAATTGTGAGACCCAGTCCCTCTTCTCACGGAGTTCTGTATATGATAGGGCAATAAGAGGGCACAGACTACTGAATGAACCCAAGCTGGAATGTCAAGGACAGCTGAGTGGAGGGCAGAAACTTTTCGCTGGGTCTTGAGAAGGAGTGGGAATTACATGAAAAGGCAGTTATGCCAAAAGACTTCCAGGCAAAGAACAGCTCAGTCCAGGAATTAAAATTGGAAAATATAAAGCTTGATTAGGTAAAGGGGCTATTTAGATGGCATCAGAGTATCTAGTTCAGTAAAAGGTAGGAGATGACATACAGAGGGAGGCCAGTGTATGCATTGCAGATGGTCCTAGAAATAAGGCTGAGTTGTCGTTGCAAAAGGAAACCTCTACAAACAGGGCCAGACTTGAGATCAAAAGAAAAAAAAAAAAAGACCATTTCCCAAAGGTTGTGCAAAAGTTAGTTTCAGCATCTTTTTCACTAGAGTCCTAGAACTCTTCACAGAATGATCCCTGAAGTCGGCATGATGAGCTCCAGATGGCAAAAGTGGAGAGATAGCAGTAAGTGCTGTGAGACTTTCAAGTCTGGTTTTAGGATATTTGGCACATCACCGAACGTGCTAATGTATAACTCAACGTTTAAATTGTCATTTGCTATCCTTAATTTTTAAGGATAAAATGAGGATCTGAAGCAGGAGATTTTAGAAGTAATATGTGGAGTTGACAGACAAAGAAAGAGAACATTAGCCTGGCATGGATAACTTATGTATCACAAGTTACATATTTTAAGTAAATGTTCACTGGATCATTTAACTTGGCATTTATAACTTGTGTCAAAAATAGAAACTTTGTTCAATGTGCAAGGTACAAGACTTATCATCGTCTACGGAGAGATAGAGAAAAACCTCATCTAGGCAAGAGCAGAAATCTGCCAAACTTCTTTGACTTTGAGAAGGTTACAGACAAGGTTGACAGTGTCAATGCATACAGCATGATTTATCATGAGCTTCAGAAGGCCCTCAATAAAGTTCCACATGACAGCCATCCATTGAAGGCAAGAGCTAAGGAGATATGGGGTAGAGCATGGGAGTGAATAAAGAACTCGTTAAAAAAAAAATCTGAGGACAGAAATGCTGCCGACATGTTGAGCTACATTGCCTTCCAGATAAGTTTGATAATGGCTAAGCTTTTTATATAATTGTGTTAGTTTTTGGAGTTGAGAGCGGCATCTCAAAATGTTTATTGTGATAGAATTGCAGAAACCAGAGAAACTAGGTGCTTAATAGCCTAGATAAGATTAATTTCAAGTTAAACTGCCCCTAGCCTGGTTATGTTTTTACAGATTGCCGCAGTATTTGATCAGGAAGGAGGCAGAAAATAAACACTCCCAGTGAACCATCAAGTTGGCTTTTTAAACACTAGAAATAACTTCAACAGCTAAGATGGAGCTAATGAACCTCAAGATATGGGGACTTATATTAGACTAGAAAGCGGGGTACCTGGGTTCCATCCACCTGTAGGCACTTCAGCAAGCCACCTCACCTTTTGAGGACAGCTTTTATTTATTTTTAATTAATTTAATTAATTCATTTATTTTTTAAGGTTTATTTATTTATTTTGAGGGGGGTAGAAAGGACAGAGAGAGAGAGAGAGAGAGAGGGAGAGAACTTCAAGCAGACTCTGTGCCGTTAGTGCTGATGAGGCCAACTTTTAATCTATAAATGAACAAATTGGAGCAAATAATTTCTGAGGTTTCCTTTAAGAATAACCTTATATAATCCTGTGATGATGACTGTGACATCAAAAGTTGAGTATTTAACTTGAATGGCCAGGGGATGTCGGGTGGGATGTCTGGATAATTTCATTTTACACTTAATAGCAGAAAGAGACCCCCTCCGGTCCCAAATCCATATAAGCTGCACATAATAGAAATAATAGTGAAAGAAATACCAAGCATTTTCTGTAAATTACAGTTGTTTTTACTAAATTATTGGGCCATATTTTTTGGATGTGTGCTCTCAAACAAATTAATACTACTTGCAAGGAGAAAAAAAAAGGAGATGCAAGAATCTCAAATATATTGGATACATAAAAGCTGGAGTACGCATAATCGTCTTGCAAGAGTTCTTAAATCTCTGTATATAAACTGTTTAAAAGTAAATTAAAATTATTCCTTAATGAAATACAAATCTGAAGTCACTTGAATAACTAATCATTTTATGACCCATGCAGTGAATTTTTAATGCCTACTTCTACCTGATTATTTTAGATATGTCTGTGTTGTAAATTAAAAGCTACATAAATCATTAATGTGTTGATACAGATCAGTGAACTGCTTACACTATATGTGATTCCTTAGGACATACAATGTCTGATTCACCTCCCTCCCTTTCAATTATATAACTGCCAGGCGCTTTTCCACTGTTCCCTCTTCTGCGAGGTCTTATTTGGTAGAACTGCATGCCAAAGCTTTTATCACTTTCCCAACATAGTCTAGGGGATTTTAATCAAAGGGGTCTCACAGTGTAAAAATGAAGAGGTCCAAAGCCCAAGAATGTGTAGATAGAATTCTATGAAGGGATAGGTTTTTTTTTTCCTTTTTTTTTTTTTTTTAATCTGTGTTCCCAGGAAACTGTGGCAAGAAGACATAACCTTTGTACTTTTCTTAGATCAGTGTACCCTCTTTACCTTTCTTAAAAGTGGAATGCTTCTTCTGTACCTTGAGTTACAGAGCTGCTGTTGCCGTATAGGAGGGGCCCTCATTTTATCCCTCCGTCAGTCCAATAATTTTACTTCCTTCAGAGAGCAGCTCAAGATCTGCATCATTTGTAATGTTGATTAAAGCCATGCATAATTAAAAGATGTTTAATCCACCTTGGAGTAATACTGAATTAAGTTTATAAAGTTTCCACTATGAGAAATGATTTCTTTGAGATGCTATAGAAGGAGAAAGATGAGCATGATATGGCCACTGGAGTATAATGGTGAACAGCAAAATACACATACACACACACACACACGGTCAAAAAATGGTATATACCATGAAAGAACATCAAAGAAACTTATAGGTATTTAATCAAGCAAGAATTAGTAAAAACAAATTCAAAGGATAAGTAAAGAATAGACACAGGTGTATAGGGGGAGCCAAAAACCAAACAAAAACAAAAACAAACAAACAAACAAAAGCATGTTCAGGTTAAGGCAGGTAGTCAGAAGGTCAAATGTGACTTTAGTGCAAGGTATAAATAAAAAAAAAATAACAAGAATTGAAACTTTAAAAAGTTGGTCAGAAATATACTGATATTCCCCAAATATTGGGGTTTACATATTTTTAATCTGAAATGTAAAATGGTCATTCAAATTTTTGAATAGAGGTGTATCTTGAGCAACCATGGGTGGTAGGTGAAATGGATTAGACTATAGACCAAAATAAGACTATTGAGACTTAGAAGAAAATCATCCATTCCGTTTCATTCAACAACTGTCTATTAGATGTCTGTTTAGATACCAGATTCTATGCCCAGTGCTGAGTAGTTTAAAAATTACCCTTACCCTAATGGAGGTTCATTGAAGTGGATAGAAACAAACATTATAAACAAGAAAAAAATAGATAATTTTTTAGTGATAGTAAGAAGAAAAATAGTAAAGGGAACATAGTTCCCTGGGTTTGCTATTTTATTTTATTTTTAATTCATTTATTTTCACAAAGAGAGAGAGAGAGGGAGAGTATGCATGAGTGGGAGAGGGACAGGGAGGAGAGAGGGAGAGAGAGGATGCCAAGCAATCTCCACACTGTTAGTGAAGAGCTCAACTTGGGGCTCAATCCCACAAACTGTGAGATTATGACCTGAGCTGAAACCAAGAGTCAGATACTCAACAGACTGAACCACCCAAGCACCCCTGGGTTTGCTACTTTAGATAGATGGTCAAGGAAGACATCCCTGAAATCATTTCACCTGAGTAGAGGCATAACTGAAGTGCAAAAGCTGAGTCATGCAGATATGTAGAAATTTTGGCGCTTGTTTAAGGAATATCTAGTTTTCTTCCCTAGGATGCTCCTAATTCATATGTTCTATTGTCTTTACTTTGTGTTTGTGTGTGTGTGTGTGTGTGTGTGTGTGTGTGTGTGTGTATGAGAATGACTAGTTCATTGTTGGTCATGTAATAGGAAGCATACTATGGTAGACAGAAAAAGCATTCTACCATGAATTCAGAATTCTGGGTGTGAAAAGGGAGTTTCCCAGAACTGCTTTTGCTCATAATTGTATAAGAAACATTAGCTATTGTGGAAAACTGCCAGACATCTTCAATAAAGGAAGCCAATGATAAATTTCTTTCCAGTAAAGTGAAGGCAGGTATAACTTCATTAATGAGCAAAAACATAAGAAATGTATACATTTTGTAATGAAGAAACAGAAAAGAAGGGAAGTAAATGACAAGAAATTATAGAAAAAAAGGGAGGCGAGAAAGAAAAGAGGAAAGCAGGAGAGCAGGGAAGGAGGTTATGACAGAGGAAATTATTAGAGAACTAATGACAAACAACGTGAGAGATGATGAAAAGGAAGGAAAGCCATAGGGAAGTAGGGCCACATTTCTGCTTCTAGATATTGGACGTAGCTGTTCAAATAATCTGTCTTATTCATTTGAATGCTGATGTGCAAAGATCAGTGAGATGTGATCTCAAGAATTTTAGTTGATATAACTGGAACATTTACAATAAAACGGGTATTTTTACTAGAGATATTGCAGCTCAAAACCAAACAAGAGAGGCGTTTGGGACAGGAGCAAAAGAAAAAGGGAAATCAACAAAATGGTATTTTTAATCTCTAGACTGGCTAGAGAGTGAAGAAGAAATTCTAGAGAGGAGGAAGCCACAGAGGGGACAGCCAAAAGAATTACATATAAACTCTACCCAATAACTCACCTGACAATTATACTATAATATATATAAGCAGAGCATATTTTAGGTAACCTGGCAAAAAGCAACATTAAGAGGGATGAAAAAAAAAATAGTGCAAAATTCATCTGATGTCTACTGTTAATAGTGGACTTTAAAGTGTTAGCAAACAAAATTTACTGTTATGAGAACAAAAACAAATTTCCTTCAGAAAAGGTAAAAGAAAATAAATGTCCCCAATTTATCAGTCATAATATCTACTAGACAACAAAACAAAAATTGCTACACATAGTAAAGAGAAAAAACAATCAACTGAAGCCAACTACAAGATGTTATAATTAGCAGAAAGCAGCTATTAAAAATATGTTAAAATTTTAAAGGAAAAATATTTCCTTCTGGGGTGCCTGGGTGACTCAGCTAGTTAAATGACCAATTCTTGGTTTTGGCTCAGGTCATGATCTCAAGTTTGTGAGTTTGAGCCCCACATCAGACTCTGTAGCTGGCTGTGTGAGGCCTGCTTGGGGTTCTCTCTCTTTCCCTCTCTCCCTACCCCCACTCTGCTCACATTGTCTCTGTTTCTCTCAAAATAAAGAAATAAACTTAAAAATATTTTCCTTTCAAATCTTAAAGGGAAAGGAAAATTGTGAAGAGAAGAATATCAGCAGAGAAATAAACATAGTAAAAACAAACAATATTAAAATTCTAGAAATGAAAAGTGTAGTGTCTGAAATAAAAATTTCATGATGGACTTGACAACATATTGGATTTAACAATAGAGAAAAACCAACATTTATGAACAATAGAGTTAGCACAGTCTCGGTGACCAATGGGACAGTATCACCCAGTCTAACATAGAGGAGAGAAACATATCAGGAAGCTCTGGGCAGACAGAAAGAGCAGCCAAATCTGCTCTGACTTGAAATGTCTGACTTTGAGGACAAGTGTAACTTAATTAATAATTAGCATAGCATTTGAAGGTAGGACTAAAGACCACTATACAGAAAAGAAAAAGGGAAAGGAGAGTTCAGGTCAGACTTTTCATGAGTATCCTAGACTGACAGATATGTTTCCAGAGAGAGGATAAGATAAATTACCTTTAAAAGATATCTGTGACTCCTTCCCAGGGAAGAGCTGATCCAAACAATCATAGTGGTGTCTTTTTCTTCCATTCATCATGGAGCACATGCTTTTCAAACTACCTTATGTTGGGAGGAAAGCAGACTGTATTTTCTAGAACTATAGTTTTCACAGTTCTGCCTTGAATCATGAAATATATAAGTATATATTCTGTTTATATAGGGTTTGTTTTGGATAAAGAAACCCTGGATCTTTAAGCCAGAATATTACCATCCCCAATCTCATAAAAATGATAATAAGTACATTTTTTTTTGAGAGACAGAGTGAATGTGCACGAATGGGGGAGGGGCTGAGAGAGAGGGAGAGAGAATCTTAAGCAGACTCCATGTAGAGCCTAATGTAGGGCTCCATCTCACTATTGTGAGATCATGACATGATCTGAAATCAAGAGGAAATCATTTAACCAACTGAGCCACCCAAGTGCCTCTGTTTTGTTTTTTACTTAATTTTCCATTCCCATCTTTCTAGAACCTGAAAATGCATTAGTGCTACCATTTTCTGTCATCACCACAAAAGCAAATTCACTCAAGCATAGCTCAAACCAGTTTAATCTAAACATGAACATACTTAAACATCATAAAAGCCATTTATGAAAAGCCCACGGCTAATATCATCCTCAATGGAGAAAAACTGAGAGCTTTCCCCCTGAGATCAGGAACACAACAGGGATGTCCCCTCTCACCACTGTTGTTTAACATAGTGTTGAAAGTTCTAGCATCAGCAATCAGACAAAAAAAGGAAATCAAAGGCATAAAAATTGTCAAAGATGAAGTCAGGCTTTCACTTTTTGCAGATGACATGATATTATACATGGAAAACCCAATAGACTCCACCAAAAGTCTGCTAGAACTGATACATGAATTCAGAAAAGTCTCAGGATACAAAATCAATGTACAGAAATCAGTTGCATTCTTATACACTAACAATGAAGAAACAGAAAGACAAAGAAACTGATCCCATTCACAATTACATCAAGAATCATAAAATACCTAGGAATAAACCTAACCAAAGATGTAAAATATCTGTATGCTGAAAACTATAGAAAGCTTATGAAGGAAATTGAAGGAAACACAAAGAAATGGAAAAACATTCCATGCTCATGGATTGGAAGAATAAATATTGTTAAAATGTCAATACTACCCAAAGCTATCTACACATTCAATGCAATCCCAATCAAAATTGCACCACCATTCTTGAAGCTAGAACAAGCAATCCTAAAATTTGTATGGAACCACCAAAGACCCCGAGTAGCCAAAGTAATATTGAAGAAGAAGACCAAAGTGGGAGGCATCACAATCCCAGACTTTAGCCTCTATTACAAAGCTGTAATCATCAAGACAGCATGGTATTGGCACAAAAACAGACACATAGATCAATGAGATAGAATAGAAACCCCAAAATTAGACCCACAAACGTATGGCCAACTAATCTTTGACAAAGCAGGAAAGAATATCCAATGGAAAAAAGACAGTCTCTTTAACAAATGGCGCTGGGAGAACTGGACAGCAACATGCAGAAGAATGAAACTAGACCACTTTCTTACACCATTCACAAAAATAAACTCAAAATGGATAAAGGACCTGAATGTGAGACAGGAAACCATCAAAACCCTAGAGGAGAAAGCAGGAAAAAACCTCTCTGACCTCAGCTGCAGCAATTTCTTACTTGACACATCTCCAAAGGCAAGGGAATTAAAAGCAAAAATGAACTATTGGGACCTCATGAAGATAAAAAGCTTCTGCACTGCAAAGGAAAAATCAACAAAACTAGAAGGCAACCAACGGAATGGGAAAAGATATTTGCAAATGACATATCGGACAAAGGGCTAGTATCCAAAATCTATAAAGAACTCACCAAACTCCACACCCAAAAAACAAATAATTCAGTGAAGAAATGGGCAGAAAACATGAATAGACACTTCTCTAAAGAAGACATCCAGATGACCAACAGGCACATGAAAAGATGCTCAATGTCGCTCCTCATCAGGGAAATACATATCAAAACCACACTCAAATACCATCTCACGCCAGAGTGGCTAAAATGAGCAAATCAGGAGGCTATAGATGCTGGCGAGGATGTGGAGAAATAGGAACCCTCTTGCACTGTTGGTCGGAATGCAAACTGGTACAGCCACTCTGGAAAACAGTATGGAGGTTCCTCGAAAAATTAAAAATGGATCTACCCTATGACCCAGCAATAGCACTGCTAGGAATTTACCCAAGGGATACAGGAGTGCTAATGCATAGGGGCACTTGTACCCCAATGTTTATAGCAGCACTTTCAACAATGGCCAAATTATGGAAAGAGCCTAAATGTCCATCAACTGACGAATGGATAAAAAAATTATGGTTTATATACACAGTGGAATACTATGTGGCAATGAGAAAGAATGAAATATGGCCTTTTGTAGCAACATGGATGGAACTGGAGAGTGTTATGCTAAGTGAAATAAGTCATATAGAGAAAGACAAATACCATAAGTTTTCACTCTTATGTGGATCCTGAGAAACTTAACAGAAGACCATGGTGGAGGGGAAGGAAAAAAAAAAAGAGGTTAGAGAGGGAAAGAGCCAAACCATAAGAGACTCAAAAACTGAGAATAAACTGAGGGTTGATGGGGGGTGGGAGGGAGGGGAGGGTGGGTGATGGGTATTGAGGAGGGCACCTGTTGGGATGAGCACTGGGTGTTGTATGGAAACAAATTTGACAATAAATTTCATATTTAAAAAATAAACTAAATAAATAAAATAAAATAAAATAAACATGAATTACTAACCTTGGACCCATGTTTGGGCTTCAAGTATTCTATGAATCCCCTAAAACTGGGTCAACATTTTGTGTTTATTTGTCTGATAGTGAACCCTGTAGCTTACATCTGTAGTAGTAATCATACCCGGTAGCTGAGAGATGGGTTTTGGAGGTGACTGCATGGTTTAAATCACAGATTTATCCTTTACCAGCTAGGTGATCTAGGGCAGGTGACTTAATAGGTGCCATGTTCCTTTTTCTCAATTCTGGAATAATAATAATAACAACTGCCTCATAGATTTGATGTGAAGATCATGCTAATATATGGAAAGTAATTAGAACAGTGGATAGCAAATAGCAATCTCTAAATAAATGTTAGTTATTTATTATATTTTTATTTTATTTACATCTTAAAAGGATCCAAGACTAATAAATAGTTATGAGTCACTGATTTGAATAGAAAAATAATCCATTTGTTCCTCAAATGTGCCTTAAGTCCCTAATAGATGTAAGAGATTGAAATTGAGAAAAAAAATGTTACATTTCTTGTAATGCAAGTGTCTATGTGTCATTTTATTACCAAAACTTCTGGAAAGCTGGTAACATTTAACCCATTTAAAGGAGAGAAATGTCCTGAAGACAATGTATTGGCTTACTTCCATCCTAGCAGCCAGTTAGTTATGACAAAAGCCTAGGGTTTGTTTTCCCTATAAAAGATTTGAATAGTACTATTTAGCTCTGATGACAGCAGTTAAAAGCCTTCTAATGTATTAATTTTAAGAAGAGAATAGAAAATTATTAACAAGAAAAACACGTTGATTATCAAGAGCTTTCTGTGTATATGTTTTAGATTAACCACTCTCAAAGGCAGTGTGAGGGATGACCTAGAATGAGTTCATTCTAGTCATGTCAGAACAGTGACATTACACATACACACACACGTGCATGCAGACATACACAGCCATTGGCAAAGACAATAAAAAAAACAGTTGAATTACAATAAAGTCACAGTTTGATGAGGACATTCTCTACAGAAAAATACTTTTTATCTCTTTTTGTCTAGCCTGGTGAACACCTCTTCAAACCTCTCTAAATGTGCTTCTGGACACAGAGTTGGTAGAGGAAAATGGAGAGGTAAAGGGAGCCCTGTGAGGCACTACTTTATGGTACTAATTCATCTATTGCCCATTCCAGGTTATGCATCCACATTCAAAAAGTGAGATATGAAATTAATTTTTCCCAACATCCTATAACCAAAAGAAAGGAAAAGATAAAGGAAGGAAAGAGAGAAAGAAGGGGGAAATATAAAGGGAAGGAAGGGAGGAAGGAAAGAAGGAAGAAAAGATCAAGGAAGATAGGAAAGAATAAAGGAAAGGAAGATACGCAGAGATTCAGAGGGAGCAAAGAAATCAAGAATGGAGAGAAAACATACAATCTAAGTGTATTCAAACAAACACTTTTGGGTTTTTGTTTTGTTTTGTTTTGTCTATTTTGCAAAAATAAGTTGTGAAGTGCATTGTTTGCCCACGTTTCATTGTAATGAAGCTTAAATGGGCTGGCTATAGATGTAAGAGATCTGAATCTAGGCAAATCTAATAAGTGCTCAAAAGTGAGTGAGAAGGTACAGGGCTTTTGTTTACTTCTTTGATTTGTTTCAGAGCTACTGTGGATTCTACTTCTTTTGTCCTGGGCATGTCTGTACTATTCTAGAAGATTCTAGCCCAGTGTGGTCAGGGATGCCAATTATGATCCTCCTTGCCCTTTTGTCTATAGTTCCCAGGTACCCTTTCCCCTCACTCCAATACCACTCCTTTGTTTCCCACCACACACCCTACAGTTCCTGTGCCTTGTTTCCAGCAGCCTCCTGGTGGGCACCTGCCTTTAAGCCAACCCCAAGAGAGGTGGTTGAGGTTCAGGATGGGTGGGCCTCCTTGATGTGCTTCTTAGGTAGAAAGGGCCATAGCAGCACTCACCAGCATTGGGGAGAATCTGTTCTCTCCAAGCTGCTTGAGTTGTGCCCTTGCTGCTTGGTCAGGGATGTGTTTCTGTCACTGACACATATTTGTATTTTCCAAGAGGTTCAAGGTGCTTCTCCCACTTGGGTGTTTAGATGGTGGCTGTCATGGAGTGCAAGGGCATCTTGCTTATTGTGAGGAATTGCTGGACTTTTCCTCATACTAGGAAACAAAGGCCTACTGGCCTATCCTTTGGGGTATTGGAGCATAGAAAGGGTGCAAGTGCTTCATGTGGAGAAGAATGAAGGAGGCCTGGCTAGAAGGAAGAACCACTGCCCTGATTTGGCCCCTCACCTAGAAGCATGGACCTTGGCGATAGTTAGACTTACTACCCTCTTCCCTGTCTTGGTTTCATCTCTGCTAAAATGGGAAGTCCCATGACCTCTTCCTGAACATGTTCTGTAGATATTTGGGGTAACATGATTATCTGTTTCTTGAAACCTTAGCAAGAAATTGGAAAAATGAGTTCAAATCCTCATAGAGAGAAACCAAGCACTCCCATTTTCCCTCTTTCTCTGTTTCTCATTCTCTCCTTTATTCCTTTTGTTGAGTCCATCAATCTTATTTCAGTGGTTGTCTTCACAATGTAAGGACTGGGGTGGATATTGCACTAGAAACTGAACATTGAAATGTGAATGATACATGAGTTTCTCTGAGTCCAAAACCAAAGATGTGGAACCAAAAAAAAAAATTATATCCATTTAGGAGGATATCAGGGTCAACCTAGGAGGCTTAGGCAGCCTGGAGCAATGGAGGCATAAGTGACCATAAAACATGTTAGTCTCTTTCTGTTTTATTTCTGCCTTTGTCTTCTGTCAGTCTAAAAAATAAATTTTGTCTGTTTTATATAATGCCCTCTGATAGGTGTTGACCTCTCTATTTCTTGGAATTAAAATCGTGAATAAATCTGTAGAAACACACCAAATACACTGGGATTTTAGCCATGATGAGAAGACATGCCTAGTTCTTCTGAGAAGGCAGGTCTAATAGAATAGTTCCAGATGCATTTCTTCTGTTACAAAGAAAAGTTATTTTCAAGTCTTTACAAATTATAGTGCCATATAGGTGTTTACTTTCACAAGGGATCCTGACCCTAATTTTTACATGAAATATTTTCTTAAATAAGGTTAATGCTATGGAAGACATAGCACAGTAGCCCTCAAAATGGTGAGAACATCCTAGAACATTACAAACCCAATATGATAATTGTGTGAGGGTAGGAGATATGTTAGACTCTGGCATCCTATATAAGGGAGCAGAATAATAGTTTAAATGGGGTAAAAGTTTTCTGAGGTGAAGGAAAATAAAAGGATTTCTTTTAAGAAGGGTATGCTAGGGAATTAGAATATCTAATAAAAGGGGGCGCCTGGGTGGCGCAGTCGGTTAAGCGTCCGACTTCAGCCAGGTCACGATCTCGCGGCCCGTGAGTTCGAGCCCCGCGTCGGGCTCTGGGCTGATGGCTCAGAGCCTGGAGCCTGTTTCCGATTCTGTGTCTCCCTCTCTCTCTGCCCCTCCCCCGTTCATGCTCTATCTCTCTCTGTCCCAAAAATAAATAAACGTTGAAAAAAAAAAAAAATTAAAAAAAAAAAAAAAAAAAAAAAAAAGAATATCTAATAAAAGACATGCTGTATTTGTATCTCTCTGTAGATACTTGGGGTGGGCCAGTCTGAAGATACCCTCTTCTGCTCTGAAGACCAGTGCTGAGACACTGGACCTATCGGTTGCCTGGTACCTAGCTCATCTCCTCATTGGAGAAGTAGTGGAGCCATATTTGGGAATTGCTGAAAAGCTGGGCTTTCATCTTGATACTTCTCAATCTAATAATACAAAAATATGGAGTAGGACTTCTATTTGGAAAAAAAGTCTGGAAAATAGGTATTATATAAATATGCATAAATATACCAATTCTCAAAATCAACAGTGTAAGGAGACAGGATAGATCATTGTTTCCATTTCTCTCCTGGTGAATATGATAGCCTTACTATGTCATAGAAGACCAAGCCCTATGGAGTCAGAGCGACTTGGATTTAAAGTTGAATATTCCATTAAAGAGTCGTGTGTACTCAGCCAGTTGCATGTTTTCGAAGCTCTAGTTTCCTGATTTCCAAAATGAATATGTTGTCTGGGTGACTCACAGTGTGTTTTTGGGTCTTATATAAGATGGTATGTGTGGAAGTGCCTAATATTTTGCCCAAATATTAAGTGTCAGTGAATGCTAGATTGTCTTTTCCTTGAGATGACCAAGGCAGAAGGAAACAGTGTCTACCCTGTGAGTTCTTCTCTGTGCTCTGCATTTCATCTTTTCATGGTAGGCTCTCTAAATGATTTCTGCATCAAAGAAAGGACTAACAATGGGAATAAAGTAGTTCTGGCTTCTGAGAGTGAACCACATCTCCTGAACAAAAAAGTGAAGCAGAAAATGAAGGTAGTTTTCTGATTTTGTAGTCCACATTTCTAATATTTGAAGGACAGTAGGATTTGGCTTTGCTTTGATTCATTTACATGGTTATGCACCTTGAAATAACTAGTTAATAGCTTATATGTGTGTCTGTGTACACAGAGCTTAAGCAAAATGCTAAAGGTAACCTAGTTGAAGGTGGATTAAAATTATAAAAGTGTTGTAAGTTATTAGTATTACTGAAGGAACATTATGAACTCTTCATTACAGATTTAAAATCTTGTCTGATTTTTTATGCTTGCAGGGTGTTCTATCAATAAGTACAGCCTGTCACATTGGTTTCTTATTTTCTTCCTCCATATCTGGTGGTTAGTTATGTCTCCAATTAAATGCATTCCAATCTTTCTTAAAATAGTAATAATAATACAACTTTTTCAGACCAGATAAAACCTCCCCTAAGAGTTATTTGTCTTATATCCTGGCTAAAGTGAAACCAATTCTGAACAGTCAATAATGATTTGAATCTACTGTATTTTACTCAGAAGGCCTAATGCTCTTTTTTTTTTTTTAAAGAAAAACACTGAAAAGTGAGGAAGAAAAAAAAGTACCTGGCATTAAAAAATGTTCTCTATTGAGACACTGGCAAAGAAAACAAAAACAAAAACAAACAAACAAACAAAACATTTCAAAGTAGCATTTCTCTCTTTTATTCATTCGTTGAACAAGCACTAAAACAACTGTGCATGGGAATTTGGACGGTATAATAAGAGGATTTGGGGGGAAATAGATGATTTTGTTCATCTTGTCATGTTGATTTGCTTTTAATGAACACAAGAGATCTTGTACACCTATGTAAATATGTCCTCTTTTAATCAGTCTTTAATGTGGTAGGCTCATGTATTCCAAAACTCCTTTCCTATTAATTAATTAATTTATTAATTAATTAATTTATTTATGGTCTTGGAAGCAGTCATCTCTCAAGAATTACTTGATGTCACGAACAGAGATACTGAGTTTTAGATCTGTAAGGGCCCATAGAAATGGTGTTGCTAAAATACTTAATCATGTTGTGGGCAAATATTACCTTTGGCCAGAAATCCAAATAAGCATAAGCTGTATGAGACACAGAAATGATAAAGTCAAGGGGGCTATTTAAAAAGGAAAAAAAAAAGTGGACTTGAGCTGGGTTTTCAAGTTGGCTGTAACTAAGGAGTAGACAGAGGCTAAGTGAACAGGACTTTCTAAGTAGAGAAAGTAGCAAAGGTAAGAGGAAGGGAATGAGAATGAAGAGTGAGGAGACTGGAGGCCCTTCTCAATGAATACTTTTATTGGTTTGTTTTAATCATGCTCTGCACAGCACCCTAAGAACAGATCCATGTCCAAAACCAAATAGAGCCAACTATCAGTGTTAGCAGCCAACTGGAAGTAGACAGAAGAAGAAACAGACATTTGATCATACACTTCTCTCAGCAGGTGGTTTGATAAAGAGGAGTGGTCTGTGTAGGTAGTGTTTCACTGATTCAACACAGCCCCTTGCCTCTTCCTTGGTCTTTATCATATTTGTGATGGTTAATTTTGTGTGTCAACTTGGCTAGGGTATGGTGCCCAGTTGTTTGGTCAAACACTAGTTTAGATGTTGTTATAAAGTATTTTTTAAATGTGAGTAATATGTAAATCAGTAGACTTTGAGCAAAGCAGATTATCCTCCATAATATTAGTGGGCTGCATCCAAGGAGTTGAAGGGCTTAAAGCAATGAGGGAGGTCCCCAGAGGAAGAAGGAATTCTGTCTCCAGACCACATTTGGACACAGAGATGACTCTTGCCAGAGTTCCTAGTCTTACAGCCTGCCCTGAACTTGACAGCCCCCCCAAAATTGCATTATCTAACTCCTTAACCCTCTGTCCCTCCCTCTCTCCTTCTCTTTCTCTCTCTCTCTCTCTCTCTCTCTCTCTCTCTCTCTCTCTCTCATACACACACACACACACACACACACACACACACACACACACATAGAAGCAGCCCTGAGATGGAAGCTGCTGGGGCATCTGGGTCTATAATCCCATCCTTTATATGTGGACCACCTTTATGGAGAATCTAAAGTCCGGAAACATCAAAGGCTAATTCTAGGAAACAGGATGTCTCACTTCCAGAGGGCTCTGGTGGAGGCCTGGTAAGAGCTGGCTGAGGGGTTACGACAACAGTTGGACAACAATGCCTCCTGGCAATCACCCTGGAGTATCTGGTTTCTTCTGGAGAGCTGCACAGCCTAATGACTTCAGGGCATCTGCAGTGTGTCTGTCTCTACCTATCCCTGTCTTTGGAGCACAAGGCTTGCCCTCTGGAGCCAACATCTTCAGTGAGGAGCATCCCAGGACTGATCTGAGAGTAGAGAATAGCCCAGGTTTCTGCTTCCCTCCTTTGCCCAGCTTTCCCTGAGCAGCATCTCAGCTCATTAACCACATTGCATAAACCATCTTCTCCTCAATTATTATCCCTTTTCTGACCTCACCCTCTTTGAATTAAAAAGCCATTTTCAAGTCAGTTGTTAGCCGTGGTTTCAGTTGTTAGGGAGCGGTGCTGACTGCAAAAATAAGGAAATGGAAGGATTTCATGTAACGGTGTGAGTAAAGGGAGAAAAGGAGGATGCAAAGGAATAGGGAAATCTTGGAAAACACAAGGATGTGTAAGCAGCAAAACCTCAGTAGGAGGAATTAGTAGGGTTAATGTGATGGTTGAGGCCATACCTCGAAGAACCTTCTTCATGTGCTAAACCTACTCACTTCTGTGCGTGTTAGCAAAGGGCTTCCTCACCCAGGATTTAGACATCTGTGGCTTCAGGTCAGTGGGCTGGAGAATTGAGTTGAATATTGCAGAGGAAAAGGGGAAGTTTGGGATGTTTTGTTTGATTATGTCTGAGGGGTGGTAAAGGAAAAGAAAGAGCTGTAACGCTGGCTTTTGTTACAGTGGTAGTAATAGCCAAACAGTGTAAAGCTTAGTATAAGAGAATGAACAAAGGTGCCCTAGGTGATGGTCTGAATACATCAGGGTCAGCATCAAACAAAGCAGCAGGGAGACCCCAAAATTGGTTTGATGCCTATAGAAAGGCAGCCTTTGTTGATTTTTTTCTCACATATCACATCATGATTTGTTCTCAGTCAAGAATTGATGGTGGAAATGAACCTGTTAACTAAGTTCATTAGTTTATCTACTCAATAATGAGAACTTAACATAGGATAAAATTTATTTCAACATTCTGAAGAATGTTATTTTCCTAGTCTACCTGACATGCCCCAGCCCATGCTGTTTGAAGATTTTATTGGGCACTCAAAAGACTTTCAATGGATATTTGTCTGCTTATGTAATATTCATTCATTTATTCATTCACTCATTTATCTATCAAACATTTACATATTGTTTGCTGCATGCCCCAAGCACTGTGCTAGGTGCTGAGAATTAATGTCAGGCTGGGTACCTGCCATTATGCAGGTACACCCAACTTTCCATAATGAATATGCTCCTGAAAATTGGTGTGCAAATTGAGTCATATTTAAATGAACTAACGGAGCCTGATGTTTAAGGGGAACCCTGAGGAAAATCCTTTTGTTATGTAGAGAATCTTTTTGTAATGAAAATTATCATATTCTAATGTGTCTGCTCTGTAAACCTGCATTTCCATATGCTAGCTTTTTCTAAATAGGAGTACCACCTGTAATTTATTCCCAGTTTGTGGGGGTAGTAACATTTCAATCGGCTGCAGAGTCTTAAATTAATCATTTTCTTTCCCAACATTAAAAAATGTTGAATGGCCAAACACTCATCAAAAATGTCAAAAATGTTTTCATTTTTGAAAAACTACTCTAAATGTTGAAGTGGCTTGATTAGGTTAGAGTGGTTTTTATATCATTTTCTATAACCACTTAACTTAAGGGTAACTTTTAATGACATGCTACCAAGAGCTTATAGAATTTTAAAGCAATCAGGACTTTTTCCTTCCAGTATAGCAAGAAGAAAATTAGACCAATTTATGCTACATATAACCCTTATACTGTGTTCTATACTTATGTTATTAAGAATATGCAATATGATTTTTAGCCATATGATGTTAATTTATATTTGTAAATCACTTTATACTTTTTCAGAGTGTTCTAATGGGTATCTATTTTGAAACTTTTCTAGTAACAACATGGCATATAATTTAGTTCCCTGTTCTGGAAATTAAGGTATAAAGTTACCCAAAGTCATTAAACTAGAACTCGTTTTGATTTTCATTTCATGTTTGAGGCTCTGTTCCCTTTGCTTCATAGGAAGAATTATGGCCAGAGGTAGAAGAAGGGTCTCACCTCACTATTTAATTATTTTTAGTTCAAGGAGAGATTTGAAGTGACTACTTTTTCATTATATAATGCATGCAGCAAGTCCTAAGTGACACATTTGTCCCCTGAGGAGAAGGGTCCTAAAGGAACCACTCTCAATGTAGAAGTAATGGCATGATAATGCATGAGGGTTCCTGTTTCTCCATATCCTCACCAATACTTTTTATTGTTTTTTTATTGTTATTATAGCTATTCCACTAAGTACAAAGTGGTATCTCATTGTGGTTTTAATTTGCATTTTCCTAATGACGAATAATGTTAAACATCTTTTCGTGTGCTTATTTGCCATTCATGTATCTTCTTTAGTAATGTGAATAGAGGATTCTCTAAAATGTTCTTCATTCTCTATAATTAATTATTTTTTATAATGCAAAACATACTAACTGATCTAAGAGAGTCCTTATTCTTGGGGAAGTGATATAACCTAAGCTTTTTATCTATCTGTTGATCCATTAAAAAGAACAGGTGGAAATAGTTATGAGTCCATTGGAATGGAGATACAGGTTTTTTGTCAACCTAAAATCATCCCTAACTCCTTCATCATAAAGGTAGGGAAGAAACTGGCCAGTCCTGAGAAGATTCCTAAAGCAATGAATTCCTGGGGTGCCTGGGTGGCTCAGTTGGTTAAGCATCTGACTCTTGATTTAGGTTCAGGTTATGATCTAACTAATGGTTCCTGAGTTTGAGCCAGGGGTCGGGCCCCACGTGGGGCTCTGTGCTGACAGCAGAGACTGCTTGGGAATTCTCTCTCTGTCCCTCCCACATTAATACGTGTTCTCTCTCTCTCCCTCTCAAAATAAATAACTAAACATTAAAAAACAAAAAACAAAAAACACTAAGCCTGTAAATTCCTGTCAGAGTGTGCATGGAATTTATTTCCGTTTCAAAGCTTTTTCTGGCTTTTAGGGCATGCTCTGGAGAGGACCAAGGCTCATAAAAAGACTGATACCTAGAATTCCACATATCACCATTCTGTCTTCATGAAATGTTCATAAACTGACATACACGCTAGAACAAGAAGAGCCTAAAATACTCATTTGTGAATTTACCACTTTGTTAACTTTTGCCTTTTGGGCAGAACAGAACATTCTCTTTCTTAATTAGAAGATGAGGTTCATGTTCATCTAGAGAGAGTTCTCATCTCACACAGAACCAAGGCACAAGTTTCCCTGGAGCATTTTGTATGAAGAGAGAGAGAGAGAGAGAGAGAGAGAGAGAGACCAACATGCCAGCTGTGGGATTTTACAGGACCCACCTGGGCCTGGATAGCCAGTTTTGTTTATCATTAAATAAAGCCACAGGCTTTGCAGAGAACTACTCCATGAGCTCATCCAGGAGTCAATGTCATTTTCCATAATCTGGCAAGTCTTGAGATAACCAGAGCTTTCTGAATAAACTTTCCTTTAAAAAATCGCATAGTCTACTTTAAAAATCGAATTCCCAAAAAGGTACTGCATTCATCCTAACCAGCTCCAAGGCAAACAGTGTGATTGGAAGCACATTCATAATTCAACATGGTTAAATGCCAAAGGCCGAACAGATAGCACCCTGCTCGCCAACGTGGAATGGGATGACATTCATGGTTGATTCGGCTCCTCGCAGCAAGCTGTGGAATTGGAGAAACCAAGGGAAGTAACCCTGGCTACGTGTCCTGCTGGTGTCAAAACGCACTCTTATCAGCCTGACAAGTACCCCGTTGGGGGAGTTCTTTTGAATCAAAGTGAAAGTGATAAGTGACAATTTTCAAGACTGTTTGAAATATTAAATCTAAAGTGAGAGTGAGGGAGTGGAGTAGGAGAGAAATATCTTTGTTTACAGTAACTATAAACACAACTAGTATCTCTTGACAGCTCACAAATTTCTTTATATAATTTCGTTTGAATCGTGTAATGTCTGACGTAGAAGTTGTTATATTCATCTTCACATGAGAAACCTAAAGCAAGAAGGGTTTAAGTGAGAAATAGTATAGTCTGCTGGTTTGAAACAGTCTTTGGTGTCAGACCTATCAGGTGTGAGTCTTGTCTCTGCTGCAACCCAGAGGAGTGGGCTGTGACAAATCACCTAATGGCTCCATTTTCTTACCTGCAAGTGGTCACTCTGCCATCAGGTTGTCGTGGGGATTAAATACAGCACTGCACGTAATCCACTTACTTCAGTGAAGAGCACATAGTAAGTGCTTGGTACATATTAGTCTCGTCTACCAATTGTTAAGGCCAATCAAGTCAAGGCACAAACTTAAATTAGGACCCACCTACAGGAAGGAACTCACCTTTACTGATTCTGTATCACAGTTTCTTCCCTCCATCTCATTCTGCCTACAATCTTGCATAATACTCTTTATAATAATGAATATTCAATCAACACAATTACAGTGATCCCCTGGTATGCCCACAGAATTATGATGGACACTTGAAAGATTTTAGATGCAGACTATTATTCCACGAAACCTTGCAAATTTGTATGGAGGCAACCCATACACACGAGAGACAAATGTTATCATAAAACATGTTGAATCATATTGAGAATAGATGTCATTGAGGTTCAGCAAAAGGAGACCTACGGCCTGAAATAGGAAGAATGGTTTTGTTACAGTTATTTTTATTGTTGTTCTTATTGATTTTTAAGGATATGGACAGACTTATGCTAAGCCTGAAAGTTGTAACTTGGATGAGTGAGGAGGAGAGGAATTGCAGGAAGGTTAGTATGAGAAAAAGAACAAGTCAAAAAAGACCTTCGGAAGAAAGCTAAGAAAAACAGAAGATGGTGGGGTTAGGTATGGCAACTTTGTGTTGAAAGGGATGTGAGACTGGACTTTGAAGGGTGAGATCAACGGGTCAAAGTCTTTGATTCAAATGGCCCGTGTTCTCCTCATGACCATGGTGAGCTGCCATACATCTGTGGGTGGACTGGCTGTGGGTTAAGTGACTTCTGCAGGCCTGAAAGAAGCTTCATTTTGTTCATTATAACTGACATATAAGAAAACAAAATGTGTCCATACTTAGTACCATAGTCTGATTTGATCCTTAGCTAAAGATAAAACTTGTCTGTATACGTGTGTCTATGTGCATGTATGTGTGTGTATGTTTCCTTCCAGGAACAGTTGTAACTCTGATGTTCCCATTCCTGCAATTCATTGTTTATGGAGCTGGCCCCAGTGTAAGCAACAGCTGGGAAGCTCGCTCCCTAGCCTTCAGGCCACTATTGACTACAAGTCTTCCAGCACAACCAGATTAATGGGATTGGGTACAACTATAGTAGGTTGCACTAATTAATCAATTTTATTTTACTTTATATACTTGTAGTCGAAGCTTTTACATTTAGTATGCAAATTTATGCAAATTAAAATTCAAATACATGCAAACCAATATGCAAATGTGTGTCCCTAGATTTGCTAGGGAAAAAAAATCTGGTAGCCCTACTGTAAGTTCCTAAAGCACAGTTGGGGGAGGGGAGAGAGAACTTGAACTACTGTTGCAGCTTGATCTGCCTTTAATTTGTTAATATATGCAAGTTGAAAATGAAAATAAAAACATGTTTTACTTCAGCTGCTCCTTATGTTATAAAATAGAAAGCTGAAGATCTGCAACAATAACAGGAACAAAATCTGTGAGTCTCCTCATTGAGATAAGAATTTGAAAGTTTTATTTATTCCAAAATCATCTGCCTTTAGGCAGCAAATCTCATAAGTATAGGTTTCTTACTTTTAATTGATCAGATTGAAGCTATAACTAAACCCAGAGGAAATGCTCTTAGAGCCCTAAAACACAAGACCTTATAATACACGCTTTGAGTTGTACATAAACTGCCTAGGAATCCACAGTGGAAACCAGAAAATTCAGAGGAAAATTAAATAATGAAAAACTACAATTTGATTAATTCATATTGAACAAATATTTTATTTAAAAGATCATTATTTCCAAGTGAGCTTAAATTAAGGGATAGGAGCATTTTTCTATGAGGATCCAAAGGGAAACTTCCTAAAGAAAAACATAGGCCAACAGCTTAATTGAGAATACATTGTAGTAGAGGAGATAGGTGTCTGATACTTATAATGTCACATACTACAGTTATTTGCAGGTCTAATCACTGGGAAAATGGTAAATGAGTGAGCAATAAATACTAGAATGGCCCTGGCCCGAGCGTCTGAAGCACTGAATTTATTGCTGGCCCTGCCGCATCAGAAATATGACATTTGGCCATAAAAGCAATCTAGGCCTCAATTTTATCATTGGTAAAATAAGATAATAATAATTGCCTGACCTTCTCAAAAGATTGCCATGCCTTTCAAATGAGAAACAGCAAAGTCCTAAACAGATGTTAATTACTTTTTCAAAAGTTTATCTGTGGTCATTGCCAAGTTTTCCTTTCTGGGAAGCCTTTAAGCACTAGCGACTTGGTTATAGATTCAATTTGATCAATTAAAGATTAAAAAACCTACAAACTTAATGCCTCAAAACAGAGGATTTTGTAGTAAGTACAACTTGGAGTTATGTCGGTAAGGAGACACAGTGTAATGGAATAGTAAAAGGAGACTATTTCTTGAATTTGTGATCGTTTTCTCCTCTGAACAATGAGAGTCTAAAACATATGGATTAACTGGTCCTTCAGACTCCTAGATGCTGTGATTCTAGTGCCCATGCGCTCCCATCTTGATATCCACGGTCCTCTATTTTGTATCTCGGGCCAGCCTGCACTGGGTGGCTTTTCATACCCCTGACACATATCTCTCTCATCAGTTGCCACTAATTTGTAGCACCGTTGTCTTTTTGTCAATTGATTCATGAAATCATTTCTTTCTAAAAGTTGTTACTTGATGAAAGTCATTTTTTAATTTAATTTTATTTATTTATTGGCTGAATACTTGCCTTGTGAATATTGTTGGATATTCAGTATAAATAAGACATGATCCTTGAACCTAAAACTTTACAGTCTGATGGTAGAAGACATATGCATGTCGTCCAGTTCTAAACCGGCCCTCACTCACTGGTGAGGGTAGAGGAGTTATTTTGAGATCAGAAAGGAAAGGTCTCCAAAGGGTAAGTTAAATAACATTTGCTTTGGTCAGTAAGGACAAACGTTAATGTTTCCTGAAAGCAGACTCTCAGGATCAGGTGACCGCTTTAAGGAAATTAATTTTGCAAGTACTGGCCTCAGAACAGAGATAAAGGTGTGTGTGTGTGTGTGTGTGTGTGTGTGTGTGTGTGTGTGTGAGAGAGAGAGAGAGAGAGAGAGAGAGAGATGTGTGATGAGGCACCTTTGTTATGCCTTACGTGAGAAACAATGAAATGGTAATAGTGAAAATATCACACACAAGGATGCCATTCACAAGGAGTCTTGGCAAGTGCAGACAAAAGGAAAAACAAGAGACATGCATGAATTTAAAGTTTTCAGCTCATGTTTGCTAGTAGAATGGGTTATCATTAACAAAGAAAAGTACTGACAATTCTGTGATGGGAGGTACCGGAGCAGAGAAAATGAACACAGGTTAGAATCTTTCTTGCTGAAGAGGCAATTTGGTAGACATGGTTTTTGAAGCAATAGGTAAAGCCAAAGTAGAGCCCAAAAGAGAAAGAGTGGCTTTATCAGCACAGAGGAATTAGCTGAAATCTTGGAAGAGGGTGAGTTCATGGAGAAGAGTGGGATGAGAAAAGAGGTGGGTTGCTATGAATGCCTCCATTTAGAGGCCCAGGAAAAGAGGTGAGCATTTAGCAATCTGCAAGCAGGTAAGACTCAGTAAACTAAAGTGCTTAGGAAAGACAGTTTCAAGAAAGATGAGCTGACGGGCAGTGTGCAGTGTTTTCATTAGCATTTAATACAACAGAGAAGTCAAGGATGAACCAATGGGTCCATCAGATAGTGCTGATAAATTATTGATTGAATATTATATAACTTTTAAGAGTAATGCCATGGAAACTATGAAGCAACATGGAAGATTTGTTTATAATATTAAGTTAAAACAAACAAATATACTTGCTTTAAAGAAAGCCAGTTGGAGCAGAGGTTGGAAGAGGAAAGGGTAAGGAATTATATGGAGATATTCAACAGTAATTATATATAATTAGTAGAGATGAATGATTTCAGTGCCCATCTTTGTATTTATATTTTTTAGCACATTGGCTCTGCGACTGAATAATATTGGTGCTGAGCATTGGCATTTTGATTTTTGTTGATGAGAAGAAAATTGAGACTTTAAAGATCTTTTTAAAAAATATTTATCTTGAGAGAGAGAGAGCAGGGGAGAGGGAGAGAGAGAGAAAGAGAGGGAGGGAGAGAGAATTCCAAGCAGGCTCTGTGCCATCAGCACAGAGTCTAACATGGGGCTTGATCTCACAAATTCCATGAGATCATGATCTGAGCTGAAATCAAGTCAGATGCTTAACCAACTGAGCTACCCAGGTGCCCCTGAGAATTGATACTTTAAATGAAGCATTGTTTTGAGAAAAAGGCCAAATGAAATCCTGGCATGTCTCTGTGGGAAGGAAGATTTGCAGTGAGTCAAACCTAAAATTGGCATTTTATTTGCACAGAGATATTTAGCTTCAGCAAAATATTATCTATCATATTCAAATAATGTTAATTCACATTTTATTTGCTTTACACTTATTTAAACAATTTTTTATTTTACAGTAGTACAATTAAAAGTGTAAGAAGTTTGTTACCTAGTTTTACAGTTGTGAAGGCCATGATATTTTTCTTTTCCTTTTAAAAGGAGGCCCTGCATCGCTTAGGTTTGGCAAACACCGCTATGATCCTTGGCTGCTGAGATTTGAGATGTGGCTGGTCCCGACTGAAATGTGCCATAAACATAAATACACTTTGCATTTTAAAGACTTTTTATGGGAAAAATATAAAATATCTCATTAATGGTATTTATATTGATTACACCCAGAAATGATATTATTTTGGATATAATGGATTAAATTATGTACATTATTAAAATTAGTTTCACCTCTTTCTTTCTCTACTTTTTTAAGCGTGGCTACTAAAAACATTAAATTTCTGTGTGTGGCTCTCATGATCTTTCCACTGTACAGTGCTGGTCTGTAGTATGTCCCACCTGGCTGGCATTTGTGTTCACTGCCAGATGCTGACCCTGTTTATTTGAGTTTCAGAGACCAAGAGGGTAAGGGCCCTGAGGCTGAGATATGGATGTATGAGTGGCTTAATGTGCCTTTCTGGCCACACTCTCTCAGAAAGCACTTCTGTGCACAAATCAAGTGGGGCTAATTTGGTAGTGCATAAAGTACCACTCAGCCAGTAAAGAGATCTGACAATGAGTTATTTGTGAATAAAGGATACAGATCATATTATCTTAGGCATCTGTCATGTGTGTTGGGATAACACAAGGAAGGATACATCAGACTCTTCTTTACAAAGGTCACTTGAGAGTATTCCATTCCCTCTCACTAGTCAGATTATTGTTTACTGCCCAACTGAATCCAGTCAATCCTCTAAGGGACATCCTGTCACCCAGAAAAGCTCTACCCTCTGAAAGTTCCACACTATCCAGGGACTTTTCTTCTTCACCAACGATTGCGGCCTCACATTTTATTTAAACATTTTGTGTGCATTAGCTTACTCATCAGCCCACCTAGTCAGTGTCTGATACCTTCTGCACAAGATTGACTTTCTTCTCGTGGTGGCCACTCAGTAATTAAATTAAATCAAATGTAATCTTTAAATTGTGAGAGTTCATGCTTGCACACACACACACACACACACACACACACACACAGTTTGCAAGGAATAATATATGTGCATATGTAATATCAGTTGATATGCAAATGTCTATTAAGGTAATGTACTTTAGAAACAAACATTTTATTCCCCTTTTCAGTACTCAGATTAATTCATCCAGAGGCATACGTATTCTACTTCCTATAAGATATAAAAAGTGCTGATAAAACAAATTATCTTCTTAAATGGGACTTCTTTTTGGATGAACAAGAGGTGGTTACTCACTGTGTACAGCTTCCTTAGTTTTATCCAGAATCACTACAGTTTACTCTAATAAAAGATTCTGATTTTGGACAAAGGCCAAGAATACTTTAAAAGTAACAACAAAACAAAAACACAATAGCGAGTTTAAAAAAGAGAGAAAATCATAGTACAACATAGTATTAAGGTCTGTTAATCCCCTCATATATATTTTATTACTTATTTGCTTTACAAATGGGTACCACCTCAGATAATTTTTTATATAACATCAACTATAAGCACTTTCTCCAGGAAAGCTGATATCAGATAATAAAACTCTAAAAATGCCCTTGCAAAGAAATTTCTAATGTTTTCTGTATATTCTAGAAGAAAGAGGCATACCTTACATGTTAGTCTTCTTGGGATACCATTATAAAATATCACAGATTGTGTGGTTTAAACAATAGAAACTTATTTCCCCACAGTTCTAGAAGCTGGAAAATCCAAGATGAAGATGCCAGTCAGTTTAGTTCCTATTAAGAACTCTTCCAGGCTTACAGATAGCTACCTTCCCATTGTGTCCTCACAGGGCAGACAGGAAGAGTTCTCTTCTTGATTAAGGCCTAGTGTTCTTGCAATGTCCCAGTGTCTACAATTATAATAGATATGAGCTTGGGAACCAAACAGCTATGATTTCAAATCCTAAAACACTAACAGTTCTCCTGCCTTAGGCAATTTACTTACCTCTTCTAATCTCAATCCCCTTTTCTGGAAACTATGATAAAAATACCTACTGCACATGGATGCTTTAAGGATTAGATAATATAATGAATGTAAATAACATAGCTAATTTTTGAGAAATAAACAATAACAACATATCATAACTTTATTTTCTGGTCCCATTGACAAATTTAGATATCCTAAACAACTATGCCATGTGAAGTATAAAAACTCTAAATAACATAGAAGTATAATTTAAAAATGCATTTTAAAATGTGTCACTAGGCTGGAAAAAATTAAGACAAGTTCAGAACCCCAAAACCAAAATAAAAACTAGACTCCACCAAAGTAAGTTTGCTCACAAATGGGCTTTTTGAAGACCTTGGTGTCTTAACCTTCTATTTTGATCTTGTGAGGAAAGCAGAGGAAAGGAGACATTGCCTAGAACCCACGGAACAAGGGTGATTATGCCTTCTGCACAAAACTGGAGCCCCAAAAGCTTTGAAATAGACCCATTCTTCAGGGATGTATACCACGGAAAACTTCTCAGTTCCAATTTGATGCTGAAAAAAAAATTGTCCCCTAAGGATATGTAACACAAAGTTAACCTTTCTGTGAGGTTGTGGTCCAAATTTTATGTGGCTGATCTAAGATAATTTAAGCTAGACTTATGTTTAAATGGTGCCAAGTTGGTTTAAGTCAACTTGCAAAAGCAAAAATAAATCCTCTGTGATAGCATGTGTGTTCAACCAGCTTCAAGGCTTCTTATAGATAAACATTCAGTGGACATGAGGTCCTAGTCAAAAATCCTAATAGATTAGTAGTATCCTGATAACCAAAGAGATCTTTTTCAGACTTAGCCACAAGTTCCAACCCATATATGGAACTGCTCTCTTGACCCCACTTTTAGATGTCCCTTTAATACCATAGATGAAGCATGGTTAAAACCTAACGCATGAGTCCTCCTTCCAGGCTTATCTTCTTCCACTTGCTCTGTCTCAGTGAGTTCTGCCTGCAACCATCGAGTTCTACAGCTTAGAAAACTCACCTCATAGTTCACGTGGCACCACTACCCTACTCCCTCACAGGGGGCATTATGAAATTCTCTCCAAAAATATATTCCTTCATTCCTGTTCTACCTTCCACTGTATACTAGTCACATAGTGAGTTCTCGGCCCATAAGACATTTTCAAGAAATGTTTGTCAAAGATATGAAAGAAATTCCTGAGGTGTATAAGATGAAAAATGAAACGAAACATGAAGAACCAGCTTGTGACTATCCAGTGACTAAAATAGGGTTAATTAAGAGTATGGACTGGGGTTTCTTTATAGAACTATGTTAGCTGCAGGATTCAGAAGGAGCTGCCTTAAGGGAAGAACTTCATTGTACCTCTAAATATTCATAAAACCCAGTCAATGACTGAATTGATCCCTTATTTAGACTCTCTGGAGAATCACGTTTCAACTCTTCCCTTGATGAGAATTTGCCATTGATACTCTTTTATTTTGGAAGCAGCAGCTTCTGTCAGCTACACCTTGAGTTATGATCTGTCTTTTACTGACTTGTTTCTAGAAGGAAAGATCCTTGGGGCAAGAACTTTGTTGTTATTCAGCACTGTTCAAGCTAAACTCTTTTGTGCAGAGTATACTAGTGGCACCTTACAAAGAACAGCAACAAAAAAAACATATCAGGTCACCCTAGCTAATTCATCTGTTTCCATTAATAATTAATTTTAATTTTGTTTAATTAAAGTTATAAAGCGGGCTGAGCCGAAGACATGATGTGATTGGTTTAAACCAAGGAAGCTTTGAGCACCACAGACACCTGAGGTGCTCACAACCGGAATCCTCAAATGTGTTCTTCCTTTATTAATTTCTTTGGCAATATTATTAAGCCATGCTTAATTTTATGACTAAATTGATGAATTTCTTGCAGACATTTAAACTTCTTGAAATTCAAAAATAAAATAGTTGTTTGACTAAAAGATGAAAAACTTCTACCCAGACACAGACTTGGACCTTTATCCGTATTTTCCAATTCCTGTGTCTAATTAGAAAGAGGGTCACTCCAAACTCAAATTGGGCAAGGTAAGCAGTGGCTAGAAGAAATGTCTGAACACTTTTCTGGTTTACATTTTAAATGAGATGCGTATGTCCTTATCTATTCCCTTGCTCCCATTGTAGAATTTTCCATCTTTGTAAGTGTTCTATTTTCAGACCAACCTGTAAAAGTTTTTTTCCGAATCTATACACGGACAAATACTTTTACAGTTGTGAAGACGTATCCTTGCAGTCAAAATGACAGGCACCCTTCTCTTTAACTATCCCTTTATACTTTCCAAAGGACGTTTTCCTTTCTTACATCATTTGTTTCAAGAGCATTGTGATATTACTGGTTTCTTTGAGTGTACACACACGGACAAAGAATCATAAATAAGGTAAATAGAATGTAAGCAGGCAGTTGAATTAGTAATTTGATTCCCTCACTGTGTGAATCCTGGCCATCGCTGTAGAATTGCCTCTTGCTCCAAGGAAGTCTGAGTCCAGAAACATTACTTTCCAAGAATGCTTCTGTGCTCCTCCCTCAATGTGAGAATCCCCATTTGTCTTCTTTCTCTTCTGCCAAGGTGCCTGCAATTGCTGGATACTAAGTCAATATGTTGCCTTCTTAGTCAAATATCCATCCCAGCTCTCCTCCGAACCAGTCCATTACCTTTAACCTCACAGTCCCAAACAAACATACATATACAAACACACACACACACACACACACACACACACACACACACACACACAGCCCTGGATACACAACAGAATTTTAACTGTAAGCTTCAAATTTCCATTTCATCCTCCAGATACATAAATGGAATAAAGAAGTCCAGGAACTTCTCTGTTTGCATAACACTGATAAGGAAAAAGTGAGTGCTTAGACATAAAATTAGGTAACATTTTGCCTTTGTGAAACCAACGAATTCATTTAATTAACTGCCTGGGTAGACCCCTTTAACATGTTGGTGTGAAATTATACAGAAAGAAACACCAGCAGAGGCTCTGAGGTGTGGCAGGGAATGAACTTAACTTGACACCACAGCCTTCCCTCTGTGATAACTGGCTGTGTGTTTTCTCCTTCCCTTGGTTTCCTCTCTAAGGGGAATAGAAAAAGAAAAAAGAAAAAGAGAAAATAAATGAAATTTAAACTAGATGACTTCTAAGGTCTATTCCAGCCATAATCTTCTCTGATTCAATGAGGAAATGCTTTAGATATCCCACAGAATGGGAGACACATTCCTTGAGAGGTTCTAAATGAATCTGAAAGCGATTCTTGAAAATAGAATCCTTATATTCACAGTCCTGCCTGAGGGCAGAATAGATCTTTTGCGTCTTGAAAAAGGTGATTTTGGACTAGGTGGCCCTTGAAGCTGACATAGCCACCATACACACAGGATTCTCTGCAGTTGGCAACTCACCTTGTTTCAAGAGAAAGTGATTCCTGGAGTGTTCTCCTTGTACTGAAATTCTTTTTATAAATTCCCTAGTTTTTCAAACCTTGCCCTTTAAAAGAAGCAAAAATAAAACAATAGAACCATAACAGCTGTTTGCCAGAGTGGCAAACTTTGGACAGCAAGGCCCTTTTCAAATGCTCTCCAACTCACTGCTGATTTCCCGGTAGACTTGATCTTAATCACAAGCCTGATTTGGCACAGTGGGTCCTGGATAAAGAGCAAATCTAATGCAATGTATGAAAAGAAGAAGCGCCCTGTGCATCTGAGCAACTCTAACTTCTTCACCCCTGCACCCATTTCAACACATTTAATCCTCTTCTTTCAGAGTTCTGCTCTTTTAATCAAGTTAAATTCTGATTATTTATTTAGCAACTTATTAAGTACTAGCTACAGAGGCCCTAGGGATAGAAAGTGAGTGAAAACCCCTGCCTTCAAGAAGTGCAGTCTCTCTAGGGGTAATGTCTTCATTCCAATAACCAGGATATAGGGCACTATCTACAGTTGCAGAAGCGTGTATATTTCACATCCTTATTGGGGTACAGAAGGAGAAATTACTTTTTCCTGTGGGTAAGAAGAGTTGGATTCAGGTATATGAAGATTACAGAAAAGAGATGAGATTTTATCTCAGCCATTGAATCAATCAAATAAACAGTATTTAACATCTTTTAAATGCCCAGCCTAATTTTGAAAACACAGCTTAACCCAGTCCCTCAAAGAATTAATCATAGTGGTGATTTAGAATTAGAGAATTGTCAAATTCTGAACCATGTGGCACCAACTGTGGCAGGACTTTAGGCAGAGAGAGAATATTCCAGGCTGGGGAAGTTAGGAACGATTCATTATTGATAGAGCTGAGGGGAGGAAGAGACAAAAAAAACCCTGATAGGTATTTACTCTGTATTTATCATTCTTTCTAGTGCATGCATGTGTGTGTAGATGTGTGTGCATGTGTGTGGTGAAGAGGCATTCTTAGTGTTATCAAAACAGGTGTGGGAGTGGCCGTGTTCAGGGAACAGTGATGACATTTGCCTGACTGAGGCAGAGAAGTATGTTAGGATGGCTTGGGGAGGACAAAGTGAAGTAGAGGATTTGAAATTGCATCTATTTAACAGAAGGGGTGCACTGAAGATTCTTGAAGGCAGGGCAGGCAGGATCTTCTGGCAGCTGTGTATAGGAAGGGCTTAAAGTAACCGGGAATGTGGGAAGGCAGGATATGTGGCAATAACCCAGAATCGGAGGATCAGGGTCTGACTAGGCTGTTGGGCATAGATGGGGTAGGAATAGAAGGGAGATATTTTTGCTTGTTTCCTATTTGTCTCAAATGAAATGTAGGTGACTTTTGGCTAGAAAAATGAATACTAACATATTTTTATCCTCACCACCTGCTTCTCTTTGCAAGTTTATAGCAATGAAAGATGGCATACAAAAGACAACTCTGAAAAGGATGAACAGCTCAATTTTTACCCAGATCTTTTCTTGGGCTTTAACATAGTGAAAGAGAGAGTTGTAAAAGTTGAAGTTATCACAGGGAGAAAAGAGTAGTAACTTAAAACAATGTGTTTGAAATGAACAATGGAAGCTAAAATGCTGATCTTCAGAAAACTGATTGTTGATGACCAAGGTCCTTCTGACATCCAAGACTTGAATATATCATTCGGTGCACCATGTGCCTGATCAGGTTACTCATAGAGGAAAGAGGGGCCCAGCAGCAGGGTGCAGTGATTGGCATTCAGTCCCCAAACCAGCTACCTGCATGCAAATCCCACCTCTAATAAGCCAAGTGATCTTTGACAAAACCCTTCTGTTAATAAATGAAGGTAATAATAATAATACTTAGTTCACAGAATTATTACAAGGGTTAACATGTGAAAAGATCTGGGGGGCAGTGCCAGGCATTTGAGGAGCTATTAAATGATAGCTGGGATTCTTATGTTCTTCTAACACATAAGAGGCATAACCAGATATTGTACCTTAAGTCTTTTCCTGCTTTCATATGCCCCTGCTCCTCTACTTCTTATAGGATCACATCTTGTTAAAATCGACTAATATTTTGATCCTCAAGTATGTGCCATGAACTTTTGTATATTAATTTGCTTCATACAATCCACTGAGGTTATTTGTCCTCATGCATTAACTGCGTCTTAGGGATTTGAAATAACTTCCTCAACTATTTTGAGTTAGAGTATGGTTTGATCCCATTGATAGAATTTACCATAACTTCATACTCCACTACTGTTTAAGAAGGAAATCTGCACCCAGAGAAGACACACAGTAGTTCACTTCAGTGTTGCTCAAGGAGTGAGAAGGCTTCACCAGCCTCTGCTGCAGAGTATTGTTTATCCCTTTGGGGAAAGACTGAAGAGTGAAGTCCCTCAAAAAGACTATGTCCATATTTTTCTATGAAACTAAGTTAACTGCTGATACAATAAACCCAAACCATTGGACATTGGACTAACTGGCCAAAGGTATCTCTAGAAAAAACTTGGCAGGGAATAGCAAATTCCAATATCATTAATTTGTTTGATTGTAGAGAGTACATCTCTTCTGGGAGAGATGATAGAATCAGCTCATAATGCCTCAGGTTGAGTCATGTGATTAAAAGAAATGGCCAGGCATTTTTAAGGAGACAAATATTATGTGATAATATCTATTATTAATGATCTATATTCATCAACTGAGGAATGGATAAACAAAATGTGGTATACCCATACAATAGAATATTATTCAGCTGTTAAAAGGAACAAAGCACTGATTCATACCATAACATGGATACACTTTGAAAACATTATACTAATTTAGAGAAGCTGGTGACAAAGGACCACATATTGTATGATTCCATTTATATGAAATGTCCCAAAGAGGAAAATCTGCAGAGATAGAAAGTAAGTTAGTGTTTGGCTAAGGCTAGAAAAAAGAAAGATGTGAGGTTATAAACTTTTCACTCCACGCCGTAGAAGTTGTGAGGCATTCAAAGATGGAGAGAAATTAATTTACCCATATATATAAGCCACCTCTTGGATCACAATCAAAGTAATGATTTTATGGCCATCAATTTAGTGGAGTACTTTCCATTTTTTATTTGACTTTCACAATATCTATGCATTTTCGTTTGGAGTTAGACAAATATTTTTTTGAGGATTTGGGGATGATAAATAAGGGGTATGAGGGGTTTTTTAGGGTGTAACAGAAACATTACAAAATTGATCATGGTGATGGATACACAAATCTATAAATATATTAAAGTCATTAAATTATACACTGTAAATGAGTAAATTATATGATACATAAATTATATTTCAAAAAAGCTGTATCTATATATCTCTATCTATATATCTCTATCTATGTATCTATCTATCTATCTATCTATCTATCTATCTATCCTGTATTAAGTGGTCAGTATCTCACCCCACTGGGGCACTGGGAAAAGGGGTCATGGAGGACAGTATTGATGGAAAGACAGGCAAGGGAGAGGTTGAACCCTGGGCCACCCCTCCTTGAAAGTGTGACTGAAGAACTATGGACAGTTGACAGTGGGCAGTAGACATGTTCTTAATAATGATGCCCTAATAGGGGAGGGTATGGGGAAGACATACTTGGCTTCTTATACCTTTGGTCCCAGGCGAGCACAGCTTATTTTCATGTTCTCCTTTTTATCTATGACTAGTCTCACAACTGTACTGTAAAATGCTCTTATTTTAAATCAACATACTTTTAAGATATGTTGATAACAACTAGACTCTGATTTTCGTCCTTATTTACTACTCTTTCCCAAGCCTTAGCATTTCCTCTGGCTCCCATGCCACTAATTCCTTGTGCGGACTTGTCGACACTTCAAATTATATCCAACTCTGCTGCCTCCCATATATTGCCTAGCCAATGTATATACACTTAGCTTTCTTAATCTCCCTCATAAGTAAATTCCTCAGCCCCTTAATCACCCCCGCTACTCTTCTCTGAATCCTTTCCAATGTGTTGACATCTTTCTGGCACAATGGTGCCTGCAGCCATATGCCTTTGGCACCAGCTCCCCTTGGCCTCCCACCAGAAATGGAACTTGGCCGACGTCAGAACAGAGAGTAAGACATATTTATTTGATTTAGCTTTTGATTATGTTCACTTCTTGGGATGGTGGTTGATTACTAGTGATAGGGTTGGCCAGGCATTGGGATTCAGGGCATGTTGGTAGTAGAGGGAGTTTATGTGTGAAAAGCAATAGCATGTAACCTGTGTTTCTCCCAGGAGTGCTTTATTTCTAAAATAGATGAAATCAGGAGCTTTGGGAAATGGTCATATTTTAGATTAGCATCTCAAAGATTGTTTCTGTTTCTATAGCCTGGATTTCAAAATTCAATTTAACTTTTCATAATTTTACAATGTTGAGGTTAGGAAACCTTAAGAATCCCATAGAGAGGAGAAGCCTGTCATAGCAGAATCATCTGGGGCAGAGGCTTTGAACATATAATGTTTACCCATCAATTCTAGATTAGAAATTCTTTACTTCATATGTTGGAAGTTGTGAGGCATTCAAAGGTGGAGGGAAAATCAATTTGCCAGTGTTTAAAAACCACTTTTTGGATCTCCATCTCAATACTGGTTCAATGACATCACAATACTGATTGTATGACCCTCACTTTAGGAGAGACTTTCCATTTTTAGGGACTGACAATGTCTATAAGTTTATGGTTTAGATTTGCATTTTTGTACCTAGTAATATGATTTTGCTAATGATAAATCAAGTGACATTCCAAGTTCTTTGAGAAAGAAAATATGTTTGTAAATGAGATGTGTTACACAATGTCAGTAACTATAATCTGTTTAAAATTTAAGAAGCCTCTGACAAAGTTCAGTTATGCATTCAACCAATATCCACTGAGGAGGGCCTATAATATCTCTGGCACTGTCTTAAATGCTGGGGCCACAATACACACAAGATACAGTTCTGACTACAGGAATCAAATATTACAGTAGTCCCCCCTGTTGTCTGTGGAGGATACGTCCCAAGATCCCCAGTGGATCCCTGAAACTGTGGGTAGCACCAAACTGTATAAATACTGTTTATTTCCTATACATACATACCAATGATAAGGTATACTTTATAAATTAGACACAGTAAGAGTTTAACAATAACTAATAACAAAATAGGACAATGATAACAATATACTGTAGTAAAAGTTATGTGAATGTGGTCTCCCTCTCAAAATATTTTATTGTACTCTACTCATCCTTCTTGTGATGATGTGGGATGATAAAATCCCTACATGATGAGATGAAGTGAGGTGCATGGTGTAGGGACTGTGATGTAGCATTAGGCTATTATTGACCTTCTGAGGATGGGTCAAAAGGAGGATCATCTGCTTCTGTACTGTAGTTGGTCAACGGTGACTGGAACCAGGGAAAGCGAAAGCATGAATAAGGGGGTCTACTGTATAAAAATAACCACAGATAGATTGATGCAAGAATAAGGATGGCAAAAGTCCATGTCACAGGAAGAAAATATGACTGGTTTTCTTTTTAAACATAGGAGAAAGACACCTATGGCACTCCCAGAGTATCTCACTGATGGCATTCAGTGGCATGAGCCTCATATATAAAGGATTGCACATTACTTAGACCAGTATGGACTATATATGTTTTCTTGGTATAATATGGCACAATTATCACAATTGGCAAGACAAATCCTGTTTCTGAGAGTGACACCAAGAGACCATATTGCATTTGCTCAAGTGGGATATATTAATCTTGCCAATGTACAAGGCAGATGTTCAGTCTAGGATTGGGGGAAGTAAGGAAAAGGAACTTGCTATTAGTGACAAATTTGTGTCAAATCCAGCTGGAAGTGATGGAGTGCAGGCAGATGGGCATTCCCATGAGTAGAAAGCATGGAAAGATCTTTCAGCGGTCATCAGAAAAAATGAATCTGAGGCTAAAGCTATAAAAGGAAATAAATTAAGTAGTCAGCTGCCACTGCCCCTTTCTCCTTCAAGAACAGAAGATAGATATTCAAAAGTCAGAAGAAAACCAGCAGCAAACTGCTCAGAGTAATCTCTTGGGCTGATGGAATATAATTTCAGTATTCCAAACCCTATCAAAGAGGGTTCTTAACTAACGTGGAAGTGTGGTTTGTTTTTTCTTGCCGTGGGCTGTCTCCTATAGTCCCAAATTTTGGACTTTTCTGTGGATGCAAAAGACCTTCTGGAGTTCTCTCACAAGGTCCACCAGGAGATCAGGATTGCCTTCTTTCCAGGAAATGGGATCAGGCAGACCCAGGGGTCCTTTGTACTGTCTCCTTCAAGTCTATCAATCCAACTTATCAGACTATAAGGCATGTCTTTACTGAAGGCTCAGAGTGCTCTCAGAAGAGAATTACAGTATAGGAACAGAGGTTGAAAATCTAGCTAGCTTTTCCTTAGTCCTCCTCAAGGAAGGTATTTTAAGGTTAACCTTTCAGAAAGTGGGTAAATTTTATATGTTCCCTCTACCCCTAATTTCATTATCCCTCCCTTAATTTATAGATCAATTCATGTGAACCATACACCATCCTGCACCTCTGCCTACAGGTACCCCACCCTCCCCCTTCCTCTCACCATCAGAAAAAACTTCACCCACGCCACAGGAACACATATTCATTCAGTTTCCTTCACATGCCACAGAATGTAATAGTAGAATGAAATGCCATGAAGTGGGCTTTGCAGTGAAACTGTGTTCAAGTTTCAACCCATTGTTTGCTGGCAAGAGGCCTCAATTTCCTCATCAATAAAATGGGGATAACACTATTTACTCTGTGAGGTTGAAGTGAGGTTTAAATGAGCGGGTACATGGAGAGTGGCTAGCACAAAGCCTGACACATGATTAGTCTTCAAAAAATTGTGGCTGTTATATTATTTCAAATAGTTTGCTGACAATCACCGCTGCCCAGCTAGATTCTGGAGAAAAGGGAAGGTGAATATGAAAACGGCTCCTCAGTTTTTAGTTCACAGATACATAGACCTACTGTTTACTTATAGGATGACCTGCTGGGTAGTCAGGATTCTCCAACATTACTTTTTCTTTTAGTAATATGGTACATGCAGTGTCTTATTAGAGAAATGAATTTTCCTGTTAGCAGTTCCTGGCCTTTTCCTGTAGGAACAACGTACAGGATGTCTTTGTGTCCTTTTGCTCCAGCTGGAGATGAATGAACAGCATCAAAAAACAAATAAGGCAAAGATTCAAATTCACCATGCACAGAGCACTTCAACATTTAGTGGCCTTTTCCTGTTTCCAAGGCATGGTTCTGACTCTTACTAACATCCTTTTATTCAAGATATCCTTGGGAGGAAAGAGAAGTGAGCAGATAGCATTTCTGGGTTTGCATTTCCTTCTTGGCCAGCTCCACACTGCTCACTCTCTAGCCCATCTTCTAGTCTTGGAGTCTTTATGGCCTTTTACCTCATCAACTACCCACAAATGTTTCCACAAAACTTGTACCCTGGCTTAACTTTCAGATTATGCTTCTACTACCTCCCATACCAGCCACACTCTCTTCACATGAGCAGTTAGGTCTCTGGATTCCTCCTGGATGATGTTTATTTCTTCATCTACAGAGCCAACCTAGATTCTTGGACTTAACACCAAGGGTTTGGTTCTAGTCCCAACCTAGATTTGCCCTTCAGCTGAGACTCTTTCCACCTTCGGAGTGATCCACATTTGGGGTTGTGGGGTTTGACAAAACAGAACTGGGTGTGGAATACAAGGATGGCTGGCTGTGGCAAATCAGGCACAGGGTAACCCTGTGAATGAATTTTGCTGACCGATTTGTTTGTTGTGTCTGCCAGCTGAGGTTCCTCTTGTTTAAGCACCCAGTAAACACAAATAATGAAAAGGATTTTTCAAAAGTTCTGTGATGCTATCATTTATTAGAGAGCTCATCACATCACTCTGAATGAAAGTGGAATCTATACACTTGTATTTTCCAGGGTCAGCTTTGAGTCATCTGATGCATAAAGTCACATTAGAGTTCCACAGAGTTTCATCCCTGCCACCTTCTAGGACTCCCGATAATATTCATTGGAAATGAGAAATATCTACAAATTTATAAATTCTCTATGTGCAGAGTACTTCACAGTGTACAAATTGCTTTTATGCACAATACCTTATTTGAGCCACACAAAAATCCCTGCATGAGGGTTTTTTTTTTTTTAATGTTTATTCATTCTTGAGAGACAGAGAGACAGAGCATGAGTAGGGGAAGGGGCAGAGAGAGAGAGAGAGACACAGAATCTGAAGCAGTCTCCAGGCTCTGTGTTGACAGCACAGAGCCCGACATGGGGCTCGAACCCACAAACCGTGAGATCACAAGCTGAGCTGAAGTCAGACGCCCAACAGACTGAGCCACCCAGGCGCCCCTGCATGAGGGTTTTAATATCCACATTTTTCAGGTGAAGACAGGTTCAAATTGGTTTTTGTGATTTACCCCAGATCATTCAGAAATGGAGATGTGAGTCCATCCCTTGACTCTGATTATATATCTCTTATTTACAGTAGGTTTTTTAACTAGGCATGTTGAAAATATAGTTTCTTAATTAAGCAGTAGAATCAATTAAAAGAAAATTAGTGAGATCATGTTTTTTTTTTCTTTCTTGCATGTCAACGCCACCATTTTCATTTATTATTAGTTGGTTTCTTCATTATTACATACCTACGAGGTTGTTGAGCACTCTGATTAGTATCTCATCTAAAGCCAATGAATTGTGAATATTGAACTCAAAAAATAATCCCCTTACCTGACTTTAAATCAATAGCAGTGCTGTCTCACTTTTTCATTATTTCCCAAGTGTCCAAGTTCTCTCTCTTTATTTTTCTAGTTAAAAACCAATTTGAAAAGCATTTTAGTAACTCTGCCATTATAGAATTCTTGTTGTAATAAAATTAATAATTTAAATTTGTTGGCATCAAATGCTGGAAGTCCTCAGGGCACCTTAATGAAAATAGAAAATGATACCAACACTGCATCATGCCCTGATTACTACCCCGGAGCGAGATTGGGCAAACCTGCCAAATGACTGCAAAAAGAATGATTCCAAATTAAAATTAAAAACAACAATCACATAGGAACGGCATTAGTTTTACCCTGAAGAATAATGGATTTCAGGTCTCTAGCTACAGATGATGGATTCAAGAGAAGGAACATCAACCAAGACACTAAGACTTTATGCTATGAAAATGTTGGTCCTGGGGCGCCTGGGTGGCGCAGTCGGTTAAGCGTCCGACTTCAGCCAGGTCACGATCTCGCGGTCCGTGAGTTCGAGCCCCGCGTCAGGCTCTGGGCTGATGGCTCAGAGCCTGGAACCTGTTTCCGATTCTGTGTCTCCCTCTCTCTCTGCCCCTCCCCCGTTCATGCTCTGTCTCTCTCTGTCCCAAAAATAAATAAACGTTGAAAAAAAAAAAAAAAAAAAAAAAAGAAAATGTTGGTCCTTCGCAAGCACCTAATCCAGTTCTTTCACATTTGTGACAAAGAAACTGACACCCTGAGAGATGAAATGACTTTTTTAAGGTCCTGTGGCTAATTAGAGCAGGACTTGACCAGTGTTAGTACCCAAGCCACCTGTATCAAACCTTGCAGTTTCCCACCGTTCTGTGTTATCCATGACTGTTACCAGCAGACCGAGGATACACTAATTTCAGGCTGCTGGAAGTAACCGGTATTAGGCCACTAATATATAAAGTAGGAAGAGGGGGAAGTCCGAGAGAATGGGGCCAGGAACAGGGTTAAGCAAACAAGGTGACTGAGGCATTTACTTTCACCTTAAAGTAAAAACTTTAAGGGGAGTTAAAATTTTCAAAAATTGAGATAATATTATAATTCAGTATTTTTTAAAAAGCAAAATTAATGCAACACAACCATTCTGCATTAATTTTTTACCCCCTTAATCTCTACCTGAGGCCAGAGCCTCATTATCTTCCTTTACCTCCTCCCTTGCCTCACCCTGGCATTAATCCCAGGAATAATTTCTCTTTCCCTGTATGGACTGAGGCTAATTCCCCCAAATGGCAATGTATCGCTGCTGAGACCAATGCTTTACTATTGAAATTCTACAGGGAAATCCCCCTTGCTCTATGCAAGGGTCAGATACATATGGAAGGGTGAGGTCACACACTCTGTGTACTGGTTTTAAACTGTGACCAAAAGTTCTTTGATACTCTTTCCTTTGAAAGATGGAATGTACTCTCTCTCTCCTTGAGTGTGGGCTATACTTAGTGACTAGCTTCTAATGGTTAGGATGAGGCAGAAATAACTACATGCTATTTCTGAGCCAAGCCATAGAAGGTATGTAGCTTCCTCCCTGCTCTCTCAGATCACTTGTCCAGGGGGAAGCCAAGTGCCTTTATTGCTGAGGACATTCAGGCAGCATCATAGAAAGGTCCATGTACGATCACATGGTCCTTGTACCAGTGAACAGATCATCAGCCATGTGAACAAATCATCATAGAAAACATTTACCTAAAACCTATATTGCACTATTATTTGTATTACTTTGCAGGAGAATTAAAATACCTGAATTTTGCCTTTATTATTAGTTTTAGCATGTTTAAATTAGGTTATCTTCTGTTTCGTTAAATAAACAAAAACAGTTAAAGTGCCCTGATGAATAATAGAATTTTTTTTGTTCTTTTCAGATTTTTTTCCCTACACATTCCATATCCTTTATATGTTAAGCAGACTACTTATTATTTATTTATTTATTTATTTACTACTTATTATTTATTTATTTACCTATTTATTTATTTTTAATCTTTATTTTTTGAGAAAGTGTAAGTGGGGGAAGGGCAGAGAGAGAAAGAGAGAGAGACACACATAGAGAGAGAGAGAGAGAGAGAGAGAGAGAGAGAGAGAGAATCTGAAGTAGGCTCCAGGCTCTGAACTGTCAGCACAGAGTCCGAGGTGGGGCTCGAACTCACAAACCATGAGATCATGGCCTAAGCTGAAGTCGGATGCTTAACCATGCCTGAGACACCCAGGTGACCTGCAGACCACTTTACAAAATTAATTTAGGTATAATTTTCATGCAGTGAAATGCAGGGGATTTCAGTGTACAATTAGATGAGATTTGACAAATAAATAGGTCTGTGTAAACAACACCCTTGTGAAGATAAACAAAAACAAAAACAAAAACAAAAAAACATTTCTACCACTCCACAAAATTCATTCTTGCCCCTTCTCAATCAATACTCAAAACTCCACTCTACAGCAGATACTATTCTGATATCTATCCATGCCAGTTAGGTGTACCTATCCGTAACTGCATATAAATGAAAACATACAGTATGTACTTTGTGTTTGGCATATTTTGGTTCTCATGTTTTTGAAAATCATCTACATGACTGTGTATCAGTAGTTCCTTCTTTTTATACCATTGCATACTACTGTATATGTTTATTTATACATTCCCTTGATGGACATATGGATATGGGTTGTTTGCAGTTTGATGATATGATGAATAAAGCTGCTGTGAACATATAATTTTTTTAAGTTTATTCATTTTAACAGAGAGAGAGAGAATGAGAGCACAAGCAGAGGAGGTCCAGAGAGAAGGAGAGACAGAATCCCAAGCAGGCTCCATACCATCAGCTCAGAGTCCAATGTGGGGCTCAAACTCACGAACCATGAGATCATGACCTGAGCTGAGATCAAGAGTCAGATGCTAAACTGACTGCACCATCCAGGTGCCCCAACATATATATAGCTCTGAGTTTTTTTTAAAAATTTTATCTTTGGTACATATAAGTTGGAGTAGAATTGATGAGTCATACAGTTGACATAAGAAGAGTTGACCCTTGAACAACACAGGTTTGAACTATGTGGTCCACTTACACACAAATTTTTTTCAATAAATATAGTACAGTAATGTAAATGCATTTTCCCTTATGGTTTTCTTAAAATTTTCTCTTCTCTATCTTGCTTTATTGTAAGAATTCATTATGTAGTATATATTACATATAAACTATGTGTTAATTGACTATTTATGATATTGGTAAAGCTTAAGGTCAACAGTAGGCTATTAGCATTTAAGTTTTGGGGGAGTCAAAAGTTCTACACAGATTTTCAGCCACAAAGGGTGTTGACATCCCAACCCCTATGTTGCTTAAGAATCAATTGTATATTTTTACAAGAAACTGTCAAACAGTATACCAAAATAATTGTATGTTATCTACTCCTACCATCAACAGTCACTCTTTATCATAGGAAACTTTGAAAGACTTTTTAGGATTTCAATTGGGATTAAAAAAAAAAAATGGTGCCCCATCAGTTTGGGGAGGGTAATAGAAGGAGAAAATATAGTTATGGCTTTTGAAAGGCTACTCACTTTCTTGAGAAAATTATTTTCGTAATTTGACACAACTGGAGAGGAATAAAAAAAAAAAAACACAATGTAAACTACCTGGTAAATTGTGTTCTGTAAAGATTATTATAAAGAAAACACTTATCCTTTTGGTTTGAAAATCTCCAAGTCATTATGTCATGTTCTCTTCCTTCAACACTTACGTGTAATATCCATAAGTAAGGTCTTCTCTTATCTAAATTAGGCACATATTTAAAAAAAAATTTTTTTTCAACGTTTATTTATTTTTGGGACAGAGAGAGACAGAGCATGAACGGGGGAGGGGCAGAGAGAGAGAGGGAGACACAGAATCGGAAACAGGCCCCAGGCTCTGAGCCATCAGCCCAGAGCCTGACACGGGGCTCGAACTCACGGACCGCGAGATCGTGACCTGGCTGAAGTCGGACGCTTAACCGACTGCGCCACCCAGGCGCCCCTAGGCACATATTTTAAATATATTTTACAGTTATGGAAAATTTAGAGGATGAAGGAAAGAGAGATAGTAGAAATTTGAAAAAAAAAATAGGACTGTAAGCCTTAATACTTTCTAGGGGAACTCCATTAATCAAATCAGTCATTCAAATCCTGTAGCTACTTGTATTATGCATACTATTTTTATATTCAGGAAATTAAGTAAAATATATTTAATGTTCTCCTGCACTCTTCTTTATAGAACATGCAAGGTTTTCATAAGAAAAGGAGGTGGCCTAGCTTGTGTTTTCATGGTGTCCATGGATATTTGATAAATGTTACTGCATCTGTTTTTTGAGTTATAAAATCTTGCCTACTTTCATGTTTAGATAATTGGTGGTATAAAACAATGAGGTACTTAGAAAATGCTTTATTATTGAAGAACATTTTTATTTTAAAAAATTGTAATTGGCTACAGTTTTTATATCTGGCTGTTCTGCAACTTAGAAAATGTAAATTATTCGTCTGTAGCTGCTTTTCTCTTTTTCTTTTATGGAAGAATTGCAAGATGGAAAAATAATGACCTGACTCTTTATAGAGAAATAAGCCTCATATGGTATGTTTTAAAATATAAATACTTTAATTAGTGAGTATTGAAAGGTAAAGGTTAAAATATTACATCTATTTCTCATTTGCTCTTGCAATATTAGATACTGACTAAAACAAGACAAAGGGAAAATTGAAAATAAATATAAGAAGTGACAGGGCCTTTGCAGCCAGAGGAGTTTGCAGGAGATGAGTGTTCTAAGCTGTGCTGACCAAGTAGAAGAAATGAGCGAAGTCCAGAAGTAATGGGGATGACAGAGATTAAAAGCAGATTAAACTAATTGGGACATTCACTGGGTTTCGAAAAAGGTGTCAAGTTATAAAAAAGAAAAGGTGTCAAGTTATAAAGGGGTGGGGACAACTATATTCATCCTCTCAGCAGATATATCAGAAATATGTGGGATTATGGGGGTTGACTAATTAAAGTGAGGCAAACACGACGCAGGCCTGGGAAGTAACTACCTCAGCACTGTGCTTCTTCAACTCTCATTCCCAGAGGCCGTAGAAATACACTAAAGGTAGGCATATCACAGCTCCCAAAGTGGTTGTTGTCTGAAACTGGAAAATTAAAAATAAATGGATGGGAAGAAGGGGAGGATACAAGACTGATTACTACCACATAAGCATTTTATCATAGGCACAAGAGAAGACAGACCGATAGGCCTTTTGCAGTGACAGAGATAAAGCGGCAAAAGTTTGAAACACAGAAGTTTAACTACCAAGCTTATTTATAACCTCCTACATTCAAAGATACCACAATTTTGCGGAAGCAGCATTATATTTTATGGGTGTCATTTTTGAAGAGTCCACATACAATAAACAACCAAACCAAACAAACAAACAAACAAAAAAAAGCGCTGCAGTGTGTATTGGAAGACATGTAAATAGTAACAGTGTGGTGTAGAGTTAATTTCAAGTGCATTTCTCTTCGGTGAAAAGTTCATGACCTGGAATCAGAAAAGGAGCCGAGGTAGTGACATGAGTGAACCTATACACAAATATATGTTTTCCTTGGATCTTTCCTGCTCCTACACAAAGCAAGCCTCCTTTTTCCAAAGCCAAATATTACTGTGCCTAATCAGAAAAACTAGTATAAACACTACTGAGAGAGAGAAAAAAAATCACAGCATCTGTAAGTGTGCAGTGAAGTTTGACAAGCAACTTGGGGAATCCCAGCATTTTCTGGTCCATCCACCAGGACTTGGAGGGCCCAAGGACTGAGTAAGAATGGATAGCATAAGGATAGGTTCTTGGCAAAAGCCTCCATTTAGTTTACAGGTAAAAATATATTGGGCAGACAATGCTACATTTTAGCCTGCATTTAGAACACAAACCTAAATAAATTAGCTCTATCAGAGAAAAACAGTTTAATTAACATTTATCTGTAGAGAGCATACAGAAACTCAAAATCCAAGACTTTTCTTCTTACAAATTTTACCGTATTGTGTGGTAAGAATACTATATGAGATCTACCATCTTAACAATATTTTGAATGTATAATACGTTATTGTTGAATACAGGTACGATGTTGTACAGCTGATCTCCAGAGTTTATATATTCCGTTTAATTGAAAATTTATGGCTGTTGGTTAGTAACTTCTCATTTCCCCTTCCCCCCAGCCCCTGACATTTTCATTCTTTGAGTCTAAGAATTTGACTATTCTCGGTACCTCATGTAAGTGGAATCATGCAGTATTTGTCTTTCTGTACCTTATTTTACTTAGTGTAAACCATCAAAATTCATCCATGTTGTCACTTATTGCAGATTTTTAAAAAAATTTTTAAGGCCAAGTAGTATGCCATGGTATGTATATACAACATTTTTTTAATCCATTCATCTGATGATGGGCATTTAGGTTGTTGCCCAACCTTGGCAATTGTGACTAGTGCTGTGATGAACATAGGAGTACAAATATCTCTTCCAGATTCTCATTTCAATTTCTTTTGGTAAATACTTAGACGTGAGATTGCCAGATCATATGGTAGTTCTTTTTAAAATTTTCTTCTGAGGAATCTTCATACTGTTTTCCACAGAGGCTGTACCATATTTCAATCTCACCAACAGTGTTGCAGGATTCCAATTTCTTTACATCCTTGTCAACAAGTATTGCCTTTTGTGTGTGTGTGTGTGTGTGTGTGTGTGTGTGTGTGTTTATTTTTTTTAATTTATTTTTTTAACTTTATTTTTGAGAGACAGAGAGAGACAGAGTGCAAGTGGGAGAGGGGCAGAGAGAGAGAGAGGGAGGCACAGAATCTGAAGCAGGCTCCAGGCACTGAGCTGTCAGCACAAAGCCTGATGCGGGGCTCAAACCCACAAACTGAGATCATGACCTGAGCTGAAATCAGATGCTTAATTGACTGAGCCACCTAGGTGCCCGATTTGTTTGTGCTTATTATAGTCATCCTGAGAAGTGTGAGGTGATAACTCATTATGATTTGATTTGCAGTTTCCTGATGATGGGTGACATTGAACATTTTTCATAAACTGGTCATTTATTTGTCTTCTTTGAAGAACTATCTACTAAAGTCCTTTGTCCATTTTTTAATTTGGTTATTAGGGTGTTTTTGTTTGTTTGCTTGTTTGTTTGTTTTTTTTTGTTTTCTTTTTTATTATTATATTTTTGCTGCTGTTTTCCCCCATGCCACAAGTTGACTTTTCACTTTGTTAATGGTTTTCTTTGCCGTTTAGATGCTTTTTAGTTTGATATAGTTCCACTTGTTTATTTGTGTTTTTGTTGCCTGTGCTTTTGGTGTCATATTCATGAAATTGTTAGCAAGACCAATGTCATAAAGCCTTTCCATTATGTTTCTCCTAGGAGTTTTATAATTTCAGGTCTTATGTTTAAGTCTTTAATCCATTTTGAGTTGATTTTTGCTTATGGTATAAGATATAGATCCAGTTTCATTCTTTTTCAGGTGGACATCAGGTTTCCTAATGCCATTTGCTGAAAACTTTTAAATGTCCTTTTGTTCATAGTCCGATGAGGAAGAGAGAAGAAATGATCAGTAGAAATAAGTTTTGTCAGTTAACTGAGTCAGACTGTACAGTGAGGGTCCTAGACAGGGAGATAATTAGTTGAAGGCACTGTGTGACTTGCAGCAGCAGGTGGGAGTTGTCACTGAGTTACAGAGAGCTCCATCTGAGCCATGACTGAGATTCAGAACCTTTATCTCTGCAGAAGTAGTTGACCTATTCGGAATTCTACTCGTATGACATATTTACATATGGGATTTTGTCTGTTGCCTGAAAGAGTTGAGTGGAAAGTGGAATTGGAGGGGATATGATAGTGTCTTCCATTTGTCCAGACTTGGAGATGGTGACCTGCTATGGCCACAAATGGTGCACAAAGGTGGTAAAGCTCCTGGAGGGTTTCTCAGCTTTGAGGTGCGCTGGGAGAGTCCGAGAGTGGGGGTAGCGTAGCAGCAGCAAGAGCAGCAGACCAGCAGAACACCCATGGGAAAGCACCAATGTCTGGTAACTATGGCTCATCTGCCACCCCCAGAGAGAGAGGAACAATTCTGAGACATACTTAGGATTCCGATGAGGTCTTGAGAAATACTTGAGAAGAAGAGAAAGAGAGACATGTTGATGTTCTACAGTTATGCAGATGAGGGTTCTGCAGAGCAGAAGCGCCTGTCAATTAATGCTCAGCCATTTCTGGCACTGAGCCATAGCCACACTAATGGTGTATTTTCAAAATAAACTGTTGATAGTTATGGTACAGTTTGTAAAATTCATAGAAATCTTAAACAAGATGTAGAGATCTGGATTTTGGACACCGATAGTAACTGTCGATGCAACTCTGAGAGGTAGTCATTTCAGTTCTTTGGACATCATGTTTCTTATTTACCAACAAGCCAATTGGAATTCAGAAACTTTAAGCTCCACTTCATTTTTACATTCACCTAGGTTTTATTCTCTCTCAGATTAGTATGTTTGTACAAAATCTAACACTGCAAGCTAATGTGGCATTTTCCTACTGATTGGTCCCTTTTATAACTCTTTACCCATGTCATATATCAAAATGGCATATATTCACTCACACGTATAATCTTTAAAAATATACTAAGGTCAGCCACACATTGCTGACCACTTTTCCTCTAGGGTCTCAAGTTACAAAATCACTCTGGATCCTATTTGAGACCATTGCTAAGAAAGGATGTGGCAAGCATCACACTCTTCTCACCCAGCAGCTTTGTCTTTCACTTTGGGAATAGACAGGATCCTAACCACCCTGCTACCCACCACTGTCACCCTGACTCCTGGAAAATCTGAAACCAGCTGATAGTTATCTCATAACCTCAAGGCATTGGCCGCACTATCAAGGATCAGATATCTGCTCAATGTAAGGTGAGATTTCGTTTCACGTAGATGTTTACATTAAATGTAGTCCGAATATTTACATTAAACATATTCAGAATAATTATTTTCACTAGAACATTGATAGATCAACCAGTGGCAATTTAATGAGAATATTGTCTGTCCTTGTAAGGGATATTCCCTCTTAGCAGCAAAGGTGGGACCAGAGAGCACTGTATCACTCAGTCTTGTCAGAGGAGATGTTCTGTCACTGATTAAAGAGCTGCATGTCCTCTTTAGTCACAAAAACATTTCATGGGGTAACCTTGTTTCTGTCTTAATGGATTCAGGCAATGTAATGAGAGCTACCAAAGTGGACACGAAGAAACCCTTTGAGAGACAGAACATGTCACTTCTCACTTACTCAACTAATGGCTGTCCCTCCCAGGCTGAGCAGACCCTCTGGACAGAGCTGAAAGAATCATTTAAAATGCACCTGTGTTCCTTCCTTCCTTCAAATGCAGCCAAAAGAAGCCAAAAAAAGATAGTTTTTTCTTTATTTGAAAGACCAAACACAACTCGCAGGTGTCTTAGTTTCATCAGAGCTGTCTGATGGTATAATATCAGAGAGAAAAAGAATACTCCCCTAAAATTTATTCAATGCATACTCTATCTTTTAAAGGTATATTTTCATCTCTCAGAGTTCCACAAACAGCACAACACCTTTGGATGTTGATAGGTCCAAAATAGGTTGTTTGTTTGCTCGTTTTTTGTTGTTACAGATTAGAAACCGAAGGCTCGGGGGATTTATGTGATGTCTGTAATATACACAATAAATGAAAGGCTGACAAAGTAGGACCAGGATTGGGGTTCTCCAACTCTACATTTACTTCTTTATCTTTCTCTCCTTTCCCTTCCTCCCCAGCCCCTCTCTATGTGTATGTATATGTATATGTATAAGTATATGTATATGTATGTATATGTATATATATACGTGTATGTATACGTGTATGTGTATGTGTATGTGTATGTGTGTTTACTGATAGCAACTTAATACCTGCCATGACCAAGCTGGGATGCATGCAGGATAAGTAATTCTACTGCTCTGGGAGTCAGGAAATGAAGGCCTGAGTTACTGAGAGTGCGGTTTTATTCTGACTTTTTCCAATTTGAAGAAGCAGCTAATTCATAAACTATATGGTAAGCACATTTAACTGTTCTAGGATTTTTCTCATGCTTCATGAAAACAGAGATCATAACTGGGAAACCAACTGTAAAATTAAAAGAACTAGATGTTGCCAATAAAGACCATCATTTCAGGAAAATAAATTTGTTTCTTGGAAGCTGTTCTTGAATGTATGCTTGAGGTGCCCACAAGAAAACTAATTCAACCGAGAAACAAATTGATCTTGCTTCACTGGTTTATATGAACAGAGTAAAATACACACCAACAAGTTATATCACTTAATAACTCCTTGTTTCCTATAACAAATCAATGACAAGATCACCTTGAATTACCATATTTTGAAAACATATGTACAAAGTACCTAGAACTTTACTTGATGCCCCAAATTATGAGTTTCATTAAGAACATCTTCAGAGCCTGCAGAATCAAAGTAACCACCGTGTAGTAGTACCTTTATCCATCTTATTTGGGAATTTTGTTTCTTGAGGTTTTTAATTCTTGTTGATATATCGGTAACATTAGTGTGGAGATGAAATAAAAGTGCACAATTCGATAGTGCAATTGTTGTCTGGAAGTGTGTCATTTTATTCTGTGAAGGCATTTGATTGGAGCTTACAGAGGAAAAAGGAGCTCATCTTTGCAAAATCAGTTCTCTCAGGCCTTGAATTCTTCCTTATTGTGATTTTAAATGTTGCTTGTAACGTTTTTATTAAAATGGTGGGAAGTGGGAATTTGCAGGTCGTATTCTTCATTTCCCAATTTGCAAAAGCTAACGTTCAGCACATTTCTGGCACTTAATTTGGGACAGCATAGGAAACAATGGAGTGACGCTTGAAAATCTTCCTGTTAAGTGTTTCTCTAAACTTCTTTCTCTTCTGTGCTGCAGGGGAGCAAAGCAAATCGTCTTTGACCATGGCCCACACAGAAATGGTCTTCCTGAAAGGGAGATGTTATTTCCAAATGCTGAATGGAATGAAATGATGTGCATACATTATTCCTTAACATTTTAGCCCAATAAACATATCAAAATACATGAGAAATACATGTACTAGCTAAAAAATAAATTCATTCTGAGTATCATTACTCTAGACTCCACTTTTGGGAATCACAATGATTGGGAAGGTACATATTAATGTTCAAATAGCAAATTGGGTTTAATGAGCAAATTAATAATAAAAATTCAATCTAAGAGAGGTATGTTTAAATATCAGGACATTGACAATTTATGAGGTCTCCAAAGCAACTGTTTTATTACTCAAAAAACAAGTCTTAAATTTTTCTTAGTTTGCTTAAATGAAAGTTATTTGAAAAAAAATACTTAAGCTACTTTGCCTACCCCTAGGTTTTTTTTTCCTTTAAGAAATATATTTTGAATTTATGTTCATTACAAATTCAAATTTTATAAATTCAATCTGGAATTTATGCATTTGGCTTGATCATACTTCTTTAGAGTTATAACTGCATTTTCTAATTGTGTTAAATAAATCTCACTAAATATGGTTCTTTTTATGTCAAATTTAAAAAATATATATCAGAAACATGAACCTGCTATAAGCATAAAATTGTCGAAATCAAAAGAAACCCTAAAGTTCATTTGTCAGATTTTTTTGCTATCTTACTATAAAGTGACAGCGTGTCCTTTATACTCTAGAGACCCTTTGTTTGAAATAGTTCACATATTCCATATTTATTATGAAGGATCATCTACCCAACTTACTAATATTCATATACTGATATCATTATGTATAAATAATATTAATCATTAAGAAAATTATGGTATATAATATTTTTATTAGCTTGTGCAGGCTCATTGCAGTATTTATTTATTTCTATTAACCTGTGAAATACTGAAAATAGCTAGTGGGTTCCCAACAATCTTAATGGAGTATGAATGAAAAAAATGATCTTCTCGAAATTCATTTACGAATTTAAAAATCCAGGATTGAAAGAGTTAGGAAAATACCTAATTTAAGTAATATACTCTGTAGCCAAAGTTGTGAGGGAATGTCCTAACATAACACTGTCATTAGCATGGTTATGCAGACTCTCACTTTTCTAGGGTTTCTTGAATCTTCCTTTTTCTGCATACCATTTTCTGCATACCAAAGATGAAGGGGCCTAATGAAAATGACTCTGCTTTAAGTTTAATTTTGAGACCTGTGGCTGTGTTTTGCTTGGGAGGATAGGTAATTTTGAACAGGGTAGGTCTAGACTTCTGGGGCCCTTATTTCTTTGCCACTGAAAGACTGGATATACAATCACCAGACCATATGTAAAAATAAAATTCTTACCCACAACCTGCAGCAACCAGCCCAAGAAACTAACCCATTTTCTACAGTAATCATCCTCACAAAGCAGCCTGCTCTCTGTATATAAGTTAAACTTGTGTGAACTTAGGCCTGTAACTCCAGCAACAATCCAGGTAGTCAAAAAATAACTCCTATCACAATTGGCCGAGAGTGGCCAGGACTTGATTAATAACTGAAAGCTTCCATGGTTTTTGGCCCCACTTCCAGTTGAGGACCAATCAGAGAAAGCAAATATGTACCTCCAATCAGTCACAAAGGGTGACCCCTTGCTAGTTAGCCCACCTGCAGCGTCTCCTTGCCAATAGCCTCCAATCAGAGCATCACTTGAAGCCTCTCCTTTTTCTATAAACGTTTCCCATTCACCTGCCTTTTTGAGTCCTTACCAAACACAAGTGGTGGTGGCAGACTCCCTGGCTATAGCTCTGAATAAATAGATTTTGCTTGTTCTCATTTGGTTTGTCTTTGTTTATGTCCACACTGATTCACAATGTAGTTAGATTCAGATTAGGTTTAGGTTCAATGAAGAAGATAACGTGTTTGTTTTTAGATATGGAAGCAATAATTTCTTTTTGGTTAAGATTAGGAAAGGCTTCATGAAAGAGTTTACATTTGATTTGGGACAAACAGGTAAGATTAGACTGGAGGCCAAATAATGTTTTTGTTGTTTTTGTTGTAGTTACTGTTGCTGCTTCATTTCTATTGTTGTGAAATTAATGACACTTAAAATCTCATTATCCTAGGTTTGTAATTGATCAACATTTAAACTGATCGCATCCTAAATTGGTTCCTGATTTTAGAATTTGCCCCACATTTTGCATATCTTTTTATTAGCTCTTTTGAAGCGGTCCTTTTTTTGCTTGGTCTTTTTTAGGTGTGGGGGGCAGAGGTACTGAGGTGATGGATGTCCCTATTCTAACTAATTTTTCAAGTGTCCATGAGTTATAAAATGAGGACTATTTTAGGCATTTATTTTCTTTGCCCCACTGCATTGTCCATCTGTCAAAGTTCATCAAAGCCAAGAGCTCAGACTACCACAATGAATTTGAAAAAGTAGGTCCAAGAAAACTGACCTGGAGAAAATGATAAAACATTCAAACCTGTTCTTTTAAAAATCAACATTCATGGGGCACCTGGGTGGTTCAGTCGGTTAAGTGTCTGACTTCAGCTCAGGTCATGATCTCACAGCTCGTTAAGTTTGAGCCCCACATCGGGCTCTGTGCTGACAGCTTGGAGCCTGGAGTGTGCTTCAGATTCTGTGTCTCCTCTCTCTGTTCCTCCCTGGCTTGCATGCTCTTTCTCTTAAAAATAAATAAACATGAAAAAAAAAAGTCAACATTCAGCATATAGTCATATATACATAAACCTTAAGTAATTTTATTTTTGGTTGTGAGCAGTAGGAATTTCAATTTTAATTTCAATTTCAATTATTTTAATTAATTTCAACTAGGAAAAGTCAAAGCACATTCTCAGGGACTTTCGGTGTCAGCTCACAGACATTAAGAACTGTGGATAACACCATTCCCAACTTTACAACAAAGAAAATCTAGACAAACAGCAAACGAGTGACTTTTACTGAAACTTTCATAGAACTGAAGTTGTAGGACAAGCAAACAAACATAAAACTGAGAGAGAAACAGGGACCTAAAGGAATAGGACCACCTTACTATTTGTTTGCCTGGGTCAGCTCTCATCTAACAACATACAGACCTATAAATCAATTTAAATAGAAATTTTGAAAGAATGGCTAAAAGTAGGGTGGAGTCTACTGAGAGAGGGTAGAACTTCAGAAGGTCACAGATACAGGGGGATCCACATACTCTAGCAAAGTTTTCCTCCAAGAACACTGCCAGGTAGCCTATAGAAAAGATTTGAGATAATCCTGAGAAAGCTCCCTCATGATGGGAATAAAAAGGAAAAGCAGCTACTGCCAAAACTCTGTGAAGACCCATCCCACCTCTCTCCTCTCAGGAGTAAAAACTTTCATCTGGAAAGGAATGACACCAAAACTTGTAACCAGAGGGCACTGGTGGAAGTTTCTAGCAGTTGAAGAAGAGAAATGTAGACTAAACATGAAAATCTTTATACACTATTTTCTCTATCTTCCCTGAGGAACAAAAGCCCTAATCTGCACAGGGAGAGTATCAAAATGTGTGCCCTAAGAGCACCGGGAGCGGGGAATGCAAGTGAAGTGATGGGAAGGAAGACAATACTCAAAAAATACCCAGATTAATTTCCTTATTATCCCTAAGAAACAAAAACTTTACTCTGTAGCCTGAGAGCACTGGTGAAACCCCATGGTGGTTAAAGTTGGAGAATGGAGGCAAAAAGTGAAGTCCCCAGGTCCATCTCCTGTATTGTAACTAACTATGAAAAGTGCCTTACCCTACATGGAGAGGGTACCACATGTGGGGATGCTGTAAGGTACACATTGCACCTGGTGGGGTGGAGCAGGTATAGGAGAATTAATTTCCACCCTTTCTTGTAGGGCAGAATGAATGCTATGCTCATCATTATGTCTGGAACATAAACAGGAACATTTGTAAAGACAGCATCCCCAAGAACAGGTTCAAAATATCTATCTAAGATGAAAAATTATGCTCCCTCCCACATCCTCTGTAATCATGCTAACAAGCATTAGTTTAAAAATAACAGTGTAATATAGCTGGGAGAAATGGAAAATACAGACTATCTTCAGGGACTAATGCAAAGGGGAGAACCCAAGTCAGGAGGGGAAACAAAAGGAAAGAAAAAAAATATATCACTGGAGGAAGACTTTGGCACACTGAGAGTACCCATAGCAATACAAATTTCAAACCCAGCCCAGATTAACACAACCCCCCACAGAAGGAAAGATGCTATTCTGCAAGCATAAAACTATTTAATTTAGTATTTATCATCCTATACAAAATGTCCAGCTTTGAACAAAAATTATGACATATATAAAAAGGCAAAAACAAACAAAAACAAATAAAACACACCAGAAGAGACAAAGTAAATATTAGAACAAGACTCAGATATGACAAAGTACTGGTACTACCAGAGAGGAAACTTAAAATAAGTTAATTATTATTACTAAGTTATAGATTCTTAAGGCAAAGGTAGACAACATGTGAGATCAAACAGCTAATAAAAGAAGAAAGATGAAACCTAAGGAAACATCAAATACAAATATTAGAAAACAAAATGGAGCCTGCTTGGGATTCTGTTCTCTCCTTCTCCCTGCCCTTCCCCAACTCGTGCTAGCTCTCTCTCTCTCTCTGTCTCTCTCTTTCTCTCAAAATAGATAAATAAACTTAAAATAAAATAAAATACAAGTGAAAAAAGAGCAGAAGGGAAAAAAGAACAGAATCTCTAGAAATTATGAGGCACTATACAGTATATCATATGTGTGCATAATTAAGAAAGGATAAAAGAAAAATAAGGAAAAAAATTGAGGAAATAGTGGCCCAAAATTTTCCAAAAGTAACAACACACACTAAACCAGTTTCAAGACTATTTAGAGAACACCAACAGGGAAAGCTAGTGAAAAACAAAAACAAAAACAATTAAAAAAACCATACACATACCAAAGCCTGTCACATTAAACTCCTGAAAAGTAAAAGCAAAAGGAAAATCCTGAAGATAGCCTGAAAGGTGGGAGAGACACATTATTTACAGAAGAAAAAAGTTAATAATTATAGCAGACTTCTTGTAAGAAAGTCTGTAACCAAGAGGAGAGATAGAATGATGTCCTTAAAGTGCTGAAAGCAAATGTCAAATCAGAGTTCTATACCTAATAAAAATAGCCTTCAAATAAAATTTGACAATGTATAAAAATAATTATATAGCACAACCAACTATGCAAGACTGGTTCAACATTTTAAAATCAGCCACTGAAGTTTACAACAACCAACTAATGAAAAGGAAGTAATATCTTATCAATTGACACAGAAAAAGCACTTGGCAAAATCTAACACACAGTTATAATAAAAGAAAACACTGTTAGCAAATAAGGAATACAGGGAAATATCTACATTTTGATAATCTTTTAAAATAACTTACAAAACTATGAAACAATGTCATCAAACGTGGTGGGTGCTACTTTTTAGATGCTGACCTAAGTAACTTTAGAAATGAGTGTAGTCTGTAAGAGTAAAGACAGAAGAAATTATAAATAACCATAATATTCTAGTTGATATTTTTTTTTCTTTTAGAGGAATAAGTTAGCAATTCTAAAATCATGTATACGGGAATGGAACAATTAAATTAATGGAAGACAGATGACAGAATTTAGGTTTCTTATTGTTAGAATAAGAAATTGCACATAAGCTAGGACAAGAATTACTCACCTGGTAATGGATAGTTATAGACATCAGTATGAACTCATGTTTAATTTACTAGAGATACAGATGGATACATATACAAATACTTATAGAAATATGTATGCATGCATATATTTCCTTACTACGGCAGCTAAGAGGGCCTAGGATCAAAGGACAACGGTAACAGTGTGCAAACCTAGCATCCAGATCTTTGTTTCCAATACCATTCTTCAGGTAAAGGAAACAAAACTCCTTGAAGAAATGGCTAATTGGAGGACTTGGGTGGGAAATATACAAGATAAGACTAGAGCATCTTGTAGTGCAAAAAAAGAAAAAAAAAGTAAGACTGTATAAAAGGAGAAGTTCAAAAATCTCCCAATAGCTAAAGCTGAAACAATTTACCTACTTTCTATAAAAAGCCACCTTATATACAAAGAAGTAGATAATGTAAAAGAAAAAAGAGGAAGAAAGAAATATCATGGAAGCACTAATTAAAATATAGTGAGAGGGGTGTTTGGGTGGCTGAGAAGTTCAGTGTCCAACTCTTGATTTAGGCTCGGGTCATGATCCCAGGGTGGTGGGATCGAGCCCCGTGTCAGGCTCCAACATGAGAATGGAGTCTGCTTAAGATTCTCTCTCTCTCTCTCTCTCTCTCTCTCTCTCTCTCTCTCTCTCTCCCCCCCCCTCAAAAAGAAATAAATAAATAATAAATAAATAAAAGAGGGGGACAAGTGTGGTTTCCCATTCTACATGTAAAGAGCTTGGAAGTCACCATCCTAATAACAAAAAGCTGAACAGACTGAAAAATCAACAACTTTTGTTGAATCTTTAAGAGAGGGAAGGACACAGGGAAAACCCTTGCTCCCAAGATGGAGAGACATAAAGATGAATACAGATATCACAGCTTACCAGAACAAACTCAGGAATGAGAATGACCACAGGAACCATTGATAGGATAAGAAAACCTTAACTGCAATTGAAGAATTGCTGGAGGCTTAATGTTGACAAGTTTGAGAATTAAAAATCCCAGAGGGACCTAGTTATAGTGGGGCCCCTCAATGTTGTGAGATTAACAACTCCAGGAGCTTGATCACATTTCTATCGTAAACACTGGAGAAAAATCTCCTCATTATTCTAGCAGGGGAAAGGGAAAAGGAACCAATCAGAAATATGCCAGTGCACTCTGTTCTTAACAAGGTCTATATTTAGGGAAAACTAGTTAACCAGAGACTAACCTACTAGGGTATTATCAGATCTTAACTGCCCTGGGGGAAGGAAAACAGCCACCTCCAGCCAGCAATAGCCTACTATATGGGAATATTAAAATACCCAACTCCAATACACTCTAGCCATCTTGTCCCACCTAAGGGGAGAGAAAATTGAGAACATTTGTAAACTTCACAGTCAAGAGGCAAAGGCTCACTAAAAGACTGAAACAGAATCATAGAACTACGGAATGCTTCCTTCCTCCACATTCCACCAATACATTAATAAAGGCCTTTTTACAGAAGTTTTTTTTTTTTTTTAACTGGTACATCATGTCCAATTATCAAGAAAAAATTACAAGACATACCAAAAGACCAAAAACCAAAACCAAAACCAAAAACAAGCAAACAAAAACACCGCAAATAGAAGAGACAGAAAAAGTATCAGAACCAGACATGGCAGAGATGTTGGATTTATGAGACTGGGAATTTAGGACTGTGATTAATATGTTCAGGGTTCTAATGGATAAAATAGAGAACATGCAAAAGCAGATGGGCAAGCAGAAAGATGGAAATCCAAAGAAAGAACCAAAAAGAGGTGCTAAAGATAAAAACACTAACAGAAACAAAGACTGATTTTAATGGACTTACTTATTAATAAACTGGACATAGTTGAGTAAAGAATATCTGAGCTAGAAGACATATCACTATAATTCTCAAAAACTGAAAAGAGGACAAAGACTAAAAAAGCGGAACAGAATATCCAACAACTATGGGACAAGTACAAAGGTGTAATACATATGTAATGGGAATACCAGAAGGTGAAGAAAGAGAAAAAGAAACTGAGGAAATATTTGAAACAACAATGACTGAAAATTTCCCCAAATTAAAGTCAGACACCAAACCACAGATCCAGAAACCACATAGAACATCAAGCAGGATGAATGCCAAAAAAAAAAAAGAAAACAAAAACAAAACCTATTCCTAGGAATATCATTTTCAAGCTACAAAGATAAAGAAAAGATTTTGAAAGAAGCTAGAAGGAAGAAATACCTTGATCTATAGAGGAACAAAGATAAAAATTATATCCAATTTCTTTGAAACCATGCAAGCAAGAAGAGAGTGGAGTGAAATATTTAAAATTTTGGGAGAAAATGTCCATCAACCTAGAATTCACATAAAATAATCTTTCAAAAAGGAAAGAGAAAAAGACTCTCAAACAATAATTGAGCCATTTTGTTGCCAGTAGACCTGCATTATAAGAAATGCTAAAATAATTCCTTTAGAAAGAAGGAAAATAATGTAGGTTAGGAACTCAGGTCTACATAGAGGAAAGAAGAGAATCAAAGAAAGAATAATGAAAGTAAAGCAAAACAAAACAAAACAAAAACTTTTATTTTTCTTATTCTCAAAACAAACAAACAAAAAACCCCAAGAGATAGTGGGAATATTTATTCTGACAAATCAGACTTCAGGATAAGGAAGAATAAAAGAGATAGAGAAAGACTTATATAAATATAATAGAGTATATTCTTCAAGAAAGCATAGCAATCCTAAATGTCTATGAACCAAACAGAATCCAAAAGCATGTGAGGAAAACAACTGTTTTCTTATGAATTTTCTGTATGAGTAATCTATTCATTGATGTAAATGGATATTACAGTCCCCTACTATTATTACTGTCAATTCCTCCCTTTATGTCTGATAATATTTGCTTTATATATTTAGGTGCCTCTCTGTTGAGTGCATAGATATTTATAATTGTTATATCTTCTTGTTGGATTGATCCCTTTATTATTCTGTAATGCTCTTTTTGTCTTTTTTTATAGTCTGTTTCAAAGTTTATTTTGTCTGATGTAAGTATAGCTAACCTCAGGTTTTTGTTTTCTTTTGTTTTTAACTTCAGTTTACGTGGAATATCTTTTTTCCATCCCTTCATTTTCTTTAGGTTTGAGGTGAGTCTCTTGTAGGCAGTATATAGATGGGTTATTTTTGTTTTTGTTTTTGTTTTGAGTGTTTTTTTGTTAATCCATTCGGTCATTCTTTGTCTTTTGATTGGAACATTTAGTACATTCACATTTAAAGTAATTATTAATAGTTATGTACTTATTACCATTTCACTAATTGTTTTCTGCTTGCTTTTGTGGTTCTTCTCTGTCCTTTCTTCTTCTCTTGCTCTCTTCCCTTGTGGTTTACTATCTTTCTTTAGTGTTATGCTTGGTCTCATTTCTTTTCATTTTTTTGTATGTAATTTAGGTTTTTGGCTTGTGGTTATTATGAGGTTCATATATAACATTCTATGCATATAGCAGTCTGTTTCGAAAATAGAAATACCATATAATCCAGTAATTCTACTTCTGAGTATTAACCTGAAGAAAATGAAAACACTGATTTAAAATGTGTGTGTGTGTGTGTGTGCGTGCGTGTATACACACCCTTATGTTTATTGTAGCATTATTCACAATAATATAGATATGAAAGTAGTATAAAGTGTCCATCAATTGACAAGTGGCAAAACAAAATGTGATATAGATATAGATATATAATGAAATATTAGTCAGCCATAAAAAAGATGAAATCTTGCCATTTACAACAACAAGGAGGGATGTAGAGGTATTATGCTAAGTAACATAAGTTAGAGAAAGACAAACACCATATGATTTCTCTTATATGTGGAATCTAAAAGACAAAACAAACTAATAAACAAAAAATAGAAACAGACTCATAAAGACAGAGAACAAATTGGTGGTTGCCATAGGGGAGGAGGGCGGGGCAATGGATGAAATAGGTAAAGGGGGTTTAGAGGTACAAATTTCCAATTATAAAATAATAAGTCACAGGAATGAAAAATACAGCATAGAGAATATGGTCAATATGTCAATAACTTTGTATGATAACAAATGGTAAGCACACTTATGGTGAGAATTTTGTAATGTATATAAATATAAATGTTGGGTGACTATTTTGGACACTTCACACTAACATAATGTATGTCAACTATACCTCAATTTAAAAAAAAAATTACATAAAGCAAAACCAGAAACATCTGAAAGGAAAAATAAACCAAATCCACAGCTGTAGGTAAAGCTTCAACATTACTCTCTCCATAGTTGATAGAATAGGCAGAAAAATTAGAAAACATATACATTACCTAAAAATATTATCATCCAATTTGACCTTGTTGGTACTTATGGAACTCTTAAGCAACAACAACAGAATATCCATTCTTCTCAAATGGCATTGTGCATCTGCTAAGATAGACTTAAGAAAATTTTATAAACAGAAATAATACAAAGTATCATCTCAGATCATAGCATACTTAAATTAGAAATCAGAAAATAGGGGTTCTTGGGTGGCTCGGTCAGTTAAGCACCCGACTCTTGATTTCAGCTTCAGTCATGACCTCAGGGTTCCTGAGTTCAAGCCTTGCATATCAGCACAGAGCCTGCTTGGGATTTTCTCTCTCTCCTTCTCTCTCTCTCTGCCTCTCTACTGCTTGTGTTCTCTCTCTCCCTCCCTCCCTCTCTCTCTCAAAATAAATAAAATAAAAAAAATAAATAAAAACAGAAATACATCTATAAAATCTCCAAATACTTGTAAAGTAAATAACAGTACTAAATAATCATGGCACAAAGAGGAAATATCAAAGGGAAAAATAATCTTTTGAATAAAATAAAAACTAAAATATGGGACATCAAAATTTATTTAATAGGAAACTTATGGCCTTAAATGTATATGTTAGAAAAGAAGAAGGTCTAAAATCAGTAATCTAAGGTACCACATTAAGAAACTAAACAAAGAATAGCAAATTAAATCTAAAGCAAGCAGAAAGAATGATATACAATGATAAAAGTAAAAACAACTGAAATTATAAATGCAAAAACAATAGGGATAAGCAATAAAGACAAGAGGCATTCATTTGAAAAGAACAATAATATTGATTAATCTTTAGCTAGTATGATCAAGAAAAAAATAGAGAAGACATATATTACCAATATCAAGGATGAAAACAGAAACATCACTTCGATCCTACAGACATTAAAGGATAGTAAGAGAACACTGTGAACAATTCTATATTCATAAATTTAATCATCTAGATGGAATAGACAACTTCATTGAAAGTTACAACTATCTACACTCAAGAAGAAAATTACTTGGATGCCTCTATCTATTAAATAAATTGAGTTTGTACTTAAAACCCCACCCCCAACCCTCTGCCCCCCAAATGCACCTTAGCACCAAAAGATTTCACTGCTGAAATAGAATGGAGGTGATCTTTCTTCCAGGGGCCCAACTAAAGAACATCATGAAGGGGCCATAGGTAACATTATGTTCTACATCAGAGGCAAAATGTGGTAGAGATTGCTCTGTGGCCTGATTATACTTTCAATTACCCCAGGGCTAAGTATTTCTCAAGTGCTGAGTATAGGGAGATTTGGAATCTCAAACCTATCTTCGGCAATAGCATTTCTCAGGAATCGTCTAAAGAGAAAGTGACATTGCCAAGATAATTTTGAAGAACATTTTATTTAGCTACAATTCTGCTGTCATTTTCTATATGTTTGGTATTTCTGTCCCCTTTTGATTAATAGAGACATTCTCATAAATAAAAGATCTTGGTCTCTAGAAACTGTCTGTCTTGCTCTTTTATTTCTCCTGTGAAGTCATAATCCCCCATTTGTGACATCACAGTCTTTCCACTGCAATCAACAGTGATGTTTCAAGCTGGGGATTAAATGCTTCAGAAGAGGAAGAGTTTACAAGAGCAGAGGGACTCTCAAGGAATAAAGATCCAATTAGCATGGAAATGCCCTTTTTAATTGAAAAAAAAAAGTAAGGAAAACAAGGGATGAGTAGATAATCCCAGTGATTGGAATGGTTTCCTTTGAAATAATGAATCTGGCCTTCCTTTTCACTCTCCTTTTCTACCCCCATATCCCCACCCCCACTCTACTCCCCTTGAAGTGAATGAATATTTACTGTTAAGGAAACATTAATGGCAGAGAAAGGCTGTGAACTGTAAATATGGGTATTATTCCTCTGGCAGTAGTTCCTAGGCCTGTTAATTTGACCAGCATTGGCCGCCTGGGTGGCTTAGTCAGTTGAGCATCCAACACTTAATTTGGGCTCAGGTCGTGATCCAAGGGTTGTGAAGCCCTGCATCAGGCTCTGCGCTGAGCCTGGAACCTACTTGGGATTCTCTCTCTCTCTCTCTCTCTCTCTCTGCCCCTTCCCCCTTTCTAAAAAATAAGATAAAATAAAATAAAATATAAAATAAACTAATTATTAAATTAAATTAAAATAAATTAAATTAAAATTTTGACCAGGATTGAGGCAAAATTTGAGAATGAGCTGTTGCAAGAGTCAGTTGTGGTCCCAGATATACATGATTTGACCCTGTTCTCCCACTCTAATACCAATTTGTAACGACCCTCATCTCCATTACTAGCTTTCACCATGTTTTGTTAGCCATCCTTCAGTTTCTTAAAATCTCAAAGCTCTTTTCCACTTTAGAACTTTACTATATGCTATTTCTTCATCCAGGAACATTCTGGCTCCATACTCTTTGCAACTTTGTCCTATTGATTGTTCAAGTCCAAACATCAATGCTACTTCCCCTGACAGACCTACATTGACCCCTTGTCACTTCCATCCACATTAGAACCTTGATAATTGATCTCATTGAAACTTTACACTTCCCTAGTATCATAATTCTATCATGTGCTTATGTGTTTGATGTTTTTGTGTATGATCTGCCTCTTCCACTAAGTTCTGTGCGTCATGAATGCAGGTAACACATCTGCTCTAGTCACTGCTAAATTTCAGCACTTAGGACAAAACCTGCCAGACACATACAAATTTATTAAATTCATAAGGAAAATAAGAATATATGGCCATTTGGGGGGATTCTAAAGAAGAATCCCTGCTTTGAATAGAAGATTAAATGGCTCCTAAATTCACATCAAGCTATACATCTTTATAATTTTTTAAGTAATTCTCCTGATTGTCCATATGGCATGCCCTCTGCTCTCTGGTGTTCCATAACAAAAATGAGTATAGACATAGAACTCAATCAAAGGAGGGGGTCTGATTCTGGGGATTCATCATTTACAAATATTTATGGAGAATGTATATGTGTAAGTAGGTTGACCAAATAATTTATCATCTAATGAGAATTCTTTTATGTGTGAAAAGGGGTGCTAGTGGTAATTATTCTAGGACCTCGGACATAAAACAGAACTGTCTTAGGCTAATTGGGACATATGGTCACCCTATGTATGAGATATTATAGTATATCTTAGAAAACATGGATGTAAAAGAGGAAATATTTCTTACCCTTAAAGTTCATATAGTATATTAGAAAGGTAGTATATATAAACTCATAACTATAAAATGCTGTTATTTTTTCTCCAGAGGGTTATGAGTAATGTGCTGTGGATATTCAGAGTAAATATCTATAAAGAGATCAATGGCTGTTTCCAAAGAATCTTTCTTCAAGTGACCCCCACTACAGTATGACACAAAAAAACATTAGACTATTCTATACAAATGCCCTACACGACAATGTATGTCTGAAAGATCTATCCACAATATAAAGAAAGAGAAGGGAGATAAGAACTGTGTATAATTTGGATATTTAAGTCTTGTCTATCAAATAAGAACCCTAGGAAAAGACCTTCTTCTTCTCTCACCCTTATGCACGATAAACAAATTTTTTGCTCCCTGCATATTCTCAGTCACATTATGTTGATGAATTAGTTGCTTAACTGGTGCTAGTCACAAAAGATTGCTTTGTCATGCTCTAGTGATCAGAATGAGGGCAGTAAGATGATATATCCTTCTTCCTTGTTTTCTGTAAAATCTGGTATCACAGAACTTATAATTCTAGGCACTGGGTTGATGCTACAAAAACATTAGTCCATTACTGGAAACATCAATGGTATTAAGTGGCACGAAATTTCCCCAAATTGGGTCTGAAACTGGTCTATTAAATTCCATCCAAAGATATCGTTTTCCCCCAGAATTTGAAACTTAAAAGAAACTAAGTCAAGCTGGACTCCAAATTATTGCAGATGAGGAAACTTCAGCTCATAAGGAAGAAATTATTTGTCTGTCACATACTCAGCAGTAGAGCTCTGACAAAACTCTTGATATCTAGAGCTGTTAAGAATACCTTTTATGCTACTTCTCATGAGTGAATGCCCTCAACATAAGAAGATAACATGATTTGCGGCTCCTAATTGAATATCTAAAGTTTCCAGCAGCTCTAGATGTAAGAAAAGATATTTGTGGTATCAATGTCTGAGGGAAAAGGAAGCCTGTATTTCCCCTTCCCCTTGCCTCACCATATCTATGCATGTAGAAGTCTTTAAAATGGGTAAAGATCAAGTACTTTTTAAAAAGTACAAACATATCACTGATCTTCCACTCTTATTATCTATGAACCAAAGGTATAAGAAATCAGAACCCTAAAGCAAATAGTGAAAGCTTAATTGCTCTAGAAATATACATCCTATTGTATTTTCAATTTGGCTCTAAAAAGTTCAGACAATCTCAAATATTCAGGGAATTAGGAAATGGAATTCTCTTTATAGAAGGATGAAAAAGCATTTAGCTTAATTATTTCTTTACTTTCTATCATGTCCCTATTAGGAATGGACTTTGGGGATTTGGTCAGCAATCCTCCAGAAGAAAAATTTTCACCTCCCCAAAGCATTATCATTATCATTATCATCATCAACAACAAAGATAAATAATTACCAAGATTAATACAGAGCTTACTATGTGTCAAACAGTGCTTTAAGTTGATATGTATACATAAAATTTAATCTTTCTAAAAGTCCTATGAAATAGGTAATATTGTTATCCCCGCTTTGCATACAAGGAAACTGTGACCAAAGACACAGTTCTAGTTGCTGAGGACACAAAGTAGTAAGTATGAGTCAGGCTCTTCTGTCATACCTAGGCTTCATGTATTATTCATTGACTTTGTAGATGGATGACTTAAGTGATAGAGCTGTTAGGTGCTACTCAGTCCCAAAGAACAAGAGATCATGTTTTTGCAAAAGCAGTCAGGGAAGGCTGCAGAGATGGAGATGTCCTTAGTTTGCTCCTGAAACTAGTTAAATGTTATTGAGATACATGAGGGAGTTCTAGAAAGTTGGTAAATTGTGGGGAAATCTGTTAGGGGGGCTATGATATTGGTGGTTTGAGTAGAGATGAGTTGAGTAGGTATAAAGGAATGGAAGGCTTACATGAAGCAAAAATGATGGCAGTAATGTGAAAATACACATCAGTAATTAGGACAGCTGGGTGCTCGTTAAAAATGTTCTTCCAACCAACTGTGTGACCCAGTAGCTTTCTCATCTGTAAAGACAATAAACTAAATGACCTCTAAAATTCTTCAAGTTTTAACTAATTCTAAAGAAAAAAATAAATCTCAATTCAATGTAGAAATTGAGGTCCTATAGAAATTAAGTGACTTGGCAAATGTACCTACCACATACCAATAAACAGCAGAACTAGATCTAAAACTCAGGTTCTGACATCCAGCTCTCAAATGGGGAATATTAGGGACATTATTTGCTACATTCATTATTCTAAAAAGTTGCAAGACTAAATATTTAAATAGGTTTAATAAAAATAGTTAAATTTAATAACAATAATTTTACCTAAAACCACTCATGTAAAAGGGTTTTTTGTTTGTTTTTGTTTTTAAGTAAGTATAACATATCAAACAGCTCTTTTTTTTTAATGTTTGTCCTCCCTTCCCCCAGATTTTTTTTTCTTTTTCTTTCTTTAAGATAGAATTTGGGACTAGCGAGACCGTTGCAATAACCCAGGCTCAGAATTTGTTATTATTTATCTAAAATGGCATCTTTCTTTCTTTCTGTTTCTTCTATACTATATGAAAGAAGAATCATATTGCTCAAAGCTGATGTGGCTTGGGCTGTGTTTGAAAAAAGAAAATGAAAGAAAGGGGAAAACACACGCGCGCGCACACACACGCACACGCCAACAACAACACTGATCCTGCAGTTGTTCACAGTGAGGTTCACCCATCAGAGCTGAAAATAACCTATATTTTATTTCCCTTATTTTTAGAAAACTGCCATGGACACAGGGGTGGCCGAGTGGCCAGCTGTGCCCTGAAATGCCTGAAGCCATTGCAATCAGTGCTCCACTGTCTGAGGCTTCCAAAATGAAACACTTTGAACACTCATTCAAAGGTGTGAAAGCATGAAATTGGCACAATGGCCAGCTACCGCAGCACTTCCCATTTTTTTGCACTGCCTTCTGCTTCCCTTGTCTGCTCTTTCCGCTCTCTGTCCCTTGATTCTGACAGTTCTTCAAATGTCTGCTTAAAGAGCTGTGGCAGCCTGGGAGAGAGAACTGGAACGTGTTCTTAGGGAGTCTCTATCTTGAAGTGAAGAAAGCTGAGGGAAAAAAACAACTGCATTCAAAAATCATGAAAAAGTTGGCCTAGGTAACAGACAAGATGGATATGAGAAAGATGATGCATACACGGAGATGCATTAGTGGACAGATCAGTTACTGGGTGAAATCAAAGCACCTCAGCCTTAAATTCACTTTCTTAGCTGTTTTCTATACCATTTCAATCCTATCACTCATTTCCTATCACTCAACTTGATTCAATTAGGACATTCTGCTTCAAGCTTTGCGATGATCTCACTGGATCTTTGTGTGTGTAGAAGAAGCTAGGCCAGTTGCTGCCATATTGATATCCCAATATTTTTACCTGGATATATTGTTGCATAAAATTAAGGCATAGCAAATTTATATTTCACTTGGCAGGTATTTTCAAAAAAGTTGCCTCAGGGGCGCCTGGGTGGCGCATTCGGTTAAGCGTCCGACTTCAGCCAGGTCACATCTCGTGGTCCGTGAGTTCGAGCCCCGCGTCAGACTCTGGGCTGATGGCTTGGAGCCTGGGGCCTGTTTCCGATTCTGTGTCTCCCTCTCTCTCTGCCCCTCCCCCGTTCATGGTCTGTCTCTCTCTGTCCCAAAAATAAATAAACGTTGAAAAAAAAAAAAAACAAAAAAGTTGCCTCAAATGAGCCTGCACTCCAATAATTCTTCCCAGGTTGTCATAGGAAATTTACCCTATATCTGTGCCTTTATCCCTCCTTCCAAGAATATATTCTGTCTTCTTTTCTACCAGTCTTCATTCAAGAATTTGCTCAACACGGTTCCTTCAGGACACTTCCCTCTATCACTAGTTCATATTCTCCTATGCCTTTTCTCTGTGTAGAGATATGATATTTTGTATACTCCTATGTGTTTTTTATTCCATGAAATTATTTTTTTTCCTGATAAGCCTTCCCTATCCCTTTTTAATTTCCTGTAGTATCCAGGATCATGTAGGTTTGCTGCCTCAGGGATGGGAAATCAACAGAACAATGGAGAACAAAAAGTCAATTCTCAGCTTTTTCATATAAAAAGATTTTTCAAAATTCAAAGTGGAAATAAGAAGTTTTTGAATCTTAAAACTCAGTCTACACCATAAACATTAGAGGTAGGAAGAATGTCTGGAGGTAAGAATCGGTGTGTATATTCTGGACTTCATAAATAATAAGTGGGCTGGGGAAACATCAGAAGGCAAATAAGAATTAGATGTTGGTGATTGTCCCCAAGAAGAGGTAACATTTCTATTAGACTATAACTACTAATTATAAGCCAAATACACAGAAGATGAATGCATATATTTGTAATACAAATGGATCCTTCCACTGGCAGACAGCGTGACCTATTTCTTGTGCTCTGTCCTTTCTCAACTTTATGCTTCTTCTAAGATAGATACTATAACCAGCCTTGGATGATAGCTGTTTATGTACTTACTCTCTGGTTTGATTATAAGTCATTTGAGGGAAAAGACTGTTTTATTCATCTTTGTACAACCCATGATCACTTACCGTATCAATTTCTTAGTCAATCACAGCCAGATAAAATAAAATGGAATTTTTATTTAATAGGCTGACCTTCAATAGAATCAGACCTGGACTGGCCTTCCTGTATGTCAGCCTTGTTCTTCCGTGTGTGTATGTGTGTGTGTGTGTGTGTGTGTGTGTGTGTGTGTGTTTATGTATTTGTGTCTGTCCAAGTATGTGTGTTTATATGTGGGAGGAATGGGGCCGGGAGAAAAACATAAATTTATTTCATAATGTATCATTTGTGATGCTTGAGGATGCAGGAAGCAAAAAATATGCTTTTAAATTATCATTTAAAATAAAATTAAGTTTCTCAACAACAGTAAGTACTCAGATACATTAATAGGTTAATTTACTGGCTCCATGTTGACATATGAATAGCATTGCTTCTGTCTTTTAAATGTTTCTCTTTTTACATGTTTCTTTCTCTTTTCTTTGCCCAGTGTCCTTTGTCCCAGTTGCTCTTTTCTTTGCCCAGTGTCCTTCGTTGTCACACGGGGTTGTCTCAGTCCCCCCCAACTTTTTATATACAAGAATATAACATGTAAGAGAAGAGGAGCTTTCTTTCATGTTCCTTTGTTGTAGTGAAAGAACTTTTGGAAAAGTTCCCCTGTAGTCTTCCCGTTAACTTCTTTATTGGCCAAAGGCAAATGCTAAATTAGTCTCTGGCAAAGTCACTGGGACTACTACAAACTGCTTAAATTCTCAGGATTCTTCATAGTCACACTGAGGAGGATTGGACATAGGGTCCTTCAAAGAAGAAAAGTGTGATGGCAAGTGTCTAATAGAAGTAATAATACTAAGAACAATGAGAGTGATAATAGTAACCAGCATTTGTTGAGTGGTTACTCTATTTGAGGCACCCTGCTGAACAGTTCAGTATACTATAGCATTTAATAAACATGGCAACCCTATAACAGATAAGTATATGGAAATCAAGGAATAGAATAGATATGTCCAAGGTTATACAGATAATAAAAGACAAAGAAGAGAGTAGACATTTAAAACAACAGCTGTCTGTCTCCAAAGCTATTATTGTTTCCAGGGTTCCACAGTGAAGACTAGGAAGGAACATATGCTTTTGAAGCTGAGACAGAGATGGGTCTCACAAAGCCAGTGAACTATTTGCTACAGCCACCATGGCCACTTTCTAAAACATGTAATAGGCTTATCTAAACATAGTACTTGCTGATTGCAAACTTTCTTGTAATAGGAATATAAACGCTGCTTTCAAGTCTCTATCCCAGACTTCTCTTAATGATCTGTTTTAGGGTCACTCAAAATCTGGATTTCTTTGTCAATTAAACTAACTTAGGGGAGGCTAGAAACTGGATGTAGTGGATGATTCAGTCAATCTAATGCATGAACTTGTGAAATTGGACCATGACTCATTTCTTCTCCTTAAAGACAAACACAATCATTAAGGATAGCAACACCACATCCTCAGACAGTTCTTTGCAAATTGCCGAAGGCTGCTTGCACTGAATTGCCCATCACTGGAGCTTCAAACTAGAGCTCAGATCTCATTTTAAGAGGAGACAATCATTGTATGTGTGTGTTATCTTTTTAATGGCCAAACTCATATGGCTTTATAAAGTGTTTGAGAGAGTTCCAGGCTGATCTCTCCTCCATAGCCCTCCCTCCAAATCCAAATTTCAAAGATTATTGCATGTGCCTGCCTAGCCACGCCTTGGCCTTATTCATGCTTTGTACTTACCAGCAGTTGAAAACAAACTGTCCCTTCCTGACCTTGTCTATCTCTAAGCCCTCTAGCTAGTCCAGAATTTGTGTAAAGACACAGTTAATTCTTGACTCTACACTGCTACACTGTTATATGACTCTAATGTGTGGAAGATTGTGCTTAGCTAAATCCCAAGGACACTGAGGGGAGGGACAAGTTGACATTTCTCTTCTAGTTATCACCGATAATAGTGTCTGGCAAATGACTGGGCCCATAGTAGGTGTTGTTGAGAAATACCTTCTAATTTGTGTTAATTTACCTTTTCTTAACTCAACATTCCCTATCATGATCTTAGAGTACATTCTGAGGTAGCAGTTTGATCAGTGAGGGTATGATGGGTCAGTTGAACACGTTCAATACTGCTAGATAATAGATGGCCCAGAAAATTAAATGATTAAACAATAACCAATCATTTTCTTTAGTGCCAAATTTTGCTTGTTACTTTCACTTGTCTGATGTTTACTTCTTTTCCCCCATTTCTTTTCTTATTTATTTTTAGCCCAGTGGCAGACATTGCCCTCTTTTCAGAAAGAAAACTAATAAAGATTCTTAAAATGCAAGCAAACTTGCCAAAATACACACATTATTTTACTGAACTCAAATACTGAAAGATGCAAGTGAAGAATATATCCATCAGCTACTGGATGCATTGATGAGATAAAAAATTGAACATATTCACTTGCCTCCATTTACTCTTTTCAGTGGTTCTGTGGCCTCAAGCTGCTTACTGCAAATTAGATTTTGCCTTAATATGCTAATGTTGAATAAGGGAATTGGACTCTAAATAATTAAGTTGTGAGAAGTACAAAACTAAAGCAATCTATTAATGCAATATGAACATCCCTTGATTATATTTGCAGAATGAATTCACCTGCTTTAAATGGTGAATTAGAATGGAAAGGTAAATTGAAATTTAGAAGAAAATACAATAATAAACCACCACATTCATTTTTCCCCTTTTACTGTTGCAGATGTCAGAGGCTTCATTCGGTCATACTATTCACAAAAGGGCACATTACGATCACTGAGCCACAAGAAGTGTCTCTTGAATGATAAACTGGCTTTCGCCACCATTACCCATTTTCACCCCTCTTTCTGCCCCCACCAGAGGCAACAATTCCGTTGCAGTTAATGGGTGTTGTTTTGTTTAGAATTGTTCTTGTAAGATTGTGAACTGATTTTACTTCATGAAATTTGAAGTCATGTAAAAGGGATCGTTGGGATATTTACATATTTATTCCTTGCTTTTTTTTCCCACTTGGTGGTCCTTTTGGTAAAACTAGGAGTTTCAAGGTCAGTGTCCCTTTTCGGCCCTTTGATGGGAATTCACATGGGCATATCTTGTCTAATGTGCCACTGAGAAGTTTTATGAGAAATCTTCCAGTCCCCATAAAAAGGGTTTGTAAAAAATAAAGAGCACAGCTCTTTATCAGAATAAGATCCCTATGCATAAGCTGAAACGGAAGGTCAGTCCAAGCATGAAGACCAGCTAAGATATCAGAGTTGGGCACTTAGGGTGAAGAATTCCATTTTCAGATCCAGGACATTCCAGGGTAAGGCTTCACTGGACCTGAGGAGTAATATGGGGCTCAGGTTAAGGTTCTGTCTACTGATTTTCAGGTCGATCTTACGGTGATGATGGCTCTATCTTGAAGATCAATAAACAGGGGGCTCTGAGGCACCTGACTCACGCTGGATGGGGCTGAGACTGCAAGTGGGAAGACTGGCAGACTGTGCTATGAGGTGGGCAGTGGAGCTGCAGAAAGCAGAGCCCCGAAAGAAAAGAGAGCCAAAGATACACAGACACAATGCAGGGGCATCAAAACCTGGCTGTCTTGGGAAAGTAAGTCAGGCCTCCTCTGATGGGCATATGAATATATTTACACTGGAAATCCTATGAGAAGGTTAGGGGAGGGCACAGCAAAGTGAAAAACAACCAAATAAATAAAAGTCGACCAAATAAAGAGTCATAAATATTTTCTGAATTTCTCATAGTCTCCACACTATCTATTCTGTTTCCTTGAAAAATTGAATTATGATTCTTGAAAATCACAGCCTTACTGTATTTTTCCACGGCCTTGCCTTAATAGATGATGAATCGTTAAGTAGCACCTGTCACAGGCAAACACCCTTTGCAGTCGTGGCGCATTTTCACCCTGTGAACTGCAATTAAGCCTAGGTTTTTGCTTCCCAGTCTATCTCATTATCACAGATTTGAAAAATAACTAACAATGAAAAGTTTCATATTTGCATATGGAGAACTAATAAATTGACCTTTCCTGACTTGGAAATTAGAAATTGTGAGTGGGAAAGATAGGATTCATGGAATCAGAAGGCCTGGGCTTGAGTGCCATCCTTGCTTCTTGGTTTGATTTGGTTTCTTTAACTTGAGCAACTGGATCTCCTTTTCCACATCAATAAAACAGAGTTAATATTAACCACTTCATAGTGAGAATAAAATAAAATACATAAAAGTTTTCCGGTAACGCATACCCAGGCACACGCAATGTTTTCATACACTATTCATGTATAGTGTCCACAGGTAAACCACATTTAGTTTAAGGCTTTGAAGAGTTCTTTAATGATAGGCACACCGACTGCTTCCTGCATCAGCTTGGAGTGCTCATTCTCCATTCTCAATCAATGCTAATTTTTATTATTTCAGACTTAGGTGGTCCCATAATGCAAAGGACACCACAGAGCCCCATCCTACTAAGAAGGCAGCCTTCCACAAGTCTCCATTAATTCTCCTTCTACCCCCTGGTACTCAGACTCTACAACTCCAAGTTAATCTCACTAAATCTCCACTTCTAACATAGTATACTTCGGTGTAAAAACATCTTTCGTTCCTCATTTTCTGCAGAATAAGGTTCAGATAAAAATCTCACTCCTTCCATGAAACCATCTCTGAATATCCCCCCACACATGCTATTTTGTTCCACTCTGAATTCATGTTTGTACAACTCCTATGACCCTGTCACATTTTCTTCTCTACTCCAGCTTTGTGTTCCTATGGTTTTCCTTGGGGAGCTAAGTTGGGGGAAGCAGAAATTCTGTCTTTCTCGCATATCTCCCATAGCACTTCCTCTTGCTCTGCAAATAAAAGTCCCTCTCCCATTTTTATTGGTATTAATATTAATGATAATTCCACACAAGGCCAAAAGCATACATATTTCTGTGCACCTCTCTCAGGTGCTTAATTAATCCTATGATGTTGCTGGAAGAGTTATTCAGATAAATTATCCATAGAGAAGATTGTTTTCTCTTACTTCCAAACATATATACAGATGTTCTTTACATTTATTTCGAAAAGAGACACAGATAGACCATATATGTCTATTTCTAGATATCCCTCTATCCTATGTATGTATGTATGTATGTATGTATGTATGTATGTATCTATATATCTATCTACCTATCTATCATCTATCTATAGAGAGAAGAGAGGAGAGAGTGAGAGAGAGTGAGAGAGAGAGAGAGAAAATGAGAAAGATCATACCTTAACACAGATTCCTGCTGTGCTGGCCCTATCATCTGTAAAATGAAGGGAAGCCGTTTCAGGTAATAAAGGTTTTTCTTTTTTAATTTGATGTCATCATTACCAGTTTATACTCTGTAAGACTTTCTTACTCCCAGGGAAATGAGGGAAACAGAGATCCAATGATCTCAAATCCACATACACTGATGCCTAAAATTTTCCACCTTGGAATCAGTGAAATGGTCTGAATATGCAACTCGAAAAGGTCAAATTGCCCAAGAATATAATTGGACCCAACATCACATTGTAATTAAAGCCGCAGAAGGTTCGTACATGCCACCTCTCTGTCTCTCAAATGCAGAGGGAAACACAGGCTTCACAGACCACAGGAAAATGCACTGATTAATTACATGGTGATGTGATATTATTCCTGCCAGGATAGTCCCTCTGAAATGTCAGAAGGATTAGAAGTGCCACATCTTCCTCCCAGACTCTAATCTTAAAGGGCCCTAGGATGAAAACACAGCAATTACGTTCATAGACTGTGTCAATTTTACAATAGAAAAAAGAGCGTTCCCAACAGCAAATAATTATAGCACTGCTTAATGATTGATTTAACATAGAAAACCCATCTAATTCCTTTTGTCATTACAATCTACAGTACTAACAATCTAACAATGCTGCCTTCGTGGATAGACATTACATTAGCATTAAGAATAATGCTAATACAACACGCAGTTTAACTTGTTATATTGTGAGTTGGCAATGCTCCCCCATACACAGTTATTAGTGTAGCACACCTTCTGAGTGAGACCGACCAGCTGAGAATTTGCTTTTCAGCATCTGTGCCAATGCAAAAGAGCATTGTAACCCAAAGTAGTCTCCTGCATATTTCATACAGCAAGAGAGAATGTGTTTTCTGTTTTCCTAGGATATAATTCCAAAGTCTGAAAAACGTAAACTCTTAGCAAATCGATTCATGATGATTCTAAATGGATCCCTATGTGGATGCCATGCAAATGCAACTCTTGCAAAAGATTACCTACAGAAATCTAGCTAGTCTACAAGTCAATAAGCATATTGCAGCCTAAAGAGAAACAAAACAAAACAAAACAATCTTGCGAGCTCTGAGGCTTTCTTGTGCTGAGTGATTAGGTGACAATAAGATCATTCCAGAACATTTAGAGTAGAATTAGGAAAAAGAAAAAGAAAAAAAATATGGAAAGTTATCTTTTTTTATGGCATTCTACAGGAAATTATATGGGTGATTAAGGAGTTTCCAAACCCATTTCCCAACCCCTGAGGCTTCAGGGAACAGCTTCAGATAAACCCCAGTCATTTACTGATCTGATCCAATCAGTGCCATTACTGATTCACTAACTCCATAAATTGCAAATATTTACTGAAGGCCTACCTGTGTTAGGGGATGGACAAACAAATACAAAATGCAGAAACCAGGCTTCCTATACTGGACAGCAGTGGTCGATGGACACCGGTTCAGTGGACATTAATACACACATCATTGTGTTAGCTCTGCAAGAACCACCTGGGGAATATGTTAAGATGTGTGGAGTTTCAGGTTTCATTCCGTCAGGTGGAGGCTCAGTTTTGTGGTTAGTAGAAAGATCCGTGTGCACAGACAATTTTTAGGTAGTCAGACCATCTACATTAAATACAGGCTCATTCTCTTATTATGTCTCTCATTCTGCAAGTGAGCTAATCTCTCTGTACCTCATTTACTCATGTGTAAAATGAGGGTAACAATGGAATCCCCAAATAGGCTGTTTGTCAAAGATGAAAGAGTTCATAAAAAGGCCTTCCACTGGTGCCTAGCACCCACGGGGTTAATTATACTATTCCTATGACCCTTGGTAGGTCTGATCCTGTAGTGCTTCATTGTACATGAATCTCTTCATTCTGACTTTATTTAACATGATGAGTCTTCTGGATTTCAGTATATCAGTGATATGCATTTTCATTGAAAAGAGAATGAATAGATGTATAAATTCATTTTTTAATTCCATTAAATACACATCTTGTATTGAAAATATATAATTCAAAATTCTGTTTCTCATTTTGTTCTTCAGTAAAAATAGTTGATGACAGTCTGTTCCTGATAGCTTGATATCTCTGGATGTGCCATTTTTTTAGTCTTTTGAGTATAGAACAAGAATACAGACCCACCAAGTCATTCACTGAAGAATGATATCTCAGTTTCCTATCAGTTCTCTCGTCACTGCTTGCAAATTACAATGTCATCATTAATGCTCTTAATAAAAATAGACACAATAACTTATCTTTAGGTATGTGACCTCATTGTGGCAGAGCCCTCCTCTTCTGTCTCAGAGGGAACTCATTGAGCTTGGTAGCTTGGGAAATACTCCTGGTGGAATCTGGAAATCCAACCTTACTAAGGCTGCCTACTAGGAATTATCTGACTGCAGAAATTCAGGTGGATTTATTCTTTTTTGGACTACATCTGTCTCCTTCCTTTACCCTCTTTAAATTTCTCTCTCTCTCTCTCTTTTCCTCTTGCACATAGACCTTTCTTTAAATCTACACAATCTTGTCTTAAGAAAATTCTTCACCTTCTCTGGGGCACCTGGGTGGCTCAGTCGGTTAAGCATCCTACTCCTGATTTCTGCTCAGGTCATGATCTCACAGTTCGTGGGATGAAGCCCCACATGAGGCTCTGCACTATCAGTTCAGAGCCTGCTTGGGATTCTCTCCCCAGTCCCTCTGCCCCTCACTGTCTCTCTCAAAATAAATAAACTTAAAAAAAAAAGAAAATTCTACATCTTCTCACAGAAGAGGAGGAAGCTGGTCCCTAGGTAGCTCCTTGATTCTTATACATTTGGTCTCAAATTTTTGCCAAATGCTAATGAAGAGATTTGGAAGATTAAGCTCTACATCCTTGTGAAATGAGGCTCCTTATGTTTGAGATTCTTACACATAAACATGGGATAGGTGTTATAATTTCAGTTCAGTCTCTACATCAGAAACAACAATGGCTGATTTTAATTCTCCAGAGATGCAAATATTGTTTTTTTCCTCAGAATATATCATATTTGATTAAAATATAGTCACCTGTTAGTATGATTTTTATGTTGCCCCTGTCAATAAAATAGTAAAAATAAGAAAGCTCTATTTTATGAAGAATTTGACGCTTTGATTCTTTAAAACTAGTTTTATTTTCCCTCTAGGAGTGGTGATATCACTTTTGGGTATATTATTTAAAAATCAACATCCTCTCATTTCCTTGGAGATAACTAAGAGCATGTGTTCCCAGTTTGTACTATTATTCTTTCTATATTGAAATTTCTAATGTGATTTCACACATATGTCTCAATAAATCCCTGACTCAACCATGTTGCAGAGTTTGGACAGGATTAGTTATGTCATTACATGAACACTCTCTCCCATCTCCACCTCTCACTATCTTAGAGGGATTGTTTTGGGGAGTATTGTCTTAGACTATAGGCCAGGTAGAACTAGGATAGGAATCCAGGGGTTTTTCTGGTTGGTAAAACTGCTTCCCCATACACATAACCCAAGGAGACATAATAACCAATTGATGATATGTAATGGTGGGATTGGGATGGAGGTTTCCAGAATGGACAATGCACTTGTGCCCGCTGCTAGACTGCTGCTAGGATGAAAGTAATACTCGGACTCTTCAGGGTATAGCAATTACATATGAAGTAGAGAGAATGAAAAATACTCAAAATGAAGGATTTTGGTTTGAACTCTGAAATATATATTTTTTAATTAACGATGGTAATAAAAGCATATGCTTCTTTTGGCACACTTTCTTACCATGTAGTTTTTGTTTTCCTCTCCAAGTAGAGTATTAGACTTAGAGTTTGCCCATCTGTTCTTGGTCCCAAATCTGCTTATTTATTTATTTATTTATTTATCTATCGATCGATCTATCAATTAATTTATTTAATGTTTATTTATTTTAATTAGTTTTTTAATGTTTATTATTTGTTTATTTAAGGTTTATTTGCTTATTTTAAGAGAGAGGGAGAGATAGCATGGGGAGGGGGAAGGGCAGTGAGAGAGGAAGAGAGAGAGAGAATCCCTAGCAGGCTCTGCGTTTTCAGTGTAGAGCCCAGTATGGGGTTTGATCCCATGAACCATGAGATCATGACCTGAGCCAAAGTCAAGAGTCAGACACTTAACCGATTAAGCCTACCCAGGTGCCTTTGAAAGATGTTTTTTTTTCCCCTCATTTCTCTTTATTTTCTCTTGAACCCAAACAGGTTATCCTCCTTCTCAAGGTTTATTTATATGTTTATTTTTTAAATGTTTATTTATTTTTGAAAGAGAGAGAGGAAGGGGCAGAGAGAGGGGGATGGAGGACCTGAAGTGGGCTCTGTGCTGACAATGGAGAACCTAATGTGGGCTCAAACTCATGAGCTGTGAAATCATGACCTGAGCAGAACTCGGATGCTCAACCAACTAAGCCACCCAGGTCCCCCTCAAGGTTTATTTAGATGACACCCTGAAAACCCTTTGAGAAGATATGGGTGCTTATATATGTCATTATCAATAATTATTGTTAATAATATCATTATTTCAGTTTAGATCACTGAGGTAAAGGTAAAGTCAATGATTATTAATTATTTTTAAAACTTGAATTAATTCATAACATACTTTAGCTGTTTTTCCCAATCATAGTACTCTAGTGTAGACAGGTTAAGTACAGAGGTGTGAAATCATTAGGATTTATATCTCAGCATGTCTATGAGGTTTGGCTTGGTTTCTTTCCTGGAGTTGCTACTACTCCTTTCTGTTTAACACGTCAACGTGCGTATTTGGCACTTGACTGCACTATTGGATTTTTGCTGAATTTTATGCTCCAAGAAGGAGCACGTTTTCCCCTGGGCTCCACCCTTCTATATATTCAAATTTGTTGTAAACTTCAAGAACCCTGGAACCCCATGTAAATACTTATAATCAATTCTTTTTTTTTCTTTCTGTCAGTATGTGGGCACACATTTTGAAAATGAATTATGCTTAAAAGTTACTACCATCAACAAAGAATTTCAGTAGAGAGAAACATTTAAATAAATGAGAGAAAGAATAGAAGAAGACAGGGAGGAAAAAGACAAAGTTTTCACTTAGAATCATGCACAATTGTAGGGAAAAAGAACTATTTCCTGCATTCTGAGGTATACAAATTAGCAGACCTCAGACTGAATCCAGCCCACAGACATGCTTTGACCAACAAAGTGGGTTTTATTGTTTTCATATTTGTAATTGAATGTCCATACTAAAACGTTCGTCACAGGCCCCACCATTCCTATCGTTTATCTTTTGAGAGACACATCTATAGCACCTGGCTGGCCCCTTGGGCAAATGCCGGTGTTCCACGAATCCATTCAGGAATGGAAGTCATTTGTGAAATCTGAAGTGGTTCAGTGCAATAATAAGAATGTGAGTCCAAGGGGCACTTGGGTGGCTGAGTCGGTTAAGCATCCGACTGTTGATCTTGGCCCAAGTCATGATCTCACATTTCCTGAGACCGAGCCCTGCGTCAGGCTCTGCACTGACAGCACGGGACCCGCTTGATTCTCTCTTTCTTCCTTTCTCTCTGACTCTCCCTGGCTCATGCTTTCTCTTTCTTTCTCTCTCCAAATAAATAAATATACATAAAAAAATAAAAGAGGGGCGCCTGGGTGGCGCAGTCGGTTAAGCGTCCGACTTCAGCCAGGTCACGATCTCGCGGTCCGTGAGTTCGAGCCCCGCGTCGGGCTCTGGGCTGATGGCTCAGAGCCTGGAGCCTGTTTCCGATTCTGTGTCTCCCTCTCTCTCTCTGCCCCTCCCCCGTTCATGCTCTGTCTCTCTCTGTCCCAAAAATAAATAAACGTTGAAAAAAAAAATTAAAAAAAAAAATAAAAAATAAAAAAAAAAAAAATAAAAGAGTGTGAGTCCAAGACATAAAGCCTCCAAGTTCTTGTCCCTGGTTGCTATCACTTGAGTCACTTAGTGTTAAACTCCTCGAGTTTTACTTTCTTCTCCTGATGCACAGTAAGTATTTGATAAATGTCTAGGATTGAGTTAATATCCCATCTGGCAAAGTAAGAGTCTGAGGCCTGCCTGGGTTATATGAGTCACTCTTCATTCACTAAAACACATGTGCTTCCTAGGTAAGTCCATTTATGTTACTACTTAGATGACAACATTTTTATGTAAGGCAATAGGAGAAAGGATTAAGAGTTCTATTTGAGGTCATTGCTATGGGGCTAACTTGAACTGTGCCCATATGCTTCAATTAGAGAGAGTCATTTAATTTGGGGTAACTAAGTTTCTTTTTAAAATGTAATTGTTTTAACCAGCAGAAATAGATTAAAACATACTCATTACTTTAATCAAAGTCCAAGTAAGAACGATTTTTTTCTTATTTTTGGTATCTCAATGCTTTAAATAAAGGGGATTTTGCATTAGGAAAGGCAGTTAACATGAAAGGCATAACTGGGAAAGATGCTATGAAACCAGCTGATCTATTCATCTCCACAGCGATCTCTTTCAAAAGTGCTTATCTCTGCCGCTATTATTACAATCGCAGAACATGACAGCACGCTGCCGATCAGAGATAAAACCCAAAGCTTCAGAGGCAGCTGGAAATAACACAGCTTATAGTGTCATGGTCTCTATCCACTTTCCCCTCACCTCAGCCAGCCAGCTCTAGAAAACATTGTGAGCAAGAGAAAATGACGTTTGCTTTTGGTTTCTGTTTCTATTCTTTCTGTACTCGGCCTCATTGCTCCCTTTGAGCACTAGCTCCCTTCTTCTCATGATGCTAGGTTCTCTTTGCTCTTCTCCATCAAAACCCACATCCCTCCCGTTACACATTCTTTAACACCAGCATTATAAGTATCGGAGGTGGTATTTTGCATGCTACATGCTTTGTTCCATGTTTGTACTTGGATATCTTCCGTTTGCCCTTCTTGCCTTCTCCCTAACTTTCATCTTTGCTCTCTGTCTAGGTCTCCCTTGCCTATTGGTTTCCAGTTGGGCTAGACCAGGGGGGTGGGGGGCATCAGCATAAGATTAGAGAGTAGGAGAAAGGAGAGGATGGGTATTTGATCCCCTGCTGCCTGCTGGACTACCAGATGGCAATAGTAAAATCACTGTACTGAAGGCCACAGCTCCTATCCAGCAGTCCTCTCTTGCCCACTTCTAATAGCTGCTTCCCTGTCCCACACAGAGCCTACAGACTCAAGAGTGGTGTGGTTTCACACTGTTGCTAGTTCTGTGGTGGTCAACACTTGGATTATCTTTAATCCATTCTGCACCTTTGTCAATAACTTCTTCATTAAGCTAGCTTTGAGTACCCCTTGAAGAATGCCGCAGCCTTCCTGCCACATTGCTGACTCATACACTGTACCCCTTTTAATCTGCTCCAAACTTGGATGAGGAGAGAAGTCCTGTTTGTAGGGCTCTTTTGGATACCAGATGTTCGTGTCCTCCTTTTTACAGCTCCCTGCTCAAATATCACCTCTTCTGAAGGGACTTTCCTGACCACCCTCAGCAGCCCTTATCGGATCACCTTGCAGTGATTTCTTTATAGTGTTTATTATCAGCTTTCATCTGTTGTCTTCCCCATTAAAGTATAGACCACGTGAGGGCAGGTGTTGCGTCTGCTTGATGTTTGCAGCAGTTCATCTTCGGTGTTCAGGACAGCACCCAGAATATAGTGAGCATGTAATTAAGAACTTATGTTGCTTCCTCTTTCCCCAAATAGTGTGTACTCCTTTGTAAATTGCTCTTTTTAAGAGGAAGTCCACTTAGGCAATCGTTGCTGAAATTCATAACCCGGACTGGGGCTGCACCATGCTCAGTGGCTCCTGGCTGTTCTGGATAAAGGCAGTGTTCTAGAACCCCATCTCCGTATACATGACTCCTACATGCACAAATAAGGCCAGACCTTGGTGCTGCCACTTCCTATAAATGCTAAAACCTTAGTGTCCACAATCCTAATGAAAATCGGTTTTCCATTAATTCACCTTAAGATGGACTCTTCAAAATGACTGTAAGTATAAAATGAGGGGAAATTCAAATGCATTTCAGAGAGAGGATGGGAAATGGCAGTGTGTCACACATAGTCACATTTGCTGTGATTGGCTCACTCTCCCCCCTCCAGATGTGCTTCTATTTTCAGCCATTATGTCACCAGAGCTGCCCATTCTGCTTCATTCTCTCCATCTCTGTCCTGACTCCTCCCTCAACCTTGGTCTTCCTGGCCCCACCTTTTACTCCTTCTGAACACTGTTTTGTCTTTGCCTGTCATGAACTATGTGAGGCTAATACTTGGTATCCTACTTTTTATTTCTTTGTGCCTTTTTCTTGCTTTTCCTACGCGGTCAGAGAAAGGACAGTCGAGTCTGTAATCTGAGAACAACATCCTCAAGGTAAGGCAGAGACACGTCTGGATAATAGCCCTGTGAGTGACCAGAGGCAGTGTCTGTGTATTTATAAGAGTCCCGTGTACTTTTAACCAGCAGGCATCAAGGTCTATAACCACATTTTTCTAGGGGCTGTATTCAGCCCCGTGCCGGCCACACTAAAAAGCTCATAAATAACTTGGATCAGAGGAAATTGGAAAATGATGACTACACAAATACAAGGAGAATTTTTATGTTTTCCAAAACCCAGAACGGCATTGACACTTACTTTCTCCTTGGCCATAAGTCACCATTCCTCAGAGAGCTGTTAGAACTTTGTGATAGGGGTAACAGAAGTCAGATTTGGAGAAGGGCAAGTCTTACAGCATAGAACAAAGTTGTGCAATTTGCTTTTGCCTCTCCTATATCTCATTTTTAGCACTCCTCTTATATTGCCAACATGTCTCCCCCGCCCCTTCAGTTCTCTGATGTTAAATTTTGTTGATCTTCAGGAAGATTCCCTCCATGACACTTCACCCTGGCCTATTTGAGTAGCATCCGAAAGTGTCACAGGCTTCAGAGTGAAGTCTCTTTCCCAATTCGCCAGAAATGGATCCCTGGTATGTTTAGAGTAACTAATAGAAGCCCTGCATCAGCATATAGGGCTAATAACTTAAAAGTGAGCCTAGTAAAACAAGCACATTTCTAATTCATACTTTAGGCTAGCAGAAGGGGTAAAATTATACTTTTAGGAAGAGGGGAATTTTCTCGTGAGGGAGTTTATTTGACATCTCCACGTCTTTCCCTCCATGTGAAGCCTGACTTGGTGCTGGCTTGGGCAATGTTACAATATTTATGTAAAAAATCATGAAAGGATGAAATTTCTGATTTGGTGGAGGTTAAAGAAATAAATATTTTCCCCAAACTGCATAAATCAGTAATTTTGAAGACAAATCAACAGACGCAGCTCTTGAGCACTTAGCCTGATCATATTTTCTTCCTCCACCATATCCCCATGGTATCTTTATCATCTCAAACACTCTGGCTGGGCCAATGGCTGGAAATAACAGAGTCATCTTATCACATGGATGCAAATATTTTGAAAACAACATTGGAGTAGTCCTTTGAATAGATATTTTCTCTCTCTCATAGGTTTATGGGAACTTCATGAACACTTAAAATATTAATCTGTTTGTCATCTGCATTTTTTCTTATCTGTTATTTGTGTTTTGCTATCATTTAAAGTATCTTTGGGGGCACCTGAGTGGCTCAGTTGGTTAAACATCTGACTTCAGCTGAGGTCATAATCTCACAGTTCGTGCCTTCAAGCCCTGCATTGGGCTCTGTGCTCACAGCTGAGAGCCTGGAGCCTGCCTGCTTTGAATTCTGTGTCTCCCACTCTCTCTCTTCCCTTCCCCTGCTGGCGCTCTCTGCACCTCCCCTGCTGGCGCTCGCTCTCTCTCTCTCTCTCTCTCTCTCTCAAAAATAAATAAAAACATTTAAAATTTTTTAAAAAACACAAAGTATCTTTGAACACAAAAGAGTTTTAATTGTCATATAGCCCAATATCTTTTTCTTTTTCCTTATAGTTTCTTGACTTTCTTTTTTTAAATTTTTTTAATGTTTATTTATTTTTCCATTTATTTATTTATTTTTTAGAGAGAGATAAACACTAAAACATTAAAGAAGATATTTGCTGCAAAGTTTTATAGCAGTCTCTGTGAAGAATACTATACTTTCCTTGTTTCAGACAAAAAAAAAATCCAAAAGCAAAGATTAACCTCAGTCAAAATGATTTCTTTAAATTTTGAAACAAAATGGGTGCAATCATGTGTGACTAAGTCTGAGCGATATTTTCAGGATTAAAAATATTCATTAATAATGGTAAAAGAACTTCCTTGCATAAGAATGAATTAGTGCCCCTTTCTGCAATGTGGAGCCTGCCTTCCATAACATGCCTCAGTGCATTTGTTTATAGTCTGAGGCTGCTCCAAGCTGGGATGAGGCTATGCTTTCCAAGCCCCCACTTTCTCAAGTCACATTCAAAACTAGGAGCTGTCTTTAAAGATGGATGAAAAAATAAATCGATCTGAGACACCAGATCCATTAATAAAATTAAACATCGACAGAATAGTTATAATTGGGTGGCCACAAAAAAGCCTTTGCTCTCCCAACTCCATAGGCCTCTTAAGATGTTTGGAATTCGACCATTAAAATCCAGTACTTTTAGGTTCAAGAACTGAAATCCTTTTAAATTCTCTTGGGAGATGTCACATTTTATACCATAGCATTTAATAAAAATAATGATGCTGGTAACATTTATTATTGGGTTTAAAATGTGCAAGAAATGCTTATAAGCATTAGTAATATCTCTTTTAATCCTTATAGTAGTCTCATTATGAGGTAGGTATAACTATCACCCTACTTTATAGACAAGGAAAAGGGAATCCCCTCCCTGCGGTTAAAGAACAGCGCGACATCACATCCGGTATGTGATGGAGCAAGGACTCTGTCCTGACATATTGCATATCCAGTAAGTCACGTAGTGGGCACAGTGTAGTAGGCAATGAACATGAGCCAACTGTGTAAGCTGGGATTGAAGAGAGGGCACAACCAGGAAATGGAGCCTGGATGGAAGACACTGGGGAGTTCTACGTCCAGAAACGGAATAGAAGGGAGTACCAAACATGGGTTTTAGTGTGCACAAGTTTTCTCCAGCACTGCCTTATTGGATCCATCAGAATTTCCAGAAGGTGAAGTTCCATCTGCATCAGTCTCCTGCACATATTATCCTCCATCTCCTTAAATACTCAAGGTGCCTCTGGATCTTTTCACTCTGCTCCAGGGAAACACAGGTACTCTTCAGGTGGATGTGCTGTATTTTTCCTTCTCTGTTTTCCTCCTGTGATTTGGATCACGATGACCATCTCAGAGCCTTTCTTGCCTGGAAAGTGTTCTAGGGTACACAAGCAACTCCTCTCAGGCAAAAATGTGGCATTTATTATTTATCAAAATATAACTGACTTCAGACCTCAAGAACCATGAGGAGACTAGAATGCAGCCACATAAGCATAGTTGTTTGGTCCTGAGAAATTTTAGAAAAATAGCTAAAAGATCAGCCAAACAAATGATCAAAACAACTTTGGGAAAAGATTCTTAATGAAGGTCATTTTCATAGCATTTTCCCCTTTGTCTTTATCTTCTTTGTCCCCTCGATGAATAAAGAGATGCCCAAAGCTGATCCTTTTCTCTGCAGACTGTGGTGGGGGTAGGTGGGCTACAGGGATAAGGCCAGTGTCTTTTCTCTAGGCTATGTCTGCACAAGACCCACACACTTGTACTTGGTCTGGTGCGGCTCTGCAACTGGTCTTTCCTGGTTGTGCAACTCATGATCGCACAAGACAGGACCCATCCTCAAGATTCACACATAAATGCCACTTATTTTGGTTGGGGCTGGAGGAACAGGTGCTCTTAGGTTTTCTATGGGCTTGACTTGTTTACAGCAAGAAATATTGGTAGGGCTAAGAGGTCATCCTAAGAAATTTCTTGATGGAACAAAAGGGATCCTTTGTAACTGATTCTTGGTTGGGGGTGGGGGCAGGCATTATATCAAGGGAAGCCTCTGACCTGGCAGGAGTGGCGTGGGGTGTAGAAGCTGAGCATCAGAGTCCTGGATACTCAAACTCCCTCATCAAGGGGCCAATCCAAATATACATCTATTCAGGGCCTGGTCCTGAAAAGCAAAGTTCATGTCACTTGCTACTACTTAGTATGCTATGTAGAAGTGGTGTCTCATTGCTTCTTTTCAGGTATGGAGTGATGCAGAAAAATAAGGAAAGAGTTAGCCTATGACTTGGCCTGTGCAGTCTTTGCATCTATAACAAGACCCAGATTAGCTGGCATGTAAGAAAATATCCTGTAGTCAAATGCATTCTTCTGTTTGCACAGAGAAACAGAAGCTTTAAATGGCTCGTTAAAATAACACAAAGCTTAAGGGGCCCTGAACGGCTTCCACTAAACAACAATTTGATGGGTAAAGGGTAAATGAATCTGCAATGTATAGATTATATTGCCCCTAACAAAGATGCAAGTTTATAGAAGTTCACTGGGCAGTGATGTTTGGGGGCATCCCCAAGCTCTGGGCATTTGAAAGATTAATCAGGATATTTTGAAATAAAAAGCCTATCTGAGTATCTGCAGCAGCTATGGAAAGCATTTATTTTGTTTTGGAAAGTCTTGGATGGGAAGACTGGAGTCTGTTTATTATATTTTGCTATTTGTCATATCTATCCAATGACCCAAATGTTCCATTTCATGCAGTTTAATCTCAGACCAAATGCCGTTAACTATCTGAGAATGACTTCTTCTGATTTTTCCACAGTTTCCAATTGAAGCTATAATAGCTCCTTATTCCAAGTCTCTGACCAGGTACTGTGAGAAATCACCATGTTTCACTGTGGGAGAGAGAATTGAGGAAAGGGCCAAAACAGTGACATTGGAAGCTTCTATCAATGAAAAGGGATGATAAAAATAAGCTGTAATGGGAAGCAGCATAAAGTGCATTAAAACAAAGCAAAGCAAAAGAAACAAACAAAAAAATGCAGTGGTCATTGCAATTCAATAGCCAAACCCGCAGAAAAAAAGAATAACAAAAGCTTATCCTCTGTGTTCAGTGAGTTTGTTTATGGCTTTGAAGATGACTGCTCCCTTAGAGTATTCCAACATATAACAAAGCCTGAATTCAGGAAAACGTGTGGTGTGCTGGGCTTTACAGTAAAGGAACTGACTTTTATTTTAGGGAAATGAAATTACCTCTCCTAAGGTGACGGAAGGTTTTTATGATTCCTATTTGCTTCGAGTGACTTTACTGCCACATCAGGAAATATATAAAACGTAAAACAAACAAACAAACAAACAAAAAATAACAGAGGGTTGGCAGGGTTGTTGTTGGGTTTTTTGTTTGTTTGTTTGTTTGTTTGTTTCTTTAGAAAAGGACTTTTGGTTTTACGAGCAATTATAAGGTCACAGTTCCCAAGAAAGGAAAACCAGGAACGAGTTTCAGTATGAGCAAAGTATTAGATAATACCAACAATTTGGTACAGTCCTATCTACAAAATTAAAGATGGGTGGTGCTATTGGTTACTGACTCCTACATGGGGGTCCATCCATCATCAGCATCCATCCACACAAGGATAAACAGGGTTGGGTAAAATTGATAAAACTAACATTTAAAAATACTAGATTTTCTTGCGAATTCCAAGAACTTTTTTCAGATATTTTGAAGTATTATTTTGAAAAGAGGTCAAAAGACTGCCAGTGAGGTGAATGTTGAAACTCCAGCTGGGCCTTCCTACTTTGGGGCCTGCTCTATTAGCTCTTTCATGGAAGCTGCTGCATGAAATGGAGTACAGGCAGTAGGAGGCCTTGGTTTCTGATCCCAGTGGAGCTGGTGAATCCCAGTGTTGGAAATTTCCTGGTGGATAGGACTGTGAGCTGTGTTCCACAAGGCATACAGGAATCAGCTATAATTCTAATTCTTTAGGGGCACTTCCCAAAAGTAAAATGAAGTCTTATCATTGGTTGATTTCTCTGACCTTAAGAGACTAGGGTCTCTACTGCTTTGTGGAAGTAGATTGTCCAGTGGACTATGGGCTCTGGTCTCATCGTGTAACTAACTCCCTATGTGGAGGGAAACTGGATGTGTGTCAAGTTCATTTGTCTTTCAGGAGTCAGAACAACAGATTTAAGATCTGACCTAAGCCTTCAGTGACAATTTGTAAAGATAGCATCAAAGCCTCTGCCAAGGTTCTGCTAGCTGTCCCTCAGCCTACACTGCCCACTGTGTGGCATAAAGCATGGCTGTGTCTATCCAAAGCCCATGGTGTGGGTGACATAAGTGAGCACCTTAGAAAGCTTGGCTTGGCAGCAGGAGGTGGGGGCGCTGCCCAAATCCCTTTCTACTGTCTGTGGGCTCCAGAGTTCATCTAATGTCATTTCTTTGGGCCATCCTTTTTTTTCCCCCCTGTTCTTTGGATATCTGACTTGTTGTAAAGTCTATGCAGTTCAACTGTTGTTGGCCTCGAGGGCTATCTGCATTGTTGTGCATTCTCCTCAGCCCCAAGTGTTACATTAGAACTCAACAAGTGAATAATAACCAGAAAGCAAAAGCTCCATTTGGTGTTTCTTACTGTGATAGGAACTCCCAAACTCCATCACCTCTGAGATGCAGGGAACTCACACTAACCTTTAATTGGGTTGAGGGTTCAAAATCCCTTATATAATTTCCTGTTTACAAACATTTTTACAAATCTCAGAGGCGATAGAAATACGTGTTAGATTTTAAGTTGATCCTCAAGTCTCTGTTTTTACTTGTATTATTACAGAACCCTAATGTGTTTGCAAAGGCCAACTGTCTCCGCGGTCCCCATAGAGATAACATTCTATAATGCAGCATTTCTGAACCTATTTAAGGGGGTTGGGTGAGTTATCATAATCATATGTGGAGTCTTTTCCAACTTCACTTTTGCCCCAATTGTCGTTTACCCTTGTTTGTTGTAGAAAATAGGTTAGCAAGATACTGGAAGGCTCACATCACCAGGACAGGTGGTTAGTTGAGTGTAGGGAAAAGGGAGAGAGAAAGAAATGAAGGTAGCACTCAAGTGTCTGATTCAGGTGCACGATAAAAGATAGTACTATCGACTGAAACGTGGAAAGCAGAAGAAGAAGTCAGTTCCAGGGCATGCACATGAAAGGGATTGGTATTGTCCATCTGAAGAATATCCAGGCACATCTGCCTGCTGGGCAGTCTGTTTACTTTCTCATGTCTGAGCTGATATACTCAGCAGGGACAAGTCTCATTCAGTTAGTAATCACTGAAATTTCCATTTCCTGATTCAGAAAATGTGCTTCTGGTGCCATTTCTGCTCCTGACTGCTACTATACAACTCCAAGCAATGCTGGCACTCCGGGGCTATGACCTTTTGAAACACACTTCAAAGGACAATTCAATCTGCAAATGATCAAGTGATAAGGATGCTGAACAGGTCAAGGCCAAGGGCAGAACTCATTGTCAGGCCACTAGAGATCTATCTTCAGGTTAATGCCGATCTGTTGATTAGCTGCCCTTATGTGTGGTCATCTAGCTAGCTACAAGCCAGTTCATATTTATACAAAATAATGTACGAAGTGAAGCCAAATAAGTTGTTGAAATCCAGCTACTGTGTTTTTTAGGGCAGCCCACTTTTGATATACCTGTCTAATATCTATGTCAAAAACCCTATCATAGGATAGTATTTGGGGCTGAAATAGGATTCTCATGGCAAAGACAAAATGACAGGAAAGTTGGAGAGGTGTGGGTGGGTCTGAAACTGAATCAAGCGTGATAATACATGTTCCTGCTGCTCTGAGAACAGGAGAAGCAGCAAGTTCCTTGAGACACCCTTCTAGGAACTGAATACAAGTATATTGGGGCTGTAAATCGACTGGCAGTGAACAGAGGAGTTCATGCTGAGTCCACTGGAAGGTCACTGGAGAGTGGAAGTCTCATTTCCCCAGACTCCTAATCAGTGTCAGTCAAACCACACCGGGACTGAACTTTGCTGTGCATGAGCACCGTGAGTATGACGCTGGAGGAAAAAAAAGGCTCGTTCTCAGCACCTACCCTCAAACCAATGGATGAGAGAAGGCCACGGTTACCTGACAGGTAGGGACTACGCATGCATGAATTCCTGGATCAAATGTTACTAGAGCCTCTCTACCGGGGAAGTGGTTAATGGAAAGCCTGCCAAAGGAGAGCATACTTTCAATGGGAGATGGATGCTCAGCAAAGATTCACTTAAGAGTGGATATTGGAGAAATGGAGGATGAAACAAATTGTGTTTTCTTATATGTATTGACTCATTAAATTTCATTAAAATTTTAAGTCCTTCCCCACTCACAATTATTTCAAACATGGTTCACAAAAATGCAGCATTAAAAAAGAAAAATCAATGGGGTGCCTGGGTGGCTCAGTCAGTTAAGTGTCCGGCTTCAGCTCAGGTCATGATCTCACGGTTCATGAGTTCAAGCCCAACATCAGGCTCTGTGCTTATAGCTGGAGCCTACTTCCAATTCTGTGTCTCCCTCTCTCTCTGCTCCTTCCCTGCTTGCTCTCTCTCTCTCTCTCTCTCAAAAAAATAAATGAACATTAAAAAAATTTTTTTTTAAATCAAGAGGCAGAAACAAAGTCCTCAGGATTCTAGTCCCACATACTCCCTCCCTTGAGTAAATCACTAAAGTTCTTTGAACTCTAGTCCCCACATTTGTCAATAGGCATAATAGGTCCCACCATGCTTATATAAAAATGAATGTTATCAGGATCCCGCAGCTCATTTGATTGGTAGTGTCACACAAAGCTGAAAGGACATATGGTTACAAAATATTAGGTCAGCCTTCTTAGCGGCCTGGAATTCCCCAATTCCCAATGAATATACAGCTCCTGTTTTTGTACTTATAAGCACTGAATGTTACTATCTCTTTTCTCACCAAGGATCTAGCAAATATTCTGTCTCCAATGGACCAACTAAAAGTATCTTACTAACTCCTCTTCTTGCTTCTTAGTAACTCCTCTTGCGCTTGCCATCTGCACAAGGCCATGCATGTAGTAGACATTCAAAAAACATTTGTTGATGCCTCATGGTATCTTGAACTGAGAGAAGTCCATGGATTTATAATACTTTTAAACCTCTCCACCGTTCATGGGAGAATTGGTGAGGAGGAGGAGGAGGAAGAGGAGGAAGAGAAGTGTGTGTGTGAAGGAGGTGGGTGAGACAGAGACAGAGAGATAGAGGGAGAAAGACAGAGAGGTTTATTGTTCAATATGGTGGAAGCCCCTTTGTCCTTTGCTTTTCTTCCAATTTGGGAACCTTTAATATTTGCTATTGTTGAGAACCCTTGGTTAAAGTGGGAATGGGAAGGAATGTAAAAGAGACGGTTCCAGGGATATTCATACGAAAGGAAAAATAACTGAAACCTGTGAGTACTGATGAAACTCAGAATTGGTCCAATATGTAAAACAAGTAGGTTAAAGAAAACACATTAAAAAAAAAAAAACTTAACAAATAAGCAAACGAATTAGACTTCCAGTAGAAGTTGTCATCTGAAGCTGTACTGTCCAGTACAGCAGCAAGCCCCAGGAGGCCATGGACCACACAGAATGAGGCAGGTACACAAGATTGCTGTTAAGTGTAAGTATAAAAGGACACTGGAGTTTGAAGACTTTGCATGAAAAAAAGAATGCAACGTATTTCACTGATATTTTATATATTAATTACTTGTTGAAATTCAAATAGTTTAGATATATTGGGCTAAAAATATGTTCAAATTCATTTACTAGGGTTTTTTTTTTTGCTTTGTTTTTCAATTTCTAAATGTAACTATGAGAAAAATTTTGGCTGACATTATATTCCTATTGAGCAGAACTGATATAAAACATCCCAAATATGACAAAGCTTTGATAGTACAAATGTCCTTAATAAGGAAGTCTTCTTACAAGTGAGATGCAAAGGTCAGAGATGCAGCCCCAAATCACCAGCTGCTTTAAGAACATTGCAGATAGATCTGGGGGATTAGAGAATAAAGATACTTTAGTAGTAAAAAGAAACTATGTAAAATTACCAAAAGAGCCATTTCAAAAAGCCATTTTGTCATGAGATATGGCATGATGTGGGACATTTTTACATATTGGGTGAAATTTTAAATTTTATAAAAAGAGTAAGTGTGCTGCCTTGGAGAATTGAACTACTCTTTTTTTTTTTTTAATAATAGAACTTAAAATTATATTTTAAATTGCATCATTATTTTTACTTTATAAAATAGAACTGGTAAGATGAACAGCTATTTTAATTGCATTCTGCTCCAGTGAAATCCAGGACTTAAAAATATATATTTTTTAAAAGCTATTGCTCTAGCATTTTTATTGGTCTGACTAGTGAAAAATGATGTTTTTGCTTTTTGCAGGAATATCTTGGGCAGAGCAATAATGATCAATCCCTGATGAATATAACAATGGCTCCAGGCCATCACTGGGGAATGGCAAGAACCTCATTTTTATAACTATGTTTAAACACAATACAGGGGATTTTGTTTGTTTGTCGGCTTTTTATAGAAATTACTCCTGTAAGCCTAATGAAAAATTGAGGCAGATTCATCAAATGTATATTTCAGACTGAAGGTCAGGATTCTATGTCTCTTGTTTTCTGTGCAACTCTATAAGCAAACTTCCCTGTCTCCTAACTCAACACATATTTCCTGAGCACCTCTCTGCCTGTCTTGTACTAGATAGGAAAGGCACGGAGACCAGTCAAATATGGACTCTCAATTTTAGAAACAGTGAATTTCTATTTTTAAACAACTTTAAAAGACCTTAAGGAACATGTCTAATTTTACCACCCTACTTTATACAGAGATCCAGAAAGAAAGAACAGAGATCCAGAGTGTCAAATGACTTGCTCAGGGTCACAGAGGCTGTTTTGGGAGAAGCCAGTGCTAGAAGCCATGTATTTTGTTTCCCAATTTAACGCTTTTGTATAACAATATGTTGCTTTAGTCTAGACAACTTCTGCTACCAAAACCAGATTATTTTTGTTTTTCCTATCCCAATTCTTCTGATGCATATCACTTACTTTTTTCCAAGAAATGCCTCTTTGCAGTGAAGGCAATAATTGTATTTGGAGGATTACTCTAAACAGAACAAACCCAAGCAGAGAGCAGCCCTGGGCCCTCTCCATAGATCACAGCTTATGGCAGCTCCCCTGGGGAACAGAGAAGCGCTTGGACCAGCTTTAAGTTTAAGTGCATGTCACCATGATGTACGGTGTCTTTGGTGTCCGTATATCATAGAGTGGAAGGGGTGTCGCCCATGGACGGAGAGCATCCATTCTCCTCTCCTGACACTGTGCCTTTTCCCCAAACAAGACATATCTGTGCGATTATCATCTTATCCAGGCTGGCTTGCTTCCTCCAGAGCTCATCTGCAGTGAGGGGGAGAGTCAGTCAGCATTTTGTAGAGAGAAGTTTTGGGGAGCATTCTTTGAGAAACAATGAAAGAGATATAGAATTGAGACTATATAAGGTCCTTCTAACTGCTTTGTTTTTAGCTTCTTGTTAACATCTCAAAGGGTCTAATTCCTGAGGGCAGAGAAATGTGTAAGAGCATGTTCTCAACTCATACTTTTCTTGATTAACCCTTGATTAACTCTTGATAACCACTTCCTGGCTGTGTGACTCAGGCAAGTTACCAACATATCTTTGCTTTAATAGGGATTATATGAAGATAGTGCTTACTTCATGGAATTATTATGAAGAATAAATGGATAAATACAAATGAAACCCTTAGTCTAGAGCCTGGAGATTGCATTGTCTTCAATACAAGTAATTGTTGTCATTATCATCTTTTCTTTCCTAGGACTTGGTCTAAGATACTCTCAGTAAAGTTTTTAAGTTAAGTAATTATTCTTTTAATAGTTAAGGAGCTTCTTAAGCAAAAGCTACTTCAGGACTCACCTTTACATATTACCTGGAGGACAGAAAGTGAAGCTCAGAAAGAGACAACCCAAGAATAAGTTGATCCATTCAGTCTTTTTTTTCCCTCCCATTCATCCATCCATCTATCCATCTATTTACCCATCCAGCTGTCTATTTATCCATCCATTTATTTATCCACCAACTGTCTTGCTGTCTTTGAGTTTTGTAGTCTAATTGAATGTGCTTGAGGACTTCTTGTTTCCTTGGGCTGATGATAGAACTTTTTCTTCTTCATTGTGAAGGCTTAAGGGAAAAGGTGAGGTTTAGCTTGTGCCCAAAGGCAGAAATTCTTCACTCAGATGCCTGATGCCTGTGTGGGCATCTGCCTGAACTTGTGTTCTATATTATACTATATTATACTATAGTATATATGTATGTGTGTATATATAAGAACGTAATCATGTAATGTAATCATATAATGTGTATGTGTGTATATATAAGAATGTAATCATGAGATTATCAAGGGGGCCAGCTGGATAAAGGCAGCAGGGCATATTTTCTCTAGTTGTGCATGTTGCAGAAAGAGGACATTGAGTACCATTCTAAGCTTAAGTTCCTGCACAGATCCCAGAGTTTTGTCCTGTCTCCTCTTTACTGTCCTCTTTTCAAACAAAGCCTTTGGCAATGTGGCTGTTGCCTAGAAATAACCGTGTAATACTACTTGGGGGGAGGAGGGGTGGAAGGAGATGCTCTCCAAAGTAAACAAAACCTCTCCTCTCTGATTCAACACAGTGGAAGACTTTCTAAGGATGAGCTATCACTCTGTCTCAGCAGTATGACAGACATTTATTAGCTGACACTCAACCTCCTTTCCTTACATGGTATTCTAAATCACCATATTTAGGATTTCTATACCACTCTAAATTGACTAGTACTCTTAATGTATGTTGGTCTCCCCTGCCCATCAAGACTATAAATCCCAAAGTTGGAATGCCACTCTTTCCTAGTTTTACATTTAATCTAGTGACTATCACAAACTGAGAATATAGTAAAGAATTATTCAGTGATAGGTGAATAGATTGAATATTGAAATCAGAAGTTCTGTAAATCAGAAGAGTCTACTGATTTTTTATCTTAAGTCCAATTTATATGGTCTAATTACCATCCTTATTACCATAAGAATCATCACAACAGCCTCTCTTCCTTGCATGTGGAAATGGAGTTTTGTGATTTTCTTTCTTTGTGATTTTTTTTCCTAGTGCTTTTTGATTGCTACATCACTTACTGGTGACTTCATTCACCTGCAAACATTCTGAATAACAAATACATCACATAAACCTAAGCTATGGCACATAGTAAACCACCTACTGTTTTCTATAGGATAGACTCAAGGGAGTGAACCAACAATTACTGAAGCTATAAAGTCACCCAAACAATACTTCAAACTACTTTATTCTTTTGTAAAGGAAACACACACACACACACACACACAAAATAAACAAACAACATGGCTCCTCTCAATAGGCTGATGCTGAAAAGAGCACTGACTTTTGTTTTCTGAATGATGTTTGACTTTGAGTACTCAATAATTAGAAATATTTAATGCAAGCAAACATCAGCAAGTTAAAATTGTTTTCTGCTTAAGTCTTGTCATTTGCCAGAAAGGAAATGATATGTTAGACATGTTGCACTCTTTCTCAGTATGATAGCAACTAAAGTGGCTTAAAATTGGATTCATTTATAAAGCTGGACACTATTAATATCATTCCCTGCATGATGGTAATTCATTTTACTCTGCTTTGTCTCAGAAGCAGTAGGGGATCCATTCCTTATATTCAGTTTGCAGTCCTAATTAAGTATTCATTATAGAATACATATTTTTTCATTTAGGATTGAATATCAAACATTTGTGTGGTGTATTACACTTGTTTACTATTAGGTCAATGTAGTCAATGTAGTGAGGTATTGCACATCTAGTGGTTATGTGTCTTCAACCTGTAAAATTAAGGTTGGGAGGAAGTCAGCTAGAGGAACAACTTGTCCCCCTCAGGTTCTTATTTCACTGGCATTGCACCACACTGAAAACCTAACTAAATGTAACTACTCTGGTTCCCCCATTGAGAATAAAAAGATGCTCCATGGATTCAGTGTAAAGTTGACATGGCACATACAGAAATTTCATATGAGATTCTGTAGAACCATGATCCTGCAAACTTTTACTATTGGCAGTTGAAGGAGCTAGACATCAAGAAAGGAAGAGCATGGAGAGCTTTAAATGAATAAAACTAAGCCAAATAAAATATAACTAGGACATTGGGAGATGTCATCTGGTGAGATCTGTTAAATTATTGTTATGTGTTGTAAGATAAATGTTCTAGCAAGAAGTGGGTTTACAATCCTAATGTTTGAATCCTTCAAACTTGACATGGTAAGCAATGGTATATATATGTTATGTTTAGGGGTTGAAAGAACCATAGAGAATTTGCTTTATTCAAAATCACATTGTAATCAGCAATAACTTTCAAAGGCTGCCTTTAAAACTCATAAGTACACACACACACACACACACAACAACAACAACAACAACAACAACAACAATAACAACAACCATGGCAACAAATAAATTATCGAATTGGGCTCACTCAAAAATTCTGTGAGTCTCCTTAGGATTTGTATGGAAATGACCCAAATGAAATCATGATGGGAACATGAACCCATAACACTTCTTAATGAATTGTCAAATATTTCCTGAGTGTTGATTATGTACAAAGTCCTTTGCTTGTAGTTGTGAATGAAGAAGGAAGAGGGACTGGAAGAAAAGAAGAAGTAATAATTCTTCATTGTTAATCACAATCACATTGGACAAACAAGCTATAAACATAGGTTCATTAAATAATAATTGATTCTGTATACAATGGCACAAGGCAAGGTGTGTTCCATTGGTAGGAACAATGGCCCATACAGTTTCATAGGAAGGAGAAACTATATTTATCATGAATGAACTGAGGCAGCTGCTTAGAAAAGGGAGCTCCTTATCTGAGCCTTGAAGGATTGTTTGAAATGAGAGCAAATGCATTTTGGTAAGAGAGGTAAGTATGAAGAAAGGAAGGGAAGTAAGATAATGCAGGGATTGTTGGAGCCCCAAATCTAGATTGACTTGCTAGCAGCAAAGGGCACAGAAGAGTAAAAGGGAAGATGGATTGGTTGGATTGTAGAAGGTCTGAATAGCATGCGAAGAATTTAAGGGTTTATCCTCTAGGAAATGAAAAGAAACTGAGAGTTTTGCAACCAGAATTAAAGTGTTATATTCAAAAGACTTAGCTTGCTGCAGATTTAATTAATTTGATAAGGAAGAGACTGAAGGAAAGGGGATGGGGGACTGTTGCTGTAGTGCTGAATGGGATGATGGAAGCCTACAGTGAATTTGTGGCAGCGACAAAAGAAAAGAACTACTGCGTGACACGGAGGGAGCAACTGGGCTTGGAGACTCCAGGAGTTTAGTTAGGTCAAGGCATCAAATGTCCCAAATTGATATTAAAGGGAAAATAATAAGACAATGTTTATTTTTTGCTTCTTTATTAAAAACAAACATTTATTTTGAGACAGAGAGCACAAGCGGGGGAGGGACAGAGAGAAAGGGAGAGAGAGAGAATCCCAAGCGGGCTCTGCAGAGGCAGAGCACCCCACACTTGATTCCATTAATCATGAGACCATAATCTGAGCTAAAACCAAGTTGGAGGCTTAACCCACTGAGCCATCCAGTCACCCCTGTTTGCTTCTTTATTAATTACTGGTTTATTGACATTTTTCCCATTAGAATATATCATGGTACCAATATATGAAGCCAAAATATAAATATTTCCCCATCAAATCTCAGTTTTCCTATTGACTAATGACTAAGCTTAGTCTTTGGAAATTCATAATTTATCTCTCTTTCATACACATACACACACACACACACACACACACCTACAATACACATATGTATATATGTACACATATGTACACACACATATTTGTATATATTTTTTTTCACAGAAGGAAAGGATTCTCTATTTACCCATTGTCTGTATATACAAAGAAAGATCAAAACATAGGCGCTATGTTGGGGAGAATTTTCTTTTTCCAACCGTGTAACAGAATAAGGTTTCTAGGACTGAAAAAGCTTTCTATAGATGAGATCACCTGAATTTCAGGACTTCAAACTTTCCTTACCTCTCTCTAGAATTGAGGGACTATGTACACATTTATTCAAAGGCCTACAATATCTTCCATTGAGCTTTTTAATTATTTCAGTTTGTTTCAAGTTTTCTGATCTTCCTCCTCTTTTAAAGCATTTTGAAATTTCAAATGAATAAATATGGGCCATTCCAGACGTATCTAATCTGAGCAACTGCTTGAAGATCACATACGATTCCAAGTAATTCTCTTAGAAAACCTCCTCCTCTCTTGGTCATATAAGAAATGCTCCTGTTTAATTCATGGAAGATTCCCCAACACTGCCAAAAAAAGTCCCTCTGCACCAGTGACTATCTTGCCCCATTTTTCACCTCTGGAGGTCTTTACACACATCAGCTAAATTCGTTCTCCAGGGCCTCTGTGAAGATGGTGACTTTACAAATTCCTCCTTTGACAAATTCCTCCCTGGGGAGACATTATGGATGTTGATGGGGAAAATGCATCTTGCCAAGATTATAACCTACTCAAAATGTGGAGCCTGAGAGTTTGGTAGCTGAGTGGTGCCTTTTAGGGCTAGAGATTTACTTAAGATTCAATGGCAAATGGTTACCTAATGTTTACAGCAGGGATGCACAATTAATAAATGCAAAATTTGTGCTTCACTGCTATTTCCAAAGTGAATAGGATGTTTGTCAAAGCAAGAAACTTTGCTTTGATTATAAGCTACAGATAATGAAAATGTGTTTGTGTTTCACAAATACATTTGATTCTAGTGGATTGTATTTCCCATCAGGGAATCAGGTTCAGCAAATATTTTCACATGCTAACTCCTTAAATCAGGCAGAAGGTTTTAGTTGACTAGAAATACAATAAGCTTAGAGAATAAAGGTTTACACAGAAACTAAGTAATAGAGTTTATCATTGTTCTTCACTAGAATTTATAAGGACCAGCATTGGGTAAAATGCTGCATAAATAAGCATATCACCTACATTTTGTGGGGAGTGGGGCGGGGGAAAGTTCATGAAAACATCTCCACTTTTTCTTAATCTTCTTAACAAATCAAAGATAATTATTTCAAATATATCATCCCTTTATGTTGGACATAAAGGACCCATACTAAAATGTTTTTGACAAGAAAGAAGTAATTGCAAGTAGGAAATGTACATCTGGAAAAGAGGGATTTAGAAGTAGAAGACTGCATGAACATGTTTTAAAGAACAGAGTCACTGCAAAGAGATTCTGGCTAGGAATCCAGGCACATAGGAGTTAAAGGATTGCTACTCAGCCCCTTAGAGCATGTCTTTCTACAGAGTCAAGAAGAAATTGGCTACCAGAACTAGCAAGATAATTTTACTCTTGATCAGGGGAGTGAGATGAATTTTCCAGGGTTAGATTCCAGAATGAGCTAAAATATCCTACTTACATATACCATAGAGAGAGAGAGAGTCAGCCTGGAATAAAACTGAATTAAGAATGAGGGCTACCTCTCTCAGCAAAAGCAAAATGCTTTGCAGACTAAACTTAGAATTGATGGTCACAGACTTAATATATGACAACCTGATACTGAACATTCTCACACTGTAAGGACTGTAATTAAAACAAAGAAAGAAGAAATATCATTATGTATTTTAATTACTGAGTTTTTTCTTAAAACTTTCTTGGAACTAGTTCATTCTAGAGGAAGGAATAACCTAGAGAGCAAAATATCTGTCTCAAACAAGAGTTGAGGAGATGTTGCTGGGTGATAAACAAGGGTAGTGTATATGACTGAGCTTGACTCTGAGGAATGCTTCTCCTCTACTGCCTTTGCTGTTGCTTGTTTGTTTTCTTGAGGCTGTTACCAGAAGTGCAACAGATTTCACCTGTTATGAAATTTCAGCTCAACTTTGCACTTCAACCAAGGACACTTGTCTAAGACTTTGATTCTAAAATTCTCAAAAAGAAAAAAAAAGAAAAAAACACAAAGCTGTTGGTCCCCTTCCTTCTCAGATATGGTGCTTCATCAGGACTTGAAAATCACACCTCATAATTGACATATGATCACCTAATTTCCTTCATGATTAGTCAGTGATGAGTTGAGACCGAGAAAGAACAATCTATGTTAACCTATGACTTTTCCTGACACTCCATGGGTTCCAGGGCTGTTTGCTTACAAGTCCTCAGTACTTATATTCTCTAAACCATAGTCTGAAAAGTTGAAAGACTTGGTTTTCCATCATTTCTACTCTTTAGCTCAAAGAAGTTCTTCCTAAATCTCTGTGTCTTTCTTTTTCTTAAATGTTTATTTATTGAGAGAGGGAGAGAGAGAGAGAGAGAGAGTGCAAGTGGAGGAAGGGCATAGAGAAGAAGAAGAAGAAGAAGAAGAAGAAGAAGAAGAAGAAGAAAAAGAGAGAGAGAGAGAGAGAGAGAGAGAGAGAGAGAAAGAGAGAATCCCAAGCAGACTCCACGCTGTCTGTGGAGAGTCTGACATGGCGCTCGATCTCAATCATGACATCATGACCTGAGCTGAAATCAAGAGTCGAACGCTTAATCAACTTAGCCACCCAGGTGCCCCTCTGTGTCTTTTTCTTGTATTTCTCTCCCCATGTTGATTTATTCACTATTTCTACATGTTCTCTCAACTTTTCTCTTTTCTAAATTCCCATATTCCATGGTTGGATGCCATCAGTTCATGGATTTAGTTTCCATGACTTTTTAAAGACTCTGCCCAAATTCTTTAAGAGTATTGTGACTCTCCTACAGTGGGGAATGAGGAGTATGTTTCATTGCAGGTAGCTAACAAATACTTGTTTCCAAAGTTAATCATCCTAGAACTTTCTTAGCTTACGATGATAACTGCCATTCAGGATGGGGGAGTGGGGCTGAGAATACTGGTCTAAAAGCTTTGCTGTTGATAGTCTAATACCCTCTCCATTCACCAGGCCAAGTGATATTCTGAAAATATTAAAAAAGGAAAAAATACAGTTTAGTAGAGTCTCTTCCCACTGTTAGTATACTGGAAGCATGGAACTCTGAGATGATAGGACCTCATGGTGCTTTTCAGAGTCAGTATCTGGGGGACAAACCACCCAGGTTTTGGAGGGCCTCCAAACTGCATATACATGTGAAGTAAGTGAGAAATGAGCTTTGACTGTGTTAAGTTTGTGCTGACTTACTGTCACGGAAAAGCCTAGCCCAAACTCAATAATATGGATCTTAAACTGTATGGTTGGGAACTGGGAAGTATTCCTAAACATGAGATGTGTCTATGTATAGATAAATAGATGTGTCTTTGCACATGTATGTGATTGCTTGCATGCCACTGACCAACTCTTTGACCTCTCCCCACAGTTTCAGTATCTTCATCTGTAAGATAATGCTGGGGTTAAAAGTTCCTTTAGCTTGAAATTTTCTTTGGAATATTGCTTGGTGCTTATCCAAAAACAAACTTGCATTTATTCAGGTCTTAACATCTTCTCAAGTCTTTTTAACCCAAGAACAAAGCTCAGGGCTTGGACAGACTCTGATTTTAAGTTCATCCAAACTATCTCTTTGTTGCCTTTGCCCCCTTTAAGAAAATTCCAGATGAAAGCATAAATCTGCCACATGAACTGATTTGCTGCACAGCAAGATAATTCTTTTAAGTAGTTTCTATTATAGGAAAATTAATTTCAAGGCACTTCATACAGTTCTAGTAAAATCCTTCCGCTCAACAGGGGTCCATGAGCAACATTAACTGTGCAGCATTTGCTGGGTATGCTTCGTTATGACTTGGTGCAGTGAAGGATGTTTTTAAATTTTTTTTTAAATAGGTTGTTTGAAAATGCATTATGTTTTTTTTTTTTTTAAATCCCTGCATGAACATTTAAAGAAAGCTAGAATCTGAGATATTTTTAACAAGGACAAAATATTTTTTCCTAACTTACTAAGGAAACAGAAATTATTTCTTCTGATAAAACTTTGTAGCTTATTTGTTTTTATTTAGGTAGTGCTGTGTTTGTGTGATACAACATGGATTCATTTGAGGAGGTTATGGAAAACAAACACAGAACCCAATGTGCCAATAAGCACTTTTAAAGTTTGAAGAAGATATTGTCCAGCTCTCACTTGTCTAGCTTCTTTCATTCTTTCATAGGTGTTCTCAAGATAACTACGCGCACTGTCTGCACATAAGTTTTCTGTTTCCTGGAGAGCCTGAGAGACACAAGACCTGCTAAATCAGGTGGCATTCAAAGTCTTTTGTGGACTGGCTTCATTATATCTACTTTTCTGCTCCAGCAAACTTCTTAACTCACTCTCATACAAACACTTTCAGCTCCTCCTCTTCTTATCCTTCTTGCTTTGTTCACAATATTCCCTCTGCTTAACATATCTTTCTTTGACTCTTCCTCTAGCTCATAAGAACTGCATAGGGCTTATTAAACTATGCTATAGCTCATGATTGCTGTATTCTCATTAAATGATCATAGTCAAATATTTTCAGTTTTTAGGGAAAGGTGATTAATGGGTGTATGTGAACAAAAGATACATCCCTATATTATGAACTATTTATATTAACAAGCTATGTATTTATATTTCACAAAGTAATATACAGCAAATACTGCAGTAATTTTTACACAACTGACAGTATGAGACATTCAACAACAGTCCTCAGGTTTGATGCTTCTCCCAGTGAACATGTGTAATCTCAGGTGATCTTCTACAGGCCATGGTAGCTGGAAGATGTGAGATTCGGCACCTTAAGATTTCTTTAACATGAAATCTAAACCTCTATTGGGTACATTGATTTTACTTTCTTATGGAGCATGAAGTATTAATAATTTGATTAAAATTTTCATAGTTGCAAAGTACTTCTATGGTCTTTTTCATGAGATTTAGTTTGGCATAAATCAGAAAAGATCTTCTCTGTTTTGTTCTACTGGACTGTCAATAAGAAACCAACGTAAGGGCACAAGAGTATCACTGTTATTGGAAGAACTCCTAAATGTTTCACACATACTCCATTTACCATTCCATCTGGAACCTAGAAAGCATCAGTTAGTTTCAGCCAATGACTGTTCTTTTCTTCATGGCCAAGATTTCCTCATCTCACCCAGCATTTTTTAACCACCAGCATCTCCCTCCCATCAACTAGTGCCAGAGAAGATACTTAGAGTCTTCTTTAGATATAACACATCATGGTTCTATTTGAAGGTATTGCCTCTGACTCTTGGGCCCTTCTGATCTGGGAAACATCTTAAATAGGACTAGCTACTGCGGGATCATGATAATCCTTACCAAAGTAATAAATTTTAGTAGACTTGATTGATTAATATAAAAAGTTGGGAACTAAATTTTGTGACCCAGGCATAGATACCAACCTTCAACATAGCTGCAGACATTTACAAATAGATCTTCTTTGTGTTCAAAGTGGAACCAGTAATTATAACATGGAGATCAAACTTCATTTGCGCTCTCTCTCTCTCTCTCTCTCTCTCTCTCTATATATATATATATATATATATACCAAGAAGAGGGAAATCATGCATATAAATAATCATATATACAAAATAATATTATTGCCTATATATATATAATAGGGTGAAGAAGAGGGAAATCATGACCCACATAGGACATAGGTATTAGTCTATTAATTTGCATGGATATATTATCCCCATCCCACTTCCATAGTTTGTCTTTTCCCTCCCAAGTAATTGAGTCAGACAAAAAGAAATGCCTTCTCCTGTTTGTCCAATTAATTTCTGATTAGTTTCTTTCAGTTGGATCTACCATGTGCAAATGTATGTCTTTTCAGACCAGTATACTTTGTTGAATGGAGATGATCTAATATTGTATGCAGGTCTCTTAAAAATAAGTCGTGCTTTAAAGCCCCCTCTTCCTGCCTATATTCATTTATCCTTCCTGAGAAAAATTATATAAGGCTTTTAAATGATCAATTTACATCAGCATGAATGTCCTGTGCTAGCAAGGCAGGGAGATTTCCAAATCAGGCAACCTGACCCAGAAACAATAAAATTCCAAAAAAAGACAAGTAAAAACTTCTCTTATGTTCTTAATTAATCTTGTGGGATTTTTCTCTTACATTTTTTCCTCCTTTCTATGGGACATGAGTTAAAAGTTGTTCATAAATAAAACTGTTAATTCATTATTTATATTGTATATACGGTCTCATGTTGTATATTTTGGGTTTTTTTTTCTAAATTTCTTGAATGAGGAAAGCAATCATAAAAGTTAGAATTGTCAGAACTTTTATGTTCATCTCTCAAGTTTCAATTCTAGATTACAGATACTTCTAAAGAAGTGATCATGATTAAAGCAAAGAGAAATGAACTAGGAGTCATAAAACAAGAAACCTAGTTTTAGGGGTCACCAATCAAATATGGCCAGGGCAAACCATACCATGTTTCTTCTCTCAGCTTCAAATTCCCTGTGTGAAGAAGGGCTTTGGATCTGGAACTCCTTTCAGCTTTTACTCTGCCATTGTTGTGATCTCACACCAGTTCTGCAGATTGATATGATGCTGAATGGCCAGCAGCATTGCTGAGTTGGTGGTGCTCAACTTTGATGTCCCCAGCCTCTGGATTAGGGGAAGTATGTGATCTTGAGTCGTTCCACGTGAGATGAATCTCAGGCACCATGTTCCTTCCCACTGGGTTCTCTGCCTTTTTACTCTCTCAGTGTAATAAGGAAGAAAAACACAGGTAACTATTTTACAGGTACTCTAGGTATAAGAAAGCTGGCAAGGACCCTTGTACAAGGGTGTATTTCTGTGATTTGGGGTAGGACTCTTCTTTTTGGGCCCCTGATAATACTCCATGCTTATACACTCATAGGACGCCTGTGATGTGAGTGCATTACACTGACAGCTCTGCTTTCCTGCAGCTGTGTCAATCTGACACCCCCAATCTGGAAAATAAATGGAAAATTCACCTTGTAATCACATTGTTCTTAAAATCCTTAATGTTTTTGTGTGTCTATCAAAATAATGGGGTGTTCACCAGTTGGAGACATTTGTCTCTTGCATTCCCCATGCTGCTGGTTGAAGTTAGGTAATTCTCATCCCACTTCAGGTTTGACGTGGAATTCAGAGACAGCTGAAGGCATATGGGGAGAGAGAATCCCATCCTGAGCAGCACGGTGGAGGAGGAGCGTTATCCACTCCACCACAGTCGTAGATTCTAATGTCCTGCCCCTCATTCTCTAATTATTCGGGATCATGAATTCAGACAATGTATTATATTTTAGCTCTTTCTCTTTTCCTTCCTGTATATCAGAAAAAGCTCCACCACTTTCTGGTAAATTCAGAATGTGCTTTGATATGACTCATTCACAGCACAATGACAACAGTTGAATGGATTTTTCTTTCTTTTTTTTCACCCCCTGTCTTCTGCAAACATACATTGACTATCTTCGAGCAAGGTGCTATATGGGACTGGTCACTCTGGTGGGAAAATGAGAAGATTCTGAGCTTCATCTTTGAGGAAATGGCAGTCCAGTGAAGAGGTAGAGGTGGCTCAGAGCATCAGACTGTATGACAGACCAGGTGATAAGAGCAATAGTGGCAGCCAGGAAGCAGATCTAATGCTACATGGGAAGCCAAGGGGGGCTGTGCAGAAGTGACACTTGGACCAATAGCATGGTTTTCCAGGTGAACAAGTTCACAAAAGGATCCTCAAAGGAAGCAATGTCATGTGCAGAAAATCAGGAAGGAAAATTTCATGATCTTGGAGAAGAGGTGGTTCATATTGCTAGAGCAACATAATAGAAGTATGAGAGCAGAAAATGGAGTTAGAGAACTATACTTAGGGTAAATATTTGTCTTTGAACAGACACTTCCAATAGGTTATTATAGATGGGGAGGCAGAAAACCCTTGTAGCAGAGTACTCAGGTCAGGGGTCCCATTACGTTTCTAATAGGTTTACACCAATACTGCTACACAAGTCCAAAAGAAAAACAAACTAACTAACTAACAACAAAAACAACAAGAAAAAGATGCCAATTGTGATATTAGGATACTCCTAGTCATCTTATTTGAGCCAGAATCCTTGTCTCCATTTAACACAAACTGAACCTAGGCTGACTACTATATGCCAACTCTTTTATGTTTTAGTAAGTATAGAATCTGTGTGTGTGTGTGTGTGTGTGTGTGTGTTATGAAATATGTCACTGTTACCAAAAATGTTTACATAATTATATATGTATGTGTAAAAAAAAAAGATAATGTAATGAACATCCAAGTGGCCAGTACCAATGTGCTTTAACACAATATTATTATTTAGAAAAGTTTTTTACTTTTTTTAATTTGAGTATAGTTGATACACAATGTTACATTAATTGCAGGTGTACAACATAGTGATTGGACAAGTTTATACATTATGTTATGCTCACCACAAGTGTAGCTACCATCTGTCACCATACAGCACTATTACAGTATCACTGACTATATTCCTTATGCTTGTGCCTTTTATTTAGGAAAAGCTGTTTCTAAACCATCTTTCACAAAGAGGTCATTAATGTGGACAGAGGTCCAGATGAGAAAACAGTCATATTGCTGACCCTCTGTGCATCCAGAGTACCTCATCAGGACCAGAAATCAGTGACTTGGCAGCAATAATCATCCATTCAGCCAACATGTATACAGTGAATGTGTGTTAAAAGTCTGGTAGCATGCCCAGTATTGGGTTTTCTAGGGTAGCTAGGGCATTTAGAGACTCAAAATGGCGGTATCCATGGGTAGAATTTCTTTAATAACATGCTCTTGTAAAAAACATTCAAGTGTTTTGCTTTCTCCTAGATCTTTTATTACTCTTAGTCAAATAATATTCTGTTAGGATTCAGCATGCACGAACAATATAAACACACATCTTCAAAACAATGAAATTCTACCTCACTTTTCTTTCCAAGATGCTTGAATAAGCGAAGAGTTTATTCTATAATGTGAATTTGGTCATAGGGAGAGAAATAACTGGGTTCATGAAAAATGCAATCTTATTTGACCTTAATAACAAAACTTAAGCAACAAATAGAAACCCCACCACATTGCCTTTGCTTTAGTAACAACCAGAATACTAATAACAACTTAAACATTCCCCTTCCTAAGGGCACAGCACTATTAAAATCAATAAGGAAAAAAAAAAGTTTTTTTTCCAAGTATTATTTAGCAATGGAACCGTTGCATCAGGAGAAAATGTAAATGAAAGCCAATTTTTTAAGGCAGACAAAGTCATAATTGCTTCATTTGAGGTAGAAAAATGAATCAGGAACCTCAATAGGTCACCCAACATTCGCTTTTCCAGTAGCCTGGGAAGTATCACAGGACTTCATTAAATCTGTGTTAAAAGGACCCTATTGGACTACTCACTATTCCTTTTGGGTTTAGCTGTAGCTGTCTATAGACAAATCTTGCATTTATTTCACCAAAATTTGCCTTCCTAACTTCTTATGAATCTTTTAGATCCAGAAGTATAAATCTATTTCTTTGCTGTTTGATGTTTTCATTCTGAATGGAATAAATTTCTAATGAATTTCTAATGGGGAAAATAGGTTGAGCAATTGAAGACAAGTTTTTAAGACATGGTATCGGAAGAGGGGTGTGTGGTACTAAGAAATCATATCGTATGGGTGGCTACATCTTCTGCCCTCATGTAACACTGACTGGAAATTAGAAAATGAGAGAAGAAAATGGGAAACCAAATATTATTTAAGGAAAAAAATGAGCAAGAGGGTTAGTGAATAAAAGGAAAATAAAATTGGAATTTAAGATTAGCAACCCGATCCGTCAGCTTTTCTCTAATGGAGGAGGTCTCTTCATTAATTTGTTTCCAGTCTGGTTGCCTAACCCAAGGGAGTAAGAACAAAGCAGCTTCTGAAGAGTTAGAGGTGAGAGGTTCATTCTACAGATCCAACTCACTGAGACATGAGTGAGACATACAGTTCCCCAATAACATGCTTCTGAATCCAACAGCACACTCTACATAAGGAACACAGAATGCTTCCCTTAATTGCTCCTTATCAAATTCAGCCAGTTTATTGGCATATCTATCAGAGGTTATTTGATAACCTGTCTTCCGTCCCAGAGCTGTGAGTTGACAACATCAGACCTCACTGGGTACTAAGCCAAATGGGGTGACCACTACCCTAGTGGGGTAAGGTTCCAAATGTGACTCCAAGAGAGCCTTTCAGTTAATAGAATGAGAGCATAAGTATTATATTCCCACAGCTTAAGGCATACTCCAGTAGCACTTTATAAATTGTGTCAACCTAAGGTTCATATCCCATTTCTTAATTCTAGTTCCTGATAGGAAAGTACTGACAATTACCTCACAAAGACAAGGGAGCATAGGAATGTGGGTGAATATGTGCACATCCTTCATCAAAACATGGGAGAAACTTGTAAGAAGCTCACATGATTGTGGAATGGCTACTTCATCTGTAGATATCAAGAGCATAGTACCATGAGTGTCTATGTCTAAAGTATGTGTGTGAATCCTGTAATGGTGCCTACCCCTCACATTCCTCTGTAGACATTTACTATTTCCCATTGTGATGTGTTATAATTTGTGATGATGGGGGCAATGGTAGCAATAGTGCAGGGATCAGCATATGACTATCAGAGAGAGCCAGCACTATGGAACTCAGTGTAAGAATAGAGGTCTGTGACCTGGGCAGAAATGTTTGACATGAAATGTCAACCATTTATCAGAGTAGACTGACTACAAAACAAAATTTTGCTTGTGTAGTCCATTTGCATAAAAGGTTAGCATAGATACCGCTATAGAAAAAAATTTGCCTAAGTTCCCAGAGAAAAGATAATTCTATAAGGCAAACAAATTTCTCGTTCAAAGAACGTCTCATATAAATTTTTCTGATTCTAAATGTGGAGTGTATCCCTGGTCCAAATCCTCCTGAGAGTGACTAAGAGAGCGTGAATGTTAGCTACAAACTTTTCCATCTTCAATGAGCAGCTTCTCTTGGAACTAGATTGCTGTTATTAATGACAATGATTTTTGTTTACAACACAATTGTTGGACTGTAATTATTTCCTGGTATGAATTGCTTACTCACTTCTTCCCCCCAGTTAGTTGGCCTATTGCTTCCTACATATTTTTGTTGTTCCTTCAATATTCTGGATAAATAGCCTGCCTGTGGACTGAACTGTTCTTCAGCAGTTCTGATGGGTTTTTCCCCTTCCTCCTATAAATTGCTGAATAAAATTCAGGAACATAAAAAAGGTCACCAGAGGTGATTAACTGTGATATTTTCTCAAACTATATTTGATTGCCTGGTGGTTTACATTAAGATAAAAGCTCTTATTCTAGCGTAACAAACAGCAAGCTTGATTGCTTGCTGTTTTGAGAGACTGGCTGACGGCATGCTCAGGGGTTCAATATGGAACCTGTTAGTGGGAAGAGAGTGAGAGTACACACTTTGTAGTCTGCCTGGGTGATTATCGGCCCAGTCCTCAAAATTAGGGGACACATGTCTTCAAAGTCCCCTTCTCTGGCTTCTACACGCATATGACCATTGAGAGCATGGGTAGAGGAAGAGATGTCCATGTCCAATTACCAAAGCTACCAACCATCCATTAATGAATCTTCACTGACACACCTGCTGTTTGCTCCATTCTTTGCTAGTCACTATGTAAATCACTGAAGAAAAATACAAAATTCCTTCCTAAGAAGAGATATCATAGTATATGACAGGATGCTACAAAACAACATAAGGTATTGTAATTTAGAACTAAGATGAGTATTTCAGATTTGAAGTGCTGAAGTAGGTTAAAAGGGCACAAAGGAACAAAAATGGAAGTCTTCCTGGAGGAGAGAGTTTACCTAAGGTGGGTAGAATTTAGTTACACAAGGAGGGAAGGAAAGGCAACTGAAGTGGCCAGGAAAGCATAAGTAAGTCTGCACCACCTACTTCTCACTGATGGTACTGGCATAGTTAAATCATATCTCCATTAGTTTTTCCTTGTTCTTACTTCAAGTTCTCCTTCTGCAGGGTGAGTGAACAGGGTTCTATTTGCTAAACTCATTCTATGTAATAATAAAATAATCTTGATCTTTAATGCAAATTAAAAAAAAAGAAATTGATTTTTAGCTTCAGAAATCTCGATTAATTGAGACCACTTACAACTGCCTGGCAGCCTGAGATTTAAAAGGCCCTCAGGCAAAAATATGCAGGGATACTGGAGGGTGGCATTGCTTCCATTCCTCCATCTGAGGGCATAGTCTTTCTCATTGATTCGCCCACCCAGTTCTACCACTTGGCAAAATTAATTAATGCTTTATTGAATTCTTCACTAACAGAGAAGGAGAAAATAAAACCTCAAAAGAGCAGGAGATTACCACTGATACCATGAATATCCAAGAGTAAACCAACATATCATGGCAAATAAGCAAACAATAAACAGACAAATAAAAGAACAGAAACTGTGGAGTTGATCATGAATTTAGCCCTCTTATTTTGGAGGTTTTGATCATAGTTATAGGTGAAAATAGAACCCATGTTGGAAAGAAGATACAGCATGGCTTTGTATCTTTCAGACTGTGGTGCATACAAGCTCTCACATACTTGCTACTATTTACTCATGCATTCTTTCATTCAAGAGAATTTTGTTGATATTTACTATGCATCAGATAATGTGCCAGAAATACTTTGACTATAAAAATAAATCTGACAGAGTCATTGTGTAGTAAAGAGGCTATAACTACAATGCACTGTTTAAGATCTGTGAAAGTAGTAGCTGGCGGGTACAGGGCAAGCGTAAAGAAGTTCACACAGATCATTATGGCTTACAGGAGGTTGATGACAGTAACGGCCATAGAAACTTAAGGATGGTCAAATGGGTAGCATTTCAATAGAAATAGAAAAGATAGGAGAAAAGGACTGCAAAATACATCTCACAGAAAAGTGTATCCCAAGCAGAAGCAAAGAAGCCTGGAACACCAATGTATCAGGAATATTGCAAGTGGTCAGGATAGCTGAAGTCTGTGATTTGCTCAAACTTCCAAAATCAACTAGAGAAAGATAATTAAAGGAAGTTAATATCACACTAAAAAATCCAGTTATTTTCAAATCATTTCAGCTAGTGGAACTTTTTTTTGTCAAAATAATTATTTGATGAGTTTTAGTAAATAAAAATGATAACAAGAAACATAACAGGGGTTAGGCTGAAGGAATATTAAACACACAAGACCCTTTTCTACTCATGCACATTTTCCCTGTCTCATGGTTGCTTTAGATGCATTGTGGTGTTTTTAAAATGAAATATTTACTTTCATTTATGTATCTTTCCGTATATCCATCCATGTTTCTACTATCATGAGTTTTAGAAGATCTTTACATTTTTAAACAATAATAAATTTCTAATAATAATATAGAACCTTAGGAACTTCTTTTGTGTAGGTGCAGTAACAAACTGGATTTAACCTAATGCATGACACAAACCCCAAACCAAAATACATGCAAAAATAATTTTTAAGTCATTGGACATTCAGCAATGAAGAATAGTGATCCCTGGTAAATTGGAAACATAAAGGTAAGCCCTATAATTGCCCTACCTTACTGCTTTGAGAGAGTTTTCAGAGCACAACTCCAGAGGAAGTAAAATGAGGCAGATCACAGAATTGTGCAGACAGAGTTGAGAATCTGAGGAAGCCAAGGTAACTAAACTTCATAGAACAGAGTACTGAAAAGGACACAGATGGGCAGAGAGAGAATCCTGGAGATCTGCAAAGAATCACCCTCAAGTATTCAACTGAGTACTGATCAGCAGATGTGTGTGGAGAAACTACCTGAGACAAGGGGGAAAAAATCATCCAAAAGAATCAGCAAGCCCAGCACTCACTCAGGGCAGAGAATAGTCTGTTTCCACCAGTCAGAGTGGAAAAATTCATAATTCATGGAGCATTAAGGAAAATACTCATAAAGATCATGTCTCAGTAGTAGGAAATAATTAGCTCTATATGGAACTACTCCAGACCCATCTAACAAACTATAGAAGCAAGACCTGAATTTTCAGAGCTGATAGAAATGATAAACCCATGGAAGCTTAACAAATCCCAGGCAAAAGAAACATGAAGAAAACAACACCAAACCACATCATAAGCAAGCTGCTCAAAATCAGAGATGAAGATAAAATCTTTACCCAGAGAAAGAAGATATGTTATGTACGAAATAAAAAGATAAGATGGCAGCAGATATCTATTCAAAAAAAAAAAAAAAAAAAAACCAATGCTGTGGAAGAGATGTTGGATAAAAGTCATTCAATCATTAAAAGAAAAAAATTATCAAATTTGAATTCTATAACAAGTGAAAACACCTTCAAAAAATTGAAGTGGAACAAAGGTTTTTTAAGATGGAAAAATGCTTAAATGATTCATTAGCAGTAGACCCATATCACAAGACATATTAAAGGAAATTCTTCAAGAAAATAGAAAAATACTATATAGAAATACAGATCTACACAAAAGATAAAAAGCACCAGAAACAATAACTCCATGTTAATAACATATTTTTATTATTTAAATCTCTTCAAAAACGATTGGTTAAACAAAAAGTATAACTATGTAGTTGTGATTTATAGCATATAGAAAAGTGAAATGTGTGGCAACAAGAGCACAAAGGCTGGAAGGGGAGGAATGAAAGTGTAATGTTTAAGGTTTTTATACTAGCCCTGAAGTGATATATTCTCATTTGAAGTTAGGCAGTGATAAACTAAAGGTATGTGCTATAAACTCTCAAGCAACAACAAAAATGACAATTAGAAAAGTTATTGCTAATAAGTCTCTAACAGAGAAAAAAAATAATAATGATAAAAAAAACCTCAGTATGCTAAGAATAGAAGGGAATTTCCTCAATCTGGTAAAGGACATCTATCAAAAAACCTGGAACTAACATCATACACTTTAGTGAACCTGAATTTTCCCCCCAGTAGCAGGAACAAGACATGTCACTTCTATTCAACATTAAATTAGAGGCTCTGACCTGTGCAATCAGGCAAGAAAAATAAAACATTCATAGTGGAAAAGAAGATGTAGACATAAATATCTATGGAAAAAAATCTGATGGAAACTTAAAAATGTTACTGAGGTTAGCAAGGGTGTAGGATACAGAATCATACAAAAATCAGTTGCATTTATATATACAAGAAATGAAGAATCAGAAATTGAGAAACAATACCATTTGGAATGGAATTACAATGGGAAATCTTCAGGGATAAATCTGGCAAGAGATGTGATAACACTCTACTTAAAAAACTAAAAAGAGGGGCGCCTGGGTGGCTCAGTCGGTTAAGCGTCCGACTTCAGCTCAGGTCACATCTCGCGATCCGTGAGTTCGAGCCCCGCGCCGGGCTCTGGGCTGATGGCTCGGAGCCTGGAGCCTGCTTCCGATTCTGTGTCTCCCTCTCTCTCTGCCCCTCCCCCGTTCATGCTCTGTCTCTCTCTGTCTCAAAAATAAATAAAAAAAAAAAAAAACCTTAAAAAAATTTTTAAAAATAAAAAAATAAAAATAAATAAAAAAAATAAAAAGAAATTGTTGAGAGAAATAAAAGAACTAATTAAACAAGAAGTATATTTTGTTCTTAGGCCTGAAAATTCACTATTGTTGAGATGTCAATTATTTCCAAATGACAAGCTGATTTTAAAATTCATATGGAGGGGTGCCTGGGTGGTTCAGTTGGCTGAGCATCCAACTTAACTTGACATTGCTCAGGTTGTGATCTAGCAGTCATGAGAGTGACCCCCGTTTAGGGCTCCATGCTGAGCGTGGAGCCTGCTTGGAATTCTCTCCCTCCCTCCCTCTCTCTTTCTGTCCATCCCCCACTCGCATGCATGCTCTCTCTCAACATAAATAAATAAACATGTAAAAAATAAAATTCATGTGGCTCCTGGGTGGCTCAGTCAGTTAAGCATCCGACTTTGGCTCAGGTCACGATCTCACAGTTCATGGGTTCCAGCTCCATGTTGGGCTCTGTGCTGACAGCTCAGAGCCTGGAGCCTGCTTCTGATTCTGTGTCTCCCTCTCTCTCTGCCCCTCCCCCACTGCGCTCATTCTCTCTCTATCTAAAAATTAAAAAAAAAAATTAACAACTGAAATTAATATTGAAATACAAAGCATTGAATAGTCAAATCAACTATGAAAAATGGAAAGTCGATTGACTAAAAATACATGATTTTAAGATTTAGCATAAAGCTATAGTAATCAAAACAGTGTGTGTGTGTGTGTGTGTGTGTGTGTGTGTGTGTGGTATCATCAAAAAGAGATAAATCAATCAATGGAACAATAGAGAGTTCACAAATAGATATATGTTTGTGTGTGTGTACATGGGTGTCTCTAAGATATACATTATATGTAACAACATTATATGTATATATCTTGTCACCTATTTTTTTTACAAAGCTACAAAGACAGTACAGTGGAGAAAGCATAGTTTTTTTTGACAAATGTTACTAGAACAACTTGATATCCATTTGCAAAACAAGGAACTTAAATTCACATCTCACACCATAGGCAAAAATTAATTCAAAATATATTATAGATTTAAATATAAAGCCTAGAATTATTAAACTGGTTTAAAAGAAGAGAAAATCTTTGTGACTTAGGGCTTGGTAAAATTTCTTACACAGGACACGAAAGCATGATCTGTAAAGGAACAATCTGACAAACTGGACTTGATTAAAATTAAAACCTATTCTTCACAAGAACTGTTAAGGGAATAAGAAGACAAGTCACAGGTGAGGAGTAAGTATTTGTAAATCACATTTCTGAGAAAGCAGTTGTATTCAGAAATTTCAAAACTCAATGATAATACTAAAAAAACAACTCAATAAAAAAAGTGGGCAAAAGGTTCAACAGAGAAGCTATGGCCTATGAGCACATGAAGAGATGTTCAACATCATTTATCACTAGAGAAATGCAAATTGAAACTATGATAAGGTAACACCATATACCTATGGAATGACTAGAATTAAAAAGACTGACCATATCTAGTTTTGGTAAAGATTTGAAGGAAGGAAAACTTTGTAACACTAGTAGTGGGAATGTAAAGTGACACAACCCTGTTAGAAAATAGTTTGACAGATTCTTAAAAAGTTAAACGTGTATCAGTTATATGATTCCACCGTTCTACTCATAGGTATTTACCCAAGAAAAACAAAAGCTAATGCGCTAACTTGTATACAGTAACACTTGCACACAAGTATTCATAATAGTTTCATTTATAATAGCTAAAACCTGGAAACGATCCAAATATTCTTCAAAAGATGAATGGATAAACAATTTGTAGAGTACAGACTACTTCTTAGCAATAAAAATGAATTAACTAAAAATTAATGAACACAAAACAACATGGAAGAATCTTCAAATAATTATACTGAATGAAATAAGCTAGACCAAAAAAAATGAGTATATGCTGTGTGATTCCATTTATAGATAACTCTAGAAAATGAAAACTAATCTATACTGACAGAAAGCAGATTAATGGTTGCCTGTGAAGATGTGTGAAGGAAAAGACAGGAAGGAGGAATTACAAAGGGGCACAAGGAAACCTTGGGAAACAGTAAATATGTTCACTACCTTGACTGGGTTGATGGTTTCAGGGGTATATGTCAAAACTTATCAAATTATGCTTTTTAAATATGCTGAGTTTATTTTCTGTTAATTTCATAAAGCTGTTAATACTTTAATATTGCATTGTACTTAATCATTTAAAGTGCTTTTATACATACCATCTCACATAATCGTTCCACGGACCTTTGATTATTCTAAATGCTATCACAGCTTGCAGGTGACAGAGAACAATAATCACATCCACATCTCTAGTGTATCTCCATAAATTTCTGGTCCTGTTTGGAAGTGAAGTACACTCAGAAAAATCAGTTCAGTGAGCTGGTGTTACTGGTGATTTCTCACATTCATGTTCCCGTACAGTCTTGGGAGACTGACTAGCTACATAAAATGAACTCTGATTGGCATATACTACCTAACTTGCACCTGTTTTGCTTTTTTGCTGCTGCGCATTCTCACCGTATTTGCATGAGGCCAAGTATTTAGAGACTATTAACAGAGATGGCATCTGATTTGAGTTTCCTGAGGCCTTTCTGGGTCTTTAAACTTATAGCACTCATCACTACTTCTCATTTAGCAATTAGTTGTCTGTTTCCCCCAACATGTTACATATTGCCTCTTTTATGGTTATGCAATTCCTTTTGTTTGTTTGGGTTTTTTTTGACATCCTACATCATCAATTCAGTTTTCTATTCCTTGAGGATAGGACAGTGAATATACTATTGTAAAATATTCCAATGAACCCCAATGCATTTTCCTTTTACTTTCAATAGATGGGCAAGTAAGTTTTGTTGATGTGGACACTGATTTTTCCAGTATCTATCTGGATAGTTTATGAATGCTTTCTATAGCCTTAAGCTTTCCCTTGCATCATTCTCTCCCCATGTATTCCCAAACTGGTTTTTACTTTTCATACAAAGTAATTAATATTTACATCTGTGGGCTTAATTTGTATCTCACATTTCATTAAAAAAATAAAAACCACTAAGTATGTTATTTTAATTCCAGTATAGCTAAGATATGATATAGTGATTCAGCAATTCTATACATTACTCACTGCTCATCATGATATGTGTATTCTTTAATCCCTATCACCTCTTTCACCCATTTCCTACCCCCTCTGGTAAATACCAGTTTATTCTCTGTAGGTAAGCGTCTGTTTCTTGATTTGTTTAAAATAAATTAAAGAAAACTCTCACAAAAGCTAGAGAAAGAGAGACAAAATAATTTCCTGGAATAAGGCTGAATTGGTATCTTAGAAAGGATTAAAAAGGAATTAATATGTTGGTCAAGACTTCTAACTGTAACAAGTAAAATAAAGTAAAATAGAAATTGTTTGTAGAGGTTAATGTTGGGGGAAAAAACAAACAAAACAAAAAAAAAACCTGAAAATGTTTGGCTACAGTTTGGGTTTTTTTGTTTGTTTGTTTGTTTGTTTGTTTGTTTGTTCTGGTTCTCCTAGTAAAGAACTTTTATTTTTACTAAGGATCTGGGAACTTATTACAAATGGAAAGTTTCGTTCAGGTTATGTTTTCCAAATGGATAGTTGGTAGCATGAAAAATAGCACAAAGAAGCAAAAATGACTTGGTGTACTAATTAAGATGATCAGCTCGGGGTCAGGGTCATGAGGGACCAGCAAAGCCCTTTCCTCTCGGCATTAAATCCTGAGCCAGCAAAGGGAAGAGTTCTGGTCAGTCTTCCTAGTCCTTCATGAACCCTTGCACACTTAGGAAGTGTGCTTCTTTGTTCAAGTCCTTTAGAGAAAGCTCTACGAACAAAACAACACAGATTTATCATTTATGAATTATTCATCATTATCATTATTAGCTCTTGTAATTCCAGCCACGCTGCTCAGGAGGCCCTGTCTTTTTGCTTAAGTCATATAAAACTCAGCTGACAAAACATTAGCAGGCATACCATGGGGAATTGCTGGGGGCCTGGTTTGGCTGATTATAGTTGCCTCAATTCTACTTCCAGTGATTTTGTGTACACATACTTGGTTTGCAATTTTCAAACACAAAGTTTCCAAGAAAGTGTAATGTATCAAAGCAATAGCTTGAAGCTAATGAGTGTTCTCATTCAAAGAATGTGGTATCTGAGCAGGGCCAGCTTCATGAGTACCAATAACACCCACTGTTCATCCACAGCCCATAGTGCAGTGGGCACAGTGATAGGGGTGGCTATGGTGTAATAGGATGATAGGCCATTTATTGTGACCTCTTCAGCAGTCAGAGACATGTGGTATACAATCATCTCTTCCAGGGCACCTGGGTGGCTCAGTCGGTTAAGTATCCAAATTTGGCTCAGATCATGATCTCACCATTTGTGAGTTTGAGCCCTGCACCAGGCTCTGTGCTGACAGCTCTGAGTCTGGAGCCTGCTTCAGATTCTGTGTGTGTCTCTCTCTCTGCCCCTCCCCTGCTCTCAATTTCTCTCTCTCTCTCTCTCTCTCTCTCTCTCTCTCTCTCTCTCAGAAATAAATCAATATTTTTAAAAATTTTAAATAAAAATTAAAAAATAAAATCATCTCTTCTACTAATATCCTAAATGTCACTAATACTGACCAAAGTTTTTGAATTTCAGGCTAACCTCATAAAAATGCAAATATTTAAGTAAGGGGTTATATCCCAGCCCCTGGCCCCTTATGATAAGTCTGCTCATCAGATTATTCTCTCTAAGCCAACTAGAAAGGGGGTGGATTGAGAGCAGAGTCTCTCTGCTTGGGGGAGAGTGGTTGGCAACCAAGGGATCCAGAATCGCTGGGCAGGCAGGAAGTCCGATGCTGGCTGCCCGCTGCTCTGTGTCTGTCTCCTGGTGTTCCACTGGGATTCTTACAGATTTTGGAACTGATCTGTTAGGCTACAGGGAGAAGCAAGTTTCTACACAACAGTGTAAGCTTGACCTTATGGTTATCTCTTTCTCTATGCCAAAACTCTAAGAACCATTTCCGGGGTACCATTAATTGGGGAAAAATGTTTCTCAGGCCTTTTATCTTAGAAGACAGAGAAAGAGGGTAGTGCCTATTTATAGAGCTTCAGGCCTGTTTTATTCCATTCAACTACACAAAAACCATGTAAATTAAATGTTATTGAACTCTTTTTACGTATGAGCTATAGGAGAAGAAACCATTGTCCTGACCTTTACGACCCCTGGATGAATCTGAAAATTAAGGCGAAAAAATAGATTAACAGAAGATAAGTTTTACGTGATAAGAGAGCCTTCAAAAGGAAATGAAGACCCAAAGGGACAGTTAGAACTGAGCATTTTGTGCTGGGTTAGATGATGAGTGGGCAGTTGTGCAGGAACATGATAGGTTAGAGAGTATGAAGTTAGTGTAGTGAACTGGGGAGCACCTGTTTTTTAGGAGGCTTCGTGTTGTTTCATTGTTTTCAGAGATAAGTATGTTCCCTTCCTCTGTGTATAGGAAGGACACCTCTCACGAGAATGTCTTATAACATGTTTCAGGAAAGAAAGGCAACCAGGGTCAGAGGGAATGGATAGTAATAGTTACCTTCCTGCATCTAATGTTTTCTCAAACTCCTTCATCTTCAATATGCCAAGGTGACATATTTTGGGTAACACATGAAACTCATCAAAGGAAACAGATTCAGAAAGCCTATCTTGGTTGATTCATTCATTCATTCATTCAGTTGACAAATATTTATTGTTCTCTTACTGTATACCAGGCGCTGTTACATGTGCTACCGATACATTGGTGGAAAAAGAAAGGGCGAGGGAAGAGAGAGAGAGAGAGAGAGAGAGAGGAGAGAGAGAACCCTCTGCCTTTAGAAACGTACGTATTATGAGGAAAGCCACCAATTATAGTCAGTGGCTTTGCTTTGAACCCAGTTCTGTCACCCACATCCCCCTCATTATATATGGTTATCAATCACTGAAGGATAAAGAAGTTTATTTATTAGAAAAGCTCAAGGTTCATAGTTATACTAAAGCAATACAGGGAAAAACTATATCCATCTGCTTTCTCTAATTCTGTAGGTGTTTCCTTTCAGTTTGGGATTCCTCTAGAAGATGTTCTAGATATTCAGGCTAACTAGCAGCGCTCTGAAATGAAGGTAGCCTAAGGTCAAAAAGCATGTGTTGAGAGGTTCTGAGTCCTCCGGTTTCTTGGAGTAATGCAGGGAGCCTTCTTTGGAGGGGTCTGATTTCCCCACCTGAATGGATGCCCCAGACTTGAACTTTTTTATAGATGATTTGTTGCAGGGACTGTGTTTTCCTCCACTTCTGAGCAGCAGTGCTGTCTGACTGAGTGACTACCATGCCAGGGGAAAGGAAAGACTATGTCCTGCCATGCTATAAGGCTACCTTGAGTGCCTTCCAAAGCTCAGATGTCCTCTGAATTGGGGTGAAGCAGAACCGAAATTGCCGGTAAATCAGGGTGGGGTTTGAGTCTTGTCTTTAAATATTGTTAAGCCTGCTGGCAGGACTTACAGACGAAGGAGTGCACATACACACTCACGCCTACACACACACTTCCACACACAACCCCAGGTGGAGTGGGGAATTAGTCAGCGGAGGCCTGACAAAGTGCTTCCTACACATGCTGTTCTGTCAGGCGGCACAGCTTCTCGGGCTTCAGAGGTAATTACATGGATTTTCTGTCTTGTACTTGCAAAAACACAGCCCAGCACTGCACTGCCGCTGCTGGCTCATCGCTGACAACGCCTTTGGCTCTGGCAGGCAGCAGGCTGCAGGAGAATGTTTACATGCTCTCTTTTAAGAATTCAAACCCCAAGAAGATACAGGAGGCACCAGTAGAAAGAAGAGGGGCGAGAGTTTACATAAGGGTGAGAAGGGTGTAGAGAAGTTTCTCTTGGATAACCAAGCAAGCCATTCCACAAGAGGTGGGGGTGCACAGATGGAGAAATTGCTAACGAGAAGTCTGCGATAATACTTGTATTAATGAGTTTTATTATCTTTCCCTTCATTCATCAGCAAAATTACATGGCCAGTTATATCCATTTTGCTTTCAATTGATCCGTCCATCAATCAAAGTTATCAGACCCTGCATGCCCCGAATTCTAGTCTGGGCAGTCTGTGTTTACCTGGGGCGGGGACAAAGCATAAATTTACCACAGTCTCTGCACACAGGGAGCTACCTGGGAGGTGGGCAAAATGATTACTAATTTTAGGGAAACCGAAAGGAGAAGGTAGTCAGTGATTTGTGCTTAATTTGGGGTATGGAATATCAAGCCTCTACCCACTCTTTGGGGATGTTCCCTCTTCTGATCTTTATCTTAATGGGGCTTATAAGCAACAAATGGAATCCAGAAACAGGAATAAATAGATGAGAAAATGTGTTAGGGTACTTCACCCTATTAAGAGCAAAATGAAACAGTGGGTAGACCAGGGAGAAAAACATCCATGAGATTTGCCATGTGCCTAAGAGATGTGCAGAATAATGTTGTGAAAAACAGAGTCTGAGCAAGAAGTGTCATAAGCAGTATGCGATACTTCATGTGCAACTCCTCTGTATATTGCATGGGGGTCTTTCAGAAATGGGATGTATAAGCTCTGTGACTAGAAAACCCCAGATCTGAAACAGGCTTATCTTCAGGCTGCAGAAACAATTCTGGCTGTTATATCAGGGCCAGGTAATAATTGCCAATATTGACCATGCATGGACTTCTGAATTTCTTATTCCTATTAATTAAGTTTGGTTGTTTCTATTTACTTGCACTGACACCTGGAATGCTGACCCAAATGTCGTGAGGACCTTGGAGTCATCAGTAGCATAAAGAATTACAAATAGGCCTAGACTAAAGGATGTATTTATGACTTTGCTACTAATTGACCCTGGGACCTCAAAAAAGTCACTTTACTTCCCTGAAGTTATTTTATATCCTCAAATCCTTTGGACATTTTTATACCCACTCCGGTAGTTCTCCATGACTGGTGGTTCTCTCCAACACGAGTCAGTCTCCTGCATTTCCATGCTTATGCCTGTCTCTGGGTCTTAACTCACATTATTCTTCTCTAATGCTTCCCACATCCTCTCAAATCTATCAAAAAGTGGGTTTGTTTCTAGGCCTGACTCAGGCCACCACCTACCTGTAAGCTCACCAACTTTGCCTTTATGCCCTTCTCTTCTTCCTCTGAACCCCTAGAACAATGCATTGACCGAAGTGGTCCGGCTCTAGACACTGCATGATGTTATTCCTTAATACTTATATTTACGTTTTTCTTCTGTGCTTCTAAAAGGTACATGACATAAGGTGCTGGATAGAGATTGACAAAATAGTTGTTAATAGTTTTTGATGCATCTCTCAGGGGGCTGGATATGATTGTGAAAAGCAACCAAATTCAGATTGGGAGAAATTTGTGGTCTGTACCAAGAGAAAATAAAATAAAACAAAGACAGGAGTCAGTAGAAGATACTTGTCAAATGAGCCTTCCCAATCAGACCTAACAAGTTCAAATCCTTTTCATTCTGTTTCTCTGCTAATTATCTTGTTTTTCTCCCTAGAGATTTCAAAGTCAGCTATATCGATTACATGAGTTAAAAATCTATATGTATATAGATAGAGATGATATAGATAGATGGATAGATAGATAGATAGATAGATAGAATTGAATACTAAAATTTCAACAAAAGATTTCTTTTCTACCTTTTGACTGTCTATCTATCATTTATTATTATCTATCAATCTACCCATTTATCCATCCTTGCAAATTAATGCATAGAAAATAGGCTACTGAATTTATTTATCAAATATTTTATGGGGCATGGTTGCCTAGTAAGATAGGTGCTATTTTATTCCTATTTTAAGGACTGTAGAACCAGGTTACTGGTTCAAAGTCATATGGCTGGTAGGTGAGGCTAAATTCAAATCTCAGTCTATCTGATTTCAGTCTCCATCACTCAACCTTCATAAATACATTTAACATATGTATAAAGTAGAGTTAAATAATTCCTAAAGTGCACAAAAACATGAGTTGTGGAATTAGGGGGTTAGGATTTAGAAAAGTGAATTGGAGTGGACAGAATGCCTTGGTGATTTGGGAAGACTTTTGCAAAAGTTACATTTAGGCATTCTATGATGATACCTAAAGGTATCTCATCAATGTTCCATTTTGTAATACAATTATGTCTTTAATATAGTCAAAGTATATAAGAAAGTCTCTCAAGTTAAAGCAAGAAAAAAGCAGGGGCGCCTGGGTGGCGCAGTCGGTTAAGCGTCCGACTTCAGCCAGGTCACGATCTCGCGGTCCGTGAGTTCGAGCCCCGCGTCGGGCTCTGGGCTGATGGCTCAGAGCCTGGAGCCTGTTTCTGATTCTGTGTCTCCCTCTCTCTCTGCCCCTCCCCCGTTCATGCTCTGTCTCTCTCTGTCCCAAAAATAAATAAACGTTGAAAAAAAAAAAACTATTTAAATAAAAATTAAAAAAAAAAAAGCAAGAAAAAAGCAGCAGAAATTTTCAAGTGGACATAGCACATGGAAAGGTTTACAGAGGAAACAATTCCCTTTGCATGCCGCAATCACTCTTTCAACTCACTAGGGTCCCATTTGTAGTACTAAAGAAGTAACCTGAAATAGGCTGTGATAGTAAATGACTCTTCTACAGAAAAATTATTCACAGGTATGTTCATTGTCTGCAATAGCAGTGTTCTAAGAAACTGTGGCATTTCAGAATCTCTCTTTCTCTCCCTTTCTGTTCATAAGAATTTCTGTGTAAATTAGTAGCTAGAAAACATTTATCTCTTCTCTTTCCCAAAACTCCTTTGAAATGACAACTAAAGAAAAAAAAACACACAAAAAAAATGTAGAAAATTAAAGGGATAAAGCATCAGACTAGAGCTGTTAACAAAATTTCTGAATAGATAGATGGTGAATAACTGATTTAATAGGTTGAAGAATGATAAAAATATAATTGCTTGCATAGAGAGGAAATGTAGAAAGAAATGTGATCCACTCTGCAAAACCCAGTTAGAAGTTGGGGGTTACCAGATACTTTTAAGGCTGAGGATTTCAGGTTGGGTATGAAAACTGAGTGGATTTTTCTGGAATTCATAAAATGGACAGTTAGAAACCAAGTTTCCATTTCAAAGTCCATGATGTCCAGAAAATTGGCCTTGTCCATCTATAAGAATAAAAAGTTTATTCTTGAGAGTAGATGCATAATAATACACTTGACTCAGAGACAGCAGCAAAGCTGAAGGATGGGATAACATTCCATCCTGAAAATAGAAGTTGTTTTTTTTTTTTTTAATCCAAATATAGAGTGGAATTTCCCACTTCTACAACCCTCTTCCCCTAACAGGCTTCCCGAATTATGAAAGCCAGGACTGCCACCCCAAAACATCATTTTGGGATATTATTCTACAGAGAAAACTCCCCAGCCCAAGAGAAAAGATTTATAGATATTGACAAAGACAAAGAGAAGAAGACAGACAGACAGCTCCCCATGATACCATATTCTATGATAAGGTTCACCATTCAAGAAGCTCTGCCCATGCCACAGATAGTTTCTGGTCAGTTTATGTGAGCCTCACTCTTAAGTATAGATATTACCCAAGGTCCACCATTTACTTATTTTATTTTTTAAGTTTTTACATGAAAGACAAGAACACAGAGACAAAACAGTCGAACAACATGACAAACTAAATCAAATAGAGACAAAGTAGAAATCAGAAGAAAACTTTAATGAAACTATAAGTGAGTGCTTCAGGGAGCATCATTTCTTCATTGATTTAGTAAATATTCATTAAGCAGAAGCATAAGACATCTATGCCTGTCATTGTCCCAGGTACTTGGGATATGTGGATGAAGAGCCCTTTGTCTTTCTGGACTTTATACTTTGTGGATAAGAAAAAATATTTTACCCATGAAAACAAAAATAGGATATTATAAACAGGAATATTTAGAAAATAATCAAGTTATTTTGAAAATACATTTGGAAATGCATAATAAAATTAACAATGAATAGAAGAGTTTGGAACTGAAGTTCAGAAAATTTCTTAGGCCTTTGAAAATTAGAAAGAGAGAGGGGTGCCTGGGTGGCTCAGTTGGTTAAGCGCCTGACTTCGGCTCAGGTCGTGATGTCATGGTACGTGAGTTTGAGCTCCACGTTGGGCTCTGTGCTGACAGCTTAGAGCCAGGAGCCTGCTTCCAATTCTGTGTCTCCCTCTCTCTCTCTCTACCCATCCCCTGCTTGTGCTCTGTCTGTCTCTAAAAAGTAAATATTTAAAAAATTAAAAAAGAAAATTATAAAGAGAGAGAACATGGAGAAGAAAATATAAGATAATTAAGACTCAAACCAGAAGGCCCAGAATTCAATGGAAATACAGGAAGAGAGGAAAGAGAAAGTGAAGAGTGGTGGGAAGAAGGAGTTATCAAAGTTGTAATAAAATAAAATGTCCCAGAACTGAGGGACATAGGTTTTCCTTTGCATGGAGTCACCTGCAGCTGCTGCAAATCACCATGGTTTCTTTGTCTTCTTGACTTGTACTTGCTGGTTTCTCAGCCTAGAACCACCTCTCCCTTTCCTCAATGGCATCTGTGTATCTGTCAAGACCAAGGCAAGCATCATCTCCCCAGGAAGCCTTCTCTCTCCCTTGGCTTCACCAGCCCTGATGCTGGCCGGTGCCCCTCTTTGTGCTCTCATTACACATGTGTTTCTCTCTTTCACAGATCAACAAACTCAACTGATGTCAGTATATTTTTCTTATTCTTCCCCCAAAATGCAATCTTCTGGAAGGTGAGAATCATATCTTATTCATTGATATATTCTCAGTTCTTAGCAAAATACGTATGCTCCTAATAGTTTCTTATTTAATCTTCAAAACAATCTTAAGGAAGGAGGATTTTTTTTAACACATGAAGAGCATGAGGCCCAGAGAGAATAAGTGACTTACATATCATACCTTTGGTAAATGGAAGGGCCACATTCAAACCCAGACCTTTGGGAACCTAAAGTTTTTCCTACACTGTGCTGGGACACACTGCATGCTTGAGGCTTTACCAATGCGGTCTGGAGGTGGGACTCTTCAGACCTTTTTCTGACCTGATCAGCCCCCTATGTGATCTTCAGGAAATTTCTGTTTCCCTTTTATAAGACTCCTTCCCAGATCTGACAGCCATGTTTCTCCAGCACAGACACACATATCTTGTCAGCTGCATGCTACTTGAGGTATTGGGTCCAGAAGCTCCATGAAGCATCCAAAGCACACAGATATGAGGTGAGAGGTTTTAATTGCAACCTGCTGTGTTTGAAGATGGTCTTTCCTAAATATGGGAATTGATTCTTGCATTCTTCCAAATGATTCATACTTTACGTCTCTCTACATCTGCTTCCTAGCCTGCCACACACTGAAATTGTGTGAAGATAATGTAATGTTCATGTACATTACTTCTTGACAGTTTTGGTGAAAATAAAGACTGATATTAATATTATTAAAGTCATTCAAATTATGTATCCATCCTAAATATTACACAGTATAAGTGGAGACAATCAATATTAGAAAATGGCAAGAAACAAAAGTAGTCAGGCAAGATGTTTTATTTGAAAACTTTTAACAAAGAATATCTAATAGGTGGGAACTGAAAAAAATTAAGTCTTGTTTTGACAGTATTCATTTAATAGGGAGAAATATGTTGGAGAATATAGAAAAGGCATTTTTTAAAGACAAAGGAAATTTGACACAATATAGTTTTAAAAGATTTATTTTTGCTAAAAAATAGAATTCTCTCTATATTATAGCTGTACATCCTATTATTTCCATTTGATACTGAAAAATGGAAAAAGATAACTCATATCTAAAGAAACATTGATTCCAGTGCATTTTCAATTCAAATAAACAGTCTTCACTCAACAATGAAATTCATATAAAAAAGAAGTGCATTTTTTCTCTTTTCCTCCTTTTATTTATATATCCACAATCAGACAAGCCATAACACTATCTAAACAACTGTATGTATTAACAAACAAACATAGATCAATAGCTATAATTTGACACACATACACCGTTCTCTATGAAAACATCAATAGTCTAAAAGCTGAGTGGGCATAGCTGGAAAAAATATGCTTCACAGACACAATGTTGGCAGAAGATTAAATAACCAGATGTCAGGGAGAAAAAAAAATTCAATGAAACTGAATGCATATTGGAAATGCACAGGTATTCTGTAGAACTAAACTGTTCGGGATTAATAATAAGAAAATTATCTTCTACTTGCAGTCATTCAATTACTGTGTGTGCAAATATTTTGGATTGGATGTTTCCTATTCAAATATATTATTATCTACCTAAGGAGTCCTGTTGGGAGTCAAGGCAAAGCTAGGATATGAGTTGCACAATGCAGTCCAATCTGAAAACAATATCTTAAGTTGCCATAGAGCCTTTCATAAGCGAAACCACAGATGACTTGTGTCATTCAAATCTACAGCACTGTGATGGAGCAATGAAAAGGGAATATATAACTTAGTAATGGGCTCAGGCAGCTGAGAGAAGCCAAGTTTATGTAGAGCATTTGATTGAAAATAGATGAAATTCAAGAGTGTGTCAACTCAGCCAGCACCTACACAAACCAAAAAGCAAATAAGCCATTTACCATTTTATTACAAGGCAATATGGATGTGGATAGGGCAGTGCACCAGGGACAGGGGCCATACAACATTTTATCATTTTCCAATGTAATTATATAAAATAGTTCATTTTAATTACATTCAATAGAAGACAATGTATCTCTTATGACTAGTATTTTTTAAGGGGTGACTCTTGGCTTCACAGCATATTCAAATGGTAAGGAGTGACCGTGGCCAGAGAAAATATCAATTTATCACAGAAAACTTTGAATTCACTTCTTAAAAATTATCATAATGTAGATCTACAAACATCCATAGTTCTGTGATTCCTAAAATTGCGTAAAGAATACAATCTCGTTATTTCTATAATCTTCACATATACAGGAAAAGAACACAATATGCTAAACCAGTTCACTTGCTTACATAGGTGTTACATGTCAGATTCTGTCTAGAAATTAAGAGAATGAAAAGAAGAAATGTACTGTGGGGTGAGGTTTAGTATTGGATGAAATTACATAGGTAGAAGAAGATACAGAATAGAGAGGTTATCTTCCCAGACAAAAACAATCGAGAGAAAAACAAAACCTGTCATTTAGAAACAGAGATATTAATATAAATATGAAGACTTCTGACCAGAACATGGAAGCAAGAGTGGATGTATCAGCAATGTTTCAGGCAAGAGGCAAAGCAAAGTTTCAAAGTGATGAGTCACAGATTTAAGAGTGGAGATCAAGACAAAAAAGACAGAAGGCGGAGGCCATTGAGAAGGCATGATGTAAAAGTGGAATATGAAGACTAGTCTACATTTTAAAAGCTACCGAAATATGTTCTTGCCTTATTCCTAAAGAATATCGTGAGCAAAAGATTGATAGATATAAGTAGATAGATAATGATGATGATGAAAAATAGATAGATAGATATGTTATCTTTTTATGATAGATAAACATAAATCAGTAAGAAAAGTTTACCAACAAAATAAATTGAGCAGGAGTAGGTTCAGATATCCAACTATCCAATAAAAATATGTAACAATACTCAATGCCATTAGTCAGCAAAGAAATGTTAAGTAAACTATACTAATTTTTAATCCACCCAATTGGTTAATGTTAACACAATAAAGGAGACACACTACTGTAGCAAGACTGTGATGATACAGACCCTCATTTTATCAGCATGATGCTTTAGAACTTTTTAGGAGAAGTCTTAGAATTTTACATTCCTGTCAACTCAAGAAATTCATTCTATATAAATAATTACGGGCTTATCCAAATATTTAATCATATATATTTATTGTAACGTATATACACAAACACACTCTAACATATAGGCCATTCACACATTCATCAGAGTGGCTCAGAGAAGCTGAAGCTGAGATTCAGGTCTCTTTCCAGGGAACTGGTAGAATGACATCTGCTCCTGATGCTCTTCATCTGCTTTGCGGGGGTTTTGAGGACACGGAGAGGTAGGAGCTGGAGAGTGTGGCCTTGTGGGCCAGGTCGGAGGGCTGAGAGAAAGTAGTCTGTAAAGAAATGTCAAAACATCGATTTGAGGAAGGATTTTGTGAGACCCTGACTATAAACTACACTCTTTTGGGTCCCTGGAGACAAAGTCCAGCAAGTATTTCGAGTGACTGTCAGGATTGGTTGTAATACAATGATGATTTTACACAGCTTGAAGTTCTAGAAATGTTGAGAATTATGGGAGAAAGGCAGCCCCCAGTAAAGAGGACCATTTTGACAGTGGAAGACTGGTTGCAGTGGCAGCACTAAGGCATTACCCCCTTAAGGCCATCAAGAAACATGCACCGCCCGAAATGAAATCATGAAACAACTTTTCATGTGGACATGCATGACGCACTTGGGGCTCCAGAGACAACTGTGGAGACTTAAGGTAATGGTGGTAAAAAACACTGGCCAAAAATATTTTCAAAATCAGCAAAGAAATTCCTTCACAGAAACCCCAAAGAAGGGGCACAGACAAATGTCATACAATTCCTAAGTTGAGGCCAGGAAAGAAATAGAAGATTCTGGAATAAAGTAGAAGTCGTAAATTTGAGAAGTCTCATAAATGTCCTTAGTTATGGAGCTAATCTTTTCCCTCTTTTAACTGAGATGTTGCAGCAATAGCTAGTAGGGAAATTAGAGAACATCAATGATAGGGCTGTGCTTCTGGTGCAAATGAATGCTTTAGCTCCAAACATTCAGTGGGAGAAACTAACTCAGTCTACAGAAATGGTGAGCCCCGAATAACTAGGTGAAGTGAATCTGCCTGTAGACCATGTAAGATGGGTCAGAAATGATAGTATGTCAATGTCAGAGGAGTTGTTGAATGTGAGAATTTTGATAAACCTCCTGAACCCAACTGCCTGGAATGGGGCTAGGGCTAGAATTAAATTTCAGTAAAGATTCTTAGCCAGCTTACTCCTGTTAAAATTTACATTTTTCCCACCTATAGGAACCAGATATTGGTGCCCTGAAGAATGTACTGAATACCATTTTATCTGAACTTATGCCCAACCCCAGACATGTCCTCAAGGTATATAGAAGATATGTAAGAAAATAAATACCCAAATTTCAAATGATAGCTCAGAAAGGAAAACAACCAGGTTTTAGATTTTATGGGAAGGAGTAAGGATCTCCTCTTTCTCTCCTGTGTCACACACAGAGGCACATACATACACACCATGTAAGAGACAACAGGAAGTCTGGACCTGTGGCCCAAATAAGAGCTTATAAAAGAACAGAGGGAAAAGAAAAAGGAGCCTGGGAATTAAGAACTGTACAAAAGCAGTAAGGAGATGGATATGCATTTTTAAAGTTCAAATTATAGGCATCAAAAGAAAAATTGAGAGTCTCCCGGTGATGGCAAGTAAGAAAAACAAAACATGAGGAGATTACAGCAGACACAGAGGAAATGCTTGATACACAGGTGAGAAAGAAAAGGATATTGTGTATACTCGAAGTAGGGGACTCAACAAAAATGACAAAGGACACCCAAATTATTTCCTTAGTGAAATTAATAAATAAATCTTAAATCAAAATATGCACTGAGTTGTAAGAAGAATTAAAATAGAGTATTCAACACTGAGAAATATCTTGGATTAATAATTTTTGAAATTCAAGGATAAAGGTAAAGATATTTGAGCTATTCAGGGTGGAGAAGCAAATTACAGGCTAGGAAGGCAATGTTGGGCTGGCTTCACACAGCTCTACAGTCAAAAATTTGAGATGAGAAGCCTGTGAAACAACACTTCCAAGTTGTGAAGGAAAGAAAGCAATATTAGATGCCAAGATTTGGTTTAAGTCAGAAAGCAATAGGCAGTTTTTCAAACATGAGGGAATTCGGGGAAGTTAATACTCAGGAGCCCTTCTCAAAAACCAAAACAATGACACCACTAACAACAAAACGTCCTACACATTAATTCCAAGAAGAGATAAATCGAGATCAATAATTCAGTATTTATAGTAGCCATGACTTTTAGAAAGAATCTTGGTTTTATTAAAGTTACTTAAATGTAGAAATAATACTAGGAGCTTTTTGAATTAATATTTTTTTCAAAAACAGAAATTAATGACTCTAAATCTGAATAAATATAAAATTATCAAAATGAAAATATGACATAAATGTGCAGAAGCAGGTGAGGGGAGGTGTGATAAATGAGAATGTTAGTGCCCTTTCCTTTGTTGGCATGGAGCAAATCGATACTATCATAAATTAAAATATGGAATTTAAAAATCTGTTTTTCTTAACCTTTCTTAACAGCATTTTTTAGAAAAATAGTATCTTTTCATCAAAGTTTTTTTTTTAACTTTTTTAAACTTTAAACTTTTTTTAAACTTTTTTCAGCTATGTTTGCAGTTCAATTGCACATTTGTTTTTTAGTTCAGCTAAATTAATGAAAATTAAGATTGAATACTTTTCATTTAAAAAATTATAGGTCTTTATAAGGATCCAGATTAATGAAGCCAGCACTCTCTCATCCATTCTCTCTCTGTGTCTCTATCTCTCTTGCCTCCTCCCTTCCTTCCTGCCTCCCTGTCTTCCTCCCTCCATCATTCCACATGTTAGGTGGTTACTTTTAGGCCAATTGCTGTCATTTCTTTAAATTTCTCATTTTTATATTATTTGACATTTCTAGTATATATGTATTTTTGTGTATATTTATTCATGATATGTGTGTGTATAAGTGCATTGTCAAATAAAAAACAAATTTGCCTAGGGAATATAGTCAGTAATATCATAGTAACATTGTACGGTGACAGATGGTGACTCCACTTACCGTGATCAGCATTGAGTAATGTATAGAATTGTCAAATCACTATGTCGTTCACCTGAAACTAATATAACATTGTATGCCAACTATCCTTCAATTAAAAGAACACAAAAAACAAAACCTGGACTTCGTAGGGACAGATTGTATTCAAAATGATTATTGGTGGAGGGGCCAATAGGGGATAGAGACGGTAATGAAGAGAATTCTGATCATGAAATCTGAACGGATCTTAAGGGTAAGGCAAAGATAGGATTTCTTTTTTTTTATTTTTTTAAGTTTATTTATTTATTTTGAGAGGGGAAAGGAGCAAAAAGAGAGAGACAGTCCCAAGCAGGCTCCACACTGTCAGCACAGAGCCAGATGTGGGGCTCAAACTCATGTACTGCGAGATCATGACTGGAGCCAAAATCAAGAGTCAGAGGCCTAACCAACTCAACCACCCAGGCGCCCCGGTTTTCCTTTTTTAAAACTGTGTAAACAGGATAGAGAGAACTGGATGTGGGGAAGTGGCTTGATTGGGCAGTGGATCAGAGAATGTTTCACCTTGAATATATATCTCAGGAGAGGCTGTATGTGCTGCTCCAGGTGAGGGGGCGTTAAAGTTCGAGGGACTGGGGGAAGAGAAAATCTTAACCAAAGCTTTCTTAACAAACACTGTGTTCGGAATGATTAGTGGGCACAACAGTTCCGCTAAGTCTTTTATGAAGCAAAGAATGGGAATTAGGAGGATCTGTATCGGTCCTTGTCATAGGTTAGCAAGTGGGGCCATTGAGGAGTCTTATCAAGTGATATAAGGAAGGGGGCACTTTGTAGTAAGCCATTTTTCTGAAATACAAAATGATGAGTGTATTTCTTAACGTTTCTTATTTTCCTGAATCACAGAACCCAGGTAAAATGCAACAGTGTGTGTGTGTGTGTGTGTGTGTGTGTGTGTATAGATGTATATTATTTATATGTGTATATATGTATATATATTCATATATATATAATATTTTATACTAGAAAAACATGTAGAATAAAAGACTATAAAACAGTCAATATGAGAATAAGTCAAATACAGTCATTAAACCATACAGACTCCTTTCTTTGGGGGCACATTTTGAGCATTGTAATACCCAATCACCAATCTCACAGGTGGAATTCAAAGGAGTTGATATAGACATTGCTTAAATATTTCTAACTTCTTTGTAAAGACATAACTAAGAGAGTTGCAACATGAAGTTCTTAGTCCAAAGCATGGCTCCGGCAGAGTTGGGGAGTTTAGACCCCCTTCACTGTTTCCATGTAGTTCATCTCAGGAATTGACTGCACATAGAAGTTTACCATCCTGCTCCATAGTGAAGAATAAAATATTTTCATTTCTTCATTAAGTCTTTTAGTCTTTTAAGAGATATTTATGAAACAACATCCTTTCCCTGTTTCCAGTGGAGAATATAAAAACATAAATAATAGATGCTGTTCCTTCTAGGGTTCTTTCACCTCCCCTATGATTATAAGCTCCTTTGTTAATGATTTAAATAACAATACAAGAAAACAATATATAAATGCAGAAGATAATAAGGACACACTAAGTGTGTAGAATATATGTACTATTAGGTTGGTGTAATAAAGGGAATAGTGCAGTGTGAGAAGAGCCAGCATGGATTCTCTATCATTTACCTAGATGCATGGATGGATTCAGTTGATAGAAGAAATGTGCATGCCACTCTAGATTGATGGAAGGTAGAGCAAAAATCATAGTAAATACAATAGTTAAGGAATCTTTCTTCTGTATGAGAAGGGATTTCAGACTATGACCCGCCTTGGTTCACACTTTTCCTGATGCCACAGCGCCATTTCCTTTCTTTGACTCACATGCATTCATGGCTATTCCAAACCTAGAGGCAACTGCCTGCACATTAATCTCAGCCAGCACTTTTCTTTCTCCACCTCAAAGAGCCCAGGATAAACTCATTATCAAGTGGTAGCCACAGCCATTTTATCACAATATGGCCCTGCCAATTCCTGCCTGGCTCCAGGAGGAAATAGCCATCATATGCATTGTGTAACTATCTCTTTTTCAAGGAAAGTTGAAGCTGTTATTCTTTACTTTGTCATTCGGCTGAGCCTTCATGACTTTTACCTTGGCTTTCCAGCTAATCCATTCTTCATCTTCCTGGTTAGACTTCTTACTTTCATTTACTGGTACAACTTTGTGTATGTTCACAAGGCAAATTGGAGTTAACTGCAAATAGAAATACACAACTCTATAAGGTCAGATAAAGGCTCTATAACTTAATCAATATCTAATTAAACATATCTCCTTACGCTTGTTACTCATTTATATAGGATTTTATATCAAACAAACTATTTACAATCATGCTTTTTTCTTCTTTCCAGCATTGTCTCATGGATAATTAACCCAAAGCACAGAGAGGTTTCATGACTGAGCTCAAGTCACACAGCAAAGAAAATCATCTATGTGTCATTCATCCTTCCAACAAATCTCTCTTTACACTTTTGCATATTTATTATTCCTGTGTTGACCCCAGAATATCTCTGCCCTACCAGCCTATGAACGTACCAGTTTTCCTCAATTTTAAAACATCATTGATATTTAAATACTGAATAAATTTAAATACAGCTTGTTGAAGCTAATAGGAGATAGAAATGCACTTACTGAGTTAAATGTACACTTTTATTAGTCATGCACATGTAATTTGGATAATATGAAATGTCAAAACCCAATATGCTATTTTAAAAATATGGTATTATTCTCATTCCCCTAACTACCAATCTTTCAAGGCCAAGTTCAAGTGTCATCATATCCAGGAAGAATTTACTATTTGCCCTACCTGGAAATGACTGCTCCCTCCCCAAAAATCCAATCACACTTGTTTGTTCATTCCTCACATGACATTTAAGTGCAAGTCTTATCTGGCCAGGCTATGCTCTTTTCATAGGAACTCTAGCATAGAATACATTAGAATTTCTTACCCCAAGTACTTTCATGTGAATGCAATAGGTACTCAATAAATAATTTCTTGCTTGTCTTGCTAGAACCAAAATGACAGATGAATATCTGGCTGTTAAGTAAAACAACAATTAAACTATATCATAGGTCTTTTCCACTGATGTTAACTTTTTGGGTGCTGTAAAGATTTGGCCATACCAAAGCATTTTAAATTGGTTACTGTTTATTATGTTCTCACAAGACATTTGGATTCTCACAGGTAAGCAGGAATTGTAGGTTTAGAGTTGGCTCTAATCAGACTCCTCTTCATCAGACAAATCTTCCTTTCAGATGGCTCACTCTCTTTGAATCCCAAGGGGTAGTGAGCAGAGGGAAGCTTCTGGTCTTCTACAGTAGTGAAAACAGAGAAGTGAAGGTTCATAGTCCTGGTTCACCATACATTATTTACATGGAATAAAAAACTGGCCCACACCACTGACTTCCCAAGTGTTCACATCAGGTTTTAGGAGCTATGCTGTCTTTTTTTCTTTCCAGATCTCTCTACTAGTAGCCTCTTCCTGTAGGTGTTATTGTACCTTTCCTCAGCATCACCCTTTCACATGAACAGTCTGGGTGGAAACAAGATAATCAAGCTTTTTTAATGAGCAAAGTAAGAGTAAGTCTAGTAGATTCTGAAGCTTACGGGGGAGATATATGGGTCTCTCCCCTAAGGGTATTGGTGGATTTAGATGGTGAAGTTTGTGTCACATGGTATTGGCTTTCTCCTTTTCTTTTTGATATTTTTTGTCCCACATCAGCACAATCCCTACCACTCTTCGTGTTCCTACTGTACCTGATACTCTCAGCACCTCTGGTAAGTTTGTTTAGTAACTTAAATGGGCATCTTCCAGCAAGTATGTCAGAGTTGGAGATTTTTCCCTCCTTTTCATGAATCATTATGTCCCTTCCCTGTGTCCCACCCCTATTGCATCCCTAGCTAATCGATATGATAATCATATTCTTGTAAACGATGCTGATTTATTAGTACAATAACACATACAATGCATTCTGGGAGTTTTACTTATGCATTCTCATAAGGGTAGAGTTCGGACTGAATCATTTTTGATAAGGAGTTAATTCTAGTTGCCCCCAAGTTCCCACCTCATCCAGCAGTCCATGGATCTGTCCTGTTACGAATGTAATAGAAGAGGAACTATAGATCAAACATAATCTAAGTGAGCCAGCTTTATATGTACAGAGGAAAGCAAGTTTATTATTTTTCAGCAAGCCTTTTAAAGAATTATTTATAAGGTTACAAATTTGTTTTACCCTGTCAATTAATCATTGCCCTGTTCTCTCTTGGAACCACAGGTGTCCTCTCTGCATTCCTTTAGCACAAACTGCTACTCATACATTCTTGATTTACTATTTTCTTAATGAATCATGATTTCTGATTTTTGTTCTTTTAGCATTTCATATGTCTTACTTTCATTTGCATTCATTAACTCATGGAATTTTAAAGCTGAAAGGAACCTATACACCATTTGGTTCAACTTACTTCTTTTGCAAATGAGGAGAACAGACATTAAGTGGTTATTTCAAGGTCACCTGCTAATCAGATAACCAAATCAAGATGAGAACTAACAGATACAGTGCTGGGTCCTGTAAATTACTGGATGTCATTTTCTTTTGAAGTATGTTTTCCTTAAGAAGTTGCCTTTAATGATTCCATATGTAACATTACCTCAAGTACTTGAATAACTTTCTGCTTCTTATCCTTCTAAAATTTACAGGTTATTGCAAATATTAATGGAAAAGAATTCCAAACTTGGGTACCAACTTTTTCGAAAGCAAAACGATCTACATATTCATGCTGGCTTTGATAGCCTGGCATGTCTCCAGCACACAGTAAACAGACAGGTAGAGAAGACCTTTATTCCAGATGCTGCATTTAGCAGGGTGGTATCTAATACATTAGAGATGTTTTCCCAAGTTTCTCCCTGTTAAAATAATTCATAATGATACCAAGGTCAGTGCAAGCTGAGGCTATTTGTTCTGTAGATACCAGACATGCAAGGTAAACCTCCTAGGAGACTATTACAAGCCATCAACAAAACACCCGCTAAGGATGTAAATTTTCATTCTCTCTGTAAATCTTCAGCTTACATCTCTCATGGCAACTTCTGCCCATTCATACCCAACACTTCCTGACTCAGTCTTTGCACGGACTTCAGCAAGGAGCATTTACTACATAATTTACAAAACCGTTTAGGACTCAGATCCACCTAAGAATTTCTGCAAAGCTAGAAAATAAATGTTTCTTCCATTAAACAAGTATGGAATATCATATTCAAGGGTTCTTTTCGATCAGAAAGTTCAAAGCAAAGGTTGTGCTAATAATTGGAGTATGTGTCCTAAGACTTGTTATCCAATCTCCTTGAGATTAATTGTTATGTTCTTAAACATTGAAGAGAATTAAGCCCATTTGATAAATTTCATGTGATATGCCCTTTCTCCAGAGTTGGATCCTCCAGAGCTATACCTATTATAAAAGTTTTATTTTATTTTATTTTTTTAAAGTTTTAAAATCAAATGTAAACATTGGGAATTTAACAAGCATGTGGCACCTCATGTGGCAGTATACTTTTTTGGGAGTGAAAATGTATGCATTGTTCTATATATATCATATGTGTGTAGCCTATATATGAATATAAGTGTATTATGCATGTATGATGGCATTTTATTTCCAGTCATCTATTTACATGAGATGATATACGTGGCACTAAGTTACCTGTGGGCTCTAAGAGGAAAGCCAGGAAGGTTCGAACAGTGGTGAGGGCAGCCTAGTATCCAGTCTATGACTAGTCTTATGCAGAAAACAGGCCAGCTATAATTAACTGTAAGTAGCAGGTAAAATAATAGTTTTCAATTATTTGAAAATTGTGAGACCGGAGGGGCTCCAGGTGACAAGGTGTAGCATAAAGTCGCTGTTGTAGTAGACTATGCTGCCCCTGGGTCTGTGGTGTGATGGCTACAGAATGAGTAGTGAGTGAATTGCCACAGTGTTGGAGGCAATGGTGCACCCCAGGCAGGACAAGGTAGGGGAAGGCAGCCCTACTGAAGCTCCACCCCCAATTGAGGGCTAGCAGATGTGGCATAAGACACACGGGCAGAGATTTGAGAGGGAAGCTTGTGACTATATCTCAGTCATCTCTGGGGACCTCCCAAAATGACTGGAGAACATTTTGACTATGGTGGGTCATGTCTCTATGATCTAACTCATAATCCAGTGGCAGTGCAAGAGGCCCATATAAATCATTCCCAATTATTTCAGTCCTCATTCTTCATTCCCTTGACTAGTGCCTAGAATCTATATCACTCGTGACATTTGACACGCTCTCTGAGATCCCTCCCAATTGTTTCCTGCTTGTAAAACTTTACCCTCAAACCATCGTTTAAGTTGTGATTTTTAGTTTTGTTCTAAAATAAGTAAACCAATCACATCGTGCAAACTCAAATGGTATCAAAAGGTAAAGAGTGAAAAGTAATCCTTCCTTTCTTCCTCTTTGCCTCCTCACAGGTATCTACTCTCACCAGTTTCTTATGTACCCTTCCAGAGAAATTCTATAAATATCATAAATTTTACAACTGCTCTGGAGAGCACCAATCATATGTCATATTCCTTAAAAAGAGCCCGAGCACATATATGGTACTCAATAAATATGTATTGATTAATTGAAAAGATAGATTGTCTTAGTGTTTGTCAGAATTCTAGAATCCCAAGGATGGATGAAAATGCACAGGTAGACTCTCAGGGAATATACAGTCATATACATTGATACACAGCTCCCATGTTACTGAGTGTAAAGAGTTAACACTGCTGGAGAATTTAAGATAAATTATGCTATGGAGAGTAACAGACCCTGAAAAAGGAAGCTGAGCTCTGGCATTTTACACCTTGCAAAGACAAATGCTTTGCAATGTGTATTAAAAGCACTCTTTGTGATCAAAAGATTTGGCAAGTCACCCAGAATTCTTAACTTTCCCACCACGGCAGAAATCTCATTATGTATAACCTTTTAAATGGGACCAGAGAAACATTTTCAACTTGATTCTCATTGAGCACAACCTCTACCTGGAAGTACAGTCCAAATGGAGACAAAATGCATATTATTTTTGCATTGGACATATAGTGCCAAGAACACTGTTCCACTGTGCCTTTTATTTAAGAGCCAAGCAGCTCTTTCTCTCTCTCCCATTCCCTCACTCACAGGTATGTACTTGCGCACACACACGCGTGCACATGCGCGCACACACACACACACACACAAACATCCCAGAGGCTTTTTATATATTAGTTGGGCAATAATTCTTACAAGCTGGACCTCAGTACAAGGACTCACCACTCAAGTCTGACCACAGTGGATGTGGTAAATTTCATTTCTTATCTCCTGTGAGCTTGAAACATGTACTTAAAACATGCAAGGCCAGCCCCAAGATATTTTGTGGTGATAGATTTTATGATTGCTTGTGAATTTATACTGTCTACCACCCTAGATTATCTCATATCCTTATGCTAATTTATAGATAGGCATATACTTCCTTTCTAACATTGAGCTGCCAGTTGTATTCTTTCACTGTAACAGTCTTGCAAAGCTCCACCAGCTACTTTGTCCAGGCCTTTCTCTAGGTGCTATACGTATAATATTCAAATAATCATCACTAAAGTCCCATGACAGATATGGGTATGACCATTTTACACATGAGGAAACCAAGAATCAAAAAAGCTAAGACCACTTGACATGATGTAGTACATGTGTTAGGATTTGTACTCAATTCTTCTAATGTCTAGAAGGAAAAAGAAATCAAACCCCTATTGTGTAGAAAGCACTATATATGGAAGTGTATCTCTTTATACACAAAGGCACATGTATACATGCTATTTCATTTAATATATGTCACACTTGTCATCCTCACACCTTGAAATTTTGTACTGATTCACCATAAAGAGATAATTAGATGTTTTTACTTGTTTGCTGTTTCCTTAGGTAATCATTTGAGTTAGTAGGTAAACAAAGGATTAAAAATTTCCTGGATTGGTTGATTTTAAAATCATTTAATCACTTCAACAAATTTTTATTCAGTGTATGCCGTTTACTAGGGAGTTAAGAGTGGGAAGTTCTAGAGATAGAGTGGTGGGAAAAAAAGGAAACATAATAAAGCTTATGGTCAGGACTAGACCAGGAGTTGGCAAACATTTTCTGTAAAAGGCCAGATAAATATTTTTGGCTTTGTGGACCATCTGGTTTCTGCCCCAACAACCCAACTCTGCTCTTGAAGTAAAAGAGCAGCCTTATACAATGTGGGAAGGAATGAGTGTGGCTGGGTTCCAATAAAAAGGTAGTTATTAACATTGAGTTTAATTTCATATGATCTTTCCATATCAAAACACAATATTGTTCTTTTGCTTTTTCAGACATTTTATTTGTATTTATTTATTTATTTATTTATTTATTTATTTATTTATTATTTTTATCTTAGAGAGAGAGAGAGAGAGAGGGAGCATAGCAGGTGAGAGGGGCAGAGGGAGAGAGAGAATCTCAAGTAGGCTCCACACTCAGGAGTCCTCCACACTGTGTGGAGCCCCACACAGGGCTCAATCCCATGACCTGAGGGGATCATGACATGAGCTGAAATCAAGAGTCAGATGCTTAACTGACTGAGCCACCAGGTGCCCCCAGACATTTTAAAATGCAAAAACCAGGGACATTTTCTCAATGTAATAAAGCCCATTTATGAAAATCTCATAGTTAACATCATTTTCAATGGTAAAAGAGGGAAAGATTTTCCACTAAGATCAGGAGCAAGACGGTGATGTTCATTTCACCACTGCTATTCAATATTGTACTGAAAGTTCTAGCCAGAACAATTAGGCAACATAAAAAAATATAGGGTATCCAAATTGGAAAGGAAGAGGTAAAACTATCTCTATTCCCAGATGTCGTGATTCTATATATAGAAAATCCCAAAGAATACATACACAAAAACTACAAATTCAGCAGTTTCAAGGTACAAGACCAACACACTCAAACAAGTAATGCTTCTATATGTACTAATATTAACAATCTGAATGGAATTTAAGGAAACGATTTCATTTATAATAGCATTCAAAATAATAAAATCCCTAAGAATAAATGTAACCAGGTGGGGGAAAGACTTGCACAATGAAAACTGCTGACAGAAAGTAAAGAAGACCTAAATCAATGGAAAGAGATCCTGTATTCACAGATTGGAAGACTTAATAGTAAGATGTCAAAACTCCTCAAAGTGATCTATAGATTCGAAACAATCCCTATCAAAATTCCAATAGCCTCTTTTTTTTTTCAGAATTGGAAAATCCAGTCCTCAGATTCGTATCGAATTGCAAGTGCCCTGAATTGCCGAAACATTATTGAAAAAAAAAAAGAACCAAATCACACTTCCCTGTTTCAAAACTTAACACAGGTTGTAGTAATCAGGACAGTGTGGTACCGCCATTAGGATAGATATGTAGACCAGACCATTGGAATAGAAATGAGAGTTCAGAAATACACCCATGTATCTATGGCCAATTGCCCCAACAGCTCAATGACAAAATGGTAAACAACCCAACTAAAACAGGCAAAGAACTTGAAAAGGCAAAGGTCTTCTTTACCCAAAAAAAGATATACAAAGTGCCAAGAAGCACATGAAAAAAATGCCAACATCATTAGTCATTTAGTTAATGCAAAACAAAACCCCTTCACACCTATTAAGATGGCTATACTATATAAATTTTTTAAGTTTGAGAAAGAGAGAGAGAGAGAGAGCATAAATGGAGAAGGAGCAGAGAGAGAGGATGAGAGATAGGATTCCAAGCAGGCTCCATGCTACCAGCACAGAGCTTAATGCAGGACCCGAACTCAAGGAAATGTGAGAGCATGACCTGAGCCGAAATCAAATGTCAGATGCTTCACGGACTGAGCCACCCAGGTACCCCTGTAATAATTTTTTTTAATAAATCACAAATATTGGAGAGGATGTGAAGAAATGAGAATTGTTGCACTTTGCTGATGAGAATATTAGATGGTTCAGCCACTGTGGCAAACAATTTGGCAGTTTCTCAAAAAGTGAAATATAGAATTACCATGTGAGCCCATAATTCTACTCCTAGGCATGTGCATGAAAGAATTAAAAACAAGTATTCAAACAAATTCATTTATATGCATGCTTATAATAGCACTATTCACAATAGCTAAAAGGTGGAAACAGCTCAAATATCCATGAATGTATGAATGGATAAACAAATTGTGACATTTATTTATTTATTTTATATTATATTTTAAATATATATTTTTATATTTTATATACATATAAAATTTATATATACATAAATAATATTGCACTGTGCGCATATATAAACAAAGAGTGATCATTGGAAATGCAGTGGAATGCACCAGATCACCTGGCCTTCGTGGGAAGAAGGGTCAGCACAGCTCCCAGTCAGTGTTTTATCTTTTTACTGATCGGTTAGCTTTTAGCGTGTAGTATTCACAGTACCAGGTATGTAATTAAATCACAGGCTTTCAAAATTGGGAAGTATGTTATGGATTCTTGAATTTAAAAATTTATTCTGTGGTACCTTTAGGTTGGGGTTGAGGGCCTCATTGGTGCATCAGCTGTGTTGGAAAAGAATAAAGGAGGCAGAGGAGAAAAAGAAAAGGGGAAAGGGAAAGAGGCAAGACAGTGAGATCCTATGTCCTTTACACTGTTTTACCCACATGAAATTTCCTTTGCTCTAGGTTATAGAGAGCCTCCTTGCTGAAATCTGCATAAAGAATTGATTCCTGATCAGGGAAAAAATAAAGTTTAAATATATCTATGAGTGTATGTATGTGTGTGCATTTTAAATATATACACATATATTATTACAGTTATCTCAACTTATAGGTGGGTACAAAAACTTAGTATGGACCAGTAGCTTTCAACCTCAGCCATTATGCTCAATTATGGCACATTTAAAACATTGAAAATGATATTCCAGGCAAACATATTTGACTTGGGTGGGGCCTAAGCATGGTTATTTCTTACACGTTTGTCAGGAGATTCTCATCTGTAGTCTTAGACAGAGACTCATGGTAAAGGCCAGGACATTCTCAGGAGTGTGAATGGACATGGTTGAGGAAGGTGTTCCAGATCCCAGGAATACTGAGCTAACCTTCAAAGTCTAGAAAGTCACAGAGAGAACAGGAAAGAAAGAAAAAAGATGGAATCTGAATAAAGCCTTTTGAACAAAGGTACAGATCTGGCAACATATAAGATTCATTTGAAGGATGAAGTACTTTGGTGGGTCTGACCAAAATAGAACCATAGCACAGGGAAGAAACATAGGTTTTAAAGAGTAAATAGGGGGGGCGCCTGGGTGGCTCAGTCGGTTAAGCGTCCGACTTCGGCTCAGGTCATGATCTCATGGTCCATGGGTTCAAGCCCCGCGTCGGGCTCTGGGCTGACAGCTCAGAGCCTGGAACCTGTTTCAGATTCTGTGTCTCCTTCTCTCTGTGACCCTCCCCCGTTCATGCTCTGTCTCTCTCTGTCTCAAAAATAAATAAACACTAAAAAAAAATTAAAAAAAAATAAAGAGTAAATAAGGGAGTTATTTTTTAAACAGCATTTGGAGAATACACCCAAAATACAACTGTCCTCAAAGGCCTGTGCTATGAAATGCTGTGGGACAACTGTTCTGCCATTGGAGCTGATTTCCATTTCTTCCAATGTTTTTGACAGAGCCAGGAGCCTGTGGATGACTTTCCTCCAGTCCCATGGTGACTTACGAACTTGGAATAAACACAGGACTTTTGTTTCCTCTCTGGCTCCTTTCATAGGCATGACATTCATTTTGAGATCTAAAAAGAAAAACAAAATAATAGGAGCTATAAATTAAACTCCCCAGAAAACCAGCTTGAAAGGAGCATACGACTGATAAATATGTCAAGATATAAACATTATTTTTTTGCCTTCAAATTAAGTGAAGATTACAAGAATTTTTTTCAGTAATTTCTAAAATTAGAGTAACTCTAATTTTTTCTCTGTCATGGATTTCAGTAATCTAAGGAGCTTCCACAGGATAAAAATGAAAGGATATATGATTTGACATTAAACATTCACGCATATGTTGTTGAGTGCACTTACAGATTCTCGTCCTAAGTGAGGGCCCCTGGAGACTTTAAGATATTGCTATCATAATTGACAGGGGGAGGATCCTGCTCATGGATGACTTTCAAGAAGTTTAACAGATATCTTATGTTTACTCATGATGCAGCTACACAGAATTAGCATATTTCAGTTACTTTTATTTTAGGCTGAGATTTTACCATTTCATTATCTAAGTAATGCATTTGAGAGTTCACAGATAAATGCATATATATCTAAAGCCAATTGTCTCAACAAAAAAATAATGAATTGTGATTGCAAGTTGTATTTTAAGCTTGATAGAAGATCTGGTTAGTTGCTGACGACATCTCAGATATATGGGGCCATATGGAAATAAAATAAGGAAAGGTGTCTTTTGTCTTTTGGTAGTTAAAAAGTTTGGATAATGATTATAACTATGCATATTTATTTGAAAAATTTTATATGTAAATGGGTGAATTACAAAAATTGAATACTGACTCTGTTTTTAAATTTGGTCCTCTCAGAAATTGGGAGATAACTTTATGACAACTCATTGATCCTTTCAAATCCAATATTCTATCCACTAAATTTTCTAAAAATGAATGCTCCTAAGAAATTATGTGCTAGTCACAGAATAATGGAGTCATAGGATATTTACAATAGAAGATACTCATGGACACCGTGAGAACCATAGGAAATATATGCCCCAAACTCCCTTCTGCAGTACTCACTCATTCACCCATCCACCCATTCCTTATAAATACTTTCATTTAATTATGTTTTCTTTAATTTTTTTTAGCGTGTATTTATTTTTGAGAGACAGAGAGACAGACTGTCAGTGGGGGAGGGGCAGAGAGAGAGGGAGACACAGAACCCGAAGCAGGCTCCAGGCTCTGAGCTGTCAGCATGGAGCCCGATGTGGGATTTGAACCCATGGACATGTGAGTTCATGAGCTGAACCCAAGTCAGATGCTTAACCAACTGAGCCACCCAGGCTCTCCTCCTTATGAATACTTTTTTAAGCAATCCTCCATCATAAGCACTCTGCTATGACTCCTGTGGGTACAAAGATTGCAAGACACATTGGCCCTCCTTGAGTTCAAAGCCTTCTGGAAGCCTGATATTGCCCATTCAGTTTACACATCACACTCTTCAAGTCTTGTTGACATGAATTACTAGAGCTTAAGGGTGGTAAAATTCACTAAAGCAAAGCAGGATTTGAATCCTAAAGGAAATGGGGGCTAAGAAACTATTTGGAATAGAAACTTCTACAGAGGGTCAAAAATGTGGGATACATCAGAAAGACAGAACCAAGAATTCTCACATCCTAGAACTCACACATCATATCTTATCTAACCAACAGCATCTCTGGTACTGCTTAGATTGTGACCTTTGGTTTGTTGCTCCAAAATTGTTTCTTATTGGGGATAGCATTTTTCTAAAACCTGGGATGGAATGAGTTCTAAAACTATTGGCCAAACAAAAACAGCTTATTGCAAAGTTTGATGTGCTAGACAAAACACCTGGTGACAGAGGAAAGAGTTCTCCAGTGTTAGCTTTGTTCTGTAGTTGAGTAACTCTACCCTGCATGGCCTGTATTGGAATTTAGATGAACTAAATGTTCTCTAAAAAAATTGCATGTAATTTATCCAGCAAAAGTAGAAAAAGTAGGAAAGGTTGACTCATTATCACTAGCCCAAACCTAGTCAAATTGTAGATGTTAAATAAATACAAATTATCATTGCATAGTTGTGAATGTATTTAGAAGAATTGTATCAGATTAATTATGTAAGTTGTGCAAAGAAATTTTTCCAGTTCTGGCCCCCAAATCCATCCAAAAGCTGTGAACTCCTTAAACAATAAAATAACATTGTCTACTGAATTCTAGTAAGTCAGGAAAATGGTTTTGAAAATTTTAGAAATATTCGAAAGAGCAAAGAAAGATTTTCTGGTTTGAGGCATAGTTATAGTTTGAATGTAATCAACCAGAAGTCCCATTCCTTGGACATTCTAATTATTTGAGTTTCAGTTTATATAGATAACTTACGCGTAACTATGTGCTGATAAAAAGGAAATATTTGGTTACTGTGGGAGAGGGCAAAGTAGTTGATAGAGACATGATTCAATGTCCTAATTGTATAAGCAAATTCTTTAGTAGAGAGATCAGTGTGTTTCCTATTTGCCAAGATAGATGAGGCATATGGGTAAGTTATCAATTGTCTATTTCACTGGGTACTTAAAAAAAAAAACAACAAACCGAAACCCAGAAAACAACTAGGAACATTTTTCATTCACAGCTATGAGAATCCCCAAGAGGTTTTGTGAGTGTTTGCACTGGTTGGAAATTTATTTCCGGAGACCATTCCAATGTGCCTCTCTCAATTCATTGGCGGTCCATTCTGCTTCAGGACCACAAACAAAAGAACCTCTTCTACTGGGATGGGGTTTAGAGGTTACCACAGCAGAGAGACATACAGGCCAGTCCTGTTCCCTTGCATCAGATCACAAATGTTGCCAGTCCCCCATGATCTTTCACGTTGACGACTTGGAGGGCAGTTTTGCACTTGAGCTTTGAAGAAAATTCAGTCAGCATAACCTCCATTTCCCTCTCCTAGTGCTTTGCTCATGACCTGGAACATCCCACAGATTGGAAGGGCAAGTGTAAAGGTGTCCGCTTATGTAACACCTAATGAAAGAGAAATGTAAACAAACAAATAAAACCTTTTGTCACCATCACAAGAAGTGAAAAGGAAAACAGAAGCTATGGGCATTTCCTACAATGGCAAGAGCAAAACCAGGTGAAGGTCACTCCTCAGATCTTACTTTTGCTTTAAAAGCAGTGTTTAATTATTAGTCACGATGCACTGTGGGCAGAACAATTAGTTGTATCTATATTAGATCTAAGCTGTAATTATTTGTTACATTAATCATGACTAGAGTGAGAATTTAATTAGTCACGAACATTAAGTGAAATTTTCTGAAGCAGGGAAAAAATGTTTTCTGTTGTTTGGTGCATCTGATTAAAGAGAGGGCACCACAGCTGGCTGGTAAACTGGAAGGGGCAGAACCTTTAAGCTTTGCTATCTGTGGACTAAGAAATCTAGATCCAGGTGATGTCACATCATTACATTTGTGCTTTGTATCCAAATGGCAAATCTGTGTGCAGGTTCCTCAGCACTTATAAGGGAAGATTCTGGACATTGAATGCCATCTAGAAATTCAGAAAGGCCATCTGATATCCATTTTACCCAATTCTTCTTTGCTTCCTTATTTATTCTATATCTCCATTTTCATGATGGCAAAGATATTATGAGAAAAGTCCTAAGATATGGGGAAGGCAATGCCCAGAGAGAAGTTCTTGTAGAGTTATAGATTTAGGTTAGTATTTATCTCTGTGCAGTATTTTGAAAGGAGCAAAGACACATTTGGCATCCATCTAATCAAACACAGCTAACATCCAGTGCCTCAAAGCACTGCAATCTGTACTCTTTTCAACTTAGAAATATAAAGATTTTTGGGGGGTATTTGGGGGAGGAAACAAAGCATAAATGTGGTGGCTGCGATAGTGTGGGCCACAATGTTTGATAATGTGACACATTTAATGAGTCACATACGTAGAGCTGTTATCGCCCCAAACAGCTCTACCCTGCTGATTCGAGTGAAAACTTTTAGACAAACTCAGCGTTCTTTTGCTCATTACACTGACCTGTCAGAAATGACAACTTGGCCCAGTCTGGTTATTCCATGCTGACAAGGTACCATTCAGGCTTTGCGGCAATAATGTCAGCTTTTAAAGGTGCAATGTACTTAAGGAAGCTCATTTCTATGATTTGGCCAAAAAGAGCCATTTTCCTTGTCAGTGGTGAGGAATGCCTTAGTTTTCTTTAAATTAGGAGTCGTTTTCATGGAGATTGTTCCTAGGAAAACCTGCAGAAAAGAGAGAAGCTATTTTTTGAAAGGTTTAAAATAATTTAGCCTACTGAGCAATGGTGTGATTACCTGGTGTGTTGAAGACAGCCAGGGATGCTTTGCTCTGTCCAAAGCATACTTCAAAACTACCAATAATGCAACAAATAAAACTTCAATTTGGTCATGAACAGTATGCACCGTCCCCTGCAAGCAAAGAGCAGTGAGTTGGGAGGTTTTTTTCTATGCAGTTTGGGACCACAATATGCAAAATCTGGGGGGTAAGGCCAAAGTAACAATATGACAAGGTGCTATATCTGATCCAGAAGCAAATTTTTCCTTACCTTTGCCTAGGAAGGAGGGACAGAGATAATACTAAGTCTAGCACTGAATTTTACAATAGATTCAGCACTAGTGTAAAGAAGACTAGTGATGAGCTAGTAAATAGGGACAGAAGACAGGAAAACAAGAGTAAACTGACACTTCCTTCTTTGACTCTTCCCATTAATACAATATTGTAGTGCACTCAGTGCCAAGTTCTTCACAGGACTGGAATTACATCTTGATGTTTAAATAAAGTTACATTTGATGTCTTTGCTCCACTATTTTAACATACTACTTCCAAAATAAGACAGATTAGATAAATAGATGATGGATGGATGGATGGATGGATGGATGGATGGATGGATGGATGGGTGGATGGACAGACAAAATTGGTTTTGTATCAACCATGAGGATGTCTAAGTTATGTTGACTAAGACTAGTGGTTTCAAATATAATTCTGCTAGATTCATGGGTTTCTGCTCCCTGTTTCAAGGTCCCTGGTTCATTCTAAGGACAATATCTAATCAACTCATGTAGCAAGCCACCGTAAGAGCTCATAATAGACTGTGGAAACACAATGTTTTCATTATTTACTATTATTATTATTATTATTATTATTATTATTCATACTCTCTATTTTAACATAAGAATCCTTTGGGTGGGTTTTAGATTAGATTCAGGTCATACTCAGACTCTTTAAGTTTCTGAGTTTTGCCAGACAGCTGTTTCCATGTGAGGAAATGCAGGATGACCCAAAACACAGTTTGATTGCCCATACTATTTTTTATTTATTTTTTCTTATGTTAAGGAATTAGAATCTTTCTAAAATACCAGGACCAAAATATCAGAGTCAACATTACAAATACACATCCTGTGATTAAATTACCTGGATAACTGAGAGTAGATTTAATCTGAAAAATAAGGTGCTGTGATTAAAATTCTTCTAAATGTTATTTCTTCTCCTAAAAATTATTTGGATCTAGTCATCAGTTCACCAGTAGATTTTTAATTAAGCAGTTAGGATGCATGTGCTTTAGTAAAGATATCTCATCCTCAAAGACCTTGCATTTGAGCAGGGAAGGCATACTGAAACATAGTGAATACTAGGGGATAACACAATATTGAGAGAATGTGTGCCTAAGGGCATCTGGGTGACTCTGTCAGTTAAGTATCATACTTTGACTCGGGTCACGATCTCCTGGCTCCTGAGTTGGAGCCCCGCGTTGGGCTCTGTGCTGTCAGCTCAGAGCCTGGAGCCTGCTGCTCTCCCTTTCTCTATGACCCTCCCCCATTCATGCTATTTCTCACTCTCTCTCAAAAATAAATCAACATTAAAATTTTTAAAGAATATATGCCTATATGCTATAAGCGTCTAAGAACCAAAGGACGTTTAAAAAACAAAAGCAAAAACAACATAGATAAAGAAATCAACTGCCCTAGAAACATAAGGGGATCTGTGTACAGGTACTTAGAAAGTCATCACAAGAAAGTTTTTGTGAGTAAAAACTCATGCAAAAATATGTTTGAGGAGAGGGTGAACTTTGGTAAAGAGGTCAACTGCAATTGTGAAGCAAATCATATTGAGAGGAAAATTTGGAACCTCATTGTGTGGAGCACTGAATGACAGGGAAAGGAGTTTAGCAGTGGTATTCCCCTGTCATTACTTTCTGTTTACCTTCCTCTGGATTGTTGAGGATAATGAGAGTTTATGCTTAATTATTTTTAACACATTGCCACTGCAAATTTACAATTCTTATGGCTCAACACACAGTTTCAACTTTCATTTTGTGTCTTTGTTTCTCATTTTTTTAATTTTATTTTTAACATTTATTTATTTAAAAAAATTTTTTTAATGTTTATTTATTTTTGAGACAATGCGAGAGACAGAGTGCAAGCAGCAGAGGGGCAGACAGAGGGAGACACAGAATCTGAAGCGGGCTCCAGGCTCTGAGCTGTCAGCCCAGAGCCGGACGCGGGGCTCCAACTTATGAAACCGTGAGATCATGACCTGAGCCGAAGTCGGACACTTAACCGACTGAGCCACTCAGGAGCCCCTATTTATTTAGTTTTAATGTTTATTTATTTTTCAGAGAGAGAGACAGAGCGTGAGCCGGGGAGGGAAAGAGAAAGGGAGACACAGAATCTGAAGCAGGCTCCAGGCTCTGAGCTGTCAGCACAGAGCCCATGGTGGGGCTTGACCCATGAACCGTGAGATCATGACCTGAGCTGAAGTTGGACACTTAACCGACTGAACCATCTAGGCACCCCAACATTTATTTATTTTTGAGAGAGAGAGAGAGTGCGAAAATGCGAGCAAGTTGGGGAGGGGCAGAGAGAGGGCGACAGAGGATGTGAAGTCTATTCAGCGCTGTGAGCGCAGAGCCATATGTGGAGCTCAACCTCAGGAACCATGAGATCATGACCGGAGCCAAAATCAAGAGGCAGCTGCTTAACTGGCTGAGCCACCCACGTACCCATTTCTCATTTCTTAAAATTTCATCCATTTCAGTTCAATCCTTTTTATTCACTACTACTAAATGCTTAGTATAGCGGAAGGCTGCAATAGTAACCCTGAAATTAATTTTATGTTTTCTATTCACTGGCAGCTTACAGTCTAGGTACCCTGGGAAACTTTGTCTTACCGTTAGTGTTTCCTTGGAGAAGTGTCCTCTGACACACAAGTTGAACTAGCGGCATCAAGAAACTAACCTGTGATGTCCAGAAGGTATTCTCCTGCTTGGTGGATGATCGTGAGATGAATACTGCTTGTTAGTTCCATCCTTAATAATAACATGTGTGCGTAATAATGATAATTATTATATGTGTGCAGGGATTTATGGGTGAGGGGATGTTTTTACACATTTCACTTCTTTTGTGCCTATTTGTGTGGCTTTGTAGACAGGTCACTGTCATGTCTAGGCCTTGTTCTTCTTGTCCCTATCTGCCTCTTGGGGCACATGTCTATGTCATATAGGTCTCACTGGTGTGAAAAGGAGTGTTGCAGTGGTTCACTAGAGAGTTTAGGGTTTGTGATCACAATGCATTCCCTTTATGAATCATGCATTTAACTTATTCTGCACACTTCCACATTCTTTCTCTCATTTGATCCTCATAAGTTTATTTTTGTCATAAAGTATATTTACATATTATTCATATTTACAGTTCTTCTCTCATCAAACGAAACCAACAAAACTTCCACAGACATTGCATACCAATTTCTTATAACCCAATACTGTCAAAATTATTGCTTCCCCTCACCTACCTCCCCTATTGTTTCGCAATAATAGTTCACCAGTCGGGCTCCTTCCTCTGACTCTTACTGACATACATGCATCAGTGATTCTCAGATAATCTGTCTCAAAGATGGTGCTTCTCTGTCTTCTCTGTTAGTGAGAAATACAAAGCTTTTCTTTCTGCTAGTACTTTGACCACTTTTTTAAAAATACTTTTTGCTAGTTGATTTTAAGCTTAAAACAAAAACAAAACAAATAAACAAACAAACAAAAAAACAAAGGACCACTCAGAGACTAAGTATGGATTTATCTTCCAATGGATAGGCACAATTTTTTTCTGACACAGAACTTCTCTTGGCTAGATATGGTAGCTCTGCTTTATTCAATTTCTTCTGCATGCTTCAACCCATAAAGAACTTTATATTTTTCAATATCTTTTCCCCCAGGGAGGTGGGGGAGGGTGGGCATGTCCATTTTGTCAGGAGCAGAGGAAATCCTAGATACTATCCTTCACAACCTTCATGTTAAAACACAACATATTAACTAACTGGATCTTATGCTTTTTCATTTCTCTCCTAAAGGTGATTCATACAGTGTTTTCCTTTTTATTTTACTGTTTTTATTTATTATTAAGAGAGAGAGAAACAGAGTGTGAGTAGGGGAGGGGCATAGAGAGAGGGAGACACAGAATCTGAAGCAGGCTCAAGGCTCTATGCTGTCAGCACAGAACCCATGAACTCACAAACTCACAAACTGTGAGATCATGACCTGAGCCGAAGTTGATCACTTAACCAACTGAGCCACCCAGGCGCCCCATACAGTGTTTTCAAAATTGATCCTAGTGTTCCATACATAAGATATGTTCCCTTTACGACCTGCACTAAACCTAATGGTGGAAATCATAATATGCATTTTTTTAAAAGCTGAAGTCCATTCTTACCACACACAGTGATATTATATAATATCCTATATGGTTTACTTTTTATGCTTTATTCTTTAAGTTTCATTTCTCAATTTTTCTTTACAACTTCATATTTGAAAATGTATCCTAGAAGTTCTCATTTACCGTGCATACTCTATTTTACCTGAAGTCTTACATTTCCTCTGAAAGACATTCTCTTCTCCTCTCTCCTTTCTTCTTCCTATTCCTTTTCTTTCTCTTTTGCATTTCCTCCTCTTTTCCATTAATTTTTCTATATGGAATTCTGCCCGTTCACCCCTGCTGTTTACTTTACCACTCTATCATTGCTATGTGGTAGTTTCTTTTCCTCTACCCCAGTAGTTCTCAACTGGGGGCAGTTTGACCCCAAAATGGAATTTGGTGTTATCAAGGCATTTGTAGTTGTCACACAGAGTAGGGGGTGCTACTGGAATCTCTTGTATAAAGATCAGGAAGTCCCCACAATGAAGAATTACCCGGTTCAAAATCCAATAGTGCTAAGATTGAGAAATCTACCTATACCCCCACTGCTTGTTCTAAAGTCTTTTTTAAATATTTGTTTGTTTGTTTGTTTGTTTGTTTGTTTATATTTTAGTGAGACAGAACATGAGCGAGGGAGAGGGGCAGAGGGAGAGAGAGACGAATCTCAAGCAGACTCTAAGCTCAGTGACTGATGTGTGGCTCAATCCCACAACCCTGGGATCATGACCTCAACTGAGCTCAGCTGACTGAGCCACACAGGCATCTCTGTTCTAATGCCTTATACATGAATCACAGCTGGTTCTAGCTAATACCACACTGTTCTTTTTAAACGTTTCCATGTAAGTCAAATATAGTATCTCTGTGATGAGAGAGTCTACTATAGACCACACCTGAAGTAAAAAGTCCCATAAAGTGTTCAGGTTGAAATAAAGATTTTATTTTTACACATCATGTCTGCTGTCCTGAACTTATACAGGTACCATTTTCAAATGGGGATCAGGCAACTTATTGGTGTGGGAGATAAAAGAGGGCCTACCACAGCACAAAATAAATGTGCCGAGCAAAATGTACAGTTTGGAAAATTCATGTTTAATCCTGATGCACTCCCCTTGCTTCTGAATTATGAAAACTCATATGCTGGTATTATTTGGGGATAAACCTGTCATGTCTCCAAGACGGTAAGAATACTTTGATCTTGGTGCTTTGAGATCTCCTTTATCTTTTGATCATCTAGCTCGGTACCTAGCGTAGGACTTTATAATAATAATTCTGAATAAATATCTTTTTTAAGTAAAGATACCGTGCTCACCTCTGGTTCATTCCTCTTTTGACTGAATCTCTTTCCTAGCCAACTGCTGATTGTAGTATGAAACATTTTACACCTGACACAGCATATATTTAGAAGGTTTTAATGAAAAAATTACCTATCCATATAAATGCTTGTCTTTTCTAAATAAATACCCACATCACTTCCCTCTTTTATTGTCTTCCATTATTTACCTTGAGACCAATTGAAATTTTCCACCTTTTTTTGACTTACCACTGGGCCTTCTCAGCATTTCCAGAATTTTTATCGGTATTTGTTGTCTCCAATCTCTAATATTCTCTTCCCTATAAAATATAATTGTTAATCTATTTATTTTGATGTCCTGGTTATTCCATTTTTCCCACCTGCAGCTGCAAAGAGACATTCAAAATCTTCCTCTATGTTCTTTCAAAGATTTATTACAATGCCATTAAATCACCAACAGTTTCCTTTCATCAACAAGATAACATTTGATTTTCAGTGGTGATTTTTAAATTTCTGAGGTAGGTTTTCTAGTATGAATCCACAATTTTATCCTTCTCCATCTAGCTTTTCTTCCTAGTATAAATAAATAATTTCAGCAATATTTTAACCTAGCAGTTTCTTATCTCTCATCCAACAATCCTTTGTCCTACCATGGTTGCATTCTCTAAGCTTTTCACTTACAGTTGCTTTGCTTTTTCTTTTCTTTTCTTTTCCTTTCCTTTCCTTTCCTTTCCTTTCCTTTCCTTTCCTTTCCTTTCCTTTCCTTTCTTTTCTTTTCTTTTCTTAAAAAAATCTTGACCCTTGGGGCGCCTGGGTGGCGCAGTCGGTTAAGCGTCCGACTTCAGCCAGGTCACGATCTCGTGGTCCGTGAGTTCGAGCCCCGCATCAGGCTCTGGGCTGATGGCTCAGAGCCTGGAGCCTGTTTCCGATTCTGTGTCTCCCTCTCTCTGCCCCTCCCCCGTTCATGCTCTGTCTCTCTCTGTCCCAAAAATAAAATAAAAATGTTGGAAAAAAAAATATTTAAAAAAAAAAATCTTGACCCTATCTACACAATTTTTTCTTTTTCTTTTTCCTGTTCCCACCCTCACCTATGTTTCACCTTTGTTCTCTGTGTATTAATTCCAAAACTTGGAATGTTTACTTGATTCAGTAATACCTCTTTTCTAATCCCTCACCTTTGTAAGTTTCTTTAAAATTTAACCCGAACTTTTTTCAGCATCTTTTAAAATTCTTAAAAATTAATAATAGCTATTATAAAATACCATGGCTTCATTTTACATTACAAAATTCGGACATCATTCCTCGTCAATTCAAAAACCATTCCCATCTTTTTTTCCTCCTTAATGGCAGCGTCTGTCTTTAAAATGGTACTGAAAATGCCAAATGCTTGCTGTTTCAATCTCCCTTGCAGCTAAGGCTGCTTCATAAGTCATTTCTAGCCAAAGAAAGATATAGGGAGTCATCTGAGAAGTTTTGTCAAAGATCATCTTCTCTAGCAAGAGGGAGATTGTGAGGAAATCCTTCTCTGTGTCACTCCTCTGATTCTGGACTTCATCTTGTGAAGGAACGAAGCTTGGGAGTGATGCTCCCGTGGTCACAGGGAGATTTTGTCATCAGTACTCCAGATGAGCAGAATAAATTGGTGTGAAAAACTCAGTCCTTAGTGGCATCATTAGGCCTCAGAACCAATAATTTACGATGATAGCTATGATGCTAATAATAACGGCCAACATTTTTGGAAGCTTTACTAAATGCCAAGCATGTTATAACCTTTACACATATCATTGAATTGTGTACATAATTCTAAGTGTCTTTCAGAGCCATTTTTCACCTTTTGCAACTGCAGAAAGCAAAGAACAAAGGGGTTAAGTGGTTTGCCCGTGGTCACACAGCTAGTCAGTGGCACAGCTAGAATTGGGTCCCTGACTGGCTGGTTCCATCTTTTATATTCTTACCATTAAGTTATACTTTCTCATCAACCCAGAGGTCGCCTGCTCTAGACTTCATGATGTGTAGATTATTGTATCTGAGTGGTACAAGAAACTATCACCTAAAATTATCCTATTTCTATGTGAAACCTCTTCTTTGGTCTACTGCAGATATCAATTGTCTTGGTCCACTCACCTTAATTAATTAACTAGTTAATTAATTAATTTGTTGGTTATCATATCCCCTAATGTAGATTATTTAAGCAAGCCATGTTAAGTCCTGTATTCCCATCTCCTCCTGTCATGTGTACTATCGGCTACTAACCCATTTCTCTCCTCTTCTTTCTTGGTCCTTATTTAATCTACTTTAGTACAGTTGTTTTTATTCTCTTTGTCTTTGCTATGCATTCATTTGTATGAATATTTCCCCTTATTTCTTTATCCTTAAAGTTCAGACCAACTACCTCTTTGAAAGGAAAGGACGGGACTCTCTCCATCGTCAGCTCTCTCCAGGTTCTTACATTTGTTTGTCTCTAACTACTCTGTCTTTTCTCTCTTTTTTCACTTCTCAAACTCATCCTCATCACCCCTCCTCTTCTATTTTCTGAAACTCTCATCAGCTGTTTTTAGTAGCATGTTATTACTGAACTGTGAGGTCCTTAAATGCAGGGACTATCTTATTTACTTACTTTTTTGTTATTTAGGGTAAAGAGTTTGCGTCCCTAGAGACTATCACAGAACTCAACACCTGCCAGAAGCTTGAAAATGCCCATTAAAGAAAGGAACACGTAAGTGAATATGTTAACGAGACTTTGAGAAATTTTCCTGCATTAATTTGAGCAGATGCTACCAACTCCATGCCTTTTTTTTTTTTCTCTCCCATCAAGAGTCCTGGAGTCTGTCTGTTGTCCTTGGTCCCCTTTTATTATTTCATTTTCTTGTGCAGTTTGGATAGATGTGTCCTTTTTGTCCCCAGAAGCTATCCAGAGTTCCCTTTACAAATGGTACTTATTCTCTGGACCTAAAACCTTTTACCTGATTGTACCTTTTACTTAAATGATTTCCTGAGCTTCATCGGTAGCTGATCTTTAGATGTCCTCTGTGCAGCTATAACTCATCTCAGTTCTTAAACGAAAAGTGCCCAGAGGCACTGCTTCATCCTCAAGTGAGTGAACGGGGTCTTTAGCCTTGGCCTGTTCAGTGGAATCATCACAAAGTTCTCAGAACGGTATTGGTCCTTTTTACTTCTGACACCATCTCTATAATAAATTCAATTTATCTTCTCATCTAATGCTCATATCAAATTTCTTGCGTCCTGGATTTTGAATTACAGCAAATATGTCCCTTGGTATATCCAACAGAATTAATAACCAGGGCCCCCATGATGTGAGCTCTTGCCAGGCCTCTGCTCTCATCTCTGGGGTCACTGTTGCCCACAAATCTTCCCATGAAATAATTCCTCTCGTTGCTGGAGATGTACATGCATGTTGATCTCTTCTTCCTCTTCCTTTTCTATGGGAATGCTCCGAAAGCTTGTTTTCTTTCTTTCTCCACATTGCCATCTTTGTCTTCTTCCTACTCCTTCTCCACTTTTCTGTCTTATCCCAGTTACTTCTTTTCTTCTGCTTCCCCCCCCCTCCCCAGGATTATCAATAGTTTTATTATGTAGTGATAATTATTAACATTGTTACTGTTATTTGTTAAACCTTGTAAGTCAGGTACTCTACCTGGTATGCATTTGTGTGTTTGTGCACATGCATGTGTCTATGTATTTTGATACTCATAATAGCTAAAAGCATTTTTAAACTGAGACTTTGTTTTTAAGTGAGTGGCTCCAGATCACATATGATGATAACTGGTATTGATACAGCTAATGCCATTTACTTAACACTTTTGGTAAATGAGGTGCTATAATCCACGTGAATGAATCTCATTTCATTCTCATATGGATCTCATATGTATGTATGTCATAACTACCCAATGAGACATGTTATTTTACATTTTTTTGATGAGAAAACTGATATCTGGTGAGATTAAGAAGGTCAAATAAAGTCACATAGATAGTAAACTGCAGAAGAGAGATTGAATATTTGTAATTATTTTCAGAACTTACTTATATTATCTGACTCTTCATCCTTGTCCTTAACCTTAGCCAAGCCTTGGCATTGCTAATATCCCTACAATATAGCCAAGTAGAAACACAAACACAAATCAGGACCCCCTTCTATGTGTATATGTCTTCACTCTCCAGCATTTTAGTTTTAGTTATTTTTAGTGTGTGTGTGTGTGTGTGTGTGTGTGCGTGTGTGTGTGTGTGTGTTTATGTGTGTGTTTCTCCATTATCTCTTCTTGGCCTATGGTCATATAACACCCTCTCATATAACTTCTGTTCCATCCTCATCAGCTTTACCCCCACACTCTTCTTACACCCCAGCATCTTCCCAGAATGCAGTGTTCACTCACATAAGCATAGAATACTCATTATTGGCCATGTACCTACCTGGTAGTCCAGCCAAAGCCTTGCCCATAATGACTGATGAGCATTCAAAGGCCCAGTGATGTTAGTGACTTGCTTAAGGTTACATTGTGAGTTACTAGCATAGGCTGGTCTAGAAGTAGGTCTTCTGATTCCCGTTCCGGGTTTGACTCCTTGGTCTCATGCTCCACTGTGCCATACTGCCTATGAATCTGAATTCATCTCAAGAGCTGGCTCTCCTATGTAATTCTGAGTTGCTTCGATTATTTTTCTCAAACCTGATTAAAACTGCTTTTTCCTTCCTACTCCCCTTCACCCATAATATAGTCAATGAGACTGTAATAGGGTTGTATGGTGACAGATGGCAGCTATACCTGTGGTGAATGTAATATAATGTGTAGAGACGTTGAATAACTATGTTGCACACGTGAGACATTGTGTGTCAACTATACTCAAATTTAAAAAAATAATAATAATTAAAAAACCCCTGCTTTTCTCAAGATCACCAGTGATAAGCTTGTTGCTAAATCCTAAGATCATTCCTCAACTGCTATTTTAGTTAGCATTTGCGTCCTTTTTTTTTTTGCAACCCACTTTTCACTTGGCTTCAGAGTCGCTGTGCTCCCTTAACTCCTCTCCTTCACCTCTCTGGCTTCTCTTCTTCAATGTCCTTCAATGTCACTTCTTCACCTCATGGTTCTGTCCTAGATTCTCTTCTCTTCTTATTCTACCAGGTTACCAGGTTTCATTGACCACCATGTCTTCAATTACCATCTGTATATTGGGTAGATGTGTTGTCTATTTCTAGTTTATATTTATCTCCCAAGATCAGACCTGTACAGGTTATACACTACTGAGAATAACCTGGATATTCTCTGGGCAACTCGCATTTGACATATGCAAAAATGAACTGATAACTTGCCTTAAAAATCATATTCCTTATCTTCGTGAATGGAGTGTCATCCTTCTATGTGCCCTATTCATTAACTTTAATCTTATCCTTATTCTTTTTTTATGATTACCTTGATATCGAATCAATTTTGGTTTCAGAGTCTTACTGCATTCATCCACTGGTTGATTCCCAGCTCTATCACCTCTCTCTATCCTCATCACTGCTACCATAATTCAGGTCTATTACTTGAAGCATCCAACTCCTGACCAAAAAACTTTTGTGTAATTTTTCCAGCAAGACTTGGAGGTCTTTACTGATAAGAATTATGGGGCAAAGCTACCCTTCCCCAAAGCAGACTTGGTTAACGGGTAATGCGTTGCAGTCTTAAGGGAGTTGTAGTCAAGGGCCCTCTGGCTGGCCATGCTTTTTGCCTAGTCATGTTCTTCAAAACACTTATGTTTTCTCATTTTTTTTCTTGTAGTTAACATTCACATTTATTTATTTATTTATTTGTTTATTTGTTTATTTATTTATTTATTTATTTATTTATTTATTTATTTAAATTTGTGAGAGGGTGCATGAGCAGGAGACAGGGGTAGAGGGAGAGAGAGAGAATCTCAAGCAGGCTTCATGTTGATGTAGGGCTGGATCCCATGACCTTCGGATCATGACCTGAGCCGAAATCAGATCACCTGAGTCAGATGCTCAATCAACTGAGCCAACCAGGCACCCTGTCTAGCATTCATATTTTGTTTTGAAGTTTATTTTTCTGAAGTATATATTGGAGAGGTAGAAAGAGAGGGAAAGAAAGATTCCTAAGCAGTCTTTGAGATCAGTGAGCAGAACTTGATGTGGGGTTCCCTCTCACAACTGTGAGATCATAACTCCTGAGCCCAAATCAGGAGTTCAATGGTCAACTGACTGAGCCACCCGTGTACTCCAAACATTCCCACTTTAAATCTCAGTCTAGATATCATTCCTCCAGAAAACCTTTCTCTAAACCTTCAGTCTTAAGACAGAATCCCCTTCAATGTACCCCTACATTGTTTGGTATTTATCTCAAATTACCACCTGTTACCCATTATTGTGATAGTCTTTTTTATGTTCATAGTCCCCATTCAATTGTGGACTCCATGAGATCAGTGTACCATTTATTTGGTTATGATATGTTCCCAGTGCCCAACTTAATCCTGGCATGATAAATACCTGTGAAAAAACATATTGAACACTGGACACATACAAAATATATGGTCATGTGGAGTCCAGGAGATTTGATTTCTAGGCAAAACTTGAGGATACAGACTACAGACATCCACTCCCATTTCATGTCTCCCTCTACCCATTAGGAGTCTGAAAGTCAGATATGCAAACTTGGGTTGGCTTTTTCTTGGAATTTTGAAAAGTGAAGAAATTGTAGTCAGCTCCCTAGGTGAGCATTGAACTGATGGGGTCTGAATGGTATCATAATTGCAGACAATAATGTCTGTTTTTTTTTAGAAGAGACTCCAAGGGCATCTCGCCTGCTTCTCATTCACTTGCTCTGGGGTTGGTGGGGGTAATGGTTGTCAGATGGCACTTTATGGACTTTATGTGCTTCTTTATAAACTACAATAACAAAATTCCAAATGCTAACACACTGGAGAGGCCAGAGTACAGTAATAAAATTTGACACATTCAATTGTCAAAACAGTCCAAGAAATGAGGTGATAGGAACAAAAGGTTGCAGAGATGAAAATAGGCCTAGAAGTCATTATGAAAGTTTATATATGGTTTACGTTTTTATTATTAGATGAGATGAGTGTATACAATCATTGAATTAAAGCTGAAACCTAAGCCACTTGTATAAAAATTCCATACACACTCAAATCTACCATTGAAAACCCTCTTCCTTTTGTACTTGATTTATGTTCAAGTAGTTGGTTTTCTATGAGATAGTTACTGTATGAAGTCTAAGAATGATCTCAGGGGTCACTGCAAGCTTTGGTGGCTATTCTAGAGATTTAGAAATGGCAGTAGTAAAGGTATTTCTGCTTTGATTCTCCCCCTCCTGAGTTGTAAATGCAACAAGCTGATTATTATAATGATACTTCATTCCAATAAGAACTGAAATAGGACAATGAAATCATGATACTTAGCACTTATATAGCACTATTCATCTTCTGAGCTCTTTACAAACAGTAATTAATTAGAGGAGGGCAACGGAGAGTTCAGCTGATAGGGTGGGGTGATGCACATGAAATAAACGACCTCCTTCAGAATTAAGATCCAGAAAGAAAGTGCCTACTTGAGATCTAGACTGAAACTGGGGGCTAGAGGAGGGTGGTGGTAGTGAGGGGTGAAAGGATGAATTAGAAAACTAAAATCTCTCTTCCTTCTGAGTTATCAGTAGGATTAGTCTTTGAAAACAGACTGCTGCCATTTGAATTATAAGGGGATTTCAAATAGGGCAGGAAATGGAAGCTAGTGGAGTGAAGGGAGACCAGATAAGAAAACTAAACTGTATATTGAATTCCATATAGGCAGATAGTTCTTAAGAGTACAAAACAAAACAAAACAAAACAAAAGACTTGATTATCAAAGAGGGAAAATGTGCAGCTCCTCTGGCTTTGTGTTACCTGAAGTTTCTCCCTTGAATCTGTTGTTCATCAAAATTTCCTGTGGCTGAGTGGGCTGCTGATTACTCTTCTGGCAGGATGTATGGGGGAGGAAAGGGACAAAGAAGTAAGAAATAAATAAATACATAAAAATAAAAAGTATAGTAATAAATAAATAAAATAAGATTCATAAGATCCTTCCTTCCCACTGCTTCAGACTCCCTTTCAAAAAGCAACCACAAGGTCAAGTTAATGACCCTGTGTCTTCAGGATTACCAAATGCCACTCATTCTCCGTCATGCTGTAGGGGAGTGTGAAAAATTCACATGTCTGGAGCCATTTAAAAAGAAAGATGTAGTGGCCAATGCGGAGAGAGTGTCTTACTTGACTTTATTTGAACTGGGCCAAAATCTTTGGACTGACAAAATGGCAATTGTTTCAAGCAATTGCTTGAGAAGCCAACAGGAGAACAGATAACCTAATCACAGGTACACATCCTGTGGATTTTCTGAAGATAGAATCAGTAGTCAGTCTTCTTTTTTTAAATTTAAAAGCTACCAAAATATACAATATTTACCAAAAATTCCATACAGCCCATTGATTCTGAAGGGTAGCAAAATTTGCCACTCCAAAATATGCCTCTTTGGCATAAGGGTTATCTGAGCTGGCTTTTAAGAAACAGCAGATATAAGAGAAGCTTTGAAAACAACTGAGTAAAAGTTTCCTTTTTCTATGGGATATTTACATTTATAATAAATGTCAATTTGTAAGGGGATTTTCCTCTCTGTACCAGAAAAAGGATGATTAAATCTCTAGAAACTCTTATCAGTAGATAAGTTAATGACAACTTTGCATAACAACCTTATCCTTGTTTACTGTGCTTTTCCTGGTAACCTACCATAACTGGCTCCCAGTCCTGACCAGCATCTTTCTTTTTTCTTTAGCTTGAGATGGTATTTAAGGTGTGACTTGGACCATTTAAGGAGTTACACAGTTTTCCTGGGTATCTCCCAAGAAAGGGAATATACATGTTATTGAAATTCAGTTTGTTTTTCTCCTGGTCATGGGTCTTTTTTATTAGGGGGCGAGATAGGAATTCCTTAGCCAAGATCTTAGAAGTATAGAAGGAAAATTACTTTTCTTCTCCTACAATTCTCAGAGAATCCTGCTATTGATTTTTGCTGCCTCTTGTATCCTTAGCATATATATAGAAACAATTGATGAACTAGTGTAGTTAGGATATGAATGTTGTTTGGTATTTTTATTTACATTAATGAGTAAGATGAAAGTGAAACAAAAACTTGTATGTCTAAACCTTACTTATTCATCAATGTGCCAGAAGGGTCTTTGCCAAATTGAAGAACAGAATAACACTGAAAGCTTTTTTTTTTTTTTTTTTTTTTTCAGTTTTGTGTGGTAATCACAGACATGGTACACTTTGAAGTTTATTCTGTACTATTACCATTTTCTCAATTAGTTCTTACTACAGACAATCACAAAATAATAAACCAAGCCCTGGTTTTTAGTAGTTGTCAATGTGCTTCGCCTTGACTATTTTCAAGTTTCCAACATGACATCACTGAATGCAGAGTTGGGAAGAGATGCACACTAGCACATTGTTATTTACAACAAACACTTATAATAGATGTCAATAAACCCAGAGCATAGGTAATGGTGCAATGTAGTAAAATATTTAGAAAATTACGAGTTTGCATATTTAACACTATGGTTTAAAATAAAGTTTATTTAATGTTTATTTACTGACTACGTGATACTTGTTAGCACCAAGATGGTTTAGTGATATTTGGTATGAGAAAGTTACTCTTCCATGAGTATTTGGAGTTTAAGGATAATACTAATTTTTAGGGTTAAACCATATGGTAGATTGCAGATTAAGCAAGTACCGAAGGTTCATGGCACATATCAGTGTTAATTTTTCTGCCACCTCTTCCCTTCATGGATTTTTAAGTCCAGCTTATTTGTTGTAATTACAGAAAGAAAAACAAAAACAAAAACAAAAACAAAAAACAAAACTTAAATTAGCTCCCATGGAAAGGAGATGTCCTGAGTTAACCAGTCTGTCATTGAACCCAGAGTAAGGAACTTCGACCAGAATTCACTAAGGTGTGGAACCAAGGAGCTTCTTTCTCCAGGCCTCATTATCACTTATTTATGCTTCTCTCTAAATGCCTAATTAATTTCTCTTTCTCTCTCTTTCTCCAAACTTTCTTTCATCTTCCTCTTGATTCATATTGATTAAAACAAAACAAACCAAATAGATGAAAAGGTGTTGTCCCTGGATATCATATGTGCCACCTTAGTATCAAAGCCAAATATTATAACTTCAGCTTATAAAATAGATTCCTTGATGTCTTAGTTTGGTAGGGCCCCCATAACAAATTAGCACAGAGTGGGTGGCATAAATAACAGAAATTAATTTAATCACAGTTCTAAAGATTGGAAGCCCAAGATCAAAGTGTTAGCAAAATCCTTTTTGCCCCCCGAGGCCCCTCTCCTTAGTTTGTAGATGGCTGCCTTCTCATGGTGTCCTTGTATGGTCTTTTCTCTGTGCACACACATCCTTGATGTCTCTTTTTATGTCCAAATTTCCTTGTGTTATAAGGATACCGGTTCAATTGGATCAGAGCTCACCCTAGCAGTCTCATTTTAATTTAGTCATCTCTTCAAAGGCCGTATCTCTAAATACAGTCACATTCTGAGGTACTGTGATTAGGGCTTCAACATGTAAATCCTGGGAGAATGCAGTTCAGCTCATCATACCTAATGTTAGCTATGGGCTCTATGGCCCACTCTATGACTTAAATTGGAAGTAATGTGGCTAATAGGCTGCAAAGAAGGGAAAACACAAAGGCATTTGGGTAATAATCAATAAGAGAATCAGAAAGTATTTCCCCCATACTTCCTTCCATATAAAAATTCCTACCCTGGGCAGGGGTAAATCAACCTATTAATTCGTTGATTAGATGGAGAAGATGGATAAGTTCAGCTGGCACATTCAAGATTACATTAACTGTTCAACACATGACACAGACAGTGAGTACTGTAGCATTTTACGGGATAAAATTATTTTGTTCAGTTGAATTTATAGATAATTTGATAGAGATATCTTATAGAGAAAGATCCTAGAATGAGGTTGACCTGGAAGAATGATTATTAACTCAGAAAGTAGCTAAGAAGGAGAGGGCTTTTGAGAGGTCTGGGACAGCTTCAGTGAAGGCAAGGGACAGAAAGAAAGAATGACTTCTTCCAGGAAGAGTGAGTATATTTTTAATACAAGGGAATCTGCACAGAGAGGAGTGACAAGCAAGGTTGGAAAGATAGCATGAGATGAGACTGTCAGGACTTCAGATATCATTGTAATGTGTGTCTGCTCATGCAGCCTTGCAAGAGTTAAGCTGAACACTTTTCTGTTGGAATTTTCTGGTGTCTCCGAGTTGGCCATCTAAGCTCTCCTCCTGAATTAATACAGGGTTTGGGGTGACCTGGAAGGTCAACTCTTAAGATAATTAGTACCAAAGAGCTGCACTCTTGCCATGCTGCCATTTCAGCCTTCTCACAATCTAGCAATTTTTCATGATAAATTGAATCTAATAACATATTTTTTGCGACCAAGATACATGGTGGATCATTGTCTTGTCACTTTGATAAAATGTATGGTTTTTTTTTTCCCCTCCTGTCCAGACTTCATGATAAAGCAGGTGAAAAATCTACAGTTATGTCAAACCAAACACAAATATAACCATTTTCTGAAACATGGACTTGAGAAAATCATTAATTCTCTCCAAATAATCCACAGATATTTCCATTGCTACATGATTTAAAATTCATTTTGTATGTACTATTCGGTTTTTTGGGTTCCTTAAAGATGGACAACTGAAGCTGTGAAGAGATGTAAATGAGAGGCAACACTGTCTATGCATGGGGTATATTCAAGTGTGTTGAATGAACATTTCTGGTAATCTTACCCTAAATCTATACCCTGTGTCAGTATAGGCTTCCTGTGATCCCAAAGAAAGGCTTGTAATGTGCAGTAGATCATGACATAGGGTCTGCATTTCAACAAATGGGATAAATCTTGCTTCTATAGATTAACTCATGCGATCAGGGTTAAGTCATCTGGCCTCCATACGTGCGGTTTCTGTATCTGTATGTATAAAGTGCAGAGTCTAACAGTGCTGAGAATATGAAATAAACATAACACATGAAAGCTTAGTACAGTTCTTGGCACATAGTAAGTGCTCACAAATTTACAAAATTTATAAAAATTTTTAAAATTAAAAAAATTAATGTTTATTTATTTTTGAGAGAGAGAGAGAGAGAGAGAGAGAGAGAGAGAGAACGAACAAGCGGGGGTGGAGCAGAGGAGAGGGAGACACAGATTCTGAAGCAGGTTCCAGGCTCGGAGCTGTCAGCACAGAGCCCCGCGTGGGGCTCGAACTCCCGAACTGTGAGATCGTGACCTGAGCCAAAGTACGATGCTCAACCCACTGAGCCACCGAGGCACCCCCAACAATTTATAAAATGTTTATTAAATGCCTCTAGATTCAATGTAACCAGTTTAAAATGGACACTTTTGTTTCATTGCAGAGAATGCGAAATTTGGATTTTTCCCTCTGAACAGAAATACTTTGAAATCATCAAACACGCAAGAACACGCCAAAAAGGCGTGGTGACGCCACCCTGCAGAGTCGCCTTCCGGCGTACCATTTCCGGCGCCCAGCTGGCTGCTGGGACCGAGGCTAGTTGAGGCTCGCCGTGCAGGCTCAGGCATGTCCGCTGCCAACCTTGAGCGAACTGTCGGTCCTCTCAGCCCGCGCTGCTCCTGTGGTTGTGCACGTCTGTTCCACTGCCTTCTATACCAGTGAGGCCATTGTGCCTGCCGGAGGCCTGCTTTGGATTGGCGCCTTGCTCATTTTCGTAGGCTCCTCCCTGCCGGCGGCTGTATCTGCAAAGGCAGGCAGAGACTGGGCTGCACCTGTCCCGGTCCTTGGCAATTCCGCCGGGATTTTACCAAGCGAGCATTGCCAAATAGGCATGCAGAGGCTGCCGGGGATACTCTTCCGGTGCCATTCCAGACTTTGACGCGTAGCTGCTGCCTCAGTCCGGGGAGTGGAGTCACAGATGCCACCGAACCAGCTGTAAGACCACCAGGAGAAACTTAGGTAAGGGCTAAGGAACTCTGCACTTGGCATTTGTTTAATAGAACAATGGCCAGGTTTTATGCGTCCATCCTAAAGATGTTAACTGAGCTTACAAATGAGCTAATTAGCACGTGCTCTTTTTCAACCCCTGACCCTGGCTAAAGCTCCTGGTAAGTTTTTTCCACATGACTATGTATCACGGAAGAGTGGCAATGTTAATTGTATGGGAAAGTGAGAGATTATTCTGTAGTGGAAAATGTTGCTATCTTTTTAGAGTTGAACATTGTTTTCAAAAAGTCGTCCTTGCCAATTTGTTCTTGTAGTAGATGGAAGAAGGCAATATGTAGATTTCTTATCATTAAGTAATTTATTGTGAAAGTATCTAAGTATTTTGTCCCCTGCACTCACCTCTAACTCTGTGTTGTAGTGGAAGATGTTGCAATAAAATATCAGCGTGGGTGCATTTGTAATACTTTTTATTTGTGTTATTAACAGCAACCAGGAAATTTTAAAACCTCAGAGGAAGTTTTCAAAATGTAAACACTTTCTCTCTTCATTGGTCCTTGACTAGCTCTGCTCTGATTCACCAATAGGTTCACCAGCATTTCATCTGGGTTATTCTGTCTTTTGTAGATCAGGGTGTTCTCTATGTCATACCTTAAGGATTGAACTTTTGGCAGCTTCCTAAGGAAAAATGTAGAGAATTGGTTATTATTTAGAGTTTATAACCTCCATATTGGCATCTGGTATTATGATGTCATCCTGCTGAACATTAAGAGACTCACCCTGGATCCCTAGAGGACTAGACTGTCTTCCTTTGATTATGTTTCCTACCTTGCAAAAAGTGACATAATCAAAAGAAATTAAAATCTCAAAAATCTAAAAAAAATACAAAAACCAAAAACCAAAAAAACAATGATAAACAAAACAAACAAAAACACCCAAAAACTTTTTATTATAAAATAAAACACAGATATAAAACAAAATAAAACAAACCCTCAAAATGTGACTTAGTGTACTATTATAAAGTAAACCCCTGTCTGGTTAAGAATTATAATCTTGCCAGCTACCCCGGAAGTACCTGCCATGTGTCATGTGTTTGTTTCCAATTTAATTGTCCTCACTGCTCTATGAGTAACTATTTGCTTGACATTTATAGTAGTATTTTGCTTGCATTGTTCGTAGTTTTATAACCCAAATGTGCATTAGCAGACACTATAGTTTATGTTACACATGCTTTTTATTTTTAGTAGTTATTTTTTTTTTAAGTAAAGTTTGTTGTGTATAGATTTCCCTACTATACCTTTCATTTGTGGAATAACCTGAACCATTGGCCCTGTAAAATTTCCCCCAGTCAAAATATTGCCAATTTCACACAAATGGTGCAGTTCAGCAAGTTCAGTGGTCCCTCTGTAGTTGCCGCAAATTGGTAGGTGGATTCAGATATTAGGTCAGACAAAAATCCAGTCCCTTTTGCAAGACTATTGGCAGTGTTTGGTGAGCCTATATGAAGTACGTGATATTTGGTTGTTTTTACGATCTTAGCAACCATTGATCATTACTGCTTATATTATTTATTAAATGAGAATTGCAAACAGGTTATATCCTAATTTTATTGTGTATGTTTTTGTTTATAAGTTGTGATACTTTTATATAAAAGTGGCAAGTCCCTTCATTATTTAATTGGTACCCAGTGCTGCAAGATTGTATGGAAAATACAGAATAGCAGGTTATTTCCTGTTTACCAGTTTCTATTATAATGAATTACTTTCTGATCATATGAAGGTGACCAGTTTTTAGAATATAATTATGAAATCATGGATCTAAAAATATATGATGGATTTTATCCCCTCGAGAATGTTAAAATTATTGGAACATACATTATACCATATTTGGCCAGTTGAGACTCTTCAGGTGGTATTTGGGTCCTTTAAACCTGACCTTTGTAGTGTTTGATAGTTTACTTAACCTTTAGTATTATAGGGTATATAAAACCCATCTTGTACATTTGCTGTTTTAGAGTGCGGAATCAGCTGTTTTTCCAACAATCCCTGATAATTTCTTTTAGTGAGAAATGGTATCTCAAGACCACAGTAGGACACTATGGATGTTCATTACTAATGGACTGATACACACATACATGCACACAAAATATAAAATAAACTGTATTATAGGTTCATATCAATATTTACAATTACAATTTCAGTAATTCACTTTCAGCAATTCAATTTGCAGTAATTCAGTAATTTATAGTAATTTCACTATATCTGTCTCCTTTTTTCCACTCCAGGAAGAAAGGATTCTTTCTCACAAGGAATTCTGCTTCTCAATGACAAGGGAATGGTATAGTTAATCTGTTATCAGAATTATTATTATTAGTATTTTGGTGACATATTCAAGACAAAGAATAACAATCCCAATAACGCCAATTTATTACAAGACCCATTACATTTATTTATTTATTTATTTATTTATTTATTTATTTAGAGAGAACACAGATGGGGGAGAGGGGTAGAGGGAGGGAGAGAGAGAAAATCATAAGCAGGCTCTATGTTCGGTGCATAACCCAATGATGAGCTCAATCCGATGACTCTGGGATCATGCCCTGAACTGAACTCAGGAGTTAGATACTCAAATGACTGAGCCACCCAGGCACTCCAAAATTATTTTCATAATATACTCCCTTCATCTCATTTTTTCCTAATAGTTGCACTTTATCGTACTAGAACATATAGTCATTAGACCTATGCTCTCTCCCTCTTAGTTATAATTATTCTTAGTTTTACAAATCACCATATATTTTTTGCTTACCATTCAACCTTATGTTACTGTCTCTGTAGTTATTTTGGTTGTCTAAAACTCATTCTTCTGTAGATTCCTTAGAATGTGCTCATGGGAACAATAGCTCTTTTGTTCCTGCATGCTGATAACAGTGCCTTTTATTTTTGAGAGTCAGTTTTTTAGGTATAAATAAAAGCTTTGGTTCATGCTTTCTTTTTTCATGACTTAAATATGGCATTTGATTTTCTTATGAAAATAATATTGTAACAAGTGCTAATAATAATCTATTTTAATTTTCCTTATAAATTACATGTTCTTTCTTTCCTAGATGCTCTCCTATATAATTTATTTAACTTAAATCTAGTACTTTTACTAGAATGTTTTGGTGTTTATTGTTCTAGGTTGATATACCCAGGTACGTGGTATACCCGTTCAATGTGTGATTTCAAATATTTATCTATATACACATAGATATTAGTATTTGCTTTGTTTCCTTTATTATATTTTTTCAGCTAGTGTTTCTTATTATGTTTGAACCTTGAACAATGTGGAGTTAGAAGACCCAACCCCCCTACACAGTTGAAAATCCAAGTATAATTTTTGACTTCTCAAAAACTTTACTAATTGCCTACTGTTGACTGAAGCCTTACTGATAATATAAACAATTGATTAACACATATTTTATATGTTATATATTTTACTCTTACTATAAATTAAGCTAGATAAGATAAAACGTTATCAAGAAAATCATAGGGAAGAGAAAATAAAGTTACAACACTGAACTGTGTTGAAAAAAATCTTAAAAGTGGACCCATAAATTTGAACCAATGTTTTTCAAAGGTCAACTGTATATGTATACTCAGTCTTCTTTCTCAGTTTAAGTAAATTTCACTTGAATGCTTTTTATTTACATCTTCATTTAAAAAACGAATTCTAGGGGCGCCTGGGTGGCGCAGTCGGTTAAGCGTCCGACTTCAGCCAGGTCACGATCTCGCGGTCTGCGGGTTCGAGCCCCGCGTCGGGCTCTGGGCTGATGGCTCAGAGCCTGGAGCCTGTTTCCAATCCTGTGTCTCCCTCTCTCTCTGCCCCTCCCCCGTTCATGCTCTGTCTCTCTCTGTCCCAAAAAATAAATAAACGTTAAAAAAAAAATTTAAAAAACGAATTCTACTGCACAATAGTATGAGCTGGGGCATATGAATAGATTCCTGTAACAGCCACCACAATCAGTATCTAGGTACCAGAAGCCATGATGCCACAAAACTCCTTTATGCTATCCTTCTATAGGTAAACACTCTCCTTAACCCAAATCCCTGGCAACCCTGATCTGTTCTCACCATCCTTTCCCTCAGAGTGTTATTCAGTGAAGTCATATAGCATGCATCTCGTTGATGCTAGTTTCCCTCATTCAGTATTATGCCTTTGAGATCCTGAGATCCTTCCAAGATCTAGGCATTCTTGTGTGTGTGTGTGTGTGCGTGTGTGTATATGGAATAGATTCCGAGTTTTTTCATGGTGATAGTCATGTCATCTGTGAAGAAGGGTATTTTTATGTCTTCTATTTAATCTGTCATCTTTTTATTTCTTTTTCTTCCCTTATTGCACTGGACAGATTTCCCATAGAAATTTGAATAGGAATGATAAGAGTTGATATCTTTGCTTTGACCCTAGTCTTAGGGAGAAATAGTCTTTTACCTCTAAGTATAATGTTAGCTATAGATTTTCATAGATGACCTTTTGTTAAGAAGTTCCCTTCCATCCTACTTGGGAATTTTTATCATGGTTTGATGTTGAATTTTATAAATTGCTTCAGATAATATAATCATTGAGTTTTTCTCCTTTAGTCCTTTATTGTAGTGGATTTCACATACTGGTGTTTTGAATGCTGACTCAGGCTCATCATAAGTTAAAACCCAATTAATTAATAAGTATTATGATTTTATATATTACTGGTACAATTTACTATTGATTTTTGGGAATTTGTGTATGTATACTCATGGGGGATATTGGTGTATACATCAAAAAAATGTTTACAAATCTGTAGCTTAATCTTGATGGGTTTGTGTGTGTTTAGAGACAAATCCTTATGTGTACCACTCAGCAGTGAGCCCACGTCATCAAAACACATTGAAGAATTGCAGTGTTGAAATCTCTGTTCCTTATAATCTCTCAGATACTTTCTGCATCCTTGGATCACCTTTATCAGTACACTGTCCAGAGAAATGGCCCTACAGTTTCCCTTCCTACAACTTCTCTACAGTAAGAATCAGGAACCATCTCTTTGAAGTTCTTAGATTAAGTGTCAGTCAAGGTCTTTAAGTTACAGTAGAAAACAAATGACAAAGATAAATGCAAAGTGGCTTATGGTTGAACAGAATCACTCATTTTACTGATGTGGAAAGAAGAAAGAAGGGAAGATTAACTCAGAACCACTTTGATTAAGACTGTATTTGGCCAAGGCTGAATTAAAGTCTCCTAGACTTACTTCTCCAAGTGTCTACTTCCTTAGACCACTGCACATAACTCTTTAGTCATCTCTTTAGTAAAATGCAATTTACAGGATAAGTTTAAGTTTTCAGGAGTATTACTTAAAGCATTAAATAGAAAACCATGAAATTTTCATATTCCTTATTTTCTGCTTGTATGACAAGAATGTTTTAAGAGGTAGGCTATTGAAACCATTGAGAGGCTCCATAAGTGTGCTGTGCACCCATGATAATTATAGAATTTATCATACTCCCCAGTAAATGTGTAATGAGGCAATCATTTTTATTAAAATACTCCTTTCTCTCTCTCCCTTGGAGATTTGGGGAAGAGTAACACCTGATCCCAAATCTTGGTGTAGCAAAAAACGAGAGTCAGGATTCTGGGAATGCTTCAAGCTTTTTCAGCATTAACACTGAAATGGTACAGGAAAAACTGTCAACAGAGTAGGGTCTCACTCTTGACTCTGAATTTTTTTTTTTTTGGGGGGGGAGGGTGGTTAACCTGGTCAAGTCATTTTATCTGAGCCTGTTTCATTATCTTGCAACTAGAGATAGTAATCCATGTCAAAACCTACCTTTCAGGATAAAATAATGGACATAAGTAACTCTTTAGATAAGTATAAAAGTTGTTTGGAATTTATATGTAAATGATTAAGGATTAAATTATAGTAGTTATTTATAATAGCACGACAAAAAAAGGAAAAATAAAAAAAAATCTTGGTTTGTCTATAGTGACCAGTTCATTGAAGCTTGAGCCTCATTTCTGGGTATAATCCCACACTATTCACATAATTTATGAAGGTGTAGGAGTATATCTACTCTGTATATCTACTATTTTCCGGAAGGACAGATGTCTCACCCACACAACTTACTGATGGTAGATCTCTAAGTAAGAATGAAAGGCATCACACATAAAGTGAGGGAGAGGAGAATGCTCATTAGTACTACCTTCTGTCTTTGGTGTCCTTTGTCCAAGTTTATGTTCCTCCTTCAAAATAGATCTCATATTCCATCTCTCTCTCTCTTTTCTTTTAATCTAAATTCATTGCTTTAGTTTGACTGCGTTTATGTGTATCTGGACTCCTCAGTCAATATCCTATCATTTATAATATCATTTGCTAGTTTAAACTGGTTGCCTTTCTTTTTTTATACCCTACCCATATTGAAAATACATAGCATTTTTATTTCTCAGTGACTCTGCACATGGGCCTCTTCCTAGTTTAGAATGCCCTCCATCTCTCTGTCCACTTGGGAAATGTCTGTTTATCTTTTTTTTTTAATTTTTTAATGTTTTTATTTATTTTTGAGACAGAGAGAGACAGAGCATGAGCAGGGGAGGGGCAGAGAGAGAGGGAGACACAGAATCTGAAACAGGCTCCAGGCTCTGAGCTGTCAGCACAGAGCCTGATGCGGGGCTCGAACTCATGAATCGCGAGATCATGACCTGAGCCAAAGTCAGATGCTTAACTGACTGAGCCACCCAGGCGCCCCTGTCTGTTTATCTTTTAAGTCTTCTGTGTTTCTGTGAATCCTCAGACTCATCTCAGCCAACTGTATGACTTTACCCTCCTGCTGTTATTCTATATATTCCTTCAGTGCAGGAAATAATGCCTTTTCATCATTGTATGTGTATGCAGTTCATTGTAAAGCGATGCCGCATAAGAGGTGATCAGTACATACATTTAATGGCTTTATTAGGAATAATTAATATATAATAAACTGCACATATTTAAAGCATACACTTCAGTGAGTTCTGATACATGTATACTCCTGTGAAACCATCCCCACAATCAAGATCATCACTGTATTCATCAAATAAATTTTTGTTTAATGAAAAATATGGTTTAGTGTTAAGTGCTGATAGCATTTTTCTTAATTTTATATGCTACCTAAAACCAAATTCACAGATGAATATGCTGAGTTTGTACCCCATGCCAGTCACTGCAGAGATGGAGAATATGCAAAGGTAAATAGTATACTACCCCTGCTTTTAAGAGACTTGCTCTCTGGTCCTAGAGAATAGAATTCTAGAATAGATTCTAGATTCTAGAATAGAAATGAATTTTTATATTCACCAAATATTCTCTGTGGCCTGTCAAATCTTGTCTGTGTATGCAGTTTCGAACAGATGGAAGGCTATCCTCAGAAGCGGTTCATAGAATGAGGGGCTGGAACTCGCAGAGACCCCAAAGAGTGAGGATGAAGAGTTGCAAGATGTTTGCATATGAATGCAGTCATTATCACGTGACAGAAATGAAGCCAGGATTAGAACCCAGGTTATAGCTGAAATTAGGATAAAGTAATATGTGGAAGATGGATAAGTAATGGAAAAATTAGACTATTAGAAGAACCAAAATAATAGAGTAAAAAAAGATATAAAGAATGGAATTGATTGAAAAACTTAATGAGGAGTGCCTGGTGGCTCAGTTGGCTAAGTGTCTGACTCTTGATTTCGGCTCATGAGATTGAGCCCTGTGTTGGCTCCAGGCTAACAGCACAGAGTTTGCTTGGGATTCTCTCCCTCCCTCTCTCTCTGCCCCTACCCTGTTCCCTCACTCGCATATGCTCTCTCTCTCAAAATAAATAAATATTAAAAAAAAAAGAAAAACTTGCGAAATTAAGTCCACAAATACTGGTCAAGGGATAGTATGCACTTTATATATATAGACTTCCATACACCTCTGGGTCAAGCCTTGTGTAGAGAAGATTCCAAGAGGCTTCATAGTAGCAACTACATGATTTAGATACCCCACATTTATGGTTAACTGATTTTGACTTCAACCTACAATTTTCCCTGTTCTATTAGAATATATCGACTCTCAATTTAGATTTCAGTGCAACCCAGAACACATATATAACTTTTACTCTGTGCCTCCATTCAACTGATTAGTATCCTTCCACTATATTTATCAATCCAAGCTCCATGATTTTTTTTTTTTTTTTTTTTTTTTTTTTTGAGAAAGAGAGAGCATACGAGCAGGGGAGGAACTAAGAGAGAGGGAGAGAGACAATCTTAAGTAGGCTTCATGCCCAGAGCAGAGCCTGATGCAGGGCTTGATCTCACGACTGTGAGATCATGACCCACATTGAAATCAAGAGTCAGAAGCTGAACCAACTGAGCCACCCAGGTGTCCCAAGCTACATGATATTTTAATTGCATCCTCAAATTGCTCCCTCATATTGTTCTCCCTATTTTGGTTACATTTCTTTTTATTTCTTTTCAGTATCCTAGTTATTATTTAAAGCATAACACTGTTCTGAACCCTCTGTTGATACCTTCTACAAACTCTGTAACAATCATTTCCCCCTGTCTTCTTTCTGTCCACCTATAGCACTGAGTATCTGGATCATACATTTGGTCTCTTTGTTTTTGCCATTTTATTCCAAAGGCTGTTTATTCCAAACTGTCTTGTATTGGTTTCAGTTGGATTCATGCATATTAGTTTCCTTCTACAACAGGATTTATTAGCACCTAAAGTACAGAAAAAAAAAAAAGTAAAAAACAAAAAACAAACATCTCAACAGTGCCTCACATAACACTAAAGCTAGATGTTTACAGAGTCCTTGTTAATTAGAGGTATTTGCAACTTCATATTCTTTATCATCTGCGTTGATAATAGGTTAGTGATGGGCTTCAAGCTTTCTTATGGCTTCCAAACAAGGAGTTCTCTCCTTCCTGAGAGAGGTGAATCGTTGAAAGCAATGGGCAAGGAACATAAGTTTAAAGCAAGGTGGATGGACCTTGAGTGAAAACAGGAAGATTTAGGATACCTGTAGAAAGACAAGTCAGCATTATATAGAGACGAATTAATACTTTGGGATTAAACTGTCTGTGAAGGATAGAAGCATGGCAGACTAAAAATAGGCACGGAGTAATTCAGAAGCTAATCAGCCTCTGTCACAGATAAAATTAATAAGTAAAAAAGTTTTAACAAGACATTAGCCGTCTGAACAGCCCAGAAGGCCTGGGGAGGGAGATGAGAGTATTATGGCTACAGCATTAACATCACTGTTATTAAGTTGGTGATGATTAACAGGATGTGGTCCTAGAGGGAACAAGGTGAGCCTTCATAGGACAGCACTATGTCAGGAGATGATGGTCTCAAATTGGATAGCAAAGGTGAACTGTCTTTCAGGAGGGACATCAGGTCCAAGGACACAAAAATGAGTCTGGACCAGCCTGGGCAGTAGTAAGAGTTATAGCAGGAAAAAGAAAAAAATACAAGTGGCGTAAAATTAAAGTTAGGCATAAATTTATGATAACTAGCCACACCTGTTATCCTTTGTTTCCATTCCATTCATATTTTGGGAATATTGGGCCAGTGTTTCTTTTGGGTCCACTCCATTCAGATTTTATGATAATGAATGAATTGAATCTATGAAGCAGAAAACCAAGGAACTTCATAATTGCTTAACCCAGGTAATGTTTTCTATCATTCATTACCAGGAGAAATCGATTAAAAGCTCCTTGCATTTGGAGTCTAGTGTTAGGTGCCATGGGAAATGAAAAGAAAGGCTTATGCCTAGCTTTTCACAGGAGTTGACAATGTAGTAGGAGAGGAAACACCACAAATGAAAAACACTGCTGAATAAATACATACATAAATGGTACAATCTTTTAGAATATGAGTATCTCTAAAGTGGCATGAGGATGTTTCTATGGAAGACTTCTGCACACATGAAGATTTTTAAGTATCAAGGGAAGGGATGTAATTTGGTGGGAAGGAAATGGTGACTTCAGACTGGATAAAAGACTTAAAGTTCAGGAACTATGCTCGTTGATAAAATGTGTTTGCATTTAATCATACATCGCTTTATGCTTTGTAAAATTGGACGTATGCTCTTAGAAACAAAATACTATATTATTATATCAAGTTTCTGTAACTTGAATTAAAAAGTCTTTCTGATGTAATACCTATTTTACCACCCGCATAATTCCTCTGAACTTTCAGAAAGACTTTTTAATACAAATTATAGAAAACTGTTTAAAATGGGCTTAAGGTATAAGGAATAGTACATTCTTACATAACACATTTAGAAGTGGAGATTCTTCAGATTTCATACAGTCAGGACTCCGTGCCTATTTCCTTGTCTCACTACTGCCCCATCAGTGCATTCACTTTGTCTTTTTTCAAGCTTTCAAGGCGGCTTCCAAAAGCACATAGTCTAAGAGAGAGAGAGAGGGAGAACTTATTTCCCAGTTATCTCTTAAGAGAAAGAAAATATCTTCTTAGAAGTATACAGAAACCTTATTTTTTTTTAGAGAGTAAATGGCTCACATGCCCATTTCTACATTAAAAAAAAATAACGTGGGGTATAGTATTACCATGCTGTACTTAGGCAAATAGGAGCCTATCCCTGGAGCTGGGGCGAGATCAATAACACCTCAATCAACATGAGTAATAGTGGGAAAAGAAGAGATTTCTGAATGGCGTAAGGATTCTGATAGGAAGCAGAAAGGAGGGAAAGCATACTGGTGGGCAGTCAATAGCGACTATTACAATATCTGGAGCCAACTCTCAGATTCTATCAAATAAATTCCTATTTTAATTTCTCATAGGGAGAAAGAACATTGAGCCAGAAGTAAGGAGACCTTGAAGTCAAACCTTGTGGCAAACTAAAGAATTGCATCTTATCTGTGCCTTATGTTTCTCATCTCTAAAACAATAATTCTGGTAGCAGCTAAGTCTTTGAGTACTTTTGAAGGTAAAGGGAGGAAAAGTGTGAGGAATACTTTAAAATCCGTTCAGTCCGTGAGGCTCTGTTCTTACTGCCTCTCTGTGCTCTTTCACTCCTGTGTGCTTTTAGAATGCCTGGATGGTCTTTCAGACAGTGAGGAGCTGATTGCAATTATACTTACCTGCCTTTGTCTTTTACTTGCCATCTTTTTATATAAACTTTGGGTGCCCAAATCACTCCATCTTTATTGGGTGATCGTTCCAGGCCAAACCTGTGTTGTTTCTGACAAATTGCAATATGCATGATATATATGCAACAGCTTTTGTGTCCACGTTAACATGTTATACACATGACATTTGTAGCTATTTACATGTGTTAGTCTGTCAAATCAACAAAAGAAAATACTGATGATGAAAGAAATACAGGGACCTCAATAGACAAAAAAAAAACAAGTAATCCAATTAAAAAATGAACAGAAATTTCTCCAAATAAGACATACAGGCCAACAGACACGTGAAAAGATGCTCAACATCACTCATTATCAGGTAAATGCACATCAAAACTACAATGACATATCACCTCATAGCTGTCAGAATGACTAAAATCAAAACCCACAAGAAACAAGAAGTTTTGGCAAGGATGTGGAGAAAAAACCCTCATACACTGTTGGTGAGAATGCAAAGTGGTGCAGCTACTGTGTAAAACAGTATAGAGAGTCCTCATAAAGTTAATACAACTATCCTAGGATCCAGTAATCACACTGCTGAATATCTACTGAATATCTACAAAAACACTAATTCAAAGGGATACATGCCCTGCTGTGTTTGTTGCGGCACTATTTAGCACAGCCAAATTATGGAAGCAGCCCAAGTGTCCACCAACGGATGAATGGATAAAGAAAATGTGGTATATATATATATATATATACATACACACAATGGAATGTTATTCAGCCATGAAAAAGAATGAAATCTTGTCATTTGCAACAACATGGATGGAGCTAGAGAGTATACGCTAAGTGAAATGAGTCAGAGAAAGACAAATACCATATGATTTCACTCGTGTGTGGAATTTAAGAAACAAAACAAATGAGCCAAGGAAAAAGAGAGAGAGAGAGAGAAACCAAGAAACAGACTTTTAACTGTGGAGAACCGATGATTACCAGAGGGGCAGGTAGGTAAGGGGATGGGTGAAATAGGTGATGGGGATTAAAGAGTATACTTCTCATGATGAGCACTGAGTAATGTATAGAATTGTCGAATCACTGTATTGTATACCTGAAACTAACATAGCACTGTATGTTAACTCATCTGGAATTAAAAAAAAAAAAAAAAAATATATATATATATATATATATATATATATATATATATACACCCCAAGATCTCTCATTATTTACTTGCATCTTGGAAAATTTGCCATCATAATATTTTCTGATAGAGGGCCATCAATGGGCTTCAAAAGGGTCTGAGATTCTAAACCCTTATTGAAAAGAAAATAGCCAACACAGTATCTTCAAACAAGAAAAACTATTTATTTATATATTTACAAGACTACAGGAATAGCCCATGCTAGTACAATAGGTATATATCCTACAGGATGATATTTGTATCCTAGGTTTTAACTTTCCTGTTTGTAATTTTAGATTCTTAGTTCAATGCTGTCCACCATCTGCACCTGTAGAAATGTATTCAGTCTCTTAATAAAATCGAGCTTAGATGCTCCGGAATATGAACAAAGGATTAAATAGTGGAAAAAGGAAATTGGGTTATGTGGCCTTTCTTGTCAATTCTACTTTTGTGTTTGATTGTTTTGAGTTTCTTATAGCCAGTTTGGAATAGTTTAATGTTCTTAAGAGAATATTTTGGAAGAATTTCACTCATTTTATTTTTTTTTTAATGTTTAGTTATATTTTGAGAGAGAGAGAGAGAGGGAGAGAGAGAACATGAGTGGGGAGGGGCAGAGAGAAGGAGACAGACAATCTGAAGCAGGCTCTGTGCTATCAGGGCTTGAACAAACCATGAGACCATCACCTGAGCTGAAATTGGATGCTTAACTGACTGAGCCACACAGGCACCACATTCTATTCTTACATCAGTGTGCCAAACTCATTTTTCAAGGAAGATGAATATTATCCTCTATAAAATATGGCTGAAGAGATGGGTTGCAGATTGGACTTTGTACAGCTTTGGGAATATAACACACATAATCCATCTATTGCAAAGGGAGGAAATATGATCAATGGCTGTAACTTCTAATCTTGATGAAAGACAAACACAGATTTATGTCTATTGGGGTAGGGATAGCATCTTTGCATCAGTGTATTAGTTGAATAATTGAGATTGTTGATAAACAATAGCAAGAAATTCTTAAATTAAAGCTTATTTCAGGTATTAGAAGAAAAAGAAGAATGACACCCAAATAACTGTTCTTTTAAAAAGTACTGATGATGCCTGGAATAAAACCAAATTAGGTAAAATTAATAAGTAAAAGAATTACTTTACACTAAATAAACTGATAAAGGGTGAATTAAGCTGTTTACTTCTCAAGTGATTTTATTTTACATCCCTTGGACAGAGGATATTCTAAGAGAGTGAATGAAGGGAACCTCTCCATTCAAATAAGGACTTTTAGTTTTATTTGGGGATTAAATACTTACTCCAATGATTCTAGATCATTCAAGACATTTCTAGAGCATCTTATTTCACCTTCCCACTACAGCCAATTTATAAACTAGAAAGTAACCAGTGCATATGTGGGTATCATTAAATTATAGCTGTATTTCCCCTATGTATTTTGTCTAGTATATGCAAATAAAATTCTTTTCTCTTTCCCTGAAGTTTTACACCAGATTTAGAGTATATTTAATTCCAGGAGAGTTTTCCTTATTAAAAATTCAAGTATCCACAATTTAAAGATTATTTTTAACCTTATTTTGGTTCAGCCTTGTAGAAAAATATTCACACAAAATCAACACCCATGTTAATTATAATATAAAAATTAATAATGAGATTGAACCAACTAGTGAGTGTCTATGTCTGTTTTGTTTTTTAAGAATCATGATTAATTTAGAACATTTGCTTTAGTCCATGTTATTTGTGAAGCAACCCATTTGCCCTATAATCATATTCTGCCAAGGGGTAAGATTAAAACTCTATGTATTATTTCAACTCTGACATATAAAGAGCTTAGAAGTCATCCTTACAACACGAAAAAAGCAGAACAAACCAGAAATCAATGACTTTCTTGGATGTGTTCAACCCAAAGAGAACTGAGGTTGCAAGGCAAACCGCCGCAGCAAAACCTGAGGAGGCAGGCAAATGCAGAGAGAAAGTTGAGATCAGCTTACCTGAATGCAGAAAGCACTGGAGACATAAACTGGTAGAAGCACTTAAGAGCTAATTCTGAGGAATTGCTGGAAGCTGAATGTGTAAATAGTTTAAGAGTTGGGTGCCTGGGTTACTCAGTTCGTTAAACATCTGACTTCGGCTCAGGTCATGGTCTTGAGGTTTGTGAGTTCGAGCCCCACATCAGGTTCTGTGCTGACAGCTGGGAGCCTGGAGCCTGCTTCGGATTCTGTGTCTCCCTCTCTCTCTCTGCCCCTCACCCGCTCATGCTCTGTGTGTGTCTCTCTCTCTCAAAAATAAATAAGCATTAATTTTTTTTTTAAAAAAGAGGAAAATCCCTGGGGGCTGAAGACATAGGAAGGAGACATCTTTTGTGGGTTTTACCTCCAAGTATCTCACCAAGTTATCATGGTGAAAAGTCAAGAAAATCGTCTCATGTTTCTTGCAGGGGAAGAGGAAAAGTAATTATCTTCTTCATAACAAACATACTTTCCAGAGGAAAATACTCTACCAGGACCCTCATCTCACATAAATGGGGAGTCTAGTTGCCAAACTATAGCCTCATATAATTTTTCTGTCACACCTAAGGGAGAGAAAAACACTGTGACAAGGGACATAGGTCCACTAAAAGGTTTAATCACAAGAGTATAGAATTCCTTCCTCCCCTATTCCTTCTTACCATATTAACAGGCTGTCACTATAACACAGTGTGTTATAGCTGATATGACTGCAAAGCTCAGACTCAACTAAGACGAAGTTCCAATGAATATATAAAAGAAATAATGGAAACAAAAGTAAGAACACTGAAGTATTTGAGGCCTTTGACATGTACAACTATAGTTAACATTAAAGACAGCTCAGTTTCTAGCAAATTACATATAACCTCACACTTGAAGGAAGATCTATTTATCTCAGTTCCTATTCTGAGAGAGAGGGGGAGACAGAGAGGGAGAGAGTGTGTGTATGTGTGTGTGTGTGTGTGTGTGTGTGTGTATATATATATATATATATATATATATATATATATATATATGTTTATTTTGAGAGAGAGAGCATGAACACATGAGCGGGGAGAGGCAGAGGGACGAATCCCAATCAGGCTCTGTGCTGTCAGAGCCAGGACATGGGACTTGATCTCAGGACTGTGAGATCATGACCTGAACCAAAGTCAAGAGTCGGACATTTAACCAACTGAGCCACTCAGGTGCCCCTAAAATGTCTATCTTTCAACAAAAATTTCTCAGGCATGCTATAGGCAGTAAAGATATACTATCTGAAGAGACCAAAAAAGATCAGAACCAATCTCAGATATGATAGAGATCTTGGAATTAACAGGGAATATAAAATATCTCTAATGGATAGTCAAGGTTACTAATTGAAAAGGCAGGCAGACAACATAGAAAACAAATGAGTAACATATGCAGAGAGATTGAAACTCACAGAAAGAAAAGGAAATGCTGAAAATAAGCACTGCAACAGAAATAAAGAATACCTTTGGTGGGCTCATCAGTAGCCTTGGTATGGCAAAATAAAGAATTAAAGGACTTGAAGATGTGTCAATAGAAACCTCCTAAACTGAAATGAATTTTTTTAAATAATTAAAAAGACAAAATAGAATGTACAACTGTGAGAAAATTTCCAAAGTGTGACATAAGTCTATCTGGTATGCTAGGAGAAGAAAGAAGAAACAAAGCAGGGGAAATATTTGAGGCAATACTTGATGAGAACTTGCTAAAATAATGACAGAAACCAAATTGTAAAATCAGCATAATCATAGACCATCAAGCAAGATAAATACCAAAAAAAGTACACCTAGGCATATAATAAACTGTAGAATATCAAAGACAAAAAGAAAATATTGAAAGAGGCCAGAGGAAAAAAAATCACCTTACCTACAGAGGAAAAACGAATAAAACTTACAAAGGGGTTTTCTCAGAAATTATACAAACGAGAGGAGAGTGGACTGAAATATTTAAAGTGTTAAAAAACAAAAAAACACCACAAGGAAACCTAGATTTCTGTATCCAGAAAAGTATCCCTGAAAAGTGAAGGAAACATAAAGATTTTCTCGGACAAACAAGAACTGAGGGGATTAATTGCTAGCAGATGTGCCTGATAAGAAATATTAAAAAGAAGATCTCCACAGATAAGGAAAACTATATAAATGAGACACTTGGATGTGCATTAAAAAAAATAAAAAGGGAAAAAGCACTGGAGAAGAAATACATGAAGGTAAAATAAAATGTTTTTATTGTTTTTACTAATAATGGATACAATAGAAAAAATGTTTATTTTTCTATCATGTAGTTAATTAAGACATCTATCACCTTACATATTTATTTAGATGTGAGAACATTTAAGTTTTACTCCCTCAAAAAACGTTTGTTTAAAGTAACAATAGTATGAATGTACTATATTAATGTAGCATAAGAATAAATGAAATAAGTGACATTTTATAAGAGATAGGAATTCTCTAAAGTACCAGCACTACTCATGAGAAGTATCGCATTATTTGAGAGTAGACTTAGATTGGTTACAAATGTATATTTCAAAGTACAGGGCAGCCACTAAAAAAAATAAAAATAAAAATAGTTACATAAAATAAGCACAACTGATATGCTAAGAGGGGAGAGAAAATAAATATATAAATACATAAATGTACAATATATAAATATATAAATATGTAAATATATATATATATTTATCCAAACCATAAAAGGGAGAAAAAGAGGAAATAAAAGCAACCAACAAGTGCAGTGAAGAGAAATAATTATAAGTAAGCTTGGTAGATTTAAATTCATATATATCAACAACCATTTTCATTGTGAATGGTAAACCCATCAATTAAAAAAATTGGAGACTATCAGAGTAGACTAAAGAAACAAGATCTAACTCTATGTTGTCTATAAGAAACTCACTTTGTATATAAAGTATTTACTGTGTAAGCAAAAAAGCTAAAAAAAATATACAAGTCAGACAAAGCACACTCCAGAACAAAGGAAATTGTTAGCATAGACATTACAAATAGATCCAGGAGTCAGGTGTCTTAAGATAAAATAATCCTTAATATGTATGCATATAATAACGTAGCTTCAAAATATATGAGGCAAAAATTGATATTACTATAAGGAGGAATAAACAAACCCACTATTTTAGCTGGAGATTTCTATCTATGTATCTATCTCTCTATCCTTAAATTATAAGGATATATATTCATTTATATGTATACATATGTATATCCTTAAATTATAAGGATATAATTTATCTAAACAGCACTGTTAATTTATCTAATTGACATTTTTGGAATACTCTATACAACAACAGCAGAACATTCTTCTCAAACTCACAGGGATCATTCACCAATAGAGAGCACATCCCATGCCGTAAAACACCCCTTAACTTTAGAAAGAATAGATCATATTCTCAGACACCAGTGGAAGTAAACTAGAGATCAGTAACAGATTTCTGGGAAGTTCCCAAATATTTGGAGATGGAACAACACACTTCTTTTTTTTTTTTAATTTTTTTTTTTAAATTTTTAAATGTTTATTTATTTTTGAGAGAGAGAGAGAGACCAAGCCGGAGGGGCAGAGAGAGAGAGGGAGACACAGAATCCGAAGCAGGCTCCAGGCTCCAAGCTGTCAGCACAGAGCCTGACGTGGGGCTCGAACCCACGAATTGTGAGATCATGACCTAAGCGGAAGTCAGACACTCAATCAAGTGAGCCACCCAGGCACCCCTGGAACAACATACTTCTAAACAACACACATTGGATGAAGGAGTCTCTGGAGAAACTACACAATGTTTGAATAAATGAAAATACAACTTATCAAAATCTGTGGAATTCAGAGAAAGCAGTGCTCAGAGGAAAATTGATAACCTTAAATTCACATATTAGAACATATAAAGGACTTAAATTCAGCAATCTAAGTTTCTTCCACCTTAGAAATCTAGAGAAAGCAAAACAATTGAAGCATCTAGCAGGCAGAAGAAAAGAAATAATGCAAAGTGAAGCAGAAAGCAACAAAATTGAAATCAGGAAAACAGTACAAAAAAAATCACTGAAACCAAAGGCTGATTCATCGGAAAGATAAAACTTTTAGTAAATTTTTAGTCAGGCTAACAAAATTTAAAAAGAGGTCACAAATTAGTAATAAAAGAAATGAAAGAGGCATTGTCGCTACTGATGCCATGGATAAAAAGGATGATGAAGTGATATTAGGAGCAACCTGATGCCCACAGATTTTATGACTTATATGAAATTGACCCATTCTTGAGTTCGAGCCCCACGTCGGGCTCTGTGCTGACAGCTCAGAGCCTGGAACCTGTTTCAGATTCTGTGTCTCCCTCTCTCTGACCCTCCCCCGTTCATGCTGTGTCTCTCTCTGTCTCAAAAATAAATAAACGTTAAAAAAAAAAAAAAAAAAGAAATTGACCCATTCTTTGTAAGGCACAGGCTATCAAAACTCAAGAAGAAAAAGATAATCTGAATAGTCCCATATCTATTAAAGATATTAAAACAATAATTAGGAACCTTCCAAATTAGAAAGTACCATGCCTAGATAGTTTCACTGGTGAATTCTAACAAATGCTTAAGGAAGAAATAATACCTTATTAACAATCTCTTCCAGAAAAAAAAAAAAAGAGAGAATGCTTCCCAATTCATTCTATGAGGACAGCATTACCCAACACCAAAGCCAGATGATGATATGACAAGGAAGCCAGATCATTATTTCTTAAGAATCTAAATGCAAAATCCTCAAAAATATTGCAAATTAAATTCAGTAATGTATTTAAAAAGTATACAACATAACCAAGTTGGATTTATTCTAGGTGTGGATGCTATTTGAATATCAATTAATATAATCCACCACTTTAGTAGGCTAAAGCAGAAAATTCAGATGGATATGCCAATTAATACAAAAAACAATGTTTGGTAATGGATTAGACTTGGAGAGATCAGTGTACACTTATGTTTATATAGATGGTTACATGTCGATACATTTACAGAAATGTTTATACTTGGGTTTGTATATACACATATGTTTTCTTGCTCTTTCAAATGAAAGGGCCTAGATGCAACAACATGCTGGTAGCAACAAGCACACCCAATGCCCAGATCTTGGTTTCTAATGCCATTCTCTGTTAAAATGAACCAGTTTCCTTAGAGAATGGCCTTTTCTAGGAATGGCACAGCAAATATGTCAGATGAGCCTGGAACATCTTGTAACACCAGAAAGGAAAGAAGCAGAAAAAAAAAAAAAAAAAAAAGACATTATCTCCGAGGGATATAGGATGAAATTGAGAGAGCTCCTGGTAGCCATACCTGGAAAATTTGAGGAACAAAATGAAGTAGTATTGTATTATAAATCAAAGTATGAAGTATATGTACTCAAAGTATAAAATAAATATCTACAGTTCATAATTATGTAAATAAAGGATTGAATAAATGAATCAATTATTAATAGGGGAGACGATATAAATTTCCCTTGCAGAAGAATTCCAAGTAACTTATGTAGATACTGTGCTTTTAATGAAGGGAGCATAAATTCTCACTCCTTAAGTGTGGGGTGTGCAAAATGACTTTCTTCCAAAGAGTAAAGTATGGAAAGATAGGAAAAAAAGTTTACAGTGGAGAAATCTGGTAATCACCAAATCAGTCTTGTGATCAAGATCAGTATAGACTGTGATAACATTGACAGAATGTGCCTTTGATATGATGTGATGAAAATGGCACTTCAATGTCTTCTGTCTTACAAAAGCACATAAATTCAACCTAATCATAAGAAAAACAGAAAATGCCAAATGAGGGGCATCCTACAAAATAACTATTACTCCTCAAAACTATCAAAGTCATAAACACATAGAAAGTCTAAGAAACTATCCATAGCCAAGAAGTGCCTAAGTAAACATATATAAACGGAATGTGGTATCCTACATGGGATGCTGGAAAAGGAAAAGACATCAGGTAAAAAATAAGAAACTCTGAAAACATGTCTGGACTTCAGATAATAATATATCAATATTGGGTGATTATAGCAAATGTATCTTACTAATGTATCAGTAATCTTTCCTGTTGTTGCTGTTAATTTACTCCTTTGCTTCTGTAGGGTATTCACAGACCCCAATGAAGTTGTCCATACCTGTTTGTTGTTTTTTAGATATTATACAGGGATATCTCTTGTTCATCAAGCCCCAGGTAGGAGGACATATGAGATTATCCACCCATGATAGCATATAATTATTTGAGCATAAGACATAAAGGGAGAAGAAATGTTCTGTTGTTCACTCTTTCAAGCTTAAATCTATATTAAAGCAAATGGCCTACATACAAGGAGAAACTCAGCTGGCACCCTCAGGAAAACTTCTTAATACCTCTTTGCTCTTGTCTTTAAGTGCTTGAAAAGAGTCTACTTTCTAGATGCTGATGTATCTTATCTACACATTTGTCTCAAGGTTGTCCCAACATACTGTGATTATGGCTTTCTTGTGATACAGACCGTTATTGTCATCTGTCTAAATTGCCCAAATCTCCCTGAGAAACTGAACCCATTGACTGGAAGTCATGCTAGCGATTAATGAAATTGCCTGGTTTCTTCTCAACTTGTTATTCTTTAGCTCCCAGCCTCCCCAACTACAGGCCTTTCTTCAGAACACCTTCCTATGCATGTTCAATTTTGCACTCAGTGGTTTCACTGCTGAAACTGGAGTCTTTGACTTTATTACACTCAAATATTCATAATAGTGAGATTGTTGTAGAAACACCAATGAGAGAACATATTATAGTAATTTAGCATATAGTTCACAAATCTTATATTGATGCCCATGCTCTTCCTGCTGAGGGTTGGAGGTTCACTATATAATGTTGCTTTGGGTGAATGAGCAAACATCCTGTGTTCTAAATATGGGCTTCTATGTGGTAGGAAGGTCACAGATTTATCTCAGCCTTAGGAGATTTGGAGAACTTTGGTAGAAGAGGAAAATACCCCATCTCTTTTATTTATGAGTGTCTTTGAACCCAAGAAGGGTCTCATTTGTATACATCTAGATTATCTATACTTTTAAGGAGTTTTTAAAGCAAAGCAGGGGAATATAACCTTGAAAATAATATAAAATATCTGTATTGCAAAATATTATAAATATTAGTTGAATACAATGAGACATTTGCTAGGGGCTGAGGATCCAGAAAATTGCAAGCACATAAGAGAAATACCTCTTATTTTAAATTCACTTGCAGTTCCTGGTGACTGAAAGCTGCTAAAGGAAAAGAGAAAATAACAGCAGCGACAAAATCCCTCATAAGTTTAATAGCCGCCCACTGGTTGTAAATGTGAAGAGGACCTCTCCAAACACAAAGCTGAAATGTAGAGGAATCCCCTTTTATTAAAGCCCCTGACCTCTCACCCATTAATGGGCAGCCTCTGAATACCACATATGTGGCAATGCTTTGCGATGTTGTACTGTAGGATTTTATTTTCACTTCCTGGAATCAAGTCTGTGCTAACCCCAATTATGCTTACATTGTTCCCCCCCACCCTGCCTCTAATCCTGATTTCCTTCAGTCAGAATTATGCTTTCAGAAAAAACAAAGCAAAAAGAAATGTTTGACGACACAAGGTTGAATGACTTTCTCCCCAGAAACACTCTGTACCCATTTCCCTTCTTTCCTGGAGGAGCCTAGGTTTTCAGATGTTAAAAGAAAAATGTATAGTATTTTACAGTGACACTAAGCAAAGGTCAGAGTTTGTTTTTGAAATGACTTTGCAACTGCAGCTGCGTTTACAAAGGAAACTAGTTGAGTGTGCACAAAAGAGTGGAGGGGGATTTTCAATAAATTTGGAACTTTAGTGTCCTTGATGCCTATTTCTAAAGACATATAGTTGAGGTTAGTATTTAATTGGCTCATACATAGATCATGTTTTGCTAAAACATTGTAAGTATATCTGTAGATAAGGAAGAGAACAGAAGACTTGAAAAAATTTACCTAGTCTAGAGATGTACACAGAAAGATCAAATCAACTCTATAATCTTTTATCTGTTGATTATCTGACTCCATCATCTAGAATGTAGGCTCCCTCTGGGCAGGGACTATGTCTGTATCTTCACCAGAACAATGCATAAGACACAGTGAAGGCTCAAAACACTATGTTGAAGGAATAATGACAAGAAACCTGAGTGTCCTGTAAGCTCAGAGAACAGGATGTATACCTGTTATGGACTGGACTGTGTCCCCATAATTTTCATATGTTGAAGTCCTGACCCCTAATATCTTGAATCATGACAGTATTTGGAGATTAGGCCTTTAAAAAGGTAGTTATGTTAAATGAGATCATAAGACCCTACCTAGTCCAATGTGACTGGTATCCTTCTAAGAAGAGGAAATTAGTACACAACCATGAGCACACACAGGAAAGACCATGTGAGGTCACATAAAGTGGTGATCTGCAAGCCAAGGAAAGAGGTCTCTGGAGAAACCAAACCTGCTGACACCTTGGTCTCAGACTTCCAGCCTCCAGAACTGTAGGAAAATAAATTTGTGTTGTTGAATCCACTTAGTACATGTTTTATGGCAGCCTTACCAAACAAATACAATACCTAAGGTAGTATTACTAGATAAAATGCAGAATGTCTAATTAAATCTGAACTTTAGATAAAGCATTCTTTTGTTTAAGTATAATGTAGCATGCAGTATTTGGGATATTCTTGTACTACAAACAAACCGAACTTTATATTAAAACTTTACATTAAACTCAAAATTTAACTGGGTATCCTATATTTTATTTGTTCAGTCTGGCAACCCAAACCTCTGAGGGATGGAGAAGAATTCACAGAGGAGGTGCCATTTGAACTAGATCACAAAAGATAAAAAAAAATATTTTGGTGGGTGTGGAAGAGGCCAGAGAAGTCAATGTGAGCAGGCCCCAATTGAAATTTTCACGAATTTGCTTATTTTGTTTATACCATAACAGCTATTACAGCCCATAATCATTTTAGCTATTGAGAAATGACAATTTCATTAAAAATGGAAGATCTAACTACCATCTATTATTTAGTGGTTTCTAAACCTGGGAGCTTTAAAAAAATCAATTCTTGAGGATTCACCCAGACTAATAGGTCGCTAATTTAATATGACTAAAAACAGCTAATCAGCTCAATGTAAACAACATCCTACACCCATAAACCAAACTGGGTAGGCAGGATCTGTTCCATGGGCAGTTTCCCTACAATTAAATCTGAAACTTTGATAAATCCTCTTCTGAAGGGAAGGCCATATTATAATATATATTCCATATAGGAATCATCTTGGCATCTTCTGTATTTTATGCAATATTGCCTCATAAAATCTGTAACATTTTCTAAACAGGCTGAATTTATATTTGTGTGCATGCGTGTGTGTGTGTGTGTATGTGTCTGTGTGTGTGTGTATAAATATGGTCATTGTTTTCCCATAACCAAATGTTAAAATAATCACATAACACAAGGTCTCTTTTGTTAGGGAGGTTAAAATAAATAAAGCATGAATTTTTATTTATAAATTTAAAACTTGTTCCTTGGTAGTGGAGAAACCCTTTAGTCTTGATAATTAAAGCCACATGCTATTGACACAGAACACTATTCAAAATAAATGTTATGCAACTCAGTGTCTGTTCAACTACTACTTGCAGAATTTACTCATTCTGGGAGACTATTTTATAACTTATATATTAAAATTTAGGGAAGTCAGTTAGTGAAAAGGAAAATGCCACTAACAGGAAGGTCAGTTAGTGAAAAGGAAAATGCCACTAACTGCTCTTGTTGGAAGATAAAGTAATTGGCCAGCAGTGATGAATATATAAATATATATGTCAATTTTTCAAAGACACTAGGCTGACTCAGGGAAAAATTATGACTCAATATCATGGAGTGTAAGTAACAGCAGGAGTCACAAAATGAGACCAGGAAGAAGGGAATTAGGAGAGATATGAAGTTGAGTGTAAGAGTTAAACGGAGTCCGCATAGTCAGAAAGAAGCATAAAGACTGGACACATCAGGGCCATTTATATTGGCCTGTAACTATCACTTAGAAGTACATTCTGTGGAACCAGACTCTTTTTTGCAGGTGGCAACTTAGTTCTCTGTGAGAGTATGGTGGAAATTTGTTTCTGTCTGCCCAGTTCCCTTTCTCCTTTCCTCTAGTGATGAACTATATTTACTGTCTTTGAAAGAGACCTGTTGTCCCAGATGAGACTGCTGGGGCTTCCAATCATATTAACATGCTTCTTTGGCCAAGGGAATGAGGGGGAACTAAGCAAGTCATAATATCCCATCTCTGTGTACGTACAGTGGCTCAAGGATGGCCAAGAAAATATACTAGGTGAACCAGAAATCTCCTGGGGATCTTTATATAGTCCCTGTCAGAAAGAAGATATTTTTCCCTTGAATAGGAAGCTCTAAGGCTATGACCTCAAAGTGGCCAGTGATTATGTCCCCTATCATGTGCAGAGCCCAGCATGATTGAGGCCAACACACATACAGAATATGGAAGGATGAGCACATATAGTCTATATCATTCTCCTTCTCCCTCCGTCTCTGTCTCTCTCACATGTGCGTGCGTGCGCGTGCGCCCGCGTGCGTACACACACACACACACACACACACAGAACAATTAGTGAACCTTATTTGGTTGACCTTGCTGCTGGCTCCCCTTCCATTGTGTATGTGTGAGTGCATATGTGGTTTGGTAAATGGGCCAACTAATTCCCCTTTTTGCTTGAATGGGTTTTTGTTTCTGTCACTAATAGCCAGAAAAGTCTTAACTGATTCTGAGTATTACCGTTACTTTTTGTGGCCATGAATTTATTTGAACTTTGCCACATCATTCTAGATGAGTTAGAATTGTTACAAGAAAGGAGAAGCTTCATGTTTATCTTGATGGTATCCTTCTGTGTTTGGATTATTTTCTTCCTTGAGCTTCTACCTTTAGCTCCAGTAAGACAGAACATAATGTTTCAGGGTTCAGATGAGGAATGGATATTCAATGAACTGCAGATTGTTCTTTCTAAAACATTACCATGCACTGCTGGGCCTGTCTGTTTGTGGTCTCTTAAGGATGCTTGGAATATTCCCATATTTGGATCATTGCTCAAGCTCCAGTTACTAGTCTGAAATTTACTCTTTCCTCCTCTCTTGACTGAATTCTTCCTAGATTTCAACACCTTTCTTAAGGCTCCACAGCAAGGAATTCCTTGACCAAGTCATTTCTGGTTGCTTAACTTTGAAGGATATTATGTCCTTATACATCTTCAATTACGTTGAACATATACTATTTTTCATAAACTGAGGAAAGGCTAAATTGTCTTTGGAGTTAGTCTCTAACTTTTTGCCCATACAGATTAATGTGCACTTGAACTAGAAGTGAAGATTTCATGAAGGAGGAATAGTCCACATGGACCATAAAAGACAGTAATCCAACATGATTAGAAACTCATACTTCTTGATTTTTCTTTTGGAAAACAGAGGCAGTTGAAGTGGAAGGTGAGATGGAGAGTGGAAAAATATAAATTTATTTATAACCACTCCCTATATTCTATAGGAGTTATAGAATGCTGTACCTCCTTTGGTCTTAGCTCCTCATGAGTTTGATTCCTGGGTGAAATGCTGCCTTTTAATCTTTAATTTGATTTAACTTTTTAAAGGATTTCTGCCTTTTGGGAATGCAATTAGACTTTCCAGGACATCTGTCTGTCAAGAAGGATAATGGCATTTTCAGTGCACATTCACAGAACAGGAATCTTAATCTAAGGCAGGACCTTAGGGGTTCCCTGGAAACAACAGAAAGTCATGCTCATCTGGGCCAGGTAATTTAAGAGAAGTAGCCATCCAGCTGCAGTTTGAAGCAGCTTCTCACACAGAAGTCAGCAATTCTCTCTTAGCTCAGGTGACAGATGGTAGGAAAGCATTCTATCTTAGGCCCAGGAGCTTGGATTTTACATCTGTGAAGCATTTCTCATCAGGCTTCCTTGCATATTCATAGTATGACAGGCTTCAATGTTATTGAGAGAACCAGACTTCTGCCTCTATCAGGCTTTGCTCCTCCCTTATTCCATGCATCTTCAGTATCCTTCCACTAAGTTCCAGTTAAATGAAACAAATAGAGGGGAACCTGGGTGGCTCAGTTGGTTAAGTGTCTCTTGATTTTGGCTCAGGTCATGAACTCATGATCATGAGTTCGAGCCCCATGTCAGGCTCTGTGCTGGGCATGGAGCTTGCTTGAGATTCTCCCTCTCTCTGCACGAAAAATATAAAATACCTAGGAATAAACTTAACCAAAGAGGTAAAAGACACGTATGCTGAAAACTATAGAATTCTTATGAAAGAAACTGAAGAAGATACAAAGAAATGGAAATACATCCCATGCTCATGGATTGGAAGAAGAAATATTGTTAAAATGTCTATACCACCCAAAGCAATCTACACATTCAGTGCAATCCCTATCAAAATAATGCCAGCATTTTTCACAGAGCTAGAAAAACAATTCTAAAATTTGTATGGAACCAGAAAAGATCTCAAATAACCAAAGTAATGTTGAAAAAGAAAGCTAGAACTGGAGGCATCACAATTCTTGACTTCAAGTCATATTACAAAACTGTCAAGACAATATGGTACTGGCAAAAACCAGATACCCAGTGTAGAGAAACCAGAAATGGACCCACCAATGTATGGCCAACTAATCTTTGACAAAGCAGGAAAGAATATCCAATTGAGGAAAGTCACTTCAACAAATGGTGTTGGGGAAACTAGACAGCAACATGCAGAAGAACAAAACTGGACAACTTTCTTACACCATATGCAAAAATAAATTCAAAATGGATGAAAGAGAAAAATGTAAGACAGGAAACCATCCAAATCCTACAGCAGAAAACAGGCAGCAACCTCTTTGACCTTGGCCATAGCAACTTCCTACTATCCTACTAGACATGTCTCTGGAGGCAAGGGAAACAAAAGCAAAATGAACTACTGGGACCTCATCAAGATAAAAAGCTTCTGCACAGTGAAGGAAACAATCAACAAAACTAAAAGGTAACCGATGGAATGGGAGAAGATATTTGCAAATGACATATCAGATAAAGGGTTAGTATACAAAATCTGTAAAGAACTTGGCAAACTCAACACCCAAAAAACAAATAATCCAGTGAGATAATGGGCAGTTGACATGAACAGACACTTATCCAAAAAAGATACCCATATGGCTTATAGACACATAAAAAGATGCTCAACATCACTCATCATCAGGGAAATACAAATCACAACCACAGTGAGATATGACCTCACACCTGTGACAATGGCTAAAATTAACAACTCAGGAAACAACAGATGTTGGCAAGCATGTGGAAAAAGGGGAACCCTTTTGCACTGTTGTTGGGATTGCAAACTGGGGCAACCACTCTGGAAAATGGTGTGGAGGTTCCTATAAAAGTTAAAAATAGAACTACCCTATGACCCAGCAATTACACTACCATATATTTATCCAAAGGATACAAAAATGCTGATTTGAAGGGGCACATGCACTCCAATGTTTGTTGCAGCACTATCAATAATATGTATATATTTAATATATATATTATATATATAATGGAATATTACTTGGTGATCAAAAACAATGAAATGTTGCCATTTGCAACAATGTGGATGGAACTAGAGTGGATTTTTATGCTAAGCAAATTAAGTCAGTCATAGACAAAAACCAAAGAGAATGAAATTGTGCCATTTGCAACGACGTGGATGGAACCAGAGTGTATTATGCTAAGCGAAATGAGTCAGAGACAAATACCATACGATTTCACTCATATGTGGAACTTAAGAAACAAAACAGATGAACATAGGGGAAGGGAAGGAAAAAGAAAATAAAAACAGGGAGGCAAGCCATAAAACACTCTTAAATTTAGAGAGCAAGTTGAGGGTTTCTGGAAGAGAGGTGGGTGGGGGGATGGGCTAAATGGGTGATGGGCATTAAGGAGGGCACTTGCTGGGATGAGCACTGAGTGTTATATGTAACTGATGGCTTCCTAAATTCTACTCCTAAAACCAATAGTACACTATATGAAAACTAACATGAATTTAATTAAAAAAATTCTCACCCTCTCCTTCTGCCCCTCTCCCGCTCATGCTTATTCTCTCAAAATAATAATAAAATAAATAATAAATAAATAGAATAGAATCAAATATGTGTATATATATTCTATTTATTTGATATACACACATACTCATAAACATACATGTTTTTATACTTAGCTTTGGAGGAATAATCTAGTACAGAAAATCCTGTAAATTTAGGAAAACACAGAACAAGCATATAATTAAAGCAGCCAAAAACCACTTTCACTTGACTGGCCTCTGGAGGAATATTCTGTTTATATTATCTTCACATTGGTGTTTCTCACCAAACTCTAAGTTCCTTGAGGCCATAGACTTTTTTTATTAACATGGTTATTCTAAACAGCCATTTAATTTATATTTGCCAAATAAATGGATAAATTAACCAATTAATGGATTAATTGGTTGAGAATACAGTACTGGCGTGCTCCAAAGAGACAGAGTATCATGGCTGAAAGAAAAGGAGTGTTTTAATTTATGAGGACCCCCCTGGATCCTTGAAGGTAGAAGATAACGTTGAGAGAAATTCTGTGTTGTTTCAGTGGAAAGAATTCATTAAAACCACAGGTATCTGTCAACCCAGCCCCCAAATTTCCCTGGATCTCAGGTTCTGTTCTGACCCAAGGCCTGGAGATTTCAGCAAAGTGTCAGCACCTATTCCCATTCACCCCTTTGCAAGCCCCTAATCTCAGAGCATTTTCTCATCCTGACAGTTCTTAGACTGAGTCTTAACTCCTAGGCTTTTGCTGCTTATTTGGGAGTCCTTTTTGACATTATCCAGTCTTAACCCCCCTCTCCAAGGATACACTCTTACCTTTTTTTATATCAAGACTGCCTCATGACCATGCATTTCTAAGACCTTGGCTGTAAGTTTGAACCCTGCAATCTTTGACAATTGCATATAACATAACAGGAAGTCCTACCCACATACTCTGTATTTCATCAGAATTATTTTTAGGGGCTGCATGAAAATTAAATATAATTTTGTTTGTTAAATATACTCTTTCCTCACTTTTTTGTAAAAAAAATTTTTAACATTTATTTATTTTTGAGACACAGAGAGAGACAGAGCATGAATGGGGGAGGGTCAGAGAGAGAGGGAGACACAGAATCTGAAACAGGCTCCAGGCTCTGAGCTGTCAGCACAAAGCCCGACATGGGGCTTGAACTCACGGATCTTGAGATCATGACCTGAGCCGAAGTTGGACGCTTAACCGACTGAGCCACCCAGGTGCTCCATACTCTTTCCACTTTTACAAAGAATCTTTAGCAAAAGTTTATCATAAAATAGCATATAAGTTCCATCCATGTGACAATGACGGTTTTGGTAGATACCTCTTGACATTGAAAGACTAACGTGTCTTGGGAAGTTGACACCAACAGCATCACAGGGACACACAGCTTCTCATAACTCACAAGATTCCTGTTTGGCGGCTTTATTCCGGACATAATTTTGAGGAACATAGAACGGTAGTGCTTTATTTGCATTTCTTTTTGCTTTTTGGTTAAACTTATTGTCATCTTTTTTCCCTTCCAATAATTGAAATACCTATCAATGGGGGAGAAAAAAACCTACAATCTTATCCAAAGCCTTATGAAATATGATGTTTGGTATCTAAATAGTGGTCCCTCATGAAGTATTGATCAGGCATACCTAGCCCCTCTGGCTTAATGGAAATATGATGGTATATTCCTGAGATTTGGTAGTTTCTACCCCCTGAATTGTTTTGTCCGGTATATGAGAAATTGTGCTCTCTTCTATTACATACTAACATAATAGATTATTGTTTCAAAGCTACATCCACTATGTGTCCTTTGAAGACAACTGACATTTAGGCATTTATAAGTAGTTGCTGATGTCAATGACTTGGCTAACCTTGCAATAGATGGGTGGATACCATAAAGCAAAGCTAAGTTGGTAAATTTCCAGGCCATGATGAATTTATCTGAAATTGCTCCCCATGCAGCAGTTGGCAAGTGTGTTTTAAAATAGATTGTAAGAAGCATCCTGACCATTAAAAAATTTATAATGTAAAAAGTAAAGGCAGAAGTATGCGTCACAGATTCAAAGAAATGATAGATCAAGGAAATGTTCACATCACTAGTATTAAGCTAAGTGTTCCCAAATCCTCCTGGTCTGTAGCTATCAAATGGGGGAATTTTAGTGTGTATAACTAGGGGATATCAAATCTGTCCCTCAGAATTGCCTCTGTTATTTCTGGGAGCCCCTAGGGATATCTTATGCTCAGAAAGTCAAGTACTCATATGCTTCTCCTCCTTGGATAATTACCCGTGGCCTCCTTTCTGGCTGTTCCATTAAGCATAGCTCGGTCAACCACTGGGCTACAGATCAGTGCCACAGTCACAACTCTTCAAGGGTGTGAGGAGAGAATCCCTCTCCTTAACCCACTTTGTCTTTATGTCTCTAGTCTTGAGTATCAAAAACCCCATTATTATAGATACTTCAGCTTGTATCTGCCTGTAACTTTTCTCTCTCTGTAAGAATTGAGAAGTAAACCCAGGGATTGGACCAAGAATATGGACGAAATGTTTTTCTCTCTTCTTAAATCTAGCAAAAGCCTAGACCTTGGGCATTCTTTTACCAGAAGGCAGTGGTCTTCTACTCTGTACCCTTCCTCCTCAATCACTTCATGTAGTTAGATGCCTGGTGCAGGAGGTTCTGGTGTCACAGGTTCATCAGCAGGTTACATGGTCATTATGTGTGAATATTTGCTGAGGACCTACCTAGAGGTAGGTGCTAGGAACTTACAAAACAGTGTGAAAAATGACTACAAGCTGATCAACACACAGCAACACAAAATTGAAGAAACAATTTTGGTGAGTATCATGAAGGTGAAGAATGTTGTGCTTTGAGAGAAAGTAGGAAGAGAAATGTGCTTCTTATGGGATGCAGATGGCAAGCAAAAGCAAAAGGATAGGCAAGAAAATGACCTTCAGTCAGAGACCGATGAGCTGAGTAGGAGCCAGGCAGATAGAGAAACAGGGTATGTTCTAAGCAGAGGATCATCAATGGAAAATGGCTCTGGGCTGGAAATGAATGTGGCATTTTACAGAAGTGAAAGAGAGACCCTGTGGCTATAAGTTTCTTGAGCAAAGGTGAAGATGACAGTAATTTAAGTGAAAGAAGGAATTGTGATCTTGAAGCCTTCATTCTATGTATTCTAATTTGTGTAGGAAATCATTGAACACATTCTGCTTAATCAGATTTACTCTAAAACATGATAATCCTCAGGGAAAGTTGGGAAGACTGATGTCAAGATTGTGTGTGTGTGTGTGTGTGTGTGTGTGTGTGTGTGTGTGTGTGTGTGTGTTGTGTGTGTGTGTGTGTGTGTGTGTGTGTTTTCTTTCTTCTGCTTCAGTATCCAAGTCCCAGAAAGGTACTTTAGTGAATTAAACCTGGAAAACACAAAAAGATCATTTAGAATAAGCTCACTTTGTGAACCTGGGAAATCCATGTAGTCCATGACTGGAAGCTGCTGCTGCTGCTGCTGCTGCTGCTGCTGCTGCTTCTTTTTAATTTTTAATTTATTTAAATTCAAGTTAGTTAACTTACAGTGTTATAGTATTGGCTTCAGGAGTAGAACCCAGTAATTCGTCACTTACATATAACACCCAGTGCTCATCCCAGCAAGTGCCCTCCTTAATGCCCATCACCCATTTAGCTCATCTCCCCACCCAACACCCCTCCAGCAACCCTGTTTGTTCTCTGTATTTAAGAGTCTCTTATGGTTTGTCTTCCTCTATGTTTTTTATCTTATTTTGACCTCCCTTCCCCTGTGTTCATCTATTTTGTTTCTTAAATTCCACATATGAATGAAATCATATGATATTTGTCTTTCTCTGACTGACTTATTTCACTTAGCATAATCCACTCTAGTTTCCAGCCACATTGTTGCAAATGGAAAGATTTCATTTTTTTTATCCCCAAGTTATATTTCATTGTATATATGTACACCACATCTTCTTTATCCATTCATCACTTGATGGACATTTGGGTTCTTTCCATAATTTGGCTATTGTTGATATTGCTACTATAAACATTGAAGTGCATGTGCCCCTTCAAATCAGCATTTTTGTATCCTTTGGATAAATACCCAGTAGTGCAATTCCTGGGTCATAGGGTAGTTCTATTTTTAATTTTTTTGAAGAACCTCCATACTATTTTCTGGAGTGGCTGCACCAGCTTGCATTCGCACCAACAGTCAAAGTATTTCCCTTTCTCTGCATCCTATGACTGGAAACTTCTTAAGTGAATGTGTATTCACGTTTAATTTGGTTTCAGGCCTTTTCTTTGAAATCCTGAATATGTTACTGATAAGTCTGACTATGCCTTTGAATATCCTAAAAGAAAGCAACTTGGAGAAACGTGATATATCTTGTGTATTATTTGCATTTGAAGAATAAGGAACTAGTAAAGTTACTGGATAAAGTATTTCAGGAGGTCTTCAAATGATCCAGTCTGGAATGACCTGACTTGGGTGGGTGCACTGCACACCTGATCAGGTAATCTGAGTGTCACAATTCAATTGAACTCCCAGCTTTTGGAATACATATTGCAAGCTACTAGGAGAAACATGAGGACTGCCTGACTTTGGCATGTCAAGGCTAATTGTTCACTTACTCGGAAAAAGCCCTCATACCTCCAAACATCTGGTTGCCAAGGTGAGGTTTCAACCTTGCAATATTCAGCCCTCTGTGACCCTGCCTGTGAACTCAGTGTCCTGTTTTCTGATTTTCTGAAATTCCAAGGCATGGATTCCATCCACACCTTGAAGCATTAATTTTTATTAAAATTTCCTTTTTCCTTAATATTATGGTATAAATCTAACTACTTAATAGTTATTAGCCTTTACTAACATTTTTCTTTTTTTAAAGAAAGCTCATCTTGAGTCAAGATATAAAGAAATACAAATACTTAGGTACAATAGAGTGTTTTTTCATTGAACTTCACTGGTTTCTAATAACTTTTCAACTTAACCTTGATTTTCTTTCCAATGCTAAGGAGAAAAACACCTTCAACTACTTTTTCATGAGGACAATTATTCAGGATCTCTTAGTAACATGCTGCTGTAAGAAGAACATGAAGAGAGTTAAATAGGCACTCACACTGACCTTGAGTAGTTTATGATCTAAGTAGAACATTATGATGCAGAAATATATCTTCAGGGAACGCATTAGAGACCTTACATTACTTATGTGTTTAAATTATGTGCAAGCAAAAAGGTAAGGGAATTTAATTCAGTGATGAAGAAGGGAAGAACTTCAGTTTGAGGGAAAGTATCAAAGATTAGCTATGAGCTTGGGAAGACTATTTGAACTATAAGCTGCTTCAGAAGTATCTTTCTAGAAAGAAAAGCATTTTAGTGAATTGGGACTAGAAATTTCAAGCAGGAGCATTTATCTTAGGAGAAGTCTTGGTGGCAGGTATCAGATATGTGAATGATGTCTCGGAATATGTTTGCCTAGAAAACATGTTGGGTTGGATAATAAAGTGTACATGTTTTCATTTTTAGTGGAAAATAAATAACTGACTTGGACTTGGACTACATGTTACAGGATATAGAGAAAATGAATCAATGTAGAAAATGGGGAGGGGCCATTAAGCAATACAATAAAAGAGTATATTTGGAGAGATTTATTGGAATGTGTAAATTTGAGCCAGGTGTTGGAGAACCATAAATGCCAAGAGCAAGTCAGCATACCTGTCTCATTTTAAAGCAAAAAAATCTGGAAGAGGGAGTATAATTATGTCATATGAGCGATATCCTTTTTCTGGTCTATGAGCCAATCTGCCTATAAGCCCTCATTGTCTTCCACTTCCTTTCTGTCCTCAGTGCTCCCTTTCCCCTCCTCCATGTAGTGTGTCTTCTTCAAGTTGATTTACCATTCCTATGTTCTAGATATCAGAACATAACCTGGGTTGTATCTTGTTTCTGAAATACTGTTGTAACTCAACCAGTGACAATTCTCTTAATACACTACAGATTCACCCACACCAGGCTAGGTGAAAGAGCTAAGGGCAAACGTCTGTTTTCACAATAATTGGTTTAGTTCTGTTCCAAGGAAGATGCCTTGTGATTTCTATCTGGAATTCCTACAGCCTCCTCAGATCGCCTATACCTAAAGAACAAAAATACATTCAAATGCAATTTCCCTTTCTTCACATTACATAAATTATCTTTTTCTCCTGAAGTTCAGCTCAACCTTTTCTCTTGTACAAAGCTTCTGAATATTTTACCTGACAACTGTAAATCCCTCCTCTGAATTCCTGAGTTTATTCTGCTCAAACTTTTGAGTTATATTCTTCTCAACAAATAGGTCACCTGGGACTTTAGAAGAGTAACTGAGCCTTAATCTTTTCTATCAATTCCTTAACTCATGTGGTCTACATATGAGAAGGATATCATTAATATGTTAATAGTAAGACTTCCTTCTGATTTATGCGCTCTCCATCCCAGTTTTTAGTAATTGGAATCATCTTGACATGGGTCCTGAACCACAACAGTCTATGGATAAAGTGCTATTTACATCATTCCTCCAACCCACTGCCATTTGGGAAAATTGAGCCAATTTTTCCACCTTGTGAAATAAGCTGACAATTTCTGCAACTTCTTCCCTGTTTCACTTGTTTAAGGAAAAATACAGACTAAGAAATGAAATTCTTTGAACTGCCTTGAAGAAAAATCCCACTTAAGTCTTCCATATTATTAACCAAACTCCAAACCTGAAAGGCTTAGTTTTGCTTTGAAACTTCAAATCCACATGTTCTTGAATAGTTTGAGTTTGACAAGTCATATCCTCCACCATTTCTCATTCTTGGCAATCCCTGATCCTGCTGAGATTGTGGGGAATATAATGGGGGCAGGACTGAAGATGGAGATGGGGTGAATGCTGTGGAGGAAGTTGAAATTTCTCAGATATTCTACAACTTCAGGTTCACCCTAGAAAGAAAATAAGTGAGTGGTTGAATAGGGAAAGTGGTTGGTGTACTTTACCAAAATAGTTTCTAAAAGTAAAACTGTTACTAATATTTCATCAACTTGCCCTCAACTGGGGCTGTTTTATTCCCTTTATGGAACATCTTAAGAAAATGGGCAGCCTCCAGCCAGTTTCCACCTTCAGTTGTCGCATTTTAGTCTCTCTTCCCCATAACACGGCACTCAATGTGTTTCTGGTCTAATGTGGGTAATAATACATCTATATTATTTAAACCTAGTGAAAGAGGTAAAAGGAAATATAAGTAGAAAGGTAAAATTTTCTGGAGAAAATGAAAACAAAACTGTATTATTTTGATTATGAAATGAATGATACTGTTGATTCCAACACGTGAAAGCAAATTCTGTCATTTTTAAGTGTTGGATCATGTTATAATATTAACTTCCTACCTCTACTATCTCCTCGCAGAATTTTGAAGAAGAGTGAAATTACCATATACAACAATGAAAATGGACATTATGTCCATCTTCCCCTTCAGACTACATATGGGGAAAGAGACAGAATCACTCTGAAGGTTTACTCATAACAGGAGAAGAGGCATATAAGTTTGATGACAAAGTAATTTCAAGAAATTAACTTTGGTTAATTTATCTGACCTTGCTTTAAGAGGTACAGCTGTGCTGAGTCCACAGAGAGCTGCAGCCAAGCAGCGCCTTGACTAGTGACTGTCTAGCAGATCCAGTGGTTTGCTATGACATTTCTTTCTTTCCTACACACAGGACGATGCTTCCTCTTTTCCTGCCTTTCTTTTTTCACAACATAGGTATGTTGTTTGCCTGGAAATATCTGTTTCCTGATTTCTATTGCTAAAAGGAAAACTGAAATTGTAAGGGCTAATTCAACCACGGACTTTTCCAGCCACTGAACTCATAACGTTTTACCAGTCCAGGTGTCATACACTGGTGTAAATACTTTAAGGAATACATACTGAAATATTAAAAGTGGATGACCTTTACTATATAACCTCATCCTCTGGCAAGAGTTGCTACAGTATGTTGCTGAACAAGGCCCATGCAGGGCCTTTCCCTGTACTATCATGTTCTATGGAAAGGATTTTTCCCCCTCAGTGGCAGTCACTTCCCATAGTTCCCAAGCACCTATATTGTTATTACTATTCCAAATCTCTCTGTTGATATTTTATATTGTTAACATTTAAGTATCTACTCAAAGGTCTTCTTTGACTGCTAACTCTATGCTAAGCACTGGGAAAGACCCTAGAAATATAATGATGGGCAAAAAAGCAATCTTCTTCCTACCTACATGGTACTTACAGTTAATTTTGAAAGAAAGAAGTAACTTAATTACATGGATTGTACCTGAATTTAGTGCTGCAACAAATGCATGGTAAAAAGTATTACATTTCATAAATATATAATGTATTTTACAAGATGAAGTGGTAATTAAATTGAGAACTAATAGGAAGAGTAAGCTGTACCTATGGAATTCAGATGAGGGTGGGAGAGAGGTAGAAAACGTTTCAGGGAGAGTAGGATAGCCAAATTTATCAAATAAAAATATAGGATATACTTCTGCTTCTGGAAAGATGAGGTACACATACTTTTCGCTATTTTTTTTTGCTAAATACAGCTGAAAACCCTGGTCATTACATATAAAAATAAATATAAGGAGACTGAAAGGTAGAGAGAAGAAGGCAGTCTGGATAGGGACCTCCGGACCCAAGGAACATGATGGTGAGTTCCCTAGGATTGTTTTTATCTCATGCATTCTATATTTGGAGCTAAAGAATGGGAAACCTGGAAATGACAATGACCCAAAGAAAAAAATCCTCAAGAAAAACCTACTCTATCTAGCCATAAGATCAGGAAGGGGACTGACTAGGAAAGGAGAAAACCTTTAGAAAATATCTGCTCCACTGTAGCCGAACATCTCAGAAAAAATTGTGGCTCCATTCCCACCCATTCTAGCAAGAGAAAGCTGAATGGGGAACCTAGACTTCTGCTTGACATTTATTTTTCATTTTATTTTTTTTAATTTTAAAAAATTTTTATTTATTTATTTTTAATTTAATTTATTTTAATTTTTATTTATTTTTGAGAGAGAGACAGAGTGTGAGCAGGGAGATGCAGAGAAAAAGGGAGATAGTGAATCTGAACCAGTCTTCAGGCTCTGAGCTGTCAACACAGAGCCTGACATGACGCTCGAACTCACGAACTGTGAGATCATGACCTGAGCCCAAGTCGGATGCTTAACCGACTGAGCCACCCAGACACCCCCCTGCTTCACTTTTAATTGAAAGAAGCTGTAATGAGGTACACTAACATCTTTGCCAATGTGGTGTTGGGGATGGCCAAATATGGATCTGGGGTTTACATTGCTGATGGCTGCTAATAAGGTCACCCCTTGCCCCATCATTGTGTAGTATCAGTAGAGATGATATGGAGAGCCTGGACCTTTATGGAAACCCACCAGTAACAAGACATAACTCCACCTCTTCACTGGGATATGTCAGGTGAGGCCTACTAGAGTCAGGGTTTTCACCATCACCCAACCATCAAGACCACGCCCCACTATGGTGTCAGTAGAGACCACGTGGAGAGTAAAAATTACCATTCCTATCCAGCAGCAATAAGGAGGCACTCCTTCCCTGATCCCTGTATCTTTGATAACAATGAAGAGAGAATGGGAAATTTGGACTTCTGTCTGTATCTAGTGGTAATAAGGTAATAGTTCTTCTTTCTTTGCTGTTACAGTGTCACAGGAAGTCACCTAAAACAAAAAAGTTCATCCTATATCTCATTTTAAAAATTGTCCAAGTTTCATTGAAAATTATTTGTCATTCTAAGAACCAGGAAGATCTTAAGGTTGATGAAGAAAGATAATCAATAGATTCAAACACTTAAGAAGAGTTAGAGTTCCTTAACGAAGATTTTAAAGCAGCTATGATAAATAGGCTTTAATGAGTAATTGTGAACACACTTAAAACAAATGGAAAAATAATACACATCAGTAAAAAAATGACTCATCAAAAAAAAATAGAAAATATGAAGAATCAAATGGAAATTTCAGAATTAAATACAATAACTGACATGTAATGTTCAGTGGATGGGCTCAAAAGTAGAATGCAGGAGACAGGGGGAAAAAATAGCGAGCTGAAAGATAAATAATAAAAATGGAACAACAGAGAAACCCATGCCAAGATACCTCATAATTAAACTGAAAACTAACGAAAAAAAAAAAAAATCAAACAACTGTCTACCCAGGATAATCTACCCAGTATATTCTACCCAGGAAAATATCCTCCAGGAATGAAGGGAAATTCAAGATAAATGAAGAAAAACCTAGAGAACTGATTGCCCCCAGACATACCCTAAGAGAATGTATAAAGGAAGTTCTCTAAAAAGGAAAGAAACAATAAAAGAAGGAGCACTTGAACATCTGGGATGAAGAAAGATCATGATTAGGAAAACTATGGTTAAATGCAATAGGCTTTCTTTCTCCTCTTGAGTTTTCTAAATTGTGTTTGATCACTGAAGCAAACAACAACTACAAAATGCCGTATGATGTTGTTCTAAATATATGTAGAGGAAATATTTAAGGCAATTGTATAAATAGTGAAGGGTAAAGGGCGGATGGAAGGGACGTTAGATTTCTCTTCTCCATCAAACTGGGAAAATAACACCAAAAGATTATAATAAGTTACATTTATGTAATTTAATAACTAGAGCAAACCTAAATCTGACTCCAAAGAGGTATACTCAAAAACACTACAGATAAAGTAGAATTTAAATGTTTAAGTAACCCACAGAAAAGGCAGGACAAAAGAAATCAGAGAACCAGAAACAGCACAAGCAAAACACAAAAATATAATGTCAGACATTGCATAAAGTTACACTAAATGTAAAGAATTAAATGCATCAAGTAAAAGGTAGATATTGGCAGAGTCCATTAAAAATATGATCCATCTGTATGTTGTCTACATAAAAACCACTTCAAGTATAATAATATAGGCAGATTAGAAATAGAAGGATGGACAAAGATATAAAATGGAGGGTTTAATTTAGAAAAGCAGGAGTGGCTATTTTCCTATCAGAGGAACATGATATAATGATAAAAGGACAGTCTATCAAGAAAGTATAGCAGTTCTAACTTTGTATGCACCAAACAACAGAGATGCCACATATGTGAATTGGAAACTGATAGAATTGAAAAAAGAAATAGACCAATAATTATATTTGGAGATCTCAACAACTCTTTCTGAACAATTGACTGAACAACTAGACAGAAAATGAGTAAGGATTTAAAAAAAAATCAACAACAACATTAACCACAGAATCTATTTGACATTTATAGAACATTCAGCAACAGCAGAATACATATTCAAGTGCCACGGAATATACATTAAGACATACTGAATTGTGAGTAATAAAATAAACTTCAACATATGTGAAAGAAATACAGTTTTCTTTTTTTTTAATGTTTATTTTATTTTTGAGAGATGGAGAGAGAGGCAGAGAGAGACAGAGGGAGACACAGAATCCAAAACAGGCTCCAGGCTCTGAGCTGTCATCATAGAGCCTAGTGTGGGGCTTGAACTCACGAACTGCGAGATCATGACCTGAGATGAACTCAGCCCTTAACCAACTGAGCCACCCAGGCACTCTTAAAAATATGATTTTCTGGTTATAGTGGAGTCAAAATAGAAATCAGTAAGAGAAAGATAACTGGAAAATCTCAAAACACTTGCAAACTAAATAGCCTGTGGGGGAGGTGGTCAAAGAAGTCTCAAGGGAAATTAAATTAATTGAATGAAAATGAAAGTACCTATCAAAATTTGTAGAACACAGCTAAAGCACTCCTGTGAGGGAAATTTATAGGACTAAATGCATACATTAGGAAAGAGGAAAAGTAGCAAATCAGTAACTTAAGCACCCAGCTCAAGAAGTTAGAATAGGATAAACAGAAAGCAAAGAAAATAAATAAATAATAAATATAAGAGGAAAACTAAATGAAAACAAAAATAATACAGAAAAACAATAAAACAGTTGCTTGGAAAAAAAAAATCAATAAAATTGACAGACCTTAGCAAGACTGGCAAAGAACAAAGAGGAGACACAAATTAACAACATTGGGAAGGGACTGGTATATCATTACTCACACTGCAGACATCAAAAAGATAAAAGGGAAAACTACTAAGAGTTCTACACATTTACGTTAGGCAACTTAAACAAATAAACATTTACTTTGAAAAAACACAAACTACCACAACTCACCCAATATGTAGTAGGTCATTTGGTTGACTCTGTATCTACTATGAAATTGACTTTGTAACAAACAGCTCCCCCCAAAAAATTCCCCCAACCCATATGGTTTCACTGGAGATTCCACTAAATGTTTAAGGATGAAGTGATAGGAACTTTAGCATCTCTTTCAGAAAATAGAAGGAGTAGGAACGCTTCCTAAGTCAGTCTATAAGGCCAGCATCACTCTGACACAAAAACCAGATAATGATATTAGAGGAAAGGAAACTTATGTACCAATATCTCTCATGAACATTTATTGAACATTGATGAACATTGATGCAAAAATCCTCAAAAACAGATTAGCAGGGGCGCCTGGGTGGCTCACTTGGTTGAGCGGCCGACTTTAGCTCAGGTCATGATCTCATGGCTTGTGGGTTCGAGCCCCACATCGGGCTCTGTGCTTAGAGCCTGGAGCCTGCTTTGGATTCTGTGTCTCCCTCTTTCTCTGCACCAACCCCACTCACACTCTTATTTCTCTCTCTCAAAAAATAAGCAAACACTAAAAAAAAAAATTAGCAAATTAAACCCAATGACGTACAAAAACAATTATCTACCATGACCGAGTGAAGTTTATTCCATGGATATAAGGCTGGTTCAGTGTTCAAAAATATATAAATGTAATCCACCATTTTGACAGGCTGAAGAAGAAATGTTCATGATCATATCAATTGATGAATGGAAAATATTTCACAAAGTTCAGCCTCCCACTTATGATAAAAACTCACAGAAATGTAGGAATGGAAGGGAATTTCCAAGCTTAATAGAGAACATTTACGGAATATCAGTGGCTAACATTATAATTAAAGTTAAAAGATTGAAAACTTTCTAAGATCAGGAACAAGGCAAAGATATTGACTCTTACCATTCTTAACATAAAGCTGTAAGTTTTAGGTGGTGAAATAAGGCAAACAAATATGTAAATAAAAGACAAAAAAGAAGAAATAAAAATGTCCGCATTTGCACACAACATGATTATATAGAAAATGTCAAGATTTAAAAAGCATAAAGAAAGCAAAAGAAAAAAATATAGTAATCCTAGAATTATTAAAGTGAGTTCAACAAGGTCACAGGATATAAGAAACATGCCAAAATCAGCTATATTTCTATATATAGTATAAGCAATAAACATACAGAAACCAATATTAGAAATTTAATGCAATTTATAATTATTCAAAAATGAATTTCTTGAGTATAAATTTCACAAAATGTGTACAGGACTTGTGTGCTGAAAACTATACAATACTGATGAAATGAATCAAAGATCCAAACAAATAGGGAAACATACTGTGTTCATGGATTGAAACACTCAGCATAGTAAAGATTTCAATTCTCCTCAAATAGATATACAGGTGTAACAAAATTGCTATCATATGTCCCACGTGATTTTTTGTAGATATACAAAAGATAATTCTAAAATTTGTACAAAAAGTCCAAGGAACTGGAATAGTTAAAATATTTGGAAAAAGAAGAACAAAGTAGGAGGAATCAATTTACTTAAGTACATGACTTACATAGCTATAATAATGTGTGATATTATTGGAGTGATACACATAGCAAAGCAGTTAAAATAAAGGAAAAATTGTCTTTTCAATAAATGGTTCTGGAGAAATTGGACATCCATAGGCAAAAAAAAGAAAATAGTAAGCCTCAATCTAGGTCTCATACTTTATATAAAAATTAACTGAAAATGGATCACAGACTTATATATAAATTGTAGAACTAGGAAACTTTTAGAAAAAAAAATAGGAAAGAATCTTTAGGATCTAGAGTTCTTAGACTTGACCAAAGCATGAACCTTGAGCCCCTGGATCCTCAATTGGTTAAGCATCTGACTCTTGATTTTGGCTTAGGTCATGATCTCATGGTTCATGAGATTGAGCCCCATGTTGGGCTCTGAGCTGACACTACAGAGCCTGCTTGGGACTCTCTCTCTCCCTCTCCCTCTGCCTCTTTCTCTCTTAAAAAATAAATAAATAAATAAATAAATAAATAAACAAACAAACAAACAAACATTTAAAATGAACTAAAAAAAAAAAACATTTAAAATGTTTAAAATAAACCCATGAACTAGAAAAGGCAACATTGATAAATTTGACTTCATCAAAATTGAAATCCTTTGTTCTGTAAAAGATCCTATTAAAAGGATGAAAAGACAGGCTGTAGAGTTGGAGAAAATATTTGTAAATCAAATAATCCTTCAAATAACCATCTGGGATACATAAAGAACCTTCAAAACTCAACAGTAAATAACTCCAGTCAGAAAATGGGCAAAGAAACAGATATTTCATCAAAGAGGCCATGAAGATGGCAAATAAGCACATGGAAAGAATTTCAGCATTAGCTTAGGGAAGTGCAAATGAAAACCCCAGTGAGATATTACTACAAGCTATACAAATGGCAAAAATAAAATAAAATTTAAAAGTGTGACAATACCAAATACTGGAGAATATGCAGAAACACAGAGTCATTTATACATACCTGCTGAGAATGTAAAATGATATAACAATTCTGAAAAACAATTTGGTAGGTTCTAAAAACAACAACAACAACAACAACAACAACAACAACTACTACTACTAACTACCAAAGACTAAGCAACGTCAGCTGCACTCCTGGGCATTTATCTCAGAGAAATGAATATTTATATCCATCCCAAAACTCATGCGCAAATGTTTATATCAGCTTTATTTGTAATGGCTTAAAACTGAAAAGAACCCCAATGTCCTTTGTGGAAAGAATGTTTAAACTGTGATAGATACGTATTATGGAATACTATTCAGCAATAAAAAGGAATGAACTACTCATACATACAACCTGGATGAGCCTCCAGAGGATTATGCTGTGTGAAAAAGTCAGTTGCACAAAATTACACACTGTATGATCCCATTTATATAACATTCATAAAATGACATAATTATAGAAGTAAAGAACGGATGATTGGTTGTTAGGAATTAAGCAGGGGGCCAGGTGGAAGGAAAGTGGGAGTCACTGTAAGAAGGCAACATAATGGATGATTGGCGATGGGAATGTTTTGTATCTTGACTGTATTGTCAGTATCCTGGTTGTGATATTATAATAATTTTTGAAGATGTTATCATTGGAGGAAATGGAGTACACAGTATGAGGGATCTTGCTATATCCTTTCTTACACTTAACAGTGTATCTAAAGTTATCTTAAAATGTCTAAAAATATAGGATGCCCAATTGAATCTGAAAATTGCATGGGATATACTTTTAATAAAAGTAGTTGTTGTTCATCTGAAATTCAAATTTAACTGGGAACTCTATATTTTCTCTGATATCCTTGGGGCAGAAGAAATCTATTCAGTGTTTCAGTGGCATGGAGAGCATCGTACATTAAGAAGTGAAAATGTAGGGGTATCTGGTTGAGCATCCGACTTCAGCTTACGTCACAATCTCACTGCTCGTGAATTCAAGCCCCACATCAGGCTCTGTGCTGACAGCTCAGAGCCTGGGGCCTGCTTAGGATTCTGTGTCTCCCTTGCTCTTTGCCCCTCCCTCATTTTCTCTCTCTCTCTAAAATAAATAAACATTAAAAAAATTAAAAGAAAAAAAAAAGAATTGAAAATGTGGACAAACCCAGGGGATGTGTTTAGCTGAGTTGTTTTCTTCTCACCTAAACACAGCATCTGTTTTGAGGCTGGAGTATGTAAGTCAGACCACATGGCTAATAAATGTTCTTTTTGTGAAAGTTCTTTTCAGAAAAGAGGGGAATACCCTTCTATGTTTATATAAAAGCAGCATTTCTTTTCAATTTAATATATATTTATATTGTAATATATGTATTTTATATATTTCATACACTTATTTATATTATAGTGTATATAGTTTAATTTTTAAGATTAAATTATTAAATTATTTGATGTACAGACATCTTGGTCTTCCTTTTCTCTTTCTCTAACATTTTTGATCTTGCTCTCTCTTTTTCTAATTCTTTTTTTTTTTTTTTCAACGTTGATTTATTTTTGGGACAGAGAGAGACAGAGCATGAACGGGGGAGGGGCAGAGAGAGAGGGAGACACAGAATCGGAAAGAGGCTCCAGGCTCTGAGCCATCAGCCCAGAGCCCGACGTGGGGCTCGAACTCACGGACCGCGAGATCATGACCTGGCTGAAGTCAGACGCTTAACCGACTGCGCCACCCAGGCGCCCCTCTTTTTCTAATTCTTTAAAGCACCATTCTAAATGCCACCAGAACTGAAGTAAAAGCTGTGTTTAAAAATTAATTTCTGTTTTATTCCAGTTTGTGCCATGTGAATTATATATTCTTGCTTTAACATTCTAAGACTTTTCTCTTCCCCGAATCGCCCAATTGTTTGTAAACATCCCTTTCACTAACTTTAGCTTGACCCTAAGCATTTTGGAAGATGAGTCCTCTAAATTCGTTCTTTCTAGCTGTTTGCACAGAGGTCTCCTCCTGTTTGCAAACCTGTCCCTGCAGTCTGGGAATTTTAGAGAGAGTATACTTGAGGGTGAGCCCCCTTGAAAGCCCGACAGAACACAAAGGATTATTTCGGTTTTTACTTTAAGAGATGGAGCAGGTTCTGCTTATCAGAGAGCACCAAGGCACATATGGGACTACAGAGGCATCTTCAGCTGCTGTTCATGTTGGAGGTGGCTGGAGTGTTCCTGCCCTCCCAGAAGCGCAAGCCACAAAATGTCATGTAGACATCATCAGGAATGAGACCTTGCTTATCAGTTATCTTTGCTACTCCTGAGGCTTCTGGGTATTGTGCGCATTGGGTATCTCTCCTCTATGAATTCAGCGGGCCTTTCTTTTGTAAGAGCAACTTTCCTTTCTCTGAGCTATTGCTTGCCTAAAATTTTCATAATAGACTTGAATTAAAATGAATAGTCTGCAAAGAATATAGAATAACAGGGCATTGTACCTTTCATCTTTGAGTCACACAAATAATGAAGAGTGGGCGATAACATAGTGCGCATTGCTACAAAGGAGCCTCAGAACTTGTGAAGCAGGGGACCACTGAGCGTTGTGGACACTTTGTGCTGTTCTGTATCATAGCTATTCTGCCATGTTTATTGCGGGATGGCCAGAAGTCTTTGCCTACAGCATGTGCCCACAAATAAACAGAAGGTGAATAGAAACATCTTCTTCCCTTCACTTCACTAGCTGGCCACGAGGAACAAATCTTCTATCCTTCTATCCTTATTACGTCTTGACCTTATGGAGTATATTTTTAATTGAGTTGAAAGGGCTTTACCTGGGAATAGCAATCTTTTATCAAACTAAAACTTCTGCATTAATTTATTATCTAGCAGGCAAGAGGCTTTGATGGTAAAGGACTTGAAAGGATATTGGGCACAATTCTGAAGCTTGTTCAGGAGAGCCAATGTGTTGTCAAAAGTGGTAAGAGTGGTATCTGATACTGGGATTGGCACATGGCTTAGGTACTCGATGAACATTTGCTGAGTGAATGAGTAAGAAAAGAGGATAGTTCAGAAGATACACTTCTCCCACTTTATGATTTGCGACCACCAAGCTTACATGAAATTGTAAACACTTTCAACTGAAGATGAAAGTCTTACAGCAATCTATAACTTCTGCATTAGTGGCATCTATATTCTCCTACGCCTTTCTAGTGTTCTGAGCCATGTCCAACACCTCATTATTTTATATTTGTATGACCCGATGATTTCCTAGAAATTTCTGTGATTCCATTTTTCCATTTTTCCCCTTTTTTGAACTATTCACTCTGAAGTTGACTTTCACAAAGCCCAACTTTTTACTTCTCGTGCAATTTCCCCAAACATCAATGACTCCTCATTACCTACAGGAAAGAGTCCAGCCCCTTTTGGGTAGTCTTTCTATGCCCTGTAAACATCTGACCATACTAACCATAAAATTTGTCCACATATTGCTTTTATTTTATTTTTTTAATTTTAAAATTTATTTTTAGAGACAGAGACAGGGCATGAGCAGGAGAGGGGCAGGGAAAGAGGGAGAGAGAGAATCCCAAGTAGGCTCTGCATTGTCAGTGCAGAGTCTGACATGGGGCTTGATCCCACAAATTGTGAGATGACCTAAGCCCAAATCAAGAATCAGACGCTTAACTGACTGAGCCCCCCAGGCACCGCCACACATTGCTTTTAAATCAATATTACCGGCCTTTTCATGTACTCAAATTTGCCTTTCCCATCCTTGTTTAAAATCCTAAACTTTCTGTAAATGTCATTGCTCACTCATCTTTCTTCTCTGTTAGATCTTCTTCACTTCCAATTCTTAGTACTTTGTGATCACTTCCCTTCAGAACTGCTGTAGCATTTATAGTTGCACTGCTGATGTGGCATATTTCACATCTTATCTTCCACTGCCGTGTATCTTTAAAGTTCTGAATTGTGGTGCCCCAACTAGATTATAAGCACCTGCCCTGCAGACTCTGCTTCATAACTTTTTTGTGTTTTTAATTTCAACCCTCAACATAATTTTGTTCATTTAATAGGGTCTGAAGAAAATATTTTCTTACCCTTGCCCTTTCATGTCTCATGATTCCGTAAGACGCATTCCCAGAAACATCATTGCAAGTGCGTGGCCCACTGGTGGCAAGGAAATGATTTTATCTTTGGATGTGCTGACAGGTGGTCAGCTCTCTGGACCTGCCACATCTGTTACCAGCTGATAGTCAGGAATCCCATTTCTTGTGCCTGCCTGAGCTTCAGGGACATGGAAGAAGAGGTACCAGCTCAGAGATGCCTAAGACTCCATGTGCCGAATCATATCTTAAGTGTTGCAGTGAGCAACAGGGCTCAGCAGGGGGATTTTGTTCCCAACTGAAAGCTTGACAGCAAAGAAATCCTTCATGCTTGTGCATGCGATGCAGACCAGTGAAGCCTCCGTCGAGGTATTTATTTTCCCCTTGGAAGCCACTGCCGTTAGATTGAATAATGTAGGAGCATCTCGGTGGTCTCCATACTGATAGGAAAGTATGCTGTTGTTTGTATTCTATAACAGAAAATAGGAGAAGGGTGTAGGAAAGACATGGCTAAAAACTCTGGATGTATAATTTTAGACTTGTACATGGATTACATAATTTTTTATTATGATGTTGATATATCCAGTAGACCAACATATGTCCCCAATAGTGTATATGTGAGCTGTATGCTAGACAGTAGGGGTGGGGGAAGATCCCGAGGGGAGAAACATTTTCTATATTCAAAAGAAACAAACATACAAACGAAGAGAAAACACTTGTCAGTGCACATACAGAAGTATGAGGCAAATTTTATAGACACATGAATTGGGAGCTCATTTCTCCCAATTCTATGCTCTGGAATCAAGAGTCTAAATTACATTCTGACTTGAACTTACTGGGAGGCCTTGGAAAAACCAGTGACCTTCCCTGAGCCTCAGTTTCCTTAGTTCTAGATTAGAAATGATATTAATCTCCTGGACAAACACATAGGGTTGACATCATTTGATGGGAGAATAGTTTGTGAATGATTAAAAATAATGTGAAAATAAGATGTTGCATTTGCTATTATAATAAGTACTGAGGGCCTACGCTAGGGATTGTCCAAGCTGGAAAGTGTTAGAAAGGAAAGACTTTTTAGAAGCAACAATATTTAGGAATAATTTCTGAGGATGCCAATGGGTACTGTCTGAGTAAAGAGGAGGAAGAAAGACATTTTAAGCTGTGATTCCCATCACAGAATTGTCCTGAAATGGTACATTTAACCAAGGTTATGGTGATGATTCTTAGGTATCAGAAAACAATCAACAGATATCTTTATTTGATTTCAGTTTAGTGCTATGTGCTAAGGATCATGATGATGAACCAAGCATCATTTGGCCTCAAGGAGTTTACAGAGAGAAGGAAATCATTACACTAAATGAGACAGTTGATCTAAGTTTGACCAGAGGGGTGAAAACTTGAGGATGTGCACATTTTAACTTCTCATTTCATCCTACTTCTGATCAAATATCTCTACTTCCCTTTTCATTCTCGTTTATTTGAATTCCAATTATATTTTTCTCAGGGTCCTTTTTTTTTTTCTAAACCCATGGGTCTTAAAGATTATTTAGTCAATGTGAATTTTTCTGATCAATAAATAAACATTATAAGAAGCCTTTATCAGAACCTGAAATCTGAAACATAATTTTGAGTTTTGTAAAATATGTTAACAAATATTACTGCCAGACTTTGGACCGTACCACAGAATGGACTCCAGCATCATGAGGTAAACTGCAAAAGATCAGGATCTGAAATGAATGTGCCTTGAGGTTAAGGAGACTATGCCAAAAAGGGATGTTGTATACTCAGCATCTGAATGGTCTGTTGGAGGGCAGGTATGTGTCCAAATAGGTCAGCAGAACACCACAATGGACATGCTGACAGATTTTTCTCAATATTTACAGTCAAATGGGACAGTAGTTTGGTAGAGGGTAGAGCGTATGGATATCATTAGGAAACTCCATTAGGCAAGCAGGCTCAAAAGCTAGAAGGGCCAAGGTGTCGGGCCGGTCATCTGGATCCAGGCCAGGGCACCAGGTGTAGTGAACTATTTCCCTGTCAGGTTCACGTCTTATTCTGTGCCTTTGCTTATGCCATTTTCTCTACCTGCCACATTGTTGCTTACCTTCCACTTCTGCCAGCCCAACTCATTGTCCAAGAAGCCTCTCAGAGCATCTGCCAGGCTGACTCAATGCCTCTTTTTCATGGCCTCATAACATCTTGTAAATGTACCACTTTATGTTCTGTTTTTCACTTGGGTATATCTCCTTCTCCGCATCTGAGAGCCTAACACAGTGTTTAGCACACAATGTCCCTTAATTTTTAGGGAATAAGATGCATGGATAGATGGGTGGGTGGGTGGATGGGTGGATGGACAGAGGAAGCTAACTTAAGAGGACTAGAAAATAAAGTTGGGCATGAGGGCAAAATTAGAATTTGAATTTAAGGTTAACCCCAATAGTCATCAAGTGGTATTACTATGACTTTCAAAACGTTGTGGCAAGGCTCTGTAAATATATTATTTCAAGATCAGTATTGGTGTAAAGGCACAGCTGAGGTAAGTGAGTTTTCAAGGTCCCAGAGCTGGTAGGTGGTAGAGAAGTACTCAAATACAAGTCATTATAACCGTATATACTTTCTATTTACCATGCCATGCAATTTCCCTAGGACAGAGGAAGCAGAGCACATTCACAGTTATTAAGGCCCAAAACCTCAAATTATACACGTTTGTAATTTATGATGCCAATAAATCATTTTAAGGAATATTTCTTTTTGAAAATATTAAAAAGCATAATAGTTAAAATATATCAAGTAACCAAAATGTTTTTCACTAGATGAATGAGGAAGTAAACTGATACATGCAGACAATGGAATATTATTCAATGCGGAGATGATGATGGAAGGTGTGGTCGAATAATATAATAGGACACTTGGGAGCCAAGTTTCTTGCTATTGGAGAAGATCTAATTATTGAAATGGAGAAGACTTGTATGAACTCTAGTTACTAGATTTGGAGGTATCAGTGCAATGTGATGGAGGTGAGAGAGACAGAGACAGAGAGATGTGCATGCATGGCTGTGTACTGAGGGCCTACACTAGGGGTTGTCTAAGCTGGAACGTGTTAGAAAGGAAAGACTTTTTAGAAGCAACAATATTTAGGAATAATTTCTGAAGGTGTGAATGGGTACTGTCTGAGTAAAGAGGAGGAAGAAAGACATTTTAAGCTGTAATTACAATAATTAAGCTGTGTGTGTGTGTGTGCGCGCGCGTGGGTGTGTGTGTGTGTTTGTATGTGTATGTGAGAGAGAGAGGCAGAGACAGAGACAGACAGACAGACAGACAGAGGGAATTTCCTAGCTTTGTCCACTGAAATGGCCTGGGAAAAGCAATAATGCAATAGCATGGAGAGCCAGTATCCTAGCTTCTAACTACTGTTCTCCACTTAAAGGAATCGGGGATCTTTGTAGAAATGCCTGTTTCTAGGACTGGGGCAAGGATAGTATGGAAGGAGCCTGGAACATCATCTGCCACAAAGGGAAGATGTACTCCAAGAAATATGGGGACAGGTGACAAAGATAGAGAAGCCAATTCCAGTGAGCTTCTACTGGGTAATCTATGGCACTTTGACTATCAAAATAAGTGATGATGAGAGATTATAACCTTAAATAAAATAGATGATTGTGAGTCTCTAGTGGTATAAATTAATTAATTAATAGAAAGTTTGCTGTGAGATGGGATATTAATATAGTTTCAAACAACCTCCTTTCAAAATCTTATTTACAAAAGGAGAATAGTATCTTCATAGTGGAGAAGCTTGGCAGATTCTAATTAAGAGGTCAACATGAATATCATCATAATTGGTACAAAGTGAAATGGTATGTTACCTGATAGGATGCTGTAAGAACACAGCATAACTTTCTCATAGTCTCTTCAATGATGCATAACCATCTAATCATGACATGAGGAAGCTTCAGATCTACTCTGGGGAATATACTACAAAATTGTTGAATTCTATAGTTTTCAAAATTGTTGAGTTCATGAATGTCAAAGCTAAAGTAAGGAGCTATTTCAGACAGCATTAGACTAAAGAGACATGAAAACTAATAACAGTGTGTGATTCTGAACTGGATCTTTCTGCTATTAAGGACATTATTAGGACAATTCATGAAAGTTGAATGAGGTCAGTAAGAGATAGTATCATTGTATTGTTTTTAATTCTCTGATTTTAGTTGTTGTGGTTTGGTTATGTAGGAAAATTTCCTTGTTGTAGGAAATAAATATTGACACATTCAGGGTTGATGTAGCATGTTTGGCAACCCATTTTGAAGCGGTTTAGGAAAAAGTTCTTTGTACTCTACTTGCAAATTTCAGTAAGTTTGAAATTATTTAAAAAATTTTAAAAAAGCAAATTGCTTTCGGTCTTCAAACTCAGACACATTTAAAACCCTGACAGGTGTGAAAAGTTTATGAGCCATTTAACTGGCTCTGGTCTACATTTCTAAAAGTTTGTATTTTGATCTGGAACTTCAAATTAGTATCTGATATTTTAGGATCTTGGAAGAAATTATATCTTATGCTTTTACACTATAATGGTAAATCCAAAACTTAGTAAATCCAGACAGAAATGAAAATCATTAAGCATTTTAAAATATCAACTTAGGCTCAGTCAGTCACTTTTTTGGGCTTGTGCCTGGCAACTATATGTTCAATTGTGAACTAATAGAACAAAGTAAAGAATGTATACAAAATACTGGGAATGTAGCACCGACTGACTAGTGCTCAGGATAGTGTTATTAATCAGAATGCAAAATCTGTTGAGTTTTCACATGCACATACAGACACACACACACACACACACACACACCTGTGAAATTTTACACCACAATTGAGATAATGAACGTATCCATTATCCTTATAAGGTTCCCCTTTCCCTTTGGTAATCCTTCCATCCTACCCCTCCCCACTCTCACCGTTCTCCTTCTTGGATGGCCATGACTTGAATACAAAAATAGGAGCTCTATAATTATGGAAGAAGTGGAGGATAAAGTTGGGAATAATTAGCAATTATTGCTATAATGGCAAGAGGAGTTTTCTTGGCTGATATGCTTCAGTGTGCTGATCTTAAATTAATTTTTTTTCTCAATTTTTGGGGGTGAAAGAAATGTAGTGAGGTGGAAAAGATCCATCTTAGTCCTTAAATCTAAACCTTGAGCTCCAAATTAGCCATTGTCCATAGAGACCTGTGCTCAGAATAGTGTTGAAATTCCCTTTTTTCTACCCATTCTTGTTCAGGAAACTTGACTGGAGGAATGGTGATTGAAACAGCAAGATAAGGCATTTCTAGGTCCCAAGTAATATCATCAGAACAACCATAAAACCTCCACTGTAGGATGTGTTGAGTAGCTGGAGATCCAACAGATCACTAAATCAGAGTTCACTGCTTCACTTTTCAAGTTTTCATTTGGGATCATAAGACTTCTATATATTAAACATCAATCAACCGATAAATTACCCATTTACAATGCATTATTATTATTATTATTATTATTATTATTATTATTATTATAGATTTACAATTTTTCTTTTGAACAAAAGGTTCCCTGGTCTCATTGAAAGAAATAATTCTGCTTCTTGTACACACAGATGATAGGATATATGTGTTCAGAGAAGTCTTTGCCAAAGAAGGAGACATATTTAAATCATATAAACAAATGTATCTATATGCTGAGACATCTAGAAGGAAACAGCTTGAGAGTTGCTTTGCCTAGAAATCTAGTATGGAGTTTGGACATGTGGAATAGGCATTGAAGTCCCACAACTGCCTTTATGCTTGAAATTGGTCATGTTCTGATACCTTTCTGGTATATTTTAGTACAGATAGGGAATTGTGGAAACCCAGAGTATCGTAACAGACATCACAGTGCTCAAACTAATATATTGTGATGTTGGTGGAAGAGTTTATGAATTATTTTATCGTTTATTCCCATCTAGATGAATTTAAGTATATGTCACAAATTGTACTTTATCTTTCCTAATTTTGACCAAGATTTCTTTGTTTGGGAAAGTTTATATTTTAGATTATTAGCTTTTGCCATCAGATGAAACCTTTGAGACTATTGAGCCAATTTTTCATTTTATAGATGGTCTTTGCCTTGCATTTTGTAAGTGGAATTAAGTTGCATGTTTGTTTCTTCTTTTTGTTTATTTATTTTTGACAGAGAGAGAGACAGACAGAGCATGAGTGGGGGAGGGGCAGAGAGAGGGAGGGAGACATAGAATCCAAGCAGGCTCTAGGCTCTGAGCTGTTAGCACAGAGCCTGACGCGGGGCTCGAACTCATGGACTGTGAGATCATGACCTGAGCTGAAGTTGGACGCTCAACCGACTGAGCCACCCAGGCGCCCCGCATGTTTGTTTCTTCTTAAACCCCATATAAGTTTCTAAAAGGAACAGCTGGGTCAGAGCTTGAAACTTCAGGGTGTGCCATAATGTATATTATTGTCAGCAAGTCCTCTACCTCAACTATACACCCCAGCAATTAACTCAGAAATAGACAAGAACACTTAACTCATACTCTAACTAAAACCCATTGTGGTTATTTATCATACTTTCTTGAGGCCTTGAAGAAGACTATTTATCATGACTGGAACATTCCAACCAGCACATAGAAAAACCCTGATAACAACAGAATGCCTGGGAGACCACACCTCACACATCCCCTTTCCTGCTCAAGATCAGGGACTGAACACATACCAACTCCCACCCATGAGCACATGCTCTTTGCCTGCTCTCTTGTACATACCCCCCTGAACCTCTCCTTATAAAACTGTAGGTGTCCATCCTATGCTCAGACAGTTTGGCTGTTAAGGCTTGAGCCTGCCACATCCACCATCTGCCAGCACCTGAAATAAATTTCTCCCTTTTTCTTTGTCAAATCCTCATCTCTAGAGTTATTGGCTTCTCTTGCAATGAGTTTATCCGAGTTTATTCAGCAATAGTTTTGGCACACCCAACCAGGAGGTGTGCTTTTGATTTGTCCATCTCTCTTAGGATTCCCTGGGATGGAGAAGTTGGCTGTGGCAGCATGCCAGGGTTGACCTATTCATATCCGGTCTTTATGGTTATGATTGATCAGTAACATTGTCAGGGAGCAAGAATGTCCTGTTACTTTTTCTGGAGCAAGAATTCCTCTATCCCCTTCAGAGTCCTTCTAATTGAACTAAGATAAAATTGACATGACATGGGTTAACAGGAAAAATCAAATTTAATAGTGTACATACAGGGAATCCATACAGACATGGAAGACAGGCCAACCGAGGTATATAAGTCATCTAAACTAAGGAAAAGGGGGTAGGGATCTGGAACTTAAAATGGAAGGAATGCAATCACAGGAAGTTAAAAAAAGAGTAATGTTTGGTAAATAAAAGTTTGCCCTGCCATATATGTGGCTTACTCAGATCACATTTATCTCTGGTAATAAACCTTATTCTGGAAAGACCCTCTGATTTAGATTCTTCTGTGTAGTTGAGGGCAGGAGAAAAGGCCCACAGGGTCTTGATTGGCTTCAGCTCAAAATAATCCACATGCCAAAATGGCCCTTCTTGGGGCAGCCTGCCCTCTGCCTTTACAGTACTATATAGAAGATTGAAAGAATGCCCTAAAGAAGGCTTAGCAATATGCCTGAGAAGGTTACAGAGAGGGTTCATAGTAAAATCCAGCTTGCGTTTGGTTTTAACTGCTTTGCCTCCCATTCTTGGCTTAATACAGTTCCATGTCTTTTCATAATTCCTAGTGTAACCAAACTAATGTGAGTTTGTTCCTTGGTAAGTCACAGGTAAAACTACACCAGGTTGAAGGGCATCTTGGTGGCTCAGTTAGGTAAGTGTCTGACTGTTGGTTTCTGCTCAGGTCATGATCTCAAGGTTCCTCAGTTTGAGCCCTGCGTAGGGCTCTGAGCTGGCAGTGCGGAGCCTTCTTGGGATCTCTCTCCCTCTCTCTGCCTCTTCCTTGCTTGTGCGCTCTCTCTCTCTCTCTCTCCCAAAATAAATAAATAAACATTAAGAAAAAGGAAACTATACCACGTTGAGTTGTTACACAAAGTAAACTGTATTTGCAGCAAATAAGGCTATTGTGGGGAATAACTTCCAAAGTTTTGACTCCTCAAGCAAGGGTTACCTTTTATTTAAGGTTAAGATGAATATTTATTTATATAGAGAAGCCCTGTCATTGTATGTAGTTGGGGGCATAAGGTTGCTTATGGGCCTTAAGGAAATGTGTCTATACATACATTGTGTATTGTGTAAATCAGGCTTGTGCTCCTCCTTGGACAGAGATTTTAGTATTATAATGAAGTAAAGGTAATTATTGGTTATTCCAGAGGTTCATTTGCACAAGTGCAGTTTGGGGGTGTAGCTCAAACTGTCCTGGGTTGTCTGGGCCACCAGAACTCTTCCTCAAGGCAGTCATTATAGCTTGAGGGGTAGTTTCGATATCTATCACAGGATATTATGCCCATGGGGTCTTTGGCTAAGTTAAGAGATAAACTATAAAGGAGAGCTTAAGGGAAAATGTGGGGTAAGGTCAGTGTGTACAAGCAGGTGAGCAGTAAAGGTCAGATCTTGAGGTTAAGCTGGTCACACTACCATTCAACTTTGAGGAACCTGTAGTCCCTCAGTTTATCTTCCAGAATATTGTGTCCAAGACTGAACCCCAGTATCCTGGTCATAGTTGGACCTAAAAGGAACAGGTTGGCCCTGTGCTTACTTACCTCCCTGCTAAGAAAATGAGAAGTCTCTCCTTTTGTTCCCTGCCCCCTAGTCATTATATTGCATGAGACATCTTGACTCCTCTCCAATGTATAAATAGCTCTGCAAAGATTCACTTCCCCTTGGAAAGAACTTGTTTGTGGTATGATTCTCAAGGTCCAGAGTGACAGTACTTAGAGGATTTGAAAATGGATTCTTTAACAAAAGCGTTTGGGGAATGCTACATAGAGGTTGTGTTTTTTAGGGAAGTACGTTTCCTAGCTGGTTTGTTTTGCATGTACAGGGGACCAGAATTTGCCACCCCAAAATGTGTCTCTTTGGCATAAGGATTATTTTAGACTGATTTTTTAAAAAAAAAATTTTTAACGTTTATTTATTTTTGAGACAGAGACAGACAGAGCATGAACGGGGGAGGGTCAGAGAGTGGGAGACACAGAATCTGAAACAGGCTCCAGACTCTGAGCTGTCAGCACAGAGCCCATCGCGGGGCTCGAACTCACAAACTGGGAGATCATGACCTGAGCAGAAGTTGGCTGCTTAACCGACTGTACCACCCAGGCGCCCCTAGGCTGATTATTTTTAAGAAACTGCAAACATAGAAGAAGCTATGAAAACTGATAAATTATTCTTTTGTAAGTGACATTTACATGAATAAGGGAAATCTCTACTTGTAAGGGTGTTTCCTTAGCTGTATCAGGAAGGGGACGACTCTGAATCTCCAGAAACTCTTATCAAAGGAAAAGACCGCAACTTAAGTCTGCATAACAACCTTACCCTTGTTTAGTGTCCCTCAACTAATCCCCTACCCCCAACATCTTTTGTCTTTAGCTGAAGGTGGTTTTTAAGGTGAAGGCTTGGCCATTTCAGACTGACTGTTTTCCTAGGTGTCTCCCCTGTACACAGCATGTATACATGTTATTAAACTTCTGTTTGGTTTTCTCCTGTTAATCTGCCTTTTATCAATTTAATTATTAGGTCAGCTGTAGAACATAGAAGGGAGGAAAGAAACTTTTTCATCCCTACACATTTTAGAGATTTGTTTCAGCAGCAGAAGAGGGGCTTGTCAGCTTGGAGAGAAAATTTAAGTATAAGATAACAACTTCCAGAGCCGTTCCCATGTTCATTCTAGCCCAGAATTTGTTTATAAATTGATGCAATCAGCTTTTGCCACTTTGTCCTCCCAGATAGCAACATAAAATGATTAGGGCCAAACCCTTCAAAGGTACATCTTTCATTATCAACCCAGAGAGTGGCCATCATGACTGAATTTGTGTAAATCTTTCTAGAAACTAAGCATATTTTCCTTTGCCTGCCCTTCCCTAGGGTTGGAGTTTAGTGCCCCCTGAGCTTTTAACATAGATCTTGCCTTGATTTAACAAAAAACTACTTCTTTCACATTTCAACAGGTTCCTCTGAGACCTAGTGTAAGAGATTTGTTGAGCAGGCCTGTGCTTAATCTTCTGCCCCTTTTCTGATATTTTAGATTTTAATTTTAGATTCTATTCCTTTTCCATTTTTGCTTCCCACCCTTTCTCCATTTTTTTTTTTTTTTGGTTCCCCTGTCTCTATTTCACTGCATCTAAAGGGCACTGCACATAACATTATAGGAGCAGACACACAGGTTTAATCCAACATGCATTCTACCTGCCCATTTCTAGATTAAAGAAGATCCCTGGGCCTCCAGACTCCCTTAAGCCACCAGAAGTAGGGGACTTATTTACTGCTTTCTGACTCAGGACCATGGAGGGTTAAATGAAATTGGAGTTAGACTCACTTCAAGCCTTGACAGCTTCCTCACCTATGACCGAATATAATCTGTGATATTAAAAAGCATGCTCTATGGAATCCTGACAAAGATAATTTGAGAACTAAAAATCTTTGACAGTTTTCTTTTTGTCCTTGTGGTTATTTGCAATCTCTAAGACTTGTGAGTGAGTCAGATGGATCTTTTGTCTTATTTTTTATTAAGTGTACTCTGAGGTCTTCCCCTCTCTCACACTTTTTTCAGCCTCCACTTCTCATGCATGCTTAATGCATTCTCCTAGAGGACATTTCTTGTCTTTCTCCATGTCATCATGCTGGAGTAGAGGGCATGTTGCAGAGTTTCAGAGGGCATAAGCTTTGAAAGATCTTTTTCCCCAACCCCCAATTCCAGAGGCTCTCATATTACCATGGGTACATGTTTATCATCTTCAGCAGTCCGTTGCTCTCAGCTAAGAGTTACTGCTATTAAAAACCACAAAAGGAAGGACCTGGGTGCCTCAGTTGGTTAAACATCTAACTCTTAATTTTGGCTCAGATCCTGATCTCATGGTTCATGAGATCAAACCTTGCATCACGCTCTGTGCTAACAGCACAGAGTCTGCTTAGGATTCTCTGTCTCTCTCCCTCTCTCTGTCTCTGCCCCTACCCCCAGTAAATCCATAACCATTAAAAAACAAACAAACACAAAAACTCCACAAAACCACCAAACACTAAGATATTAGGAAGTATTCAAGAAACTATCTTTTGATATTTTTATCCTTCAGGAGCTTATATTCTTTCTGTACACTGTTATGATGAAATAAAAAGTGATTTTAGTTTTGTAATTTACAATCCCTTAAGTATTTTTGAGATTGATTTATGAATTAGAAGCTGGGTTATGAGTGGAAGTTCCATTAATGTGGAAGTTTAGAAAGACTTTTGAGAGGCTGAGAAATAAAAATTTCCTCATTTTCATGTAAGTAGTGATAAACATGGACTCAGGTGTGATATGATCATAATTAGGGAGGAATTCCTGAGGAATGTCTGTTTCTGTACTTATTTGTATACCCTTGTTCTGTCCTCAGCTAAAAGACAAGATTTTCGGACTTCATTCCTAGAAGAAAAGGATAGTCAGACTGGGAGGAACCATAGAATGAACTGTATTTGACAAATAATGATGAGCCTGAGACCCCAAAGCACTCCCCTACCTCCCGCCCCATCCCCCTAAGGTCACATATCACTGTAACCAGGTCTCCTTTCCCTAGACTCTCGGGCTTCCATTCTGTACCACAACTTCTTTGCCCTGGAGATAAAGTGGCCCTGTGAAGGAAGAGTGTCACTTTCATTGTGACTCGAGCTAATTCCCTGCTTCTGGGCTACCTTTGTTTTGTAAAAGAAGGTGCAACAAGTAAGCAAAGACTTATCTCAGTATTTCAGAAGCTTATAAAAAGTTTGGGGTCAAGCATAGTTATAAAAATGGATTAACATTTGGATGCTTTCTTATGTAAACCTTTCCTGTTTTTACAGCCCTTGCCTGCTGACAGTGGCACAAAAGATGGGTTTTGCTTTGTGGTGGTGTTGTTCCAGCCTAGCAAAAGGTCTTATGCCTCAAAATTGCACAGACTAGATCTGTGCTTGGCATTTTTCATTGCCAACAAAACCAGCAAAACAGCAGATCGTGCTTGGGAGATGTCACTTGAAAGAGAAAAGGCACAATAGGTTTCACTTTTTCCATCAAAATTTCCTTGGAAATGAAAGCAGAGTTTTCAGAGGCAGAGACCCAGTTTGTTTTGGGTAACTGTGAGACTGCTTAGTGTGATATCACACTGAGCATATGGCTTAGTACTTACTGGACATTCGGTCATTTCTTTTTAAGCCCCCTTGCGTGTCAGTCATCTCTGTCCACCCTTAACCTACCCCATGTCACTCTGAGCAGGTATGCAACAAAGCGAGGGGATGAAGAAAGAGGTCTAGCCATGCAGGGTGAGGAATGCAGTTTCAGGGAGTAGGGCAGAAAGAAGAGAGGATCTGAGTACTGCGGCGGTGACTGAGGAGGTCACACACACTCGTGATCAGAACAGGAGGACGGGGTGTCATCAGCAAGCAGCAGCACCCTGGCACGCTTGTGGAGAAGAAGCGGATGGGGATTCTCAATTATTTGCTTTATGTCATAGTATAGTTAGGGCTGAAGGTCTGGTACAGGCAGAGGCGGGCCAGTGTAGGGGACAAAATGAAATAATGCAGAGTTGATTCAAATACCCACAACCATGTGACATTTCACCTAGAATGCAAAATGCTTTTTCATTAGATTGTTTTGCAGGGGAGGAAACAGTTTTGGCATACACTTCTAGGTTCTTTAGCTGATCTAATAATTAAATTTTCATAAGACAGATTAACAGGACAAAAACAAATTTAATTTCATATGTACAGGAGCCCCATAAAAATATGAGACTCACAGGCAAGTCAGGCAGTTGAGGATTGTATGCCATCTTGAGTTGAAGAATGGGTTAAGGACCTGGGACATCAATGTGGCAGGTGGGGGTAATTCACAGGACAGTAAGAAGAGCAGATGTTTGGTAATTAGATGTTTGTCCTGCCATACAGAGAGGTCATTCTGGTAATAGTTCTCTTTCTGTGCTGGGCCCCCTATCTAAATTCTGGTAGGTAATTAAGGGAGCAGTAATTTTTTTTTTTTCTTCTTGAGTCTGCTGGGTCTTGACTGCCTTAAACTCAAAACCATTCACATGCTAAAGTGGCATATTTTGAGGTAACAAATTCTGCTCCCCTCCAGTTTTTATGCATTTAAATATCATTCAATGCATCTGAAAATGGCTTTGCTAAAGAAAGCGTTTTAAAATATTTTCTTTAGTATGTTGTATGAAGTGTGTTGTATTATGCAATGAGGTGGACCATTGTTTATAATAACTATGCAGGCACAATTGAATATGAACAAACAAAACTTGATAAAAAAATACACATGTCTAAGCAATTTTTATATACAAGAAAAATATCATTTATTTTGGGTTACCTTGCAATCATAAGGTGTGGGTAATTAGAGGGACTTGTTATGAAGTGATAATAGAATAATAAGGGAGACCCAGCCAAGGGAAATTGAAATAAATAATGGACAGTTTATATAACCTGTAGTTCATGGACTTGTAGCAACAGTGCCATAATTTGGGGACTTCTTAGAATCTTTGGCTTCACCTCACACTCACTGAATAGGCATCTGCATTTTAACAAGATCCCAGATCATGCATATGCACATTAAAGCTTAAGAAGCACTTGCTTAAATGGCCAAATGAATCAAAGAAATGCTGAATGATGAAGTTATTTTGTTTTTTGTTTTTTTTTTTTAATAAGGGAATTTTTTTTTGTGACTCAGTTCTAACCGTATTATGTCCCTGGGGTTAGAGAGCTGTTACAGATCCACCCTGGATACAATGTTAAGGATAGACTGTCTCACTGGCATTTGGGCTGGTGATGACTTGGGGAAGGGATTGTCTGAAAAGCTATTTATGGTATCATGGTAAACAATCACAGTATCAAAAAAAAAAAAAAAAAAAGGATCATAGACAGGTAGTCAGTAGTATTAAGCAAATCATAGGCCAAAATGGAGGGGTCGAAGACTGTAGTAGGTGCAGTTGTTGAAAAGTTGATTATTTAGGGGGATCATAGAAATAACATGAGGTTTATAGTAGATAAAGTCAGTCCAGGTCACTGTCCTCATCTTTGAAACCCAGACATGTGATGGGGTCTTCACTGGGAAAAGAGTGGCTCCAGAATGTGGCCAAATAGAGCAAAGATCATTAGACAATTGTCTGTTTCCCAGCTATGAAACCTAGCCTGTATGCCCAAGGGATAAGAATATGTAATATTTGTGATTCGGGTAAACGCATAATATTGTCCAGCTTTGAGAGTCAACGTTGAGTCTAAGTTCATGCTGCAAAGTCTGTGGTAGAAAATTTGTATGGAGACTAAATTGCTTATTCCAGAACTAGAGTTTTGAGGTAGAATTTAGTACAGGAGAAGTTAACACAGTAAATCCTATGTAGGTCTCAGTGTTTATACCAACACACCCATAAATGGCAAGGTTGTGGGAAACAGAAGAGTAGAAGGGAGTTAAGAACTCTTCTTGGGTTAGGCAGTAGAGGCTGGTGATGCTGAGAGTTAAGCGAGAGAGAGAGAGAGTTTATAGAACCATGGGATTAACACTCACTGATTAACCCTTCTCTTCATTCTGAGACTATCATGGAGAAAGCCTCAGGAAGAGCCTTGCTTTAAAAATGATACAGCCAAATAGGTTAGAAAGGCAGCTGGGTGTCTAGGGAGAGAGAAAGAGAAGAAAAGAGGGAGAGGGGGAGAGAGCAAGGGCGAGAGAGCAAGAGCAAGAGAGGAGGGGGATGAGGGGGGTGAGGGGGAGGAGATAGATTTTTTTTTAAGTTTATTTATTTGAGAGAAAGAGCATGCATGTGTGTGTGTGAATGGGGCAGGGGCAGAGAGAGAGAGAGAGAGAGAGGGAGCGAGAGAATCCCAAGCAGACTCCATGCTCAGTGCAGAGCCCGATGGAGGGCTCAATCTAATGACCATGAGATCATGATCTGAGTGAAATCAAGAGTTGGACACTTAACTGACTGAGCCAGCCAGGTGCCACTAGATTTGGTTTTTAAAGCTGAGTCTTCTTTGGCACTTGAGAGCATGGAGAATACATAAGTCTCTGTGAGCCCATCGTGAGAGTTTAAGGAAGCTGAGAACTAAGTCTCTCCTACGGTATGTGGTGAGGAGGCTTCTTAGAATGAGATGGGGAGAAGCCAGCCCTCAAAAGATGAGCAACGAGAGCCAAACTGTGTGGATAAGTCAGCTGTCCTAGGCTTCACTCATGAGAAATTACCAGGTATTATTTATGCTTAAAGACCAGTGCTTATGCATAGGGCTCTTATCAGCAGTACCAGCCAGCATAGCAGTGATCAGAGGTAGGTGGTCCTCCCCTTAAAATACTCACCCTCCAATCCAAGAAGTAAGTAAAGTTAGCTTGAGCTGGAAAATTAAAATTTCTACCATTTGCATGGATGAGGCCCAAAAAGCAAAATTAATTTTGATTGTAGGGAAATAAATAAACTTTGAGTTTTATACCAAAGAGTTTTGTTACTGTAAATATTGAGTAGGCTACAAGTGTATTTTGGGGATATAAACATTATTAAGATTCCATATTAGTGAAGGTTCTTCAGAGAAACAGAACTGATATAATACATGAGGAGATATTTTTATAGGAATTGGCTCATGTGGTTATGGAGGCCAAGGAATCCCATAATCTGCAATTTGCAATCTGGAGAATCAGGAAATTTGGTAGCAAAATTCTGTCTGAGTCCAAAGTCCTGAGAACCAATAGCACCACCCTTTCAGGGCAAGAAAAAAGGGACATCCCAGCTCAAGAAAAGAACAGAGATTTGCCCTCTTTCTGTCTTTTTTGTTACATTTGGGCCCTAGACACACCGAATGATACCTGCCCACATTGGTGAGGGCAGATCTCTTTACTCAGTCTACTGAATCAATTGCTAATCTCTTCCAGAAATACCCTCACAGATATCCCCAGAAATAATGTTTTAGCAGCTAGCTAGGCTTCCTTTATCCCAGTCGACACATAAAATTAACTGTCACTGGTCTCTTGAACACTGTGTAGTCCTTTGATCTTCAGGCTATGTTCATGAATATGTAGAGCTCCATCGGAGGATCACCATAAGCAGAGAGGTAGGCCAAGCAAGTGGGATGCTGCCCTCGCCTTCCTTTCTCCTAATCTTACAATAGTTCCACTTCCTAATGCTAGAAAACTTCTAATCTTCTGTAAATATACCTTGTTTGAAGATAATGTGTCTGTCACTCATGCCCAGCATGCTCCTTAGTGTCAGAAGTATCTCTGATAGCTATGTTTCTTCCCCCTTTAGCCAGTGGTCTTTTCACTTTACTGTCTATTGGACTTGGCACCTGTTGGAAATGCCCAATACAGCACCACTTTTCAGAACTATTCTTGAGAGTCTTACATCCTTATATAGACAACTCTGCATGTTGCAGACTGACTGTGCTCCTTCTTCTGGCCCAGTCCTCTGACCCATACCATCACCATTCTGGGAGGATGACTGCTGGGCTGGCCTCCTCAGCCCAAGATCTAAATTATGATTCTCTCAGGGATATAGGCCTACATGGAAATAAGCTCATTCTGAACTGCTGAGGGTCTCCACCCCTCAAAAATGACCCAATGACAATTCAAAAATAGAGCCCAGTGGCATGGAAGGGAATGTGTCCACATAATTTAAAATACTTTCATTGACTGTGATGTATCATCTTGTGCTCCTTAAGACCTTAGGTCCCTATGGGATCTGCAAACACGATAGGTCTGTGTTCCATGGTGACTAGAATGGAGGTTGAAACACAAATTATAAAGGAATAGAAGAGGTACGTACAGGGAATGAGTAAAAGAAAGAACGAGATGAAGTTGAAGTCACGGGAATTAATTTCATAGGAAGGTTGTTATTGCCCCCTTTAGCAGCTAAAATTCACATACAGGCACATCTTAAGTAATGTGTCGAGCTGTCCGAAAGATAATTTGAATCCTGTCAAGGCAAACAAGAATATGCTCACAAATTCAAGAGCAATATATGTGCAATTTGCACAACATCAATTTCTTTGGTTGTTTTTGGATGGAGCCATCACCATCAATTAAGTTAGTGACTCTTTGATTCAAATTACTTTTTGACATGTAGTCAACTAAATGGCTCACACAAGCATTATTTTCTGCAGGGTTCCCTAGGCAGCCATATAGTAAATGTAAACAGGTGGGAAGGCAGAAAAGCACTGCCGCAGAAACAGCCTCCTCCCACTGCAGCAGGGAGAATAATAACATGAGAAAAATATGGAGACATTATTAGATGGCCAGGAATACGGCTTCTGAAAGAGATTTGCATATTTATTATATTTTGCTACTGGTTCAATATTTCTCCACTTTGAGTTTGTCTCTTAACCTCACACTGGACTATCATAATCAGGTATCAGAAGTTAAGGAAGGGTAAAGCTACCTCTTGGACCATAGAAGGATGGTATTCCCTGGTATGGGCTTGGATTTGTAGGAGTGTTGATAGAGAAGAGTGATATTATTGACAGTATAACTGAAGCAAAGCTTTAGGAGTCAACATGTTATTAGAGGCGTGGAGGTTAGAGAGCATTGTTTCAGAGAATAATTGTATTTAATGTTCACTAAAGAGATATACAAAATAGAAGATTGGTCTCAGCCATGATTTTCATTATCACAGTCAGGTTCAGCATCACAGTCAAGGCACTGTTATCTATATTCAGGACAGGCCTGGTAGAGAATCCCAAAAGACTGAACAAGTTCTTAAGTATTAGGAATTGTTCAGTCCTGTGCTGAGCTTCCTCCACATTGAGACTAAGAGTAGGGATCCATCTATTTTGTTCATAGCACTAGTCCCAGAGCCTGTAACATATCTGGCACATGACACATGAAAAAGTATACAACGAACAAAACTTCTGGGTAAGTGTATAAAAGAATCAAAAATGAATTGACTTTACATCTAGTGATCAGTAGGAAGGAAACCTAAATTCTGGTTATGGCTTTTCATTAACCAGCTGTGTGACTGTTGGCGCTCTGTTGTACCTGTCTCTAAAATGGGATATAGCACAAACCTTGAACCCACCTTGTGTCGCTGGAAAGATAGCGTGGTAGAACCCACGTGAAACTAGCTGGACAATATGGGAACACCGAACAAAGTAAACTACTGTTTTTGTTTTATCATCACTTTCCACAGACATCGGTTCTTAAATAAGAACATTTCTAAAGGGAGGAAGCAGCACAAATCCCTTAGCTGCCTATACCACAGTCCAATTTGATATTTCTTATGCACAAGATAAAATGCTTCATGCTAAGATATACAATTCCAATACCTTTGTGTTTACTGGTTTATAAAATTCAGGAGCATAAAATCCCAAGTTCCCTGGGTTTTTGCCAAGCACAGAATACAGATGGAAAGCTGAACATTAAGCCTGTTATGCCAAACTTAAATTTGGCCATAAATTGCCGGATAGTTTCAGTTCAAAGAAACATGGCAGTATTATCTTTAAAGCAAATTACAACTGAAAACCAGAAACCAGGGCAGGAAAAACTGACAGGGAAGAGAGAAAGTGTTTTCAAAGGAAACAAGGACAAAGCAGGGTCCGTTTTCAGCTCAATCTGAATGCTCATTTATGTTGTCTTATCTTTCCTCTTCTACTAAAATACGTTTTATTCATTCACTCATTAAATGAACATTTACACAACACTCCCTAGGCCCAAGCCTGTAGAGGTCATAATTAAAAAGGCATACTTATTGCTTCATATTAGTTAGGGTTTCTTTGTTGCAAGCAAACAAAAATAAAGACAACTCTGCTAACTTATGCAAAAACAGAACTTGCTGTTAGGCTACAGGAAAGCTGTGGAATTTGCTTAACACTATGAAGAAGCTTCAGGTTTTAGAGAAGGTACAGAATGTGCTTAGAACAAATGGGAATCTGGAAGCCTGGTAGTAGAAATTGCTCTCCATTTGCCCCCAGATCCTACTGTCGGAATGAACATGTCACAACCATGGCCTCCATTTTTGTGGTATTCTTTTCAAGATCTAAGATCAAGAAGAAGAGAGACTGACTGAAAGCTTCAGTGTCTTTGCCCCTTGACTAAATCTGGGCAATGAGCAGAGGGGGTCTGATGGAAGGGGCCGGTAGCAATATTAGCTTTTATAGCTAATATAGCTAAAGGTAGACTTTGGATGGACAGATGTCCTGAGTGTTCACACAAAAGCAGAATGGTAATGCCTTAAGAAAACTAATGTGCTGTCAGCACAAGGGAGGTGCCCAAGCAGTGAATGTACCACTTGCCCTCACAGATCCTGTACCTTACTCCAACAGATGCCTCTAACAACACAGGCAGGGATAAGCATGAGTAAAGCAGTTCAAAAACAGTGAAGTTTAGAGAGAACAGAGCGGGGATGCTGGAGTTTAGAGAAAGGAGGAATTAAAGAAAGCTTCATTGTGAAGGGTGATATTTAGCATCAGAAAATGTTAGTATCAGCATTGAAAATCATCTTTGTTTATTCTCATTTTGCTGGTTTTTTGAGTTCTGGCAGTCCATGAAGTTCATTCTAGTTCATTCACAGTCAGAAGCAACTCATTCCTAACCTGTCAGATGGCAAACAGGACCCTCTTTGTGCTATGTCCTAGACAGCTCTCCCTTTAAATATTCCTTTGGTGCAGGGGCGCCTGGGTGGCTCGGTTGGTTGAGTGGCCGACTTCGGCTCAGGTCATGATCTCGCGGTCCGTGAGTTCGAGCCCCGCGTCGGGCTCTGTGCTGACAGCTCAGAGCCTGGAGCCTGTTTCGGATTCTGTGTCTCCCTCTCTCTGACCCTCCCCTATTCATGCTCTGTCTCTCCCTGTCTCAAAAATAAATTAAAAATAATAAATTTAAAAAATATTCCTTTGGTGCAATTCTAGAGTGGACTGCTGTCCAGTGGAGTCTAACATGTTAAAAGATGTCTCAGAATTGAGGTACATGAGGTGATGAGAAATACTCATTTTAGTTTAATTTTGCTTTATTTTTTCTTAAAATTAAGGACAAATTTTACATACTTTCAGATAATTTTATTATATTTTTATTTTTTTAAATGTTTATTTATTTTTGAGGCAGGGGGTGAGGGAGGGTCAGAGAGAGAGAGGGAAACACAGAATCCAAAGCAAGTTCCAGGCTCTGAGCTGTCAGCACAGAGCCCTGCATTGGCCTGGAACTCATGAACCCTGAGATCATGACCTGAGCCAAAGTCAGATGTTTAACAGACAGAGCCATCCAGAGGCCCCAGAGGATTTTAAAATTCAGGATGTATATGTTGGACCAATACCCTTTGAGACATATGAAGTGGAAATAGACTGGAAATGATGGCCTTTAAAAGCCAATGAAATCAAATAATTCAGCTAAGGAGTAAAGAGAAGTCTCTGATATAATTTTTTTTTACCATCCAACATTGCCTCAAAGTCTTTGAATGTTAAGATCCATTTATTCAACAAGTGTGTAGTGACCACGTGCTAAATGCCAAGCCCAATGAAGAAAACTGAAGAGGTATAGTTGATAATGTCTAGTCGCTCCACCTAGGGATAAAAGATTTAGTTTGCTGAAGATATTAATGAAGTTGGTAGTGGTTTCTTGGGGGTTCCTGGCCATCAGCAAAGAACATTGGGAAGAGATGGCTTAATGTAAATTCTTGAGAAATGATGATTGTTTGGGAATATTTTTTCAGTCTCACTTCAGAGTAAGTGATAAACTATTGAACTGCTTTTGTTTGGGGGACTGAGAGAGAGTGGTGTCAATTACAAAAAGGTTCCAGAAAAGTGGCAGTATCAGAGGTAAGCCAGGTTTCACATGTAGAAAGGAGATAGAATCTACATGAAGAAGTTAGCACTAAGTGAGCAAATGGGGCACCTGGGTGGCTCAGTCAGTTAAGCATCCGACTTCGGCTCAGTTCATGATCGGGGCTTGTGAGTTTGAGTCCTCCATTGGGCTCTGTGCTGACAGCTTGGAGCCTGGAGCCTGCTTTGGATTCTGTTTCTCCCTCTCTCTCTCTCTGTCCCTTCCCCCTTCATGCTCTGTCTCTCTCTCAAAAATAAATAAATATTAAAAAAAAAAAAGTGAGTGAGCAAAGCATGGGGACTGATGGGCCTGCTGCGGGTAGGTGTGGCAGATAGAAGGGGTAGGGAGGGATGAGGAAAAAAGGCATTTCTGAGGAGAGGCAGAAGGGAGAGGGTGAAGGCTGGATGTTATACAATAAGCATATAAGATAAAAAATGTTGGAGTGCCTGCGTGACTCCGTTGGTTAAGTGATTAGCTCTTGGTTTTCGCACAGGTCATGATCTCATGGTTTGTGAGTTCGAGCCCTGCACCTGGCTCGGTACTGACAGTGCAGAGCCTGTTTGGGTTTCTCTCTCTCTCTCTTCCCTTCCCCTGCTTGTGCACTTTCTCCCTCGCTCTCTCTCTCTCAAAATAAATAAGTTTAAAAAAAGATAAAAAATGTTGTTTTTATATTTTACAGTTGAGAAAACCAAGACTCAGAAGTTTAGTAAAATGTCTAGGCTCCTATGGGAGCCTAGGTAGCTCAGTCAGTTAAGTGTCTGAATTTGGCTCAGGTCATGATCTCGTGGTTTGTGGGTTCCAGCCCCCGTCTGAGCCGTCAGCACAGAGCCTGGAGCCTGCTTCAGATTCTGTGTCTCCCTCTATCTCTGCCCCTTCCCCACTCATGCTCTGTCTCTTTCAAAAATAAATTTAAAAAACATTAAAATTAAAAAAAAAAAATATCTAGGCTCCTAGAGTGAATAAGTAGTATTTGCTCATTTTGGGGCTACATGGTGTCTCTTTTTCATTCTATTATAACATTACATTTTTACTGTCCCCTAATAGATATGATCTCCTTAAGGAAACTGTTCATGTTTTACTGTTTTTCATCTATTTAGAATATAGTATAGCATTTTGGTTTTTTCCTAAGAGTTATTTTAGTAATGGTGTAGGAGACCTCTGAGTTTTCCTCCAAACTTGTTCTGATTCTAAACTTTTGCCCTACAGTTTACCCTTAACCATCTGTAGTCATCTTTACTCTTCGTGGTCTTATGTACCACACCCAATCCATCATGGCCACTGCCATCCTCTGTTACAAGTTACTACCACTGTCCTTTTCCTGATTACTACCAAAGCTTCTAAACTGGTCACTCTTTGTCTCTGTATAGTCTGATCTCAACTCAACATCAAGAATGATGAAATGAAATATGTCAGATCATGGTATCTCTCTGCTCAAAACCTTTCAGTGGCTCCTTAAGTCACTTAGGTTCAAAGTCCATACATTTACCCCATTCTCAGCTGTTCTTTGTCATCATTAGATGTTTCCTCATGCTAAAAGGTAAATACCATCAGGAAAGGAATTTTCTTTCTTTCTTTTTCTTTCTTTCTTTCTTTCTTTCTTTCTTTCTTTCTTTCTTTCTTTCTTTCTTCTTCTTTTCTTTTCTTTTCTTTTCTTTTCTTTTCTTTTCTTTTCCCTTCTTTTCCTTTCTTTTCTTTTCTTTTCTTTTCTTTTCTTTTCTTTTCTTTTCTTTTCTTTTCTTTTCTTTCTTTTTTTTTCTTTCCTGACTATAATCCAAGCCCCTAGGTTACTGCTTGGCATATTAGGTGATTGTGAATTTCAGATGAATGAATGAATGAATGAATGAATGAATGCTTTGGAATAAATTAAAATAAATTTCTATTCTCTTCCAAATGACAACTTACGAATTCTGAAGAAGGTTACATAGATTTATCACTGTCTAAGCACTTCTGTCTTCTCCCTTATTTTTCATATGAGATGATTTTCAGGCTGAGATTTCCCATGTCCCTCTAATAATGTGACTCTTCAATGTGGCTTTTTAGGTGTAACACAGCCATTTCAGAACTCATCAGATCTTAGCTGACTGACTTAAAAAAAAATCAATTGTATGCCACAATAATAGTCACCAGGATTAAAAATGGAAATTGTTAACTGATTTTTTAATACATTGTGTATTAATTCTACCAAATTGTTACTGTAATTTTTTTAGAAGTAGTTTAATTGCCATCAAAATGCTGACTGAAGCCTGTTTTCTGTAAAGGTTTAACTCTGACTTTGTGAGGAGGAAGACCTTGTATATAGATGCTAATTCACATATACCAGTTCTCTACTCCTCGTGCAGTGTGCCATCTTCATGACTGACATACTTCAACAAAGCAGTATCTGTGTGAGGATTCAGGACAGGCTTGTTGGGGTCGTGTAGATATTTTAAGATTCTTTGGGGTGAAGGCCCTTAGGGAAACCCAGACACTGTTAGAGGAGCCACTTAACAGCCAAACCTCTTGAGGCTGATGGCCAGTTTGCTTATGATAAGCGACAGACAGGGTGTGAAAGTAAAGGGAAGATATATACAGTCCACACAGGTACGTCAATTGATCGGAATCAATTGGAGGAGAAAGGGCAGGATGTCTGAAAAGCAGGCATATGCATTTCTACCCCTTTCCCAAAGGTGGCCTTACCTAAAATAAATGATAGATGTGGAAATGATAAGTGATTGTAGACCATTGGGATGAAGCTATGTACCTGAGATTTAGATGAGATAAAGATCTGTTTAGTCTTTTTCCCCCAGCTATGGCAAACTAGTCAAAGGAGAGAGCATTATTAAAAAAGAAATGTAAATTGCCTTTATAAGGACAGGGCACCAAATATGGAATCCCTGAGGCACAGTACACACATGTTGTGAGAGAATAGATGTCTTCACCTCTGACTCTTAACTACAATTGAAGGCAGAAGTTATTCCAGACCTTGTTGGGGATAGAGCCAAATCTTACATGTGAAAAGGAAAGTAGCAAATGTCTAAGGTTGACTGTTCATAATATATTCAGATAAGAAATTTTTCTCAAAGTATATGTGGAGAAATAGCATCTCAAAAAGTTAATTCACTTCTTAAAAAGTTTAGTTTTGGGGCACCTGGGTGGCTCTGTCGATTATGTGTCTGACTCTTGGTTTCAGCTCAGGTCATGATCTCACCGTTTGTGAGTTCAAGCCCCACATCAGGCTCTGCGCTGGCAGTGCAGAGCCTGCTTGGGATCCTGTCTCTCCCTCTCTCTCTGCCCCTCCCCCACTCACTTTCTCTGTCTCTCTCTCTCAAAATAAATAAATAAACTTATTTTTTTAATTTAAAAAACACAAAATATGCCATAAATTGAAGCAGATGGAACATTATCAACATAGTTGTGAAAGCCTACTATTATGAAAAGCTAGAGAATATTGTATTTAATTGGCAGATCTGAGAAATGCATACTAACTGTAGTCATCCTAATAGAATCCCAGGATGCAAAACCACACAGACAAAGACAGGAGATAGTGGGGTGGAAACAGTAAGGTGTACTTTGAAAAGTTCAAAGGATGTGGGTAAGCTAGAAATATAAGAAGGATAGTTAATACTTGCAGATACAAATGGAATGAAATGACCTAAAAGAATAATTCTCTTATGCTTCACACTTCTTGATATCTTTACACAACTGAAAATCAACTGATGATGAAGTTGGCAGTGAACATCATTATGTTCTCTATGTTTTAATTCTAACACAGGTAGGTTACAATTTATTAGCTAAATATGTTTTCTTTTGGTAGAAATTTGGTCCCTTCTGGAGGAATCACATCATGGAAACATGGAATGACTAAATCTCTTGACTACAGTAAATTTCATTTCAAATAGGAAAGAAAGAAAATGACATTAAGGCTTGATGTTTAACAGTGAGTCTGTTATCTTGTCTTGTCCGATCCCTCTGTCCAAATTATAATTCAAATACACATCCAAAGCTTTACTTCCTTTGATACGCTTTCCCAATATTAACTCTTTTGGTTTATGTTCATAAGATCAGCTCCCTCATACATGTATACACATACAACACATCCACACATACTAATAAACATACATATGCCTACTCCTTACCCCATCATTCACTTTCTGTTCATTTTTCATGCTTCATGTAATGCATTCTCATGAGAGCTTCTGTTGACACCGTTAAAACATAATTCTTTCTGCACAACCTGCACCACCCCCCCAGTGGTTTCTCATTTCTCTCGGAGAAAGACTCTTCCAGTGACTCACAAGACCCTATTCGATCTTCATGTTTATCATTGTGCACCTTTGTCCCTTCTGATCTACTCTGTATCTACTCTAGAATTTGTACTCCTCAAGTCCTCTAGACATGTCCTTGTCTCAGGGCCTCTGCCTGTAACACTCTTCTCCCAGATATTTACAAATTTTCTTTCATTTTTTATGTCTTTGCTCAAATGCCACCATATCAGTGATAGCATCCCTGACAAACTAATTTAACATAATCTTTCTCCAGACACTCCAGGCCCGCCTTTGTTGCTTCATCCCTCTCGTTAGCTCCTACCTAACATTCCATACATTTTTATTATATATAAGTGTACTTTATTTTTTGTTTATTCTCTTTTCTTCTCCCACCCATCCCTCCCCTTTGTGTCACTGGGATGCAGGTCCGTAATAACATGCATTTTGTCGACTGTGTTGACTGTTGTATTCCGTTGCCTAGGAGTGCATGTTCCTGAGTTGGTTAAGTCCACCCCCCTGCTCACATACACATACGACATTATGAGAAGGTGGTATAGTCTGCTCTTCACAGATTGAGAAAGGTGACCTACAATATAAATAACTGGCCTCAGGTCACAAGGGGAAGATTGAGATTGAAGCCAGGGAAGACTAACCTAGAAGTTATCCTTATATGTTCTCCAACATACATGTCTTAGAATGTTCACAGCACCAATATTTATAGTAACTCCAAGCTGGGCACTCAAATGCCTATCAATAGTTCGTCATATATTCAGATAAGAAATGTTATCAGTAGAGTGGAAATATTCACACAATAGAATAATATAACAGTAATGAGATTATTTTGAGGAAAAGAAGTCAGAAACAGAGTCCATATTGCAGGATTCAATTTATATATGTATTTACATGTATAAACAAAGAAAAATTTAAAAAAAAAAGAAAAGGCAAAGCTGAATTATTTTATTAGAGGTCAGGATAGCAGTCACTTACCCTGGGGGTGGTGGTAGAGAACAGAAAGGAATAAGAGACGAGTTTCTGTGTACTGCTCATCTTCTCTTTTTTGCTGTGGGTGTGGGTACATGTGTGTTCAGTTTGTAAAAAATTATTGATTTGTGCCCTTATGATATGTGTACAATACTGTCGTGTATCTGTGATAGAAAGAATTCTAAGATGTCTCTGAAGATTCAAGAGCCCTGTTGCACATGCCCTGGATAGTTATCTCCCTTTGAGTATAGGTGGAACCTGCGAATATGATAGGATTGTCACACACTTGTTTGGGTTAAGATAGGTGAAGATACCTACCTGACAAGGTGATGGAAAAGTTAATCCATTCACAATCCATGATTGTGTTTCATAATATAAGACTCTTTATATATAATTAGAGATTCTCCAGCTGATGTTGAAGAAGTAGCTGCCACACTGTTGAGAGGGCCACGCGCCTAGGATCTGGGAATGATAGCAAAATGCTGAGGGTGAGCCCTGGCTGTTAGCAAGAAAAGGGGACCTCAGTCCTATAGCTATAAGTAACTTAATTTTTTTTTTTTAATTTTTTTTTTCAACGTTTATTTATTTTTGGGACACAAAGAGACAGAGCATGAACGGGGGAGGGGCAGAGAGAGAGGGAGACACAGAATCAGAAACAGGCTCCAGGCTCTGAGCCATCAGCCCAGAGCCCGACGCGGGGCTCGAACTCACGGTCCGCGAGATCGTGACCTGGCTGAAGTCGGACGCTTAACCGACTGCGCCACCCAGGCGCCCTAACTTAATTTTTTTTAAGTTTATTTATTTATTTTGAGAGGGGGAGAGAGAGAGAGAGAAATAGATGGAGCACGAGTGGGGGAGGAGCAGAGAGAGAGAGGGAGAGAGAGAATCTTAGCAGGCTCTATGTTGACAGATGAACCCACGAACCATGATATCATAACCTGAGCCAAAGTCAGACGCTTCACCAACTGAGCCACCCAGACGCCCCTGTAAGTAGCTTAATCCTGCCAGCAACTTGAGTGATAATAGTAGGAACTCAGGCCTATAAGAGTCAGGTACTAATGCTAGGAAAGCAGGCATCACTGATCCTTTCTCTCCCATGTTGGAATTTTTTTGTGTAAAATCCTTGCAATTTGGATAAAATGAGTCACTTGAATATAAGAGTGCAAATAAAGCTAATTTGTGGAGGAAAAAATGGGATATTTTGTTATTACTTAACAAAATCGCCCAACATTGGGATTTCATGTTATTACTTCATACTTAGTAGGAAATCTGACTTTATTTTGTATTCCAATTTATTGAATGGAAACACATCACAAGTTATCAAATTATGTTCAGTAATATAACACCTCCATGATCCCATAAAACAATCTGAAAATTTTAGGGAGTTGATGAGAGGCAGATTTAAATTTTGAATTAAGAAATGATGTGGTCCATTACAAGTCTCATGGATCCAGTGACAAATAAACTAGGTCATTAAAAAAAGCTGGGCTTTATCCCCTTTGTTCAGAATCAAAAAACTTAGACAATACTGAGAGGAGCCCTGGAGAGATTCTGTGGCTTGTTAAAGAGAGAGATGTCCATGTACTTTCTTGTCCTCTCCAACTTAAGTTTTGGGTTTTTCTACTTCATGTTGCCCTATGTTAATTCTCTGCCTGTATAATATTATCTGAGATTATTTGTGCATCTTTTATTCCTTTCCATTCCCTTTTTTCTTCTTTTTTTTTTTTTTTCTTACTTTATCTTTGTTTTTCTTTCTTCTCTTTCTTATCACTCCCAGTAGAATAAGGATGCTGCAAGGGAAGCTCCAAATGTATAGGGTCCTTTTCTGTGTCATCCTCTATGGTACAGATAGGACCTGACACTTTACTATCTGTGGGATGGACAAAGGAAGGGGTGAATAAATGAATGAATGTATGACCTGTCTCCTCTGCTAATAAGACTTGGGCCTGTTTTGAGGGACAGCAGTTCCATCCAGTGCTGCCCATCTGTTCAGATTCCAGGTGGCTGACAGGTCTCCCTTTCTGATTGCCTTACCTCAGCCCCACTGGTGACAGTGATGGAGTTGATAAGATGTCAGCCGACCCTTATTGATTATGCATGATCTCATTAGTAAAACCTCGGCCCAGTGTGACCTAATCCTTCCTGGGAAAGACTGTGATATATGAGGACCAGCACTTTGTCACTTGAGGTTAGGCAAATGGGAAGATCACTTAGTACCTGTGGTACCCAAAGATACATCCACTCATGCTTTGGGAAAGCAGCTAGGAGAGCAAGGCACACAGAAACTATGTGGGTCAGACAAGTCACTGAGAGCCCATCCTGGCTGTGAAGCTAGTTATTTATTTATGTTTTGTTTGCTAAAAATGCTTCTGCTCTTGTAGTCCTGGGGCACTTGTCCCAGTAAATAGTGAAGTTAGAAATGGGGCAGAAGGAGGCATACTTGGACCAAACCTGCCAAGATCCTTGAAGTCTGAGACTTTTATTCTCTTCAATAGAAGAGGCATATTCTAACCTGCCCCTTTTCTTGCTCCTATTTTCTGCTCCTCAGAAAAGCAGCCTTGACACCATGGGCCGGAGAGAGAAATCACTTAACACGCGAGAACTCTGAGGAATATGGTCTGGGAGTAGAATAGAGCTCTCTGATTGACCAGAACAGGGCCATTGCTGGCACCAACACTGCTATTGTGTGAATTACAAAAAGAAAACTCCTCTTCTTCCATATGGAAGATCCGTAAAAAGGTACCCCTTTCTCTAGACTGAAACAACGCATTGTCTGTCCCATTTGGACTCTCTAATGGGCCACCTTTGTGCATTGCACAAACTGTGAAACCTTGGTCTTGAGTTCTGAGTTCTGAGCACAGTGTGCCTGGCCCAGTCTTATTCTGGAGAACTTACAATTATATACAGGCTATCCAACTGAAGAGGCTACAGATGCTGAACCACTGTGGACAGTGATTATGGAAACATAGTGTCTCAAAACTAGAATATTTCATCTGGAAGGAGACACTTGGTGCCATCCCAGCTGTGTGAGGAAAACAGTCTTAGAGATAGCAATTGCCCCATTTCAGTTACTAAAAGAGTAATAGGGTAGCCTGAACAAATTTACCTCCAAAGTGCTTGGCAAGACTAAAGAAAAAAAAATGTGTCCATAAATAGGTGGCTTTCCCACTATAACCACAACCATTTAATGTGAGTAGAAAAAACATTCCTCCCTTGTTTCAATCATTCTCTTTATTAGTACTCTTCCATGACTGAGCCAGTCAGGGAAGAATCATCACTAAATATTGCTTATTAAATGGTTAGGTCAGGTTGTCTGCCCATTAAGTGGAGGCAGAGGGTGGGCGTGCACTGGGGCCATTGCTGCTGAGTGGCCTTTTTGTATACACCTCAGCAGCACCCAGCCTTTAATAAGCATTGTGTTTCCTGCCCTTTTTAAAATGATTGAATTATGGCTTTTTATGGCTCTATAAAAGCCTTTATTAATTTTGGGAAGCTGCTGTATCTTCCGATCTGTCCAGTCCCTGCCGGGAGGTTAAATTATTCATGTGGCTTCCAATTGGCTATGTTGATTGTCTTCTGAAAGGAACGACAAGCAGGACTCTTTGTTTTCCATGAAGGTTGGGGGGAATGTTACGGGGGAGGAAGAAGATTGTGGGTACCCTGAAGGGCATCACTCGAAGGGCCTCCTGGGGTAAAATGAGGGAGGAGACCTCATGGTGGTCTAGATGATTGTTGGGCTGACATCTCAGACGAGGGGAAAGGGACAGTGGACTTCAACATATTTCCTCTGTAAATGTGCCCACGTGTGTACTCATGTGTATGCATGTGCATTAGTTTTTCCACCGTGATTTTCTGTTGATACTTTGGAATATGAGACTAAAATACTGTTTTTATAGAGCTCTTTCTAACTTATAGTATACTTTCAAACACCGTCTCATTCTCATGTTGAGCACCCCTATAATTGCACGTGCTGCTGACATAGCTATTTTACCATGGTTATGTCATGGTGTGTCTCAGCAAAGTATTGTCAAATGCCGCGTAGCTTCTAAGTGGCTGCTCTGAAAAGCAACCAGATCTTTCATTTCCAAGGTGAGTGCTACTTCTATGACAGCTCTGTTCTCCTGATTGTTGTCAGTTGAAGAGTTTGTGAGAGGAATGCTGTTGTGGGACCCTTCCCACCGCTGTCCCTCACCAAATCCCCCCCACCTCACACACATGCGTGCACACACCCTCATGTCATCCCACTTCCCTGACCATCCCTAACTCCAAAAGGTTGCCACTCCACCACTCTTGTTATTCTCAGACTGTGAAGTCTGCTAATTACTTCCTTTCCTGTCTATGCTGCTGTTCCACCTAGGCTGTTCTGTTGATTCCTTCAAGGCCCTGCATGTAACTCCCCTCTTCTTTGTTCCTTCCCCAGGTAACCTCATCTCATGTTGTGGCCCTTCCTGAATCAGAAGAGATAGAGTAGAGCAGAACGTGGGTGCTGCTTAGGGTCAGAAAACCCATGGCTAAAGCTGACTAAGTCACTTCTCCACCATGAAGCTATATACTCCACGAATGGGGATATCTGCACTGCCCAGACCATTTCCCAAGGCTGTTGTTAGGCACATTGAGAAAGGACTATAGTAACTACAAGGCATTTTGCATTTTTTATACAATTATGATCCTTGCTTTGAGAAATAGAAAATAAATAACAGAGTGATCAAGAAACTCAGATTTTGTCAGCGAAGACCCTAATAGTTCTGTTGGCTTTGGAAAACTGAAGGGTTGTGCAGGATTCTAGGCAAGGAGAAGGCAAGTGAAGGAGCAGAGGTGGGAGTCAGCATGGCTTTTCACTAGAGACTGGCACTTAACAGGAGACACAGTGATGAGTTTCAAGGATGTTGGGAAGCTACAGTTGACTCTTAAGAGAAGTTTCTGACAGGGTTTGAGTGAGAAGCAATGAAACGAGGGTCCAGACAGAGTACATTGGAAGAACCCTTGGCCTGGGAACTGGGAGAAATCTTGTTACCAGGACTGGCATAAAACAGATAAGGCTAGCTTGGTGCTAAGTTGAGCATTGTGCTAATTTAGGGCTTCTCAAATATTCTACCAGCATAGGAGGAGGATTGGTTTTAGATGGGAGCAAAGCTGTATAGGTGGGGCAATTTTAAAATGCATGGGCTCCAGAATGACCATAGGGGCAAAGCCAGGTCCTCTATCAGTGCATTTCCGTAAAGACCACAGTACAGAGAGAGCCTTTTACCTGAGTGTGTTCTCCCTAGCCCTCCGTATGCACGTACACACACATGCACACACACTCAACAGAGACAACTCCACAGAGTGAAAAGGACACCTGGAGATATGAGGGCTTTGGAGAACACAGGGTCAGTTTGAAATCATGACATTTTCAAGGCTCACTAGGTTCTAGTTCTAAATTTTCTCAGCCTTATCTCCAGCTAGAGAACAACTACTTTCGAGGGACTGTAGTTTCTTCTGACACTGCCAAGCCCTGTATTTCTTCCTCCTGTTTCCATTTGTCTCCTCTCTCTCTTTCCCAACTTAATTCATGGTTATGCTTTTTCTCTGTTACTTCCTATGTACAACATTTCAATTGGGCTACCTGCTTTTTAACCCCTACCCTTTATGTGACCCGAATACTACTCAAAAGCTACTGCCTTCCTTAGTAACACTGAGAAGTTGGTCACTCTGTCTCTGCAATCTGCCACTTGCCTGTGACCCATAGCCCTTTCCCAGCATCCAGCTCTATCCTGTGGCAGCAGCCCTGGTGTCACCTGCAGAGATGAAAGGTATGGAACAAACCTCTTCACATTAGAGTATCTGGTACAAAGAAGTGTTGTTCAGGGATAATTAACATATGAAAAAAACCTTAACATTTTTTTTCCCTCCAGTATTCACTGAAGTCTAAATTACGCCAGGAAATAGGGACACAGAAGCGTTGTGAAGCTCACATTTTCATGGTATTTCGATTCCAGTGTGAGAAGACAGACAGTAAAATGACAAATACATCAAATCTCAAATGATGGTATTTCTGACATGGAAGACATCAAGGATTTCTAGCTTGGGTAGAAATCCTTTTTGTTCGGTTATGGCATTCCTCACATGGGCAAATTTGAGTGAGGAAGTGAAGGGATTATTGGGCTAGACTTTTCTAAGATTGAGAACGTAAGCTTCTTTATCATCTTCTTGCTCCTTACCCAGTGCTGCTCATTTATAGATGTGTTTTATGTCAAACTGAACCCTGAGAGAAGGCTACAGCTTCAGCATAAAATGTGCATGTAGAATCACTGTAAAGGTGTTTTAAGTTGCGAATTCCAGAATGCCTGTATGTAGAACTGGTCAGGTAAAGAGTAGAGTTGTCTAGTCAGCGACCACTTAGAGACTTCCCTGTATCCCCTTTCCATGTTTCTAAAATTTGGAAAACAACAGGGTGTTTGGCAAATCAAATATTTTGAGTCCACTTACCAAAACCTTGTTTTAGGTCCTTTTGTGAAGCAGTCAATGCAGGGGAACATGGAGGGGTAAAGGTCAGTTTGAGACTTGCAGGATAAGGAAGCCATGCTGGCTCTACATGAACACTGAGCATCTGCCCACTAAAACCAAAAGAAAATATTTCTTTCTAAAGTGATCTAAGTCCTTGGGAGGAAAAGGGATTCATGTAAAGTCATTGTATTCAAAATGTTCAATTTTATTAATAATAGACACTTTGATAACACTCCTCAGTCACTCTCTTCAGCCTCTAGAAAGTCTTGGTGTAGACACAGCACAGCCTGTGAGAACTATTCCGCAAGTGGAAACGTCCAGAGCTGGACAAGGTCTGCTGGCAACACCGTTCAGAGGAGACACCAGAAGGAAAGGCACATTGAGGGAGAGCAAAGGACACAACCCCTTTTTCTTTACGCATGGCAAATCAATTCAGTGTCTTTCATTACCACCTGAAAACCGAATGCACATGTGAACAATAAACTTTAATCTGGTTGACAACAGTTTTTTAAAAAACGCACTGAAAGCAAGTTTCAGCAGCCTGACATACTTTATGACACTTATTAAAAAGACACACTTGTAAGTCAATTAACCTGGCCAATGGTACCTTTTAACTTGTTTTCTAAGAGGAAAGGCAGCAGCAAAAGGGCAAAGTTTCCATCTAGAAGGTTCTAAGTTGATTTCTTTTCCCCTAAAGTAAAGGTGGCTGGCCTGAGTTCCAACTAATATATGTAAGTCTGCAGTTCATCTGCCTCCGACACCTGAAAAGTTCAAAGGAAAAGCTTGTGGGTGTCCTTTCTTGGCTATCACAGTTTATTTAAAGAAAAATTGAGGCCTTCTCAATAAAGAAATAACTATATGGTAAAATAAAATAGGTAAAATATGGGATTTAAGATAGAAGCATTATGCACATTATTTAGTCAGCAAGCATTTCCTGGGTTTATATTAGAGGTGTTTATATTGAGGAGGAAAAATCCCCCTCAATGTAAATTGTTTCTAAAGACATGACCCACCTCCTCCCAAGCCCCAATAAGTAAGTAAATAAGACCTTTTTGTTTTTCATTTCTTGTACTTTTTGTTTGTTTGTTTTTCATTTCCTTAAATTTTGTGACACATAAAACATTACAAATTTGCTACCTAGTACTCACTTTCTGAAAATGATTGCCTTATAAGTGTAATTCTCTTAAAAGATCAATTTATTATAAATATTGAAAGTCCATAGATCTGGCACAACAAAAATAGTAGCTTCTCAAAAATGCTTGCTAAGAGTATTTTAGTTGCATACAGTTCTTTTACCACAAAATCAAGTACATTTTGACCTTTGGGAGCACTATCTATATCTATCTATCTTTTTTTTTTTTTTTTTTTTTTTTTTTTTTTTGGTACAAAAACAAGAACAAGGGTTTCAGTACTTTCTTTGTCTTCTTGACTTTCTGTCTAGTCTTGTCCTTCTGAATAAACCTTAAGATAAGAAATTGGTATTGGAAAGGCCCTGGCAGAGGAAACAGTTAATTCCCACAGAGATTAAAAACAAGGGGAGTATGGGGCGCCTGGGTGGCGCAGTCGGTTAAGCGTCCGACTTCAGCCAGGTCACGATCTCGCGGTCCGTGAGTTCGAGCCCCGCGTCAGGCTCTGGGCTGATGGCTCAGAGCCTGGAGCCTGCTTCCGATTCTGTGTCTCCCTCTCTCTCTGCCCCTCCCCCGTTCATGCTCTGTCTCTCTCTGTCCCAAAAATAAATAAACGTTGAAAAAAAAATTAAAAAAAAAAAAAAAAAACAAGGGGAGTATTCTCCTACTTACTTAATAGTTGAAGACTAAAAACGGATAAGAACAAGTCTAAACAACTTAGCATATGAAGAAGAATTGGGTCTCACCTCATGGCCCTGTGATTGGAAACAGATGTCACAATGCACACTAGTTGATGATAAGGTCATTGTGTCTATAAGCTTGGACCCCCTGCTACATTTACATTTATCTGAATTGAGGATATAAAACAATCTAGTTGCATCCACATCTTTTTTTCACATAACCTTTGTAAACTATAATTGAATTTCTACTAATATAAGGTTTTGTGACAAAATCAGTTGCCTGCAGGGATGCAGTGTTGTGGACAGTTAACCTTGAGGGGAACCAAACACTACATGGGTTCATTCCGTAGCCTAATGTTTATATTCAAGCCAGCAACTAAAACATGTTTCCCTCATCTCCCCTCCTACCTCCTATCAGCAAACTAGAGAGTTATTGCTGGGTCAAGCAGGTTTCCTTACAAGTTATTTTCAGTTTTTAGTATATAGAAATACATTCTTATAGACTTCAAGTTATTGTGAAAGAAAAAAAAAAAGCAATTTTCAAGATCCTGCTTATTGAAATGTTTACTTTTAACTCTTACTAGGATGAGCTCTATTTCTAAGTTGTCTGCAGAATGGCAACAGTAAAAACAAAGTTCAACAAATGACAGATTTGGAGAAAACGCACGCAACAGTTTTTAATAGTTTTAAATGACGAATATCTCTAATATTCAAAAGGTCGAACAAATAAGTTATAAAAAGAAAAACCCTCAAGGGATAGAAATTAATATGAAGAGGTATTTCAAAGGAAAAATAAATAGATATAAATATCTCCAGAAATGGGCAAGACTTTTCAACTCTTCATTCTTTGAAATAATGCGTAATTAGAGACCACCTATTTGTCATTAGTATGGAAAAGGAAAACTGCTTTAGAGCACACTCCTGGTGGGGAATGGTCTAGAACCACGTAACAAAAGGAGGAGAATTCTTCATGTGATAGTGAAAGATTTTCATTACATTGTGCCAATTCTGAAAATTAAAAAGACAATTTTCTCAACAGTATGAAAGAATATGAACTATTTCTTTTGGAAAAATATAAGTGAATAAATGTGTCTGAAAAGCTATGGAAGGTACTCCTAAAATCTGTTACTTAATCAGGGTGTAAATAGGGATTTCCACAGGGTGAAGAGAGATTACTTTTTCTCTATTGTTTGAATGATTTCTTTAGTCCAGACTACATTTGTAATAATAATAAAAAAATTCTATTAAACTTTTCTCAGGGATGTGCAAACCACTGTGAAAAAATCCAAGTTACTAACTCCACTGTTCTTAAGTACATATATCTCTTTCTAAAACTTTTATAATTCTATCAGCACAAATATCTATCCAATCAACACTCTTCAATGCTCAGATGTTCTCCAATATGCTATTGTAGATCTCTCATTGTTTTTGCATGTAGACAATATGATACATGAAGATGGAAAAAGAAATTCAGTTCTTGAAGCACTATTACAGCTTTTGGAACATTGTTATCAATAACTGAAATATAAACTAGACAGAAGTTTCTAGAACTCTGTGAGCTTTCTTACCATTTTCCAGCAGACATTCTGTAGGTTATGCTCTTTCAGATACAAAATATGAATAGGGAAAGGAATCTGGGCAGAGAAACTCAGTGAAGCGCTGTGTCCTATGCTCTTTAAAGGTGGATGAACAAATGTCCAGTGAAAAGAAATTATAACGTGGGATAAATGTCACCTGAGGTTTTAACAGAAAAACTAATTCAGGAGAGAATGAATATTCCATAATGTTGTAATGAAATTTTGCTCAAATATCTGATATATTTTTACAAAAAATATCTGGTGTTTTATTGAATGGTGATAGTGATAAAACATTTGTTTTGCTGACTAACTCAGCCAAAGAAGCATGAAAGAACTCTCATAGATAGTAACAGATAAATGTCTGTGTGCTTTTACGAAAAAAGAGTTTACAAGTACTTCCTCATGTTACTGCATTAGATGCCTTTTCAAAGAGTTGTAGAAAAGTTAAAAAGCAAAGCACCTAATACTGAAGCTGCTGCTTTAAAGAAGAAGAAGGCAGAAAATAAGGACAGGGAAGTTGAAACTACAGAAATATTGGATAGGATGGAGTGATGTCTTTTGAAACTTTATGTTTTTAAAAATCTACAGAATTTATTGTTAACAGAAGAGATGAAAAGTGTTGAGTTATAGATAACATTTATATATCCTGCAGAAATCCCTGAATAATGAAAAGTCAAGTTCCCAATCAGACAATGTATAAACTCTCTTCCCCCTCATAATGTTTACTTACAACTACAGAAGAAAATAAATTGGAAATCTTTACTTTAAAATAGAAAGAGTTTTGTTGTCAGTCAGTTCATGCTGCTGTATATATTCAGATCAGAAGGCAAAATAAAAAAAAAAAAATTCCATGAGCTGGGGGCACTATTGCAGTATTTGGCTGAACTGAAAAATAAAGTGCTGACGTAGAATTGGACGTCAGGGCAGGTTTCAGAAATGCTGCAACATACACACCGTTAGTAGGATTGTGTCTGGGCGACCGCTGTTTTAAGGCTCCCTGTGCACCTTCCAACAAGAGGTTGCCTATATTGACAGACTCGCTGTTTCTTGCTATAGAGTTTGGCTTTCTCTAGTTATTGTTGTTGTTTGTCTTTTACTAAATTGGTGAAAGTTGAAATTGAGAGCTTTTTACTGATTCTAAGGCTTTGATCCCCTCCCATGCCTGGACAGTGTTACTCGTGACTGAGTAACTGAGGCTGATGGGCTGTGCCTTCTGCCCCAAAGATGCTGAAACAGCATGTTTTGTGAGGTCATCTAGTGAGCCAGAGCCAGGTGGTGGGCTTTGAATCACTTTGAAAGCATAGGAGTGACTCTCTCTGGCAGTCTTTCCATGAGCAGCAATTTAAAATGCATGAAGAAATGAACTTGTATACATCTTTAAATACTTTTGTTTGATTCTCAACATTAACAACTTGCCAGATGCTAAATAATCCCATATGATTGGAACCTCTGGCCTTTGGGAACAGGAAAATCAGGGACCACACAGTTTCAGAAGCACTTCAACTAAATTTATTGCTGGAAAAATAACTGGTGATGTCATTCAGAACCAAACAGGGCCACTGAAGAAGAATGGTTGGATCAGGCCTGGAGCAGGTGTGAAGAAAAATGACAGTCCTGATTTCTAACTTCTCCTAGGCTTAGAGAGCCTTTCTCCCTTTAGAAACAAGAAACAGCTCACCAGGTGGATTTTCTAAGCCCTAGTTTAAGGGGGAAATAACCACAAACAAATAGCACCAAACATTTCTGACAAATGGATGGCTCTGGCGCCTGAGGTACATACGAAGGGAAGGGAAGGATAAAAATGGACACAAAAGTAGAAAGGGACCCAAAATGAATAATGAAGAATGAAAGCAATCTGAAAAGAACACCTGCTAGACTGACAACAGAAGAGGAACAGGAGAGCAAAGTAAGATAAATGCTCATCTTAGAGATATGTAAGATCGAAGGAAGGGAAGAAGAGGCAGGTATGAGCCAGTGATGTAAATGAATTACACAGTAGCAGCCTTGTTTCAACACACACTTGAATCAATGCTATGCAAAGATCTATGATAACAGCCCCACCGTTTTGTCGATGCTCAAAATAAGAAGAGTAATCAGGAGGAGTGATGGTAAGGCCTAGAAGTTGGGCCCATCTGTCTTTTCCTTTGCCAGCACTGTGGTTATTATTATTACAATAAAACTGTCAGTATTAAAAGTCCAGAGACATACGTCATTCTGTATAGCTGAGTTTCCTGATAGATGAAGGTTTGCTAATTTAAGGACTGAAACTTTATGTTAAATCTTTAAACTGAATCTTTTGTTTTAATAGATTACAAGCTACTTTGTTGTTATTTATGTTGATCACTTTTCTTTGGGCCCTGGCCAAATTAAACTCCAATGGCTAACATGTAGGTCTGTTTCAGACACTATATCATTGTAGATTCTGTGCCTTTCTGTTTTATCTTTCATTCAATGCTGATTCAAGACTCATCTGTTCTCATTTTTATTTTTTGAATCACTCCCCTTATCGTAGGTCTCTTTGTAGTTTTAACTTCAAGAGCTCTTATTAGCCCTTAATTATATGATATATTGTTATTGTTGTTTCTTTGCTAAGCCTTCCCTCTATCAATATGTCTGTTTCCGTCTTTGAGCAGAGAGATCACTGATTCATGGAATTTTACAGAAAAAAGGGAATTGGGCAGTCATCTAATAGAACCAGATTATTTTACAAATGAGGTAAATGGGCTTCTGGAGGTGTTTAATTTGCTGAATGCCATACAGCTAATTAGGGGTAGATTAGAAATTAGTATACAGATATCCTGAAAACTTCCCTAGTGGGTACTTTCTACTATAAAATATTAGTTGATATCCTGCAACTTTTCTATTTTACTTTAGAAGGAAGGCACTGTGAAGTATAAGAATGCTCTTAAGGCGTGGAGATATGTTTAGACCCTTCAAGATACCTATTTCTAAGATGAAAACTATTGTACATGACTCCTAAGATTTGTAATGAATGTACTATGAGCTTATTTTGAGCCTAATCTGTATTCACCCTTAAGGTGAATTCTAGAGTAGTGGAGAGGGATCCAGATGATTTAAAAGGATCGAGATTTTATTTCCATTTGAGATCTGGTATCATCATGGTAAAAATTCAATTTAGGAAAAAAAAAAAAAAAGATGGGACCTTCAAGAGAGATACAAAGATTACCAAGAGGAGAAATTATCTTCAGATTAATTATTTTGCATCTTTCATTCTGCTGTTCTCTATTCCAGGTTCCATTGACTCATTTCTGAAGTATAAGGAGAGGGGAAAAACAGGGAGATAAGACTTAAAAGTTCTTCTGAGGCAGGTCTGGCATGTGGTAGGCAACATGAGCATATTCCCAGCTCAGTGTCCACCACAATGGTGGTGAGGGTACTAGCTGCTCTGCAAGTGTTGCACAGTCAGCTTTGGGCCTCTGTGTTCCCAGGGCCAACATTGTGGCATTATCATCCTCTGCAGGAGCATCCTTTCCATTGGTAGAGGCATTGGCACTCTTGGTAGCAGATATCATCACTTTACATTGCCCATTCATTCTTCTGATATCAACTGAGCATCCTTTATAGGCCAGACACTTGCAAGATGTTGATGATGACTTGTGCCTCATTATTTAATGTTTGGGCGGGGTGGAGGTGGGTTAGGTAGAGTGAAGTAAATAGTTGATAACAGTTCAGTGTAGGTACTGATAATGGATGTACCCAGTGCTGTGGGAGCACATGGGAAGCGTATCTTATACAGGCTTGGGAGTGGGCTGTAAGGGTGGAACACCTCTGTGAAATAAACTAGTTGAGGGCGAAACCTTAGGATGGTATGAGACAGTCCATAAGGAAGGCTATTCTAGCTGGAGGAAAGAAAAAAAGGAATACAGCGTATGTAGGTAATTTAAGGAAGTTTAGTATGGTTAGCAAATGAGATGGTGTGGTGGTGGCATGATGAAAGATAAGGCAAGAAGGACAGTCAGAGGCAAAAAATTTGAACTTTATCCTCAAAAAGCAAAAAAAAAAAAAAAAAAAAACCAAAACTACTGTACAGAACATTACTAAAAGTCTTTAAGAGAAAGAAAGGCATAATTAGATTTGTGTTTTTAAAAAGTAGTATAGATGTCGTGTATAAAATACATTGGAAAACTATCTATTGGGGACTGTTAGTCATCAAATTGAGAGATGCCTATTTAAGAGGACTTTGTTGTGGTTCAGAACATAGAAAATGGTGACTTGGGGCACAATTGTGGTGATTGGGGGGTTGGGGAAATAGTTATGATATGTATATATTTCAAATCCTGGTTGGTAAGATTCATTGATCCATTGGATGTAGGGTGTGAGGGGAAGCTAGGAGTCAAAGAAGAGGCTGAAGATTGGAATCAACCTCTTAGATAAGGTTATTGAGAAGATAAGAGGTGGAATGATGGACTAATGAGTATAAACCAGATAAAGAGGAAAGTAATGCCAAGAGAGTGATTGTAGATAAAGAGCTTAAAATAATCAGAAGTCTTATTGTGATAGGAGGTGATCAGAAGTAGAAACGAAACTGGGAAGACAGAAGGCTGTAACCAAAAGGTTACAGTCAGAGTCTGAGGGGCCAAAGTGGAGTGATGGGCAAAGTGAAAGGTGCTTGCCCAGAAGTTGAGTCACTATCAGCGATTCTCAAAAGTAACTGGGAGTGCAATTTAAAGATGGAGATTTGAGTTCTTCTGTTTGTGTATTAAGGCAGGGCCAGGGAAAATTGATGCTTGTTATCATGGCTTTATCTTAATCCTCCTCTAGAATGGCTCCTAGAACAGCTGTCCATAGTAAATTTTCTGGCACAAGTGATCAGTATCTATTAGTCTCTTTCCTGCTTCCCCACTCCTTACCTCACAAAGTGAAGTTCAAGACTAAAATCTTAGTAGGCAGTCGATAGACTGTTTTGATTTATGATTGATTGGTTGAGTTAGAGACAAATGAATCTGTATTTCTATGGCTTAAAAAAGCAATGATTTTCTTGATCTGATATTTTAGTGGATTATTTTGTGTCAAAATAGTTTGATAATATTTTTTTTAGTCTTTTTAGGGAATGGCACTTTTGGGGTGGTTAAAAAACAATTTTGGTAAAATGTGGAAAGCTGAATGGATCTTGATTTTTCATTTTTAGATTTTCATGTCAAAGGTGTCTGTGTGTGCAGATTGAAAGACAAGGCCACTAAAACAGAAACCAACTCAGACTTTCTCCTGTTGCATCTGAAGTAAAACAGAATGACAAAAAAAAAAAAAAAAAATTCAAAACAATTAAAACAAGGAGAAAACACACTAAGCCATGCTTTAAGATTGTAGGAAGCAAAAGAAGTGCTAATGCATGCATACACATATGCACACCTTTTGCACATACCGTTTCTGAAATGCATAGGAAAAAACTTTATATGTAACTCTGATCTCAGATGCTCTTTGGAAGTTCAGCAAAAAGAGGATCCATTTTCATCTCCAGTCTTTTAATCGGATTCACTAGGGGTGGGAGTTGAATAGAGACATAAACTCTGAAGTGTTGTTCAACACTGGTTTTAAAATTTTGTTTTGTTTTCTGTGTCTGGCTCTTTCACTCTAGGGTCCCTTAGCAAACCCTACCATACTACTTTAGGACATATCTTCCATGTAGAAAAGTTATTGAGAAATAGATGATGGCCCATTAAATTTCTCCAATGCGTAAAGAATGTGAATGTCTCCAAAGGCCAGAGAATGATGATGATAGTTAATATTTTTGATATTAAAAATGTCACATTTCTAGGTACATCACATAAATCTTCTTATTTAATCCTCACAACAATGTAAGTAATAGGTGTTAATATTTTATCCATTATATAGATGAAAATCTGAGGCATGGGGCATGTAATTCCCTTACCCAAAGTCTCATAACTACGATGGGTTAGAGCCAGAGTTAGGACTCAGGTTGTCAGTGTAGAGCCAGAGAGTAATCTCTAATTAACTCTCCAAAAAGAACATCTCTAATTTAAGATGCCACTAACCTAATTTGGATGTGTTTGAAGTATGGTTTCTTAAATCCCATTTACTTCTGGGTGAACTAATGATAGAGATACTCATTATTAAGATTCAATTGTGAATTTCTAATTCCGTCATTCTGATGAGTACCAGGATACAAGAGGAGTTGACTTGACCATAAGAATTCACAGTCTAGCTGTGGAGGCTCCAGAGCTCAGTGGTTAAGAACACAGACACTAATGTAATCCATACATACTTTTGAACTAATGGGTACACTACCATCAAGATATGTTGACACCATTCGTTTTTCTTATTAAGCCAAAACTTCTCTTGAGTAGGTTTTAGATAGACTAACTTCAAAATGTTGATGCAAGATTAAATAAGAAGGTTTATATAGAACCTTTTGCTTAACATCTGGCTTTTATAAACTGTAGCTTTTATTAGCTATTATTGTTGCTGGTGTGTTATTTATACTTCTAAAAATATAAGCAGAAGCACAAGACATTCTGTGATAAACTCTAAGCCCCATGTCCGTGTGTGTACAGTATATGTTCTAGGGATCTGAGCTCTAATCCTCTCTTTTCCATAAAGTTTTCCCCCAGGGAGTACATGGTATAATTTTAAGAAATACTTACAAAGGCTGAATGGATTGAACACTCTCTGTCTGAAATGATTTTTCAAACCTCGGAACTTGCATCTGTTTAATGCCCATAGCATCTTGTTCTCTAGGCCTTGGAGTCCTATTGTGCTTTGTAACTTATCTTCTGTAGGTAATCTCTTAATTCTGTTTAACTGTTCACCTATTTAGGTCCAATCTCCCAAGTGATTTTTTAGTTCCTAATGGAAAGGGCTGTAAATTCATATTTGTGTATTTTACAATGTCTAGTACATGGTACTAGACATCGTAGGTACTAAAAATATATTTGTTCCTTTTTTTTCTATTTAATTAATTTGCCTGGATTTGATTTTATAATAGGTCTAGGAGGATTTTCATAGGCAGATAATGCCTTTGTTCTTTTATGAATATAATTACACAATTCCATCATATTTTTCCCACTGGAGATTTAGAGGGAGTGAATTGTTCTAGAATCAAATGAGCCGTACCTTCAAAGAGAAGTGAACTATGTAACATAGGTGATTACTTAGTACTAAAAGAAAAAGAAAAACAACTTAGAAAAAATATAACATTTAACATTCCTTGCTTTTTCTCTCAAATAGTTGAAAATATTATTAAAAAGAACAATTTTAAGCCTTATTTACTTATTTTTTTTGTTTATTTATAGACAGAGAGTGCACAAGTCAGGGAGAGGGGCAGAAGGAGAGAGAGAGAGAGAGGAGAGAGAGAGAGAGAGAGAGAGAATCTCAAGCAGGCTCCATGCTTCAACATGGGACTTGATCCCATGACCCCAGGATCATGACCTGAGATGAAATCAAGTCAGATACTCAATTGACTGAGCTACCCAGGCACCCCTTTTGAAGCCTTTTAAAAACTTCTTGTATAAAGTCACTGGCAGAAGTAAACATCTTATATGCTTTGTCCACCGTTCCACATTTGAAATTGGCTACTCTGGGAGAAAAAGCACATCACTGTGTTTATGTACTGAATGGAAAAGTCTTGAGGCTCTGTCTACATGAGGAAGAAACACAGAGAAAGAAAGGACCAACAAGATAGCAGTGGAGACTGCTCATCTCTATCCGTTAAGCCCAAATAAGCTTAGTTTTATTTTATTGTTTTTATTAGTGTTATTTTGGCATTAGCAATTGTTTAACACATATTCTTTGTCAGTGATATCTCTAGTGACCCTCTCAAAGAACAGTGAAGTGAAGGGCAGAAGAGAGTGGATAAGAGAGACAAAGAACCTGGAGCTGACTTCAGAGTTTACAGGCAAATTGATAAGGTGACTTTTGGGAAAGAGCCATGTACATTTATGATTGATGAGGAAATAGTGCTGGTGTGGATTATGCAGGTGGTGGTTTATTGGAATATCTACTGAGGACAGCTAAGTCATAAACTGAGCTTCAATTAAATAATTTGTCAACTTGTTTGATCCCTTTACTTGATTTGTCAAAAGAGACTGAAATCAAACAGACCAGACCAAAAAGATTGCTCCATTTCCTATATGGTCCATGGGCAGAGCTTTTACCATTAATTTGCCATTAAAACAGCCTACGACAAATTGGATGAGAAGGAAATTTTAATTCTTTACCCAATTTATCCAAACTATATAGACACTTAGCTTTTCAGAGTAATAGTTTCTTAGTCTATTTCATTAATTCCAAAGGGTGCTGAATTGTTTCAGGATGAACCAGGGGACAAATTATGCTGCTTATGGGGATTTTGTGTTGTTTCTGTAAACAGAATACACAAGAGGGACCGAACCCACTGGTGATTGGTGACATTACAGATATCCACAGGTCCATGCAATTGAAGGTACTTTGTGGCAAGTACTCTAGTATCTTTGCTACACATAATCACACTAGGAAGGGTTTAGATTTCTTTACCCACTCCTTTAGTAAGGAAAGTTTTCCAAGAATTAGTGCTTCGAGAGGGAATTGCATATCCAATTGTAGAACACGCATCCATGCACACAAATATATAAAAGGTAATTTATTTAAAATGATTATTTTTTTTTTAAGAGAATTGGCCAAAGAGATGTAAGTCTTAATGACCACTTACTATATACTGATTTTAAGACACTAATGTTGACTCTAGGTATAAATTCCCGTGCTTGTTTTAGTCACAGCTGGGGACAGTAGCATCTTGCTAACAGCTCCACTGCTAGTAGTATTAGAACTGAAATTTGGACCTGGCTGACCCATATTCTTTCATTATCTCTCTTTGCATTTCTGAGGTTGCTTATAATTAAAGTGAAGAGGTTAAAATGCAGTCAAAATACAAATAACAATAAATCCTATCACTGCTGATAGTCTGTTAAAAAGCAAGAGAGGAGTATGTAATTTGATGTGAAAGTGCAAACAAAAGTGTGAGACGAAGGCTTAGATTTTGTAACCCAGATCCTACAATAGGCCAGAATGCCAGACAATGTAATTATTTTGCTCCCTCTTCTCACTTTTCTTGGGCATTATTAACAATTGTAGAATTTATTGTACATACCATAAGTGCTTGGCTATTAAGTAGATTACTTGTGGAAAAGACAAATGTGAATATAAATTAGGATGAGAGAAGTCAATGGGAATTTGGAAACTGGAATCAGCATTTTATCCTTTCTCCATTGAGATCACATAAAAATGAGTAAGCACATCCTGCTTTCTCCTTTCTCTGCATCTTGTCTTAGCAACATAAATACTAATTGGTTGCTATGGTGATCTCAAGCTTGTAACTAAAACTGAGGTATCTAGGTAACAGTGTCTGAAGGTGAGAATGATGAATGCTTCAACTGTGGAGTTTTGTAGGGGGATGGTGCTGGAGTATAAAAACTGGCAAATGTAGCCTCAGCTCCAAAAGATTGGTAAATTTGTTAATTTTATCCCTATCATTTCTGACTACATCAATTCATCTACCTACAGAGGCTGGATTGCCTTCATATAAGTTGGTCTCTGAAGTTGACAACTTCCATAAACTTGCAGTCAATGAGAAATACCAGTTATGGGCAGAATTTAGCACTTAATACACTTTTTATTTTATTGCTGAAAAGGGTTCAGCGGCACTAAGATGATTTAAGCCATCAATGAGATGCAGTGGAAACAGCCTAGTAAAATCATAGTCAGTCTGTGCCTCTTCTCCATGACTCATGGGTTTATTAAGAAATCTTATTCTTTAGGGCCCAAAGGATGAACAGCATTCCTCCAAGTCAAGACCTCTGTGCTTTAAGTAGTGGCTGCCACCAATCAGTTGCATAAGATGTCATGCAACCTTTCCAGGTTTCTGCTTCTTCATTCATGAAGGGGATAACTGGGTCCCTCTACTAGGGCTGTTATGGAGATTAAGGATTGAATTATTCTAAAGCATTTTGCAAGTACAAGTGTTATATAAATGCTAAATACTAACTTATGGCTTTGATTTCATTAGCTCTTTACTTTGAAAGCTTTAAGGAGAGCTCAATAGATGTAACAGTTCAAAAGAGAACTCGCTTCTATAAAAAAGATACACGCACACACACAAGTACAGGTATACATATATACATCTATCTGTTGGTATATAGAATGTTATGTTAGCTTGCTTAGTAAGCATAAGGATATTAAGTGAGACTTTTTCTATTGTCCTAGAATTGGCAGGTGATTTCAAGAGGATTGACAGAGTCATCATGTGATGATTTGGAGGTTGGAAACTTTTCTAGGTCTTATTTAGAAGTAGAACAAGGTCAGGGCACCTGGGTGGCTCAGTTGGTTAGGTGTCCGACTTCTGCTTGGGTCATGATTTCGTGGTTCACGGGTTCGAGCCCCACATCGGGCTCTGTGCTGATAGCTCAGAGCCTGGAGCCTGCTTTGTGGATTCTGTCTCCCTCTCTCTCTGCCCCTCCCTTGCTCGTACTCTGTCTCTCTGTCTCTGTCTCTCTCAAAAATGAATAAACCATTAAAAAAATAAAAAAAAAAAGAGAACAAGGTCAGCTACCCCCATAATGCTGCCTCAGCCTATGAGGGAGAGATTGGACATGGGATTATCTAGGATGTAAGGAAGAGAGTGGAGTCATTCTTCTGTTTTTCCCTTAAGTCAAGGGAAATGGGGAGGACATGCATCTACCCCCTGAAACTAAGTATGACGCTCAAAGGCTCAAAGGGAATTGCTTACAGAGGCACACAGCAGGGAGATACTTCTCTTTCTTTTTATCTTGTTGGACATGAGTGTGAGCTGGGTCTTCTATGACTATTTAAAAAAGGAAAAATAGAATTGGAGAGAACAGAATGGAGAAAAGTGCCTCACTGAACAGTCTCTAGCTCGTTTGACTTGGTGAAGGTGTATGAGTTTACCTTGGAAAGAGTGGATGAATGAAAGCCACTTATGTTTGAGCCATCTTGCCAGTAAAAGAGCTGACCACTGGGCAAGGGGATTCCAGCAGCAACAGGCTATGCATAGACTTTCAGGGCCTAAAGCAAAGGAGGTCGAGTGAGGTTACATGACACTGGATCATTCAGAGCAGGGATCTATACAGTGAAGAGTTCCAGTAGGATCCCCCAGGGATCAAAGGAAAAAACTCCAAATAAAGAGTTAATCCCATTTTTCAAATCAGAATGCATATTACAGAACAGACATGCATACATACTCTGAAGAGTAACTAGGATATTTTAGGCAGTTGTGCTTATTAGGTAAGTAAGGAATGGTAGAAATGGTATCACTATGGAGTCAGAGTGAAATATGACATGGAAACTTAGACTGAACTGAGTGCAAAGAAACAAATGTCACAAATCGGTAAATCAGATATCTGTTTATTTTTATTCCTAGTACATTGCAATGGAGATTTCGAACATGCTTCTGACTCAATTATTTAGACCGGCACTCTCATCTCTTAGTGTTTAACCAGTTTGATAATCTTCAGTATATCACTGAGAAATAAAATGGCCAGTGGTCTCCATGGAATTTTTTTTTTTTTGAAAACTGAAAAGTGGTAATAATAAATGCTTAGTATATTAGAGATAAGACCTTTACAGCGATTATGTTGTTTAATGCTTACAAAAATCATGAGATTAGTACTATCATTCCCATGTCATAGAGGAAGAAACTGAGGCCCTGAAAATTTAAGTGATTCATCAAGATCACAGTGATAGTAAGTATAGTAGGTTTCCTTGTTTTGTTGTCTAATTGAATAGATCTTTTTGAATTTCATTGTTTAAGAAGAGATCATTAAAATGGAAACATCATTTTGCTTTTTCCTAAGATGTCTGTCTTTGGACTTTGCTCACAATGCATCTGGTTTCCTTAATTCTGAGGCAACTGATTAAAAACAAAATAACACATCAAGGCAGACGGAGACCATTATAAATTTGTGACCACAGAACCTCATCCAGGGCCTCAGTGCTCCCCCAAAGTCCTATTATGACATTTTAAAATAACTTGAACACTTATAAAAATAACATCTTTTTAAGTTCTTTAAATTTTTTTTCCCCTGCAGAACTTGAGAAGATTTGATCAGTCCCTTTGCCAGAGGAGTAGCCATTTTGCCAATGTGCTGATTTCTCTTTGTATCAATGTTAGGGATTTTGAGCAAGATTACTTAGGAGAGATGGATATAAATCACTGGTAAAAAGCTATGTACCACCCTCCTTCTAGGTTTGGGGTCATTCTCCTCTCTTGTATGCCATATGGTGTGTGTGAGTAGCCCTAAATCCATAGCTTTAGTTCATTATATACATAAAGATAGAAGATACTCATTTGGTTTTTAATGATTTAAAACAATTTATATTAATTGTGGAGCATAAAACAAAAATGTGAAAAAAATAAAAATTGCCTTTATAGGTCTTATATCCAGAGATAAACAGCATTAAGAGCTATAGAGATCAAGCATGGTTATGGTGCTTTCTTTAAGGAGAGACACCTGGTAGGGGTGCCTGGGTGGCTCAGTCAGTTAAATATCCGACTTTGGCTCAGGTCGTAAACTCACAGTTCATGAGTTTGAGGCCCGCGTTGGGCTCTGTGTTGACAGTGCAGAGCCTGGAAACTGCTTCAGATTCTGTGTCTCCTTCTCTCTCTGACCCTCCCCTGCTTGCACTGTCTGTCTATCTGTCTCTCTCTCAAATATAAATAAATGTTTTTTTTTTTAAAGGAGAGACACCTGATAGTAAATGGATAGTGGGACTGATAAAACAGCCACATAGGCAGGCAAGTATGAATATAATGGACACTTTTGACCTTATTATTAATATAGGCATTGTGTTTCAAGTCATCATATGAGTTTATTCTTTGTCTTGTGTGTGTGTGTGTGTGTGTGTGTGTGTGTGTGTGTGTATGTCCAAAGATATTTCAAACCTTGAAAATCTGTCTCTAGGTATACCCTTCCTAGGAACTAGACTTTCTTATAGTACTGCTTCCAGTACCAATGGAGGGGGGAAGCCATTTGAGGAGTGAAGGCAATATGTAAAGCATTTGAAAAGAGCCTCGTTCTGTGCAATTGCCAACCAGGTAACTGGTGATGTCCTAAGCATGCCAGTTTGGACTGTGACTTTTCTTATTGGAAATAAAATACATATTCCAACTAGTTAGAAGGCATTTCTTTAGAAAATCAAAATAATATCATACTACAATTGAAAAAATAGTCTCAAAAATATTTCCCATGTGCTTCCCCGAAGCATAACCAATAGACAGTAGAAAAAGAAATCATTTGGCCATACCAAGTTTAGACAAACTAAGCAGGCTTCTTTACTGCAGGCCTTCAAAATGCTAATGTGAATTTCAAGTCTTCTGGATAGGATGTGATGCTTCTTAGTGTGCTTCGTGTTCAATTATTATTCATTCAGCAAATATGTAGAGTGCCTATTACATGCTAGGTGCCACTCTGTGCTTGGGGTACCACAGGAGACAGGACAGACAGACTGCCTTATGAAACCCACTCTATTGGTAAGGAAGACGCCTGACCTACAGAGAAGGGAATTGGACAGCTGCTTATCTTTCTGTATTGTTTCAAGCCAAGGAAAATGTTAACTAGAGAAACATTTGTGAGATGAAGAGTGGGATTATCAGCAGGAAGCCAGGCATCTGCCTACCTTTCTCCTTTCTGATAATTAACCATCATCTCTGCACTTTCTCATCTTCTTTGTATTGATCTTTCATCATATAATGGCCACAAATAGCAAAAGGAAGGCTTAATAACAAACATTAAAATGAATAAATAATTACAGCCACTTATCTTCCTCAACCAACTGATTATTTGTTCAGTGACACTATTACATAAAATGAGGTTTACATAATTTAAAAGGACATTGTCATGCCGTTTTTATAGCTTTTTTCTATTTGTCCTTGCTTCGGATATCCTTTAAGAGCAATATAAAGATATAATTATTGCCGCATATGTAGGGACAGAGGTAATGGTTTTACACAGACAGAGGAATAATTTAAACTCAAAATACACATCAATTTAGAATATCAGATGCAATTTTTACACTTTAAATTTCAATGTTTTAAACCCATTTTATAATGAGTGTGATATTACTTCTTCAGCAAGTCTGATCTTATCACAAAACACCCCATTTTTGTCTACATTTGATGCTACTTTATAATCTATTTTTAGTCATCGTATGGATATGTTTGATACCCATTGTCTATCTGCACACTTCATCTTTAATGTTGCCTATTTTTTTTTCTTTTTGGTATTGCGAGACTGAAATTATTTACCATGTTTTTACAGTACACTTTCAAAAAATAATTTCTAATGACTGTCCTTCAAGGCTTGTTTGTGTGTCCCTGAAGTAGAGTCTAAGTGGACAGAAATGCAGCCCTGCAGCTCCTACACCCAGCTTGAACTGGCCCTGATTACCTGAGCAGCAGCTAGAAGAATACTGCTAATCTGGGGGCTCCCTTTAGAAATACTTGCTAAGGCAAAATAGGAATGAAATTATTGAAACAACTCTCTTAAGATCCCAGAGTTCACTTTTGCAATATACATAAAACAGACTGTGAAAAAGGTATAAACAACTGACATTCAACATTAGAAATCAACACATTTGTTGAGTACCTACTGTGTGCCGGGCACTTTCTCTATGTCATGCTTTTCTCTACCTGTGTGTTACTTCTGCCTTTACTCTCTTTCCTTTTGGCTAGCCACCGTTGATTTTTCATAGTCTATAATTTCATGTAACTCTATTTTGAATAAAGGCGATCCATCTTAGCTCTCTTAGCCCCAAATTTACTTGCTATATCAGCTGAATCTTATAGCTAAATATCCTGATTTTCCCAATTCTAAATTCCTGCCAGGGGAATTTGATTGGAAGGACACATTTTTTAAAATTCTGTTCATGGCCCCCAATGATGATGGTTTTATATATATATATATATATACACACACACACACACACACACACACACACACACACACACACACTGACTACTGATCATAGCAGGAGAGTGCTGAACAGGAATTCTCCCAGAAAAGGGTGGGAGAATTAAGAGTCAGCTAGGGTGCTTGGACTGCAAGTAACAGAAAGACCAGTGGCAAATTAGCTATGCCCTCAGGCACGTAGGAAAATGGCTTTATCTGTTCCAGTCTTTACAGCTAAAAGCAACAATAAGAAGGGGAGAGATCGTGTTTTTTATATAACTCTTTTTTTTAGGAGCCAAGGACAGCTTTGCCAAAAACACCTCATCAGATTTCCTCTCATGTGTCATTGACCATAGGTGGGTCAGAAGCACATTTGTAACCTGACCACTGATATACAAATATCAATTAAGATGCCAGATACCAAGTCAGAGGAAGTTCCTGGGCTGAGAGAGAGGTGCCATTCCCCTTGTCATTTGAGGGTGAGGGGGATGAAAACAGTAGTGGAGTTCTGTTAGAACAGGAGGCTTAAAGTAAGTTTAATACATCTTAACCATGTAATTCTATTCACTTTCCTCTTCCTAGGACTTAACACCTAAATACTGCTTGATGAATTCCTCAGGTGGACTGAGAGCCATAGAAACCTGGCCCAATAAGAGATAGCCCAAGCTTCATAAGTTTAGATAATGTCTAGATTCATAGTAAATAGTACTTATTGGGAGTGTGAGTGAATTTGTTTATGCATAAGTGTATGTGCTTATTTAATAACTAGAGACCTTGGGAAGCTCACTTTATCCCTGTTGAAAGACTCAGTTGCCAAATGGGGAGGGAAAGGTCATAGGATTCCCCTAGTACCCTTACTGGACTCTTATTAGAAGAAATGAATCTTGTAGAAGGATTTTTAAGCTGTGAAGTGGTATGCAAATACAGGGCATTATCATGCCCCTTTCTCATTAACACTCTAAAATCCCTCATGCAGCTACAAAATATCCACAGGAAAAAAATATTTTCACATAAATAAATAAAAATATGTAAAAGAATTGTTTGAATAAAAACTAGATGACTTGAGATTTGGTCTTATTTTGAAATGAGGTCAGCCTGGTTGGGTTTTGAATTTCAATAGAAAAATTTGTGCATGGCTCTCTGAGTTATACAAAGATATTTTAAATGTTGGGAAGAAGAAAGCCCCTCACAGATAGCAGCAGGAATCACACTGGTAGAGTTGAAGGAAGTAGAGAAACAAATGCAAAATGAGGAGAACAAATACATATTTTCTCTCAGTATGTTCAAAGAGCAAGGAGAATAAAAGAAACAGAGGGAGATGGTCATAGAAGGCAGCTAATACTGCACCTCCAGAGACAGCAGGGCTCCTGTTGAAACATGAGAGAAAGGAGCAGGCATAGGAAGGGTGCTCAGGTGCTCATGGGGACTGTGTGGAGCTGTGACAAGGACAATGTGCTGAGAATCTGATCTCCTGGCCCTATTATCATGGACTCTTTTGACTTTGGGTATGTCATGGCATATTTAGTAGGACTCAAGATTTTTTTCAGTTGTGAAATGAGGGGCTTGGGTAAGGGGATAGGAGGTCTCTCAGAGCAAGCCTGATTTGTGACAGACCGGGTGGGTCAAGGGTTATGTGTACCTCGCTCTCCATGCATACCAGAGTTGCCACTGAGGCTTTTACTTATGTATGATGTCGTCATGCATGCCAAGTTGTCTTACTGATAGGGGTGCCCACAAAACAACATGTTGGAAATCAAGGTCATTGATAAGCAAATAGAACATCACCATACCTTAACACAGATGCAAAGCTTATATGTTCAAATTCAATGGCAGCTGGAGAGAATTATGTCCTTTTATAACTGTCCCATTGGAAAGTGGATCTTCAAAAACTCCCAGAAAGATATTTGAGGTTGCTGAAGTATGACCCTTCCTGAAGGTTGTGATTCAGTAGGGTCTGGAGCCCTGAATTTACATAGATCTCTGCATGCTATTCTTAAATGCTCCCCAGATGAGAGTCAAAACTCTCAAGGAAAAGAGGACTAATGTGATTCAGTTCTCCAAAAATTTGTCATCATTGACATTAGCCATCGGTTTGCTCTATAAAGGCACAATGAAATTCTTTTAAGATTTAAGGCTAAGTTATAGGGCATTATATATATAGCTTTAGCTCTTACCCTATCTACAATACATAGCTAAACATTATATATTTAAAAAAACATATACCAGTATTTTAAAAATGTACTTCACTGGTGTTAAGATTTGAGTGATTTTAAAATTGTTTTTTTTTCTTCATATTTACTTTAGTTTTAGGATATCTCAAAGTCAAATTTGACCTCAGTCATGGCAACCATGTAGAAAAGTTTGATTTCATATTTTGCCTTTCACCTTTCTTTGAGGCTGTTTTTTTTATTAGGGTCTTATTATTTCAAATATACATTTTATTATATATTTCTTTATTGACTTAGTGGAAAACATGGGGGAGAAAAGGAAGAAGGTGTAAGGGCAATGAATAAAGTGAAAGATGTATTAGGAAAGAGGAATGGAAGATAGGAAAGTAAGAAGGCAAGGAAGCAAAAAGAAATAGATAAGCAGACTTATTTCAAGAGAAACTCCTCTGAGCCTGGTGCTCCAATGAATTTGGAAACATCCGTTTGCAAGGAAAGGAGCATGTCATTTTGGGTAAAAGTGAAAGGAGCTTCATGGATGAGAATCAGAATATGGGGTCAGAGGATGCTTCGTGTTCTAAGTTATGAAATTGTCAACAGTTTTTCCATAATGTTTATTGAATGGGCATGCTAGGATTTCTCCAGAGTAACAATTCCAATCAAGAAACACAGTATCTTCCAATCCCAGATAAAGCAAAGTTTAAGAAATGCCTAGGTCAGGGGCGCCTGGGTGGCGCAGTCGGTTAAGCGTCCGACTTCAGCCAGGTCACGATCTCGCGGTCCGTGAGTTCGAGCCCCGCGTCAGGCTCTGGACTGATGGCTCAGAGCCTGGAGCCTGTTTCCGATTCTGTGTCTCCCTCTCTCTCTGCCCCTCCCCCGTTCATTCTCTGTCTCTCTCTGTCCCAAAAATAAATAAACGTTGAAAAAAAATTAAAAAAAAAAAAAAAAAAGAAATGCCTAGGTCAGTATGACTGGAACAGTTGTCTCCTAGAAATGTACCTTCCGTTTACTAAAATGATTTTGAATTAAGCCTAGGACCTGCTTATCAACTAATTTCCTGGAACAAAACATCGGTATTGCTTTAGTCATTTTAAAAAAAAAATTCTTTTCTCAGGGAGAGAAAAGTCAAAAATCAGATTTTCTTCTATCATGTAAGTAATGATTGCAAAATAGCCTGATTGGCAAGATGACAGGCTGTGGAAACTTTTCTAACACCTCTCACTTGTGTAGTTTCCCCAAATCAATTTTACATAAATATAAAGATATGCAATCTGCCAGTTAATATTAATGTGCTCATTTGTGGGCGAGTTGAAATAACATGACACAACTGGGACTGGCCTCATTGACCCCTTTGGTAGTGGTGATTCATTAAGTGGTCACTTCTTGAGACAGCAATATCTGCTTGAACAGCTATTAACATTTTGAGACCTTACCTAGGTATTTATTGCTTTTGAGTAGAAATCTGCATCGTGGTTAGGTAAAGACAGGGTGTGTGTGTGTGTGTGTGTGTGTGTGTGTGTGTAGAGTATAAATGTGGTGACTTGAGCTGAAATAAGTAAATCTGGAATTATCCAGCTTACGTAAGAATGTAGAGAGTTTGAATTGAGGGTAAGGCAGTTTTTCAAATGAATTGTTAATCGCACTCTTGTGTAGAGCTTAAAATCCACTCCCTATTCACTCTATTCAACACATTTTGGGGAAACACACACCACATTCCAAGTACTATTTTAGGCTTTGGAACAATAGTGCGGAGGACAAAAGAAAACATTCCCTGTTGTCTTAGAGGCAGACAGTAAATAGGTGAGCCAGTAAATGCCTACAGTGCCTGGGCATGAGAATGCACTGGGTAAAGGGGGATATAGTGAGAAAAGGTGACTTGAGAACTTGAGATAGAGTGGTCAAGGTGGGATCTGTGATAGGGGAAATCTGAGCCAGAGCTAAGAAAGTGAGGGAATGAGTGACTCAGGTATCTGGGGAAGAACATTCCTGGTGGGGAGCCAGTAAGGGAGAAACCCTGGGGGAAGAGTATGTTAGGCATTTCTTGAGGAATAGCCAGAGGGCTCAGCCTTGGGTAGAAAAAAGTGTGTGGGGGGGGGGGGAGGGTGCAGGGGTGGCAAAGAGCTGTGGGAGGGAATCTCTTAGGCCCTGGTAGACCATGTGAGGTCCTTCAGGCAGGTTTGAGAGGAGAATTGACCAATTCTGAACTTTGTTTTTGAAGGGTTACTTTTTTGTTGCTTGAAGAACAGCTCTAGGGGTCAAAGGAAAAACGTACAGAGCAATTAGACAAAGCATTAAAATAAAATACTGCTGTTGGGGAAGGGCGGAGGTAGGGAGAATGGATGGATTCAGAGTATATTTTAAGGGTAAAGCCAAAGGATTTTCTGATGGATTGGATGCAGGATATGAGATAAAGAGAGAAATTAAGGGTAATTGGATAACTCCCAAATTTTTGTTTTTTTTTTTTTTTCCTACCCCAATCGCTAAATAAAGAATCAAGATCTTAGATCAAAAATTTCTCTTTTCAGGCTGTTGTGTTAGAATTGGCATAGGTAACTCTCCGTGTTCCATATGAGCCTTATTTTCCTTGTGAAATATCTTGATGATCTTCCAAATACAAATTTCTGCCCAGCACAGGAATCCCCATTCACACGCTCCTGATAGATGTTCATCCAAGCATGTGCTTGACTGCAATAACCAGGTTTGAAAATTAAATGAAGGAGGTCTAACTTTTACCCATCTTTTAGCCTGTACTTCAGTCACTCTTTTCCCCTTTTATTTTCACAAATATGAAGAATTCTTCACCTATATGAAAATTACTTTTGTAGCATTGATTGTTTGCCATGTGTCAGGTTATTCGTCTCATTCACATTTCCTGAAAACCTTGGGTAGTAGTCCTTATTATCACCATATTATACAGGAGAAATCCCAAGGTTCACGGAGCCTTCCACCATATAAAGCTTTTAATTTTTTTTTCTTTAAATCTTGCATATGTGTGAATTATAATACACAGAAAGTCATTCAAAACATGAATAGTTTTGTCACAATATGATGGATTTATCACAATGTAAACATCCATCGATCATCACACAGATCAAGTCAAGAGATAGACTTGATGGGGTACGCACACCCCAACGCCCCTGTATCCCTCCCAATCACTATACCTTTCCTCTTTCGAGGTTACCATTAGCCTGTTGTTTATTACATAGTCACTTTATCATTTTACCACACAAGCTTAGATCACTAAACACTATAGTTAAGTTCTGTATGTTTATGTTTTAATATTCACATGGATCATATCTTACAACATGAACTCTTCTGTGTCTGATGTCTCTGTTTCAGCATCACCTTTGCGAGGTTCACTCGTGTTGTGGGGTATACTTGTAAATGTGGGGTCCATTTATTGTCTGTGCTGCCTATTATTCCATTGTGTGACTTCATCACCAGATATTTGTCCATTTACCATTGAATGATGTTTGAGTTGTTTCCTGTTGCCAGCATTTTGTGAAAACACTGCTCCAAACATGTTTTATACATGTGTTTTGTTACAAGCATGCACTGATTTCTGCTGGGTTTATACCTAGTAGTGGAATTGCCAAGTTGTAGGGAATGTGCATTTCCAATTTTACCAGATGATGCCAAAAAGGTTGACAAAGGATTTGTACTAATTTACACTCCCTGAGTAGCACTGTGGGAGAATTCCATACGTGCTAGATCGGACTTTCATTTTAGATATTATTATAAGGACACAGAATCCTCTCATTTTGATTTTAACTCTCATTTTCCTGACATTAATGAGGTTCAACACTTTTTTTTTTAATTTCTGTATTCTTTTGTCTGAAATACCAATTTAAATCCCTAATAACCTTTCTTTTAGGTTGTTAGTATTGTTCTTAATGATTTGTGGGATACATTCTGGATATTTAAATATACTATAAAATCAAGCTATTCTTCGTTTATCATCTTCCATGCAGCAGATTGCCTTTTTAATCTTTTAATAATGTCTTTTAATCAAATTTATCAATATTTTCCCTTAGGGTAGAGCTTTTTGAGTCCTGTTAAGAAGTCAGACATTCTTTCTTTATTAAGTATTTGGTGGAATTAAATTATGAGGTCATCTGAATTGTGAGTTTTCTTAAAGTACTTCTTGTGTCTATTTGTGTGGGTTGTATTTTTCTGCGATTTTTTAAATTTCATCTAAAATTTAAAATATATTGGAACAAATGTATTTGTAATATCTTCAATATGATAGTATTTTTAGAATCTGTCCTGTGTTAGTGTTCTCTGTTTTATTTCTGATATTGATTATTGATTCTTTCCCTATTTTTTTCTTGACCTGATTCTCAAGATATTTTTAGGTTAGCTTTGTCCTTTACATGCACACACACACACACACACACACACACACACTGTCTTGCTTTTTGTTGTCCTGAGAGGCTTTCAAAAGTTTAGCTCTACCTCTCAACCTTTTAGTCATTCATTCCAGAACTGGAAAATGCCTTTAATGGAAGATGGGCTCTAAATGCCAGTCTCAGCACTCCCCTCTGTTCTTTCTGGTAATTCTGCAATTTCTTATTCACATTCCACTACTTTCAAACACACACACACACACACACACACACACACACACACACACACACACAGAATTGAGGTAATGTAGTTATTCTCATGGGAAGCATCATTATTGAGAGCTAATATTTAATTCTAAATCTCTTTATTCCAAAACTTGTTCACTTTCTATCTTCTACCCTACATACTCAACAAACACCAAGATCAAATTAATAATTACTTCATTTTGTTATTTTATGACTTTATCTTCCAGTATATTCCTTATGATTCTGTGGGCGATGTAAGCCTTATTTATTCACCAGGACCACTCCCAAGCCACCAAGCTACCCCATAGACACAGACAGAGCTGCACATATAGTAGTAACCGTACTGAATAAAAAAGAATCAAATTTAATAAAGACGGAAATATTTTTAAGGTTTTTTTCTAGTTAGCAAGCCATTCAACTGTTTCACAGCCTGAGTCTCCAACAGTCAACTGATTTTTTGTATGTGTGAACACTGCCTGAAAACCCAGAGTCTGAGGAGATCCTCTGTACTGGACATTTAAAAATTGCTTCTAACCTAAATCCACAAGCATCCCCCAAAACCATCAGTCTGAACAGCCCCAAATGAATGGAGAATGCGGGTTGGGGAGAGAGCCCTGTTCTCCTCTGTGATGTTCTTTGCTAAAGTTGTGTGAATATTATCAGTAAAGAGCAGCCTAAATGTCCTCCTTTTAATATACAGCTTCTTTTTTCCATATTACATCCTTTCTGACTAGGTTTCTAAGCTACAGCTTTGGCTTCTGATGATTATTCATATCATCATTATTCCAGACTAAAAGCCTTTAAGTAAATAACCACGACTCGAAACATTGTAGAGGATAATTCTTACATAACACAAACTTCATTATATGGTTCTGTCACCCTCCCCTCCCTCCTCCAATCCCCTTTACTCTCATTTTTTTTGTCTACTTAGTAACATTATTTTTTGTGTACTTTTACACCATGTTCAGTATAAATGGTATAATTAGCAGTGGAAAATATTTTGTTGTCTTCCTGCATTTATTTATGTTCAAAGGATCATGTAAAGTTCTGCTACATTAAAATTTAATTCGAAAGAAAACGAGTTTTGTTCATTTCTCAATGTAATGCCCGTTCCTGTTCAGCTTGTATGAATGATAAAATATTATCAGCCCATGTTTTTCTATTTGGTTTCTAGGCATTTGTGTAAACTAGTTAGGAAAAGCAAGTGTTGCTTTGTTAGGCATGTGTTCAAAGGAGTATTGTAGAGACATATTTTATTCTGGGCACCCTGTCACCATGTCGACAGGGCCCAATCCATTATTTAGCAGTTAATTTGTTAATCGATTGACCAATTGGTTCAGGGATTTTTTTACTCTTAGATTACCAAAAAGAAAAAGGAAAAAAAAAAAAGGAAAGAAGGAAACAACAACAACAAAAAAGCCTCTTCTGTAGGGTAAATTTAAGGAAATTGCATCAGAATCGAAAATGTACTGGTGTTTACAGATCTAGATTAAATCTGACACAGATTGGCAAACAATGAAAAAGGTTCTCTTGCTTGGAGCATAAACATTTTGAATCTCAGCAGCCTGGTGTTAAATCTCAGAAAATAAGTAAACTGAATTGCCCTTCTGGGGTGGATGTGGGGGCACTAGGAAGGAGGGGGATGTAACCCTAGATTTGTGAAAGTCCAGATTTTTCTCTCTAAGGTCAGGGAAAGGGCAGGTTTCTATTCTTTGAAGTCCTGTTACAGATCTCAGTTCCCTCTCCTTTCTCCCAGCCTGTAGCTGGAAGTGAAGCAAGTGGGGAAATGCCTGTGAATATATGCATGCAGATACCAAGGGTGTCCCTGGTATCTTGGGAAGGGGTGGGGGATTGTGAAATTCACAATTAAAATTAATTTGTATGGGTGATCAGATGATTGTGTATGCAATGCAATAAATTGATTGCAATTGCCGTTAATGAATACTTTAACAGAGAAATAGGAGTCAAGCCAATTAATTTTTATGTTGCAATTTCATTTTTCTCTCTAGGTTAACTTGCATTTATTTTCAACTATATTGTTTCAAATACGAGGTGTGTGTGTGTGTGTGTGTGTGTGTGTGTGTGTGTGTGTGTGTAAGAGACAATAGTATTCTTTTCTTCACTCATTTATTTTTCCATCAATTCTTACTGATACTCTGTGTCTTTTACATGCCATTTCTTTTTTGTCTGCTTTGGTAGTTTGAGGGAGTCTAAGTTATAAAATATATTGATACCTTTTCTCAAGGCTGTGATGTGATATAATAAATTATTGTACATAAATTATTATATCAAATAATACCAAATGTAAAATTTGAAACCTAGCTGCTTGAAAAAGACTGCACACGTTCTCTTAGCTCATGGTGTGGTTCAGATAGTCACCTCTGTGCCTATTTGTTCTTCGGCCACTTCTCTCTGTAAAAGCAAGGGCAAGGTTGTCTGAGTCCACCTTCACTGTTCACATGCCATCCTCACTACTGCCTGTAGGTCATGCCTGAAGAAAGCTTTTCCAGAAATACAAAAGAGTTCAGCACTTGCCTTCCCTTTCTGAAATCATGATTCACCCAAGGGAACAGAAGTTACTGAGTTTATGCTAAGTGGAAGCACTCACTTATTGTTCCACTGAGTTCTAAGTAGATCAAGGCCAAGAACAGTCCCTTCACCTGCACTTGCACCACTAACGTCTCAGAATGGTGTTGAGTAAATAGGAAGTATGATCCCTATGGGAGTGTGGACAGCAGGGCATCCTGCCCAAGAGAAAAGCAAAAAGCACGTTTAGCATAATCTTCTAAGGGTAATGGGCAAGCCTTTGTCATCTGACCCCAAGAATGTCAGTGGCTTCCTCTCTAGAAACATCATTTGCCCTGGTTCTCAAATGCCACTTTAAAAGTCGTATTCTTCTGTTCACTATGTTTCTGCTTTCTGACATGAAACTCTCCCCCTGACATCAGTTTGACCTCTGCTTACTGCTCGCTGCTACTCAGATGCCAACTCTTCTGGGCAGCCTGTCTGAACTGCTTCTCCTTTGCCACAGGCATTTCTAGTATTGCCAGAATTATGCTGCAGTTTAATTGTTATTGTCTAGGTCTGTTGTCCCCTTCCTCTGTCATTTGTCTCATGACAGCAAACGCAGGAGCTTTTGAGACTAGAACGCCAATATTTTCTCTTTCTAGATCCAGCCACTCTGAATTCCTGGTACGCAGTAGTAGACAAATGTTTGTAGAGAGAAATTATGAAATGCAGGATTATTTGAAGAATTCCCTTAAATCAGTAGAGTACATACATTTGCAAGTGTCCTTGTGACAAAAGTTACCCTCTTCTTTTTTTAAAAAAAATATTTATTTAAATTAAGTTAGTTAACATACAGTGTTATAGTATTGGTTTCAGGAGTAGAACCCAGTGATTCATCGCTTACATATAACACCCAGTGCTCATCCCAGCAAGTGCCCTCCTTAATGCCCACCACCCAATTACCACATCCCACCACCTACCTCCCCTCCAGCAATCCTCAGTTTGTTTTCTGTATTTAAGAGTCTCTTATGGCTTGCCACCCTGTCTGTTTTTATCTTATTTTTCCTTCCTTTCCCCTATGCTCATCTGTTGTGTTTCTTAAATTCCACATCTGAGTGAAATCATATGATATTTGTCTTCTCTGACTTACTTCCTTTAGCATAATACACTCTAGTTTCATCCACATTATTGCAAGTGGCAATATTTCATTTCATTTAATGACTGAGTAGTATTCCAGTTGGTGTGTGTATGTGCATATGCATACATACATACATACACACCACATCTTCTTTATCCATACATCAGCCAATGGATATTTGGGCTCTTTCCATAATTTGGCTATTATTGATAATGCTGTTATAAACATTGTGTTGCATTTGCCCCTTCAAATTACCATTTTTATATCCTTTGGATAAATACCTAGTAGTACAATTGCTGGGTTGTAAGGTAATTCTATTTTTAACTTTTGGAGGAACCTCCATACTGTTTTCCAGAGTGGCTGCACCAGTTTGCATTCCCACCAGCAGTGCAAAGGGGTTCTCCTTTCTCTGCATCCTCACCAACATCTGTTGTTTCTGAGTTGTTAATTTTAACCATTCTGACCCCTCTTTCAACAAGTTCAGGACATCCATTTAATCCTGTTCTTTTCTTGTATTATTCAAATCTCTTTAAGTGACTTGCATTGCATTTCAGAACCAAATTAAAAAAGAAAAAAAAAAAAAAAGAAAACAACCCTCTAGATTCTAGAGTCTAGAAGAGTGGTGATCAAAGTTTGGCAGGCATCAGAATCCCCTAGAAGCCTGGTTAAATAAATGATGCACGGGTTGTGGTGCCAAGCCATACAGATTCTCATCCTGTAACTGGAGGTTAGTTAGGGTCTGAGAATTTGCATTTCAGATGATGCAGGAGATGCTGATCCTGCCTGTCCAGGGACTCCTGTGAAGAATCACTGTTCTAGAATGCAATGAGGTGTAGCTTCTAGTTATAGGCAGACATTAGAGTTATGCCTGAGCCTCATTGCTAGGCAGAGTCTGGAGGTTTTAATTCACTCTTCACACTCTGGTGTTGTTCCCAGTCATTGATTGTCTCATTTTGCTAGGGCACAGCACAGGTGAAGTAGGCAAATAGCTAAAGTAGTGGGGAGAGGTCTGTGTTTTGTTAACCTTTTTTTGTAAGCTAAGTTCACAAAAGAAGATTCTCTTTCCTAGGCTTATTTTCTCCCTTCTGGTCATCTTCAATCAATCCCAATCCACAAGGTTACAGCAGAAGGACTACTGGTGGCTCTTTTTATGACAGAGGACATCTTTCCCACGGATATATGCGCTTGGTCCAGGAGTGAACATCTGGTTAAAGCTAGAGTTGAATATCCTTTCTCTTCTGAGAGGATCTGGAATTGGCCTATGAGACTCCTGTCTCCATGTGGCTTTGTTTTGAACAGAGAAGATAAAACCATAAGGCTATTACCAGCCTTTTTCTATTAGGTGACTGGGATAAAAACTGGACAGTCTAGGGCAGGAAAGGTGAGAAAGGCAAATTATAACAGAGCAGATATGAGAGGAGGGCAGAGAGTAGTCAGAAAACCTCAAGCCCTTGGCCAAGGGCATTCCTGGGATGCAGCTCTATGCCTGCCCTTCTGTCCCATGGTGCCTTCTATGCATTTATAATGAATTCTGCTTTTTGCTCAATAAACCTTAACTTGGTTATTTTTCAATGAACATTCTAAATAATACATAATATCAGGACATTCTTAACTCATAAATTAGAGTATATAAGAATTGTGAATTCTGATGTTTAGAAACATGTGGACAAAGTATTTGATGATACTTTTTTTTAATTAGTTATTTTGTGATTGGAGAACTCTGTGATGTTTGTGAATTTTCTTCAGAATTCCTTAGGAATTTCTCATGATTCCACTCTGTTAGAATTTTTAGTGCATAATAGTAGATTGCATGGAGTGTGTCCAAATAAACAAATAATGCCTTATTCCTCACATTTTACTCTAAGGATGACCATTTTGGCATAAAGTCTGAATTTACCTACAGGAACAACGAAACATGAAAGGATTGGAGACAATGTAATTCATTTAGAGTAAGAACAGGAGAGAGAGAGGATAACAGGTTGAGAGACCTGAAGAAAGTTTTCAATGGCATTTAAGGAAAGTGAGAACAGAGAAGTGAAAGGATACCAGCCTAAGTCAGCAACCCAGTGACACAGTCTATCTCTCAAAATTGCACTGGAGTGGGTTTTCATGACTAAGGGATAGTACATGCATGTCTTCTGCCCTGGCTCATTCCATTGATCTTCAAGACCTCATTTCCTTCTCACTTCCTCTAAGAAATATTACCTGATTTTCCCAGTTCAGTCTGATTACAATCTCAAATATCCGCATTTGTTGCTGCACATTTCTGCCAATTTAAGCTGGGAATTCTAGCCATCTCGTAACATTTCCACTATTGTTTTCTGCTGTCATTTGGTGTTTTATTTTAGAGTCACTTGTTATTGTCTGCTCAATGAATCAGCAAATACTTACAAGTCAATGTCTCAGTATTTTACTACTATCATTGCAAACTTTACAGATGCCCCTGACACAGAAATGTAAATACTTGAATTATCGAAGAATTAAGATGAAATGATGTTACCTTCAAATTTGGTGTCAAAAGTTAGAGGTCATCCTCTGTAACATTTCACCTCCAGATTCTTTTTTCAATATTTATGTGCTCTTAATTGCAAACAGATTGGCTGAATTAAGGGACACAGTTCCAAAAAGGGCCAGGATAATTTTACTGTTGGCTAGGTATTTTGAAAATCTGTTATTCTCAAAATACCCAAACTAGTAATTGTAATTAGTAGTTCTCTGAATCAGCATTCAGCATTCTGAATTTAACTCATATTTATTATGTGTGTATGTGTGTGTGTGTGTGTGTGTGTATATATAGATATGTTTACATAAATAATTAGGATAGAGTCCTAACACCACACACATACACACGCAGATGGGGCAATTTAGAGGATTACTTTCATATTATATATATAGGTGTGTGTATATATGACAATATATATGCATATATACACATACACATTTATGTAGAGACAGAGAGATGCATTACTTGGAGTTTAAGTCAGATATGCACACAATTTCTTGTACAGACATACACATATTCTCATTATGTTCAGATTCTTGGATTATGTAATTTCACAAGTCCCCTATATATAGATGATGCAGCACAGCAAATACAATTATAATTACCTGCAATCAATGCAACCAATTTCAAATGGTGACTACGATCTATGAAAAATGGTGATTTAAGATACATCCACAAACCACAATTACAGAGACATAAAACCCTCCAGGAAAGAAACATTTATCCCAACAACCTGTTTATTACCACAGAGGAAACCTGAATTGAGTTTCATAAACTTTGCATCAAAATTGAGTCTCTTATCTAAAGTGAAAGGAAAACAGTAGTTAATCCTTATTTAGCCTCAGCTCCTGGGAAGTCAAAATTACAATGGCCATTTTCAGTTGGGCAAACTGAGCCCCACAGAGTACACCCATTACCCTAATGCCACATTGAGTCAAGAATTGACCTCCTTCTTGACTTGGGCCCTTGACTTTTCCTTCAGGACAAATGGAGAGTCTGCCAGACATCATTAAGCATGATTTCTTCTTCTAACAGTCTTTCGATCTAAGCTGTATTTTACTTAGAATCCACACACAGGGGAAAGCGGCGGCTGAGTGCCCCGCTAGAAATGAGCAATAACATTCAAACGAAAATTGGAAGCTGAAGATCTAATCATTAACAACAGATGGTTCAACTTGAATCCGATAAACAAGTTTTGTTGTTTGCTTTCCTTTCCCTCCTCATCCACTTGAACTTCGTGTGAGCGTGCTTGCATGTAAAAGTGCTGGTCCCTAAGTCAGCAGCACGGGTGGCTCACCTGATGGAAGGAAAGCTTTTATGGCCAAGTTGCAGTCTTTTCAACTTGAAACACGCTTGATAGTCCAATGTTGAAAGCAAGTCCAAGTCTGTGGCATGCCTGCCCTACTTGTTCTCTTGTGAGAGTTTCGCGACCATGGTGTCATTTAATGTGCTCCAACAAAGCCTTTTCATCCGGTCATATTGCTGTTCTTTGGTCTTCAGCCAGGGCACTTGCCTTTCTAAAATCACAAACCCAAAGGGCATTTGTTATGCCTGCCTTGGATCCTCCTCTTCTTTGTGTTCTGTTTTCAAGAAGTAGAGGATGGCATACGAAGAACACCACACTAGAGAATATAATGAGCACTGGGAGTCTCTATCAGAAAGCATCGTAGGCATAATAGACATGCACATGTGCTCCCCCAATTGTAGCCCCTGGGAAGCAGATAATCAAGCTTTAGGTTTTTCTCCACTGTCTGTATTGGATATGTATTTAATACTTTGCAGAATGAAATATCCTTCAAAGCATATGGATTAGGTAGATCCAATGTTATTTTATGTGTGGTCCATTACTGTGTCCTTAACCTCCAGATGAGTGGAAGTAGGTTGCAGAAACAGTAGTTTATTTTAAAAAAATTAAAAAAGCAGCCTATTATTAACCAGTCATCACACAAAAGTCCAGAAGACAATGAAGAACAATCCTTTATCAGACTTTGCACAATTCCCCAAAGGGGGGAAATCAGCAGAGGAACCTCTTGGTTTTTTTTAATAAGCTCACATCTTATTCTCTACAGCTTGAGAAAGGTGACCTGAGCCTCCTAAATCCTCTGGTTGCCCATCGGTCATACACCCAGAACCCCTTATGATACCTGTTTTCTTTATCTTTTTTTAAAATTTTCTTTATTTTGAAAGAGAGAAAGAGCAAGTGGGGGAGGGACAGAGAGAGAGAGGGAGAAAGAGAGAATCCCAAGCAGGCTCCACACTGTCAGCGTGGAGCCCGATGCGGGACTTAAATCCGTGAATAGTGAGGTCATGACCTGAGCTGAAGTCAAGATGCTTAACTGACTGAACTACCCAGATGCCCCATTCTTTTTTACTTTTTAAATATTTATTAGTTTTTGAGAGAGAGAGAGAGAGAGAGAGAGAGAGAGAGAGAGAGAGAGAGAGACTCTGTGAGTAGGAGAGGGTCAGGGAGAGAGGAGGACAGAGGATCCAAAGTAGGCTCTGTGCTGACAACAGAAAGCTGATGCAGGGCTGGAACCCACAAACCCCGTGATATCATAACCTTAACCAACTGAGTCAGACGCTTAACCAACTGAGCCACTGAAGTGCCCTGGTATCTGTTTTCATTGTGGAGTCTTTTTCTGTTCATTACTTATGCAGAGGACACGGGGGATTTTCAAACTCCTGTGTTGGCATCTTTCTTTTCTTCCATGGACTTTAGCCCTAATTGTCAAGTGTTTCTTTACAGAAGGATTTTCTTTCTATAAAGCCATGAAAGTACATGAGGCAGAAGAAAACTGAAGCTGTCTCCATCTAGCCTCATGATCATAACAAATATGAAATAACATATTTTGCATTGCCAGAGTTAATCTTAGTATGATGTTTCTGCTGTATTACTCAGAAAGAAGTGTAGTCTTCCTTTTTTTTTTTTTTTTTAAGCTGTAGTCACATTGCAAAAGATTAAATTCTGCAAGTAACGGACTAGGAGGAGATCCTCATAATACATAAATCCAGGGCCGCCTGGGTGGCTCAATCTGTGAAAAATCCAACTTCAGCTCAGATCATGATCTTATGGTTCATGAGTTTGAGCCTGCATCGGGCTCTGTGCTGACAGCCTGGAGCCTGGAGCCTGCTACAGATTCTGTGTCTCCCTCTCTGACCCTCCCCTTTTCACCCTCTGTCTCTCTTCCTCAAAAATAAATAAATGTTTAAAAAATATTAAAAAAATAAAGATAATAATACTACATATATCCAAAAAGAACTCATATTCATAATATATATTATAATATATTTGTATATATATTACTATAATATGTGTGCAGATGTGTGTATACATATATATATACATATATATGTATATATATATGTGAGAGAGAGAGAGAGGGAGGGAGGGAGATATCTTCAAATTAGCAAGGAAAATACAACCTGATTAAAAATATGTAAAAGACATGAAGTGGTATTTACAAAAAAAAATAATAGTAATCACAATCCAATAAGTATGTGAAATAAGTCATAAGTGGAATCCATTTTAAAACCATATTTATGAAAGGATGAAAATTAAAGACTGACAACATCAAGGGTTCATAAGGATATGAAGCAAATGGAAACTGACATTGCTAATGTTTAAGTTGAACAAACACTTTGGAAGATTGTTTGGTCATATCTACCAAAACTAAATACATGCCTCCTTTATCCCATTTCTAGGTGTCCCATTTCTAGGTATTTCATTTTTATATATTTATACATTTAGATATCCTTACCCATTTCTGTGTATATTTCTAGGTATAGTTCAAAGAGAGGTTAGAATTTCTGATGCCTTCCTTTCAGTCACATCACTTAGGGAATTGTGTGAAAGTAGAGTGTCAGTACCTGCATAGTCCTAGACTGAGACATTGTTGGATCTCTGGTTTTAAAGAAGAGTAATACAGATCATTGGGTAATATGAGGAAGGGAGGAAGAGAACTGATTTGCACAGAAGTCTCGTCTAGTCAAAATAATCAAGTGGGGCTCAGGCTTTGATGTGAGAAGGTAGTAGATGGTAGTCATTCTCATCCAGTGTCAGAAGCCAAGGGCACCACTGTTTGGCAGTCGTGGAAAGCATGGGCCCAGAATGTCTGGGTAGTTCTTCATGTCAGAAAGACTTCTTAGCCCCATTGCAGGAAAGTATACCAAAGTCAAAGTCCATCCCCAAAGAGAAGAAATTAAGAGAAATAACAGGTTATTTCAAGGTCAGGACATGTTGGCTTTAGGGACAGGCTCTGACAGTAGCAAGTTGCTAGTGTGGGTACCAGGGTGACAAGTGGAAGCTCCTGAGAAGGTATAATGTTTAGCCAAATGGTAATTTTGGCATCCATGAGAGGGAGTTGACCCGAGACTCTCCAGAATCCAAAAGTGGAAATGTCAGACCGCCATCTCCACTTTCACTAATCGGGAAGAAAAGTTTATCAATTAGTCAGACTGAGTTCTTCTAATTAGTTTGGGGATTGGGCAAAGTTTAGACAGCAGATGGTAGGCTTTCAGTAGGTAGACGTGGCAGGGAAACCAGGGACGGTCAGGAGATGACACTGGGAAAAAAGTCATTTCTCTATCTCCATGTAGAGTTAATACAGTAGATTAAAAGTATAGCCCAAGAGTTGTTTATTGGTTGTATGCAACTCCAATTGATTGATTTGAATGCATTGACCTTTGTTGGGCTGAATTAAGTTATCGACCAATACTGTTGAACCATCTCATAAGTTACAGATGATGTCTATTATGTTACTGACAACACTGGTTCAGTTTAACTCAACTTCAGAACACAAAGTAGAATACCTTCCATGGTAGAGGAACACAATGGTTGGAACTGTTTACAGTTATTTATATTTCAGCTTATTATTAATCTTGGAGTGAATTTGCACTCCCAAGGACACTTAAGGTTAATTGCTTGCTATATTTAAAATACATATACATATATATGTATATATATATATACACATATATATGTATATATATATGTATATATATATACACATATATATATGTGTATATATATGTGTATATATATAATTTTTTATTTAAAAAACTTTTTTAATGTTTTTTGTTTTTTGTTTTCTGTTTTCTTTTTTAGAGAGACCGCATGAACAGGGGAGGGGAGGAGAGAGAGGGAGAGGCAGAGAATCTAAAGCAGGCTCTAGGCTTGGAGACTGACATGGGGCTCAAACTCACAAACAGACCTGAGCTGAAGTTGGATGCTTAACTAACTGACTGAGCCACCTAGATGCCCCCCATATATATTTTTAAAAGCTATCTACACCTTGTTGAGGTTTGCCATACTAGTCAATCACTTGTTGAGCTATTAGTCATTGGTAATTAAAAATAAGAGGAACTTGACTGGGAGAGAATCCAGAAGTTTTGTCTTGTTTTATTGTTGTTTTCCCCTTTATTTCTTAGTGATAGCAATTAAGGTGTCTAACTTCAATTTTCAGTAGTGATAATTTGTATACTTTTGAGCAGTAATCAAATATTGCACACCTACCACATTGGTGGCTAAAGTTCAAAGATTCATTAAAATCGCCTTTTTTCTATAGATATTTAGATAATCTTAATACTAAATTTTAGCCCCTTAAAGAAAGGAGGCAAGTCATTCTTATAGTTTTACTCCTAATTTCAATATGTTGACTGAAATATCAAAGTTTTTCAATGATAATGAAAAGAATAACTATATCATTGTGTCCAACTCTTCGTGTGTCCTTCAAGCAGGGAGATTATGCATTTCTGCTTGCAGTACTTTCACTGCACTTTTAATTCTGGGACCAGCTGTAAATTTAGCTTTGGCCAACAAAATGTGGACAGACATGACATATATCATACCTGAGCAGAAGCTCTGAAAGACACTGGGGTTCACTAACTTTTTGATCCTAGAAGGAGGCCCTCAGAGCCAAACAAGATCCCAAGCAGCCTCGATCAAGAGATTTGATGTGCTGGTATGCAATTTGAGCGGGAAATAGATCTTTGTTGTTGAACGCCACTAGGATTTTACAGAGCTCATTGATGAATATACTCCCGTCATCAATTAAATGGACAGGTGAAGTATTTTACCAGTTGAAAGCTGAACTTAACCAAAGTTGTATTTATCTGTGGTATATTTTATGATACTGATTAAGCACTTCAAAAGATATCTCCTACTTGTAACAAATTCAGGAGAGGGTCTTTCTTACCTGAGTGAACCAAAAATTAGGACCCAACATCAAGAACCATGTTAACTGCTCAGGGCTTAGAATACTGGGTAGGTTTTCACACATTAGGCGTGAAAAAGAATAGTACCTGTGTTAATTCTGTCAATCAGGAAGTTTGTGGTTAGGGTTTGGTTATCATAGGGTAAGGGGACTATGCATTGTGCTATCAAAATTAGTCAGTTTTTCTTATTTCCCAGTTGATTTTTCAGTTGATTTAATTTGTTACGTGTCATAGCTTCTTAGAAAAGTTGCTCTAGAAAAGCATTACCCACTCTCCTGCCATTTGATTCAACCACAATGATAAGAAGCTTTTTGTTTCAACCTGATTTACTGTTGACAGTGGTAGTTCCATTGAAATTCCTGAAGAAATTTGGGTCTTAGCCTGCAAGTAACAAAAATCTCAATTCAAAACAGCATAAAAAATAAGGTGGTATATAAGTTTATATGACTGATAGACTAAAGTCAAGTAGGGTCCATATTTCTCTTTGCTTTGATGTTTTCAGTTCTGTTGCATTTTGTGTATATGTTTTGGGCTGAAACTTGCTTTCATCCTGTTCATTTATTTATTTTTTTAAATAGAATCAAACAAGGACTAGGACAATGTTTCTTGTGTCAAATGCTACCCTTGAATTTTGGGATAGAATTCCCCCCTTAGTCTAATTGGTGTACCGTTGGTCAACATTCTTCTGTCAGGATCATGCATGGGAACACCATAAATTAATTAGCTCAAGCCTGGATGCCTGAATCCATTACTGAGGGATGGTATTGTGGTCAACTTCCCTTAACCTGATGGGCTATGTAGGTGATCAAACATTATTGGAAATTAGGTTGGTATAGGAGATGGGGTCATGGATGCTGAGTCCACGGGTCCACTCTACCAGTATGAAGTAAATGCTGTGGTGTGGAAAATCAAATGAATGTGGTAATAATTTTTACTTTCTTCTTCCAAAGTTCTCGTATTTGCCATCGGAATTACGCATTCATAAATCAACACTCAATTCATGTCTTTATAGTGCATTTTCATACCTTCATATTTATATCATTGCCTCTGCCAGAAATGACTTTCTGTAACACATCTACTTATTGAAGTTCTACATATCCTTTAACACCTGGTTTAATTATCTTCTCCTTGAATATGTCCTGATCAATTCAGACCACAGTGATCTCATCTTCCTATGACCCGTATAGTACTTGTTGTCAAAACTACTAATTTATTAATTAGTTATATACTATCTTATGACATAATCAGTACCTGAAATTGTTGCTCACCATTTTGTTAATCTTTTTGTGTGTTCTAAGTCTTGAATTTCACTATAAGATTTGACTTCTAAAGGAAGAGGCTGTGTGTTTTTCATTTCACATAGTTTTTTAATAATCCTCCACTGATACAGATTGATTGCATAGTTAACTTATATATAATTTATTTTTCAATTAAATATTGAATGATAGAACTATTAACATTTTTTGAGGGATGGCAATTTTGCTTTCAAAATTATATTAACACTAGAACCTATGTAAGTGCAAATTTTCTTCACCTATATATAAGCAAACTTTTTTTTTTTTAATACCAGCCTGGAGAAACAGAATTGGAAGGTGAGAATGATTATCCTTCATTCCCTAAGATGATTTGAGCCAGCAATGTCCATTTTAAGAAGGACTTCTCCTTGTGCAAAAGGATTCATCTCAAGATTTACTCAGGTTTAGTAATTTCTACAATGCAGGTTTAGTTTGAATCAGGTAAAATAGACCAGGGTTTCGGGACTGATTTTGAAGAATATCAGGATCTCCCTTATTGAGCTCTGCCCCCTGGCCCTGTTCCCATGGACACAACTGATTCCTAGAGATGCCTGCAATAGTACAGTTAATGAAAACAAATAAAAAAAAAAGATTTTTTAAAAATATATAATACACGAAGCAAAAATCAACAACTTGGACTTCATTAACTCGTTCATCAAATATATATTGAGCATCTGATTTTCATTTTCTAATTCGAAAAATAAGCAAGCTTCATTCTAAATGTAAGTTTCTGTTTAGCTCTAAATCATGCTGTTTCCCAAGATCATATAAGGAAACAATATCAAGAACAGAACTTGAATTGCAGATTTTATAATTAAGATTTTTATGTACACTGCCTCTAAGGACCTCCCTCCCTTGAGTCCTCACAAATTTCCCAGATTTCCCGATGACTTGGGAGTTGAATATTCACTATGGTTTGTGAGAAATGGGTTGAGCCTGTGGCCATGAAGGCAAGAGAAGTTGCCCCATCTGCTTTTCTTCCCCACTATGTATGCTCCTTGAATGGAGATGCTTACCTGATTTCATTAGCTAGCATGCTTCAGGCAGTGCTTAATCCCAGCGACTAACAGGCTGTCATTTTTGTCCTAACTCCCCTGACCTGCCTATTAACATAGCCTTCCTCATACTCAAATGTTCTTCTAGGCACTCTTTGAATCCAGTGACCTACTCTGGGAGGACTCTGTAGTCTGTTTCCAGTATTAATTTGATATAATTGATCTTGGAAAAGGCAATTAGAAACTATAAATTATTCTTTTTCAATTAAATATTTAACCACAACAGAAACAAAGAAGATCCTAAATGCATTAATTTAAAATCTTCCTCCATGTATAAAACCAAAAGAAATGCGGGATTATTTTTCCCAGAAGTGAGAAATTATCTGTAAACAATGCAATAAAAATTAGAAATACTTTAACTTAATTTGTCAACAAAATAATAGATATGACTGTATTACTCTGTTACAAATCAATTATACTAATAGTGAAACTTTACATAAGTTTACTTTCGTTTAATTAGTTTCATCAGTATGTGCTGTAATTGTTAATGCATCAAACTATAAATGATGAAATAAGGTTAAATGAGAGTTCTCAAAACATGTATATTTTACACTGTGGGGGAAAAATCACAGCAAAATATCATAAATAATGTAAAAGATCATCTAAACTGTTAGGTTTTTTAGATATCATTTTTGGATGAGGAGAGTGGAAAAAAGAAAAAAAATAGCTTTCCCAGAAGAGTTTCCCCCTTCTCCCCAGTTAACAGGCATTTACATCATAGCTGATTAGAACTAAGAGTTCCCATGCAGTAACTAATATACCCCCACTTTTTTTTTAATAAGGATCCTGATGCCTCCAAGGAGTGAAGAGATTTGCTCAAGGCCAGCCTAGCACCTAGTTTATTAGATAACTAGAATTAGAACCTTGATTTTATGAAGTGTCAGACAAGGCCGAGCTCTTCAACTTCATAATGCTTCCTTCCATTCTCCAGTAATGATTATGAAACATACATTTCTCTTTGATTCTCAGAATTTCCCCCTATGGCTAACACAATTTACTTGATATGTGAGAACATAGCACAAAATAAAAGTTGCATTGAGTCACAGGGAAATAAAAATCTTACCCTATTTTGTGCTACTAAGTACAGCTGATACTTTGGATGCTGAAGGGCAATAATTTAAACAAAATTGACACTGTGCTGGTTTTATGGATTTCTAATGTGTTTCGTCTTGGGTACATTGGACATATTGCTGCCTTGGCTTCTGTTGCATCTAACACTGAGGTTTGTAAATTTATACAAATCAAAAACTGCAGGCTTCCTTTTTCAAAAGGCAGGCAGGCAGGCACAAATACTGTTTTGTTTTGTTTTTTTTTCCTTCCATATTTAGCTTGGTTGCTTATTAAAAACTTAACATTTCAGGAGGAGAAGAATGACATTTGGTTAAAAAATTGATTTAATATCCTCAGTCTTTATAGTTTATCAAGTGATTCATTTATTTTTTCTTTTTCTTTTTTTGACATTTTGATTAAATTGTTCTCTCTGTATTTGCAAACTTTATAAAATTTGGCCTGTCTTGTTGTGGAACTTAACATCTAAGTTCTGTGGAATGTCATATCTAGAAAACAAAAACACAAAAAACAAAGCAAACAGCCACAAAACAAAACCCATAGCCACGAAAACAAAGGCAAAAAGAATGAAAACTCCTCAAGTACAACATAAATGAAATAGAGGAACAATGTAAAGTTTTATGCAAGTTTCCTTGGATCACTTGAGTATCTTGCCCACTGGATATTGCTGTCATATTTTCTTTTAAGTAGGAAACAGGAAAATGACCCTATTTTCCCCTTGGCAGGTTGGTGTAGAGAAGGAGGTAAATGTATGTGTATCTCTCCATTTTTGTCCCCATCTCTGTATTTCTCTTTTGCTGTTACAGTTTCTTTCTTCTAGAAAACATTACATATTCCCTTAGAACATGCTATACAAAAGTGTGTCTATCTTTGGAATTTTATGAACAAAGAAAATAACCATGTTTTAGGGACCACAAACCAGAACATGTGGTCTAACTTTGGTTTTATTTTTCATAATCTGTGAATCTATTGACATTAAAATCCCCTCAGGCTCTTAGGCATTGACAGACTTTTAATGACTTGTGTATATCAGAAGAACTAAAAATGCTCTTCTGTATAGCTAAGTATTTCATCGCTTGTGTGGATGGAGCAACCATTTTTAGGCCCTCCAAGGCAGGGACATCCCAAAATACCATAAAGGGATCCCGCATCCAGCATTAGGTAAACATCCTTCTGCTTGCAAAGGATGTACACATTACTTTCTGGCAAGGTCTCATTTTTATTGAAAACCTAATACATCTTTGGCCTATAATTCTCTGTCATCTTTTTGTGACTTTTAATATTTAGCAACTGGTGTACATTTTAGTTACAATGTTTATTGTCATGATTCATATAATTATTTTGAAAATAGTGGCCTTCCATCAATATTCAGATACCTTGTAGGAAAAGATGGGGTAAGATATTTTAAACTGAGATTGGCTAAGGAAAATATGAATTGTATAGTCACTAACTTTGTGTATCTAGACGTGGATATTTACCTGGTTCCACCAGCTAACAAACACTAAGAAGTATAAGTTAGTAAAAATAAATAAGGGAGTTAGAGTAAAAGGAAAGTGAAATATACGCAATGACCTAATGTGTGCAGAGAAGATGGTCAGTTCTGAATGCAATACTGAATCTAGGAGACCAGTATCTACAAAGGCCATTTGTTGCATTAAAAGATGAGACAAGTAGCTAAGATTTCTCAGAAATCCAAGTATCTTCTTAATTTAAAAAAAATGTTTTTAGGAAGTAAAAATAAACAATTTAAAAATAACTGGATTGCTCAGTCAGTTGAGTGTCCAACTTCGGCTCAGGTCACGATCTCATGGTTTGAGCCCATATCAGGCTCACTGCTGTCAGTGCAGAACCCTATTCAGATCTTTTGTATCCCCCCCCCCACCTTTTTAAATTTATTTAAGGAATTTTTAAACATTTTTCAACATTTATTATTTTTGAGAGACACAGGGAGCGTGCTGGGTTGAGGGGGGTGTGCAGAGACAGAGAGAGACACAGAATCTGAAGCAGGCTCCAGGCTCTGAATTGTTAGCACAGAGCCCAACGCAGGGTTCAAACCCACCAACCATGAGATCATGACCTGAGCCGAAGTCAGATGCTTAACCAACTGAGCCACCCAGGCACCCCTGTCCCTCTCTGTTTGCCCCTTCCCCACTTGTGTGCTCTTTCTTCAAAAATAAATAAATCTTTAAAAAAAGGAACATAACCAATGCAAATTGCAAGTAGATTTTCTTTTGCCGACTGTGTCTTAATTCTCAAATGGATTGAATATTTTGATTGAATTGACCTATCAGGAAATTTCAAACATATAATATTTTTCTGTGGTTAGGCACAGCTTACTTGAAGGTGATCACCCATTTTTCTGATGGTGTATTATAACAGCCATTCTTTCTCAGAGCATTATAATTTGGGAGGGGGTGTGATGTATAAACTTTCAGATTAACTTTGAAGAGAAAGGAAAAAAAAAAAGAACTTAAGGATGAAAAAGTCAGGTCTCGGGGAAGACATTTCAAAGGTTTTCTTCATTTTCTGATTTCTTTTGCTCTGAAAAAAATAAGTGGCTGGAGCAATACCATGCATCTGAGAACTCAGAGACTGATAAGTTCTCCTAAGCCTATGTTTTGGTTTCAGCTTATTCATTAACCAGCCTGACACATGTAGGTAATAACTGCTTTTCCGTCTCTTTGGGAAATATTCTCATAACCTTGGAATCTTCATGTCCATATCTGTAAATGTAGGATTTAGAGAAGAAGCTAAATGTCCTTCCAAGAATAATATCCAAGTCATTCAATAGAATAAATGTAGATGTAGGAGTACAGTCACCAGTGCATGCGATCATAGCCTGTTTGGACAAATCTGTATTCTAGAAGTTGGGAACTCCTCTTTTGGAAGTTGTGGTATTTAAGAACATCTCAAGGAGAGTTTGAGTTTATTGTTTCCTAATGTTTAGTGTAATCAAGAATCCAAATGAATTGAATGGTAAATACGTTAGGGGGCATTTTAGAATGGCTGCTTTATTAAAAATTGGTATGCACATATCCTTTTCAGCTTTTCTATTCAAGTAGTAAGTACTTGTTGAGGAAGTAGACTGCTCAAAGCACTCTGCTTAGTGGTAGTGACAGAAGACATTTGGTACCCTCAGTGAGTTTGCATAATAGTAGGACACATGGTCTTTTAACAAATGATTACTCTAGTAATTATTTAATTATAGTTGGGGTACTAAAGAGAAAATGCAGAATGTTATGAAAATGAATAACAGAGGAGTATGATAAAATATAGGGGTTAGAGATAGCTTCCTAAGGAAGTGATATTAAAGCAGAGAAGTAGAATTCAGCTCCTCAAGGCAGGTCCCTTCAAGAGCAGTTGTGTTATTCTCTGCTAGCGTTGCAAGAGGTGTTGTGATACTTCGTTGTAGTTGGGGGTTGTTTGCAGTGGGGCAAGAGTCATTTGCAATTTACTTTCTCAGATGTTCTCCCAGTTGTTTGTATTCCAGCCCAGAAAGAGAAGAGATTGCTCTATTTCACAATTCATCAGACTTTCATCCCCTTGATGATAGAACTGTATTCTGCACATTATGCCCCCAAAAATGTTTGTTTTCAGAGCCTTGCACATGAAAGGTGCTCATTTAATGACTGTGAATCCATCTTTCTCTGGATTTTGACTAAGCCTGTCTTGTAAATCATACAAGACAGGGATATCAGAGTCCCAAGAAATGTGAGAATAGGAGGTTTATGTTGCTGGTGTTGTTTAAACATTGGTAGTGGAGAATTGGGAATGTGTTAAATCCTCTTTGGAAGATGAATATTATCTCATTCATCTAGGTCTGATAATTTATTATGTCCTGTTGACTGTATCATTCTGCACATCTGTGTATTTGGTCTCACTAACTAGACTGCCCGTCCTTCAAGTTCAGGGACCACATCTACCATCATTGCATTTGACACAGGACCAACCGTTTACACATCTCTTGATATGTAGGTATGGGGCAATGGTGGAGGTGACCTGAGTATGACAGTTGAGTCTTCTTGCTTCTCAGTTTTTGCACTACTTTCTTTTTCTTGATCATGTGAGATAAGATATGCATTATCAGTAGGTAGCTATGTGTTTGTAACAGTCCTGAAAATGATGGAGCTGTGTGCGTCCTGGATGTTCATTTGCTAGTTTAAAATCAGGAAGCTCTCAGCTGAAGATGTCATGAATATGTATGAGTGGTCCAACTGTTGCTCCTTCCTCCCTTCCTTCCTGGTGGGTGACTCCTTCTGAGAATACTACATCTGCCTTCCAACACCTTTTGTGGAGTAGATAGGGAGAAGGAAGGAGTGCTCTGTTATTTCGCATTGTCAGGTAGCAGTATATTTTTTTCTAATGAATCTTAGGAAAATAGCAGTCTTTATCTTTCTTTAGGTCTGCCTCTTCTCTCTTTCTCTCTCTCTCTCTCTCTCTCTCTCTCTCTCTTTTGACTGATCTCCTCAGCCTTATATAAGCACATAATGCCTCTCATCTCTTTTTTAAAAAAGCAAAAAAAAATATGAGAACGGGAGGCAAGAATTTGCAGTGGCAGATTTTTGAAAGAATACATGTCTCTGCTTTCTTTCTTTCTATACTCCAAAGACATCCCACATACACAGATGTGACAACTTTTTTTTTAAAGCTAATTTGAGCGAATGCCTGTCTGGCAACTTACTCTTGGAATAGTTACACTTGCCCAAACTGAAGTTCTGCCTTTGTAGAGGTGACACTGACGGCATGTTATTACTGCACGCTTGGAAAAGATACACTAGGAGAAGGAAAAAGAAAAATAAAAGGCATGAAAATGAAATACGTGTGCTTGTGTTTTTGAGGATCTTTGTTAATGGAACTAGAATAGAGGTGTTTACCCAAATGTGACTTTGCTTTTGAAAAAAAAAAAAAAAGGTATCTGGGAGGCATCTGGCATTGACTGAGCTTCCTTGTTATCCTTGATAAAGACTTTTTTCAAATATAACAAAAAAAAAAGGAAGCAAATATAAGGGTCTTTGCTAAAGATTTTGGTATGGGACCAAGGAGAAGGAAGCAGTTCCTACTGCCAAATTTATTCTTAAATTTTATCTTTTTCATTTAATGTATTATTATCTGTATCTAATTTGTCACATTTTTTTTCAATATAGATATTGTGTGACTGAATTCATGGTTTATTGTGTGATAGATAAAATGATTGCCAAAGTGTCTGAGGAGGGCAGTGAAAACCTTTGTGGGTGGAGAAGAAAGCAACCTCTCCTCTTTCTGGGCTGTGCATCCCAATTCCATGTCATTCACTGGACAACTGCATTCCTTTCTTCCTTCTCATCCCTTCTCTTTGTTTTTCTTCCTTTCTTTCCTTTATCTTCTTGTGTTTATCCTTTAATAAGTGCAGCTTATATTTATATTTCTACTTATTTAAGGCATTGGGGGATATGGGGAATGCATAATGCATTTGTGGGGAACGTAAAGAATATTCTATGCCACTCTTACCCTCAGGAGTTTGCTGCTATTTGGGAAGACATGATATATATGCATGAAATGTTGAATATAGATTCAGGATTTGAATGGCAATAGAAGAATATAAATCAGATGAGCACTAAGTGCTATCAGCTCTTAGTTGAGAGATCAGTGCAGGCTGGATGGTCTGAGAGAGCTTTGTTACGTTCTCTCACCCTTCAGGAGCACGCAGTGCTGACATACACTTTCAGGTTTTATCAAGTTAGTTACATTATGATTCCTTGCCTGTTTTTCTTCCCAAATGTTTCTCAAATATTACTCAGACCTCAAAGTTTTGATTAAACTTTATCTTCTCTATGAGGAAACCTGTAGTCTTTGCAGCTCACCAGCATCTCCTTTTTTTTCTGAATTCCTCTACATCGGCACTTATCTACCGCATACTAACCGATGGACAGCACACCATCTAATTCATACTTTGTTTTGTGTGTATAAATTTAGTGTCACCTGGTCTCTCAAGATTTCTGTTGTTCTGAGAAAAGGGCTTCATTTCGCGCTTCACATAGAGCTCGTAGCACCAAACACATCATCTGACGTACCCTGTTGTTCAGTAAGTATTAACTGAGTTGATTTATAGCCTAGACCCCTTGAACAAATTCCTCTTTGCTGTATCTCACATCTCTCCCAGATCTAATACCCAGTGTGGCTTCGTTTCTGTGACCGGAAGCCAAATCGTTCTTACAAATATTTGAGGCGCATTTCCTCGTCTGGAGTGATCACATTAGGAAATGAAAGCAGTTTTGGGAGACAAGTTAAGTTCTCATGGAGTTTAATGCCCGACAAAACTGGACGCTGCTGACAGCAGCAGAATTGCTCCACCGTATATACTTTTAGAAGGGTTAACTGCTTTTGGAACATGTAAGACCGCCTCAGCTCTCTGAGAAGATTGAGCCTTTAAGATTTATTTTTTATTATTTTATTTTAAAGCCATTTCAAAAGCCATTCAGTAGAGGGCATGGCAAGATGATCTCAGTGCTCCTCTAGGCTCTCTCGTTTTAGAATTCCAAATACCAACACACATACACATTCATATACACAGACACATTGGATTCAGTAAAAGGTGACTAAGTTCAGCTTTTCCTTACTGACACCCTGTCTTTCAAATCAGCACCCCAATTTTCTTCTTCTCCATGTCTCCTGGGCTCAAGTCCTGTTTGGCAAAGGAACCAGCGCCGTTGTGATACCTGGGAGAGTATCTAAAACGACAGTTGCTGAAAGGTTACAGCAAAATCTATTAGAAAAGAAAAGTTGAGGGAAATCAGGTGAGCTCATAGAAGAAAATAAGGAAAGATTGGCTCCCTTTTGGGATTAGGTCTAATTAAGGTGAGCAAGCAGCTGGGCCTGTTTGGAATAACAATTGTGCTAGCATGTCACTTTTTTCTGCTTAGTTGAAATTTATATAGTTTGGGAATGGTGGATATAAGAAAATTAGAGCTCATTTAGAATCTGTTGAAAGGACAGTGTGCCTTCATTATTAGTTTTGCATCTGAATTTTCCTGGGGCAGTCCTCTCTCTGTTATAGGTAATGGATTTTTCCCCAGATGTAATTGGATGAGTTTAATTTTTTCTTTCATTACCTGTCGAGGAGGCCTATGCCCCTACTTCCCTTTGTGTTTTATTAGGACTGTAACCCCTATTTAAATAAAGGCTTTGATTGTGCTTATATATGTTCAATCAGCACTTTCTGATTGAATAGTTCTGGTCACACAATGCTCTCGCCTAGCATTTTTTACTAATTACATTTTCGCCCTGGCTGGGTATGGGAGAACCTCTGATGGTGTTTGTTTGCTGCTTTTGATTATGCCAGTGATTTGGTCTATCTATGGTAGCACAAGGCAGAGAAAACAGACCTTCAGACTATAATCTTACTGCTCTTAGAAGGGATGGAAAGCCAAGGTGTATGCTGATAAATGCTTAGCAAGCAGTTCTATACAAAATGGAAAACAAAAAACGTCTTGGATTTGTAGCTTTCACTGATTTCCATGGTGTAAATACTCCAACCTTGGCTAATTTCAATATGGCATAATTGAATATGGAGTTGGGAAGAGATATATGCAATTCAGTCTCCAGAGCTGGTGCATGTGGCTCCTGCACACGATGAAAAGTCTGTCACATTTCTGCCATGGAGGCCATGTACCTCATCCTCTTCACATTACAATTAAGATGGATACTGGTTGTTAAGCTCATTTAATTACAGTGTGATTTCAGTGATTTATATGTGGGGACTATATTCATGTTTTGTAGCCAAAGGCATTTTGAGATGATTCTCCTGCCTGTGTGGAGAACTTGGAAATATATGGCTAGCCATATTATCTTAACTGAAACATACATGTTTCCCAAGAAATTCTTTAAATGTTTATATATTCTTTTCTAGTATATTAACAAGAATCTTCGTAGATGTATTATACTAGGAGTCAGAAGATCTTAGGTCTTGTCCCAGCCATCATTAATGTATTCTTTATTCTTAAGTAACCCATTTAATATCAGGGCATCACCAGCTTACTCATCATTTAAGGAAAGGGAACAATGGTTCAGTTATAGCCTCCCATATAAACCTTCTAATTTCCATCTGGATAGCATCACTTTTTCTTTTCCTTGGACATTTATGATATGTTATCTATGTCCTAAAACAGATTTTTAACTAGAAACTTGAGTGATAATATGTTTACATATATTGTATCTATAATATAACTTATGCTGATGGATCTTAAGAGTCTGGAAGGCAGAAATCATGCTTTATTCATCTTTATATATTTCTTGATATTTAACCCAGGAACCTGAACAGACTATGGTAGAATGACTTTAGTGACAGACTGCCTTCCCTGTTAGACAAAGATATTAGTATGATAACATGAAAGAATTCAAACTAAAATCTTAAAATAAATTAAAAGCATGTTACCAATGATAAATATTAATTTTATTTTTCGTGCTATAAATTTCTAAGACTTGTTAATGACTAGAATGAGGTACACTATTGGGATTTCATAGGCTAAAAAAGGGTTAAATTTTATTTTATTTGTATACTCTCTACAACTACATTTTTATTGAGAATCTCCCAAATAGCTGACAATAAAATAAAATCAGTTAAGTTCAATAAATATTCAGGCTTAACTATGTGCATTATAAATGCATAAGTTCAAAAGGCATTTCTTCTAAATTGGAGAGATATTTCACTGGATTGAGATGTTGCTTTCAGCCTCCAGGCCAACCCACCATTGCATCATGGCCTCCAGAGTTGGTATATACAGTATAAATAGACTCTTGGCTCACTCTTATGTGCAATGAAGTGTAGTATGCTAGCAGTGCTGTGTAGTGATGAGGTCTATGACTAAGAAATGAGGAAAAAGGGGCTTCTTTTCTGAATCTTATCACTCTAACTCTGTAAGTTTCCATATTTTTTTTTATAAAATACAACAGATAATAGCTACTTTGCCTGCCTGCATCAAGTAGAGTATGTTCAAAAAAAGAGTCTTAAAATATAAAAATTCCATAAGATAAAATAACCCCAGGCTTTTAATTGTTCATTATTAACCCAAAGTCTGATTTTCAGGCAGTGCATATGACTATGAATAGTCAGTATAATTTAGGAGGCTCTAGGTGATTTCAAAATGGAACTGGGTCTGGAGTGGCCAGTTTCTAGAAAAATGGTAGACTAAAATAGTGTTGATATCTTCTACTACAAGAATGTCAAATGAAATAATGTGAAACATGACCAACAGATACTCAATACATGGCAGAGTTTGTGAAAAAGAAAGAAGTGCTTTCTTTAAGCAAAGAAAAGAAAAGGCAGTGAGGGCCAATACCAGCTCAAGTCTTGGGTTTTAATCTACTTACAGAAAGAGGAGACAATGCCATGGGCTTTGGGGAATAAGAATTGAAATGTACTAATATAAAACAAGGACCTACCTGCTACAACCCAAGGAATAATTTTTGCACATTATTTATATGAATGAAATGTAAAACATAATTAAGAAAGACGCAATTTCAAGGAAAGTAATCTAAAAGATATGTATTGGTAAATACTAGCCAAAAGTAATCTGGTGTAACTTTCTTAATATCACCAGAACACTTTGTAAGAAAAAAAAAAAAAAAACATTATTAGGTTAAGGAAGGTCTATATATATATATATATATATATATATATACACACACACACATACATACATACACACATATATATGTATATATGTGTGTGTGTGTGTGTGTGTGTATATATATATATATATATATATATATATATATTTCTAAAACATTCAAGTCATAAGGAATATAATCCTGAACAACATAACCTCAAAATATATTATTCAAAAATTGACAGAAATAAAAGGAAAAACAGACAAATCCAAAATTGAAGTTGGAGATTTTAAACTTAATTCTCTGAGAAATTTATAAGTCACCAGACTGAAAATAAATGGTAAATATATAGCTGGTTTATATCGAGTACTATTTGAATTGATGTAAATAACTGAAGTGTATAATGCTTCTATTAACTTTAATTGGAAGACCTGTCTAGTACAAAAAGAGAGTTATTTGTAAATAAAAGTTATGTAAGTAGTTTGAACATGAACCAACATATTTATTATTCACAGATATTATACTTATTAGCATAGAATATTCAACAGATAAGAAAATATAAGAATTCTATAATAACTAATAGGAGATTTTAGCATAATAAAACTAAAAACATTAGTATAAGAAAAATTGATAGTGTTTCTATGTACCAGTGATGATTAGTGCTTTAATTTCTAAAAAGGTGACAATCTGTAATTGGTTCTATAAAGTACCTAGAAGTAAATCTAATAAGACATATATTTAAGAAATTTATAAAAATCAATTTTGAAAAGTCATTGAAGAAAATAAAATAGTACTAAGATCAGCAGAGAGATAGACAAGGCTCATTAATGGAAATTTTTAATATTATAAAGATGGAGATTCTTCCATAAATTAATGTTAGTAGCAACACAATTTCCATCAAAAATCCAAAACATTCTTTCAATGGAATCTGACAAGCTCCTCATAGAATTTCCTTGGAAAGGGAAAGGACAAAGTACAGCCAAGATTATTTTGAAAAAAATAATAAAAATAATGTTGGGGCTTAATCCACAAAAACTTATTCCAAAGCAATAGCTATTAAAATATTTTGGTAGACAATTAGATACTAGAACAGAATTAAGAGTACCAAAGCATAACCACAGATAGAATGGGAACTTGCTATGTGACAAAGGAGGCATTACAAGTCAGCAGGGAAATGTCAATCAGTAGGGAAATGATAGATTAATTCAATAATTGAGTTGTAAAAATTGACTTTCCTAATTGAAAAATTTAATCCCATCCTGATGGATTAAAATACAAAAAAAGGAAGAGAAAGAAAGAAAGAAAGAAAGAAAGAAAGAAAGAAAGGAAGAAAGAGAAAGAAAGAAAAAAGAAAGGGAAAAAAAACTTTTTAAAGAGAAAACCTAGGAGAACATCTTTTTTGTTTTATTTTTTAATGATATCCATGCTTCGTAATATTTTAAATGAAAAACTTAAAAATCTTACATTGCAAAAGAACAGGTTAATATTTTGTCTGCATTGCAGTGACAAAATATTCCCACATGACTGTCCAGTGTCTTGATGTGATATTAATATCCAGAATACATAAAAGTATTCACAAAGCCTTAAGAAAGATGTTTTATAAGTGAGTAAAGGACTTAAATTGGCAATTCAGAGAAGGCAACTACCTGCAAAGAATAGAACTAAAAACAACAACAACAACAACAAACCCACTCAGCTTTACTAGTAATAACGGAGACTCAAATGAAATGAAATTTAAAATTTCTTACCTACCAGATGAACAAAATTAGATAAATATGATAAACATGTTTGTGGGAAATATTAGGGATATAGATTATTATAAATTGCAAATTGAATTATAGTTTGGTACCACCATTTTGGGGAGTAATTGGATAAAATACAGAAAAGTCAAAACTGCCTATACTTTATGATGTATACATATATGTATACATTCTACTCCCTGGTATCTTACCTCAGAAAATATTTATTTGGGATGGTACTCAAGGAGATTCATACAGATAGGTTTATTGTAACAGTATGTAATAATGAAAAAATATGAGAGTGCTTTGTTTATCAATCTGGTAAGGGAAAAATATCTAGCATTCTTTTTGGTTGTTTTCTTCTAGCATTATTCTTATAATGAAGTGCTATGTGAGTGATCTAGATCAACTTGTTCCAATGTGAATAAACCTGAAAAACATATTTAGTCAAATAAGTTAAAAATTAACATAAATTTCAAACCAAATGCAATAATGCTATGTATTATTTATGGAAATATATATATGAAGGAAAACTATAAACATATGCATGATGAAATATATAGAGAGACATAATCAACTTCAGAAAAGTGATTACCTTCAGAGAATGGAGAAACAAATGAAAGGTATGGGTAGCTGGGATTGCATTTTTTTTCCCACTAAAATTAAGAAGGGAACTTTTAGTTTGGACCTTAAAATTCATTTTTTTATGTGTTCTACCATGAGTGGTTCAACAGTAACAGAGTTTGGTTTTGCTTCCCTTACCCTTAAGAATGGTCCTCAGAAAGACCAGTAAGCATGGACACCACTGGTGTTCTTGAGAGAGTTACATTGCAAAGTGATGAACCATTGTCTTCTTCACCTGAAGCAAGGATCATTCCAAAGCTTCTGTACCAAGAGATCATATCCAGGAGCCATTTGAATACCTCAACAGCAGATTCACCCTTCACATCACACCCACTCAGTGTTGAATAGGTTGTTAGAAATGTGTTTTTTTGACAAAACATGTCTTGTGTTCTTTGTTTTGGGGTTCTCATTATACTTTCTGGACAAAAACAAGATTAAATATTACATATGATATCTCTTCCAATGTCCTTTAGGGTTTTTTTCCAATCTACTTTTCAATAGACTCATACCCTACTTTCAGATCCCTGATTACCTACCTCCTTTCGTTATGAGCACTTTCTAGAAGAGGGGGGGAAATCCTATGCAGAGGGATGTATGACACTAACCTTTATAATTCAGACCCTCCCCCACTTGACTATCTAAAACAACATCTCTGGCAGAGCAAGTTGATATTTTCACTCTGATACTTTTTCATCTATCGTGTTATTATAAAATGACTTAGCAGTGGGTGGTTATGGGAGATCTCTAGGAGAAAAGCTTTAGCCATTGCCATCCTATTGTGCATACAAACAGCCTACATCCCTCCATACATATTTATATAGGCAGGAGATTTGGGTGATTTTTTTTTTTCATATCATGAATAATTTTAACACTACAGACGTTTGACTTTGAATCAACAACCAGTTTCAGATGAATGTAATTGCAGCCAAAGAAAGTTTCTAACTAAAATTAGTTACTTTTCATATTTAACAAACTACTGCCTGCTACATTTCCTGTGATCTCGCTTTCATCTTCCTCTCATATGGTCACATGTAACAATGACTCCTTCACTTCCATGTCTATTTTCTTCTTGGCTTCTCTAAGTATAAAACTTGCTGTTTCTCCTGCCAAATGACTTTGCAAGGCTGTGCCTAGAAGATGCCAACCCAACTCATGCTCACACTCTTTCCCATATTCTGCTCAGATTTCAATGATTGTAAGTCCCTTTGCCCTTTCCATGTATCCAAGAAGTAGAATGTGAGCTTCACATAAAAACAAACAAACAAATAAAAACACTGTCAAAAGAAAAAAAATATATACAAGATCTCTGGGTACAGCCTCAGGAAGATAATATGTGTTTTCAAAAGTTTTATCTCATTTAATCTTTATAAAATCTTTTGTGGTAGATATAACTATTCATATTTTACAGATAAAGAGCTTAAGCAACTTGTTCATTGTTTACCAATATAAACCGTTAAATACAATTATTTCAGTTGACTCTTTGGAAATTAGACCACTGTCTTAGTAAGCTGGGCAACTATAATGAAATACCATAAACTGGATGGCTTAAGCAATATATATTTCATTCTCATAGTTCTGAAGACTGGGAAGTCCAAAATTAAGGTGACAGCAGATTTGGTCCTTTATGAAAGCCTTCTTTCTGACTTGCAGATGGCCACCTTCTAGTGTGTCCTCACATAGTGAAGAGAAGAAGCTGTGGTATCTCTTCTGATAAGGTTACTAACCGTATTATGGGAACTCCACCCTCACAATGTCATCAAAACCTAATTACTTCCCAAAGGACCCTTCCAGTACTATCACATTAGAGTGGAGTTAGGGCTTCAGCATATGCATTTGGAGAGGGCACAGCATACTCAGTGTGCAGCACTCTAACCCTTAATAGGAACTGCCCCAGGGGTGCCTGGGTGGCACAGTCGCATCCAACTTCGCTCAGGTCATAATTTCACGGTTTGTAGGTTTGAGCCCCACATCAGGCTCTGCGCTGACAGCTCAGAGCCTGGACCCTCTTAAGGATTCTGTGTCTGCTTCTCTCTCTCTCTCTCTCTCTCTCTCTCTCTCTCTGCTGCTCCTCCACTCATGCTCTGTCTCTCTTTGTCTCAAAAATAAATAAACATTAAAAAACATTTTTAATAGGAACTTCCCTAGTTTGAGTGAATCACCTGTTAAAAGACTGAAAACACAAACAGTAAGCACTGGGCTAATTGAACGGATAGCATCCTGCTCTAACCTTTCCATGACTATAGTTGCTGGGTGATGGAGACATGTTGGGGATTTTATTAAGGAAACTTTTCTTTCAGACTCTCTAGTACTCCCTCCTCTATTTTATTATCCAGCTTCAGAACTCCTGTGTTCTCAGCATCAAATGGCCCTTGGCCAACATTTCCTTCCAAGTGTTTAATCAGTGTTTGGAGGCTATGTGGTACTGAGTTCAAAATATGGGCTCTGGGATCTATGAGTCTGCTTTCAAATTCCAGTTGTACCACATACTAGGTCCATGACTTTGCACATTGCCTCATCTAGGGACTTAGTTTCCTCATCTGTTAACTGGAGATACTAATAACATCTACTTTACATAGTTGCAGGGAAAATAAGATGTATAAAGCTCTTAATTTAGTTTGAAATAAGAATTTATTTTGAATAGAGGCTATACTTTGAGGTTGACTGTTCACCATAAGATTCTTTCTACTGCAGTTTCTCATGGTTCTTACAAAGCTATAAATGTTTAACATTTGATAACATCTCATTTTATTTGCATGTTAAGCAGTAATCAAGTTTTCCATACAGTTGTGTACTATTGAAATGGATCTTTCATCTCTAGAAGGCGATGCTAATAATTATGGTACATTTATAGACTACTTGGAAATAACAATCAGAAATACCAAAATACTCACCTGGTCCAATATTTTTGCCTTCTTACTTCCTCCTGTGTGCAAAGGGAAAATTTATTTTACAGAACTTGGGAGTGAGCAAATAAACAAACTGAAAAATATCCTGATATTTTCCAAACCTCAATTTTCTCATCTTTTTTTGAGGGAGCTGAGTTAGAACCTTAGTAGAATATGCCTAAGGTTTTTCCTGCTTTAGATTTAAGTCTCTATAACTATGATTATGTTTCTCATCTTATTCAGATTAAAAAATCATAAAGTTATTTTGTTATAAATAAAAAAAATCTAGAAAGCTTACATGATTAATTAGGCTTAATTTAAAAATGCTTTCAATTATGAAAACACTACATATAACTGTAGGGATGCATTAAAGGAGTGATCAGAGGAAATACAGAGCTCTAAATATCTATATCAATAAAAAATAAAAGAATGGCAATATATAAAACTAGAGAAAGAATAGGTAAACCAAAAGAGAGAATAATAAAGGATGGGGTGCCTGGGTGGCGTAGTTGGTTAAGCATCTGACTGTTGATATTGGCTCAGGTCATGATCTCAAGGTCATAAAGATTGTGACTTGGGTCAGGCTCCATGCTAAGCATGGAGCCTGCTTGGGATTCTCTCTCTCTCCCTCTCTCTTTTTCTCTCCCCTGTGCATACTCTCTCTTGCTCATTCTCAAAATATGAATAAACATTGAAAAAAAAAACAAAGAAAGAATAATAAAGGAAATGTTAAAAGTGCTTTCAAACACAAATAAAAGTTGAGAAGTGTTTAACTTCACATTTGAGTTATTTTACATTATAAATCATGATTTCTGGTGAATTAAATTTTTGTGCCAAGACCATGTCCTTGGATCCATTTCACAGAAGCACATGAGAAGGCTGATGTGTGGGAGTGAATGAATTTCCTGCTAGGCAATGTTCCTCATGGAAGAGATGAATCTCTGGGCGTACTGAAAGGGTTTGCAAAGTGCCTGTTGGGCCAGGGTTGGTGGGGAAGAGTACAAGAGCTCCATTGCTGGGACCATGGTGATTTGTACACTGTTGGCCAGGCATGGGGTCTTGCCTCATTAAATTCTCTCTTTTGAATCTATATGTGTAACTCTTCAACTGTGTCATTTTTTTCTTCATTTATGTACCTGCTTAATTCTCATCTAAGATCTGAAAATAAAGAAAAATAATTTCTCCTATCATACTCTCTCTTTCTGCTCTTACCATCAACATTCTTGCTTGCCCTGTAGCGCTGGAATTCACTGCTGACGAGCCAACTATTTTCTTCCCATAATTTCAGTGTTTGAACAATCCTCACACGAGAACTTCCTCCCCGTTGTAAGTATTGAGAAGAGAACTTCTGCCTCCATTCTGTCACTCACCTTAATCCAACAGAGTAAAAGTAAGACACGTAGACATCTGTTGACTAGAAGTAATGCATCAATAGGCTGATGCTCATTTTAGTCCCTCACTTTGTGTGGGCAGGGGTAGAGTGGAAGTGTGGGGATAGGGTCAATGTTTGCTCTACATATTCACTGTCCTCACTAAAAGGATCCCAAGATCTAGACTTGAAACACAGCAAGAAATAGGCTAGGCGTATTCAGCCTGATATTTCAGAATCTCCATGAAATGACCTTGAACTACATTAAAATCTAGCACACTGTGCTCTTTAAAGAACTTTATGTTTGAATAAATAAACTATTGTGCCCCAAAGACATCCAGTGTTTTCCTTGTATTTTGCCTTTATTTAAGGTGTTTGTCCTTATAATGTTCCACTGCTAAAACTGATTTCCTAGACACAATTCCCCTGCATTCTAAACTACAGTAGTGTAAACTCTCATTTATATCAGAATTACCACTGTTATTCTGTATTGTAATTGCATAGCTATTTTTATCTCTCCCACAAGATTGCTCTCTCTTTTTGGTTTTGTTTGCTTGTTTGTTTGTTGCAAGCTTCTTGATATAGAGACTACAGTTTGTACACTTTTTATCCTCAAAAATGCCTCACTTACTGCCTTCCATGCAGTAAAAATTCACAACTCACTACTTAATTGCTAACTGGGGCAATGAAACTTTAATGTATGAGAGTTCATGGGAGCCTGTAGTCATGGAAGACAGAGATGTGGGTCAGTAAATGCTTTGAGAATTGATGCCTTTCTTTAGACTAAGCAGTTTAAGTTTTGGTGAGCCATCTCATTTTTTCTGACCAGACCTTCTGCTAAAGTATAACCAAATTTTATCAATCTCAGTATCCTCAGACTGGGATATCCTCTACAGATGAAATGAAAACTGTGTTAAACAAAAAACAACTTAAGGAATTTGCCATGTTGTCATGTTAACCTGTTTCTCACATTCAGGGATGAAACAGTTCTGGTCAGGTCTGCTCTGGTAAGAAAAAAAAAATCTGCCAGTGTAAGTTTCCTACCACCCCTACTCTCCACTTCCTCTCAGTATTTCTCTCCATTCCCCTGGTGCTTTGATTCCATATATTGACCCTTGTTTTTCAGTGTCTCTCATTGTAGTGACTGTCTAGGACTATGCTTCATAGGCATGCTGGTCCTCTCTGAAACATCCTATTGTTTTCAGCTCTTTAAATCATTCTTGTCTAGAGAACATTTTCATTTCAATATATCATGATGTGTTTATCCTACAGAATCTTTTTCTCATGCCACATTTACAGAAATAGTAGAAAAGATTAATAAAAGGAAAAAATAAATCTAAAACACACTAAAACTGGTATAATAATTTTAGAGGAGTGGAAACTACGTAGGATCTTTAAAAGGAGAAAAACAGAAGATAAAACTAAAGGAGAAACGGCTCTTGGCCAGCAGGGGAAGAACCTAGATAGGAGACATGACGTGAGCTATTTCCTGAGTGGTGGAGCTTGGAGCAAGATAGGGACCAGCACAGAAAGAAGCAGTGTGTTAAATGTAGGTGCCAGAGTGACAGTAGTCAGACACGTTGGTCACTGATGATTCATACTGTCCTAGTGTTATGAGTAGTAACTGGGCTGATTGTCTGCTGGAGACGGTATGCAGTCCAGGATTTGATGACAGAATGGCCCTCCAGGTGCTGGTGATGTTTTGTGGGAAATTAAAGGACATCCAAACCATTAATGTTGAGTTTAATCTTTTCTTTCCCTTTCTGATTCTCTCTGAATACATTACAGAATGCAAGGCAAAGGGGGACCTCTGAACCATTTCCTCCAAGAAGGCAACCTGATCCAAAGATGTAAGCAAATAGATGTACAAAGTTTCTCAACTACAGAAGTGGTGACAAAATCAAGGCTCACTATAATTCATAGAAAAAAGCAAACAACCTGCCACAAATGAAATAGGTTATAGCCAAGGAAAAAGTAAATGAATACTACACACAATATTCTGGTAGGGTTCAGGGATAATATTTCTTCTTTTTCTTCTTCTTCTTTTTTTTTTTTTTTTTTTTTTTTAATTTGCATCCAAGTTAGTTAGTATATAGTGCAACAATGATTTCAGGAGTAGATTCCTTAATGCCCCTCACCCATTTAGCCCATCCCCCCTCCCACACACCTCCTGTAACCCTCTGTTTGTTCTCCATATTTAAGAGTCTCTTATGTTCTGCTCCCCTCCCTGTTTTTATATTATTTTTGCTTCCCTTCCATTATGTTCATCTGTTTTGTATCTTAAAGTCCTCATATGAGTGAAGTCATATGATATTTGTCTTTCTCTGACTAATTTCTCTTAGCATAATAATACCTTCTAGTTCCATCCACGTAGTTGCAAATGGCAAGATTTCATTCTTTTTGATTGCTGAGTAATACTCCATTGTATATGTGTGTGTGTGTGTATATATATATATATATATATATATATATATATATATATATACATATATATACGTATATGTATATACATATATACATATATATATATGTATATATATACCACATCTTCTTTATCTTCTTTATCTTCTTCTTCTTTGTATATACATATATACATATACATATATATATGTATCTTCTTTATCCATTCATCCATTGATGGACATTAGGACTCTTTCCATACTTTGGCTATTGTTGATAGTGCTGCTATAAACATGGGGGTGCATATGTCCCTTTGAAATAGCATACCTGTATCCCTTGGATAGATACCTAGTATTGCAATTGCTGGGTCATAGGGTAGTTCTATTTTTAAGTTTTTGAGCAACCTCCGTACTGTTTTCCAGAGTGGCTGCACCAGCTTGCATTCCCACCAGCAGTGCAAAAGAGATCCTCTTTCTTCGCATCCTCACCAACATCTGTTGTTGCCTGAGTTGTTAATGTTAGCTATTCTGACAGGTGTAAGGTGGTATCTCAGTGTGATTTTGATTTGTATTTTCAGGGATATTTCATCTAAAAAATGAGATTAATAAAATAGAACTAATTAAAGATCTTGTATGAAAAAAATACAATTGACAAAAACCAAAACAATAAAAATTAAGTAGTCAGTAGATGACATATCATAAAAAATGAGCACAGCACACAAGAAAATTAGTGATGTGGAAGGTCTTGCTGAGTAATTTTTTAAGAAAGTTTCACATAAGCTTAAAGAGATAGAAAGGGTACAATTAAGAACATCAAGAGCTATAGAGAAACCATTGTTAGGCTGGGTAATATGGGCCATTACTCACATTTGAAAAAATATAAAAATTTAGAAATAGGAATACATATTATATATCATATACAGTAATATAGAAGTAGATTCTTTATTGTTATTTAAATACATATTTATGTAGATTATATATTTTATAATATACTTAAATAACAAGGTAGTAAAATATCACTAGAAGAAGAACCCAAAAAAGAAAATTAAGCAGGTATTTGGACCACTATTTTCCACTAGAGTAAATACTTGCCAATTTTAGGAGAAGCAGCAGAGAGTCTGAGAAGTGCTTTTGATATTCATGGGAGGCTACACGATCAAAACATTAACAGTTGGCATGGAAAGCTTATCATGGGTAGAATTTCTGGTAAAATCCCAATACATTAAATTATTCATAAACCAGATCTCAACAAAATCTGAGGGACTGAAATCATACACAATATGTTCTCTGTCATAATAAATTTAAGCTGGAAATCAACATCAAAGAGATAATTAGATATATTTAGAAATTAAGATATATTTGCAAATGGCATATCAGATAAAGGGTTAGTTTCCAAAATCTATAAAGAACTTATCAAATTCAACACCCAAAAACAAATAATGCAGTGAAGAAATGGGCAGAAGACATGAACAGACACTTTCCCAAAGAAGACATCCATATGGCTAACAGACACATGAAAAGATGCTCAACATCACTCATCATCAGGGAAATACAAATTACAACCATAATGAGATACCACCTCACACCTGTGGGAATGGCTAAAATTAACAACTCAGGCAACAACAGATGTTGGTGAGGATGTGGATAAAGGGGAAACTTTTTGCACCCTTGGTGGGAATGCAAACTGGTGCAACCACTCTGGAAAACAGTATGGAGGTTCCTCAAAAACTTAAAAATAGAACTACCCTACAACCCAGCAATTGCACTACTAGATATTTATCCAAAAGATACAAAAATGCTGATTTGAAGGGGTACATGTACCCCAATGTTTATAGCAGCACTATCAACAACAGCCAAATTATGGAAAGAACTCAAAGGTCCATTGACTGATGATGATTGGATAAAGAAGATGCGGTTTATATATACAGTAGAATATTATTCGGTGATCAAAAATAATGAAATCTTGTCATTTGCTATAATGTTGGTGAAACTAGAGTGTATTATGCTGAAAGAAATAAGTCAGTTGGAGAAAGACAAATATCATATTACTTCACTCATATATGGGATTTAATAAGCAAAACAGATGAACGGGAAAGGGAAGGAAAAATAAAAGATAAAAACAAGTAAACCAAAAGAGACTCATAAATACAGAGAATAAACCTAGAGATGCTGGAGGGATATTGGGTGGGGGGATGGGCTAAATAGGTGATGGACATTAAGGAGGGCACTTGTTGGGATGAGCACTGGGTGTTATATGTAAGTGGTGAGTCACTAAATTCTGTTTCTGAGACCATTATTATACTATATGTTAAATAATGGATTTAAAGGAGCGAAAGAAGGAAGAGAAATATTTTTACACTATATGCTAAATAATGGATTTAAAGAAGAGAAAGAAAAAGAAGGAAGGAAGGAAGAAGGAAGGAAGGAAGAAAAAGAAAGATCGATCTACATAAGGGAAAAAAAAGAAATTAAGATATACATATTGAAATGTCCACAAAATCAATGAGTAACTAAAAATGAATACCAGAAAACATTTTGAGCTAAATGATAATAAAATGTTATGTATCGGAATTTGCAAGATACAGTTAAATCGGTGATCAAGGGAAATTTTATAGAGTCAAATGCATATATATGTTTAAGATTTTATCTCCCCCAGCTTTTTTGAGATATAATTGGTATATAACATTATGTAATTTTAGGGTGTGCAGTGTGTTGATTTTCCACTCTTAAGATATTGCAAAATGATTACCACCATAGAGTTAGCTAGCACCTCCATCACATAGCATGAATTACCATTTTTTTGTGGTGAAAATATTTAAGATCCACTTTCTTTGCAACTTGAAAGTATATAATGCAATATTGTTAACTATGAAGTATTGTTAACTGTAATCATCATGTTGTGCATTAGCTTCCCAAAACGTATTTGTCTTGTAACTGAAAGTTTTACCCTTTGATCAGCATCTCCCCATTTTCCTGACCTCCCAGCCTCTGGTAGCTGCCATTATATTATGTGAGTTGTCCTTTTTAGATTCCACACATAAGGGATACCATATAGTATTTGTCTTTCTCTGTCTGACTTATTTTACTGAGTGCAGTGTCCTTGAGGTTCATCCATGTTGTTGCAAATGAAAGTATTTCCATTTTCTCATGACTGAACATGAACATTTTATATGTGTGTGTACATATGTATATGCATATATACATATGTATGTGTATATTTTTTCCTACATCTTCTTTACCCATTAATCTCTTGACAGACATTTAGCTTTTTTCCAGATGTTGACTATTGTGAGTAATGTTGCGGTAAACGTAAGAAGGCAGACACCTCTTCAATGTCCTTAATTCATTTCTTTTGGATATATGTCCAGAAGTGGGATTGTTGGATCATACAGTATTTCTATTTTTAACTTGAGGAATGTCCATACTGGAAGTGGTATCTAATTTCATTTGATTAGTGAAGCTTAGCAATACTATTGTGTAAGCTAAAAAACAAACAAATAAATTCTATAGTTTATTATTGGAATTAAGAAATGAGTTTAGCCATGTTGCTGGATGCAAGGCTACTATACAAAATATAATGATATTTCTATATACTGAGCAACACACAGATAATCAAATTAACAACGAGCATATCAGTTTTAACAACATTAAGAAGTAATCACTAAAAGTAAATCTAACAAAATATGCAAGCCTTCTACCAGAAAACTGTAAAACATTAGTGAGAAAAATTAAAGATACCATAAATGAATGTAGAGAATGCCTTTCTTTGTGTGCCAGAAATTCTAAATATTCTGAACATTTCAAATTACCCTCAAATTAGTCTTAATACTCAAGATAATTTCAATAAAAATTTCATATATTTTGAAGAGAAACTGAGCATTTGGTTCTAAAATATATATGTAAATTCAAACAGCTAAGAAGCATGAGGATAGTCCTGAAAGTAAAGGATGATTTGGGATGCCTTAAATTCAGCTAACTATATTCTAAAGTAATTAGAAGAGTGTGATTTGGTACAAGTATAAATATATAGTCTAATTAAACAAAAGGGAGAGCATAGAAAGTGTACCGTTCATAGAGTACAGACATTCATTTAATACATACGTTCATTAAATAACAGAAGTGGCACTACCGAGTAGTGAAGAATGGAACGTCATGTCAATAAATGTTATAGAGTCAGTTGGATGTGTATATAGAAACAAAATGCAAACTTGACTGTTATCTCATCCCATACATGACAGGGGTGTAAGATATCTAAGTATTGAAGAAAAACACTATATATATATATATACGTATACGTATATATATATATACATATATATATACGTATATATATATATATATATATATATATATATATATATAAATATCTTTGTAACCTTGGGGCAGGGAAAGTAGTAAAAGGAATCAAAGATAGGAAGTATTAATGAAACGATGCACTTTTTGCCTACCGTGACATTAAGAATGTCTACTTAAGAAACATTAAACGGGTGGGATTCAAGTTGTACTGTGGGAAAAGATATTGGAAGCACATAAAACTGAAAAAAGTATATAGCCCGTGTGTGTGTGTGTGTGTGTGTGTGTGTGTGTATGTATCTGTAAAGAATCCTGAATACCTATTACAAAAGCGAATATTAAAATGGTAAGTGAACATATGAAATGATGCTCAAATTCCTTAGTAATAAAGGAAATGCAATGAAAAAAGTAATAAAGTAATAAAGGAAATACAGATATCATTAAATGCCCTCTACAATGTCTAAAACCATATATATACATATATATGAAAACATATATGTATATATATGTGTGTGTATATATATATATGTATATATATAGTGATTTCTCTATTTGTTTCTGTGTAGATTAGCAGAAAGTGAAAATTTTCAGGACATTTGTTTGGTTTTAATTTTGTTTATATTTATCTAGAATGGGAACGACTTGGAAATTTGACATCACATCAGAATCTCTTGTTCTATTTAGTTACTGATGTTATGGGCAACAGCAAGAGGTTTGTCCCATTTTCTACTGGGAAAGCTTTCTGGTTTTTGTTTGTTTGTTTGTTTGTTTTTAATTTATGTTCATTAAATAAAATGGTTAGTTTTTGAAGAAGAGATATTATTTTTGTGTATTCATTTATTTTGAGAAAGAGACAGCATGAGTGGGGGAAGGGCAGAGAGAGAGGGGAAGAGAAAATTCCAAGCAGGCTCTACACTGCTGGTGCAGAGCCCCACACAGAGCTGAAACTCATGAAACCATGAGATCATCACTTGAGCCAAAACCAAGAGTTGGATGCTTAACCACTGAGCCACCCAGGCACCCCAAGAAGAGATATTCTGTTGTCTAGATTCAACATATTCACTTTTCTTTTTGATAATTGTTTCTGAAAAATAATATGTTAACAGCTGATATGGTGGAATTTGGCATCACTACTAATCAGTTCTAAACATTCTGAAACTGATGACACCATGGTAATAGTAGAGAAAATAATCAATAACTCAGTCCTCTTAACTACTCAATCCTTTTTTCCAATTGAAAAAAAAGGTTAGAGATTTTTCCCCCCTATTATTACTTTTTTTTTCATTGCTAATTAAATGTAAATATTTGTTGTCATGCATTTATTACTTATATCTATTCAGATGATGCAGGCATAAGAGGAAAGCATTTATTACTGTAGCCTACATTTGGAGTTGCAAATTTTTGGTATGGAGACAAGATGGAGAAAACTTTTGTTGTTAACATTTTTGATTTGCTAAAGGGTTTACAAAATTACATGTGAATTCAACTTAACTTCTACTTTGTGTCAAAGATAAATGTCACAACCAACCAGAAGGCCCAATTTTTTATCAGCCCACCAGATCTTTGGGTTTAGAACTGACTTCCTTTCTCTATTATGCATTATTTTTAAATAACAGCAGTAACCTCCAAATATAGTTATTATATACTAGTCACCCCAATCCCAGCCCTCTATTGAGTTCATTTATAATAATCTATGGTTAATTTTTCTTGTTACAAAAGTGTACCAGTAGAATGAATTAATTTAGAGTAGTGAGAATGATTGGTCCCAGCTACCCTAAACTGTGAAATTTTATACAGCCCTGGATTGGCAAGATTTTACACAATTTATTTGAGTGTTTATATATTTGTAATATGATATGCTATTGTGTATCTTAATTTACTAGACTTTATAGTTGAGATGCTCAAGTTTGCATAATCCCAAAAGATTGAACTGGGTAGTGGAGATTTTGGCCACTCTCTGGATATGTATACCAACTATTTTCAGCCCTGATATCCTGACATTTGTTATTATGAGTTCTGAGACATGTTGTAATAACATAATTAAAGCACTAAAACTTGTCAAAACTTAGAGCAAAAAACTGGGGCGCCTGGGTGGTCCAATTCAGTTAAGTGTCTGACTTCAGCTTAGGTCATGATCTCACGGTTCATGGGTTTGAGCCCTGCATTGGGCTCTGTGCTGACATCTCAGATCCTAGAGCCTACTTTGGATTCTGTATCTCCCTCTCTGTCTCTCCCTTGCTTATGCTCCATGTCTCTCTCCCTCCCTCTTTCTCTCCCTCCCTCCCTCTCTCTCTCTCTCTCTCTCTCTCTCTCTCTCTCTCTCTCTCAAAAATAAACATTAAAATTTTTTTTTCAAAAACTTGGAGCAAAATGAAGGTCATTCATATATACTGATTTATTATAATATGTTCAGTAACTTGCCCCTGTATTTACTTATTTGTTTGTTTGTTTGTTTGTTTATTGGAAAGGGAATCCTGTAACAGGATATAAGCCTAGAACTGCATCTCTTTAGGAGGGAGTACAAACGGATTGAAAATGGAAGGATAATGGAGAGGAAATATTTGAGTGAATGACAGGTGTATGCCTTTTTGATGTTGTATGGAGATACTCAGAGCTCATGTCTCCCACTTTTTTCTTATCCTTTCCTCCCAGAATATAGGTAAGGGCATATTGATGTCTGACCTGTTGTTTAACTTACATTTTACATAACTTATGTAACTCAATCATAGATGCAAAAAATTACAAGAAGAACAGTGCAAATAGCAATTATTTACCATATTCCCAAACATTTCTTAACTTGAACCATCAAAATAATCTTAACTTTTGTCTATTACTCAAAAAGCAAATGATTTAAAATCTGGACAAGGGCTATCTTGGAACATGGTGACTGCAGTTCAGGAGAATTATGGTGAAGTAATATTAATTTTTTCAATCAAGATCCCTGTATCTTGTTAGTAATATCTAACCACATTAACATATTAGCAGTATCCCATTGCATTGTATTAATATTCATATCATATCAGAATTTATTGTTGCTTATACAGTGTTAAAGTCATATCACATTAGTGACTTTCATATCAGATTAGCAAAAGTGGATCCTAATAAGACTTTCATATTCAATTACTAAGGTAACAGTTTTGTCTTTCCAAGTCACTTCTAACTCGAGCCCAGAGTACAAATTGATGAATGTGGTAATAAAGCAATCTTTCTGGCTGAAGATGGATGGCACCTGGGGCCGATGGGGCTATGAAAATAGGACTTGAATAAAGGAGTCACAACTGGCAGGAAAAAAGTTCCACCTTTTGCCTACATGGCAGCACTTCTGAAGTGAAGATTTTATAAACTTAAGAAGCTAGAAATAGGGGAGCCTGCTGGCTCAGTTGGTTGGGCGTCCTACTTTTGATTTCTGCTCAGGTCATAATCCCAGGGTCATGGGATAGAGCCCCAGGTAAGATGCTCCCTCTCCCTCTGCCCATCTCCCCTGCTAGTGCGCTTGTGCTCTCTCTCTTTTTCAAGTAAAGAAGAAGAGAAGAAGAAAAAGAAGGAGGAGGTGGAGGAGGAAAACAGAAGAAGAAGGAGAAGAAAAAGCAGCAGATAGACATAAAACCCATACCTTGGTTATTGACACCCCACCCCCATCATCCTGTTCAGTCCAATGATTTGGGCCACCAAAAAGAGAGAGAGAGGAAAGGTGGGAGGGAAAGAGAGAGGGAGAGAGAGAGAGCAGCATAAATGAAAACTGCTCATAAGAGTGATAAGTGGGTTCTATTATTTAGTATGTTATCTTAGAAATTACTTGAATTTAGAGGACTTTTAACTGGCATTGGGATGGGTAGGTGAGAATATCTTGTTGGGATTTCAGAGAACCTTTAAGTAGTGCTATGTAATTATTCAAATTATTAGATTAAACTTAGTGTTGATACCTGTTACAGGATATAGAAGATATAGAAGCTATGAACATATCCATATATTAACTTGATCATATTGATGGCATGGACTATATGATTTTTTACCTTTTAATCCCAGCATCCCTGTCAGCACCTGCTATATCACACACATTCCACGTGTACTCTTTGGGAAATGGGAAAATCAGTAGAGTTTATGTGGGTGCTTTAAGCCAGGACCAGAGGACGACATAGTCATGAATGAAGGCCAGTATTTTTCCATCAGCTAAGAAAACTCTCATAGATACATACATAAATGTGTGTGTGCATATGTGTGATATAGATAGATAGATAGATATACAATATTTTTATATGTCTCTTCTTCCAGCCATTTGACCTCCAATGTATTGGACAGATTTCCTAAAATTTCTCCCACAATACCTCTTTTTAAACCACTATAGTCTTCTTTCTTGGAGTCCAAACCCCCTCTTTCCTTAGTTTCTTCTCTCGGTATATTGATTTATTTAAATCCTTTCTAGTTTTTTTTTTTCAACGTTTTTATTTATTTTTGGGACAGAGAGAGACAGAGCATGAACGGGGAGGGGCAGAGAGAGAGGGAGACACAGAATCGGAAACTGGCTCCAGGCTCTGAGCCATCAGCCCGGAGCCCGACGCGGGGCTCGAACTCACGGACCGCGAGATCATGACCTGGCTGAAGTCGGACGCTTAACCGACTGCGCCACCCAGGCGCCCCATATCCTTTCTAGTTTAAAGGGAATACAAAACAAAACCCTCCTCTTCCTTGACTCAGTACTTCCCTTTCATTATCATCCTCCTATTTCTCTTAATCCGTGTGTTTAAATATCTAAATATTTATGGTTTCAGTGTCACTGCTCATCAGCCTACTGTAGTCTGATTTGTATCCCAAGCATTTCATTAAATGTTTCCTCTCGTGATCACTTGTGATCAGTTTTCCCCAAAGTGTCAAAGCAAAGGGACATTTTTCAGTTTGTCAGTTCTTACCTTTCAGTCCATTTTGACACTTGTTCAAATGCAATCTCCTTGTTTGATCTTTGGTCTCAGATGTTTTGTGGCATCACTTTATGCTGGCCTCCTGCCTCTTTTCAGTATGTTTTCATTCTGCTTTGGGGTCACATTCCAAGTTTTCTTCTTCACTGCACAGCCAACCTAACTGGCTGGGTACCATTCCTTTAGTTTAATGGTATCAAACTTTAGTGTGCATGAAAATCACCTGCAAAGCTTGTTAACCCCCAGATTGCTGGATCCCACCCTGGCAATTTGAACTAGTATCCTAAGAGCCCTTCTTGTTTACTTTTTTCCTAACATTGTGCCTTCTGTTATTCATTTATCAACAAGTCCTGTTGGTTTTAACTTATTACTAAGGAAGTTTCCTTTCTCCTAGTCTCTTAGACTACTGCTTGCCTGGATTAGGCAATAAAGTCCTATTATAATGTCTTTTTACATCTAAGAAGATGGTGGCTTAAATTCTTGCTTGTATCTTTTTTTAATTCACAAATATTTGACAATCTATTTTTTCTAAATTTATTCTCAATCTGTTTAAATGAAAATACTAGAGAATAGCTAAATTAATATGATACCTCACAGAGAAAAGTCATGTGATTTTCCAGGACCACAGAAGAATTTGGCTATGTCATTTCCTTCTAGGAATTACTCTGGGTTTCATAGAGAGAATGAAAATAGTAATGTGATACAGAGAATAACACTATAATTTTAATATGTAATTATTACTTTCTTGATGAATTTAGATGCTAGATAGTTTATATACATACAGGTAGATTCACATTTTCTTAAGCTTACACAAATTGGGAAGCCTGCTTTGAGAAGTAGACAGAACATTACAGATACACAATTTCTAGGGCTTCTCCCGGTGTCATGGGGCAAATGAGGAACACTGAAGCATTAGCTTTATGGTCTTCACAGCAGATCTGCCTCTGTACATGCATTTTCACTCTACCCCCTAAGAAAATACTGTAACTATCAGTGCCAGGTTACATGTTAGGAAATTGAGGTTTAGAAAGATTAAATAACATCAAGGATTTCACTGCAAGGAGAGGTAGGATTGAGGCTAAAGTGAAGGTATGTGTAACTCTAGAATCTGTTCTTAATCCCTTTGCTTTACCACCCCCACTGTGAGACAAAATTAACCCGTCTTCCTTGTAAATACTTGCTGATAATGACAGTCTCCTCCTCTCAAAAACAAGTAATTCTCAATTATAGTATTTAATTTTGAATTTTTACTCAGAGCCTCAAAATGTTCTTCACGGTAGCAATAGGTGCCAACTGTAGATCTTGTTCCTCACCTATACAACCTAAGCCCCTCCTCCAAGGTGAGCTAATCCTAAACTCAAAGCAAAGTTACCTTGTATTGTGCTCCATATCCAGGGGTTATCCCTCTGCTTCTAGGCAGGATCAAGCCACAATCCAATGTTCAGGCCAAAGCTCTTCTTTATACATTATTAAAATCTCCTTCATATTTATGGCTCAGAAATCATGATTTCCTTTTTTTTTTTTCTCATTGCCTTCTAAGTGTACGTTGGTGTAGACACTCATTCCTTTTGCAAGGCGATAGTAGCTATACTTTGACCAGTTCAGAACTTCACCTGTAGTGGTCTAATAAGCAATCTGAGGGTAACAACTGTTTTCTTCTTCTGTTCTTAGTGTTGTGCAGTGTCTGGGCCAGGAGGAATCACAAATAGGTGCTCAGAAAGGCCATTCTGGTTAGATAGGTTTGTTTCGGTGTTAGGAATCATACATTTACATTTTCCTTAAAAAAATATCAATTAAAAGGTATTGTCAGGGGCGCCTGGGTGGCTCAGTCAGTTACAAATCTGACTTTGGCTCAGGTCATGATCTCGCCATTCTGGAGCTCAAGCCCCACGTCGGGCTCTGTGCTAACAGCTCAGAGCCTGGAGCCTGTTTCAGATTCTGCGTCTCCCTCTCTCTCTCTGCCCCTCCCCCAATTCATGCTCTGTCTGTCTGTCTGTCTCTCTCTCAAAAATAAATAAACATTAAAAAATTAAAAAAAAAGTTATTGTCAAAGCCTTCAAGTCACTAAAGAACCCAGAGTAAGGGCTCATTTTAATCTCAAGATAATAAGTATATCTGCTTGCCTATTCAGTTGTGAAATTCATGAATCCATTTGATTGAGCAGCTTTTTTTATACCTCATGTGTCTCTTTTTCTTAGCTGGTATTATGAGGACTTCTGGAGTGTGTCTTCTACCTGCTGGGCACTTTTTCTTTGGTAGAAAAGTGAAAAAAATAAATAAAAATGAGTCTGACATGGAGGGTAATCATTTCACTTGGATGACAGCAGAAATCCCTCAGAGGTTTCCCTACTTCCTGCCTTAATAAGGTGGCTCCCTCTCCCTCTCACATAGACCTGACCCTTTTCCTTTTGGTGAGGTGATAGATCTGGTGGTCTGGTAATATGGAATCAAGATCCCTCCAGTGCAAAACACAATGGAGATTTAGAGACTTTGTCTTCAGGGCCTGACAAAGATGCCACAATCTCAGTTGATAACGTTATCTTCTTCCTTTTTAATTTTTGGCAGAACGTTTTCTGAAAATTGAACTCCTTTATCTTAGAGTCAGAGATCTTAGCTTTGACCTGGTTGCCCTTTAAATATCAATAAGAGCTGCTGTTGAATATTACCTGTCTTATATTTGTCTGGTCTACTTGTCTGCATAATATTTTGTGGTGCTGTTCTTGAAAGACTGCTTTCTTCTCTTATCCTCAGTGAATAATTCCCTGTGCAGCCTATGGGTGTTTAGACACAGAGTTTCTTTTTTTATTCTTTATTTTTTCATCTTCCTGGTTAGGTTGAAGTTACAGAGGTTATCAGAATTAAAATTTGGATTTAGTTCATATATTTTGGTTAGAATTGCATTATTTGAATTAGCAACTGTTGTTTAAAAAAATAGAGATTTACATTATAGTTTCACTCTCCTGTAGCATTTAACCAAGGACTTCTCTTGTCAATCAATCAGTTTATTTGCATTTATGTTACACTGTTCAGGCAAGGGTGTGTGATCGTGTAACACAAATACACACACACACACACACACACACACACACACACACACAGATTCTCTGCTTCTGCTACTTCCTATTCTCCTATCAATGGGCCTAAAAGGGTAAAAAATTCCAGAGCAGAGCTGGAAGTGGACAGACACCCATGTGTCTACTTTAAAAATTAGCAATATCAAATCCTGAAAGACACTTATTGAATGTGAACTAGGATTAGCACCCATGACCTTTGTTATGAACATTTACTCCTGCAACATGATGTTTTGAAGCTACTTTTTAGCCTTTGAATTGTATAGCCATATAACCAATTAAGGAGTATTGACTGGTGAGCGTACTGTTTAGCAAAGTTCAAAGAAGTTATGCCCACAAAATGTACCAGACAAGCATGTAGGAAGTAGTAATTATCTTCTATGAACTGAATTCTGCACCGCCCCTCCCCAGTTTATATGTTCAAGCCATAAACCTTTCATGTGACTACTGGAGATAGGGCCTTTTAAGGAGTGATTAAGGTTAGGTGAGGTCATAAGGATAGCACCTGGATCTGATAGAAGTGTCCTTATAGGAAAAGTAATCAATACCAAAGCTCTCACTCTTGTATTTCTCTCCAGGAAATAGCAAGAAGACAGCCATCTGCAACCCAGGAAGATTACCCTCACCATGCTGTCATCCTGATCTCAGACCTCCAGCTTCCAAAACTGTGAGAAAATTAATTTTTGTTGTTTAAGCCATCCAGTCTATAGTATTTTATTATGACAATCTCAACTGATTAGTATGCCATCAATAATAGAAAAAAAATTATAATACTTCCCAAATACCAGGAAGACATGATAAAGAAGTAGAACTGAATGTGGCCTGAGCAGTCTAGAATCTCAAAGATAATTGGGATGTTACCTTAGAATTAAAAGATGGATAGCATTTGGGCGGGTGGACATAAAATCCTTGGGAAAAGAAAAGAAAAAAAAACAAGAGGATGAAAAAGTATAAGATTTATTTGATAGCATTTATAAAATTGATTTGTTCAGACAAAAATGTTTAGAGACATAAGATAAAGACATAAATAATATGTCTGTTGAATAACTAACCAGAAGCTAGTATTCTCCACTTGACATCTTGGTGATTAAAAAGAAACTGGAGAAAGAAAAGAAGAGGTTATAGTGGACCCTTGGACTACACTCTGAGGCAGGCAGGCTGTACCTGGCCAACTAGATTAAACTGTTATTACCTCCCTGGAGTTATGGCAGTAAACAAAGGTGGGATTTTGCCCAAGCTTTGCAGGAGAACTTTGAAGCAGTGCCTCCTATAGGAGGCGCAAGGAAGAGGACTGACATAGATGTTACCATGGCGAAAAATCTGTGTTGCCTCCAGACATTGTTATAGGAATTGGAGACACCTGGTTTGATATTTGTTTTCTTCTTTTGTCCTATGTTTTATGCTCTGAGACTTGTCTGGCAGTGGAGAGAACAGATATGAGGGACAGCATGCATGTTCCCTTGTTCTCACACAGGAAAATGGTTTTAATCTCACTAGAACATGTAGGTGCAGAATGTAATAATGGAAAGGACATTGGGTTTGAAGCCAGAGGAACTGGTGTGCAAATGTCAGATTAGCTACATAGCAGCTTTCCCATCTTGGGCTAGGTTTTTAACCTCTGTGAGCTCAGGTCTTCTCATCTGAAGAATATCTTGTCAGGTTATCTTGATAAGATGCATGAGCTTAGATATAAATTAACAAATTATAATAATAATTACATGATAGGTATTTCACAAATGTAAGGGATTTTTAAAAATCTCTCTGAATCTCTTTTCCATTTTGATTTATGTGGTGGTGACGGACCTCCATTTTGTGGAGTACACTGGGCTTATTTCGAGTATCTTTCCCAAAAAAGATAACTTAAGTCCAAAGAATCCTCCCAGATGGTTAAGTAAATTTTGTTATAAATGTGAAATGATTTACATAGAACTCCTGGCTGTCTCAGGTGTTGGAGCATGTGACTCTTGATCTCGGAGTTGTGAGTTCAAGCCCCACACTGGGTGTAGAGATTATTTTTAAAAAGCCTTAAAATATAACATGATTTTTTTTTCAGACATTAAAATGAAAATATAAATTATTAATAATGAACATGATAATATGTATCTAATATTTTGAAAAATATAAATTCCCTCAAATGTCAAGTATATGATTTAATTATTTTTAATATCATGGTTTCTTCTGAGAATATAAATATGTTAAAATCAATAGTTACTATTAACATCCATTTTTTGCAAGTGTCAGTGATCCCTTATAGTCCCACTGTCTTTTTATGAAAGGCATCTCCATAAGATACAAGATTCCCAGTCCTAGCCTTCCAGCTTTGTGACTATTCCCCCATGTCCCACTTTGTAAATGTTCATTTGCTTGTAATGGCAATTTATGTCACTGTGCATTATACGGATGGCCTAATTCAAGGCCAGTCATCCAGTGGAGATGTCTTCACTTCGAGGAAAGTTGGTTAATGTTTGGAACCAGGATGTTTTATTGTACTTTATCATTGAACTGTATTTTCTACAATGTCTTTTTACCGACTGCACCTAAAAACATTTCATTATGTTCAATCATATGCACCTATTCATTATAAGGTTATCATTTCCCCTGTAGTTATACCTGTCCCAATGCCAGCAATGCTTCAGGTTTCTTACACTGCAGTAAGAGAATTGTTGGTTTCAAAATGAAAATTCTTACTACACATGAGGTGTCCAGTGGTTTAAATAAATGAAATGTACCATCCTTCATTGAAAGAGATAGTGCCCCTCTAGTCATGGCCTAAAATAGGTAGAGGTGCAGGGGGCAAAGTGTAAGATTTTAGGAGCTCCAATAAGCCTCTCCTGGGTTTCTCCCACACCAGTCCCTCCAACTTCACCTGCATCTTTGTCTTACGGGAAAGTCGATTCTTGGCATTCTTTAAAAATATCTCAGTGGCTTTCATTTGATTCATTCATTCATTCTTTTATATTTATAAAAGCCTTGGAGCAACAGTCATGTTTTATGGTTTCTGTTTGGTTCTGCAAATTCAAAAATGAATTACTCAGTGTTGTTAATATTAAAGAGAATGATGCATACTGGGGATACAGTATACAAACAATTACAATAGAAGATTTTAGAACCTGCAAAGTCATACAAAGTGCTGTGGGGGGATGAGAAAATGCCAGAGACGGCACTGAACAAGTAACAGATGCACTTGAGAAGGTTAGCAAAGGTGGCCAACTTGACAGAAAAAGCACTGAAGATCGTCATATGAGTAGCATGTGGAAAGGAGGTGTGAGAGATCCTGACATGTTCAAATAAGAGCAAATAGGTATAAATAGATTTAGCAGCTCTGTGGAACAAGAATTTAAAGGCTATGTGGTAGATCCGTGTGGGGTGGGATCAAAGATGGGGTGGGGCTCTGGGATGGAGAATGAGTCAGAGTTGGGTTAAAGTTTATATCACGACCGCTTTTAGATAATGATAACAATAAATGTTGGTGTATTTTTGGAGCAACGATATTTTATAAATACCAAAGTTTTGTGCATCAAAGTGGCATCATTAAGATGACTGTCTTGATATGTAATGTATCTACTGCATACATCCTAAGCCTCTATTTTTCCTCCTTCCTTTTATCAAGCTATAGAAGGCAAGTTAATTGTTCCCTTCAAAACTGATGATACAGAATTACTGCCATCAACTCAAAATCATCTGGAAGAATGATTCCTTATAATATCAATTTCCTGTCCTGAAAGGACAGCTTGAGATTAAATACTAAAAAACCCAAATCAACCTCTCTGTTAAATTTCCTTCAAAATATATTATTAGGCTCATGTCTAAAATCTACATAGCATAGAATAATTTATTCATTTAATTACTGAGGGATAAAGTTTGCATGAAACTTACCAAGGATTCGCTAAGAAGTTATTTCTTAAAAAAAATACAGATATTATGGGTACATGCTTGAGATTATTCTGGGACCAAATTGGCTTACTTTGAAATTTTTTTTTATTCTAAAATTCTTGTGATCACTTACTATTGGTTTTATTTTATTTTAGGGTCTGTATCATAATTTTATTTGTAATTTTTATTTATTTTTTTAATGTATCGAATCCAGCACAGTAGTGTCTTATGAGGAACTCACAATTGTTTCTCTAGATTCTTCCTAGATTCTTGAGAGGTGGACTGACCGTCTTATTTCATTTTCAAATTCTCCATCCAGTAGAATATTAGTCTTTGCCTTTCCTGCTTTGCTACTAGTCATGCAGAGATAAATTTATTATGCTTTTCCAGAAGTTTCGCAAATTCTCATTGTACATAATTCAGAATTCCAATTTTACACGTTGTGTCTTTTTATTCTTTTTCATTTGTTATATTTCACCTGGTCTTCTTTAGATGTTTATTTTTATTTTATTGTTCCTAAACTTAATACTTACTTTATCATGTGTTTTACAGGCTGCCTAAAATTTATTTGGTAATGAAATGCGGTAAAAGCAAACACAGAGAATGCCGTTTTTTACATAACACTAAGCATAAGCAAATAAGACACTGTGCTTTTCCATTTTATAGATGAGGCATTGAGGCTGAGTGAGATAACATGATTGGTAATCCTGCCTAACCAGAATTGAAGTTGAGTGCTAGCGGAGAACAGATGTGCATGTGCTTATCAGCTGCTAATTTGTCCACAAAGCCCGTTGTTCTATATATGAGTAGTGCTGCATACTTTAATAAATCGTATCAATAATGATGACAGGAGAAGAAAATTATAACCAATCATGAAAAAATGCTACCTGTGTTAAGCAAAATTGGGACAGAGAATCTGGCTTGCCATCCACCAAGGAATGCCGGGAGTTTAACAATTAAAGGCTGCCTCTCTAGAGACTGGAGCCTGCGTCTCCCTCCACATTGCTAATGAAGTATAATTCATTTTACCTGGCCCCCACCTTTAGAAATCAAAGTTCAAGCGCCCGTATCAGACGTATTTGAAAGGCGAGGTCTTCTCTCCCCTTGTAACACTGTGTCTCCTCTTCAGGGAGCATTCTCCTGTTTTATTAATTATTGTGCTTCAATGACATTATTATTCATGGACTAGCATCTCAAAATACTTGACTTACCACTGGGTCTGGAACTAATACTAATAAGTACAAGGCTGAGTACTGGGTGAAGTTTTTTTGTTTTTTTTTTTGTTGTTGTTGTTGTTGTTTTGTTTTTTTCCTTTTTCTCTTCTACACACAAAGAAAGAGGATACTTTTATTCATAATCAGTTGCCTTGTACTTCTAAACAGAATTTAGCCTGTTGACTCATTAGTGGGCAGTTTCATGGAGAAATGCACCTCCTGGGTCTATTTCTAAGAAATGGAAACAAATGATTTCAAATTTCCACAGACCACTAAAAGAAGAGGCATAAAAATAAAGGCTTGTTTAATTTGTTATGATTTTAATACAACTTACAATAATATTTATTTTGGAGGGCAGAGAGTCTTTGTTCACTGGTATGGAGTCAGTGATTGCAAACATGGTGCTGTGTTGGTAAAAGGGATGTTGGTATTTGAGGTAAGCTTATAATATAATGAGATTGATTGTTTTAAGCAAACATAGTAGAATATATTCATTCAAAGAAGACAAGTCCTCTTCAGAGTAACCAACATGAAAATCTACTGTATCAGTTAAGAGTATATTCCTAATTTTCAGCTGTTGGTCACACAAACAAACACTACCAATATTATCAAGAAATAGATTTATATTTTATTCATAAAAGAAAATCTGTTGGCATTTGGTCACCTGTTCTCTGATAATAAAAAAGTCACTTTCTATTTTTTTTTTGCTCTGCTATCCAGATCACAATTACTTTTGACTATTATTGTTTGGCCGGAGGTCATAGAATGGCTGACTCACGTTCCATTTAACTTTATTTAAAGCAGAGGAAGGGGGAAAGAGGTGGGGCCAGGAAGCTTCCTCTTGCTTCTTTCCTTCTAATCAAGAAATTAAAAGAACTTCATATATTTATTCTTTTATGTTCTTACCAAGAATTGGGTCTCATGTCTCTTTCAGCTGCAAAGAGGTTGGAAGACCAGGTATAGGACTTTATATTCCCTAGTGTGGGAGGTGAGCAAGGGAAAAGGCACTGAGATTGGAAATGGTGATGACCAAAGAAATATGTCTACCATAAGCATAGAGTGATTTCAACAAGGTTTCATTTTTTGAAGTCATTCTTTGTTAACTGACTTCATTTTCAAATATAGGTTTTCCATGTAGCAGACATCATGTCTGCCTTTGATCAGCATTGTCTAGCGGCTAGCATAATGCCTCTGAATGCATTTATCGAATGTATGAATTAATGAGTTTATAAGTTAACCGACACAATCTCTCCACTGGGTACCGATAGGTGTCCTGTATGTGAATTTCAATCAAAGAGGGGTAGATGATGGGCATGTAAAAAACTGACAGAGGCACCTGAGTGACTTAGTGGGTTAAGCATTTAACTCTTCATTTCAGCTTAGGTCATGATCCCAGCGTTGTGGGATCGGGCCTGGAACTGGACTCTGCACTGAGCATGGAGCCTGCTTAGGATTCTCTCTCCCCCGTCTCTCTGCCCCTCCCCCACTCAAAATACATAAGCAAATATATATGTGTGTGTGTGTATATATATATATATATATATGTATATATATGTGTGTGTGTGTGTGTATATACATATATATATATATATATATAGTTTGTTTTTTTAAACTGGCAGCTGAAAATGTTAAGCTGAGGGAGCACTTTTTCTTTTTAGTGGATGAGGTGGTAGAAACTATCATGAAAGAAGATCAGAGATGGACTGAATAAACCATGCCTGCTAATTCATGCCCTCCCTTGTCCCCACACAAGGGACATACTTCTCACAGGTCCCAGGGCCTGGAGCTATGTTTGGGGGCCTGATCCTGTATCCTGTTGCTCTTACTCTGATCACTTCTGTTATTGCTTCCTAGAAGCCCCTTCATACTGTTTTGTCTGTAGGTCTGAATACTGGCAGTTCCAGCTGAGGGGAAAGTTTCCTATAAAACTTTAATTAGTTTTTCATTAATTCCTCTTTTTTTAATAAAGCTTTTTTTGTTCTTTTCACCTAATACTTATAAGCTACATGTCAATCTCCAAAACAATACTTCCATCACTGAAATTGCTTGAGCTGCCTGCGATTTTATTGAAACTCCTGGCTTTGAGGAGTTCTCAGTGATTTAATTTTTGAGAAGCTGAGGTACTGGGGTTGCCTTTGTATTTTATGTCTAGGAAGCATCCTGGCTGGAGTCCCTTATACTTATGGCTTAATTGAACATCTGTAGAATGATGGGGAAAGACACTGATGTGAATAAAGGAAGGAGTATGACTAAAATTCTCCTGAAACAGTCATTCCACAACCAGCGATGAAAAAAACTAGGTGGACTAATTCACCTCTGTCCCTGGATTTGTAGTTATTTTCTGCCCTTCAACTTGCACTTCCTCTGATCTCATGTTATCCCCCACCTCACCCCCTGCCTCACCTATTTTCTCAGGTTCACCAGTGTTTCCTCTCCCCATTGTCCAAACAGATTATTTAAATTACTGTTGCATGTTATACATTTAGAGCTGTCATAATTGTTATTGGGGTTAATCAGTTGAGTGATACTATGAATAGGATGACTATGATTACTTCCTTCAATCGAGTTAGAATAAACTGGGATACCATGAGGTTAAATGGGACCAAGCCAGCAGTACAGCCAAAACTAACACCTAGGTGTTCTCAGTTTTAAATAATTATTTTTTTTCCCTATATATACCAAGGCACAGAGAGTCAGATAAATCTAATGTAGTTATTATTTGAAAACAGAATTCCCCCTCCTAAAAAACTGCATTAAATCTAGTATATCAGATTCAGTCCCAGTCCCAGGTCTCAGACAGAGCTTAAGCTATATCTCTCCTCTTCAAGGATTACACTTTTCTAGGCATGTCTGGTAAATTGGCATAACAAATTCAAGAAGACATTTTGGGCCTTCCTAAATTCTAAGGAGTCTTCTAGAAAATATTTTTTCCCTTAAAATGAAGTTGAAAAACCTTTAAAAAAAACCCAGTAGGAAACTATAAAATTGTCATAATAAAGACTGAAGAAAAGCATTTAGTAGATTCAGCATAACTTCATGATTAAAAACTTTTAGAAAAGTCTGATTAGGTGGAAATTTCCCAAGTTGGTTAAAAAAAAGTTTATGAAAACTCCAAACACTATCTTAAATGGGGAAAACATCTAAGCATTTACTTTAAAATAAGGAAGAAGATAAAAATAGCATCTATCATTACTTTGATATTATATGGGTCCACTAGCCAACACAATAAGACAAGAAGAAAACTGTAGACATTGAAAAGGTGGAATTATTATTTTCATTATTTTACATCATTTAATTGTCTAAATAGGAAATACAACAGTGTCTATAGCAAAATTAAAAATACTAGGTAGGAATTTGGTAAGGTGGCAATATATGAGGTCAATGCATAAAGGTCAATTGCATGTCTACACAAAAGCCTAAAATATTTAGAAAATGTAAAAATTACTTAAAGTACTAGTGAAAATTGTAGGTTTCTCCACCATGCTCCCATGAGTGCAGCCCTGGAATCTGCATTTTAATTAGTTTTGTAAGCAGTGCTTTTTTATTGTTGTTGTTAACCCACTAGAGTTTTTAAATTACCATCTCTGGGAAGAGACAGACATATTTTAGAACAATAGCAAAGTCTTTTTTTTTTTTTTAATTTTTTTTTTCAACGTTTATTTATTTTTGGGACAGAGAGAGACAGAGCATGAACGGGGGAGGGGCAGAGAGAGAGGGAGACACAGAATCGGAAGCAGGCTCCAGGCTCTGAGCCATCAGCCCAGAGCCTGACGCGGGGCTCGAACTCACGGACCGCGAGATCGTGACCTGGCTGAAGTCGGACGCTTAACCGACTGCGCCACCCAGGCGCCCCATAGAACAATAGCAAAGTCTTAATCACTAGAGAAGAGAGATGAATCTAAGCAAATCTGGCTGGGTACCTGAGGGGTTTTTGTTACTTTCTTTGATGATCCAATCTAAACTGATTTGTCATTATTATTATTATTATTATTATTATTATTATTATTATTTTATTTTGTTAATGTTTATTTATTTTTGAGAGAGAGAGAGAGAGCTCAAGTGGGGTGGGGTGGGGGCAGAGAAAGAAAGAGACACAGAATCCGAACCAGGCTCCAGGCTCTGAGCTGTCAGCACAGAGCCCAATGTAGCTCTTGAACTCACAAACCACAAGATCATGACCTAAGCCAAAGTCAGAAGTTTAACCAACTGAGCCACACAGGCACCCCATGATTTCTTTTTTTTTTTTAATTTTTTTAAACTTTTTAATTTTTGAGACAGGGAGAGACAGAGCATGAACAGGGGAAGGTTAGAGAGAGGGAGACACAGAATCTGAAACAGGCTCCAGGCTCTGAGCTGTCAGTACAGAGCCCGACGCGGGGCTCGAACTCACAGACCGAGAGATCATGACCTGAGCCGAAGTCGGCTGCTCAACAGACTGAGCCACCCAGGCGCCCCATGATTTCTTAATGTTAAACTTCTCTGACATTTCTAGACAATATCCAATTTTTATATCAGGAATTTTTCTCTCCATATGTTGTTGGATTATAGGTGTTAATATTTTGTTAATAGTTTTGCACTATGATTTATGATTAAAATTGGCCTATGTTATCTGCCCTCATTTTGTATTTATCATAACTTTTCATATCAAAGTCATACTAGCATCATAAAAATGAGTTGAAGAGAGTATCCTGTTACCCTATACCACGTAATTTTTGTAAGATTAAAGATATATGTTCATGATAAGAAGGGTAATGCATGAGTGGAGTATGGCACCGTTTCCTTCTCCTGGTGAAATTTTAGTAATGTTCTTTGGTAAAGTCCTTCCTCCTGCAGATGAAGTCGTTGTCAGGGAGAAGAGTGTGGGAGTGGAAGTTGTGTCACAGTGGCTTCTCTTATTCTTCTGTCAGGGTCACATTTGGTAGATCCTCCTCAAGCAAGCTTAATGGATTTCAAAGAGAAGAACCGTGTGAAAGTGTGGGGCCACCATAATGGTGCATCCCCTGGGAGTTTCTGTCATGCTAGTTCACACTCAGGCTCCAGCGATTCATTGGAATTGCTAGTTAAATATCTACCAGCTTATGAGATCTGGCCATTTTTACTCTAGGAAAGCAAATTCTCAGATCTTATATTTCTCTGAAGGCAGTTTTTCTCCAGATCATGGGATGGGAGTTTGCCCTGTGGCCTCAATTCCCTGATGGGTCTGAGAAAAGTTGTTCCTATTCAGTTTGTCCAGCTTTTTCTCATTGTAAGAATGGGAATGATGGCTCCCAAGATCTTTAAATGTTGAACCATAAACTGCAAATCTGAACATGTATTTCTTAATATTCAAATAGATGCAATTTTTCCTTTTTATTATTAGTGTGCAGCTTAAGCTTAGCTTCATTGTGCTGAGAGTATATTGAAATTTGCCTTTGTTAGAGTGCATGGTGATTTTTTTTGTAAAATTTCCATATATGCAAGTAAAACTGATTTATTTTCTATCTGTGAAGCAAAATGTCACATATGTCATGTGTGTGATATTTATGATATGTCATATATAAATAGATGATGTATAATGACACTTCAGCTAAAAACTGGAAATAATTTTACAGCCATACATACACACATACGTGTATATTTGTGTGTATATATGTATATGCAGATATATACATACATGCATATATGGCACATGTGTGTGTGAATATTTATATACATATAAATATATAAAATTTTCTTTAGACCAAGTCTGTTAAAAAATATATATTTAATGATTTTATTTCTCATTCAGTCCATCAGTTACACATATCTTGGACATTTATCCTCCATATCACTTAGGTTTTCTCTCATATTTCTCTTTCATGTCTCTGTGCTACATTCTGAAAAGCTTCTCCAGGTCTTTGTTGCATTTCATGACTTTACACTAATTCTTTCTTCAGCTGTGTTTAATATGCTGTTAAATCAATCTGTTAAATATATCATTTTAGGTAACACATCTAAGTTTTTTAGAAATTATATTTGCTTTTTTATTAGCTGTGTCATTCCTTAAAGCTTTTTTCTTTGTTGGAAATATTTTCAAACTTATATTTATATATTTAAACATAACAATATTATTTTATAATTCCTTGAATGAAAATTTAATATTTGAAATCTTTTTAATTTTTTATTATATACAAGTATGATATAAACTAATTTTATAATAGAAACAAAGGAAATTAAATAGAAATACAGTTGGTGAAAATGCACAAATCTATACAAAAAGCAATTTAAAGAATTCTAAAACACAAAAGGAGATTTGGACAAATGGGAAAACATGCCCTGTTTAGAATAGGATGACTCAATATTATAAATATATCAGTTCTTTCTAATTAATTTATAAAATCAAATGCAATTCCAATAAAAAATACCAATAAGCCATCTTATAGAAAAATTGATAGTGACGTTTATATTGGAAAAACAAATAGACAAGAATAGCTAGGAAAGCACTAAAAAGAGTCCGACCTCAGCTGAGGTATGATCTCATGGTCTTGAGTCAAGCCCTGTGTTGGGCTCTGTGCTGACAGCTCAGAGCTTAGAGCCTGCTTAGGATTCTGTGTCTCTGTCTCTCTCTACCCCTCCTCCACTCTCACTCTGTCTCTCTCAAAAATAATAAATAAACATTACAAAAAAGAAAGCACTGAAAAGAAAACTATGAGGAGAATATTAGTTTCTTGTGACTGCTATAAAAAATTACCAAAAACTGAATGGCTTAAAACAAAACAACAGTAATGTATTATTTCATAGTTCTGCAGGACAGAAGACTGAAATCAAGGTACTGACAGGACTGTACTCCCCAATAGGTTCCAAGAGAAAATCAGATCCTTGACTCATACAGCATTTGTTGGCTGTCAGAATATTTTGGCTTTTGGTAGCGTCTCTCTTTGCTTTTTTCTTCATGTTACCTTCTCCTCTGGGTCTGTCTTACAAATCTCTCTGTTACTTTCTTATAAAAATACTGTAACATCATTTAGGGCCACTGAGATAACCCAGTGTAAGTTCCTCCCCTTAAGATCCTTAATTTAATTGTTCTTTTTTTTTTTTTTTTTTTTTTTTTTTTTTTTTGTAACATCTAAGGAAATATTCAGTCTTTGTCTATAGAAGGTAATATTCACAGGTTCTGGGGATTAGGATGTAGGCATATCTTTTTCGGGGCCACCATTCAGCTACCTTCAAGGTTTGAATAGACTTTTTCAACATTAAAATGTATTATTAAGCCTCTAAACTATATGACACTGGCAAATGAATAGACACACAGACCAGTAAATAGAATGAAAAATCTAATACGAGACCAAAATCCATGTTGAAACCTGTTATATGACAAAGATGTTACTTTAAATCACTCAGCTAAAGGGGACTTTCTAATAACAATGCTGGGAAAACAGAGTAGGCAATTGGAAAAAGATAAAATTAGACCCATATCTTATACTTTAGGTGAAGTTAAGTTCCAAGTTGATTAGAGATCTAATGTATGAAAGGAAACCATGAAAGTAGTATAATAAGATAGGAGTACATTCGTCTTTAAATTGTGTTCAGGGAAATGCTTTCTATGACTGAAAATCAAAGATAATAAAAGAAAAAAATGATAAATTTGAATACATAAAAATAAAAACATGAGTGATGATGCCATCAATAAGTGGAAATTCAAATGACAGATTGGAAAAAAATGTTCACGGTATTTATCAACTATAGAAAGCTAATGTCCCCAGTATATAAAACGGTTAAAATTGGGGCCCCTGGGTGGCTCAGCCAGTTAAACGTTTCTCTTTAACTGGCTCTTCATTTTGGCTCAGGTCATGACCTCACAGTTTGAGACTGAGCCTTGTGACAGGCTCTGGGCTGACATTGTAGAACCTGCTTGGGATTCTCTCTCTCCCTCTCTCTCTCTGCCCTTTTCTCACTTGCGTGCTCTCTCTCCCAAAATAAACATTTAAAACTGTTAAAATTGAAAAACAAATAGCCAAAACCTAACAGGAAAATGAGAAAAGACATAAACAGACAATTCAGAAAAAAAAAAAAAAAAAGAGAGATGAAATTGACCCTGGGACTCATGATATAAGTGTTGTCATTTATAATTAGAGAGATTTATTTAAAATTAACAAAGATACCATTTCTTGCACATCAGTCTGACAGAAATTAAAAACAAGAAAACAGGGGCACCTGAGTGGCTCAGTCGATTACGCATCCGACTCTTGATTTCGGCTCAGGTCATGATCTCACAGTTTCGTGAGTTCGAGCCCAGCATGGGCTTTGTCTGGCTTCCTGGAGCCTGATTCAGAGTCTCCCTTTTTCTCTGTCCTTCCCCCACTCAGAGTCTCTCTGTTTCTCTCAAAATAAATAAATGATCTTTAAAAAAAAAACAAACAAAAAACAAGACAACACATTTTGTTGGCAAAGCTGAGGGGAACAGGCACTCTTCATTTATGGCTTTTTGGTACACTAATTGATATGTCCTCTCCAGAGACAGTTTGATAATAAGAGAATTTAATATGCATTTACATTTTGGCCCAGAAATCCCATTTCTAAAATTTTTTTTTCAACGTTTATTTATTTTTGGGACAGAGAGAGACAGAGCATGAACGGGGGAGGGGCAGAGAGAGAGGAAGACACAGAATCGGAAACAGGCTCCAGGCTCTGAGCCATCAGCCCAGAGCCCGACGCGGGGCTCGAACTCACGGACCACGAGATCGTGACCTGGCTGAAGTCGGACGCTTAACCGACTGCGCCACCCAGGCGCCCCAGAAATCCCATTTCTAGCTATCTCTGAATATATACTTTTACAAATACAAAAATATATACATAGGAAGATTTTTCTTGCATCATTGTTTGTAATTATAAGATACTGTCTTCAACTTAAATGCCTATATGCCCATATATTAGAGAATGGTTAAATCAACTATGATATAGTAACATAATGGAGTACAATGCCACTGTAAAAAAATGAAGATCTCTATGAACCCAGATATTTGAATGCGTTCCAGGACATGTTTATAAAGTGGGGGAGAAGCATAAAAGAATATGTTATTTTTTCTATAGAGATAGAGATGTAAGAAAATGCACAGGTGTCTACTCATTCATAAAACTGTAATACAAAAAAGATAAATCAAAAAATAAAGAGACTGGCTACTGCCAGCAGGGATGGGAGCAAAAGAGTTGGAAAGAAGAAAAACGGAGGGTGGGATTGGCCGGGCAGAGATGAAGAGTGCCTGAGACTTCTCTGATTACATCTTTTTATAGCTATTCTTTTTAGAAGCAAAGTTAATGTTTTATCTCTATTTCAAATATCTCCAAAATAAACAAATCTAACCAGAATGTTGTGGTAGTGGTGGGGGCGGGGAGTGAGGGCTGCAGGAAAAAGGCAGTACAAACACTCCTGATTGGATGCTGTATGGATAAAGGCAAAATGAACTGTACGTAAATGCAGATATTTAGTCACTAAGTGTATTTCTTATGGGAATAACTTAACAATCATGCAACTAATGTGTACAGTAGAACTGAACAAATAAATATATCAATGATAATAAGAATTTTTCTGTTGGGAAAGAAGTTATAAAGAAGGAACAGAGAGGCTGAAAGTAAACCTGTGATATTATATTACAACCTAAGGTATAAGCATGAATGCATAGTGACAGGTATAGGTACAGATACAGATATTAATATAGATACATATATAGACATAGATCTGTATTCATTTTTACCAATACAGATATGTCTATGTAGATAGATATGCACGTAGATACAGATATATCCATGTATATATATGTATACAGATACAGACATATCTGCTTGTGGAGTGTGTGTGTATACACCTACACACACAAAAAGAGAGAGAAAGAAAGATAGAGAGAGAGAGAGAGAGAGAGAGAGAGATGTGTGCATATGCATGAGGTTAGTATAAAAACATATATATATATATATATATATATATATATATATATATATATATATTCTTTTTACATTTGTATCCTGACAAGGCTTAGTGTCAATTATACCCTAGTAGCAATGAACACACCTAGCATACATCTCACTTGCTAAACCCAGTTTCCAACAAAAAAGAACAAGGTTTCTTTGGAGAAATGGTTGATTCCAACACTTGGGAAAAGAATTACAGGATGGGCCTGGAGTATCTTGTAGTATTAGGAAGTAAGAAAGTCCTCAAGAAAGAATAAGCATTTGTTTAAAAAAATACAGGAACCAACCTGAAGCTGCTGCTAATGGCCGAAGCTGAAACAGTCTGGACAAGAAAATAAATAAGAACTGAATTTTAACCCACAGAGTAAAATAAATACTTATGAATGTATTCTGATGTTAAGTCATTAAATAAATGCGAGAGAAGAGAGAATTCCTTCTTATAGATTTCCTGTCAATCTTATTAATTCTGTTAATCTATTTTTTCTGTTAATAATATAGAAAGAAAATCAACCTTAAGTAAATAGCAGAGTAATGGTTGTTTGTAGGCAAGGTCCCTTGATGGATGCTCATATTAGTGGGTGAAAGCTTGAGGAGAAACAGGACTTGTATAATCGCAAAGTATCTACCCCAAATATTAACTAGAAAGGAAAAGTTTGTATCTTTATAGTGCAGAGACTCAGAAACGATCAAGTGATCAAACTTAATATCACCAAAAATAAGAAAAAATGCTATCACGAACCCTTTTATATGATACACTGAGAAGAACACTGTGTCATTTCTATGCTTTTCTTGGAAAAAGGCCTAACTTCAGTCTAATCATGAGAGAATGCTAGACCCTACTTGACGGACATTCTACATGACAACTGACAAATATTTTTCCAGTGTCAATAACATGAAAGAAAAGGAAATACTTAAGGAAATTTTATAGAGGTGACAAATAAGAAATACCTTCTAAATACAAAGAACACATTGGTAAAAATTGTGAAATTTGAATACAGGGTATAGCTTTATTAATAGTATTATGCCAGTGTTAATTCCTTGTTTGATACCCCTGTATTTACGTAAGGTGTTAACAGTAGAAGGAGCTGAGTGAGGTATATATAAGTATTGTTTTATTATTTTCACAATTTTTCTACAAATCTAAAGTCACCATAAAATGAAAAGTAAAAAAAAAAAAAAAAAAAACCAAAAACCAAAAACCAAAAAAAATAGCTAATTATTTTCACCTGTGGGTCACATTTTTTGATTTATCAACTTGGTATTTTCTTTTTTTAGCTCCTCAAAAACTTTTCCTACTAACTTGTCATTTATTGTGCTTTGTTTTAATTATGTTAAATGCTTATAAAAATCTAAAACACAAAATGCATGATATAAAATTAGAAAGTCTTCCATAAATTCCCAGAGCACCTATCTAGAAGTAGAATGTCTTTTGAAGTATTTCTTTATTCTGCTCATGAACCTCTTATTCTAGAGCATATCAAGTATGTCTTAATAGTTTTTTTATTGTTAAAACATGTGATTAGCTAACTTTGGTTTTATGCACTATTTATGAAAGATTTAGGTAGAAAGACAACCTTAGCATATATAAATTTGCTAGAACTGTTCCACTTAAATAAATGACTATTAAGATTTAGTCCTTCCTGATTCCTTTGGGGCATTTCTCCTAGAATGGAAAGCATAGGAATAGGGTTGCAGTTCCACAGTTCATTTGCCAATGAACTTGAGCTGTTGTTCTCAATTTATCTGCCAATAGAATGGGTAAAATCTCACCTTTTAACTCGAAATTGTTATAATTCCACAATGAATGTTTAACAGTATACTTTCAAATAATGGGAAAGATGTATAGAGGGCATACTCTTCAGGAGGCTCATTTATTGGTCTCAGAGATCATATTTCTGGCCAACCTATGCTCATGTTTTTAATTAATTAATTTTTATTTATATTTGAGAGAAACAGAGCAACAGAGCGCGAGTGGGGGTGGGGCAGAGAGAGAGGGAGACAGAATCTGAAGCAGGCTCCAGGCTCTGAGCTGTCAGCACAGAGCCTGAAGCGGGGCTCGAACTCACAAACTGCAATCAGGACCTGAGCTGAAGTCGGACGCTTAACCGACTTAGCCACCCAGGTCCCCCCAATGGTTAAATGGACTCTAGAGCCAAATGTCTATGTTCAAGTGAAAGTCTGTGATTCCCCACCCACGTGAACTTGAGCAAGCTACTGAAACCCTCTGTATCTTAGTTTTGTCACATAAGGGTACTAATCATTTCCCCTATAGTGGCTTTATGAGGATCAAATGAATCATAGTTGGTAAAGACTTAAAACACATGGTGCCTGGTATTTAGTAAGTACGGAGCAAGGTTTGTTAACTAAAATACATCACTTCATTTAGCTACAATGGTTCATATAATAATGTAAGAATCCCATTTATTTTTACTCTTGGAAAAGAAAAGCAGCAGCAGCAGAGAAATCAGAGTACTTAAATCAGGACTTGTTGAAGAATGTGTTACCTTTAGGAAATTAGTCAAGTTTCTAGACAATTATAGAAATGCCAGAAGAGTTAATGTAACTTTCCCAAAAAAACAAATTCCGCCAAAATATGAGGAAGTTGCTGGCATAAGTCATAGAAGATTTCGTTCATATGTGTGTGTGAGTGTGTGTGTGTATATGTGTATATATACGCATTTTTTCCCCAATGCACTGATGTTTTCTGGTCACAGACTGTCAGTGGCCATTCGAGAACTGGCAGCTCTTTTCTCCTCTTCATTCTCCATTGTCATTGTTATTGGCATTGTTATACTTTATATTCATCTGATTATCAGAGTGTGTCGAGGCAGGCATGTCCAGGAGAGCTGGGTTGAACACAAGAGCTGCTTTTGGAGTGAGATAAACAAACAACAAACAAAAAGACTTTTCGATTCAGCAGTTCCCTGAAGTGTGTGATTCATATATGAGTCATTCTCATGAAGTGGATAAAATTCCCATTTACAAAGTCAGAAATGAAAATAAAGTTGTTTTTAATTTAGGAGACCGAAGAGTGGGATGAAATATCTAGCTCAAGAGGCTCCTTCTGAAAATGGATTTCTAGCAGGAAAATCTCACCCCTCTAAGCATAGAGATGCAAATTTTGCCTTCTATGAGCTAATCAAGACTTTTTCTATTTTGGAAAGAAAACAAAGGAAAACCAGTCTAATCCTGAGTAAACCTGGCTTTTTCCTTACTTATTGGGTCTCACAGGAAAAGCAGATTGCAATGTTTAACTCTCTAATATATGCAATAAAAGATTTCAGTGATACTGTCAAGCTGACTGCTTAGCCATTCAACTCCTTTCATATTATACACATTGCTATGCACTGTCGCTTGAGATTACTTTGTGCAAGAAAGCTTTGTTAGGACAGAGTAATTTGATGAATGTCAAAGCCAAATGTATATAGAGAGATATAGATATAAGGGATGGGGCCAATCTGATTTCTATTTGACTCCCACACAAATCACATTTCCAACACATTTCAATGAATCACCGTTAGATGCCAGGTTGGCAGACATGACACATTTTGGACATGGTAGGAAGATAGATTTGGGATGTTTCAAACATGGCCTGGTGAAGGACTTTTTTTTCCCCTTGCAAAAACATCAGAGAGTACAATACTGTATTATTTCTGCAGTATATTTTAACTGAAAGATTTAAATGTAAATTGCACCATATCTAATGGCTCCATGTAAGCATTGCTGTCGTTTACAGATTCTTTGCAGAGAGGGGCCATCCTTTATAATATCTTTTTTTTTTCATATTTCTAGATGGTACGCTGGGTAAGTATGTCGAGAGATGGTTTCTGCTACCTGAGAGTATGTATTTATGATTGGGTTGAGGAGCAACCATAGGAGAAATCCCCTTCAACTGCATCATGTGGAGAAAAGCTTTTCAAGTACACACATTCTGCCCGTGTAGCCTGCCTTGTATGCAAAGGAGGAGAAAAGGGCTTGAAAGTAGCATGACACTTTTGGACGGTTGAGGTTGGCTGAGTTATTGGTCTAGGTCTCTTTATCTTTAACATCTCTTTGGCTAGAAAGTGCCCCCTCTTTACCTCTACAGCTATTATTCTGAAACAGCCATGGGCAGATGGGATATGGTCCCTATGACACCAAGAGAATGTAGATTCCTTGACTTAAGATTCTTTATGGTTACCAATTCTCTCTTATTATGATCCCTAGGTTTTGGGAATATATATTTTACATTGAATTTACTTACATATACTTCTTTGAATAAGTGTTTGTGATATATCTATATCTAGATTGAATTTTATCTCAAGAACTAACATGGTTAATTTTGCTATCTGACCTTCTTTACTGATTTAGATTCTTTGTTTCTTTTTTTGAGTTTCCTGACTGAGGATATTGTCAACTATCAAAGTATGAAAATTATGTGTAAGAACCTAACTATGAAAGCTTCATTGTAGCATCATAATACAGAATGTTCTGTTGGGAAGGACCATGGTATCTTCTGTATCAGATACCTTATTTTATAAATGAGGAAACTGATACCTAAGTGATTCCTCCCACAAAACTAGTAGTCATAAAATTACTGAAGGAATTGATTAGACTAGGTTTCCACATACTTCTGCTGATTTTATTCACATTGCACAAGATTGTTTTGAATGAGAATTATTCTAGATAGATCACCATGAGAGTATTATACCCTCCCAACCTATACACTTTGTTTCTCCCTTGTTTCAACCCTGGATATCCAGGAAACTCTAAGCTCTTTTGGAACCTTCTAAAAGGATGTCTTCACTACTCTATATGAAAGAGAAAAGGTAAAATTATGCCTCTTAGTTGATCAGTTTGTGTGTGTTTTTAGAATACAGATCTAAAGCATGGATTCCTGACTAGATTTCCTGGTTCAAATTATAGTTTCAGCAAGTTGTTATTAAGTGTCTGTTCCTCAGTTTTCTTCTCTGTAAAGCTGAACCAATAATAGCACCTAATTTCATAGGGTAATTGTGAAGTTTATATGAGTTAATATAGACAACTACCATATATGTAAAGTATGTAAAATAGTATCTGATCTATAATCAGTGCTATAAACCATTAGTCTGTTATTATTACCCTCCAGTGGCTTAAGGCTGTGGGAGGAGAAACAGTGAACCCCTTTGTTGAGAAGGTGTACAGATAGAACCAAAGTAATTGTTTTCGATTTCTCTCCCCACATGCTTCTCTTTTCACACGTGGCTTCACAACAACATGCTGTTTTCCTTATCATTTCCTTTATCTAGAATAGCTGTTTCCCATCCTCTTGCAACCCCTCTAGGAGCCTCTACCTGATTTATGTAGCTCCCTTAAACTCCTATGCTCATCTTAATCATATTTCTGGAAAATTCCATGTACCAAATTATATTATTTTTTTTTCAACGTTTATTTATTTTTGGGACAGAGAGAGACAGAGCATGAACGGGGGAGGGGCAGAGAGAGAGGGAGACACAGAATCGGAAACAGGCTCCAGGCTCTGAGCCATCAGCCCAGAGCCTGACGCGGGGCTCGAACTCACGGACCGCGAGATCGTGACCTGGCTGAAGTCGGATGCTTAACCAACTGCGCCACCCAGGAGCCCCAATGTACCAAATTATATTAAAATGAATTGTTTACATGTTTATATTTCTCTCCCAAACTGAAATGCTTATGTTCAGTGTCATAGGTACTCTTACATCCCCAATGCCTACCACAGTGTGGAGCAGTATGAGATGCTCACAAATATCTGTTGAAATAAACTGAATTGAAGAAGCAAGAAGCACATTTCTGTTTATCTTAAAGTCTAGAACTATGGAGGTAATGAAGAATATGTTGAGAGACTGAGGGACTAAATGAAGCTCCAAGGGAATAAGTGTGTGTGATTAAGTTTGGTGTAGGACGTATGACCCAATTCTGCCAGCTTGAATATGCAATGAGCATACAGACCTTTCATATCACAGGTTAATATACACTAAATAGCAATATAAAGATAAAGGAACTGACCAGTCAATACATAAATGCATTAACAAGTATCACAAAGAATGTGATTGTTTGAGAGAAAGTAAAGGGGGATTGGTCAATGTCTAGAGGTATCTAGTGGTACTTGATATAAAGAGATGTAAGAAAATATTTGTGGTGATTAATGGAATAACCTGATCACGAAACAGACAGGTTTCGTGATTGATATTCATTTACTCAGCCATTCTATAAACTTGTATTTATTTGACACTATGTGCCAATCTCTGCTCTCTGTGCTGTGCACACTCATATCAACAGTTGGGAAAGTTTCTTAGTAAAACTACCCTTAGAAAAGTCAAGGCCAGAAACACATGGGAAAGAATCTCTTGTACGTTGGCAAGATAGCCTGATCCTAAACCTTTCCTTTCTCTGATCTTCCTGACAATCTGTTTTAGATATTATTTTTATAAATGCATAAATTATCATCTGTCAGTGCAATCCCATGGGGAAAAGATCACTACCTTATTTCTGCTAATAGCAAGAAATTATATATATTTTTATATAAACTATATAAATATATATATAAAACTATAAAACTGTGTGTGTGTATTTAAATATATAATAAGTGTACATCCACTAGGTTTTGGTCAACTTTCATAAAACTACACCACAAATATAAATACAAATGTTACTAACAAAATTTGAACTCAGAGTCCCTGCCTTCCATAAAGCACAAACTAGGGTAGCAGTGGTAGAATCAATAGATTAGATTACTTTAGAACCTTGAGCATTTCATTCATGACCTGCTCTTGAGTTCACACTATCTTCTTTAGCTTCTTCTAACTTCATGAGTTTATGCCTTTCTTAATCCAATGACACTGAAATATCTTAAAATTGCAGTCATTTCTTTGGCTTTTGTTGGCTCACCTAGAATGGGTTTTGGCACAGAGTACATATTACTTATAGACTGAGTAGACTTCAAAGAGACTTCCTTGGAATGGAGGAATTTGATAAATTCCATAAGGAAAGGGCTTGACACAAAGCTCTTTGGATGAGGAACATCACTGAAGTACAAGCCATCACTGAAGTACAAGTACATCTTTAGCCGTAGATCACCTGCTTATACTTAAGTGATTACCATTGATTTCCCTCCCATGGTTTCTTTTTTGGAATTATCTTCAAGGGTATCCAGGACTGTGTCCTTTGGTCACTTTTAAGAGTGCCATCTGTGCCCCAAGACCCTACCTGGTGCCCATCCATTTATTCCTATGAAGACACCCCCAGACCTTGCTAATTTTCTGGCAGTCTCCTATGAACATAGGCCAAAGAAAGCATAAACTTGAAAACATGTGAAAAGGTAGGTAGAAATAAAAAGGAAAGGGCGCCTGGGTGGGTCAGTCAGTTAAGCTTCTGACTTTTGGTTTCGGCTCAGGTCATGATCTCATGGTTCCTGAGTTCAAGCCCTGCATTGGGCTTTGTGCTGATGGTGCAAAGCCTGCTTGAGATTCTCTCTCTCCCTCTCTCTACCCCTCTACTGCCCGTTCTCTCCCTCCCTCCCCCCCCCCAAATAATTAAACTTAAAAAAAAATAAAAATATTAAAATAGGACCTAATGCCAATTTGTGGCAGAAGAAGAAGAAGAAGAAGAAGAAGAAGAAGAAGAAGACAACGACGACAGCAAAGACGACGACAGAGGAGGAGAAGGAGGAGGAGGAGGAGGAGGGGGAGGAGGAGAATGAAGGAGGGGGAGGAGGAGGAGGTAAAGAAGGAAGGAGTAAGGGGAGGGAAAGGGGAGGGGAGAGGGAGAAGGAGAAGGAGAAAGGAAAATCCCTATAATCATACCAAGGTTTGGGAACTAGTACCCCCAGCCAGGGCAGTAGTTCAATATGTTCCCATTATACAAACATCTGGTGATCATAAAGGCAGTAAGCTGTAACATAGAAATAACATAATACACCTAGGTGGTAGTATTTGGGTTCTATCAGTATTACTGAACTTTTCTCAGCATCTCCTTTTAGGAGGAGGAAAACACAACAATAATTTAAAAATACAGGTTGATTGCAAAGATAAAATCAAATAAAATTTCTAAAGGACCTAGATAGTACTTGGCACCCTGTAGGTTTTCTGATGCATTGGTACTTTTTCTCCTATAGCCTCTTTACCATGAGTCTTAAAAGGGCATCTTCAGGCAGGACTATGCCAAAGTGAATAGCTCAGAAACCACCTGGTATGCTGGCTTGCTCGCCACTTTATGTAACATTTGGGCCAGCCACCAAGGCTACTGGGGACTTCAAGTTGAGGTCAGGTTGAGAGTAAGAGTGAGAAAAATCAGAGGAGCACTGACTGCATACTGCAGTGTCATCAGAGATGGAGGGACAAAATAAAATCCTGGCAGCACATGGCTTAGTGTTCTAGTCATAGCTAGTAAATAAAATGTAGTTTTACTCTGGTTTTTAATTGAGACCTATAGGTCCATATTTCATTACCTCGTGTTTCTCTTCAGTTTCATAAATAGCAGAAAGTGGCGGTTGGTTGCTCTGTCTAGCAAATGGCGGTTCCTTTCCATCCTTGCTCCCTTCTGTGAAGGTTTCCTGCGTTGTGATTTCATTTCCTCCTCAGTCAGGAATATTAGAATTTAATGAAATGTAAGTTTGAGTTTGGGGAGCTGGGTAAACTGTGGTCAAACAGGTAAGACTGGGACCTCTAGCATGTCACTCCTCCTTGCAGCCCAAGGATCCAACCTCCCTGTGCATTTCTTCGAAACCGCTCTTGTGTTTCCTTGTACAAACATGTGAATAGGGTAGAAGATGGAAAGATCTCCTATAGTATGAGTGTGATTGCAACTTATACTAGTCATTTGGGATTAATTTAGTTAATAGCCAGAATTATGGAAATTAATTCCCAAGGCAGGGAATTAATAGGTACAGCTGTGTCTTTCCAGCTCTCTGTATACCCATTCACTAGCTACCTTCAGGAGAAATGGGACTGAACACCTTTTATAGCAGAAAGCCCTAAAAACTTAAATATTCTTATTCATATTGTAAACATTTCTGTCTTCTTTAATTCTTGTTGCCAAATACTCCTTGTACTATTCTACCTTGCAGTTTGGTTTATTAAAAAGACTTTAAGACAATCAGAGATGCTCAGGACAACCTCATTCAACTCCTGCTTTATAAATGAGTAAATGGAGCAGGAGGGACTTACCCAATGTCAAACCCTACTTGGTGACAGAACAGGTCTGATTTTATCCCTGCTTTGTAGCAATAGTTTTTATTGTTCCCTTGGGTCTTAGCCTTATTAGACTAGGATTATAGGGAAGCTCCCTGTAGTCAGGGGCCATTTCTTCTCCTTTGGAGAGGAGACTTAGTGTGAAACTCGCTTTGTGGTGATACAGAAGATGATTTAAGGATTCCTTTCTCTCCTCTAACTTATTAGAGAAGGGTTAGTCAGGGTTTCACAAATACAAGTTAGCAGCTACCGTCTCTTGTCTGGAGAGACTTGACAACTGCTTTGCCTGGCCCTTCTGCAGCTGGCAATAAGGCTGAGAACATCCCAGCTTCTAGAACAAAGCTATTACTGGCAGTGTCATTCAAATGCTGGAGAGTTAGTCTAACGAAAGTGGGCTTTGATGATATAGTTCAGAGGAAGGGCTCCCCAGTGGCAGAAGTAGAAGAACCACATAGATAAGCTCTTTGCCCTGTTCTAGTTCAAACACTACCCCCACTCCTTGGTGCTAGTAGAGCAGAGAGCTCCTGCAAGTTCCTGCTGAGCCTCTCTGTCTTCATGCATACCTCCCATGCCACTTAAGTATATGCTGGCTCCTCCACTTGAACTCTGCTATTTCCTCTTCTACTTATTTATCAAGCAAGTATTCACTAAGGGGTGTGTTTTGTTATCTTCTGTTTTTTACTTTTTATTGACTCCCTGACTAGACTATGAGCTTACTTGTGCTAGAAATGATATTTATTTATTTGTTCTCTTCATTTTAAGACACCTTGTACAAGAATGTCAATAAATATGCATTAATTAATGATCACTGAAACTATTTTGCGTGTGATTTGAATAGGCAATGCCTCTTTTAATGTATCTTAGGCTACATATTATTTTCTTTGCGTGCAAAGAGGGAAGAATTTTTGTCTCTTAAACATCCAGTTCATTTTTCCCTACTGTATCATGGAAAATGAGAAAATTAAATTAGCTACTATGTATTAAGTACTTATAGTATGTCAGATCATATAATTAGAATTGTATATGCATGACCAACATCAACTTTAAAATGAACAGATTAGCTCAGTCCATTAAGCAGTGACTCTTGGTTTTGGCTCAGGACATGATGTTCTGGTTTCGTGAGTTCAAACTCCTCATCAGGGTCTGCACTGGCAGCATGGAACCAGCTTGGGATTCTTTCTCTCCCTCTCTCTCTGCCCCTCCCTGACTCACACTGTCTCTGTCTCTTTCAAAATAAATAAATAAACTTAAAATACACTTAAAATGAACAGATTATTAACACCAACCTTCAGTGGTTTATTGTGAGGATTGAATGACATAATAACCTGTGAACAGTAAAACATGATTGAGATACGGATTGTGATGATGAGTCAGTTTATCAGAATGGCTGGATTTACTTTGGAATGCTGAAAGACCTATGGGATGAGATATTTACGGTATAAGTTTCAATGAGGGAAAACATACTTTAGGAAAAAGTCAGGGGTACCAGGGATAGAGAGAGATTTGGAGCAGAGAGGGAAGAATGAAACAAGTGAAGGGTCCCCGAAATGTATTATTTAAGATTGCTGGTAAGTGCTAACCACTTTCCATTTCTGCCTAGAGCCACTCTTGTTCTTTCTCTGAAATTGTGAACAATATGCCTTTGATCTTGCATATTTTTCTTGATCCAATCATAGTTTTCTTTTCAGTGTACTTCCACTTATCCTGAGGGCTGCTGATTCAACAATAGGTTTAAATACTCAAGTTTAAGTGATATATATTTTAACATGTTTTTAAAGGAAAGCTTTGTAATTCCTACAAGAAATGAATCATTAATTCTGCCGTGACATTATATATGAAATCTACCCAGGAGCTCCCAAATACTCTCCAATTCAGAGGAGTCTAAAGTTCAGCTAACCAAGCCGATGTAGTATTATATTTGCCCTTTAAAAAAGGTCAGAATATTGTTCAATTGATGCCAACATCCATGAACTGAATGAAAGGGGGCCTGAGAAGATTGCATATGGTTAAGTTTCCTGGAATTCATGAGTCTCCTTAGTCACTGTAAAATAAGACTCCCTGACAAGCCTTCTTGAGAGTAAATCTGTAAGTCTTTCGACATTGGATATGGGCAGTCATCAGGAATGCTGTCATTGAATTTGTATGGGCAAAACCAGTTTTCAGTTTTCAAACTTCATAGCTCATCTTCACTCTCCCCCCCAGTGTTGTTGTTGTTGTTGTTGTTGTTGTTGTTGTTACTATTATTAGTATTATCATTATATGGAGCCAAGAAATGAGATTTGCATTATAAGTAAACCCATCACAGAGCCAGGGTTACTACTCAGAATCTGGGAGGTTAGATATGTCTTTGAGACAATTTCATGAATATTCACTTTTTCTACCTTGCTACTTTTGGCAAGGCTAGCATATATCTTATAACCCCAAGCGGTCACCACTGCACCTCTCAACTGTAATGCCTTGGAAATTTTATGCTATGATACTTTTCTACATCTTATTTTGCCTTCCTCTAAAAGAATATTTTAAACAACTAATGCAATTAGATAACTTTTTAAAAGTCAAATCACAATACAAGATTCATAATGTGAAATGGTAGAATTGCTTTGTTTCCAATTCTCATACCCCAGACAACAGATTCCTACTCTTTTAGCTTTACTTTACTTAACTCACATACTTCCAATTCATCAGCTTACACTGCTAAGTTTTGATGATAGTTTTTGCTGTGATGATTGGCCCTCTATGACTGGAGGTAGGGATTCAGCTTTCCAAGCTTCATGTTTGTACTTTCCCTTTCTTCCACCACTCAACATGGTCATAGCACTAGGTCAGATTTCTTTTCGCTATGTACCTTATTCTGTAGAATTGTTTATGACTGAGTCATGAATGTGCTGTGAGCACATTTTCTTTCTTAGTCCGTGTTTTGTCCTTGCAGGAAGTAGTTATCAGTTCATTGGTAACTTCATCATTAATAGGGAAGATTTTTCAGCTCTTAGACTGGCTGATGCACATTTCTTTCACCCTCATTCCATAAGCCAGAACTCAAGAACACAGACACCTCTGACTGGAAGGCTGCAAAGCAGAATCTAGGAAAGGTATACAGGAAAATAGAGAAAAAGGGATTTGTTGAAACTTATGGCAGTTGTTGTCATACCCTCTTCCTATTTGCTTTTTTTTTTTTTTTTTTTTTTTTTTTTTTTACTTTTTCAGTTGTTTACCTGGATTTGGAAAAGAGAAGAGATACACTTACGTGCTTAATTAACTATGTTTAAAAATTTTACACGTTTTCTAACTTCCCTGTGTCCCTGCCTGCCTTCTTTCCTCCTTCTCCTCCTCCCTCCCTTCCTCTTTCTTTCCTTCCTTCTTCTTTTATTTTTAATTTTCAAAGACATTCTAGAAAAAAAAAGTTTTATTTTATCTCCTCAATAACGTGTTCTGTCAATAGGAAGATGTTGATTTCATTCCTGTGCTTATTTCCCATGTAGTATAGTGTAATTCAAAATGGTTAAGTAATTTTTTCCCAAGTTCACACAGAAAGGAAGCTGACCTTCATTCAAAAAAAAAATTCTGAATCTTATCTACCTGATTGTGACTTCCCATCTACTCTTTTCCAGCAGGATATGAGTTTGTATGCATTTTTCCTCCTAAATTAAGACCAGAGAAGGGGAGGGAAAAAGGGATTGATATCAGAAGTGCAGTTTACTGAATGGGAATACTATCCTCTTCTTTTCAGGAAATTTCTACTAGGCTTGACTAGGCACTGTACTTCCAAAAGCCGATTTGATTGCTCTCACCACCACTTGATAAGTGAGGTTCTGCATCAGATTCAGAGTAGAACCTGGCTTTTGTCCCATGACTCTTGTTTAAGAAAGTTCTCCTCTTCAATAAAGTTAGAAAATTTTTTAAAAAAGAAAGGAATAAAACTCTCAAGATACCCATCAAATACCCATCAACACGGCATGAACTGAGACCTTACATGCTGAAGGAACAGATAAGCAAGTGTAGACATGAGACCCATGTGCTATTATAGACATAACAGGGCCAACAATAAGTTAAGCCTGGCAACATTAGTGCTAGAAATGGGATTTGAAATAAAATGGATTGATTTCTATTTTCCTTATTTCATATATATATATATATATATATATATATATATATGAACTATATGTCAGTATAATGGACTATCTGATATCCTCATTACTATGCCTTAACTACAACATCTTAAGAAATATATAACAACAAAAGTGTATGTTTTGAGCCAGAAACTGTTCATCAGGGTTTATACAGCTTAACTCATTTGATGTTCATAACTCTGTGTAGGTTCCATAATTTCTCACTTAAAAAAGATAAAGCCAAGAATAGGAGAGGTTAAAGAAACCTGGCATTACCTTTTGAGAGAGGTATGGACCCAGGCCCAGTAAAGAAGGAGAGCAGGAATAAATGACAAAGAGAAGTGAGATGCAACGGACAGCAGGGAGAAAAGATCCTTAAGGTGGCATGTTTAAGGGAGAAATGAAATGAGACAGGTCAGAAGAGCTGATCTAATTATAGCTATTAATGAAAGTCATCAATGGCTAAACTCAAGAATTGGCATTTGAAAACAAAACAAAAACAAACCAACAAACAAACAAGGTCTGCAATGGAGAAAGGTCTTCTTCAATCAGTGTTAAGGCAGACCTTGTGTTAAAGTCATGACCTGAGGTTTGGTCTGCACAGTACAGTCCTCATCTCTCATGGTAAAGAGGAAACCCAAGTCAACTCTATGGATGTTTGTCTATGCTTCATCAGTATACACACATTTCTCAATACCTGGATGCTAGGATTTCATCAAGTAGAGCCTGTGGTCCTGATGCTGGCAAACAGGGCTTGCTATCTTTCTTCATCCTCCCATCATTGAATTTTAATGGAGAAAATCATGTATATTAATAATTCACATTCTTTTCTGGTCCAATTGTGCCTATGTTCATAACAAAATTTTCAAAGACTACTCCTTTTATTTATCTTTTATCTCTTGGATCTTCTGCCTCCTAATATTCTGAATATTCTGAATATTTTTATGAAGAGTGGCTGCTTTAAATAATGCCCTTTTCTTAGGGGGCCTGGATGGCTTAGTCGGTTACACATCCAACTCTTTGATTTTGGCTCAGGTCATAATCTCGTGGTCCACGAGGTTGAGACCTGTGTTGGGCTTTGTGCTGCCTGCTGGGGTTTCTGTCTCTGCCTCTCTCCTGTTCATGCTCTCTCTCTGCCTTTCAAAATAAATAAATAAACATTTTAAAAAATTCCCTTTCTTAATGAAATTCACCCAAGTAGTTTTTATTGCCTTGTGTCTTCCCATTTTCTTTCCTCTCTGGCGTATGGTCTACCTGGTATCCATAATTGCCATTTTACCTTGCTGTCATTTAACCCACAGTTCATTATTTGCTCTTCTTTTAAATGCATCTGTGTTAATTTCCTCAGAATGTCCTCATTGCCAGCTGGCCTGTTCCCTGCAGATTTCCTGTGGCAAAATGTCACACCTAAGCGCCTGCACCTTTGGTGATTTCTCCCAGCATTTGTTTAGACCCTATCAATCATTATCTCACAATAAACAACAGCTTTGCAAATGGAGAGCAAGGCTTGCCCAGTGATTGATGCTTCTGGATGCCTGTCTTTTCTCCTTGTGAGAATCACAAGGACCCCCTCCCTTTATTTGGAGGGGTCTGGCTGTACCTGCCATGGCTTATGGGAAAACAAGGCTAAACTGCCAATACCCGGCCTCTCTTTTTCTCTTACTGCATTTCCTTATCGGTTGTGACAATATGCCACAATTAATGATAGCAGAAATACCCATGTTTGATACCGCATGCATCACACTTAGGCGTGATGGATTAGCAATCAAGGAAATTAATTCTGCCATTACAAAGTAACATCTGAACTTTGAAGTTAGGCAATTGCATTGTATAAGGTTCAGTTATGAATTCAGCCATAAATATAACATTAGGCAAGCTTATTTAGGAGGAGAATAGTTTCAATATTGTTAGCTTTATAGTTTCCCAAGCAGTGGTTTGCAATTCTTTTCACTAACCTCTATTTCAGAGGGATATAAGGATTATCAGATTTCAAGGTCAGAAAGACATTCAATTATGCTGTGTATTTTTGACCAAGTAAATAATATTTCTGATAGACTGTTCATGATCTCAGGTTCTTCAAAAATCAGTCCTTTCTGGAATGAGTAGTTTAGCTTTGACAGAAGGAATCAGACTTATTGTAATGCGCTTCTCTTGGTTTGAGAACCTTTGGAATAACAGAAGTCAACCCCATTGCCTGTATTTCCTGCACTTTATCACCTTCACAGTTCTTCCATACACTTTTATGCCAAAAGTACAACTTTGGAGGATCTCCTTTAATTGCTTCACAGACTCCATTCTCAAGTCTCCAGTATATGTTCACTTGGAGCCGATATGCACCAACCCTGAGATTACTGAGGCTGCCAGATCAACCCAAGTGTAGTAAAATACATTTTTTTAAAAAAGGCTAAACACTTTAAAATGCAGTAAATAATCAAGACACACAAAAATCTCACACTAAGTGCAGTAATATATCTCATAGGGAAATAATTTTATATTAACCCTCGGTTTACACTGACAGATTCCTACATCTATAGCCATTGTAGGCACAGACTCAACTAACATTGATGGGTCTATTAGTCCCACTGTTTATTTCATTTAAGCCTTTCTGCATGGGGTCAATGTGGTAAATAGCCATTTCACAGCTGTCTGCTGATCTGGTTTGGTCCACAGGTAGATTGTAGATTTGAGTCTCTAGAGACTCAAATGGGAAGCAAAATATTCCTGCATAGGATGGAGAAAACCTTGGTGAGGGCATAGGAAGAAAAGAGGAAGTCAGTAAAAGTGTTGACATTTACCCTTTCCCACATCATCCACAAAGTGACTTCATCCACTGATCTCTAGTATCTTCTCCTTGCAGGAAGACACCACAGTTCTGATGAAAATACCAAACAAGCAGAAATCTATGAAATCTGCTAAATATCTCCTTCACTGATACCTTCAATATTTTGGAATTAATGTAGTAATATTCTGAATCAGGGATTCAGCTAAAGTATGTGGTAAAAAAAGGACTTGCTCAGTATATTCATAGTCTAATTAAGTTCTGAGAAGAATGTCTGAAAAACTTCAGAGATTCATTTCCAAATGTTTTAGACACACCAATTTTCATTGTATTGGTTTGATTTATTAATTGTGAAATATTATTTATTCTTAAGGTGGTTTCCCTAGAATCTATACATGATAATACTATGTTAAATCTATTATTGAATGTGTCAGAAATGCTGCATTTCTCTAAAAACATTCTGATAATTACACTTCACAATTTACACTGTCATTTCATCTAAGTAGTTTAAGTGAATGTGCCGCTTTCTAAATTATTTGAATTTTTGTTGTTTACATAGTTTCATTCCATTCAGTTAAACACATATTTATTGGTGATTTTTTTATGCCAGTAACTGTGCTGGTTTCTAGGAATTAAGGGCAACAACAACTGGAGATTACTATTTTTATCATGCCTCGTATATTACAAAATGGATTCATGAGTCTTAGTTGAGCCCATGCTCACAACGGCTATCATAGTCAGAGAGAATGTGCTTATCAGCCTCATTTGAGTAAACTGAAGTCTGGAATCCAGTAGCCTCTACCCAGTGTATTTTCCAATTGAACTACTATGTTTTTCACTTTTTACATTTGTTGTAAGGGCCACAAAATCAAAATGGGTGCCCTGCAGACAATGAGTCATTTAAAATTTACCAAAGGAAGATCTATACTACATGCCAAAAATTCAAGAGAGTTTTCTATAAGTAAAGTTTAAGCTCACATGTCAGTAATTCCTTAACAACTACTTCCTTGACCCTTTTCCTGTGAGCTTGAGTTTTAAAGAATACTTAAAAATATGTTTCAAATGAGATTAACCAAATTTTGCATTTCTTTAAGATGTAAGCTATTCCAGAAATGAGACATACAAATTCTTCTGTGGTGTGCTTCTTATTTTTGTGTTCATCCATTTTTAACTACTTGAAGTCCCATTGTAAATTGAAAACCTAGTATCAAATAAGTAATATTTGAGGACAAAAGTAAGGTAAAGAACTGAAAAATATGTGTAAGTCTTGTTTCCTGATCGCTCAATCATGTGACCATGATTATACTGTCATGTTCTTCACAGTTATTTGATCAAGATGGTGATGAAGAAGGAAGGAGCGTGTTTCAGTGCATTTACAAAATGCAATTTTTATTCCCTAGAGTGACGACAGCATGATTTATGTCCATGGAGTTAGGTGAAGTTCTGGATGTTAGTTTCAGATAGTGATATGCTTCCTTAAAAGCTCGCGTGGAATCACTCTCCACATACAGAGTGCATTGTCCAGACCATGAAAGAATCCTGCTGTGGTAATACCAACTCTGCAGGATTATTTACCTTTCAAAAAACATATTCTTTTAAATTATTTTATTTTGGCTTATAATAATTGCACACTGTAAGTAGGGTGTGTGTGTGTGTGTGTGTGTGTGTGTATGTATGTATGTATACATAAGCTTAAAATAAATAAGATGTTTAAGTTCTTCATTATGCCTTGCCTTTTTCCTCAAAAACCAAATTTAAATTCAGTGTAAATATATGGTACAATCATTAATTAATTAGCCCCCCCCCTTTTTGAAACACAAACCAGGTATCTTTTGTATTAAGAGATATTACTGAAAGGAAGAATTAGGTGTCCATTAAGCATCAAGTTTATTGATCGTTTGTTGTACCATGACATAGGAGGAGAAGAGAAGCATTGTAAAGGTCGACTTAAAATGAATCAAGACAATAGTAAGACGAAGATGACTAATGGGGAACCTTAAATTCCCAGGAGGTCCTTCACTCCTTCTCCCTTCCCCTGTACCCATCCAATATTTTTATTTCACCTTTCTGTCCCAGGACTGCTCTAGAGAGCCCCTGACTCTCCTTCATACACTGTCTTCAGACTGTAAATCTACTATTTCTTTTTCTTTTTAAAAAAATTTCTTTAATGTTTATATATTTTTGAGACAGAGACAGAATGCAAGTGGGTTATAGGCAGAGAGAGAGGGAGACACAGAAGCAGAAGCAGGCTCCAGGCTCTGAGCTGTCATCACAGAGCCTGACACGAGGCTCAAACTCACGAGCTGTGAGATCATGACCTGAGCCAAAGTCGAACGCTCAACCGACTAAGCCACCCAGGCGCCCCTATTTTTCTTTTTCCCTTCTTTTTTTCCTCAACTTGTCTGTCTCTTGCTCCTCATAACATGTTATCCAAGGGCAGGCCTGGAATCTTCATCAGATGCTGTTCAATCCCCTTTGGGCAGAGTCTTAGGCTGTTTAAGGAAACAGCTGACCAGCATGACGAAAATTTTCAGCAAGTCACAAAAGAGATGAAGGTAATATGATAGAGGAGGCTTCTTTTCCTCCCTAGGTAATGTAATATGAACCAATTAAAAAGATACTTAGCATTCTCCTAATTATAGTATATATTGGTGGTTAAGTGTAGGTTCCAGTATCACACTACTTGAGTTCAAATCTAGACTAAATCTTGAGATTCGTGTTCACATCTCCATTACTATCCATATGACATTAGGCAAATTATTTAACATCTATGCCTCAATTCCCTTAGGTGTAAAATGTAGGTACCATTGGTACCCACTTTATAGGGACATTATAGGATTCAATTTCTCTCTATATAAAGGGCTTACTTAGAAAAGTGCCTGATGTAAGTGCAAAGTGCAGATGGGGTTTACTGGTATTAGTGAACAAATTAAATATTATCATCCCCCCAAAATGCTAATGATAGGTATTAAATTGCTTGCATGTGATGAAAAACTAGGAAGTGTTAGAGTCAGCATGTGAACTCAGTCTGTCTTTAGAAAATGCAATCTTTTTATGATGATTTTAACCATTTGAAGACAATACTTCACTCTATATGGAGAAGGCCTAATGTTATACCTAACAAACTGAGGTTATTTTGAAAATAGCCTCATGACCAGAAGATACACAAGATATTCAGGGACAGGGAAAGATATTCATGCCAGCATCCCTCCATTTACATTCTTTTGAAATTTTTTTTGTAATTTTTTTAACATTTATTTATTTTTGAGAGACAGAGCATGAGTAGGGGAGGGGCAGACAGAGTAAGAGACACAGAATCTGAAGCAGGCTCCAGGCTCTGAACTGTCAGCACAGAGCTGGACGCGGGGCTCGAGCCTATGAACTGTGAGATCATAACCTGAGCCGAAGTCAGATGCTCCACTGAATGAGCCACCCTAGCTCCCTTCCCTCCATTTACATTCTGCAGAGAGTTGTCTTCATCTTTGCAAACATGAGTTCAATTCTTTTTTCTAAAGTGTAGGCAAAAGGCGTAATTCTTTTTACATCACCAGCTTCATAAAATGCCCAAAACTGGTGGATAGTGTGCAGAGATTACTTTTACAGTAATCTTGTCTCATGTGAATATAAACCCATTCCTAGAAATAAACAGAAAAAGAAAAAATTCCCTGACAACACAAATTAGTTGTCATAAAAACCCCACCATAGTAGTCAGGTACTTGGACTTTTCTTTTAACACCTAACAACTTCAGTTTAACATAGTACACTTGATTATCTGCTTATTCATAACAGAGCATATTTTGAGTTTCAGATTAGAGAAGAGACAGAGGTTTTGTTTGAATCAGGCAGACTGGCATTTGCAAGAAATTATAGTTAAGAACAATAAAGTGTTATGCAAAAAATTCATACTAAAGATAAAGTGTATATTTCCAGATAGCACAGAAATAATCCTACTGGTGATTTATCAAGGAATGGTTAAATGATGTTTAGCATTTTCTGTGATCACACAGCTTAGAAACATCTCCATCACACTATACAGAAATAAGCTTATTTTTGACTTGTGAAACTAGAGTCTGGTTATCTGGAAAATACCCGTGCCTTTATAATGCCAGATAAATTAAACGATAATTTAATATATTCTGTATAGAACACAGATGTTCTATGGTGATCATTAAGCATATACATTTTCTTGTTAAACTGAATACTCATTCAAATAGAGATTGAAATTTCACAAAGAGGCTATTCACAAGAAACATTGGTCACTCTTGATAATATGCATCATAATTAGTTTTATAGATATTACACTTAATGTTCAGAGTAGGGAAGGAACATACCAGAAATCTGGAGGCCTGCAGATATTCCATCCAGTACAGAAAATAACTTCTGAAATTGTATTCCATTCTTCTGCTTCCTTAGCTCATAATTTGGTTCTGATTGAGAAGGAAAAAAAATCTCCGAAGATTCAGAGGTTCCAATCATATTAGCACTCAAAAGTTTGGATGTGTCTTCAAATCTCCTGGGCCTGAAAATGTTGGCTGGAAAAGCCATGAAAAACACTGTTTCCTCACAGTGTTTCTGGCAGTTCGACTCCTGCTCCTGGCTGGAAGTTCAAGTGCAGAGACGCATGAAATTGAACAATGATAATAATAAAAACTTTTCTGAAACCATTTTGAAGCTGCAAAAAGTGGGACTTTAGGTCTATCTAATCTGGGGAAATGGCTCAGGTACAATTTTATAGTCAAATGGGTTCATCTTCTTTGCTACTTTCTCATTTGGTTCCCATTGCATGATAATTTTACCCCTTTATTAAGGAGTTCAGACTTTAGCACCACCGAACTGATACCTGCTAATTATTTAGAGTCTGATTAGTTCATTTGTTGGCTAGCAAGACCCCTTTGTTCTGTCCTTTTTTTTCTATGAGCAATATGAATTTCAACTCAATGAATCTTGCTTTTCTGTCACACCTATGCTTGAATATGCTGTGAGAGATCTTGGGTGAAGTACAATGAATTCGGGAGATTATCTCCACATTTCATTATTTCTAGACCTTCTCCTTGACAGTGGGGAACACAACGTTAGAAACTATACCCAAACACTCCCTTGTGCCATTGTCATTTCTGGAGAGAGAATCTCTAGGTTTAAAAAAAAAAAAGGCAGATACTTCCATAGTAAAATGTTCATGTGAATCTTAAAATACTTTCTCTAACACAGGAGTGTGTAAAAAGGAAAATGGATTTAAGCTTATTTGTCCCCTTTTCAACGTGGTTTCTTTCTCACCTTCTTAAAAGGTCTAAGTATTATTTCTAGGATATGAAAAGCAAGTTCTCTTGGATGAACAGTAAAGGTGAATGAATGAGTTGTCAAAAATCACAATCTCATGAAAAAGATGTTTATGATAATATAAACAGATGTTAAGAATTACCTCTTTTTTACTCTTTTCAACAAAGAAGGGGACACTCCTTTGAAGCAAATTCTTAATCACCAACATAACCAAGAGATTCCCTGGAGACATCTTGGTGAGGAGCCTCTCAGTTATGCCTGATACATGATATAAATTGGTACAGATGGGAAGTGATGGACAAAGAATATATTTATTAATTTAAATATCTATGATTAATGAAGGAGTTATTAAAAGACTTGACACTATTTTCCAAATCAATATGCATTCATTCATTCACAGGGCAATATGGTCAGTCTCCATAAAAGGTTCATATTTTTTTTTTGAATCTGCAAAATATTGAAAACCCTTTAATAATTTGCACATGGCATTTTGTGTGGTCATATAAATGCCCTGTTCATTTTTCCTTCCAGACATACTCATTTAGTCAAGGATTATTTTTACACAGACGGATTATGGTGATTAGAAGTTTCCAAAGGAGTTTGCATTCACAATAAATACTGATGATTTTAGCCTACTGAGAGGTTGTTTATAGCAGTTTGTTTTTTTAGCTCAAGTCCATAAGTCTAGCTTTAGAAGCAGTAGGGCCGATAAACCACAAAAGAACTATTTTATGGGTGATCCAGTAATTCAAATTACTAGAAAAAAAGACAAAAGTAAAGAATTTTAAGAAATGACCAGTATTGACTGGTTCATATGGTGGTTGGCATTTGCCTTCATCTGTGGGGTAATTGGACCAGGGGACTACGGATCCATAGCAATACAAGGCTTTCCTTACAAGAGAGTTAATGCACCATCAATCAGCTAGTAGGAATAGTTTCTGTGTTGCAGCCTAAGTATGTGTTCATTCAGCTCATTTGCACTTCAAAGCTGAAGTCGATAATTCAGGCCCAAGTAGGTGCAATTTGGACCATTTCCCTTTTGTAGCATATGAACACAAGCTGAGAAAATCTCTAAATTCGTTTGCACGGGACATTACTGGCCAGAGTTGGCAAAGCAGAGACGCGGCTAGTTTCCTATAGGTAAGTATTATCGCCATGAATAAATCCTTTGAGAGTGAAGGTCTTCAGATAAACATAGTTTTCTCTCTATTGGTGATCAATGGTTTTATTACATAACACATAAGGATACTCTGTTTTACAACAGATCTTGGGATCTTATCTTCAGCAAAACACTTGTGTGGTGAATTAACAAGCACAACCAGTCATCTTCATGGATTAAGAAACATTTGGTGAATGGGGAGGAAGGAAAATGTGATGGGAGAGGTGAGTTCTGTCTAGGTTTGCGACAAAGTGGCTAGATTATTATCAGAAAGTACAAGTACCAGAAAGGTGGTGGGAAAAAGGAAGTTACAACTTTTTTTGTTCAAATAGAATTTAATAAAAACTCTCAATGACCATAGTAGTACCATGTAACATCTACGGAATGTTGTGTTTCTGGTACTTTGTTCTTTGCTGTTTATTATATTCCAGTCTCTACTGAAACATGCTAAGCACTTGATTTGTGTACTAAGACTCTCACAGTCTTAGTGAATCTCAGAGTGATGTTACAAAGTCGGTTCTGCCATCATTTTGTCTCTATATTCCTGTTACAGCCAACTCACTCACTAGGTTACAGGATTTCACAGGCCTTGTTTTATGGGCTACTCATGGGAGTCCTATGAGAGACGATCACATTTAAATGATTGGTTCAATCCTTTGAACTATGGTTTTTGTTTGCATGTTTGTTGTTTGAACTATTTTTAAACCAGCACTTACTGAGTGCTTCCTTTGTGCCCCAACCATGCAAAACACTTTGCATACATGACACAACCTCATTGAATCATCACAATATCCTTATGGGTTGTGCACTAGCATTGTGCCCATTTCACAGATGAAAGAGTTGGGGGCAGAGAGAGAGACAGTAGGGGATTTGTTTCAAGTTAAGACACTTGCCCAGATTTTTCTGGCTGAGCAAAGATCTTAAATCAGATTTACTGATTCCAAGTTAGAGCTTTTATATTATACATACTGTAGTTTATGCCTGTGACACAGGATAATCCTTGTGATATTTGGAATGCACACCAATGTGTTCTTTACAGAGGACAGAAGCATTTTCAAGAGGGGTAACTCAACTTGCAGGGATAGCTTCCTGGCTTCTCATATTCTCCCTCTCCTGGCCTTTTGCCACTTATTCATTCCATCTTTCTGTGCATTCATTGCCCAGTATTCATCTTTGTTTAAATCAGATTGTTTGTTCATTGCTCCTTGAATAGCTGTGCCCATCTTAACATACCATGTGTTCCTTTGCCTGAATGCCACCTATTTTATTGTCCCATCATTGGATACTAAGATTGAGATTTTCTGGGGACATCCCCCCGCCGCTGCTGGAAATCACTGCTCCTACATGAGCTCCCTTCCCTTAGTTTCATGTAAATTCACAATTAATTACATTTTGTCTGTTATCGCCTTTTTTCAGTCATCTTGAAACATTTTCAATAAATCTTTCCCAAATATCATACTTATATCTATAATAATATTTTTCACACCATAAAGGGAATGGTTATTTATAATCTTTATTGAGTGCTAGACTTCTGCCTTTGTATTATGCTAGGGTCTTCTCAAAAATTGCCTTGCAACTATTCTGTGAAGTACGTGTTATTGTGACCATTCTATAGGACGAAAATTGAGGCTTTAAGAAATGAATGAATTGTCTAAGGCAATGCTAGTGGCACAGCCAGGACCCACGAGTTTTTGTCCCCAAACCCTATGTTTCTCTCCCAATACAGTGACTATTGCCCTCAGAGTGATATATATATATATTTTTTTTTTCATTCGTCATGTTAGTAGTTCATTTAACAACTTGCAAAGCTATTCTAGTAAAAAAAAAAGAGTCTAGAAAGGTCTAGAATGAATATCTGCAGATAACATCAGGCACACTGGCCTGATTTGGGTGGGCAGGTAACCTTTCTTTGGATCCTTCTAATCACAGTCTCAAGAGTAGAAATATGTGCATCAGGGCAGGCTGTGCTCCAAGTATCCTTCCTGTTTGGCAACCTCACTTCTCTAGAGGTTGTTTGAACAGTAATTACGCCCTGTGTTCCTGCAAAAACACGATATTTTAAGCAGAGATTTCCACAATGACTCTTTTTAAATTTGCATGCTTCCCTTTGTTTCAAAATTACTGCCATCATCTAATGAAGAGAAATAGGTTAAATTAATCAAAGGAAAAATTTATACTGAATATAAAAAAATCTGCTAATAGGGAGATCCATTAGACGTTATTAGAAGCCCCATTGATTGAGTCATTTAAAAGAAGACTGACTATCCCCTGAGATGATTCTGAAACTACCCCAGGCCAAGGGAGAGAGGAGCAGATGGAACCCACCGGCCCCTCAGTCTCTAATGGGGGTGATTTTTTCCGAATTCCCTCATTTTGCCTTCTTGTCAACAAATCCTGCCATCATTTCACTCACATCTTTGCAACATTTTTCCAGAGCTGTTAACAGAAATCATCTCACAGAGAGTGGGAAAGAATGTCATTTTGTCATTTTCTTGGGGGAGTGGATCAGAAGAACAGGCGGTCTCTGCTTCCTAAGGCTTTCATGATGAAAACAGAAGAGGAGAGTGAGGCCTGCCAGCTTGTGGGGTATAAGAAACAACTTTACTTGGCATCACTGTGTGGAAATAGTAACTGGAAACTCTGCAGTCAGCCTCTCTCTTTATTAACTAGGAGGAAGGACAATTTGGGACCACAACACACCCCAAACTTGCTGGCACTAATGAGCTGCATGAACTTAATCATTACGTTATATCTGAAAAGTAAGAGAGACCTTAATGATCATCAGGTATAACCTCCTTCTTAATGCAGGAACTCCTTTTAATTACAGAATTCCTATGAGATGGCCATTGGAAGCTCATTATTTCATTGAACTCTCTGTCCCATGGTTAGTGGTTTCATTTGTTAAGAAAGGCACCCTTTTATTGATCTAGGACATTTTTTCATTAGTATTTGCTTTCCCATTTGGAATAATGGGAATAATGTGTGATAAAAAAACAGCAATAATGATAATTATGATGATGGTGATGCTGGTGGCTCACAGAATTTTCTCCTATATACGAGGCATGTAATAACATTGCATGTGTTTATATCATTATTTATTATCACAAACATTTTATAATATAGGCATTGATATTTGCTCCCATTTTACAGAAGAAGGAATCAAGACCTAGAGTGCTGGAGTGACCTGGCTGAAAGTCACACTACTGATAAATGGAGAGTTGGAATTTGCACCAAGTGTGCGAGATCTCAGAACCCAAGCTCTTAGGCACTCTGCATACCAGACACACAAACAACTTCTAGCTCTTCATTTTACACATTATCTTCTTATTCTTTCTTTTTTCTGGGCTGCACGTCTCTGCTTCCTTAAGAACTCCTTAATTAATATGACTTTTAGTCACCACATGATCATAGCTGATTGTATTTTATAGGTTTCTAGATTTCTTCCCTAATATATGGAATTTTGAGCTGGAAATAATACTGAAATGTTTGAAAAATGCAGCATATAGAAGATTCTATGGCCACCCTTCACCACTTTTCCAAATCAAGTTTCTCCCTCTGCGAAAGTTTTTAAAATAAAGATAATTGACTTCAGAAGAATACCAAAGTACAAAACTTAAAGAAGTTAGAAAATATTTACAACTGAGAAGACCCCATTTTCAGACCAGAAGGATTCTTTTTATTTCTCTGAAATATCCCATTTTCTCTGTAATACTGACTATAAAACTTACTTTAGGGACACCTTGGTGGCTCAGTCAGTTAAGCGTTTGACTCTTGATTTTTGGCTCAGGTCATGATCTCATCGTTTGTGAAATTGAGCCCCGTGTTGGGCTCTACACTGACAGCACAGAGCTTTACTGGGATTCTCTTTCTCCCTCTCTCTCTGCTCTTCCTCTGCTTCTCTCTCTCTCTCTCTCTCTCTCACTCTCTCTCTCTCTCTCCTACACACACACACACACACACACACACATACACATATAAATAAGTAAATAAACTTTATTTAAAAAGAACACTTAGTTTAAATGATTTCTTACTTGATTTGAGGACATGGAACTACATCTTCCTCCATCATCTGAAATTTGGGATGAATGTGCTTTCACCTCAGCTGCCTCAGCTGCCGCACATGGGGAGTACATCACTCATGTAAGAACTCCAGGGCAAACTTCTGGCCAAGGTAATGTTGCTAACAGAACTCAGACTTTCCGATTAGTCAGGAGGAGAAATGAGAAGTTGTTTGGACTGGCTTTGGGTGGTTAAGGAAAATTAAAGAGCAGGAGAGGAGAGACATAATCCCCACAGCTGTAGTGATAGTTGGGGCCACTGCAAAAGCTCCTGGCTGCTGATACCTTTGCCTGGAACTCTGAAGAAAGTTCTGATGCTGGTGTGGAAATTGTGCTGAACAAGAACTGGTCTTTGAGAAAATTCCTAGGGTGTGTATAAGTAAGCTAGTATGCTTTCAAGGAACTCATACACATTCCAGGCAAGTAGCAAAGCCAGTGCCCAAAGAAGCAGATAGACCTTGTTAAAAGAGGGAAATAGTAGTAAAAGTAGTAGTTATAGTAACAAAATATTATGTAAAATAGAACAATGTCAGTAATATAAAGAGTCAAACGTGGAAATGAGAAGAGAGAAGGCTTTTGTAGTTAGGCCATTGCTATGCCTTTCCACATCCTTTTCTATGTGACTTAATGATGTTCATGGCAAAAGGGTCTTCAACGAAGTGTCTTTGGAGAGATAACCTATTCCAATGAAAAGTAGACACTATTACAATGTCAGGATTTCTGGGTTACAGTTCTGGTCAGTAAGTAGTACTGTTGTTTGAGGTACTTTTTATTATTAGATTATTATACGTAAAGATTAAAAACCAACAACAGCAATGCAGAATGCCGTAAAACCATACCTCTCCCTTGCTCTACCTTTCCAATTACCTAGTCCTTGTTCTTGTTATTTTTTAAAATGCTGCTTCTTATGGAGGTTACATCCTAGCTGTAAGCAACGTGCTGGTATGACTTTTTCTTGATTTATGAAACATAGGCATTATCATTTCCTGTCTATTGAAGATGAACATTTAGCTCACTTATATAACCCCAACATCCCCTCCTCTACTCAACCCTTAGTTAATATTTTAGTTTTCCAGTTGGTTAAATCTTTAGTACTTGTTTCAACAGCATATATGCTAAAATTGGAATGATACAGAGATTAGCATGGCTCCTGCTCAGGGACGACATGCAAATTAATGAAGCATTATATATTTTTATGGAATATTGTTCAGCCTTAAAAAAGATTGCACTTCTAACACATGCTATAACATGAAATACCCTTGAAGACATATGCCAAGTGAAATAAGCCAGAGATAAAAGGACAAATATTATATGATTCTACTTACATGAGATACCTAAAGTAATCATATCATAGAGACACAAAGTAGAATGTTTAGGCATTAATATCAGGGGCTGGGGAGAGGGGGCAATAGGAGTTCTAGTTTAATGGGTATAGAATTTTAGTTGGGGAAGATGAAAAAATTCTGGAGATGAATAGTGGTGATGGTTATGCAACAATGTGAATGCACTTAATACCACTGGACTGTATACACTTAAAAATTCTTAAAATGGTAAATTTTGTCATGTATGTTTTAGCACAGTAAAATGTATAAATATATCTCATATTTAACTTTTCTTTTAAAAATTATTTTATTTTATGTTATTTTATGTTATTTTATTTGAGAGAGAGGGAGCATAAAGTGTGGGAGAGAGAGGGAGAAAGAGAGAGAATCTTAAGCAGGCTCTGTGTTCAACACAGTGCTTAATCCTGTGACCCTGGGATCATGACCTGAGCCGAAATCAAGTCAGACATTCAACAGACTGAGCCACCCAGGCACCCAACTTTCCTTATCTTTTGACTTTCGTATAAAATTATTATGTTTCTCCACATCTCAGCCTTCACCCTCATTGTGCTAGAATAACTTCATATACAAACTATTCATAAAAGTATGTAGAAGCAGGGGTGCCTCAGTGGCTCAGTCGATTAAGCATCCGACTTCGGCTCAGGTCATGATCTTGTGGTCCGTGAGTTTGAGCCCTGCGTCAGGCGCTGTGCTGACAGCCCAGAACCCAGAGCCTGCTTCAGATTTCTATGTGTGTGTGTCTCTCTCTGACCCTCCCCTACCCATGCTCTGTCTTTCTCTGTCTCTCTCAAAAATGAATAAAATTAGGGCGCCTGGGTGGCGCAGTCGGTTAAGCGTCCGACTTCAGCCAGGTCACGATCTCGCGGTCCGTGAGTTCGAGCCCCGCGTCGGGCTCTGGGCTGATGGCTCAGAGCCTGGAGCCTGTTTCCGATTCTGTGTCTCCCTCTCTCTCTGCCCCTCCCCCGTTCATGCTCTGTCTCTCTCTGTCCCAAAAATAAATAAACTTTAAAAATGAATAAAATTAAAAAAAAATTTTTTTTAAAGTATGTAGAAGCGGTTGTTGCATACATTGGTGCTGTTCACAAATGATTTTTCCTCCCTCTTCATTCCTTGCACATGGAATTATTGAACTTTGTACCCCTTGTGGCTGGGGAAGCCAAGAGGCTAGCTTTGGCCAATGAACTGAGCAGCAGGGAAGCAAGTCATTGTCAGATCTGGGCATCGAACTGTTCAACTCTCAATCTTCTGCCACAGCAACTCAAAATTTGAGTTGGCTGTTTTCTGTGTTTGTTTGTTTTCTCTTTATGTTCTGAGATTTCCTGATGTTATGTTTAGAGTAGGTATTTGTTTCACCCATTCTTGTGTATAAGCAGGGTACTCTTTAAATAGATTCATGTGCAAAATTTTCCTGTGTTTTATTTTGCTTATTCCTTCCCTTCTTTTTTCTGTTTTCTCCTTCCAGATCTCATATTTGTTGGATGTCTGGGATATGTGATTGTCCTCTTATTCCTTTTATATTTTACCACATATTTTCTGTTTCTTCATCCTTTTTGCTGTGTATATATGCAGAGTTCTTTGACTTTATCTTATTGTGTTTGGTTTTGGTTTGGTTTTGGTATCATCTTTCAAATCTCTCTGAGAATACTGATTAGATTTTTTTTCAAGTTTCTTCTCTTCAACGAGTTGCTTCTGTTTCCACGGGGAATATTTTGTTTATTTTGCCATTTTAATACTGTTATTTTTCTTTATATGCCCGACTGATTATAAGTTATTTGCACATTTTTAAAACAGAAAGTACTGAGTTGACTTTTCCAGGGAGCGGATTGGATTTTTTCTGCTGTATTTGCATGCTTATTTTCCTTACAAAAAATTCCCTTGAGTCAGGAGGCTAACCTGGCCAGGTCTGCACTTGATTCACTGAGGATCCAGGCTTTTGATAAGAGATTACTAAAATGGGAAAGAATTTATTCTCTGGTGCCAGCACCCAGCTAGTAGTCCTAATTCTATCCACTCAATCCATTATATTTCTTAATGTTGGGGTCATTATTTTTGTTAGGGTGATCATTATTTTGCTTTATTTTCTTTTGCCTTGATTCATTGTGAGGTTTCTTGTACTCTTGTTATATCTATATAGAAATATAGGAGAGTGAGGAGAAGAGGAGGGAGGTGATTGGCTTCTCAATCTAGACACAGAATTTCAGTTAGACTTTCTATTTCTCTCTACCAATTTTGGCTCACGTTCATAATTCTACCCTCCATTCTCATTGATTTTATTCCAGACATTTTGGGAGTTCTGCCTAGAAGATTAGCTCCCTCTTTCCCTGCCATCCTTTACTGTGTTAACTTTGGGCTGCAGATTCCTCTGGTTTCTTTGTGTAACTGGATGGTTCTCATCCATTTTTCATCTCCAGAATGCTTTGAAATCTAACGTTGAATTATGGTCCTTCTCCCATTCTCTTTCCTGTTAGGGTTTATGGGTTTAATTCTGTTTGTATTCTCTTTAATTTTAATGAGGAGTAGAGGCAAATGCAGAACTTGATCACCATGTTAAACCAGAGTTCACCCCGTGCACTTGCAGAACACCAAGGACTGCGTTGCACTTTGCGCATCTGCAGTGCCATCCAGTATGTTCTCATTGAGGGCCACGTGTGATGAGCTGGGATAGCTAGAACGCAGGTGGATATTTTTATTTCTTCCTGGAAACAAGGCACATTGACATCTTTTCTTGGTTTTTAAGCTATTTGAAAAGAACATTATAGGAAAATAGAAGGTGGATGTAAGTCAGGATTTGAATCAATAGAACTTTCTCTTGATAAATATATATTCTCTTGATATTTATATGTATAACATATATATAACTGGGTCTTGGAAAAAGTTGGATATAATAACCAAAACACAATTCCATTATTAAACTAAGAATTCTGTTTTTGAGTGTATCTAATTGCAATGACTTAATTAAAAGGAAACTAAAAAATATAATAAAAGTAGTAATTACCAGAAAAGCTAAAGAATTTTAGTAGGTTTTCTGTTTGCATTTTAGAAGATGTTGTATCTCAAAGAATCTTGAATTCAAGTTTTATTCTTGTAGTTTCCTGCATCTATAATTATCCCTCGAGTCGTTTTCCTCAGTTCTTGTAAGAATGCATCTGGTGCTTCTGAAAAATATTTTCACAAGTGCTCTTGGGTGATTTATTGGTGCTTACATCCATCCTATGTTGGGTGTGTAAAATCGTGCCTACTCCAAATGTCCGGTGTCGACAGCAGCACAGTTTTTATAATCCATCCAAACCTCCCTTCTATCCACCTGCTTTCATTAACTCATACTGCTTTTGCCCTCCCTAAACTCCCAGGGTATTCATGATGCAGTCTGGTTCCTGTTATACACCTCAGCATTCCTCTCCCTCTGATACCTCATTTGAATCGTCTTCTCATTTATATCAACCTTGTTTGTCCTGTATACAATCACATGTCCAAAACTCTTTTGAGTCCATATTTCTTAACTTTTTTTTTTTAAGATTATACCGATGGGTACAATCCAGTGTAGATGGGGAGAAGGAGCAAAAGAGGTTTCTTTAATTTGAGCTTTGGGCATCAAGCCAGAATCAAATACTGGATAGCATCTAAGGAGAAAAACTGTTGGTCAAAGCCAAATACTTGCAATACGAGGTATGTGAAGGGCTGGAGAATACTGGAGCAGGGAGCAATAGATCGGAAAAAGTCAACTGAAAGTGGCCTACATGATTATCAGAGTTAAGGGTTAGAGTTCTCAGCTGTGCTTTTTTACACAGTGATACTTTGTAAAATAGAATATATGAAATTAAAATCTGAGTGTCACCCTATATATTATCCTTTGAAAATCAAATATGATTTATGTGCTTTTAAAAGATCTAATAGACATAAGCTATGCAATGCATTATAGTAAAAATTATGGAAAATTTGATACTGACTAAGGCATTACCCTCAAAGAAACCTATTATATGGCAGGAGAGAGATATGTATACTTAACAACGGAGTGGTGGTACAGAAAAAATAAATGACGATATTTTGTAAGTGGCATTATAATTGTTTGGAACTGAAAGTATACAATATATTTATGATGGTGGTTTATTTTTTTTCCATCCTAGCCCTTGGACCCACAAAATCAAGGCAATGCTTACTCTCACTGGGGAGCACATGTTAAGATGAGAAATAATGATAGCTTGCCAACTAGTTCTATCATGGTTCATGGCAGGACATAGTTTCGATTTATTGAAAGTGTGCTGAAGGTGGCCAGAACAGAAGTTCCTGTTAATCGCTCCTCTTTGCCTATAAAATGAGAATACTTCCTTAATACAAATATTTCAAATTATGCCAGCTGGCAGATCATCTCGCCTAACTACAATTCCAAATCTTTCCATTGATTTCTCACAGTAGAACTTGAAGATATTTTTTCACTCCTCCAGTCCTCTTTGAAAAGTATCAAAAACCATGAATCACCACTGATCTTTGAGTTCAGTGCTGGATTTTTTTTAGATAACTATACCTTTTAAAGCATTTTGTTCACTAATGTGTTTGTTTAGACACCTACACTATATTTCATTTACAATAAAGTCTCCCATTTAGCCATTTTGCCAAAGGAAAGGTCATTCTGTGGTTAATGTCACTCATCTTATTAGAGAGAATCTCCAAACCATTGTTATATATGGCTTAGTTCTTCTACTGAGAAGAGCTGGTGCGTGTGTGTGTGTGTGTGTGTGTGCGCGCGTGTGTGTGTGTTTTCCCACTGTCATCACCTTCAGTGTTCTAAGAATCTGTTAAATGCCTGCATTTCTAGCTTCTAGGTGCACAGAGTAACAGAAAGAAATGTCTTCCTGTAACAATAGCATGCAACATAGGTTGCAGTGCCTGTAACCCAGATTAGGTTGATTAGAACCTACTTTGAATTGTGAGGTTGGATGAATTATGAGGAAGGGAGAGACTCTGCAATAAGGCTACCAGCCTGAGCATAGCACAACTTAAATTTAGGGGCAGCACTTGCAAAGATGGCAGTAAGTAGGACTCTGCAATCTGGTGGAGGTCTTCCACCATAGATTCTTTGGTCCAGATACACTAAAAGTAAATCCTCAGTTTGTTGAGAGAAAGGTAGCATCCCATTGCTACATAGTACAGAGAGTAGCATCAGATATTCAAGCTATTCCATATTTATGATATTAGCATTTACCTATAGGAAAAATAGAACGTTTCAAATTGAAATTTCAGTCTCTTCCCATCCATTGAAATCAAACATGAATGATTCATTAATTTATCAGAGATACAATGGGCACATGTTATATACAATTCATTCTGTAGATGTTATAGAAAATTCAATGGTTAATAAAGCAGTGGCCTCAGCAGATCTGGCAGAAGAGTAAGATAAGTACACATTTGACAGAGTGGTGAAAAAGAAGAGGGATAGTGTGAGTTGATCGCAGATGTTTCTAGCCTCAGGATTATAAAACAGAAATGCAGGTTTTATGATTGTGATGTAGACCACATATAATATAGACTAGCAACATAAGTGATGACAGACATCTTTGCATTCACGGAGCATTCAGATATCTTTTCATAGGTAAGTTTTTGTGTCTTCAGAGATGATACTGTGTGGCTTTAGACATAGACAAATAACAGATACCAAAACACACACACACACACACACACACACACACACACACACAGACATATGTAATTTTTAAAATATTTGTATTTGAGAGAGAGAGAGAAAGAAAGAGAACACATACACGAGAGAGCATGAACAGGGGAGGAGCAGAGAGAGAGGAAGACAGAGTCCAAAGCAGGCTCTGCACTATTAGCACAAAGCCCGACGTGGAGCTCAAACTCACGAACCTGTTAGATTGTGACCTGAGCTGAAGTCAGAAGTTCAACTGACTGAGCTACCCAGAAGCCCCCAAATATTTTTTAAATATATAAATATGGATAGTAATGCAGTGTGTTTTTAGAAATGTGAATAAATTATGATGAAAAATAAAGGATGGATGGATGGATAAGTAGGTATGTAGAAAGAAAGAAAAAGACAGAAAGTTAGGAGGGGTAAACGATAAAGGGACAATTTTAATCTTCGTGTTAAATCCACAGTTATGAAACAGAATTGATTGATTGACTAAATGTAATTTTATTTCAACTTTTAGCATCCAGGATAGTTATAGTTGTTTGGACCAAAAACTCATTTTTTAAAAGTTTATTTATTTATTTTTGAGAGAGAGAGCAAGCAGGGCAGGGGCAGAGAGGAAGGGGAGAGAGAGAGAATCCCAAGCAGGCTCCACACTGTCGGTGCAGAGCCCAATGCGGGGCTTGAACTCATACAGTGAGATCATGACCTGAGCCAAAATCAAGAGCAAGACACTTAACTGACTGAGCCATCCAGGCACCCCCCGCCTCCGCCAAAACTCATTTTAATCTCTGATGTTGTCAGCAATGTGTTAAATTTCATAAGAGGTATATTTCCTTGTAGAAGTGCTATGTGCCTGATGAATGACATGGTGACAATTCTCCCAAAGTCTCCATTAAGCTAACTTTTTTTCCATTTTTTTTTACAATAGGAAAATAGAATCCTGATTAATTTATGCATTCATTATTCTTCCAGTGAACAGAAATTTGCTCTTATTGTACTTCATAATATGTAAAAAACTGAAGCCAAGTTTTCTTAAATATGTTCATAAAGACATTTGTGTTACAGGCAAAGAAGTAAATATTGATAAAAATAAAAGTACAAATCATTCTTTAATTGACACATAACCTTGTTTCCCCCCCATTCTTTAGTCCTCTCTTCAACAGAGCTCCAGAATTTGATTCAATCTGGAATCATGTTCCGCTACACTAGCTCCCCGAGCTAGCCAATTATCTATGAAGGTTTCTTCTTGGATGCCCTCAGTTAGCTCTGTTCACTCAATGGAAAACTTGTGGTACTGAATTCATTCTAAATGACAGGCAGAAAAATCTGTACTATTTGAATGGCAACTTAAATATACAAAGCAAGTTATTTGATTTAACTTAACTTAAATTAATCTAATTTAGCTGTCAAAGACCCAACAAAGATGCTTAGTGTTTCATGTGGTATCTGTTTGATATATAGAGGTGTGTGTGTGTGTATGTGTGTGTGTGTGTGTGTGTGTGTCCAAATGTGTATGTATAGGAGAGAGACCGTACAAGCTTCCTGTATCTTTGCAATGAAAGTTGTTTTATTGTTTTCTTTTGTAAAAGTAAGAGAAAAGCAAATTTTTATTAAGCTATATGAAGTTGTAAAATTTGGTAGAAACTGTTTTCATCATACATTCTATCATATAGCATCCAATATTATTCCTTAGAAGTCTTTCTCTCTATTCAGGATTCTATTGTAACTATGCTTAGACTGTCTATCTACCAAGCACAGAACAACAACAAATTGAAAGAAGAATTGTCTTTGCTATAGTCTCTACCATAAAGATTCAGCCATTCAATAAATCCATCAGCCAAATATCAAATAAAATCTGTTCATCTCTAATACACCTAGTTCTATGCCAATAATGGCAAAAGTTTGAAAACATGTAACATAATTCCTGACCTCAAGAAAGTTTTTCAAGATTGTCATTTACTCTTTTGAAAATCCAAAGTACTTACTAGGACACATAACTTTAAAATGACAATGTGAGAATGACCAGGAGTGCTTTAGGAATTTAAAAAAAAAAAAAAAAAAAAAAGAGGATTTAACTGAGGAGACTACATAAGAGATGTGAGAAGTAAAATATCCAGCTGTTCAGTAGAGTTGATTTCCCTCTGGAAAGAAGCATCCTCTACAAAATTGCAAAATGGATGTCACAATATGGGTAAAAGATCTTATTTCATAGTAAATACAAGAGTGGTGATAATGAGCTGAGGAAGAGGAGAAAAATGTAGAGCAAAATGTGGCGGTTATTAATGTAGGCAAAAATTTACCTCAAACTAGAACAGTGTTTTCCTCAAAAATAAAATTCCAGAGAATCTCTAATAACCTGATCTCAAAATAATTTCTCAGTAATAGTTGAGACATAATGTTATCATTCACAAGTAATTTCTTGGATGACATCTTGAGGTAACTTCCCCATGCTCTTTACCTGCACCACCTTCCCCCACAGATGGGTTCCCCGAGATGGCTGCAGTATGGTGAAGGTTGTGCTGAGTATTGATGACATTGCATATATAGGTTGTGAATATGTAGAGGAAAAGGGTGTCTGAAAAGCCTTCATAGGGAGACACCAAACCAAAAAAAGAAATGAATATTTATTTAACTGCTTATTTTAGAGAAACCCATTCTTAAAAAAAATTTTTTTTTAATGTTTATTTTCGACAGAGAGACAGAGTGTGAGCGGGGGAGGGGCAGAGAGAGAGGCACACACAGAATCTGAAGCAGGCTTCAGGCTCTGAGCTGTCAGCACAGAGCCCGACACGGGGCTTGAACTCACGGACCGCAAGATCATGACCTGAGCCGAAGTTGGACACTCAACTGGCTGAGCCACCCAAGTGCCCCTAGAGAAACCCATTCTTAGTCAACAGGATGAATATGGGGGGAATGAGAGAAAAGCAAGGGAATTTGAAATAGAAGTGGTAGACAGTGAAAAGATACCAAGAATTTCCTGAAGGATATTTGCAATGAATATTGAAGGAGTGAGAAGGTAGTCATTGAAATCACCCAACTGCTATGGGAAGTTGCACTGAACATTCAAGCGGGAAAGGTAAAGACAGGAAAATAAGCTTAATAGTATTGTTTTCATCATGCACAATTTGAGCTGGGTTCAAGACTTAACTTGTTTTATATAAATTAACTTCATTCCATAATTCTGTACCAAATTTTGGGGCATTAAGATCCTTCAAAATAGTAAAGCTGGAAATTCTCCTTCTGGCTTCCCATGCATCTATTGCACTAGTGTTAGAATTTAGCTAGAGACTGCCTTGTATTGTGTCTCTCTGCTTTATATTCATCAGTCAGCCGTAGTCCACTTTGAGTATGTATCTGGCAGTATGCAAAAGTTATAAGCAAGAATTGGCCCCATCTTTTAGCAGCTAGCTATCTGGTAGATGAGATAAAATTTACAAATATGAAAAGAATAAATGATGATCTCATTACAGTTGGATTCCCAACATGTAGAATTTGCATTTGCCTGTCACATGGTAATAAATGAACGGTGTCTTAGACCACAAAATATTGTTGGTCACAGAGGAGGCAGACCTAGCTCTTGGCAAACTCTCTAAATTGCCTAAATGGGAATGACTGTACAGGTTTCTTGCTTTGTTCAGAATCAGTTTTCTATCATGAGGGATGTGCTTGCTCTGTCTGTGTAAGTACCTTTAAATTTTTCAGCTGTTTTTTTCCTCGTATGTATGTGAATATGTAATATAGCATATATATAATTATTATATGTATAAAATCTACTGGAATAATTGAGTATGTGATAAAGAATTGAGCAAAAGTCCCATTGAGATGGCAAGGCTCAACAAATGGCTGAATTGTCACTCATTTGTTGAGTGTTTCAGCCTAACTACTATTTGTGGAGGTTCCTTGAGAACAATTGAATCTTCAAAGCGCCATGTAAGTGTATCTGCCATAAAGCCTAATTTAGAGCTTTGAGTGCATGGTGTTTAAAATATATTTATTTAGTCAATAAATGGGCCAGGATACTCAGCCTTCCTGATCAGAGAGGCCCTGATATGCCATATTCACACTGGTGTTTCTCTCCTGGTCCACGTGTCCCTCTTCATAATCTTCCCCTTCTTTATTCATCTGAACCTTGGATTTGTAGACTATAACTTGAAATTGTAAGTGAATTTTTACAGACTATCTACTGTTCCTTTGCCAGCTCCCTTATCCTTGTCCTTGTGTCCAGTTGACTAAATGTATGTGCTGCTTGTAAGAATGGGTTGCGATTTCCAACTAACAACCAACGCTGGTCCAGATGAGTACCTCTCAGGCCAGAGCCCTGTCTCTGGTTTGTAGCTTGTAGGAGATTGTAAAGTAGAAATGGAGCCATGGACTCCAGGTTGTGCCAGCAGTTCTTGCAATGGTACTCACTGTGGACAATACAAAGCAGCTAACTCTAAAGGTAGAAAGCCAAGAATCCTGGACATTTGAGCTCAGTGATGCCAGTTATTTGGGCATTTTTAAATATTTTAATTATTTGTTGAGCTTTTTTTTTTTTTAACTTCTCTTTCCACTGGCATACCATTAAACATCATTGGGAGTACCACAACTTGAATATGGACTGCTAAAAGACTGCAACCTAGCATTCAAGAAATGAAAAAGTAACATATTTTTGAGTTCCAGTTAATATATGAAGTAGGTTCCCATGTGATACAAATAGATATGATGTGAGGCTAAAGGCAACATTTACACTTTATATATAAAAAGGAACTGGGTTAATTTGTTTTTCATTCATTTATTCATTCAAAATTTTGTTCCTCAGCTCGTACTCTGTGGTTGATACTGTGCTTAGTGTTAACTATTAAGTGTAGTTTCTGCTTATATGACACACAAATTTTGATGTTAATGCATAATCGCTTCTCTACACACAAAATGAGGAAATTCCTGGCAGTTCTAGATAGAGAACTGGCAATATTTTTTAAATAATAAAATACTAAACACAAGCATAAAGTCTGGAATTCCCACATGGCAATAGTGGCTGGAAAAGGCAATTAAGAGAGTGAAATCATGGTAGTAGTCGGTACTTGATCGTAAAAGAGGCAACTTCGACATGGCAGCATCACCTCCTCTGATTATTAATAAATAAATATTGACGTTAATTTAGCACTTTCCATCTTCAAAGCACTTTACAATTATTAATTAGTCCTCTTAGGACTATTTGAAATATAATTTCTAAAGTTTGCATTTAAATAGGGTATTCATGATGCTGGTTTTTTTTTTTTTTTTTTTTTTTTTTTTTTTTTTTTTTTTTGCTTCAAGTAAAAGAGCATTTTTTGCTTCAAGTAAAAGAGCATTTTTTCTAGAATCAAAGACAGTAAGATGAATATCGTTAAATAGACATTGCAGGAAAGATTATCTCAGGACATTGCATATGGGGCCATGCGAGGCTGCATTTGCATGTTACCACAACAATGGACCAAGGTCATGGTTCAGTTTCCCTATAGGCCTTCTCCAAGGAGAGGTACTTTCAGATTGTCAAATGAACCTGCTTTTGCATCCAGACCTTCGAACAGTGCGTCATCTCTGCTTGGAACTGCTACTCAAAGTGTGGCCATTCTTCTTTGGCCTGCTAATTCCTAAGCATCTCAGTGTTATATTTTATAATGGAGAAGTATTTCCTAAACTTGAGAATTCTTTTTATCGTGCAACAAATTTTCATGAAGTTGCCAAATAGAAAATTAAAAAAAATACAAACATAGATCCCTGTCTTATAGCTCATAGATTAACAAGAAGACCAAGATTATATGAATAAACACTGTACAGTATACAAGTATTTCAGGAAATACACTTTTCTGAATTTTATTTTACAAAAAAAGTTGGGGGAGAAGTATAGAGAGTTCTCATATACTCCCTCAACACTCACCTTATTTACTCTATTAACATCTTGCACTAAAGTGGTTTATGTATTAGAATTGATGAGTCAGCATTAATACATTATTATTAACTAAAGTCCTTGGTTTCCATTAGGTTTCACTCTTTATGCTGTACATTTTATGTGTTTTGACAAATGTATAATGACATGTATCTGCCATTACAGTATCATGCAGAACAGTTTCTCTTGTTACATGTTCTTGTGTGACAGTTAATACTAGTTTGACTTCTCTGTGAGCACTCCCCTTTCTCACAGATACACTTATATTTCGAGGTGATTGTGTCCCTTTGCTGACTGCTTGTACAAACACTGAGACATCAGTCTTCTTAGTTCCAGTGAGCAGGGAGTCTCTTTGCCCCCAAAGAAATTCATTTCATTCATCTTGACTGGAAGATAAGAAAGATCAGGTCTAAGGGTTGGTGAAGAAAGGAGGACATTTGCAATTTAATTCTGTGTGACTTATAATGGCCCTCCTGAAATATGTCTGTCGTGCATCCTGTCCAATTAGGGAGTATTTTGGCACCTCTTTTTGTTTGCCATACCTATCACCTCGCTCACCTCTACACTGTTCAGGATCATCACGGGATCCACGGTGGCACCTACCCTGTCTGTGAAGCTGTAAATGATTCTACCGATTATCAGTGGAGAATTACCTCTATATTTTGGAAAGGCAGCTTGCAGTCTATTTAACAAAAGCAGATACACTGGCTTATGCCTGTTTCTTTTTTTAAAGGTCCATGAACTATAATCCCCCACTTAGTATATAGGGTCAACCTTCCCATATCATTTTAGGCATTACATTGCTTTGTGATTATTTGTCTACCTCTCTCTCCCCTTCTAGAGTGCAAGTTACATAATGGGAAGAAACAATTGTTTTTTTACTTATTCTTGGGCCCTTCAATAATTTGAATTTTGCCTGCTACATGATACTCTCAGTTTTTGAATGAACTTAAGACAAAAATAAAAACATATTCAAAAAAAAATATGGGGAGAATAAATATACTAGAAATTCAGTTTTCTGTAATCCTTCAAGGAGATGTTTTGAACACAATTTCTAACTTTACTACCCAATCTTTACTTGTAATTAATTTATAATGGCACAGAGAAGATGAAAGGAAGGAGAATGTATGCTTGTGCCTTGCAGTATCGTGGCCCACATATTGCTCACAATATTATATGTGTCTCAAATTCAGCCTCTTTCTGTCCTTAAAGATATCCTCTAGATGTGATGTTAAATAATTGAGGATAGACACTGATTACAATAAGGGTAATTTTCCATCCCCCCCCCATCCCCCCAGTAAGGAGACCCACTCTAGTAGCTCATGGAGAAGACTTCAGACACCATTCAAAGAACCTGAAATCTACCCAGAGATTCATGGCTTCCTAGAGGATCAATGGTAAAAACTTCCTGTTTACCTTTGGGCATCCTTTGGAAAGCTCTTCCTGTTACCCTACTATGTCTGGACCAGGTACCTCTATTAGGACCCCATTAGCCTGTTGCAGCCTCTTTCATTTTCCTCTCATTTTTGATTATAATTGCCTGAATACTTGCCCATTTTCTCCACCAGGCTTTAGGCTACATTATGACAAGAAGCCTGTTGGTCTTGCTTAGTGTTTCATCACTTATGCCTAGCTCAGTGTCTGGAACATAATATAGGAGGAAGGAAGGAAGGAAGGAAGGAAGGAAGGAAGGAAGGAAGATGGGAGGGAAGGAAGGAAGGAGGGAGGGAGGAAGGAAGGAAGGAGGGAAGAAGGAAGGAAGGAAGGAAGGAAGGAAGGAAGGAAGGAAGGAGGGAAGAAGGAAGGAAGGAAGGAAGGAAGGAAGGAAGGAAGGAAGGAAGGAAGGAAGGAAGGAAGGTGGAAGGGAGGGAGAAAAAAGAAGGAAGGCAAGTCTTATCTAGAAATAAACTTTCTCTAACAAGTCTTGGTACATTAAAGCTTAAATGTTTCTCATCGAATCTTGACTCAATAAAAGCGCCCTGAACGTTTCAAGAAAAACAAAATGCCTACATAGCAAGGGAAACTAGCTGCCCTACAGCTCCTTTAGAACCTTCTTCGACACTATGATTAACCTTGATATTGCCTTCCCATCTGAATGACTTATATTGGATGACAATGGATTAACTACCTCGGCTGTAATTTACTGCTGTGTTCCATGCAATACCTAATCACTACAGCCAAACATGGAGATGTTCCTAGAACTAACAAACAATGTGATCCTGTGTTTGCATGTACCATTACCTTGATACCTTTTTCTTGGTTGACTATGGACCATATTGGGTTTACGTCTTTTCTACCATCTGAGATGAGTTTAATGCACTTATATCTTGTGGGCATTGTTATTCATACTGGGAAGACTATTTCCTTTCCCTTACTATGTATTTCCTTATTTTATACCTGTCATTCATGTATCTTATTGTTCATATTAACTAAGGTGGGGATTATGCTATATATTGCTTTTTTACATCTCTTAATAAGTAGAAATATTATGTGAAACATAATAGGTGTTAAATATTTTCTAAAATGATGAGATGCATAAGAAATAAAGGGAATTTTTCTATCATGAATAGAAATATTTCTTTCTAATTCAATTCATATGCACTCCTTCCAAACCTCTAAGATTCTGGGATTTATATTAAGAATTTAAGAAATTAGGAGCACCTGGATGGCTCAGTTGGTTAAGCATCTGACTCTTTGTTTTGACTCGGGTCATGATCTCAGAGTCATGAGATCGAGCCCTGAATTAGGCCCCACATTGGGCTCTGTGCTGAACATGGAGCCTGCTTAAGATTCTCTCTCTCTCTCTCTCTCTCTCTCTCTCTTTCTCTCTCTCTCTCTCTCTTTTTCTCTTTCTCTTTCTCTTTCTCTTTCTCTTTCTCTTTCTGTCTCTCTTTCTCTTCTCTTTCTCCCTCTCTCTCTCTCTTGCCCTTCCTCCACTCTCTCATGCACATGCTTTCTCTCTCTCTCGAAAATAAAAAAAAAAAAATTAAAAAAAAAAGAATTTAAGAAATTCAAGAAATAGTTTTCAAAAACCAGTGGCTACATTTGTATGTATATCATAAGTGTTTTCGTTGGCTCAGAAAAACCCCACAAAAATATAAAGCGCTTGTCCAGTTTCTTTTTATGTCAGACATTGAACTCTGGACTTAAAAGATGACATCACAATCCATGTACTCTCCTTCCCTGTCACCACCCACACAGTGCTCCACCCTCATTGATGTCCCAAATGGCATCTAGCAGCAGAAAGGTCAGAAACAAAAAAGTTCAAGTTCGAAAGATTTAAAGGCAGGTTATCAGGAGTTGGACTGGAGCCCCAAACCATGCAGGCTGTAAGGTCAGAGCTTAACTGTTTTTCCATTTTATTGCTCAAGGACAAGAGAACTTGATACATGAGACTCCAGCCCCGTAAACCGTCTACTGAGGTAGCCATTTCATCACGTATGGTTGCAAGTTGAGTACTGACCACACAATTTAAATCGACAGTAGCAGGGCCCTGGTGGGGATGTGAGAAGCAGTGTCACACACAACATTCTTTTCCTAATTATTGGGACCTGGACAGGTGGCAGGAAGGGAATGAGGGGCGAGGTGGGGGGGGAGAGGGAGGGGCGGGGAGGCACAGTGACATTTCCCATCTCAGGAGTACAAGATTCATTACCTCTGATGAAAAGTCACCAGGCTGCGGTGAGTCCTGACATACTCCGTGACAGGAGAAAGTGACATGGCCGTTTGACATTCAGGGCTAGAAGGTTGCCGGTCTGTAATCACTAGTTAAAATTGAATCTTGTACATTGCACCCTGCCAGCACAGCTCAACTCTTGATAATTATTTGGATGCTACTGTATTTGGATTTTATTTCCCCAGCAGAGAGGGGAAGTTGGATTTATAGTTTACTGCTGGGTTAAGATTGGAACAGGCTAGATCTTTTTTATGGTTAATATGGCAGAGCCAAATAAATCTAGAGATGTTTTTGTCCCCATTTTAATTCTAAACCACTTGGGGATGGGGGTGGGGAGCCACAAAGGAATCAAAGGATACGTCTTCTAATTTTCCATGAACAAGCTACAATTCTGTCTGCTAATGTTTTCCTCTTTTTTCATTTCACTTCATGATGCTTTAAACCAGCCATCTGGACATGGACAGGGCTGGGAAATACCATTTTGCAACAGCTATAGCCTGAGCAGCCACATGGATGAGGACATAGATGGTCAATGCCACTTAACAACCACTTCTTTTTTACCTGGGGGTCAAGAAAAGGACAAGAGAAATGTTTTACAGTAGGTCATTTTAGCATACAGAGTAGCCTTTATCTGTTGATTTGCATGCAGGCATGCTGTGATTCCAATCAGAATATTTTCTCCCTTCACTCCTACCTCAAGGCACAGAAGCTTCTAGTAATCGCAGGAGCACAGACTGCATATTCACCCTATTAAGTGCAGAAGGATCCCCAGTGTTTGGTTTGACACGCTCAACATAACATTTTGAGGAGTCACAAGCCACATGTATATAGAAGGGTGAAATGATCACCAAGGCTCACTTTATAGACAGAATAAGTGTTGCCTGCGCACTAGGGTTTAGCTGGGCCCTGGGAAGCAGGCATACTGGCCTGATCAAAATATCTTTACCACTAATCTCCCTCAATGTCTAAAAGTCCATTATTAGAAAAGCATCAATTTAAATGAAAACATTGTGTCTGCAAGGGTTACCAAATAATACGTCACCATTATTTCTTGGAGAGAAGAATATGTACTCTCAAACACAGCCAAAGACATAAAACATGGTGGAAATTTTGTTGGGAAAGATCAACAAGACCTGGTCCTAGTGGCCTCAAGGATTGGCATTCATTATTCTAGGGCATTCCCTCTGGACCTGGGGTTGACTCGCAGCCTTGCTGGTGCTGAAACCTGATTTGTTAGTTGATTGTGGTCCCATCACTTACAGAGACATATTGTCACGTACACATGCACTAACTTTCTGGGATTGTTTTATGGAACCAGAATGCTTACTTATGTAAGTTCATGGTGAGAAATAATAATACAACAGGATTTGGAACATGCGGAGGTCACATGACAAGTGTGGAGATTATAAGTAAACCAGCCAGATCCTAAACAAAAGCTGTGCTGGTGATCAAGGAATCACCAGGGAAGTAAAGGTTAATTCAACTCTTCACTCTCTTACTGATAGAATAGGTATAGCCACAGCTGTCTTCTCCCAATCCAGGACTGCCTTAAGGAGCAGAGATATTAAGCATACTTAGTATAAAGCTCACTTTTTCCTGAATAGTGCTGGGATGGGCACTGCTAACCACTGATTGTTCCCTTTCCTTTGTTCAGTCTTCAATAGTAAACACCACCACCTCTGCCCACCTTCTACTTCTTACCAGAGAGATTGTGTTGATCTCAGAGCTCAGCTTTCTGAAGGCAGTCTCATATTTTCCTGATTTTTTCGTCACTTTCAAACACAAGTACTTTAATGTGAATAAATTAAATGTTTTCATTCCACTAGAAAATGCACCGACACTAACGGGGTATCCCCTTTTGTCCAAAAGGTGTCCACTTTTGTCCAAAGTGGGAGTTTCTAAACAGGGAAATGTCTAGGGAAGTGAGTTTTGAGAAGCTTGGCAATAAAGTAACAGAATGAGAATACTGGGGGAAGGACATGAGCAACTAAAAGAAAAGAAGAAGATGAAGAGGAAGAGGAAGAAGGAGAAGAAGAAAAGGGATGGGAAGGGGAGGGGAAGGAAGCGGAAGGGAGGGAGGAATGAAGGAAGGAAGGAGGAAGGAAGGGAGGAAGAAAGGAAGGAAGGAAAGGAAGGGAGTGCTCAGATATATCAAGAAGGTTGAAGTTTTGCCTATAGTCTAATGGAGATTGAGTAAGGAGTCACTTGAAGGCTATGCTTGCTGAAATGATAGTCTTGTCAGTAATGAAAAGGATGTATCTGGGTTGGTTAGATGGGGTGTGGTTAAAGGATTAAACTAATTTTTTTAGTAATGTCTCACTTTACTAATCCTAATTGTAGAGACTAAATTAAGGGTAGTTTCCCTTTTTCTATGGGTAAGGGTTGCCTTTACTTGGGAAAAATAATCTCCATTATTCCTTGTCTAGGCCACAAGGCAAAAATGTAAAGCTGCAACTAATAAAGGATTTCATCAGCAGTTTTGCTCATGGCAAACTGAAGGGCAGACTTCCTCTTATGGTTGGGAAAGGACCTCCTCCTTTTCTCTCCCAAATGAAACCCCACATAGGCCCCCTCCTCCATGAAGTCTGCCCTGACTAATGAGCACAGTGGATCTTCTCTAAATTTCTATAGAGTTTATCCTTCTTGTGTAAGTGTATCACCTATGCTTGGTTTTAAATTTTTTTCTGTTTCCTCTTTGTACATCTTGCTTGAATGAGCAGCCTGGAGGTAAGAAGTTTCAGAGACCTACAATTAGTCTTTTCACCTCCTAGAAACTCAATTTTCTTATCTATTAAGATGAAGAAAAGGGAATACAGATCCGAAAGGTCTGTTCCAGTTCTGTTATCATATGAGACTATGTTGTGTTTCCCTTGTCCTTCTCCCTGAAGGGAAGTACGTTTTTCTTTGCTTAGTTTGCACAACCCTGTGCTCAGTCCGGTATAAACAGAACATCAGAAGCAGAACGCTTGGTACTAGACTCCATGCACACCACAGGCACATACAAGAGGCAGCCCTCCAAATACAGCAGCACGAGCAAGAGCTCAAACCAGTAAAGTCATCTTATGAAGTGACTCTGTTGGCTCTGCAACTAGAACATAGGAACTCTGTGTTTTCTAGAACCAAATTGTGGGGTGTTTGCTTGTTTGTTTGTTTCATATTTTTATTTTAAAATGTTGTTATGGGCACACTCTTTTCAGCCTCATCCTGTTTTTTTATGTTTCTGAGGAGATCAAGCTCTCCGGAGCTTTCTACTCCTACGGCTCCCAGTTATGAGCTTTCCCTGTAGCTCTTGATGCAATTAGCATCCTGGAATATTGAACAGAAGTAATTTTATTGTGCAATCAAGAATACTTCAGCTAAAGCCAGATATTAGCTATTGGTGAACACTGAAAGAAAGGAAGAATATGAGATGTAACATTGTTCACAGGTAAAAACAACATAAGCCTGAAAACACCCAGGAAAAGGTGGCTTGTATTTGGATATTTTTATTATTATTTTAACATGCATGCTAGTGTTCTTTTGAAGAATATTGATTACATTCATTGGCATTACACATTTGGGGTTAAAATCATCAATATCCCATTGAACAAGGGAGATAAAGAGAGAATTTGTGGAGCCTCAGGTGAAGCCCAAAGATTGGCCCAGTGGATTTGGATAGATTTTCTTTACTTTCCTCCCAATCTGTATGTCACCCGAGAAGGAAGATTTTTGTTGCTGAGCAGGGTCGGAACTTACTACTCATTTTAGGAATATGGGGAACCGGAGTCTCTTTTTTTCCCCCAAACGTTCCCTGGCAATGCCATCTGATAACTTAGCAGCAAACACTTTCCCCTTACCTTCCTGGGGGCTGTTAATTCAAATGCAGAGGGAAACGTAGGTTTGCCTTTTACGCCACCCTCTTAATCAAAGTGATTTTCTGAAATGCAACTGTAGAAAATAGACTCTTTTATTTTAGGATCAACAGCAGTTTTTACAATGTTAGGCAAACCTGAGCCCCTCCTTAAAATGTCAGGGAAACAAAAACCATCCCCACCTGAAAGGCCTCTTCACTTGTCTTGAAAGGATTTTTTCGGCTGTTTCCCTTAAGCTGCTTTCTCCTTCTGTGCAACTTCCCAATCCCATTCACAAACTGTTGCCATGGTAAATAATTATATCACAGATGAATTGTGTACACTTCCTTTTCATAGCTGGAAGAGAAATTGTAGAGGAAAGGGGAAAAAATCAAAATCCTTTAAAATTACAGGGGAGATAGCTGAGGAAAGATTGCCTTCTCGTTAACATAATTAGCTCCATGAATTATAAATTGGTATTAGAACTTGCTCTTCATGACAAAAGGAGTAATTATATTTACTCATGTAAAATTAAACAATACCAAAAAAATTAATGGAACTCACCAGAAGCTCTCTTGACATTATCATAAAATTCAGAGATCTGAATATCCCGCAATCTGAAGTGATTTAACCAGCATAAACTTTAATGCTGCTCAAATTTGCCGTGTAGAAATATATTTTCTGGCTAGTTTATAATTGAACTTCCATGTTCAAACAAATAAACAAACAAGCAAACATGCACACACATACATACACAAACCCACAACAAACAACTCTTAATTTTTTTATATATATGGAAAAGACTAAATTACAGAGAAAGCTAGATTTTCTGTATCCAAATGGGATGCAGAAATACTTTCCACCAAAGGATATTTTTGTAATTGACTGTTCTAAAGTCAAAGCCTCCAGAATAGAGCGTGACTTCTTTATTTAAACAGCTCTCAAATGTATCTGAAAGTGGGGTTGATGGGGTAAAAGGTTGATTGGTCTAACTAGCTTTGCACACTCAGAAAGATCCCCTGTTGGGGGAATGGCAGTGTGGCAGAATGGCAGTGTGGTGATGTTTCTGCATTTCTGATCCAGGCACTGAAAGAACAATGACTACCATAATTTCACACCGGCATACGCCTGGCCCAGGCCTAGGAAGAGAGAACAAGTAGAGAGAAGCCACACTTTGCACCCCATTCTATACGAACCATTATGGATATTCAAAGGCAATTTTGGCCCCTTCTAAGACTGTGGAGTACTATTTTCTATTCTTTACATCCTATTAAAAAGTGTTTTGAGGGACACCTGGGTGGTACAGTCAGTTAAGCATGCGACTTTGGCTCAGGTCACGATCTTGTGGTCCTTGGGTTCGAGCCCCGCATCGGGCTCTGTGCTGACAGCTCAGAGCCTGGAGCCTGCTTCAGATTCTGTCTCTGTCTCTGCCTCTGTCTCTCTCTCTCTCCCTCCCCCACTTACACTCTCTCTCAAAAATAAACATTAAAAAATATTTTTTAAAAGTGTTTTGATGGGAGTAGGGGAGTTCTAGATATTCTGCCCAACTAAACTAAAATATCCCTTAAAAATTTTTATTGTTTATTATTCCTATCTTTCTTTATGGTTTAATGTGAATGTATTCCCACTCTCTCACCAGACTCTGTTGCGGTGGACTAGAGTTCCACTGTGTGTTAGGTACAGGTTTAATGAAATCAGTCACATTTTACCCAGAAACAAATTTTCATTGGGGCTGAACAAACTTCCAGGATGCTCTGAAAGCTTCCGAAATATCTATTCACTTCTAACTGCCCTATGTGTGGAACTCCTTACACTGCTCAGTCCTGTAAGGTAAGCCACAGGAGTCTCTTTTAAAATATATAACTTAATCCAGATTGGATCCCTCATGAGGCTGCTGACCCAACAACTGTATTAAACCAAGTGAATAAAATACTTACTTGCATCCTAGGTATGGGGCTAGGATAAATATGGGCATTTTTGGAGAAACCCTTAGTTTATACATTCATTCAGCCATTGAGTTCCTTTGGGGGGATCTATAACGTGCAACTGGACACTGCATAGTAGGAATGGGAGAAGGAGAATAGTAAGTAAAATTGAAAGTTGTTTCTTATACTTCCATAATTTATAAATCCTAGAAACCCAGCCTTTAATTTGGAATAATATGTAGCCAAAATGATGTTTACAATGAAACCCTAAGAATATGACAAAATGATTAAATCATACATTAAATAAAGGAGCAAGTTATAAAATTACTACTCTAACGATGCCTGGTATGAACATATGGGATAACAATCTGTCACTGCTTTTCCTCCCGGCCATCCTTCATGGCCTGGGACCTTCTAGAGCCTAGATTAATTCACTTTGCTATTGGAAGTTTCTTCTAGTCTGTCCCTCACTTTGCATCTGAGATTGTTAATGTAGACCAGTCAATAGGACAACCTGGGTGGAGGAGGCTATACCTAAGGGAAGAACCAGCGTCTTCTATTTCAAGGTACCACCCAGGGTCTCATCAAGAAATAGATGGTACACTCTAAGGGAGTAATTGAGAAGAGATTAATAAGGAGACTGTTTAGAAAAATGCAGACAGGATTAAGAGAAATCAATAAGGAATGATGCAGCATTCAAATACAAGTGACAGTGAAGAGTCTTCGCCACTCCTGAAAAGTCAGAAGGAGTAAGTGGAAAGGGGAGTCGTAGGGGAGGGAGGAATACCAAGCAGAAGTTGGCACACAAGCCAACCTGTGGCAACTTGGCTGGACAAGAACAAGAAGAATGAATTCCCCAACTCAACATGCCTGTTTTTTAGTCTTCTGCAGGTACTTTATTGGTCAAAACCAATAAAAGTCAGAGGAACATGTCCTTTAGTTTATGAATATTGGTCTCTTGGGGCATAAAGCATGATGGAAAAGGGTGAGGTGTAGGTCCAGAGAGACTAATAGAAAACAGTCAACACAAGTCAGTGAGTAGCTGAAACCATGAGACGACTTTAGAAAGATTAACAAAATTTTCACTCTAGGAAAGTGTATATTCCCAAATGAAAAATGTTGTCATTAAATTCAATAATTATAATGTTGAATATATGGTATGACTCTTTACTGTAAACTGTCTCTTTTTATTTTGAAGTTAAATGCATTTTCAACCATATGAATCATTTAGTTTAGTCCAATATATTTTGACCAGTTTTTTGAGATCTGAGTTGCCTCACCAATAAAAACACTTTGAACAGTTTTGTTATATGAATATACGAATGAGAGAATGAATGGTGGAATTCTCTAGGAAAATTCTCTGAATCATTGGTGACATCCTTCATTGGATTTTGCTGTGTTTTTGGTCCATAATCTTACTTTCTTCACCATAGTAGTCTTCAGTTTCAACATCTAAGGAGATCAATATTGGTTTTTCCTCAAAAAATGTACCTTAAGCCTCATGTTAAGTGTTACATTAAGGATTTAAGGATTTTGGGTAGAAATAGTATTTTCTAATGGTGTGGCATCATTGATTTTTATTTAAAATTACTATGTTATCATGTGTAAATAGCTCATTTTACATATACATACATACACACACATACACACACACACACACACACACATACATGCGCCATGGTCATTTACTACAGGGAAAATTGATACTTTTTTTTTTCCAGTCTAACATACTGATATTAAAAATGTACTGGCAAAACTTTGTTGTTTTTGTTGTAGGTTATATTAAATTAAATTTAGTCTTTTTAAAAATCACTCCTACATTTGTTTCCTAATACCGTTTATCTAATAATTCTCTAAATCTCTTTTTTACATTATAGCTCTGATTTTATTGATGCCACATAATCATATAAGGTTTTTAATGATAAAAATTATCTTTGTCACCTAGAGAAACCAATGTCTTCTCAGTGCAGTGGATATCAAGTGCCACTAGAGAAGGGGAACTAGGGTTAAAGGAAAACAAATAAAATGAGAAAATATTTATTTTTAGGTAGTGTGTGTGGTAAATGATGATATGCAGACAAAAAAAGGGTCAAACCAGTGATAGAAAAGGCATAATATCTATAGTGTTACCTATGTCTCTCCCATGGAAGACACCATATATCAGTCATAGCACTGCTTATACTCTAAATTTTATTGCAATTTTAGGATCTTGCTCATTTTGGTGTTATTACCCTCCCAGTCCTAATGGGTGAGAGTCAACCCTGACTTCTGCAAGTGCCCTAGACATCAGAATTGTTTGTTCAGTACCTTATTTTCCAGTGGAAATTATCTTTGAAAATTGTACATTAATCTTTGTAATAAGTTAAATAAACATGCTTTCTTTTTTGTTATGTTTACATTAAAAACATAGTATATGCCATGATTTGCAAATGTAGGATTTAAGTATGTGACTTTACCCAGTGCTTACTCATGTTCACTGACAGTCATCAAACAAGGGGATTTGGAGCTATAAAATACAATTTTATAATAGTAATAATCATTGAATCTTTCATATTTCATGCCAAATACTGTGATAAAGACTTAACGGACATTACTTAATTTGATTCTTGTAAAAGCTATAAGGGGCATTATTATTCTAATTTTACAGTTGGGGAAACTGAGGTTCATAGGATTATGTAAGTTACCCAAGACCACACAGGATGTATGTGTGCTGCTGAAGTGAGCACCCAGTATGTGCTCTGTAGTCATAATGTATATCCGTTATTAAGGACATACTTTCACAATAATTTTAGAAAAGAAGTATCACATTTGACAAGCAAACTACATTCAGCGAAGATAAGTGAGTTTCTTCAGGTCATGTAGGTGCCGAAGTTACAGCTAAGAATTGAATCCAAGGCTGCCAGACTCTTGTGTTAAGGCATGCTCTCTCCCACCCCAACCAAATGTCTGCCTAATAAAGTCATGAATTTAATAGTTCATTATCTGCCTAGCCCCTCAATGAAAATTTAGGGACTTGACTATACACTTCCTAGGTCAGAAACTGCTTCTTCTTCACAACTTCCAGATAGTTCCCAACTTGGGCAGGAAAAGTAAGCATTCCATATGCATTGTTATCCATCTGAAGGTCAAAGAAGGAAGCTCAGGTGATTCAAAGTCACATGTACATCTGGAAAGAGCGGAGATCATGAGCACTTACAGGTCAAAATAGACTAAAAATCAGATCACACTATAAATAAGCAAACAATGGGAGGGCAGTATTTGAAATAAGAGCCACGTTCACATCTCAGCCCTCCATCAGCTGGGTGCTGAGAAACTACCTCAGTAACAAATGTCGCTGGAGGTCTGAATGGCATTCAGAATGGCTCCTTGCCTGCTGGCTCAAATCCTCATCAGGGCAAGCTCCAAAAAGAAGTTATTTCACCTAACGCCTGTCGACTTCTATTAGATCACCCTGGGCATTAATTTCAATTTTCATGTTTCTGCACCATAAAAAAGGGAAGAAAAAACTTCATATGTGCCAAAGCTTAGCTGCCAACTGTTGGGAAAAAAATTTGATTTCTATTGAATACTGCACTTTGGAATGAAAGAAAACATTGTCTAAATGAAGCTGAGGCTCTCAGTCACCTATGCCTATATTACTGTGAAATCAATTATGTGGGCTCTTTCGAAAGTTACTGATTGTAGCAAATTGAATGGCCTTCATTTCAGCATAATTTGGAGAGGTTGATGTAATCAGAGACCTTACACCACAGTGAGATACAAGATTCGTGATATTCAGATGGGAAAAAAGCTACAGTGGTTAAGCTTGTTCTGTACCTTCCGCTTACCGGCTGTAACGCTTTCATAAGTACAAATGAAATTGTTTTCATGAAGGCGGTGATGGTTCTGAAGGGATGTGTGAGGGGGGAAAGGGAGTGGAAATAAGGTTGCTGGAAATCGCACTATTGTCCTCATATGCAAGGAGGCTGCAAAATCTAATCCTAGGCCTAATTGGCTGCAAATGAAACACTTTAATATCAAATCTTGAGTTATGCCCCAGAGCTGAGGTTCAAGCTTAGATGTGAGGAGAGGTAAAATGCTTGATTTTTTCTTGCTGTGAATGTTTGTTCCACTTCACTCTTTTGGAAGTCTAGAGGCCCAAATAATTGCTCTTCAAATTATAAATTGATTATCTCCAACCCCAAGACAGTTTTTGGCTTGAGAAAATTCCTGGCAGGTTTGGTTTCATTACATTTGCCTAAATGAAAAGAATTGTATGCATTTATATATGGGGAACAACATGTTTGCAATCAAGTTTTTCTACTTTATAATAGGTACCACTGATGTTACTCAATGCTGAGACAGTATGGTTTGTTCCAAATTACCAGCAAAGTGACCATAGCCCATCAGGGTCTTTGAATTATGTGAGCACATGCTCTTGGCCTTTGGGAGGTATAAGATGCTAAACAATAACGTACTTCTTGCAAGGTGCCTGCGGCATATTCTAGCTTTGAAAATTAGTGTGGCTTTGGCCTAGAGGGACAAACAGGGCTATTTCCTTTGTATGAAGAAGTCTGCATTTGTTCTTTCTTCACTGATTTCAGAAATCCCAACTCAAGAATAAAAACTTGGTGACCGTTTTCTCTGAACACTGAAGGTACCTCCCTCATTGGGAACTGACTCTTGGTCAGAGTTGAGAAACCTTGATATAGTGAAAGGAAAAGGACCTGGGTTCAGTCTTAAATCCTTTTCCTTGAATCCAAGATTTACCTGACTGAACTTCAGTGTCTCCCAGTGTATATGGGATTTACTTTGTAGGTTAATTGAAGGATTACATTACGAAATGCATGTATGTTAGCAAACATGTAATAAGGATGAGAAAATATCAGTTATATTATTCACTCAACCCGATTGTAAGATCCTAAAAGCAATGATGATACTTTACTCTTCACATAAAATAACACCCGATACATATTAAGTGTTCAATTATTTCTTGCTTGAGACAACATGATATTTTAGAAATAAAATCCCAGATCTAAGAGTGCAGTCTTAGGAAAAATATACATTTTTCTGGGTCTATCTACTCTAATATATAAAGAAGTATATTTATTTTTAAAAAAAAAAAGTTTATTTATTTTTGAGAGAGAAAGAGAGAGAGAGAGAGCAAGCAGGGGAGGAGCAGAGAGAGGGAGACACAGAATCCGAAGAAGGCTCCAGGCTCAGAGCTGTCAGCACGGAGCCCAATGCAGGGCTCAAACTCATGAACCATCAGATCATGACCTGAGCTAAAGTCAGATGCTTAACTGACTGAGCCACCCAGGTGCCCCAATAAAGAAGTATATTTAAAAGCATTTATAAGACTTCCTTTAAAACTAAAATTTACTTTATGATATGAAATTCAACAATATTTTTAATCTAAATATATATATGTATAGAATCATATACTAATACATCTATATATGTCATGTTTTTGGATGCCCGTTTTCAACTGGATAAGCTTCCATGTAAGGTCTAACACTCTCTCTCCCTCCTTCCCACCAACCCTCCCTCTCTCTCTCTCTCTCTCATGAAAATTTTGTATACTTTTAAGCTACTTGAAGCAAGATACCTCTATAATGGTCTTTTAATTTAATCTTTTAATAATGGTCTGCCTTTTAATACACTAAATTTTATTGAGAAAAACATTATATCATCAGCTAAGAAAACAATGGAAGTTAAAGACCAATTAAAAATTAACATACCAAGAAGGAAATAAAGGAAATTTATTCAGGATTTGGGATTAGAAAATAACTTTTCCTGAGGCAACTGGATGGCTCAGTCAGTTGAGTGTCCAACTCTTGGTTTCTCTCAGGTCATGACCTCAAGGCTTTGTGTGTTTGAGCCCCACATCAGGTTATGTGCTGGCAGCATGGAGCTTGCTTAATATTCTCTTTCTCCCTCTCTCTTTGCCTCTCTGCCACTCATGCTATCTCTCTCAAAATTAAAAAAAAAAGAAAGGAAATAACTTTTTCTGGTAAACTACTAAGGAGACAGAATACCTCAAACCTTTCTTGATTCACAGACATGGTTGCTGGTAAGTACCAACCACTGGGGTAATTAGCCTCTAGCCGCAGGAAAATTAGGCTGGGCTTATTCAGATTTAGTTGGAATCAGTATGTATTAGGTATTCTGACTTCTCCAAGAAACAGAACCAATAAGAAATACATATAGATATCTATCTATATCTGTATCTATATCTGCTGAGAGAGAGTGAGAGAGAATTAGTGTGGCTTTGACACATAGAGTTTTATTATAAGAAATTGGCACACACAGTTATGGAGGTTAAGAAGCTCCAGGATCTGCGGTTGGTATGGTGTAGACCCAGGAGAGTCAATGGTATAATTTCAATTCAAGTCCAAAGGCCTAAGAACCAGGCCTAAGAACCAGGCCTGAGAACCAGGAGAGGAAATGATGTAAATCCCAGTCCAAATTCAAATGCAGGAGAAGACTTAGGTAGAAGACAATCACACAGAGAGAGGATTTTTCTTACTCAGCCTTTTTTTCTTACTCAGGCCTTCCTTCAACAGAGTGAATGAGGCCCACCCACACAGGGGAGTGCAATCTGTTTTATCCAGTCTACTTGTTTAAATGATAATTTCATCCAGAATACTCCTCATAGTAAGAACAAACTGCTGTCCCTTCCGTAATAAAAAGAGTCCAATGTAATCCATTTGCCACAGGTAGCTGGCTGATCACCTTGAGTAATGATGACATATTAGAGACAGTGTTGCTTTTTGGTGCTGGCAAATTGGACACTTAGAAGGGGCTGTATTCAGATTGATTTTGGTGAATAGAAGTCCATGCATAATTTCCATCCCTGCCCCCATGACCTCTTTATTATGAGCCCATTGGGCAATGGCAGGGGTAACTGGGGAGAGACTGACTGATATCCACATAATGGGTCATCCGATCCATTTGATTATCAAAATCCTCTTCTTTGGTGAGCAGTCACATGGATCACAAATATCTTAATATTTTTTGTCCATTCAGAAATGTCTCTCCACGTGTCTCTTCCCCAAGTTTCCTTGTCACTGATTTCCCAATCCTGTTCCTTTTAAGTCCCTGGCCATCCATTGACCACAGCTCATGAATCACTATACAATTACATGGCTGGTCATTTCTCCTTTCAAGTAAAGCAAACAACCAGGTACACTGCTCAAAGTTCTGCCCACTGGGAGAATTTCTCTTCACTGCTATCCTCTAGGGATACCCATGGCCTAGTCAAGTTAACACATAAAATTAACCATCACACAGCATTCCTCTGCAGGAGGACAAATGGTATTACTGAAGAGCTCTCATTAGCCCCTCTGTTGGGAACTAGACTCAGGCCCAATCACAGCCATAAAGGACTATCGTAATTCTGGTTTTTACTGTTTGCACATGGGCGGAAATAAATGCTAACATCATTTCTATGAAAAAAAAAATTAAAAAACAAAAATATTCAAACCACGTTTTGGGAAAGTTTTCATTTCTGCAAGATCAAACTATTTTAAAACTCTGACCTTGAAATATATCCACATTTTTACATAGTGTGTAGTAACTATGCTGACTCTATCTCTCTACTGTAATAGGTTTTAGTGGATTTCTACTTTGCCCTGTAAATTTTAGATTATGCACTGAGAAGTTAAACACACACACACACGCACACACACACACACACAATTTCAATCCATCAATTCTATCATTCAGTCAAATATTTACTGAAACACAGTGAAAAAGTATAAGACATAATTTTTTCTTGAGATTATTTTATAATCATCTAGGGAAGAAAGTCAAACACAAACAATGGAGAAAAATTCAACTCTAATCCACTGCTAAATTTTGTGGAAGAGACAATAAGTGTCATAAAGCGGAGAATATCATAGAGTCTGGAATATTTAACAAAGGAGATATTGGGGCATGAAATAAACCTTGAAGGATAACTGGGAGAGGCAAAAAGGCAAGAAAGCATCCTTGGTGTGTAGAAAGCACACATTTAGACTGGATACTGAAAGTGGGTATAGTGTATATTAACGCTATATTAAGATTCAGTCAGAAGCAACAATGTCTTCGATTGGAACGCTGTTTGACTACATTCTAGCTCTTTTATCTTCTTTGTCTGAATATCTTTCTTAACATAGAGTTCATCTGATAGTCTAAAACATAAAATGTCTAGGCGTATTTCTTTATGTAAATCCAAAAGTTACCATTCTGCCTTTCTCTCACTCATTTCATATATGCAGTGTTATTATGATCATTCTTTTTGAAAATAAGTATTTTATCTGCATTTATTCCATCTTATAATACCACTCAGTATCTGTGTTCACTCAAAGATAAATGCTATCCACATTATTCAAATAAATTTATTTCACTTTAAAAACTAAAAAATGTTCTGCTCCATATGAGGTATATGATAGCCTCGATCAGTCCAGTCATGAGGATTCACTCCTAAACTGTCAGGGCCTTTTCCTAACATACTATTGAAAAGATCAGAGAAAGAACCTAAAGTAATTGGAGAAATATTATTTCTAAAAAATAATATTAAAAAAAAAAAAACCCAGAACTCTTCAATGATAGAATAAATCACCTCATGAGTTCCCTGTTAGTGAAAACATTCAAAGAAAGATGGGGTGACCTGTTTGTTCTTTCCAGGCTGCTGGAAGGGAAATTGTGATTTAGATGAGGATTTGGATACTTTAAGATTCCTGTTCTCAGCCATATCACACTAACTTCTCACTACTTCCTCTGACTTTCAGACTTTTAGTTTCCTCATCTTTAAGATAGACATAATAAAACCTATCTAATTCTTTTGCCATGAGGATTAAGTTACATAGTATCTTCATAATACTTAGTTCAGCATCCAAAATCCATTGTAATCCCTATCCCTCATGTCGCCCATTGTTATTCGCTTTGCTTTGAAAAGATAATCACTCCCAAATGCCAAGATACAGTTAACTGCTAACACCTCCCAAGGTCTTTTTCCTGATTCCCCTAGTTGAAAGCTTTGCTTCTTAAATCTAATGCATAATTGTATGTGTACCTCTTTGTTAATATTTATCACTATCTAAACATGTATTTAATTTCCTCTGCCTCATTGTCAACTTCTTGAGAACAGGGACCACAATGCAATTCACCTGTGTATCCTCAGGAAATGAATAGGGTAGTGACAATAATACACAGTTATTGAGGACTCGTATGTACCAGGTACTCTCTCTTTGGCACTTTAACTCTTCTCAGTGATCCTGTGTCAAAGTTATAGTATTATTAATAATTTGTAGGTAAGACAACAACAACAAAAAGCTCTGATGTTTAGGAGGCTTCAGCAACTTGCGGAAATCAGAGCTACCAGGAGCCTGAGCTAAGTTTTGAAACAAGATTGTCTAATTCCAGAACTCATCTCTTAACCTTTGTATTATAAACGTGGTGGTCTTGACCTAAATCTAGCCTTTGGCAGTGGATATTCATTTTGCTATTTCTGTAGTAATAAACCTGCTTATCTTAACTTGGCAATGGAGAGAGTCCTGAATGGAAGTAAGTATAGCATTTTCACATTGGGGGGGTTAGTGACAAAAGATCTAACCCAAACAGAGCAGTGTCAGCTGGGAAAGGATGGATCCAGACTTAAACTAGGGAGGCCTAGTGGTGGAGATAGGCATTACTTAGGAGATAAGCAGATAGAAATATTGGGCACTAAGTCCACAAGGAGGAGTTTCTGATAGTGTGTCCAAAGAAGCAGCTACTATCAGGCAGATCCAACAAGGAGAAATGGGAGTACCTTAACTAGCAGATGAAGCATGAACATGTTTTAGAAATAGAACCATATGCAGAAATCCAATAAGTTCAGTTCTATGGCTGACCTATGGCTCTTCATCTCAGAGGAACTTATTAAAGGAAGGTACATTTCTCGTCCTAGAGGAACTATATATCAAGACAGGGACAGAGGTTGAGAGTATAAGACAAGGATCTAGTAACCACCAAAGAGAAAGAAGTTGATTGCATCTCAGGATCAAGACAGACATCTTGTATGCTAGAAAGAGGTACAAGGTCAGAGACAAACTAGAACTGCTATTAACAGGATGCTGAACCAGTTGAGATGTTTGCATTAAAAGCCAGGCTTTTGGTGGAGCATAAACTACATTCAGTATTTTTATATCACTGTAGGCTTTTAAGGAAAAACATCTAGGTAGATCCTGATGGGCATGTTTTGTAGCGAGAGCCAAACTGACTTATTGAATCCTATTGAAATTAAAACCAAATTAAAATTTAAAGTAAATACCTAAAATATTTTTCTAGCAAGCCCATAACCAATATTCTACCTCTGACAGATAGCAAAAGACAGACTATACAGAAATAATGACAGCATTTCTCTTACTATTTCAATTATAGCTTTGTTTTTCAAACTTTGACATTTCTCAGAATTACCCAGAGACCTTATTAAGGCACGGGTCTCTGGGCCTTACCTCCAGAGTTTTTGATTCAGTATATCTGTGGGGAGACTTGATAATTTGCGTTTCTAACAAATTTCCAGGTGATAATGATGATATTGGTTCAGAAATCACAACTTGAGAACCCCTGAGTCAGAGTAAAACTTTTCTGAACTGTCACTAATAAGAACTGATCCAAAGTCACCAACATTAAACAGGGTTAAAAAACACTACAGAGAAAACACACACACACACACACACACACACACACACACACACACACACACACACGGACTTATACAAATATGAGATTCCTTTGTGGAATTTCAGAAGTCTGAAACTCTACTAGATTCATGAAGTCTCAGATTCCTGCTACACCTCCCAGTTTTAGTGGTGAAACTGTAGTATCTTCCAAATATGTTCTTAGATGGGCCTTTACTCCAGCACTATTTTGTTTCCACCCACATGTTAACATGACATTATTAAATTGCCTTGAAATCAGTAAAGTGTCCTAAACATCGCTGACTTTCTAACTATGCACCTGAATTTACCTAAAATTTTTGAATAATTTATTTAATATGAAGAAAAATACTGACAACTAAAATGGTCTGGAACAGAGGTATGAAGAAGAGAAGGAAGGAACAATCACACTTCCACAAGGATTAAGTCAGAACTCACAACAGGGCAGAGTTGGGGAGCAGGTATCCAGCATTAATCCACAGAGCCTCATGACGTTAATGGGAGTCCTGTGGCTTCATTCCCAAGCCTTACTTTGAACATTCATCCCAAGATATGAATTAATACAATGTATTTCCTGCACTGCTGGGTCTTATTGCTTAATTAATGTGATCATAATGACAGTGGTGGACTCTAAATTTTCCATGTCACTTCATGTCCTATAAAGTTTCAATAAAGTAATGAGCTTCAATAGAAGATGAGTCATTTGCGTGTTAGAGTTTCAGTGAGAAGCTTAGAGGCAGTGTCCACCATTAAAAAGTGGTTATGCAAAGATATTGGCTGAGAAAGATATACGATGTATACTAAGTTTCAATATTTATGGATATGCATCTCAGAAGTAAATTCTGAGAATTAACTTATCATTTATTTGTACCATGTCTCCATTGTACTCGAAGAGAGAAATAATATGTTAACTCAATATACCATTGACTGTCCATTTTTCCTTTAAACAGGTAGTTATAAACAAGATATTGCCCTATAGCATTCTGGGTGTGGTGGAGTTGTGGTGGGGGCAAGTCAAGGATATATGCGATATCTTCCTAAAATTACACTCAGAAACAATTTCCTCCATTTTCCTAAGTTTACTGTCCTTTTCCTGCCTTTATATCCTACTTACTATCTGTAACATTTGACTATTGACTGATTCTTCTCCTTCTTAAATTTTTCTTCTCACCAGTCTGTAATCTCATTAAAGTGTTCTTGCCCCCCATCTGTAACCCAGACATTACTCTTATCTTTTGACCATCCCCTATTAATACAACGCTTCAATATAAGGAACCCCTGGGTTATTATCTTGATCTTCCTCTCTGCCTCTTCTTTACTGTTTCTTTGTCTAATTTCATGTATTTATACATTTGAACTATCATATCAAGCAGAAGAGATTTTTAAAAGTATATTAGGAGAGCCAGAGAGTGAAATGTGTGGTTAAAAAATATGCAGGGTGTGTAATATTCCATCCCAGCCCCATGTTACATTTCACCAAAACTACAATTGCTCTAGTGTTTAATAAGGTAACAATGGTGTTTAATGTAAGGTAACAACTACCTCTGCACTTGTGTTTAATAAGGTAGCAATAAAATAAAACTAATAAAAATAAACAAATAATTCTATTCTTTTATATCCTACCATGCCCAGTTACATGTGAAGTTTGAATTAGCAGAACATGAGGATATTTGGAAATGCATACTTTCAGTTTCTGCACTAGAATTCATACTCATTGGCGTAGGGACTTATTTCTCTAAATTTTCACCCTTTTTGTGGTCTAGAAGGCTGTTTATATCTTCTATTTTCCAAATGCAGTGTGCTTTAAGGAAGGACGGGTACTCATTTTTCCTCAATGTATAAATGTATGCCATAGTGAAAATGGTAGACTAGGCTGACAAGAAATGACAGTCTCAGGGTCTCAAGTCTTTGAGGTTTAAGAGTCATCAGGAAGCTTTATAAATAACATTTCATATTGTCCCAATTATCTGAAGATAAAAGCTTAAAATTTACAAGAATAAGTAAGTAACCTGTCCCTGCTGTGTTTATGATTTTGATGCCTCAGCTATTTGAAATATGGATCTCCTATTTAGACAATCTTTAGATAAGCTAGATGCAAAGCAGGAGAAAGTACTTCATCACCGAGGCTTGAATATCAAAGATTATCTACTCTCCAATATGTATCACGTATCAGGAATGGGTTGTGTAGAAGTCTGCAGGACTAATGTGTATACCAGAAAGTCAAGAAAGGCCTAGGTTTGCAAGAGAATCAGCAAATAGAAAGTGAAACTAAAAGAAATCAGGAAGACAGTTTTTAAGGTAGCTTAATTTCAAAGTCTACCCAAACACTTAAATAAGTAATTGTAGGCCAAGAAGAATACAGATATGCAGCATAAAGGAATAGGATCAAGGGTGCTTGATTGTTCCAGAAAGTTCCTGCCCTAATCTTTTACATAGTTCTTATGGGACAGAAACCAACCCTAGTAGATAGAACTGGTTCTTAGCCAACTCTTGAGAACAGATAAAGAGAATCAAAGTACCGCGAAATAGTAGAAGAACTCTGAGAACATCAGGATCAGCAATCTTCATTTATACAGTATGAACTTGAGTCTCAGACAAGGAAAAACATATGCCTAGAAAAACACAAAACGTTAAAGTCACATCCAGAACAAAACCACACCATCTAATTTTCAGTCCCAGTTATGTAACTGTCATCTGAGATTAGTGTTGATAAAATCCAAAGAGCTAATATTAAATGTGCATATATGTATAAACCCATTTTTGGAGGTTTATACTATTTACCCTTCCTAAGACTGTGTGTGTACAGTGGACATTAAATTACAAATCTTAGATATACAAGAACAGGAGCAATATTATGAGGTCATAGACCACATTTGCTTACTCATTTCTGCCTCATGATTCACTTAACCTAACTTTGATCCCTCACCCAATATATTATTTATTTCTAAAGGTTCTTTCTGTTTTCTGAGCAAGGATACTGCTGTAATCTTGGCTCCAAATTAAGACGAATGGTCATTTGATGAGGCATTCACCTTGGAAAGAAATTTTGCTCTGAACTACAGTGAATTAAGATCACCACTTATACCACTGACAATCAATAACAGTTTGGTTGCTTAAATCCCTGTCCAATGTATTTCTTTTTTGCTGTAAAAGGTCTAACTCAAATATGGAGTATATGTTATTTAACAGAGTAATGTACAATTTCAAAAATTGCCATTTCTGTTATTCCTTGCCTCTCTCTAAAACCATTTAAAACCCCATGCATTTCTTTGTAACTATTCTCAAACCGAATGCTAATCCGTAGGCCAGTCTCTGAAGGTGTTCTGTGATCTCACAACTTAGTTGTAAATGCCCAAAGGGGCCCCAAATGGATTCTTTATGTTTTAACTGAATTCTTATGTTAAAGACACTTTGTGAGAGTACTTCAGTTAGCAAAATATAAGTCCAGCTGAATGATAATTGCTTGTATGTATTAATGTCTTGTGTCCCCTGAGAGATACTAAATCCGTATATTACCTCAAGCCTAGGTATTAATTACTGTTGCAAGGTCTAAGGCCTGACTACATAGGATTGGTGACCTAATGGAAGATTTCACAGAAACGTATTTTTATAAGGAACTTAAAAATCCATCTAGTTGGAAATCATCTGAAAGGAAGAAAACTAACCTGATTAGCTGACCCAGTAACAAAATTTTGGTTTCAAACTGATGGACTAAGACCCAAAGTCTTAAAGTCTAAGGCCTCAAGAGCCTGATGGCAGGAGCCATAAGAAACACAGAAGAATGGCTTCACCAAAATCTCTTGGGAGTCTTGGGAGTATAAGTGTTATATTCTCAAGATTCCTCTAAATGAATATAATGCAAAGTTGAGAAAGGTGGGTCTTACTTTACCTTGGAAATAGGTGGAGGTTGAACATGTCAGGCTTCTCTGAGTTTGGATTCTCACCAGTAATGTACATTGAGACATTCCAGGAGATGGTGGTGTCCAGCAGAGGTGTGGCTAAGACCATATTGCCCAATGTTGCAGTGAGAATGCCAGAAATGAGATTTGGGAACCTGGAGAGAGAGTAGCAAGACTTAGAGAAGTGATGACTTTGCTCAAGGGGTGTTCTTTAATGCCCGACACAGTGCTGATTATAAACATTGGTGAAATGCCACCTATAGATTCTTAGATGCACTCTAAGAAAATTTGCAGAGAACTTCAACTTGAATTAGAAGAAAGAAACCCATTATATAGGCATTGTTGCTATTAATGAGAGCTCTTTTATACTCACAGGTTGACAGGACCAGAGAAACTTCAGTTGACATATTTGTAACCTTTGTCTTTTCCTATTCAGAAGCCAGCCATGGGTATTTATGCATTCTTTAGCATATGTTTGAATTATCTTTTATCAAAATTCCAGAAGATTTTACATCCCTGAAAGTCAAAAGCCAGTATTCTAAAGTGAACACTTTTCTGGCTACCTGAGTTCACTGTGATCTGATTCTTCTCTGAATTTGCATATTAGTTCTCACCTGTACCATTCATTTAGTGAACATTTTTTTACTTTAAAAAAATGTTTATTTGTTTATTTTTAGAGAGAGAAAGTGTGTGTGTGCTTGAGTGGGGGAGGAGCCAAGACAGGGAGAGAGAGAATCCCAAGCAGGCTCCACGTGGTTAGCACAGAGCTCCACATGGGACTAGATCTCATGAACCATGAGATCATGACCTGAGCCGAAATACAGAGCTGGATACTTAACTGACTGAGCCACCCAGGTGTCCCTAGTGAACATTTTTAAAAATTAATTTATTGTTAGTTTCTGTCATTGAAGTATAGTTGACATTTGTGAACACCATTATGGACTCATTTGTGTCATTAATATATTATCATGAATGCCTAAAACTGCAAAAATGTTTAGTTTTCTTAAGAGTAGGCTCTATCTCCTATTCTAGACTGCAATCAATGAGATTGTTGGGACTTGTCTTTATTTATCTTAGTTTCTAGTGTGTTATAGCAATGGTAGATACTCAAAAGCACTTGAATGAATGCATCAGTGAAATGTTTAATTTTCCATCACTGAGGCTATGATGGCCCTACAGAAGGACATGCCCAGTTGCTGTTACATGGTTTGGTTCATCTATTTACACTATATTGTGACCAATAATAAAGAAATGGTTGAATTCTTCTTCTCAGTAGGGTGTAGTGATTCCCTGGGATAATTTCTCATTTGTCAGAATTGCATTTTGATAAAAGTACGAAGAGCGAAGTTAAAAAAATGGACAAAAATCTGCTGATAAATTTTAAAATTTTCACTAAAAACACAGCAGTAAAACAGCTGAAGCTCAAATGTAGAGAGAATCATGTCTCCTGAAAATAAATATCCCCCAAGCTCATAAACACCAAGGCTAGTGGTCAGGAATGAACAGATGTTTATTGCCTCATGCACCCTCTGCTACTCTGGGATAATCTCTTAAATATCCCAAATCCAGTTTGAATTTAAATTAGATTCATATTTTCCTTCACGATTATTCCATTAAAAATATCATATGATTAGCCAATTAAATGGAGGAAAAAAATCAGTAGGAGAGCAATCCCCTTTAATATTTTCAATTAAGATGTAGTGTGGCCAATAAAAACGGCTTACATTTTCATTTTATGGGTACCTATGGAGAGCATTATGACACAAATGACTCAGAAGAAGGTAATCGTTTCAAAATATATTGTAGTGGAAGACTGTAAACAGTGCAGTGTGTTAGCTTACAGGGGATGTGATGAAAATATAAAGTTTTTTTCAAAGGGGATTCATGTTTATTTTATAGTCTTTTAGGGTGCTTGTGCCTGCCAATTTGCAGCACATATTTCTAAAATGCCATGGACTGTTCTCTCCCAGGGAAGGGTTGGAAGGTGAAGATATACCCATTAGGGGATAATATGTTTTTAAGGAGAAGAAAGTCATGTAGCAACTCCATCCTGTCTGCTGCCTAGATTTGAAATGGAACTTCACCAGGGCCTAGTATAAAACCTTACTTCCTTAAAGGACCATAAGGGGAAGGCCAAAAGACTTGGGCTACATGATGTCAAGTGCAGCAAGGAATATGAAAAATTTCTAACTTTTCGAACTTGTAGCATAGCATCAGACATTTTGAGAACTGTAACCACTGAAATTTAGTCTCAATTGTTTTATTTTGTTTGACTTCTTGAGATTGTTCTTAATGGTTATAGTATATCATAGCATTTTTTTAAACAAATTTTCCTGTACATATGATTTTATTGAATTAGGCCAGCAATGATAAAATTCTCATAAGCTGGGGAGAGTCACCAATCCCCCATATTATTTTTTTACCTGGTTTGATTTAGAATTTATAGGGGGGCCTGGGTGGCTCAGTCAGTTAACTGTCTGACTCTTGGTTTCAGCTCAGGCCATGATCTCGTGGCACGTGAGTTCAAGCCCCGCATCCGGCTCTGTGGTGACAGTTCAGAGCCTGGAGCCTCCTTTGGATTCTGTGTCTCCCACTCTCTCTGCCCATCCCCTGCTCATGCTATGTCTCTCTCTCTCTCCCTCTCAAAAATAAACATTAAAAAGAATGAAAAAAGAATTTATGTACTTGATTTTGACTGAGGAAGAATTTATCAAGACCATATTGGCTAAGGATTGTTCTTGCACATAGAAATTTAATAAATACTTACTTAATCATCTATGTAAAAGCTGACTGATAGTATTGAGAACACTTTTCAACAACCTGAAGCAGTAGTGCAAAAATAATTAAAGCTTTGGGGATTAAATACATGCTTTTAATAATTTAAATTTTTAATTTTTAAAAACATTCTTAAGTTTAAAAAAAATTGTGCTTATAATATGTCAGATCCTATACTGGATATTTAAATACATCCTTCAGTCTTTATCACATTCCAGTGAGATCAGTATTGTATCAGACTCAACAGGGACCACATAGCTCACAAGTAGTGGCAAGTGGGAGCATAATCACAATATCTAGGGCCATATTACTATATAGTTCATCTCATGGTTATATATATTTGACACTATTCTAAGCACAGGAAACACTGGAAGAAACAGAGGTGAGCAAGTCAACCATAATCCCTTACCTCATGGAATTTATATTCTGTCTTATTTTGTATACAATTAAAATTTGTTTCCCAATCTATTTGATAAGATTTCTACTGTTTTTAATGTCTTTGATGAATAATTTAAAATGTGAAGCAGAATACTGAACCAAAGCCTTTTCTTTATTGGTAGCTCATGTTCACATAGAATGAGCCTTATGTTTTCTATTTTTGTGTTTACCCAGTAATTATATAAACTACATCCACAATTAATTCAAATCCCTTACTTCTGAAATAAATTAGATTTATTTTCTGCATACAGGAAAATTCATAACATTACAATTATTTTTTTGCCACAGGCAAAAATGAAGTCTAGTAGTTTGTTGTGTTCAATACTCTACCCCTACACAACTCATTCTGATTTCTTGATCCATCATGGTTTTTTGTTTGTTTGTTTTCAAAATTGTCTCATAAAAAGTATCTTACACTTATTCACCTTAGAGAGCTGGAGCATCACTTATCTCAGGAAGGTTTTAATTTTCCTTATGATCAGGTTTTAAGTGGAAGTATATGCCACTCTGAAAGTGAAATTTCAGGGCTCACCTTGTGAGTAAGAGACATCTACAGGTCTAGATGTTTTCAATGCTACTCCTAACATTATATCACATGCAGTTAATAACACTATCCACACATACACAGCTTTACTGAATATGTGTTTTGCCTGTCTCCCTCTGTCTCTTCTCAGTGTACTCATCTATAAAATTATAGAATAAAATATGTATCTTTTAGAATATTCTACTCTGTAGATATTATAATGGAGGGTACATGTCATCATACATTTGTGCAAACCCATAGAATGTACCACACCAAGAGGGAGCCCTAAATTAAACTATGAACTTTGGGTGACTACGATGTGTCAGTGTCATTAACTGTAATAAATGTACCACTGTGCTGAGGGATGTTGATAATGAGGGAGACTGTTCATGTTTGGGAGCATGGGTTAAAAGGGAAATCTCTATAACTTCCTCACAATTTTGCTGTGAGCTTATTAACTAGTCTAAAGAATAATGTTTTAAAAAATGATTGTCAATATCAAGTGGTGATTAGGAGGTAGAACAAATCTCACATACTCCTGGTTGGAGCACAAAATTGTAGAGACACATTAGAAATCCGTTTAAAGTTCAACATGCATTGGTCACATAACTCAGCAATCCACTCTTAAATATTTATCTAAGTGAGTTGAAAAAGTATGTACTATGAAGTTTACATAAACTTTATCATCATCAAAAACTGGAAACAACCTGAATGTCCTTCAACAGGTAAATGCATAAACACTTTTTTGGGAGTAAAGGAGTTGATCTCTATAGCACTATGGTGATATATAAATGACTGTAATGCATTTATACACATGTATAGACCTGTATACCACAAATGATACATTTTACAGTATGAAAAGATCAAAGACGAAAAGATTTTGGAAGAACTCAAGATGGAATACAGATTGTGACAACTCTGATACTACTACAAGTTAGTAAAATAACTGTACTAAAAGAAGTAGATTAAGAAAGGAGCTGATCTGGGGCACCTTGGGTGGCTCAGTCAGCTGAGCCTCTGACTTCAGCTCAGGTCATGATCTCACAGTTCATGAGTTCGAGCCCTGCATTGGGCTCTGTGCTGACAGCTTGGAGCCTGGAGGCTGCTTTGAGTTCTGTGTGTCTCTCTCTTTACCCCTCCCCTGCTCACAGTCTGACTCTCGCTATCTCTCAAAAATAAATAAACAAAAAAAATTTTAAAGAAAGGAGCTTATCTAACAAACTTTGGGAAACAATTGTTTTTTTTTCTAAAAATAAAATAAGTAAAAAAATATACTGTTCATGTATTTATAAATAAGTATTTATACTGTTTATAACTTATAAATATACATAGTATATGTATTTATTATACATTTATATATAAATAATATAAAGTATTTTTTTCTTTAAGGCATAGGTATTCTAGAAGTATGTTGTTTACTTTCTAAGCAATAGATCAGTTGCCGTTATCTTTTGCTATTGATTTCTAGCCTAAGTTCTTTGTAATATGATACCAAATGATGTATATATTCAATTTAAAAATATATACATTGAGCTTTGCTTTACAAAACAAAATTTTGTAAATTTTTCTGAATACTCCACGCACACTTGAAGCAAAAGCACGTCCTTCATTGTATGGTGCAATGTCTATATATATATATATATATATATATATATATATATATATATATGTCAGTTAGGTCAAACTTATTATTTGGTATTGTTCAAATCTATATAACTTCACTGATTTTTATCTGTTTGCTTGGTTTTTCTAGTGGCTATTGAAATAAGTTATGTTAAAAAAACCTATTATAATCATGGATTTATTTCATTCATTATTTGTTTTTTGTACATTTTACATTATTTTGCTTTATATGTTTTGACACTCTTTTATTGGGACATGGAGATTTAACATTGTGATATATTCCTAACGGACTGACTCTAACCATTATGAATTACCCCCTAAATATTGCTTTGGCAACAGATCACAAATATTTACATGTTGTGTTTTTATTTTAAATCAGATGTAACTACTCTCAATTTTTCTTCTTTATTTTTTTTCTTTTACCCATGAGGCATATAGAACTGCATTATTAAGTTTCCAAATATTTAAAAAACTTTCCAGAAATATTTCTGTTAATTCCTAATTTAAGTCCATTGTGATTAGAGTATGATTTCAAACTTCTAAAATCTATTGAAAGATTTGATTCTTTTTATTGGCCCAGGATATGTGGTCAGTCTTGGAGAATCGTCTGCATGTGCTTAAAAAGAATCTGTGCAAGTCATAGAAACCTGAAAGACTCCACCAAGAAACTTCTAGAGCTGGTACATGAATTCAGCAAAGTTGCAGTACAAAATCGATGTACAGATTGGTTGCATTTCTATACATGAATAACCAAAAAAAAATTAAATACTAGGAGTAAACCTAAAGAGGTGAAAGATCTGTATGCTGAACTACAGAAAGCTTAATGAAAGAAATTGAAGAAGACACTACGAAGTGGAAAAACATTCCATGCTCCTGGATTGAAAAAACAAATATTGTTAAAATGTTGATTCTACTCAAAGCACTCTACACATTCAATGCAATCCTTTTTTTTTTTTTAATTTTTTTTTTAACATTTTATTTATTTTTGAGACAGGGAGAGATAGAGCATGAACGGGGGAGAGTCAGAGAGAGAGAGGGAGACACAGACTGAAACAGGCTCCAGGCTCTGAGCTGTCAGCACAGAGCCCGACACGGGGCTCGAACTCACAGATTGTGAGATCATGACCTGAGCCGAAGTCGGACGCTTAACCGACTGAGCCACCCAGGCGCCCCAATGCAATCCTTAATCAAAGTAACACCAGCATTCTTCACAGAGCTAGAACAAACAATCCTAAAATTTGTATGTAACCACAAATGACCCCAGGTAGCCAAAGTTATGTCAAAAAAGAAAACCAATGCTGGAGGCATCACAATCCTGGATTTTACTCTGTATTACAAAGCTGTAATCATCAAGACATTAGGATACTGACACAAAAACAGACACTTAGATCAATGGAATATGATAGAGAACCCAGAAATGGACCCACGAATATATGACCAACTAATTTTCGACAAAGCAGGAAAGAGTATCCAATGGAAAAAAGTCTCTTCAGCAAATGATGCTGGGAGAACTGGACAGCAATATGCAAAAGAATGAAACTGGGCCACTATCTTATCTTTGTAAAGACAAATGGATAAAAGACCTAAATATGATACAGGAAACTACCAAAATCCTGCAGGAGAAAACGGGCAGCGACCTCTTTTACCTAGGCTGCAGCAGCTTCTTACTTGACATGTCTTTGGAGGCGAAGGAAATAAAAGCAAAAATGAACTATTGGGACCTCATAAAGGTAAAAAGCTTCTGCACAGCAAAGGAAATAATCAGCAAAACTAAAAAACAAATGACAGAATGGGAGAAAATATTTGTAAATGACATATCAGATAAAAGGTTAGTATCCAAAATCTATAAAGAACTTATTAAACTCAACACACACAAAAACCAAATAATCCAATGAAGAGATGGGCAGAAGACATGGTGGGAATGCAGACTGGTATAGCCATTCTGGAAAACAGTATAAAGGTTCCTCAAAAACTTAAAAATAGGACTACCCTATGACTGAACAATTACACTACTAGGAATTTATCCAAAACCGCTGATTCGAAGGTGCACATTAATCCCAGTGTTTATAGCAGCGCTGTCAACAATAGCCATATAATGGAAGAACCCTAATGTCCATAAACTGATGAATGGATAAAGAAAATGTGGTACACTCCCTCTCTCTCTGACCCTCCCCCCATTCATACTCTGTCTCTCTGTCTCAAAAATAAATAAACATTAAAAAAAATTTAAAAAAGAAAATGTGGTACATATATACAATGATATATTATTTGGCAATGGAAAATAATGAAATCTTGCCATTTTCAATAATGTGGGTGGATTTAGAGGGTGTTATGCTAAGCAAAATAAGTCAGTCAGAGAAAGATATCATATGATTTCATTCATATGTGGAATTTGAGAAACTCAACAGATGAACATAGGGAAAGGGGAGGAAAAATAAGATAAAAACAGAGAGGCAGGTAAACCGTAAGAGACTTAAATACAAAGAACAAACAGCATTGCTGGAAGGGGGAGAAGGGATTGTGGGGTTGGTTAAATGGGTGATAGGCTTTAAAGAGGGCATTTTGGGGATGAGCACTGGGTGTCATATATACGGGATGAATTACTGGGTTCTACTTCTGAAGCCAAGACTACCACTGTATGTTACTAACTTGAATAAAAAAATAAATAAAAAAGAAAAGAATGTGTGCACTCTGATGTTGTTGGTTTGAATGCTCTATAAATGTCAATTAAGACGATTTGATTAATATTGTTCACACTTCTATATCTTTACAGATTTTCTATCCATTCTATCAGTTATTTAGAGAGGGATATTAAAATATCTAAGTGTAATTTTGGATGTGTGTATTTCTTCTTGATGTTCTTTTAGTTTTGTTCTGAAATTTTGAAATTCTGTTACTAGATGCATAATCATTTACGACTATTGTATCCTCCTGATGTAAGACCCCTGACCTTCTTTATCCCTGGTAACTTTTTAAAATTCTTTATTAATTTAGGTACTCCAGCTTTATTTTGATTAATGTTAGCTTGTCATATATTTCCCATCCTTTACTTTTATTTTAATCTGGCAATATCTTATATTTAGAGTGTATTTCTGGTGGGAAGCATATAGTTGGGTCGTAAATTGATAATGCCTTTAAATTATTTATAAATAATGTAATTATATGGTTAGGTTTAGATCTTTCATCTTGTTACTGGTTATTTACTGCATCTATTATTCCATTTTTCCTATTTTCCTTACTCTTTTGAATTAATTATTATTATTAACTTTCCATTTTGTCTTGTTTTTTTTTGTCTTATTAGTTATGCCACTTTTATTTGACTGTTCCTTTAAGATTTATTGTATGCATTTTTAACTTATCACAGTCTGCCTTGTGGTAATATTTTCCCATATCCCGTAAAGTCTAAGAACTTTACAATTATGAACTTCTATTCTTACTCTATCCTTTGTGTTATCATACATTTTATTTTAGATACCTATGAAACCTACAATATGTTATTATTTTTAGCATTTGATTATCTTAATTAATTATCTTAAATAATTTCTGTACGATGATCCACATAGTGGATCATGTTCCTTTGTATAGACTTATTTCTGCCTCTGGTACTATTTTCCTATGAGATTCTGCTATTTCCTGTGAGATTCTGCTATTTATAAGTTCTTTCAGCTTTTGTTCCATTTATTTCACTTAAAAATTTATTGGATATAGAAATCCAGATTGGTACTTATTTTGTTTTAGTCCTTTAAGTATATGGTCCTTCTAGTTCTTTAAAGATGTTGTGCTACTGTCTTGTGGCTTGTGTTGTATTTGAGATATCCTCTAACATCCTAGACTATGCTTTTCTGTATGTAATATTTCTTTTTTTTTCCTTGAGTCTTTTAAGATTTTCTCTTTGTTAATGGTTTTGAGAAATTTTGTCATCAGTATAGTTTTGTGTGAGTGTATGTGTGTAATTTTGTGTAATTTTGTGTTTGGGTTCATTGAGTTCCTTTATAATTTTCATTACATCTGGATAAATTTTGACCATATTTATTCAAATATTTTTCTCTTCCTTCTCCGTCTCCTCTCATTTCTGGACTCCAATTATGCATATAGTAGAACACTTGAACTTTTTTTCCAGCTCACTGATACTTTATTTATTTATTTTTTTCTTCTTTTCTCTATTTTCCATTTTTGATAATATCTATTGCAGTGACTTCAGGTTTGATTATCTTTTTATCTACAGTATTTAATCTTCCATTAATCTCTCTCAATGTATTTATTTTGTAGTTTTTATCTTTAGTAGCCTGATTTGTGTCTTTTTTAAAAAAGATATTTTATCTATTTCTGCTTAACTGTTAAACATATGCAGTACAATTACATAAGTTGTTTCAATGTTTCTGCTAATTTTAAGTCAGGTGGATTTTGATTGGTATTTCTTCTCACCATGGGTCATAATTTCCAATTTCCTTATATGCCCGGTAATTTTTTATTGGAAGCTACTATTAATTTTACCATTTTAGATGGTGGCTATTTTTAAATTATTATATTTTAGAGCTTTCTTTTAGCACCCAGTTAAGTTACTTGTACACAGTTTAGTTATTTCAGGCCTTGCTTTAAAAATGTTAAGTGGGACAAGAGCTGTGTTTAATTGATAGTTAATTACTTCCCACTACTGAGGCCAGACAATTCTGATCACTTGACATAACATGAATTATTCCAGTATCACAGGAATTAGGAAGTTTTCTAGTCAGGCTGGTAAGAATAGGTTCTATGCCAGCTCTATGTTAGTGTTACTTCCTCTTCTAGTTCTTTTCATTCATTCTTTCCTGGGACTCCTATAATTGCCTCACATGTATACATTTGCTCTGTATCATGCTGAATATATCTGAAGATGTTGGGATTCTCTCTCTGGGTAGACTCAATTCTCAGGTACTCTATTCTGCAAACTCTAGCTGCTTTGGTCTTCCTGGACTTTCACTCAGAGTGTCTGTCTGGCTTTGTCTGGATTCCTCTTTGCTGGTCTGCAGCCTAGAAATTCTCTCGAGGAAATAATTTGGGGTGATCACAGGTCTTACTTTGTTTTTCTTCTAATCTCTTAATAATCACTGTCTTCTATGTCTTGATGTCTAGTGTCATAAAAACTGTTTTTTGCCTAAATTTTATGTGTATTTTTGGTGGGGAGGGGAGGGTATAAGGGGCTCGGGTGGCAGGATAATCTAGTGACTGTTTCTTCATCTTGGCCCAAAACAGAAGTTCAGATAACTGAATTATTTTAATAGTTTCTAGTTAACATAATTCTGTTGGAACATCAATACAATATTTAACTTATTTGGGGACACTACTAAAGTCACCTTATAGGAAACTGACCTTTGTTGTTTATGTACTTAGGATGCTTGTCTTATCACTTGAGAGTCCCTAACACATATCTCCATTCTCATTCCTTTAAATCCTGATGATTATTAAAGGCATACCCCCTGTATTATTGGACACATGCTGGTTTGTATTAGAACCCTATGACATTATACAATTAAATTTAATTTTATTGTCTTAAAGTTTCTTTTATATTGAGATTATGTGTTATACTTCTTTTCTGCCACTCATAGCACCTAGCACATTTAATATGTACATAGTATATACCCTGTAAATAGATAGTTTTATTGCCAATGAAAAATATAGATTAAGATTTATCATTAGACCAAGTGACATTAAATGATATCTGATCCTTACTACTTACTACTTTTAAATTCTATGAAATTGCAAGATTTACCACTCTGATAAAATATATACAATATTTAAAAAAATTACAACCTTAAATAATAGTTCAGAAATATGTAAATGAAAAAATACCTCCTGGGGATTTCACATAAGGATGGGAGGCCTTATACCATGTGACAGGCATACTTTATGATCTTGTCTTTCTCAGAGGAGAATATGAATCTAATTCTGAGCTTCTCAAGAGAAAAAAATATTGGCGTTTAATTAACACCATAAGGCAGACAAACATAGCTCAAGTGATCTTTATCTCTGATGTTTGCCTTGGATGCTTTCAGGAATAGAAAGCTTTCAACAATTTCATGCTTTTTGTAGTACCCCTTTAAGGTACCTTCAGGCATCATGCACATAAGCTACATGCATAATGTGGCATTATTTATGGGGACACTTGCTGGGGCTTGTAAGAAGCTGTTTTTCATATTATTATTCAAATATCAAAATGATTATACTGTGTTACTTATGTAAGCACCTCTGGGAGAATACACGTTTCTTCTATGAAAAATAAAGTTCAAGTCATCCACATGAAAAATGCTGTAGTAACTCTTCCAAAAGCCTCGATAGAATTCTATAGGATTTTCAAACACTAGTTGAACTGATTCTGCAGGTAACTGTTGACCTTTTGACTTTGTTACTTTGGTACCATAAAAATAAAATCCTAAAGTTAGAATCTTCATTACAATATAAGGAAAACAATAATTGCTAATTTGACAGATATTTTTCATCACTTTCTATGACCCAGGCTCAAATAAAATCCTAGAGATAAAGCAGCCACACAATACTTGAGGTCATTTTATTAGAACTCATTGGAGACATAGAGTAAGAAAATAAATAAATAAATGAACCAGAAAAGTATCAGAGATATATAGAGAAGTTTTAAGAGTGACATTATATAGAATGCCAGGTAGATGGGTCTAAATTCCATTGTGTCATCAGAGTATGTATTTCTGATGAGATACTGTTATTTAAAATAAAATATAAATGACAAGAAGTGAGATATGGAATAAGTGAGAAGAGTTTTTACTTGTTTGTTTGTTTTTAGGCAAAGATAATAGTTCATTCAATGCCCTTAAGGTGATTTATTAGTTAAGAAAGGCTAATTTTACCATTACTTAACATATAAGAGATTAGTTCTCATGGTGCTTATTCAGCAGGGGGTTAGGAAGTTTTCTGCTTCATCTAGTCTGTTAGGATCTCAAGCTTAGGCTTTACCTGCCTGAGATCCCAGGGTATTTTGGCTGTGCCATGTACAACACAAGGCTTTTATGGATGGGAAGGCAAGGAAAGAAAGACTAGAGAATCATATAAAGGCTTTCCACTGGCGAAGCCTGGAAATGCCATCCCACACCTGATTACATTTTATTGGCCAGGTCTTATCAAACATCCCACTCAATTGAAAGGGAGGACACAGAAGTGAAACTGCACAAGACTAGAGTCAGAAAAGAACTAGATATTGGTGAACCTGATAATACAATAGTGCCTCCTTATCCACAGTTTTGCCTTATGTGATTTTAGTTACTCTTGATCAATTGCTGTCTGGTAACAGACGATCCTCTTGACGAATTGTCAGAAGATCTCTAGTAGCCTAATGCTACCATGAGTGCTTACATCATTCACCTCACTTCATCTCATCACGTTGGCATTTTATTATCACAAGAAGGGTGCATACAGTACAATAAGATATTTTGAGAAAGAGAAAGCACACTCACATAACTTTTATTATAGTATTATTGTTTTAATTGTTCTATTTAATTGTTGTTAGTCTCTTACTGTGCAGAATTTATAAGTTAAATTTTATCATAGGTATGTGTGTATAGGAAAAAATATAGCATATATAGGGTTCAGTCCTTTCCACAGTTTCAGGCATCCACTGGGAATCTTGGAATGTATTCCCTGCAGATATGGGAAGATTACTCTCTCTATCCTAGGTAGGAAACAGCTTGCAAAATGTGCAGAACACAATAAAATGGACAATGCTAGAATGTAGAAATGAGGATAAAGTCCTTGAGGTGTTAGAGGTAGAAGTCAGGATTTTTAAAACATTTTCTAAGCCAATAGTTGGTCGTTTGGATTTTGTATAAAGTGCAACGGGAAGCTATTGCAATCTTTAAAATGGTCATATGATCTGATTTCCATCTTTAAAAGATAAGTATGGATGGTATATGTTAAATGGATATTGGGTACAAGAAAGGGAGAAACCAGCAGCAGGTAACTGAAATCTTTTAGGAAATGGGTTGATATGAAAGTTAATGGTAAAGATTGAGAGAAGTGGATTCATTTATAATATGTTTTGGAGGTAAAATTGACAGAATCTCCTGATGGATTGGTTGTGGGGGAAGGATAATGTTTAGATATTTGTCTTGAGCAATGACACAGTGCCTATTTACTAATATGAGGGAAGACGTGTACAGGGTACACATTTATAGTGTAAGTCTAGAGCTCTCTTTTGAATATGTACCATAGGTATATTTGAGGTCATTAAAGATATATTGAATAGATGCTGTTCCTGGTGACCCAGGAAGTTCTTGAGAATGGACATATAGATTTTGGATTCCTCAGCATACAGATAGGACCTTTCAGCCACAGGCAGGAATTTACTTAGGGAGACCCGATGAGTATTATGCAATAGGTTTATCATTGCTATGAGGCTAGAAATAAGGCAAGGGTCTGAATTCTTAATCTTACCATTTCTTCCATTGTTACATGTATTTTTCTGGAACAAACTACACACATTTTCATGGTGACAAACAGCATGGTAAAGTTTCCAGGGAGTGAGCCTTAAAAATGGCCTGCCTTACTCTCTAATCAATAAGAAACTGTTTTTAAGACAGCTGCTATTTTCTGGTGCAGAATGCATCTCAACATTTCCTGGCTGAGTGGTTCTGGAGGCTGCTTCATGATTGCATTTTATGTTCCTTATTGAAGGGCCCACAATTACTATGCCATCTTTCACTGCAAACAATGATTCTGTTGACCCTCCATTGGCAAAGCATGTGAACTAGAGAATGGGTTTTATCTAGGTATCCAAATTATCTTGCTTAGTTTCTTTTTTTTTTTTTAATATGAAATTTATTGTCAAATTGGTTTCCATACAACCCCCAGTGCTCATCCCAACAGGTGCCCTCCTCAATGCCCATCACCCAGAAACTAACCAAGTACTTGTGTTAGGATGTCTTTATAATCTCTACTTAACCAAATCCTATTTTTCGCAACAAACTCAAGTCTGAAGTTCAGTAAAAAACTCTCCATCATGATCTCTTTATGTCTCATTTTGGTATAAAAATATGTAAAATTCAAATTATTAATCTAATGTTTTGCCTATATTTGTTTCATCTTTTCTAGTAAATTATTAAAATGCATAACTTCTTTTTTAGGTTCCTCTTTGAACTTCCTAAAACACAATCCAGCCTAGCTGAGAACACATAGGAGTTATTCAATGGATTCTGTATTTTCTGCATATGGTGTTTGTGCATGCATGTGTGTGTGTGTTGTGTATGTATGAGGGAGGGGGAGACAGAGAGAGGACAGATGTCAAAATGTTAATGAGTTCATTTTTTAAACAAGGTATATGTTTTAAATTATTTTTCTTATATAAAATAATAAATGCATTTTTGAACAATTTGAAATCCTAGAAATATCCTAATAATTATATTTTAAATAGCTCTAAATATTTTGGACTTTTTGCATGGATCTGAAAATCATGCTATTATTAAATTGAATCTTATATATTACCATTTTTAGACCAAAATCTACCAGATGTTGACAATTTCAATTATCTTAATCTAATCGACTTAAATTTTCATATATTGATTTCCCATAATATGTTGTGAACATGCTCTCTGTTTATAAAAGGTTCTCATATATGATTTTAATTGGCTGTTCAGCAATCCCTGGTTTAATTGTCAATTTATTCAGCCACTTCAATATTGTTCATCATTAGTTTCCCTTTTCTATTGTTAATAAATACAAAATGTGCTATTTTGTACATTAGTGTGTTATTTTTATTTTTATATAGTCTTGATAAGGAATCACTAGTTTAAAGGACATTATCGTTTATAAGTGTCTTGCTTCATCTTGACAAATAGATACCCTGAAATAGTGTATTTACTCTCCCATTGGAAGGGGATGAAAATGGGGTTGCCAGACAGTTTTCATATTTTATTAGGCATTTCCCTTTGTTTCTGAAATATGTACACGATTTATTATTTTTTCTTTGTGAACTTAAGAGTTTTTTCACTAATTCTTGAACTTCTTAACTTATGAAAGATATTAACCTTTTCCCAGTTATATTAAAATATTTTCAAATTTTTTTCACTAATGCTTTAATTATTTTGTCAAATCTTAAAATAAAGACAAAACTTGAGGTGGTAAAACATACTAATATTTTCCTACATGTATCTTTTTGTTCGTAACATTTGAAATTTTTTTTTTTTTTTTTTTTGAGAGCATGAATGGGAGAGACGGACAGATGGGGAGAAAGAATCTTAAGCAGGCTGATGTGAGGCTTGATCTCATGACCTGAGCTGAAATCAAAAGTTGCTGCCCAAATGACTGAAGCACCCATGTGCCCTTAACAGTTGTCTATTATAAAATCAGTTTTTACCTGTAAAATTCAAGTGTTTCTTTTCAAATAATTTTGTGATGTTTTTAACTTGTTAATCTACCACAGATATGTTTTCTAATATAATATGAGCTAAAATTCTAACTTGACTTTTTAATTGAACACTTTCTTGATTTTTAAGTTGTTTCTCAGTTACAGGGAATATTGCCTTTATTGTAAATTATGCTACACACACATAAATACACACGTCTGTTTCAGGAAAAAAAAACCCTCCATTTTATTCTACATTGATTTTTTTAATTACTGTCATTTCGTTTATTATGTCAAAAGAAAATTTAGAGGGCTTTACTTGATATGAATATTTTATTGAACAGGAGAGAAACTGTTCACAATATGGATACTTGAAACAGTTAAGAAGCTAAGAGGCATGATGTCACAGGCTGTCTTATAAAGTGGCAATGAGGAAGCGTTTAACCTTTGCAATGATTGCTTATTGCAGGGGGGTTTCCACATGGAAGGGGATTGCCTAAAATGGTTTTCTTATACCATTTTAGGAAGATGACTTATATTTCATTTACAATGACCAGAACCACTTACAAGGCATAACTCAGTCAAGTTTCCCTCATGTTCATGAAATAAACTAGAATAAGTTTTGCTTATTTAGCTTAAGTGGTTTAGTCTGCTCAGGGATCTTCAAGCCTGATCCTCATTGTATTTTGTTTTAATAATTATGATATTTGGTATTCCAAATATTCACACTATACTAGTCTTTAAAAATAATTATTTTTGGATCTATTTTTAGAAAAGTTTTAAATCAATCCATCAAAATCAACCCACTATTTACCACTGCCATTCCTGTTCCATTGCCTGATATAACTAACTAAATAAATCATATTAATAATATAATTATTGTGATTATACATTTATTTTGGTAGACTGACTTAATTGCAATACAAATTGTTTTTTGCAAGACATTTGTTTTACTACATTGTTAAATGTTTTAACTGTTTATTTATGATATATAGACATGCCCACTATTTGAGACACTAAGTTATATTATTAATTTTATACTTATTTCTGTATAGTGTATTTTATTTTTTACATGTATAGCTTAGAAATATTATTTGCAGTGATAATTTGTTTCCCTATTTTCATTATTACCTTTAATCATATTTTATGTCTTATTGAATTGCCCAAAATTTCTTGAAAGCTTTTTTACAATAAATAAATAGTGACTACAAATTTAATGAGAACTCTCATATCACATGGTTAGTTTTAAGTCTGTAACAATTTATATATATATATATATATATTTATTTATTTATTTAATATTATATTATATATATATATATATATTGTGAAGCACACATCTATTTTCAGTTATTTATGGGTATTTTAATGCTGTTTAGAATAATAATATGTTTTTGAAATTTATTGTATCATATTTCTCCTTATGGACCCTTTTTGTGCAGTATGCTTACAGAATTTCCAATGATTAAAGTATATATTTTCTGATATAAAATCACAACTCTGGGATAAGGATCCTTTCTTCAGAATGATTCAACTGACATATTATTAAAATTATTCAATAAATATTTTATCTAAGATTTTTAATATACACATATACATATAAAAAACTTGAATATATAAATGATCATTATATGTGTGGTGTAATACAAGTTTGAAAAATTATTTGGAGACAGTTGCCTGGGTGTCTCAGTTGGTTAAGCATCCGACTTGATCTTGGCTCAGGTCTTGATCTCATGGTTTGTGAGTTCGAGCCCCATGTCGGGCTCTGCACTGCCGGTGGGAAACCTGCTTGAGATTCTCTCTTCTTTCTCTCTCTTTCTCTGTCTCTCTCTCACTCTGTCCCTACCCCCTCTCTCTGTCTCTCTCACTCTCTCTCTCGAAAATAAACTTAAAAAAATTAAAAAGATTATTTGGAGAGTTTTGAGATTTTCTTATCTTCTCAAATTATATCTTGTGGAAATTATTTGCTGTTCAGTTTTTCTATTACTATGGTAATTTATATTTATTTTTTCCCCAGAAGTTCGTGTATTTAAAAAAGCTTATCAAATTTTTAGCAAGTGCATTAGAACTTTTATACATACATGAATATATACATATACATATATACACATATGTATATATGTATATATGTAGTTTTATAGAACCTTCTTAAACTCCATGCCTTAGATTATTTTTCTTTTGTCTCTCATTAAAATATAATTTTGTGTATTTTTATTTTACTTTAAATAAGAGGTCTTTAAATTTAATGTAAATAGTCTCTATTTTAACTTGACACATTCTTTCATTATTTTATTTTTCCTGTGTATTGGGTTGTCCTTAAGTAACTATTATTTTCCAAACTGCCTTGTAAAAGATATATTTCAGTACTATTTCTGTTTTTAGCAATGAAAATATGTGAAGCTATAAATGTACTTTGGCAAAACCGTATGCATTTTGATCTGTTTATTTTCAGTTTTGCTTGACATCTAAAAATTAGTAATATTCATTATGCATATTTTTGGACTATGTTCCAAATTTTGTTGTGTGTGCTCAGTATATTTTAATCAAGCAATAATCCCATTTTAGAGATGTTAAGAAAATTTAGATGAAGAAAAGCTGAGTAACTCTGCCAAGATTATAACTAGAAGAGATATGCCTGGAATTTTAAGCTAAGCAGTTTACATGTACTTACCCCAAATCCTCTCGTAGAAAAAGACTAGTCACCCAGGAGTAATTGTGACTTTGTTTATTTTTTGTTTGTTCATTTCTTATTTGTTTTATTATTTATTGCAAATTATACAGAATTTAAAATGAATGCAGGGGTGCCTGGGTGGCTCAGTCAGTTAAGGGTCCAACTATTGATTTCAGCGCAGGTCATGACCTCAAGGTTGTGAGTTCAAGCCAGCATAGAGCTCTGTGCTGGCAATGGGGAGCCTATTTGGGATTCTCTCGCTCCCTCTCTCTCTGCCCCTCCTCTGCTTATATGTGTGCACGTGCTCTCTCTCTCTCTCTCAAAATAAATAAGCTTAAAAAAATAAAATGAATACATTTTAAGCATGCTGTTTGATGAATTTTGACAAATACATAAACAAGTGTAACCACCAAGTCAGCCAACCATGATGAAAATATGGAAATTTCCATCAACCCAGCTGGAACACTTGAACATTTTTCAGGTAGTTCCCATCTCCCAAACACTATGCTGATTTATATCAGCATAGAATTTTATCGATTCTAAGACTTTATTTTTTTTTTTTTAATTTAATGTTTATTCAATTTTAAGAGAGGGAGACAGAGCAGGAGTTGGGGAGGGGCAGACAGAGAGAGGGAAGACACAGAATCTGAAGCAGGCTACAGGCTCTGAGTTGTCAGCACAGAGCCCCACGCAGGGTTGAACCCACCAACTGCAAGATCTTGACCTGAGCTCAAGTCGGGTGCTTAACCAACTGAGCCACCCAGGCGCCCTAATCGTTCTAAGACTTTATATAACTGAGTAATTTTTTGTCCCTGGCTTTGTTAGCTAAACATAAAATTTGACATTCCTACATTTGGTTGCATTTAGCTGCAGTTCGTCCGTTCTTTCTTTTCTTTTTTCTCTTCTTTTCTTCTTTCTTTCTTTCTTTCTTTCTTTCTTTTTCTTTCTTTCACTTCTGAACTGCAACTAAATGCAATACCTTTCAGGATCTAAGTTTTCATTTTTCTTGGGTAGCTGCCTAAGAGCAGAATTGTTGCATTACAAACCAGTTCTGCTTTTAACTTTATAAAAAGTACCTGATTTTCAAAGTAGTTGCTGCATTCATAATTTGCACTGAAAGATTATGAGATTTTAGTTCTTATGTTTCCTCAAGAGTATCTGGTAATGAGATATCAGTATTTATAAATCCTAGTGGATGTGAAGTCGTATCACATAGTTTGAATTTGGTATTTTCTGATATCTAGCAATGGCAATATTTTTTAAATGTGCTTGTCAGTGATTCTTTTGTCTTATTTTGTGAAGTTCACAAGTAGTTTGCATTTCTAGATTCTTGTCTTTTATTGATCTGTAGAAGTTACCAATATATTCTGATACAGTCCATCAGATATGTTTAGGAAAATATTGTTTATCAATATGGCTTACAGTTTTTTTAATGATTTATTTGGAAGAGCAGATGTATTCAGTTATAATATAGCATAGTGTATTATTATTTTTCTTTTGTTATTAGTCATTTTTGTGTTACGTAAAAAAATCTGTTTATCACAGGGTTGCATAGTATTTTCCTATACTTTGCTGCTTACACTTTAGCTTCTATTTGCGTGTAATATCAGGTAGAAAGTTGAGGGTTTTTTGTTTTGTTTTGTTTTCTTTTCTTTTTTCCTCCTCATACAGATATTCAGTTTTTCCAGCATCTTGTGTTGAAACTTTTTTTTATCCCCTCCAGGTACTTGCCTTGATACCTTGTCAAAAATTAACAAAGTTTGGACAAATAAAGATGTGGATTACTTTGTAAATCTTTTGTTGAGATTAATTGTATCCATGCGATTTGTTGGTGTTAAATATAATTTCCTTATAATACTTACAAAATTTTTAGTAATGTTCTCACTTCATTTCTAATCTTGGAACTTTTAATTTTCTCTCTTCTATTCTGTATCAAGTCTTCCTGGTTTTATCACTTTTCTTAACATATATAAAAATTATTTGGCTTTTGTTGATTTTTCTTATTATCTTTCCATTTTTTGTTACACTGATTTTTTTCTCTTAATTTTATTATTTATCTTCTATTTAGTTTATTTGTGCAGAATTTTCTAGTTTTTCAGGTTGGAAGCTTAGATCATTAATTGTAGAACCTCCTTCTGTTCTAATGAAAGCATTTTAAAATATAAATTTCTAATAACTGCTTTAGCTGCATCCCTCAAATGATAGTATGTTTTATTATTATTCATATTGAACTAAGGTATTAAATTTTCATTGTAATGTCTTCTCTGACCCATAGTTTTTGTTACTATATTTTCTAATGTTTATTTATTTTTGAGAGAGACGCAGACAGAGCATGAGCAGGGAAGGGGCAGAGAGATGGAGACACAAAGTCCGAAGCAGGCTCCAGGCTCCCAGCTGTTAACACAGAGCCCAACACGGGGCCTGAACCCATGAACCACGAGATCGTGACCTGAGCCAAAGTCAGATAACCTACTGAGCCACTCAGGCACCCTATATTTTCGAATATATATTAGCATAAACCATTCTGAATATGATTTCATTATTCTCAGATTTGAGATTACTTTCATGGCTCAGTATATGGTCTATATCAGTTACTCTTTTTTTCTACACTTAAAGAGATTGTGTATTTGCATTGTTAGTTTTGCCTAAGTGTCACTTGGGTAAATTTTTTTTAATATTGCTGTTCAAATATTCTATAACTTTATTGAGTATTTGTATTATCAATTACTGACCCTAGGTACTAAGTATCAAAAACCAAAATTGTAATAGGAATATGCCTCCTGTACCTTTAGTTGTGTCAATATTTTCTGTTATAAAATAATCTCCCTTATTTTGATTTATTTATATATATATGTATGTATGTATATATATATGTGTATATGTGTATACATACATACATACATACATACACACACACAGAGTTTATTTTTGTTTTATTTCTCTGAATATGACTCAAATACAATGCTGATTAGAAATTCTGTCAGAATTTCTTGGCCTCCTTCAGTCTTAAATGGAAAATATTCATTCTTTTACCAAGCATATCAACCCTGAACATTTTTGACCAACTTTGTGGAGTTTTACCCTATTTATCCATGTGCTTGTACTTAGCAAAGTCTCAAGGGGACCTCCTGGTGATTTTTGAAAGTCTTTCTCTGAGTAGTTCATCCTTTTTGTATTTCCTCTCCACAACTTCGAACTGCCTTCTCCTCCCTGAACTCCAGTCTCCGTCTCCTCAACTCAGCAGAATCACTAGATTCAGCATGAGTCCTTCCTCCTTTTGAACGTGTTGTGGATTCCCCCATGGTTTGGAAATTTCCTCCACAAAGAAAACTGAGGTGACTGTTGAGCTCACCTCATTTGTTTTCCTCCACCCATGATCTCAGTGCTATGTTGCCTGTTGTCCAACACATAAAAATATATATATTCCGTACATTTTGTCCAGTTCTCCACTTGTGACAGTCAAGGCTGTTACTTTTTACTACCTCATGTCTAGAAATCTTTTCGCTTTTTTAATTGCTATATTAAATTACTTCTACATTGAATATTTGTTGCATTTACTTTGTGTGTCTAACACTGATAGATATATGTTGCAGGCTTTATAAAGAATGTGTTTCTCAGTATCTCCTTCTATTTTAGGCAGTTAAACATATATACATACACACACACACACATATACACACACACACATCTATGTAAATATATATGTTGATAATATAAGTTATATTTGATAATATAGTTGAATTGTTATGGATAACTGTGTGACTCTTCTGTATGAAAGCTCTACATATTGTGAATAGACTTCTTTTTATTGCTCTTTGAAGGAACTTGCTTTAATTTTACTTAGTCTAAAAAAGAATATCTGTACTGTATTCTTACAATCTTCTTCAATACTGCCCAATGAATGTTATTCATTTAATTTTTTATCATTCATTCTGCCATCTCTTTAAAAATGTTTCTTCTTAGTCTTAATTTTTCCTCCAATTTCAGATTTGGTATTTTTATAATTTAGATTTTACAAAGATTTTTTAAAGTAGATATTAATTTGCATTTATTTTGATAATTAGTCTATTTGATCTTATTTGTGATTATGTTCCTAAATATTTTGTTTGTTTATGATCTATTACTCTTTTTTGTAGTATTTGGTCAGTTTTTACATTCTCTCTATATGTTTTTGTATTTTTAAAATTAAATTATTAGCCATTAAAAATGATAAAGTAGATACTATTTACATATTAATTTACTGAAGCTTTATGAATTTAAATTACACAAAAGCTTGGAAATGACATAAGGTTCATTAAACCCCAAAGCTCATTCTCTTAAGCAGAATATTAAACTTTCTTGTCAGTTGTCTCCTTTCTCATTACTATTTATCATCTGTGCATACATCCCATTTTCTTCCCATATCAGATTACCATGCCTTAATCCATTCTGTCCATGAGGTTTTTTTTTCTCTGTTTAATATCTTAACAAAGCATACTATGTGCTGTTATGAAAATGTAAAGATCTTCAAAATTTTCTTTGATAATTTTAATAAATAAGAGATATGCTTTTATTTTGAGATTTCAGAATGGATATGTTTCTCCTTAACAGAGAGTTTAAAGGAAACATTAAAGATGTATAAGTCATGATCAGTTCTCTAAGGATTTATCTATAATCTAGTAATTTGTTTCTTAGTGTCTTCTTACCTTCTTATACCCAATACTAGAAACAGAGCATGCCACAATCATGATTAGTACTCAATATTTTTTGAATAAGTATGTGAAATTAGAAAAAATGCATATTTGTGTATCTATCAATATATAGAATGTATGAACAACTATTTTTTTTTCTTTTTAATCTCACATTGTCTGTTTTATTCTGGTTTAAACTTTCTCTTAGAGTCATAGCAGGTCCGATTGTTGATATCAAATGTCCATTCAATTAGAGTATCTGATAGTTTGAGGGACTTACACACATGGCCTAGTGTTTTAACCCTTTGTATAGCAAGCAAAAACTACAAACCTAATTAAGCTGGCTCCCAGAACTCTTCCTTTCCTCTTCATTGGCACTGAAGTGAACATGTTTTATATCTGCCCCCCTTGTCCTTGATCTCCCAGTCATCCACAAATCAGTAACGGCCATGCTCATTACAGGGGGTTTGAGTTAGCCTCATTGTGCTATGTCCTTCCCAGAGAATCTGTGACACAGGCCTGCCGAATCACATTGTCTTCAGTGAATAGCTTCAATGAGGAGAGCATTAGCCATGTTGGGCGAGAAGCCTCCACAGGTTTGTGCTCCACTTACTTGAAAAATATTTTGCTTCTCAAATGTTTCTAATATGATAGCATGAATTTGAAACTACCAATGATATTCTTTGAAACAAAGCCTGCATGGGAATGAAACTAACATGTTGAAATAGAGTTCTGAGAGAGGGAAGTGGGCCAGAGACAGAGACAGAAAGAGAGACCCTAAGCAGCAGACATCCCTGAATCTTGAACCATCTCTGGATAGTTTAATTATATAAGGTACACTTTTTTTTTTTTTGGTAAGTGACCAGGTTGTAAATATTTTAAGTGTTGAAGGCCAGATAGTCTCTGTCTCAGTTATTCAGTTCAGCTGTTGTAGTGTGAAAACACTAACGGTCAGTACATAAAGGGATGATTGTGACTGTTCCAGTAAAACTTTATTTACAAAAATAGACAGTGGCCATAGGCCATAGTTTGCTGACCCTTGATATAAAATAATAAATTCTGTCTCTTGTCTTTCTTTAGTGGAAGTTGGATATATGCCACATTCTGTCATAAGATGTTTGACTTAGACAAAAACTTTCAGCGTCTTATTTGTGGAGAGTATATCTTCCATGGCTTCTTTCCCACTCATCCTGCCTTTTCTATCCTACCTCCTACTTTTTTTTTTAATAAGCACAGTATTAAAATGGGCACCATAGCCTGGATGGCTCAGTCAGTTAATCATCTGACTCTTGGATTCGGCTCAGGTCACAGTCTGACTGTTGGTGGGACTAAGCCCCATATGGGTCTCCATGCTAACAGCACACAGAGTCTGCTTGGCATTCTTTCTCTCTGCCCCTCCACCCCCTGCATTCTCTCTAAATAAATGAATGAATGAATGAATGAATGAATGAATAAATAAATAAATAAATAAATAAATAAAATTTTAAAAACTATTAAAAAATAAAATGGGCAAAAGAAAAAAGCGATATTATGGCATGGGGAGTGGACATTTAAATCTGCCCATTGAAAAAAGCAATGCACTTGAAGTGAATAGAAGCTGCTTTGTTCCCTTACTGTTATGTTTACTGGATTTGGGGGAGAAATTCTTTCTTCCCATTTTATTTCCAAGGGAACAGACTGCTCCACTTAAGGAAGTGAATAACAGGAGAGCCACCGATTATTTTCTCAACCCAGCTCAATTGTCTTTATACTTAATGCCAAATCTTTTCTGATAATAGCAAAAGATTTTCTGTCAGTTGAATTTTGGGGGGTGGTGAGTTTTTAATGCTTTTCTGTCTTCTTTCTTCAAAAGTGTTTCAGGAGAAAATGTAAAGTATCTGTATTTAGAGCTGCTGGCCCAGTGCTGTTTTGGACCAGGACATTGTTCAATGTAATGAAATAAACACACTATGCAGTTTTGGGGCATTATTTTTAGTCTGAAGTTATGGAAAATAAAAGAGAGAGGAAAGGGCAAGTCTGGCAGTAATTAAACTTTCCCAGAAGCTTATGGGTTCTCCAAACTCTCAGCAAACATATTAGAAAGGACCTGATTCAGAAACAGGTGCCAGGCCCAGTAATTCACGAGCATATGCATTATCTCAACCTGGGGAATAGAAACAAAAGAAGAAGCATTAATCAGAACTCTAATCAGTGAGTGATACAATAAGGTTGATCTCACCTTATTTAGTTAGAAAAGCTCACATTGAGGCAATATCCAGATAGTCACCATTTTCATACTGATTATATCAGGAAAAATGAGGGTAATGATTCAGATTTGGCAGCTGTGGTGTTCTCTTGTAAGAGAAACTAATAAAGGGACACTAAATCTTGATATACTTATCACATTTGGGCTGTCAGGAGTATATAATCTTGTCTGAAGTTTCTTGGATTTGTTCAGTGCAGCATATTTCATCAGGAAGAAACGTTCGCCTCACCCCGCCTTTTAGAGGATTGCCTAGAGGAACAAACCTACATCTTTCAAGAAACGCAACAAGTCATTGCTTTGTAAACAATATATTTATTAAACGTTTTTTAAAAGAAACACTTAGACACATACGTGTACACATACACATCATCTACTCACTGATAGATCCCAGCTTAAGCTACTTAGGGACAAAACAGCTTCACATTTGTGGCAATGTTTGCCATACATATATTTCTATGTAAGAAAGTATATGTTTTGAACCCATTATCCATTATCACTTTTATTCTGAGATTACATTGAGAAAGACAGGTGAACAGCCAGCAAAGAAAACTTCATCTAAAATGCAGTACAGACAGAGATAAACGTGTGTGTGAGTGTGTGTGTGTGCCCACATGTGTTCGGAAAATCCATATATAAAGCTGAAGTTACTGCAGAGAAATACGTTCAGTTTTACAGTTTTCTCTGAGTTGGCTTGGTTTACCAAGGACTGGGCATGCAGACCATTATGAGGAGTACAGAAAGTATTTATTGTCACTGTCGATGCACTTGCAGAGTAATTGATGGGGCTACTAATGGTCCATCTTCCTAACAACACAAACAGAATGTGGTAACTAATTGTACTTTTTATGGCATTGTCACTTCATCTGTTTCAGAACATCTTCTGCATGTGGAGCCTCTCATTATGTAAGAGCTGTTACATCACTAAGTGTTCTCTTTGAGTTAAGCGTTTCACTACAAGTCCTGGACAGTTTGTAATGCAGTCCCTGTAAGGTGTCCAGTGGTCCTGATTCTCTACCCCGTCAAACTTCCTTTGTGGGATTCCTTGTTTTCTAGTATTTGAATTGATAAATAATCTGATTCATCTTTTCCTTAAAAATTATTTTGTTTATGGGGCGCCTGGGTGGCTCAGTCAGTTAAGTGGCCGACTTCGGCTCAGGTCATGATCTCGCGGTCCGTGAGTTCGAGCCCCGCGTCGGGCTCTGTGCTGACAGCTCAGAGCCTGGAGCCTGCTTCAGATTCTGTGTCTCCCTCTCTCTCTGACCCTCCCCCATTCATGCTCTGTCTCTCTCTGTCTCAAAAATAAATTAAAAAAATTAAAAAAAAAGAATTAATAAAAAATTATTTTGTTTTCATTAGAACTTATCCTTTCTTTGAGTTTTTCTCAATCCATATATTATTCTGTGAATGCCCTGCCTTTGAGGGCTCTTTTAAATATCATATGGTTTCACTCATATGTGGACTTTATTTATTTTTTAATGTTTTATTTATTTTTGAGAGAGAAAGCATGAGCGGGAGAGGGATGGAGAGAGGGAGAGGACAGAGTATCTGAAGTGGGCTCGGAGCCCAATGTGGGGCTTGAACTCAAGAACTGTGAGATCATGACCTGAGCCAAAGTTGGACACTTGATTGACTGAGCCACCAGGCACCCTTCATATGTGGAATTTAAGAAACACAACAGATGAACATAGGGAAGGGAAGGAAAAATAAGATAAAAACAGAGTGGGTGGCAAACCATAAGAGACTCTCAAATACAGAGAACAAACTGAAGGTTGCTGGAGGGGAGTTGGGTGGGGGGATGAGTTAAATGGGTGATGGGCATTAAGGAGGGCATTTGTTGGGATGAGCACTGGGTGTTGTATATAAGTGATGAATCACTGAGTTCTACTCCTGAAACCAGTACTACATTATATATTAACTGGGATGTAAATAAATTAATCAAAATAAATAAATATCTCAGATTTTTCTATATCTGTGTTGTGTGACTATTTTTGTGAATATATATATATATTTTATATACACTGAAAATAAATTCTTAAAGATAAAGACTTCGAACGTTTGAAGGAATCTACCAAGTATTAGTACGAACTTCTGAACAGAGAATGTGTAGAGTGTGGGCAAAAGTACTAAATCAATAAACTTAGCTTTGAGATTTCCATTTCCCCACCAATAGCTTGGACACCAGAACTAAATACATGAATATAGATTTTCTACATTTGAAAATGGAGGGCGATATCTATGATATGTACTGCACTAGATTATGGTAAACATAAATGAGATGATGAGATGAAATTCTTCACTATGTGTAATGGGTTACAAGAATTTGCATTGGAATAATGAATTTTGCTTACTTAGCTCACTTCATTCGCCATCTTCCTATTTCACAAAAGTCCCAAGAACACTTTTAGAGTCCTGAAAAGTGTTGTTTCTTTGTTCATTTGTTTTGTTTTGTTTTAGAGAGAGCCTGATACCAGGCTCAAACTCAAGAACTGTGAGATCTGAGCTGAAACCAAGCATCAGATGCTTAACCAACTGAGCCACCCAGTTGCCCTTGTTATTATATATATATCATATATATCTATATATAGATATAGATATAGATATAGATATATATCTATTATATACATTACGTATGTTATATATATAATATATAATAATAATACATAAATATATATATGACATATATATATATATATTTTTTTTTTTTTTTTAACAAAACACTCTTCTCACAGATATCTGCTTACTTTCCTAGGTGTCTGCATAAAGTCCCAATTTATCTAAGATTACTTTCTTTTACGTGTCTTCACTATACTCCATTTGCTTGCCATACTTTATTTTCATTCCTAACATTTATCATCACCTGATATATTATATATTTGTGTTTCTACATTTATTTTGTCGGCTCAAACTCGAGTTCCTTTTGTTTATTTCCATAACTCCTAGTTTTACAATAATCAATTTCATAAATAGGCATTTAATCAATATGTCTGTTAGAAAATTAGAGATGCTATGATTACTCTGTACATTGCTGAATTGAATGGTATAAGGAGATAGACAAGTAAAGATTTTATCTGAAATTAGATATTTAAGTAATATCCAAAGGCACAATGAAGCATGGGACCATTGCATCTCTATCAGTTGTTCTTATTGTTAGTGTTGTATGTATGGTTGGTCTAATTTTTATTTAATTGTTCCCAAAAATATTTTTGAAATGAGAATAAGGACCAATGATGTCCCCTTTTTCTAAGAAAATGAGAATGAGGATGACATGGCAGCCAGGACAGTCAGAATGGCAGATGCTGTGTGTATATTTGTGCACATGAATGTTTGCTACGTGTGTTTGAAGTAGACCCTATGAATATTATAATAAAGAATAGTTTTCTAGAGTTTAACTTGGAAATAAAAGCTTAAAATAAAATAATACTATTGATCTTCTTGGGAGATAAGTTCATCTTGTAGTGTTGTGTTTACTAGTCTAAGTGGAAAAGTGTCTATATGCAGACACAGGTTCATGGCTTTTTGGTGTCTTAACACAAAATCAGTGTCATTCAGTCTCTTTAGTTTCAATAAAAGTATTTAGAAATGTGCTTAGTAGAGTTTGGAATGTATCACAGAAGACAGGCTCATTTTACCTCTGATACTGTCATCAGCTATAAGTATTAATAAAACAATAAAGCTATAAGTACTATATTTATATGATATTTTAATATTTATGATATTTAGATGTTTAGCATCTACAACCACAGAGTTTATCTCTAAAAATGCAGATTCTATTATCAGAGTAAGGACACAAGCAGGAATTAAATATGTAAGGAATGTTAGAATGATATGTAATGCTAAAAACAACTAATATTTATACTGATCCACTTTTAAGTCATTTGAATTTTCTTATTTCATTCTTCCTCACAACATCCCCAGGAGACAGTACTCTTTTTATCTGTGATGAGCAGTATACCTCCCATTTAACAGCTAGAGAAACCAGAAGCACACAGAAGGGGAAAAAATTATGCTGAGAATACACAGAAACTGAGCCAAAGAGTAATGTGAAAGTTTTACTATATTTCATAGGCAAGGGTGTTGTGTATGCTTACAACTCATTCGGTTTTTTCCTACATACTAAGCTGGCCTGCTACATTTTAAGGGATAGATTTGAGGAGGCTGTTGTTTTTAATACAATTTTGTTTTGTTTGATACTTATGTGTTTAATCATTATTGCTGCTGGCTATTGTTCCTTTTCATGTATTTTAATACTTTAATCAATGGGAATTTTATTGGTACTTGTACCCTGAGGCTATTGAAAGTGGAGGGTGCAATTTTATAAATATACAATTGAAATAAGGAAAACTAAAACAGATGGGCAGGGAGACCATGTTGGTAATAATGCGATAAAGTTCTTCAGGAGCTGGATAAAGAGGTAGGGTTCTTCTCACATGAATGTTTGCACTAGGACTCCCTGAGTTAAAAAAAGTTGGCTCAGCTTTTGTTCATCGTATTTTCTCACCCAAAATTTCTTTATTTTTTCTCCTTCTTCAAAAATAATTTGAAGTCTAAAATTACATGTAGGGCGTTAATATGAATATTAGTAGTAACCTCATGAATATCTTGATTATATATTGCAAATATAAGCTTCAAACTTTAGTTTTTGATTATATTAAATGTAGTACCTACCTTTATGCTAGCTTACAGTTTCCTCTATTTGTTTCACATTTACTTATAAATTTTATTCTTTATATATACTTGTCTCCTCTTACCCAAGTAGATTTCAGAATCCTGAGAAAAGGTGTCATAGCAGATGCTTCTTTGATACATTTTGCAAGAAGTGATACAGCTCAATTCCTGTAATTTCTTGATAAGCACTTCTTGGATTAACTAGAAACCAGTGGATAAACCTATTTAAAAAAAACTGAAGTTATTCACTCACCATTAAATTTATTTTTTCTTATTCTTCAGTAATGTTCAATTAGCATAGAAAGTGGTCAGCCTATCCTCATAGAAAGTGGTTACATTTTGCTCAAGTTTTATTTCTTATATTCTTGTTCCAATAAAGATAATCCCAAAGTGATAATTTATCACTATCCACTCTGTTACCACCAGGCAGAGGGTTGAGGAAATCCTGAAGAAACTGATCCTCATATTTAATTATATGAAATGCGAAACTGTGTTCTGGAAAATACTATAATCTTACCTATATCCCTATAAAAATGTTGGAACAAACATTAATTTTCTAAAGTTTAGTTTATTCTTTCCCCCTCCCCCAAGTTCTGGGAGGGGGGGGGGAAGAGAGGTAATGGTCTCTTAGAACTCTTTAACAATAAGAATTATTGTATTTCTTCATAATGATGAAATTGATGGAAGTAGGCAGGGAAAATGTTTGGTGGAGCTGACCTTCAGATGAAGATGTTTCCACCCTTTCCCGATAGTTCTGAAAGTTGCATTTCTCTTAATGACTCCACTTAGAGCAGCAGGAAGCAAAGTGATCATCACCAGCAGGTACTTAGACAAGAGTGAGAGGTTGGATGTGGACTGCTGTATTAAAGCATCCCTGTCTAAACAGGGCTTCCTGGAGCTTAAGTGCCCATTGCTGCAGAAGCCAGGATACCATCTGTGAGTGCACAGCAAAGCTCACAGCCTTGTCTAATGAGAGGAACTGCATCAAGGAGACATTCTTAAATAGATGAAAGATCCATGGCATCTAATGGACAATTAGTTAACTTCATTCTTCAGAGTTTTTAAGCATCTGATAAATGATGAAATGAAGCAAAATGCTTCAAGTGAAACACGGAGGGGAGTTAAAAGCAGCCTAGAAAGAAATGACTTTCCCATTTTATGTATCTGTATATTTAATATAATTCTGTGTTTGAACGTAAAACACCTAGTGATCAGATTTCGTTTGCTACTCTGGTTTCTTTGTTTAAAGTTGTGATGACTATATGACTAATATCATTATATGCAGTTAGAATATATGCTAGGCCAGTATTTTGAAACGTACATGGAGATTAGTGACTGCATTACAAACATTGTTCACTTTAATAAAATAATAATAATACTCAATCTGGACTGGATCCTAAGGTCACCTGTTCAGTATTGTTATTTAACAGATGGTGAAACTGAGGCTCAAAGAGGCTAAATGTTTTTTCTAGAAATTAGTTATATAAACTGCAAGTTTGAAGATTTTTTTTGAGCTCAGTATTTTGTCTTTCTGTCACACTATTCAATTTAAGCGTATGGGGAAGACAATCTGAGCAATGGTATCGTAAAGTTAGCCTATGTAAATTAATTTTATATTGTTTTAAGGTAAAATATCATAAATGAGTCTTAATTTCATGCTTCACAGTGGACTAGGTTGATTCCTATGAAAAAATATATAGCATATACTCTCACTGAAGGGATGTGTATCTAGTTGTGAGAGAAAGATTCAGATACAAAATGATAGAAATGCACTGTGTGAAGAAGTCCCAAAATGTGTGGTATGGGTAATAAGTGTTCTCAATGGCCCAGGAAGGGAGAGTGACCAGGAGCTAGCTCAACTGAAATGGATGATTCAATAGGAAGAAAGGACAGTTCTCCCTACATGGTCAGTCAACACTTGATGGGACACAAGGAGGCAAGGATACCTTGGGATTGGTTGCAGACTTGGGATTTATGGGTGTATTTAACTGACTGATTTAAATATAGAATGTTTGAAAATTGTCTCCATTTGGGGGACAATCACTAGAGCTGCTTTCCTTATTTAGAGAGTTTGATTTTGCTTTACTGAATAGAACATGAAATACAGTGGACCTCATTAGTTAATACTGATAACAGTAACCATAACAACTCTATTATTCTATGCTTTGAATATGTAATACAGCCCTGTGAGTTGGGAACATTCTTTTTTCCTCACACTATAGATGAGAGAAACAGAGAAAAGCAGATTGATTCCATGAGTGTGTGGCTTAAAACTACAGGCTCTTAACTGTCAGATTTGATTCAGAAAAATTCACAAATATTATAAAAAACATACATTATTTAAAAATATTAAAATCTTAAAATAAAAATTTATCTCTTATCATCATGCAATTTTTTTTTACAATATGAACAGGAGATTCCACAGGAATCAAAATTTCCCCACGATTTCAAGATTTTAATGCTAATATAGAATTTACTCTGTTAATGCCTCCTTTCAGCTCAGCCCCAGAGGTTGGTTTTGATGGTGGCTGCTTCTAAATCTGAAGATGTAAATAAGCCCTAGAGAACAGTGTCTGTCATTAAAAAGTTGCCATCTGTCTTTTTTTGATATCTGCTGGGCTGCAGTAAGTCACAGTATTTCCCTATCCTTTCAATGACAGCTCATGGTAAGATAAACTTGCCATGATAAGATAAATGGCAACTTTTTTAATGAAAACTACTATGTGTGAGCTGCTTGGTTAGGTTACAGTTCCTCAAAGTGCATCTCATACCTTATTCCCTAATATCAAAACCAATGACCTATTCTTCAAAGGATTTTCTTTTCACTTCTATAACCAACATGATTTACAAAGTTCTCCTCCCCCCCTTTTTTATATCCTCTCAGAATGAGACCTTGAGTGACCCTGTAACCTTAACTTCATATACCGATTCTTTTTGGAAATGTTTGTTTAGAAGACAAAGACACAGTCTTTCACTATTTTGAAAATCATCTTTGAGTAAGATTAGCAAAGTACGTGGAATGAACACTCTTCATTTATTTGAATTACTTCCCACCCCATAGAAATAAAGGTACTTTAAATATTGGTTAAGAATTGGATCTCAAAGTGGTTCCAATCCATCATAGCTATCTTATAGCTGGCTGGATCTTGATTTTTCCGAGTCTCCGACCACCCACCTGTCAGATAAATCTAATATTGGTAAACCTGATATTGATGCCAAATCAGCGCAGGGTGCTGACTTCCCAGAGACGCCTTCTTCAGAAGAAGTCCATTTTTATTGCTGGGGGTGGGGGAAGATCCCTGGATTTATTTTTAGTTTAGAAGGTAAAAAATGACCTCATATGATATATTATAGTACCTTACACAATTGTTCATATCATTTAGGTAACAGTTAACGATTTGCAAGCTTACTTTAGTAAAACCATAACAAAAGTTATTGCAAATGTATTTGTTTTACTTCTGACCATCAAAAACCACTTATAAATTCCCAAATATGTTTGTTTACCTCAGACAGAGCAGTCAAAAGATCAAAGCCAAAATATTTCCTCACTGAACTTCACAAGAGCTCAGAGTTATCATTGTGAAAATTTCTAGATTTTCACAGGCAGAGATGGAAAATGAATAGATGAATCAAATCAATTTGAGCTAAACCAAACACATGGAAAACTATTATTTTCTTAATAGTTTATTAAATCATTGTATAGGTGTATGGTGCTGTTTGCCACTTTTTTCCCTAAAATTCAGATGTTTTCTTTGAATCAGGAAATTATTATATCTACAGTTTTACTTAATTCAGAGTTTTGATTAAGCCAGGTTTTGTTATATTTGGTTTACCAAGGAAATTCCTTATGCAGTGAGTGACTGAATGATTAATATTTAAATATATAACTATGTAAACACAATACTTCAATATGCAAAAACATACATATTCAAGAATTATTTGCTGAGCATCTGTTGTATATAGGCACTAATCTGGGTTATGGGAATTCAGTGTTGAATAAAAGAAAAGTCTCTGTACTCATGGTGAGCACTGTTATAGTTGGGTTTGTGGGGGTTGACCAATAATATATTCTATGGGTCTAGAGAGCATGAAGTCAGAAAACAATAAAGTAGAATATAATAGTAACTGGTATGGGATGGTAATAAATGGTTTGCCCCTACAGTCAATGAAGATGCAATGTGTTTTAAAATCTAATGATGGAGAGAGAATTAGGGAGAGTGATTCCAGTCAGAGGGCCCAGGATATGCAGATGATAATATTACATATGTACAAAGGTAAGAGGGAATGACTTTGAACTAGAACATTGCCAGTAAGGAACATAGTCTGAGGAAAATATGTTGGAGAAGTAGACAAGGATAAAATCATAGATGGCCAAGTAGGCCAAGGTGAGAAGTTTAGATTTATTCTAAGCATGAATGGAAGCTATAGAAGGATCTTAAGCATGAAAATAGCATGACCTTAAGTAAAAAAAAATCAGTCTGGCTTTTGGGTGGAGAGTAGACCATACAGGTGCCAATGTAGACACAATAAATTAAAGAGAAGGCTATTACAGTAGTCTCTGAGCAATGATAGTGTTTTATTCAGAGGTGATAGTGGTGAAAATGGAGGAAATTTGTAATGTGATGAAAATTCTGAAGCCAGTATTAACCAGAATTGCTGATGGCTAATATAATGAGGGAAGTGTGTGAGGAAAAAAAAGAATCAAGGATAACATTTAGGTCTTTGGCCGGAGCAATTTCTTGAAATGGCAGAGTCTGAAAATAGAAAGTGTATTGGAGAAAATATATTTTTGTTTGTTTATTCTTTACTTACATATGTAAGTTGAGATTCTTGGATAGCCAAGTAGAAATGATTGGAGTTCAGGAGAGAGCTAAACATCAATAAAAGAAATTTGTATGTCAGAAGCATGTTTGGGTGGCTAAACAATATGGGATTGGGTGAGTATGTAGGAAATGTATGTAAATAAAGGACATGAAAAAAAAAAAAAGATAAGAACCCAAAGGACATGTAGAGGTCAGAATGAGAAAATGGAGCAAGTTAAGTTGGTTAAGTCAGAATAGCCAATAAAGTAGGAGGAGAATCAGATGAGTATACTTTCAAAGGGCCTGGAAAAAAAATACTTCAGGCATGAAAGACTAGTTAAATATGTAAAATGACATTGAAAAGTCAAATCAGGAAAACTGAAAACTGATCTTGGGACTTGGCAAGTAGATCCTTATACAGTATGCACATGTATGCATATACACACATATACACACAAAACAAATTATTCATTATTCTGAATTGTAGTGCTTGCTCCTGACTCTAGTCCTGAAATAATCAAATGCTAGTCCCTTACGTGGTTGATAATTTGAATCACTTGACTTATAGTACTTCCTGCTATATTCAAGACTATGGTTATAATTTTATAGACTTTACAGATTCTTCCCAACCTTTAAAAGTGGTTTTGAACATATGATAAGGTATGTTTCATGTGTTTAGAACCACTGGTATGACCCTATAAATCTTTCCAAGAAAACATATTTTAATTGATGGAAGAAGTAAACAAAGTGAAACTTACACTTAGAAATGCTAAATGAAATAGGGAAGGTAACAGTCTTTGCCTTTTCCCCCAAATAGTATAAAACTTCATGTCTTTGTAATAAAAGGGATGAAAAGGCAGGCCAAATTTTAGCAATTTTTGTTATTTAAGTTCTTATTCAATAGGGTGTCTATCAATTCTTTGTAATCATCCCACATTTTACAGTGATGGGTTCTAAAATTAGAAGGTGAATTTAGAAAACATCATGTTCTATTTCTAAGTTGACTAATATATCTTGATACATTTTATCAATAGATTTTCTTAGAATTAGATTTTTATTATAGAACTTAATTTTGGAGACAAGTTAGAACTACCTGCAAAAAAGCCAATTTGTAAAGAGATTTTTAATCTAATAATAATTCCAAACACAAAATTTGCAAATGATAAACAATTGTATTAATAGAAGATACAGGCTTTTGAACACTTGGAATCATTGACTTTCCAGGATTTCTCTCTAGTTTTTTCCTCTAACCTTCTTTCCCTTTCTTCCTCTTTCTTTTCCTTTTCTTCTTTTTAATTTGTTTTTTGGGAGGTGCCACCACCACACTATTCAAGAGAAGCTAGCCCTCTTGTAGAAGTAGCAGTTAATATGGATGATAAAAGATTTGGGTTATAGCTCTGCCTCTGCCTGGAATCAGCAGTGGGTACTTACTGTATCTGTTGAGACCTATTTCCAATATGTCTTTCTCTCTCTCCTGAGTGACAGAGAGAGAGAGAGAGAGAGAGAGAGAGAGAGAGAGAGAGAGATACAATTGTGTTGGATTAGACCAGTCTTTCTTTTGACTTTTCAGAGGATTATAAGAATGCAGTGAAATCTATGGATGTATTCTACAAGAAAAAAAATCCACATAGGCACAAATTCACAATCATTTTGCATGCAGTCTCAGACAGAATAGAACTTCTGGACTGGAAGGCAGCCAGCCTTAATGTCTATTACTTCAGATGCAATGGAGAGGACTGCAGGGGTATAGGCAGGGGAAGAGATGTTCACGTCCTCATGCAGTTAACGATAATCTGTTTTCCTAGACTAATAGGTAGAGCAAAAGGATGGCTTCCAAAAAACCATAAGAGTTTCCAGCAATCCGTGTTCATATTCTGGAAGAACAGAGACCCAACTCGCATTGATTTATAGATTTCGTTGCGCCTTTGCTTAGTCAAGTGTAAAGTTTTGTTCTTCTTCCTGCAATAATACAATAGATACCTCTGACTGCATTTGGTAGTCATTCCTGAAGCATGGCAGGGATTAGTTTCAATCAATAGAGTATGTTCCCTCTTGGCCATCACAGACTTCCACGGCATTTGGGCCATTGCCATCTAAAAGTAAGTTCTTAGGAGGTTTTCTTTTCACCTTCCCTTAATTAACCATGATTCAGCACCAGAACCAAAAGTCTGATCATCTTATATGTCATTACCTCAAATATCATCATAAGCATTAAGCTTTACCTTTGCATTTAGAATTCACTAAATGATATAAATTCTTAATTCTTAGAACACAATCATGGCACAATATGATAGCTTACTACCTGATGATTAATTCATGTTTTTAAACTTTTTTTTATAACCACCAGAGAGAAGTCAAAGAGAAAATTAGCTGTTTTACCATAAATTATTTAAATTACCCTTAGGCGAAAGCTGATAGAAATCACATATTTTAAAACAACATTTATGACTATTTTACATTGCTGTGTCCCATAGCAGGAGTAACAAATATATGCTAGGTTTTGACAAATCTTGAATGGAATAGTAACACACTTCTTTTTCATAACAAATAACTGTCATGAATAAGGGAAGCAGTAACCTGCAAGTAAAATCTGAGGTGCTAGTCTTTGGTTAGAGGGCTGGGGACATAATCTTTCAAATTCCAAGTAATTATGTTTCTCAAGGCTTGATAATTAGTGGCTCAATGAATGGATGGGTGGCTCTTTGGGACAACTGGATACTAGTTTATTAAACGTTCATGAGGTAAAGGTTAGTTTTACCTTGTCAAGGACTACAGGGGACCTTTTAATTCCAAAAATTTTTGCAAATGCATTTTACGACTTTACAGGAAGACTGGAAAAGAGGCCATGAATGACACAGAAAATTGTTTTCTCCTTAGCAAAGCAGTGGAAATAATGGCCCCTGACAAACACAATACAGATTACAAATATTGAGGGTATTTTCTTCATGAAGGTGGTACTTTTAGGGGAAGATAGATTAATTTTTAGTCCTATCGAAACTGTCATTTATAGAGAAATGTGAAGCCTAGATGCCCAGTCCTCACGGGTGGCAGCTCTTTTCTCTCAGTCACTGAGTTGTGCCCAAGCTTCCTCATTCATGCCACTTTTTTCTGTTACCGAGTAAATGCAGCATCATTTCAGAGAGAACTGATGTTAATAAAATTAGTTGGTCACACATTGAAGCATTTATTGAGATCCTCTGGTTGTACATTTCCAGATCATACTTGAGAAAGAAAACAACCTGTAGACCAATGAGGAAGTGCATCAAAAGCTGCAAGGGCAGCACATTTTTTTTTCTAATACCATGTCTTCTGGGAAACATTACCCTCCTGTGCTCTTCCAGACCATTGATTCCATTCTGAACCCATAAAAAAGAGATTATAAATCAAGAGAAGGAGGTACTGGTAGAATACTATGAATGGTTTATAAGTTATTTTGTGAACAAAATTGAGACCATTAGAGCCGCTGAACAGCCTTCTACCTCTAATCATTTTTTTTCCATTAACTAAATTTTTTGCCCACTCTACAGAGAGTGACATGATTTTTATAGCAGTATCATATAGAATTCTAAAGCATCAAACAGGCAGTGCTTACCAGTTGCTACCCACTTCATATATCTTGCAGAGGTATTGATACTTAACATGGTACCCCTTCCTCCTGACATTTTCCCAGGATATGAATCACTGGTTAGAACTTTCTAATACGGTAAGGCGATGCCATGAAAATGCACAAGGTTAAAAGTTAGTAGACATTGATTCCAATCTTAATTCCACTTCAAGCTATTTGCATAACCTTAGGAAAAATTACTTAACAAAATTGAGCCTCGGTTTCCTTCAAAGTACAAAGCTGAAGATGAACCCATGGTTATTTTGCAGGATATTGCATAGAAAAAATGAGATTTTGTATGCGGAATTCTTTTAAAAGTGAAGAACACTTTTGAATGTAAATGCAATATATAGTACCCATCATCATTTATTATGTTATTATTTCATCATCACCTCTGTAGTGTTTTAGCTTTCTGCTATCTTGTGCTAGTGAATTACATGCATATACTAAGAGTATGATCTCATATCTAGGTGGTTATGTTCTTCTGGGTTGTCATGTACATCAACTGTTCTTGCAGTCTAGAAGCTACTCATCCTCTTATGGGTAATAGTTCTCCAATTTCTCTCTAGGCTCATGCCTTTCTTTCCATGCGTCCATATCAGTTCATATGTTCCCAAAGGTCTTAACTCTACCTTAAGTGCAGATAACATGGATTAGGTATAAGTGTTGCATTTATTTGGCTTCCAATATTGGTTCAAGGATTGGCCTTCAGTAAAGTTTAGCTTGGAAATGCTGGAACACAGTTTCTTACTCTTTTCCACTTGATATCAACTGGGAAGGATAGAGCCCTGAGACATACTAGCAACCGTATTGTGACTATATTCAATACTTGTCTGAGAATAAAGTCTCCACAGAGGATGCAGACCTAAGATACGGGAGACAAAAGTAGATTTTGATGAGGTTGTTTAAAACCATATTTCAAGCTAAATAGCCTTCCTTTCTCTAAGTCAGTTTTGTTTTCTGTCATTTGCAAACAACATAAGTCAAATATAGAAACTATATATAATTTTTTAATTATAGTCTTTTGAAAATCTAACTTTTGAGTGCTTCTGTATGTTTTAGGCATTTATAAATGTAATCTTCTTATACAGCTGAGATAGCTATTATGTTTATTCCCAGATTAAAGACAAGGGAACCCAGATGCAATTGCTCAAGGTCACACAATTAGTAAGGAGAGGATCCAGTATTCAATTACTATCTGCCAACAGAAACCATGCTTTCTATTATGCAATAATAGGAAGTATTAAAACACTTAAAACAATAATTTTTGTTTTAATTTTTTTTTACAGAAAAATTCTTAGCAACCCATACTCAATGTGTAATAATATTATATGGGTAGTTGCAATTCATGAGCATTTTTGATAGTTTTAACTATGCCACCTTTGCCCTCCATCATGCCTCCTTAAAGAGAATCTGTAGAAATCGGGAAAAGAGACTCAATGAAGAATGGAAATTGACCTTAGAACAGAGATTAGGCTAGTGGAAACTAAAGTGAAATTAAAGATATCCATGGTGGCAAGAGGAGAGAAAAATTTTCTGGTGATTATATTCAGAGATTCTACAATAACACGGTTTGCTCTGAGTGGAATGTGAAACTGTGGATCTTAAAAAATTGAGTGATTGCTGCCATAGTTTCTACTCAACCACTCTGTGAGTAAATTTCTGCTCAGTCCTGCTGATACACAAGATACTATGGAAGAGAACACAGAAAGGGGAATAGGAAAGCTGCATCCTGCTTGGTCTTCACATTTGTACCTGGCAGAAACTTACAAATCTAGAATAGAATGAATTATAATAAAAAGGTATTATTTTCTATCACTCTGATACTTGAGGACTTCTATGGTTTGTGGAACTTTATGTTACTGCATTAGGCCACTTTCAGAAAAGTTTGGGGACTTATTTTATGCAGGGCACACAATATGCAATCATGGCTCAGCTCTCCTAATAGTTATAAATGTGCGGCATAGTCCGATAGGGTTCATGTCTTTGTACCCAGGTGGTTACATATCATCACTCAGAAGAATCACTTAAGATAACATTGATATATGAATTATTTTCCCTGACCAAAAGGAAGCTCTTTCCAGTCAATTGACACTCAGTCTTGAGTGTCTGAATGTCTTACAGTTAAATTATTAGAAAATGACATTGAAAGTAGGGAAGATTCTTTTTTTTTTTCCTTTACCCATCTTCTAAGTAACTTTGGTACACAGATGAATATATTGTTAGTTACTCACTAACCTTGAAATAAATACTTAAAAAGAATTTTCATTAAAAATTCAGAATAATTTTCAATATCGGATTCTAATTCCAATAATAATTGTTACTCTATTTTAAATAACAATAGTAATTCTCACCCCCTTTCTGGAGCACAAAACCAATGCTGCCTTCAAGAGGAGAATGAGGCACTAATTCATGTCCCCATTACATCTTGGCTGGATTGCTGCAGTTCATTATAGCCTTTCCTGACTGTTTACTTAGGCAATAAATCTTGTCATTACATATACTACATCTGTCAGGTTCAAGACAACTGCACAAAGGCCCTATTGCTATTATAAACCTTTAATTTAAAAATCTATAATTAAAGAAGGGCAGATATGTTATTTGAGGCTTAAAGCATTGGTGATTTGGAGACACTCCAACATTTAACTGTACTTCCTTGAAGTAATAATTTGAGAGGTGAGGTAAGTGGAGTAACCAGGCAATGGGTCCAAATAGAACAAAATCCCCCGAGAGACATTGCTTCATATTTAGGACCTCATCTCTCTGCTTCCTCCAAACACCCCAGTAGGATTCTTATCTCTAAGATAAGAACCAAGTCTATAAAAATCAAGTAGAAATGGCTTAGGAGATAGGAGGCATCTCAACAGGCATATATTTTAATGACCCTTGAATGCTGACTCTGGTTCCCTCAGAGTTCTTCAAATTAACCTACTCAATTTTTATCATCAAAATTAATCAAGAACAGTTATCAAGGGAATCAAAGTCTAATATCTTTCACTTTCTCTAGACTTCTGTCTTTTAAAATGAATATTAAATATGGCTATCATTTATTCAGTGACTGTTAGGTGCTAGGCATTCTGCTAAGTACTTTACCTACAACATCCTTGGCAAAAGTCCCTTAGAATAGGAAAATAATCAGCTTATTTTAAATATAAATAAAGTATGACAGCATAAGTTACCCTCTGGATCTGAAATTGAGATCAAATTGAGATAATGTGTCTGCACTCTTTTAAGGTGTACCATGACTGTGATGTTCTCAAACATACAGACAGAACTTTTTGGAATTTCAATTTGCTAAAATCCTAAATGGACCTGATAGTTCCAGAAGAGTAGAGCTCTAGTTCTCCTTTCTCAAAACAATGTGTATTCTCCCTAGATGATATAATTTCTCCTCCTACAAGCTTCAACTTCTATCTCTTCATCAGCAACTCCCACATTTACATCTCTAGCTCTGAGCTTTCTTCTGTCTTCCAGAACTATGCTGTTAACTTTATTTTTATCTTTTTTTAATACACTTTTTCTGTTTGAAATTAAATTTACAGAAGAGTTTCAAGGATGGCACAAAGAGGACCCAGATACCATTCACCCTGTTTCCCCTAATGTTGGCATTGTATTTGTCTGTAGTTCAATGACCACAACTGAAATTAGCATTGGTAATTAAACACCATTAACTAAACTACAGATTTTATTTGTATTTCACCAGGTTTGTTTTAAATTTTATTTATTTTTTAATTTTTTTTTAACGTTTACTTATCTTTGAGACAGAGAGAGACAGAGCATGAACAGGGGAGGGGCAGAGGGAGAGGGAGACTCAGAATCCGAAACAGGCTCCAGGCTCTGAGCTGTCAGCCCAGAGCCTGATGCGGGGCTTGACTCACGGACCGCGAGATCATGACCTGAGCCAAAGTCGGCCGCCCAACCGACCAAGCCACCCAGGCGCCCCTGTATTTCACTAGGTTTTTACTAATATCCTTTCTCTATAAGAATCCAATCTAGGACACAACACTCCAGAAGGTTTTTCAATCTTTGTTTATTGTGACCTTCACACTTTTGATCAATTATGGCATAGAATGCCTGCTTTTTTTGCCTGGTGTTCTCTCTTGGTTACAGTTTATTTACATTTGGAAGAAATGACACAGAAGTGAAGTGCCTTTCTCATCTCATGTTGTCTTATTATTCATGAAGTTCACCTGGACCACTTGGTGAAAGGAGTGTCTTTCACATTTCTCCACTATGGAGTTACTGTTTTTCTCTTTCCATGTATTGTTTTTTAGAAGTGAATCCATAAGACCACTTACAGGGAGAATAATCAAGTTTCAATTCCTGAAAGGAAACCTTTGAAAGAATTTTTAAATATATGTTAAAAGCACCAAATGTATTAAAAATATTTGGGGGAGATACTTTGAGGGTATAATGATACTCTGGGTTGTTTTTTTTTTTAAAGTTTCGCCCACTGATTTTAGCATTCACAGTGGATCCTACCTGCAACAATTATTATTACTGTAGTGTTCTAATGGTTATTTTAAAAAATTATTTCCCACATGCTTTTTTCATTAACTAACTATAATTCTGTAAGGAAGAATTATCATACTTTATTTATTCATTCATTCATTCACTCATTCATTCAATTGTTTATATTGTGCTAGACTCGTGGATATATATTTTGAGTGGTCATTTAATGCTATCGTTATTTTATTCCTCAAATTGTTTCAGCTTTGGCCATTGGGTGCTCTTTCATTGTTGGTTCCTGGTGTCCTTCAGCATGTACCCATCCTTTTTCTTTCTTTATAACACCTCTCTATTTTCTAGCCCCACAAGTTTCTCCAGAGCCTTCTGGTATTTCCCTCCTCCATTTCAAGATTCAAATATTTCTCCAAGGAACCCTATATTCTTCTTGGAAAATGGTATTTAAAAACCAAGTGATACACTACTGAAGTTTTACTGATTTTTTTAAAGATTTATTTATGTATTTATTTTGAGAGAGAAGAGAGGGAGAGCACATGCACACATTGGGGAGGTGCAGAGTGAGAAAGAAAGAGAGAATACCCAGCAGGCTCAGTGATCTCAGCCCAGAGCCTGACATGGAGCTCAGTCTCACAAACCATGAGATCGTGACCTGAGCCAAGATCAAGAATCGAATGCTCAACTGATTGAGCCACCCACATGCCCCTGAAGTTTTACTGATTTTAGATCTTCTTAGCAAACATGCTAGGAAATCTATTTGTACTAACCATGTACACACATATATCTGTATTACTTTATCATCTATCAAATATATCAATCAAAAGAAATATGAGTACATTCTGATATCTCTCACTCTGACATACCACCTCAGAGTGCATTCTAGCCTTTCCTACTTTGTTTATTTTAAACATTTTTCTTTACAAGGAGGAACCTGGCTCTCATTATCTATACCGTGTTTGCTTGTCCAAACTTTGTACAGATGTAAAGTAGTCAGAATTGCTGACTTGGACTTTTGCGAAAAACAAACAAAAAATCTACCAATAAGAGTAAATTGCTTGTGTACAGTTTTCTTTTTCCTTTTTAGCTTAACAGTATTTAGTCAAAACACTGTGTTACAAATATGTTAGGTTAGTTTATTCTCCTTTTCAGGGTGCATATGTTATATATTTGTCATATAGTTAGATTCCTTCTTCACAATCTGTATATTTCATCTTGGGTTTCCCTACCATCCTTGTGTTTCATCTTTTCTGTTTTTTAAAAGATTTATGTATAGCAGATTTACATAAAATGTGTAACTTGTGAGTATATCTCAATTACTTTTATACAGTGTATGCATAGATATAATTTCCAGTCAGTTCAAGACATAAAATGTCACTGGCACACACACAGTCCTCCTTAGGGCCCTCCCAGTCATTCCTTCTCAAATGTATTTTTTTTTTTTTTACTTCTGTAACCATGGGTTAGCTTTGTCTGTTGAACATGCTATAGATTTCTTTTCTTTTTTTTTTTTTACTCAATATTATGTTTATATAATCCATTCATGTCATAATATTTAGGAGTAACTTGTTCTTTTTAATTTCCCTATAGTATTTTTAGTCAACTTTATTCAAGTATAATTCACGAACAATAAAATGCACCCATTTTTATACATATAATTTGAGTTTGGACATATGTACGCTCTCGTGTGATCACCACCCTACTCAAGATACAGAACACTCATATCACAAAAAGTTCTCTCATGCTACCCCCCTCCCCCCACCTCCATTCTATGCCTTGCTTGTCTCATTTCTTACCAAATTGGTTTCTTGTAAATTTGTAACATTGATTTCTTCATGCTCCTCCCTGGCTTTCAAATCCTTTGGTACTTCTGAGTTGAATGACCTTTTCTGTTCTACCTCAGTTGACCTTTGCTTGCTGTCACTTGTTGTTCTCCTATTCACTGTCCTGTCCTTCCAACTACTGACAGTTCCAAGAATGCCCTAAGATCTTTATCTCATGCCTTTGTACACGCATGAAGCTATTGAAGTCAATAGTGACTTTCCTTTCCTTCCCCATCCCTGATGATCCAATTGGATAATTTTTGTTTACCCCTTAGAACTATGCTATCCTTTCTTACATTTGTGTGAGATGATAGTTCTCAGATATGGCCCCATGACACTCATCTCTGTCATAAAGCTTATGGTAAGGTATTTTTGTCAATTTAAATTTTATAGTCTATATTATACCATAACATTATTTTTTAGGATGTTTCCTTCTAAGAATATTTGCACATATATAGATTCCTGTAATTACCACCACAATTAGGAATGCAAAAGAGTTCAATCTTCTCAAAAAACTTCCTCATAGCATCACTTTATAGTCACTCTCTCTCTTCCCCTAGGCCCTGGTAATGGCTGATCTGTCCTACAATACTATTACTTGTCTTTATGAGAATGTTATATAAATGGATTGTAGAGTTTGTAATTTTTTTAAGATTAGCTTTGAAACACATTCAAGTAAGTGCATATATGTTCACTAAATCTTTGTGTAGACCCTACAATAAAATTTTTAAAAATATTATTTTATACAAAGTCTTTTAAATCAATTAAGAGAAGAAAACAAAACAAAAAATTATTTGTATGTATCCTTTATAATTGCCTAGTCACTTTTACTAATGTTTTATGTTCTTTACAGATTCAAGTTATCATCTAGTATTAAGTACTACATCACTTTTCTTTAGCTTGAAGAATTTAATTTAGTATTTGGCTTCCAGTAACAAATACTCAATCTTTTTGATGTGGAAGTAATATTATTTTGCCTTCCTTTTTGAAGTATAGTTTTTCTGTTTATAAAATTATTGGTTGACACTTATTTTTTCTTTCTTTCAATACTTGGTCTTTACCTTTGCATGGACCATTGATTTTGATGAGATGTCAGATATTAATTGATTATGTTTTTTTCTTGTATATAATGAGCCATTTTGCTATGGCTTATGGCAAGAATTTCTCTTTGTCTTTGTCTTCCAATGGCTTAATTATGATGTGTCTAGGTGTGAATATCTTTTTGTTGTCCCTACTTAGAATTCATTGAACTTCTTTCATGTTAGTCTAATGTTTATCATCAAATTAGGGAAGTTTTGGTGATTATTCCTTGGACTAATTTTTCTATCTGTTTCTTTCTGAGGAAGAATCTACTTCCATGTTCTTTCAGGTTGTGCTCATCGAATTAAAGTCCCTATTTCATTGTTGGTTGCCAGTTGAGGACCATTTTCAGCTCACATGGGCCACCCACACTCCTTGCCATATATTCCCTGCCATTTGTAAAGCGAGCAGTGGATATCTCTTGCATCAAATCATTCTCATTGCTTTACATGTCTGCCTTTTTTTTTCTGACTGTTACTCCCAGATTTAAAAGACTCATGTTATTAGGTAGGGTTCCCTGTTTACATTTCCTAAAGTCTACTGTTTCGTTAAAATAACCTAATCATGGAATTAAAATCTACCATATTCATATTCTTGGGGACTATGCAGGGTTTCTACAACAGGTGATCGGGATGGCCATTTTAGAATTCTTACCACCATATCTTTACTGACTTTCTAACTGGTTGTTTTATAATTATGAAAGGAGTGTTGAAGTATACAATATATGAATGGATTTTAATTTCTTTCAGTGTTTTCCACATATATTTTGCTGCACTTGTGTTACTTATATACACGTTTAGAATTTTTGTGTTGTCTTGGAGAATCAGTACAGTTATCATTACATAATATATGTCTTTATCCCTGATGATGTTCCTTGTTTTCAAGTTTAGTTTGATATCAGTATTGCTAATCTAGTGCTATTTTAGTTGGTATTTGCATAGTCTATGTTTCTCCATTTTTTTATTTTTTAACTACCCATATTTTTATATTTAGTGCATGTTTCCACAGACTGTATATACTTGGGGATTGGTTTATTTTTCTGAGATGACAATAGCTACCTCTTAACTGGTATGTTTAAACAATTCACATTCAAAGTCATTATTCATATGTTTGAATTAAAATAGTAGGTCCGAAAAGAACTTCTTATGTTCCTTTTTCTTTTCTTTCTGCTTTGTCTTGGATCCATTGAGTACTTTTTATGATTACAACTCATCTCCTCTATTTCCTTATTTATTATACATCTTTTTAAAATAAACTTTTTATTGTCCACTTAAGGATTATAGCATACATTTTAATTATATGTCTACTTTAACATGATACCATTTCATAGGTAGTGTAAGGGCTTTACAATGTATATTCATAATTCCTCCTTCTCTGTGCAATTGTTATTTTTTTAACTTTTAAATAGGTTATAAAACACATGCAATACTTTCTTACTATCTTGCTTTTGAGGGGCATTTTTCTATTAAATCAATTGAAAATAGAAAAGAAAATGAACTTTATATTTCATTTTACATTGATGTATTCTTTTTCCACATGCTCAATGTTTCCAATTGTAAACCGAATTTCTGATGAATGTCATATTCTGTATCCTTTAACCTTTACTGAAGAATAGATGAGTACCACAACTACTTCTCCTTAGTTTTTGAAGGATATTTTCGCTGGTTATAGAATTCTGAATTAATAAGATTTTTGTTGTTGTTCTGTTTTGCTTTGTTTTTGTTTGGTTTCTTTGTTTGCTTATATTTTGTTTAACACTTTAGAGATGTACCTCCATCATCCTCTAGCTTGCATGGTTTTCCATGAGAAATATGTTATAATTCTTATCTTAGATCCTTTTGTGATAAGTATTTTTTCTCTGTGTGCTCTAAAGATTTTCTTTGTGACTTCCAGCAGTTTGAATTTGATAAAGCTAATATTTTTTTCAGATAGTTTGCTTGTTTTTCTTAATTGTTTTGGTGTTTATCTTCTTTGATATTCTCTAAGCTACTTGGATCTCTGGTTTACTGTATGTAATTAATTTTGGTACATCCCTGGATGTTATTTTCAAACAATTCTTCTACCTTGTTCACTTTCTTGTCCCACCTTCTGGCTCTACTTATATATGTGTTTGAACATTTGACATATATATTGCCATAGCTCTTGGGGGCTCTCTATTCTAGTGTTTTTAGGCTTTTATCTCTTTGTAATTTTTAATTTGGGTTATTTTTTATTTACCTGTCTTCATGTTCACTATTTCTTTTTTTTTTTTTAAACTGAAATGAATCTACTGATAATCCCATTGAAGAAGTTCTTTATCACTGTTACTATGTTTTTAATTTCTCATATATTTACCTATTTCTTACAGTTTCCATCTGTCTTCTGAAGTTACTCATCTGGGATGTTAGCTAATTTTCATGTTGGCACTTTTATTTTATTTTTTGGCACTTTTAATGTATCAATCATAGATAATTTTTTTCTCTTACAAGATTAGTTCCAAGAAGGAATCAAGTTATCATAATTGTTTTGTGTCTTCTGAGTGTTTTTGTTATGACCTTATTCCTATACATCCTAGCTTTTATCTGAGAGCCAGATATCTTGTGTAGGATCATAGGTATTTGGAGGTGAACATGACTTTCCTATTTCTAGCCCTTCAGTGTAAATCTTTGTGTTAATCAAGTTGGAAATTTGGTTGGATTTTATCTTTAATGTTGCTGTGATTGTCTTCAATCTATCATGTTTCCAAGTCTTCTAGTGCACTGAGTCTTAACCAAATAGTGTCCCCTCCAAACACACACATGCACACGTACACGCACACACACCAGGGGAACATTGAACAATGTGTGGAGATATTTTGGGGTTCACTCTGGGTGTGAGGGTTCTGTTGGCATCTAGTCAGAAAAGGCCAGGGATACTTGTTTAACATCCTACAGTGTACAAGAAGACATCACCCCCTCTCACATACACACAACAAAGAATTATTCAGTCCAAAATACCAGTAGTGCTGAGGGTGAGAAACCTTGCATTGGTGAGAACTTGTGTTTAGGCTGTGGATTTGTTTCCCCTAAATTATTTCCTCAATACCGATCCTCTTCTCCTTTAAATTTTGCCTTCCTTAGCTACACTCCAGAAATAATCTGTCTTTTGTAGTTTTTCAATTATATTAAACTGTTATTTAAGCTTATGCTTGTTAGCTTGCTGGTGGGTGGAACAAAGGAAGACCTTCTCTGATATTCTGATTATGCTTTGGTTTCAGTAAGGCACTCTATCCTGGATCACAGAGATAGGGCCTTAACAATTGCCCTTGGACTTCCTTTAGGAGTTGTGCTTGTCTTGTTTGCTTGTTTGTTTTTCTTTTCTCTTTCCATAACTTTAATGAGAAATATATCCAAAGACAAGAGTTTTTGTTGATCTTTTCTCTGTTCATTAAGATGTTTGTTCTTTAGGATAGGTAGAGTGGATGGGTCAAGTTGGCAGTGGATACTGTTTTCTACCTGTGCCAGAACTGCAAGAGGCTGCTTTCTAGCATTTCTCTCAGTATTCTCTGTGAGACTCTGGTTCCATTGTGGAAGATGAGTCTGGAAAGCAGTGCACCCTTCCCTCTCCTTATATATTTGGTGCCCCTTACTTCATACTTTCATTCTAACTCACATTCAGCCTTTATCATTTTTTTACTATTAGCTATAACTTCTTGCCCATGTATATACCATCTAGTGTTTTCTGCCCAACTCAGTGAATGTACGGATCCTTTTCACCTTGTAAGAGTCCTTCTTTCTCCAGATTTCAGCTTACTTAACTATCCTGTAATCTCAGTTCTTGATAGGCTAAATACAAGTCATTAATGTGCAAGTTATCTGGTCTTTACCTTTTGTAAGCATAAGAGTACTGCTTTTTCCAGCTCTTTACATTTCTAAACTGAAATTGGAAGTCTATTTCACCAACTTTTTATAGGACTGTACTTTGATGTACTATAAGTATCTAAAACTTAACATGATTCAACTAGATTTTATATTTATTATCTACAAAGTGTTTTCCCCCCAATTTCCTTATTACTTAAATGCTGCCTAGTTGTACAACCTAGTCTCACAAACCAAAAATCTATAAGACTTCCCTACTGTACATAGTGTTTCATTCTCTAAAAGACACTGATGCTTATATGATGGTAAATGTGAAAGGAAACAGAGAAGAAACATTTAAGTGTCTCTTGTTTGCATCAATTTTTATACTATCATGTTGGCAAAAAAAAAAAAAAGGAAAGAAATTCCTATGCCAAAACACAGAGTCAGAATAAGATACTACTGAAGGACACACAAACTAAGATGTAAAAAAAAAAAAAAAAAACACCTTTAGTGCAATAAATCTACCATCCACATTAAAGTCTGAAAAGCACTGATCTAACTGGACCTTCTACCTTTTTTTTTTTTTTTGGAAGTTCTGCATTGTGATCCATATTGATTGCCCATGAGGTGAGTATAACCGTACATACTACATGGTAGTGTTTCAAAAGCAGAACTTACAACACAAGTGTGATAGGAATCTCTTCAGGCAATCCCCTGGAGAGGCTTGCTTGAGCCAGCACACCATGACATGTCATGAGTTACACTGCAGAATAGAGACACTGTGTCCTGCTGTATTGCATATTTATAGAAGTTTAGGAGGGGGCAGTTCTCTCTGATGTTCCAGCTCATCACTGATAACCCAAGGAAAATCTACCAGTATCACAAACTAAATTTGAAACATGGTATCTACTAACTTCATTCCTCAGCTAAAATTGAGGCAATGGGAAGTTATTTCAATATTCTGTTAAATGAAGGAAGGGTCAAGCTAGGTATCAAAAGAAGCTATGGGGTAGGATCAAAATTTTTCTGTGAGTAAGATATAAGTCATTTGAGTTTATCTTATTTATATCATGCTTTTAGGTCTTAATTTCTTGAGTCACATATTGTCATAGTTTCACCTTCTTTTCTTTTAATGGTTGGGTGTTGAAAGTTTGACTAAGTGCATCTGAACTAAGGCACTGTGTGTGTGTGTGTGTGTGTGTGTGTGTGTGTGTGTGTGTGTGTTTCCATGATCATCCTGATCCCATCATGGTTTATAGGATCCTAAATCTCTCTATTCACTGGGTAATATAAATTGCCCAAGTCAAATAGATTTGGAAGAAGTGTTGAATCTAAGCCAGCAAATAAGCCATGAAGTAGAATGGACCTCTGCGTTACTGGAGAGACTGGATTAGAACTTTTATTACTGCTACCTCTAATTTTGTATGATTACCCCCTCTTTTTTTTTTCCTTTTCCTTTATAAGGCATGGTATAAGGGAAAGACAAAGTTCCTTAGGAGAAGCTTGGATTGCTGTTCTCAAAATATCCCAAATTCTGTGGTAGTAAGCATATATATATATATATATATATATAATATTTATTATTTTATTTATTTATTTGTTTATTTATTTATTTATTTTGGTAAATTGTAGTTCCACTCCTCTGTATTAAGGGAGGTATTAATATCTTGTGATGGTGAAATGAGATAGATAATGTATGCCAGAAGAGTAATTTTTAAATAATAATGATTGAACAAGTTCAATACACTGTTATCATTTATCACAGACCCTATGTACATATTTCTTAACATTTCAAGAACTCTGAAGCTAAGACTGAGATGTGTTGGAGTTTAAGTGGCAGTGCTTCTCACCAACCTTCTTGGTATAGCATGAAATAATGATGCACCTTACAATTGGTAGTATGTTTGAATCATTGAAAAAGAGTATAATTATTATAAATTCTAGTATTTCAAAGTGCCGTTTCTCACGAAAGAAGTCTTTATAAAAACTGAATGTAAAAAGCGTTCCTATTTTGAAACCATAGGGTAAGAAGCCAAAAAAAAACTGAAATGAGCACTCATACGCGCAAGTACAGCCAGTCTCGTTTCTTGGCAAGTAGAGTGTGATTCAACACATTTAATAGCATGAAATAAAAAGAAAGGTTGACATTCTCATTTTGCTTTAAGATACTAAGCATCACATAGTAATATGCCCTTTAAGTATAAATATACTTATAATATTAATATAATCTTTCAACATTTTTACATTACTTTATTTCTATTTTATTTTTTATTCTCATCAGGACCCTACTATATATGCATGGCAAGTGTATATTGCCCTTTTTCTCAGATAGTGAAACTGTGTCCCCCCAATGCAGTTATGTCCCTTAGTTCATAGTGTGTTAACATGAGTTTAGAATCTGAAATAGGATTTGATTCCTAAATCTATTTTCTTCCACTAGACCAGGCATATTTTTTTTTCCTATTGGACTCTAGAGGCACTAAAATCCTAAATCATAGCTTTTTGACTTAGCTTTGGAGCAATAGCAACCAAAAGTTCAAAGGAAAAGAAGAAGCAACAGTGTTTCATGTAAGTGAAAATTTAGAACTCTCTGCCTTATCTGCCTTTCTTACTCCTTGGTCTTTTCTTTGTATGGAATCATTTAAAATCTCTGTAACCTTTTAAGGTGGTCAACATCCTTCAATAATCCATGGCTATTGATTCTGTATCGATTACTGGCTTGTGCCCACAGATTTGGCAAAAATACCAAGAACAAAGTCTGCTAATATTTAATAAAGTATTCACTTTAAGTCCAGACTGTGTGCTGTGTATTTACATCGTTAACCTCATTTTCTCCACCCAAAAATCAAGCGTCAGACTCGATTTCAACCCCAGTCTACATGTCTGGAAAGACAGAGCTGTTTCTATAGCACAATGCTGTTTCTCATTAGAATAATAAGAAAAGTACAAACAAAAAGTGCACTCCATAGATGGTTAAGTCATGAACAGATAAGATTGTTTCATGAACAATATATTATAAAATTGATTATCTCTAACCGAGGTATTACCAAATTAAATAAGAATTAATATAAATCAATTATTTCACAAACTCTAGAAGTTTGACAGTAGCATCTGTTCGTGTAGCTTCAACCACTAAATAGATGAAATGGCTTAAAATTTATGTTTTGGCTAAAATTGAAGATCCTGAAACTTCTCCAGTTAAATTCCCACAAGTATCCCAAATAAAATGCATCCTCTTCAGTGTTGGGAATAATACCACATTTAGACTTTCCTAAACCAGACACCAAAAATTCACCCTCCCTTCCCTGCCTTGCCCTCCCCTTGAAATTGGTGACTGTATCTTATAATTCCTTTTGTTTTCAAGCCCTTTGAATCTGCCTCCTTTGCCCAACCCCTTTGCTCCTTCCTTGGTTCAACTCCTAATTTCCTGCTGGGTTAATGAAACCTAACTGCTTCTTATATCTTCATGCGTCCTTCTTTGTGATCTATTGTCCACTTACATATCCATGTTTCTTTCTCTTCAATGCCTGCAATTCTGTCACTACACTGACTAAAATTGTCACTGAATATGAGCAAAGAAACTTAAGCTATTAACAAGGCCCATGAAACCTATGAATATGCCTCCCTTGAATTTTGTCCCTTAAATTCCATCACACACTTGCCTATCACGCTCTAGACATTTTGAAATACAATGCAGGTAGGCATTACACAAAACATGATACTCAAGATACAGTGCATTTAGCAACAATTGATGCATCGTCAAAAATCTTTGACAATTACCATGAGGTACTATATCGGTAATTTATGTGGACTGTATTTTCTCTCCATAAATCCAAGGCAGCCAAATTTTCTTCAATTATTGAAACAAACCTTTTGTTGACTTTTGCTGAACAATTGTTTTAATTTCATATATGTTAAACATGTTTATGATGTTACTTTCATCTGCTTCCCTTCTCTGAATGCACAGGCATTTTCTTTGTTGACAAATGTTTACTTGCCTTTCAAAATGCAACGCTGCTTCCATATCATCCAGACTTCCTGATCATCTCTCTGTGCTCTGTGAGTTAGGTTTCCTTCTTTTTTGATTCCATAATATTTAGGTAATCATCTTATCAGTATTGGTCACACTTTTATTGTTAGTGTTATCTTTGTTTACGTTTCTAAACCATTTGAAAAACGGTTTCAATGAGCTAAACCATTGGCAGGGTTCCAGTTTTATGTGTCTTTAAACTTTGTTCTTAGGATATTGCCTGGTACATGGTAGGTAATCAATAACTATTTACTTCATAAGTGAGTTAATAGCCATTATCACAAATTTTTGTAATTGTACTACAAAATTGTATTACAAAAATGTGCAAGTTTTGCTATACTGCACGGTCATAAAGAATCAAATGTTTAGGTGAGAATCTCATGGGGCATATTTTTGTGCCTAATTTGTAGAAAGAAAAAGGATAGAAAAGAAATCTGGCTTAAAAATAAAGTCACTTTGAGGTAGAGGCTTGTGTGGAATCATCCTTATTTGAAGCCTGTCGGTATTTAGAATTTTCTTTTTTCAGAAGAGAACAAATATGGAACCATCTCTAACTCTAACACTGCTCAGGGTCTTCCACTGGGTCCATTTAACCTATTTAGTTTGGCCAGGATACCAGAGAACAATTCAGGTGAGAATATTATTGTTCTCCTTGATATTGCCTGTAAACAATGCTCTGTCTTGTCGCCCAGTCCCAGCCCTCACAGATGGAAACATATCCAGCTCCAAGTTCTGTTCTTATGCTTCTAGCAAGAGTTTTCATCCCTGAATTGATAGAATTTAATGTCAACTTCACTTTTCTGGAGCCATCTTTTAATCCAGTACCCCGGAATTTACTCTGGGCTGTATTTCATTCCTTCTATCCAGTACTCTTTTTTAAAACTTCTGTTCTTCTCTCTGTTTTTGTCCTTTCACATAATCCCCATAATTCAGTGTTCAGTTTAATGATCCTGAAATAATGAAATTAACAATATTTATGACAATGTCTACTCAATTTAAAAAAGTGCTTGCATCTTAAAATCGAATACATGTCTCTACAACATAACTATCTGTATACCTTTGGTCATCAGCTTTTTAAATTTTAATCTCCATTTGAGAGTTGATTTTATGAAATTTTATGAAATTATTTATGGTATGTCATTGTCATTGGTCCACACAAAGTCACTTTTTTGTTTCACTTTTTATTGTCTTTTTACCTAATTTTAACTTTTATTCTATACTCTTTGATTGGCTCTGATTTTCATGACAGATGTCTTTTATGTATGTGTGTGTGTATGTGTGTGTGTGTATCTTCCAAAATATCTAGTAATTCTTTCTGTATGTATTTAATTTATAAATATTTTATTGAGCTATTGATAGAATTATGTTTCTTACCTTTTTTATTATTCAACGCTTTTCAAATTCTGTCTAGGTTGTCAAATATATCTTAGGGTTTTAGTGTTAACCGTTCTATGGTGTTATGGACTGAATTTTGCCCCCCCACCAACACTTATATTTTGAAGTCTCTACGCCTAGTATCTCAGAATGTTACCCTATTTGGAGAGGTTCTTTTTTAATTATGATATAACTGATATATGACATTATATTAGTTTCAGGTGTACAATGTAATGAGTCAATAGATGTATGTATTGTGAGATGATCATCACAATAACCATACATAGTTTAAAAAAAATTTTTTTTTTGTGACAAGAACTTTTAAGATCCATTCCATTAGTAACTTTCAAATATATAGTACAGAATTATTAACTATAGTCATTGAGGAACTCTCTAAAGAGATTATTAAGTTAAAATGAAACTCTTAGGATGGGGTCATCATTCAATATAACTGATGATCTTATAAGAAGAAGAAATACCAGGGGTATATAGACACAAACCTACATAAAGAAGTAGCAAGAGGATGACTATCTACAATACAAAGAGAGAGGCCTTGGAGAAACCAACCCTACTGGCACCTGGAACTTCTAGGCTCCAGAACTGTGAAATGGTAAGGTTCTGTTTAAACCATCCAATCTGTGATGTTTTGTTATGGCAGCCCTAGGACACAAATACATGTGGTATTTCAATATATGTATGGATTCTACACACATATGCATCCAAACACATATCTGAGGTTACTCATATCTCTTGCTCTAACAGTAGTGGCCCCTTCAATTGTAACCAACTCTCTGTAACCACAAATAGTGCTGTAACAGATTCATATACAGCCTTTCTACAGTAGCTTCTCTAGGGTGTATTTCCAAGAAATGAAAAGCAGAATGCTAAGGTATGCACAGTCTATATTTCACTAAGTATGGCTGGTTGGCTCACTTAAATGGAAGCATCACGTTATTCTCCTACCGGCAGCACATGAGATTCCCTTTCTTTCCATAAGATAGTTTTTAGTGCAAAATTGTGTTTTAAGTAATATTTAGATATTTTTGCATATGTATATTAAGCTTAATGTTAATTTCTTTAATTTTTGATATATCTAAGTTTTATTGATCCTGTTTCTTCTTTAAAGTTTACACTTTATTACAGATTTACCTATTTTTTTTCTCAATCTGATAGTCTTTTCAGTGCCATTATAGTGTTTTAATTATTTGTCACTATGATGGGCATGTGAGCTTATTTCTCATTTTATTTTGAATCATTTGCATCATCTCTTTTTCCCCTCCTTATACTTTGGAGGTGTCTCTATTTTCTAAATTTAATTTTTTTTCTAAATCGTTATTAGTGACCAGTTTGACTTTTGAAATCTTCAGTATTTTGTTTTCTTCTTTATTGATTTCTGCCTTTATCTTTATGATCTCTTTTCTTCCTATTTAGCTTATTTTTAAATTTTAGTTTTATTTTTAATTTTTTTTATTTATAACTAAATTTGAATTGTCCTTTAAGACTACTGGTTTAGCTGGGATTTTACAGATTTTAACCATTTGTAATTTTATGTCATTTGACTCTAAGATTTTCACAATTTAGTTTTAAATTCCTCTCTTGCTCAAAGTTTTTTACTAGTAATATTTCCATTTAAATACATGTACAGATATGCTTACTAATTAATAATGTCATTGCATCCTTTTTAGAGAACATACTTTATTTTTTTTAAATATTTGCTGTATCATTTATGACTAAGGGCATGATCAGTGTTCATAAATGGTCCATGTATTTTTGGGCATAAGGAGCAATCTCTTAGGTAAAAATTTTATATGTTTAAACATGCCTACATAAATACGGTATTCATAACATTATATTACTTTGTGCCCAATATATATGTAGTATGTGTTTCTTAATCATGCTATTTCAATAATCAATATATTTACTGTTTTATTTCTATTTAATCTTTAATTTGACTGTTTCTTCTATAGCTGTGCCAGAATTTTGATTTATGTTTTTAAGTTATTTTGTTAGTTATTTATATATTCATGATGATTACATCTTCCTGATTGTATTTTTTATATTACCACTATATAATACCCTTTTCACTTTTGTACTTTTTATCAAAAAGTTTGCATTTTTAATACAAATTAATGCATTTTGTTGTTTGCTTGTCATATTTTTTTCCAGTATATAATTTTATGGTTTTCTGTAGAATTTTTATTTGGAGGATTTCCAGTAAGTCTCAAAATTTTATATTTTTCCTTTTAATCAAATTTAGTTCTCTAGCTTATATTTGGGGCCTAGACTGTGTTTTTATTTATTAGCATTACTGTTACACTAGGACTTATTTTTACCTTTTATTTTATTATAAATAGTAGCTATGCTTCTTTCTTCTACTTTCTTCCACTAAACGAACCAAATTTCTTTCTTTTTTTTTTTAATTTTTTTTTAATGTTTATTTTTGAGACAGAGAGAGACAGAGCATGAACGGGGGAGGGTCAGAGAGACAGGGAGACACAGAATCTGAAACAGGCTCTGGGCTCTGAGCTGTCAGCACAGAGCCCAATGCGGGGCTCGAACTCACAGACTGTGAGATCATGACCCGAGCTGAAGTCGGATGCTCAACTGACTGAGCCACCCAGGCGCCCCAAAAATTATTTCTTTTTTTTTTTTTTTTTTTTTTTTTTTTCAACGTTTATTTATTTTTGGGACAGAGTGAGACAGAGCATGAACGGGGGAGGGGCAGAGAGAGAGGGAGACACAGAATCGGAAACAGGCTCCAGGCTCTGAGCCATCAGCCCAGAGCCCGACGCGGGGCTCGAACTCACGGACCGCGAGATCGTGACCTGGCTGAAGTCGGACGCTTAACCGACTGCGCCACCCAGGCGCCCCAACAAAAATTATTTCTTAAGAGTAACAATTCAATGTTCAAACCTTCTGTGAGTTTACTTCAATTGTTAGTTTGTTTTTGTTTTTGTTTTGTTTTGTTTTAATTTTATTGGTATCTAGCATGTTCAATGGACTTTTCTTTCTACTAAGCTTTTTGGCTTCATTCATATTTGCAATATTCTTCTCTATACTCCTATGGCTAATGACTGTTCAAATTTTTGTTTATTCATCCCATTAATTGTACTTCATATGGCATAGTTATTCAGTTTGATGACTTTATTATCCAGCAGTTTCGCCTTTCAACTGTCTTAACATTTTCCCTGAAAATCTTGACTCCATTGGCCGGAAATATGTCCCTCAGGTTCTAAGGTGTGAGCTTTACCACTATGCATTTAACAACCCACTCCAGCCACCCTCTCCCTCACATAGCACATGTTGCTGACCTTTAGGAAGTTAAGAGTACTCATCTTTGGGGACAACTGGGTGGCTTCAACAGTTGGTTAAGCATCCTATTCTTGGTTTTGGCTTGGGTCATGATCTCATGGTTTTTCAGTTTGAGCCCCACATCAGGCTCTGCATTGACAGTATAGAGCCTGTTGGGGAATCTCTCTCTCTTCCTCACTCTCTTCCTCTCTCTGCCCCTCCCCTGCTTGTGCCTTTATTCTCTCAAAATAAATAAAGAAATTTAAAAAAAAGTACTCATCTTTCAAAAAAAATAACAAAAATAAAAATAAGCAAAAATTCCTGCCTTGCACACAGGGTATATTTTGGGGGGGGGGGGGTGGTGGTGACAAGATGACTCTTAAGAACTAGATATTTTTCTAAATCTATAGAAATCTGTACCCAATCCAAGCAGTCTCTGAGGACATCCCTGACCTGATCCAAGTTCATACTGCTCTTTCTAGGATATTGGATCAAGTGGTGACACACTAACAGCAATATAGGGGAAAGACATGAGCACAGATGTAAAGTTCTTCCTTTTATTGTTCTCTGACTAGAAGTTCTTGACAATATGCTTCACATTTGTCACCTCCTTTCTTTCCATCTCTTGGTGGCAAACAACCGTCTAACCCTAAACAGAAATTTCATATTATCTTTCTCCTGTCTCAAAATCAACTTTCTTCTGAGAAATTTCAAGGTTGATTTTAGAGGAAGCCAGCAACTCATATTTTTTCCCCATATTAGGAATGTGAAGCTGGTAAAATCTTCTGTAGGAGCCATCGTTTCTGTGTGTGTGTGTGTGTGTGTGTGTGCGCGCACGCGCGCGCGTGCGTGTGGTTGCGTGCTTCTGCCATAGCTTTCAGCTTTAAGTGTCACTATCAACTCACCTTTGTTGATATATTTCATGAAAACATGAAAATAAATCTAAATACATAACATTTTTTCTCCTGACGTATGTGTCAGACTTTTTCTTAACTATGGATTTTCCTTGATTTTCTAACATGTGCATACCAAACAAAAGTAAGGCAAGATGTAAACATTCTTAGCTTTACTGTCTGTGAGCAGGATGGAAAGATCTCCCACAATCCCTGCTTTCTGCTAGCTCACAAATAGTTGCATTATACGTACCTGATTTTGTTCTGAACTATGTTGTCAGAACATCCTATTAGTAATATTATCAAAGTAGCCTATGTAGCAAACATTTTAATGTCAGTACCTAAGAGTTGCTCCAGAAATGTGAGTCTCCCCTTCAGGTGTAACGCAAAAATCAATTTTAGTGATGTTGTACATACATTTTATTGTCATATTTTAATTTATTTGCTTATTTTTAATGCTAAGTTTAAGGTCTTTAATAAACTCTGGAAGAAGATAATTAACTTCCCTTAGAATGGTTCTTTTTTGTTTCAAAATGCAGAAACATTCTGTAAAATTTACTACCTCTCATATGTTGAGGACTTGAGAATATCTTATTGCTAAATAGTCCTCATCTCGCTTAAGAAAACGAAACAACAAAGACACTCTGAGTGTTTCTGTGGGAAACACCAGCATATTACTTTCATTCTGTATCTGTTGCCAGTATATATGAGTTAGTTAAAAAGAAGTTGTGCTAATACAAGACAGTGTGCTAAATGTGCCCATTTGACCTTTTAACCTAGGTTTAAATCTAGGTGACAGAAAGTAAAAGCAAAAATCCAAACATGTTCTAATTGTGTGTATATGGGGTAGAAAATAACTCAGGATAGATAAATTTAGGCAGAAAGTTACATCTATTTGGGGACAAGGAGGGAAGAAAATCAGAGAAGTGTTGGTAGGCTGGTACATGTCAGAAACAGAGCTGGCTGGCTGAGGTTGGACAGGATGTGAATGCAAGGAGAATTTGGAATTAGAAGGAATGCACAGAGTCCAAGGACAGAGGGGGGAAAAAAAAAAAAGGAGGGGCTTTGACCCTTGGCACAAGCAGCCAGTGAAAGAAAGGAAGGACCTGAATGTTGGTGGCAGAATGTCCCAGTCAGATTAGATACTGCAGCAAAGGAGTTGATGCTATTCCATCCCTGTATCTACATGAGAAGGCAGTCTTGAATGGATAAATCTTTGCTACTTCTCTCTTTCCTTGTCCTTTTGTAGGGACTATCTACATTTAGTTGCTGTGGGGAAAAAAATTGTTTCACTGAAATGAGAGTGTTACAAAAGAGGAGTAAACATAGCAACACTTAGTAAGATAAGAAAAATGGGGGGAGATTAGAAAATATAGCCATTATACATGTATCACATTATAAATTATAGAGGATATACGTGAGAAAGGTAAACATACAAAAACAGAAGTGGAGAATGAAGGTAAAGAAAGTAAGGAAAAATGAGAGGTGTTTAAGACAGACAACGGCATTTGGTGTGTGCATAAGAAGAATACATAAGTGAATCCAAAACAATAATGCAGAATGAAATCCTTAAGTGTAATTTAAGAAATCTTTCCTGATGGAAGAAGACTTTCACTTACAGGTTGAATGTTGATACCATATTCAAGAAAAGTTGGCTCAGAATAGTTTATACCAACATATTAATAATATGTTAAAAATACTAGATTCAAAAATAATACATCTTATATGCAGCTACACAGAAAACAAAGATAACAGGCCTCCCCAGGAAAACAACCAGGACTGCAATTTTCTATAGTGATAGTCAATGTGGAAGGCGATTTTGGAGTGCCTATAAGGTTCTCCAGAGACGCAAAATGGAGGCCCAAATTTTTTATATTCCAGGAAACTCTTTGTCAGGCATAAAAACTTAACAATAGTTTTGAACCTGAAAGACCTGACAGAATATTACTTGGATGAATTTTCAAAAACTCATAGAAGGTGAAAGCAAAGGAATTGGCAAATCAAAACACAAACTTTTAGATGGGAAAGGGATGACAGAATAGAATATAAATGTCAATGATCTGCAAACGGAGAAATGACACAGCTAACAACGTGAGGGAAGGGGTTGGAAAGATAAAAAGCAGAATTAAGATTTTCTGTTGCCTCATTATAATAGCTGAAAGTCAAAGATACCACTAGAAGCTGATAAAGTAAGTAGTGGACTTTTAAGCATATTTAAAAATACAAAGTTAACGACTAAGAAAAATGATTTTATTTACTAAGATTGAGTGGAGAAAGAGAGAAACGGTGTGTGAAGGAGAGGATAAAGCACATTTTGCATTATTTATTCTAAGAAACCAAAGGGTATTCTCTAAAGAAAGAGAAAGCTAAGGGTATTATATTAAAGTCACCACTAGACAAATCTCTCTAAATGTCAAAATAACTGAGAGGGATGAGAAGACTTACAATGATAGAGTAAAATATATTTGCAAACAATAAATATAAGAGGAAAAAACAAAGCTTTTGTCTTATCAATAAATGAGAAAATATATACCTCATCTCTTTTTTTATACCTCATCTCTTATAAAGATTTTTTGATTGTATCACAAAGCAAAATGCCAGTTTGTATTGTAGAATTAGAGTCATTCCTAAATAAAATAAAAATAATAATTAAGAATATGAAAGCATAGTTCATATGAGCATAGTTCATTCTGTATCTGTTGCCAGTATATATGAGTTAGTTCTATTTTTAACTTTTTGAGGAAACTCCATGCTGTTTTCCACTGTTACTGCACCGGGTTGCATTCCCACCAATAGTGCACAAGTGTTCCTTTTTCTCCACATCCTGTTAATACTTGTTTCTTGTGGTTTTGATTTTAGCCATTCTGATAGGTGTGAGGTGATACCTCAAAGCAGTTTTGATTTGCATTTCCCTGATGATGAATGCTGTTGAGCATCTTTACATGTGTCTGTTGGCCATCTGTATGTCTTATTTGGAGGAATGTCTGTTTATTTCTTCTGCCCATTTTTAATTGGATTATTTGTTTTGTGAGTCCTGAGTTGTATAAGTTCTTTATGTATTTTGGATGCTAAAACTCTATTGGATATGTCACTCGCAAATGTCTTCTCCCATTTAGTAGGTTTCCTTTTGGTTGCATTGATTGTTTCCTTTACTGTCCTTACTTTGATGTAGTCCCAATACTCTAATATTGCTTTTATTTCCTTTGCCTCAGGAGACATATCTAGAAAAAAATATTGCTACAGCTGATGTCAGAGAAATTATTGCCTATGTTCTCTTCTAGTATTTTTATGGTATCAGGTATCATATATTTAGGTCTTTAATCTATTTTGAATTTATTTTTGTGTATGGTATAAGAAAGTAATCCAGTTTCGTTATTTTGCGTGCTGCTTTCTAGTTTTGCCAACACCATTTGTTGAAGAGACTGTCTTTCCCTTTGGATATTCTTGCCTGCTTTATCAAAGATTAATTCACCATATAATTGTGGGTTTGCTCTTGGGTTTTCTATTCTGTTCCATTGATCTATGTGTCTGTTTTTGTGCCAGTACCATACTCTTTTGATTATCACAGCTTTGTAATATAATTTGAAGTCTGAAATTATGACACCTTGTTTTTCTTTTTCAAAATTGCTTTGGCTACTTGGGGTCTTTGTGGTTTCATATAAATTTTATTTTATTTTATTTTATTTTATTTTATTTTATTTTATTTTTTGTTCTAGCACTGTGAAAAATGCTGTTAGTATTTTGATAGGGGTTGCATTAAATGTGTAGATTGCTTTGGGTAGTATAGAAAATTTAACAATACTACTCTACAATCCAGTAATCACACTACTGAGTATTTACCAAAAAATGCAAAAACACTAGGTCAAAGGGATGCAATCACCTCTATATTTATAGCAGCATTATTTATAACAACTAAATTATGGAAGCAGCCCAAGTGTTCATCAATAGATGAATGGATAAAGAAGATATTTTATATATATACAATGGAATATTTTTCAACCATGAAAGGAATGGAATCTTCCTATTTGCAATGACATGGATAAAGCTAGAGGGTATAATGCTAAACAAAATAAGTCAGTCAGAGAAAGATAAATACCATATGATTTCATTCATCTGTGGAATTTTAGAAACAAAACAGATGAGCGAAGTAAAAAAAAAAAAAAAAAGAAAGAAGAAGAGAGAGAAACCAAAAAACAGACTCTTAACTATAGAGAATAAACTGATGGTTACCAGAAGGGAGGTGGGTGAGGGTTGGTTGAAATAGGTGATGGGGATTTAAGGAGTGCACTTGTGATGAGGAGTTGATGATGTATGGAATTATTAAATCACTATATTGTACACCTGAAACTAATATTACACTGTATGTTAACTAACTGGAATTTAAATTAAATTAAATTAAATTAAAAAAAATTTTGAAGTATATGAAAGTATAGACATGACAAAATTTCTATCAGGTAAATGCAAAGAAAATGAAAGAAAGAATTTATGTTCTTAAAGTGAAGTGAGGTAGAATACAGACAAAAACACATAAAATAAGGTGAGGAAGGGGGAGCCTGGGTGGCTCAGTCGGTTGGGCGGCCGACTTCGGCTCAGGTCATGGTCTTACGGTCCGTGAGTTCGAGCCCCACGTCGGGCTCTGTGCTGACAGCTCAGAGCCTGGAGCCTGTTTCAGATTCTGTGTCTCCCTCTCTCTGACCCTCCCCCATTCATGCTCTGTCTCCCTCTGTCTCAAAAATAAATAAACGTTAAAAAAAATTAAAAAAAAAAAATAAGGTGAGGAAGGGTATAACTTCAAGTTTATCACACTTAAGAATAAGTATGTACCAAATAGCCCAGCATCAACTTTCACAAAAGAAACAAAACAAAACAAAGAAACAAGATCTTTTTTTTTTTTTTTCAATCCAAAACACAGGTGGTGGACAAAATGCAATTAAGTGTATAGAAGACTTCAATAGCATAATAAATAAGATATATTTGGTTAATATATATGTTAATCATCATGTTTGTGAACATGCTGTTGCTTTAACAAAGGAACATTCTGAAAAATTGACCAAATATTAAGTTACAAAGTAAATAATAGAATTTAAGATGTTAAAAAGATAAAGACAACTGATTCTGTTTATAATGCAGTAAAACAATCAGAAGTCAATTACAAAAACTACCAGGGAGACAGGAACCTCCTCTTAAACAACACTTATGCCAATGGGAAAATAAAAACTGAAAAAGAAAACCTGTTTATACAACAGTGATACTGGTATCACTACACATTAGAATTTATAGGATTCAGCCCCAAAAATACACAACAGAGGAAAATGTATATACTAATATCAATAATGTTTTAAAAGGAAAAAAAATTATACAACTACTTTTTGTGTATAGGCAGCTTTATTTTATGTTTTACATAAAATAGTTGTGCTCAATGCTGCTTGCTTACTACAATCAGCTCAGAAAGTCTTAAAAAATATTAATACCTGAAAAATTAAAAAAAAAAATGTTAATACCTGGTTTCCAATGCTAGAGGTTTGGATTGATGTAATTGTACATCAACAAAAATAAAGTCCAAATAAACTAAATTCTTAAATTAAATTTTTTTTAACATTTTTATTTATTTTTGAGAGACAGAAACAGAGCATGAGCAGGGGAGGGGCAGAGACAGAGGGAGACACAGAATCTAAAGCAGGCTCCAGGCTCTGAGCTGTCAGTACAGAGCCCAACATGGGGTTCGAACCCACCAACTGTGAAATCATGACCTGAACCAAAGTTGGACACTTAACCAGCTGAGCCACCCAGGTGCCCCAAATTCTTACATTTTAAAAATATAATCTTTTTTATTTTAGAAAAAAGATTTAGGAAAATGTCTCAGTTATCTTGGAATAGCATATATGTATAAACAATTTTTTAAAAACGGAACAATCCAAAAGGAAGAGATTGAGAATTTGACATATTTATAAGGATTTTTGAAGTTTTTTTTACAAATGGTAAAAAACAAATCAACAAAGTCAACAAAAATGGCCAATAATAGCACAATGCTAAGTAAATGATGTATATATTTGCATGTATACATATGCACATGTACACATATGTATGAAAATTAAGAACCCTTTAAAAGTATATTGTCAAAAGGGCTCATTAATGTTTAAATGTTCAAAAACAATATTAAGTAAAAATAAAAAAGATATAGATTGTAAATAGATTATAATCCTCATGTTTAAAATACACATGCATATACTCATATGTATAGTGTAAGAAAGTAATACCAAAATTAGTTTAGTGTTGATTTTCAGGCAATGAAACGAGTGTTTACTCTTTACCTGTTTCTTGTTTATTTTTTGTTCTCTTTTCTCAAAATTTCTGTAATGGCCCTCAATCTGTTTTCTGAAAACTATGGACAATAGAAAATGTGTCCCGTTCCACATGTAGCGAAGTAACTCCACTTACGCTCCATCCAGCCAAAGTCATGACACTATATGATTAGGTAAACCCAGATTCTGCCTAGATACAGTGGATTCTCATATCCATGAATTTGAACCTCCGCTCTGCCAAGTGGGCAGTAAATTGTTATGTAGAAGACAGCCTGAAAGGAAGTGTGTTCCACTAGATAGAATTAAACACTGTAATGACAGGAACATGAATTATGTTCATAATGTAGTAACTTACTTTCTGTTCAACTTTGAAAAAGTAATTTAACTTATGTGTTTCAGTTCCCATTAAATTGATGGTAATAATCTTTCTTTGTTAACAAAGTGCTTTGAAATCACTGTGTGACAAGTAATATATTACCAGAAAGTATTCTTATTTCACTCTGCATTGTAACCTCTCAGGAAAAGGATCTATGCATCATTGTGAGTATTTCAATGTACAATGTTAGAAAAAAAATGAGGATATGATTGAGAATGATATAGGAAATACTGTAATACTCTTCTGTAAGTCAGCGTTATGAACTCACCTTGAATGTTGAATTGACTAATAGCACGTTTACATCCACGAAATGACAAATGTAAGGAAGTTTCAGAGAAAGCACAGTGGCACCCTATTTGTGAAGGAGGCAGCGAAAAATAGAGGGTAATAGAACTTAGTACGCAAAAATAGGACTATATTTCAAAATGGGCCACAGAATTGCAGGAAATACATACAAGTGAAGAGAAAGAAGGCTATTTCTATCCTGTGAGGACTTGAAGTTTGATTGAGGAACTTTTAGCATAAATAAATGGGGACGCCATTCTAAGTTAGTTCCCAGCTTTCGAAACTTGTTGTTCAAAAAGTGGCAGAGAGAAAAAAATATAAATTGTAAAGAAAGCTTAAAATATAGAAGTGTACACAAATCTGTCTATATCCGTAGTTGAGTTGCTAGTGATACAGACTTCTCCCTTTGACACCAATGTCAATGGAGCAGAGTCATGTTCTTTTATCAAGTAATTAATTGCTGTGGGAACTTCTTGTAAAGAAAACCCCTGATCCAGAAGAACTATAAAGCCGACCAGAAACACGTTACTGAATTAAGTGCATATTCTTATTGCTCCACTGGGGACTTACATTTTATAAGGAATAAAATTAAAGTAAATATTTATTCATCATGTATGATAACATAGGACAAACAATATAAGTAACTTACCTGTAAAAGATTCGTAAACCCTAAAATACTATATGAGTATTTCTATATATTCACACAATGTCTTTTCAAAATCTGGAGATCATGTTTTTTCTTGGCTTCATATAAAGAATCTGCACCCATTGTTATGGATCCAAAACATCTGTGCCACTACAGTTCTCAAAAATTTAGGAAATAGCATTTCCATCTCTTTGTTTTGTGTGTGGCATATAATGTGGACATAGTGTCACAGTGAATTCTGATAGATTTGACTTCAAATCCAACTCATCACTTCCTATTTTGATCAAATTTCTGATTAATTTTCACAATTTTTCTAAGACTCTGTCACATCAAATATAACATTAAAACAAGACACCAAATTTAAAATCTCCTTGGAGAAGTAAATGAGGTGATATCTGTATAAATGGCTAACAAAGTTTGAGGCATGTTATATCTGTCAATAAGTATCACATTCATCAACAAATAGGGGATTTAATGGTTCATCATTGAATAGTGTGCAGCTAATTACAAAATTGTCTAAGCATCAGATCTGTCATATGTATCATCAGGATAATAATAGCAAATTCATATGTTGCTGAGATTATTGCAAATAAATCAAGGATCATCAATAATATTCATTCCCACCCTTCCTCCCACCCACAGTCTTCACTAGTTGTACCATTAAAGACAGCAGCACCGTGTTGAACGTTTACAGATTGAATTAGTCACCAACTGCTTAAATGCTCAATGTGCTTTTCTTATTAAAATAAGTCTGAAATCATAAGATTTTACACAAGTGAATTACACGAACCATTTAATGCTGATATGGTCTTTCGTGATCAACCTTTATATAATAAGGTATACCAAACTCACATATACCACCTCAACTTTGTGTTTTATCCTTCACATGTTTGTGGCTGAAGGAATAAAAACAATTGTGAGAGATGTCCAGTTTCTGGCTCTGTATGTCACCACCGTTCTGCCCTAACAACAAATGAAAAGCTTAACAGATGGAAAAATCAACCACTCTTCTTGGGCCCATAAGGGAGAAGAGGACACGGGGCAAAGTGCTGCTCCAGAGCTTGGAGAGACAGCCTGGCAAATACAAGTCACCATAGCTTACCAAAGCAGAGACTTACTGTATAAACTGCCACAGGAACCAGTGCCAGAGTAGGAAAACCTAAAATACACCTGATAAAATTCTGGAGGCTAAGTGCAGATACAACTAAGATTTAGAAACTCCCAGAAAACCCAGTCATAGGGAGACCCCCACAATATTGTGAGATTTAACTGCAGAAAGTCAACCAGTTTTCCACACTAAATATTGGAGAAAAATCCCCCTATGTTTCTGGCAGAGGGAGGAGGGAAGGAACTGTTTTTTTTGTTGTTGTTTTTTTTTTAATTTTTTTTTTCAACGTTTATTTATTTTTGGGACAGAGAGAGACAGAGCATGAACGGGGGAGGGGCAGAGAGAGAGGGAGACACAGAATCGGAAACAGGCTCCAGGCTCTGAGCCATCAGCCCAGAGCCTGACGCGGGGCTCGAACTCACGGACCGCGAGATCGTGACCTGGCTGAAGTCGGACGCCCAACCGACTGCGCCACCCAGGCGCCCCAGGAAGGAACTGTTTTGAAACACTCCAGAGCATTGTGTTCTTCTTAACAAGGACTGCTTTCAGAGGAAACTCTGAAGTTAACCAGAGGCTAACTTGCCTGGGTGTGATCAGAGCCTAAGGAACATGCCCATGCAACCAGCTCTAGCCTCCCACATGGGAGGAGGGAAATACTGAATTTGAGCATGCCCTAGCCATCCTGTTCCACCTATGGGAGGAGGGAAAAAATAACCTGAGAAGCAATTATGAAGTTTGTGGTCCAAAAAGACTGAGACCCAACTGTATATTATAGAATGCTTCCCTCCTTCCCACAAGTAAACACCACATTGCTAAAAACTATTTATGACAGTTACTTTTACCAGGTACAATATGTCCAGCTATCAAGAAAAATTACAAGACATACCAAAAGGCCCAAAACACCATTAGAAGAGACAGAGCAAACATCAGAACCAGACATTCAGGGACATTAGAATTATCACACAGATAATTTAAAAGTACTATGATTAATATGTTAAGGGCTCTAATGGCTAAAGTAGACAGCATGCAAGAACAGATGGGCAATGTAAGCAGAGATAGAAATCCTAAGAAAGAACAAAAAAGAAATGCTAGAGATAAAAAATAAAAATTAAAACATTGTAACAGAAATATGATTTTAATGGGCTTATTAGCAAGAACATGGCTGAAGAAGTAATTTCTGAGATAGAGCATGTATCCTTGAATAGAATCCTTGAAAACTGAAAAGCAAAGAAAACAAAGACAGAAAAATACAGAAGAGAATATCCAAGGACTATGGGACAGCTGCAAAAGGTGTAACATATGTGTAAATGGGAACACCAGAAGGAGAAGAAAGACAGAAAGGAAAGGAAAAAAATCCTGAAAGAAACCAGAGGGGGAATCACCTTACCTACAGAGAAACAAAGATCAAAATTACATCTGACTTCTCAGAAACCATGTGAGCAAGGAGAGATTAGAGTGAAATATTTAAAGTGTTGAGAGGAAGTAAACACCAATCTAGAATCCTGAACTTGTGAAATTATCCTTCAAAAAGAAAAGAAAAACAGACTTTCTCAGACAAACAAAAGTTGAGGGAATTTGTTGTCGATGTATCTTCCTTACAAGAAATGTTAAAAGGTCTTTAGAAAGTGGGCTCAGGGGGCACCTTGGTGGCTCAGTTGGCTAAGTGTCTGACTTTGGTTCAGGACATGATTTCAAGGTTGATGGGTTCTAGTCCTGCAATGAGCTCTGTGCTGACAACTCAGAGCCTGTAACCTGCTTTAGATTCTGTGTCTCCCTCTCTCTCTGCCTCTCCCCTGCTTGCTCTCTCTCCCTCTCAAAAATAAACAATAAAAAACATTAAAAATTAAAAAAAAGAAAAAAGAAAAGGGTCTCAGTCGGTGGAGTATATGACTCTTGATGTTGAGGTTGTGGAGTTCGAGCCTCATGTTGAGTGTAGAAATCACATAAAAATAAAAAAATCTTTAAAAACATTTTAATGTTTATTTTTGAGAGAGAGAGAGAGAGCACGAGCAGGTGAGAGGCAGAGAGAGAGGGAGACACAAAGTCTGAAGCAGTCTTCAGGCTCTGAGCTGTTACCACAGAGCCCAATGAGGGGCTTGGAACCCGTGAACCATGAGATCATGACCTGAGCCAAAGTCGGATGCTTAAACGACTGAGCCACCCAGGTGCCCCAATAAAAAATATTTAAAAGATCTTTAGAAGGATGGAAAATTATAAAGATCAGCAACAGGGTCTACATAAAATAAAGAAGAGCATGGGAAGGAAAGTGAAAGTTTTGAAAAAAAATTTGTTTTTCTAATTCTTAATTGATCTAACATGTAATAGTTTGTTCAAAATAAAAATGCTATCAGTGCATTAGATCTTATTATTATTTAAGTGAAATGCATAACAGTGATGATATAAGAGTTAAGAGCAAGGAATTGGGATAATTTTGTTATAATAAGGAATTCATACCACCTGTGAAATGGCATAGTGTTATTTGAAAGTGAACTTGGATTAGCTGTAAATGTATATGATAAACTTTAGAGAAACCACAGAAAATGTTTTTGAAAAGAAAGGCAAATGATATGCTAAATAAGCAAGGATAGAAAAAGGAATCATAAAATGTTCAATTAAATCCACAAAAGGAGAAAAAGAGGAAGAAAAAAATGCTGGTAGGAATGCCAAAAAGCAGAGCCACTTTGAAAGACAGTTTAATGTTTTGTTATAAAACTAAACGTATACTTACTAAACAATCTCGCAATTGCACTCCTTGGTATTTACCTAAGGGAGTTGAAAATTCGTATCTGTCATAGACTCTGGGTCTGGAGTTCTTTCTTGTCTGCCACAGAGCAGACCCAGGACTGAAATGCCAGAGAAGCTAATGTCTGGAAGGAGACAAGAGCCCGAGTATGGGTCCTTGCTCCGTTTATATTAGGATCAGAAGTCTTACAAGTCTTGATGGATGTCCACAAAGAGACAATGGAACCATGAACATTAACTCATGGGTATGAGGGAAAGAGGGTTTTGAGATATGTGGTGTTAGGGGTTTGGGTCAATACAAAACACAAGCCTGGTGGCCGATTGTTGTTTATAGCAGACAGGAGGCGCCTCCCCTGTTTACCTAAACTTGCCTAGGGGACAAGAAAGACAGAGCAGGCTCCCTCAGGGTCAAGAAGGCACCTTTCTTTTGCTAATTAGCTCTGCTCTGGGCAACTTTGCCTGCTGTGGTCTATAGCCCTGTTTACCTGTTTACCTATTTTGGTTCTTCCTTCCTGTGAAAGCAGCTTTCTGCTATTTTACTAATTTGGAGGTGGGGTGGAGAGGGGCTGAGGGCTTTTGCCCTGACTACCTAATCTTGTTTGCCTAACCTTGGATGTTTTCATCCTGTGGCTTTCTATTTCTTTATGCCTTGTAACCCATCAGTGTAAGCTCAGGGAATTCCTAAGCTTATTCCCCACACATATCTACACAAAAACCTGCACATGGATGTTTATCACAGCTTTATTTATAATTGCCAAAACTTGGAAGCAAACACGATGTTCTCCAGTAGACTAATGGATAAATAAATTGTGGTACATCCAGACAAGGAAATATTATTCAGCACTAAAAAGAAATGAGCTGTCAAGCCATGAAAAGACATGAAGAAACTTAAGTGAATATTACTAAGTGAAAGAAGCCAATCTGAAAATGTTACAGACTGTATTATTTAACTAGTTGATATTCTGGAAAAGGTAAAACTTTGGAGACAGTAAAAAGATTAGTGGTGTCAATGGTTGCCATTTGTGGGAGTGATGAAATGGTGGAGCATAGGGATTTTTAGAACAGTGAAAATACTCTTCATGAGACCATAATGGTGGTACACATCATTCTGCATTTGTCCAAACCCATAGAATGTACAAAACCTAGAATAAACCATAATGTAAAATGTGGACTTTGGGTGACTATGGTGTGTCAATGCAGGTTCATCAGTTGTAATAAGTATACCAGTCCGGTGGGGAATGTTGATAATGAGGCAGTTTCCCATGTGACACTGGGAATATATAGGAGATCTCTGTCTTGTTTCTGCTCAATTTTTCTGTGAAACTGAAACTGCTCTTTAAAATTGTCTTAAGAATAATTTTAAAACTTTGAACAAATTATGCGGAATGAACATAGGTTTGCTTTTAAAACCATAGACAGAGTTGAATAACTATTTTGGCTGCAACACAAGGTATTAACTGATTATCAAAATCAGACCGAGTTATTCTAGGTCTACCTGGATTTGTTCTGTGGTTGAAAAAGACCCTTGGATGTCACAGGAAAGTTTGAAGTACTTTCTAGAAATCTCCTTTCAGATATTAACTATAAATCATTTCAAATTAGAAAGGTATTTTAATGTTACAGGATGTTGCATTTTGAAGTTCAACAGTTCCTCCTGGGGCGTCTAATTCAGATCACTGTTTGAAAAATAAACACCAAATTGTTGCAGAATAGAAAATGTTATTTAAAAGAGATAAGCAGATGGAGTTTTTACTAATTACCAAGTACTGTTTAGTGCAGTTTAAGGTAAGAATCCATATAAACCTGTTTTCTAATCCAGCAGAATACATCACAGAAGGAATAGATAGGGTGTAAATGGCTGCCCTGTGTTTTGATATAAATAAGATCATTAGAGCTGCAAGAAAGAAAATGGCTTTCTTATAACTTGTATGGGGTCATTTTCTTCTATCATAATACTTAGAGACTGTTGTTTCATGCTGGATGGATCTACTTTGAACCAAACACATTTTAATGTAAACTGTAATCCATATTTGCTTCTTCAAGACCAACTCCCTAGATTTCTTTACTGTGGATCTCTTTACAGTTGTGTGCTCTTCTCTATTCATCAGAAGATAAATCAGTGCAAAGAAAATGAAGTTATCTCAAAAAGGACTCAAAACCAGTCCAAAGGGCTTTGAATTAGCACTCTAAATAAAGGTTTTCTAGGATTACCAAAAGTTTAGGCTGTCCAAGTTATTGGACATAGACAGCTCTCTATGCAATTGAATTTCTGTTGTAACAAAAAGAATCCCAATTAAAAACTAAATCTTTCTAAGATTTCTACCATTAATTCTCCGATCGAGTGGCTAAGTGACTGTATTACCTAGAAAGGATGACAACTTATGTAATGTATTGCAGAAACTAGTTTCTCTGTTTTCAGGCAGAGTAGAAGGGAAGAAGATGAAAGGATCTGAAAAAGGATTCAGGAAGATACTGATAGGTGAATGAAATTTTGTGGGAGAAGGAGACAGGGGTCACTGACAACTCAGACTGTGTGAGGGCATTTGAGTTACAAAAAGAAAATCACCAGCCCATTTCTGGTTCTAAAAGGCAAATGAAAATGATTCCAGGGAATGTGATCATATTTCATTGCATCCAGACATAATAGTTATTAAAGAGAAATAACAACCTTGCTTTATGACTACAGGAATTTATGATCCACCGCCTTTTCTCTCAAGGAATTTAAAACTTAGCTGAATTCACAAGCATACACAGAGTTAAAAACTACTGAAAGAGTTAAAGAGACTATAAGAAATTTGCACATGTCACTCCATAATTAATGACAAACGAACAATACAGAATATGTGGGTTCTGACTTCATTAGTTGGTGGCGAAGGTCAAGGCAGTCTTCAGGGAAGTGGCATTCCTTTTGGCTCCTCTTAGAAAGTCAGCCACTGTAGCAGCTAAAAATAAAAGAAGAATAAACAGAAGAAATGTATTTTAAATTAATATTCAAATGATTTTGAAATATTCAAGTTGAGCTACTGTGAGCATCAGTAATTACACCAAAAAATGAGTAAATGTTATAATTATAACTGCAGTAAAAATTATCCAGCAGTTTCAAGGAGAAGCTCTGCACAGCATATTGATCAGCAGTTATAGGGCTTTTCTTAAGGATGAAAGCAACCTGAAGATAACTTAAATTCAGTTTGTTCACATAGTGGATGTTCCAGTGGCTGAGCCACAAGACCATACGAGTAGCTAGCTTCACGAATTCTGGCCCCTACTGTTTACATCAAATGTAATAATCTTATATTAATACATTTCCTGGATTATACCACGGGGAGAAAAACTGCTCTCCATAGTTCTCTAAATTTCTCAGTTCAAACCAGTTAGCTAAGGAATTTTGGGTTAGAATCACTGTTCTCCATTTATTAGCCCCAATACAATTCTAAAACATGTTAATCGCATTGAAAATATTACATCTAGGATTATAAATTCAGACTTCTAATAGTGATCGGGAGAAGGAAGAATAACACCGCCTGTTACTCTGCCTATGTTTACTGCCACTCTCTGCACCATGACCCCACCTGAATCCTGAGCCCCCCCCCCCTAATCTCTAGGCCTAACCCTGATCTTAAACATACCTAGGTTTTGTTCATTTGTTCATTTCTTTTTTAGATTCTACATGTAAGTGAAATCAATACATCAATACAGAGAACAAACTGGTGGTTGTCAGAGGGAAGGGGGTGGAGGGTAAGCAAAAGAGGTGAAGGGGATTAGGCGATACAAACTTCCTGTTATAAAATAAGTAAGTCATGGGGATGACAAGTAAAGCATAGGGAATATAGTCAATAATATTATAATAACATTGTAGGCTGACAGATGGTGACTACATTTATCATGGTGAGCATCTGTAATGTATGATTGTTGAATCACTTTGTTGTTCACCTGAAACTAGTGTAATGCATGTCAACCGTATTTCAATTAAACATTCACACACACACACACACACTCACACACACACACAAAACATACCTAGGCTGGCTGCTAATAGTCTCTGCCTATTCATTCCATCCCAATCCTACATTTTATGTCTTTCTTTAGAAGATGGCACACAGTTTCCTATCAGGTTAAGTTAAACTCCTCAGCACTATATTGTAGGTTCTCCCCCATCAGACCCTACAAATACCTAATGATTTTCTTTCAGAGGCCCTCAGATTTCATTAACGGCTCTGGTTTACTTCTACATACTCACTTCCACCAACCAAAGCAGTCAACTCCCTGTAGCCTCCTCACACTCTATGCCTCTGTGACTATTTTTCTGATAACCACACACCTGATCAACCCATAGTCTTCTGAAAAGCTACCAGCGCCTGTAAATACAACTTCATTTTCTAATTTACACCTTCTTCTGAACTTGTTGAATTCAGTCTTGTCTCACCAGCTCTGAGGTTTGCAGTCCCCACACCACCCACCATACTGCCATGTGTATGAAGTTGAATATGTATCTATTGAATGAATAAATGGAAAAAGGAGCAATTGAATTATTGAGTCTCTGGACGGCAGAGGATTCAGAGATTCTTGGAAATATAGATGTCTAATAGTAAACGTTGATTGATTGTGAAAATTTGCTTTTTGTATTTTACATTTATTAGGTTGATTTAATGCAACATAACTGTAAAATTCACTTATTTTTGCTGGAATTTTAATGGTGCTTATAATCTAGTGGAGGGAGAGAGAAAACAAACAAGTAAGCACCCAAATAAACAAGACGATTTATCATTAATTTTTGCTACATATATAGTATACATGTTATATATTACCAGTTTATTGATGACTCTAAATTATGCAGTAGGATATAAATATGAATCTTTTCCCCAGTGACTAGTTTCAGTGCTACTCGGCTAAATCTCTCTTTCCTACCCTATAATGACATCTTGGCCAGAAATCCCAACTTTCTAGTTGATCTAGCTATAAAAACTCAAGCTGTTAAAAAACTTTAATCTTTTTTTAAAGTTTTTATTTAAATTCCAGTTAGTTAACATACAGTGTCATATTTGTTTCAAGCACATAATATAGTGATTCAACACTTCCATACATCACCCTGTGCTCATCACAAGTGCACTCCTTAATCCCCACCACCTATTTAACCCATCCCATTCTGGTAACCATCAGTTTTTCTCTATAGTTAAGAGTCTGTTTCCTGGTTTGCTTCTCATTTTCCCCCTTTGTTTGTTTGTTTTGTTTCTTAAATTCCACATATGAGGGTGCCTGGGTGGCTAAGTCATTGAGCATCTGACTTCAGCTCAGGTCATGATCTCACAGTTCATGAGTTCGAATCCCACGTCGGGTGAGCGTGAGCCCTGCTTTGGGTAAGACATGAGCCCTGAGTGAGCCCTGCTTCTCTCTCCCTCTCTCTGCTCCTCGTGGGATTCTCTCTCTATTTCTGCCCCTCACTCGCGCCCTCTCACTCTGTCTCTCAAAAAAAAAAAATTTCACATATGAGTGACATCATATGGTATTTGTCTTTCTCTGACTGACTTATTCCAATTAGCATACTGTCTAGCTCCATCCGTGTCCTGGTAAATGGCAAAATTTCATTCTTTTTATGGCTAAGTAATATTCTACTGTATATCTTTATACCATATCTTGTTTTCCACCTTATCAATCAATAGACATTTGGGCTGTTTCCATAATTTGGCTATTGTAGATAATGCTACTATAAACATCAAGGTGTGTGTATTGCTTTGAATTTGTATTTTTGTATTCCTAGTAGTGCAATTGCTGGATGGATCATGGAGTAGTTCTATTTTTAACTTTTTAAGGAACCTCCATACCATTTTCCAGAGTGTCTGCATCAATTTGCATTCCTACCAGCTGTGCAAAAGGGTTCCCCTTTCTCCACATCCTCGCCAACACCTGTCATTTCTTGTGTTGTTAATTTTAGCCATTCTGACAGGTGTGAAGTGATATCTTATTGTAGTTTTGATTTACATTTCCCTGATGATGAGTGATGTTGAGTATCTTTTCATGTGTCTGTTGGCCATCTGTAGATGTTCTTTGGAGAAATGTCTATTCATATCTTCTGCTCATTTTTAATTCAATTATTGGAGTTGTTGAGTTGTTGTTGAGTTTTGTATGTTCTTTAAATTTTTTGAATACTAACCCTTTATCAGATATGTCATTTTCAAATATCTTCTCCCATTCAGTAGGTTGCCTTTTAGTTTTGTTAATGATTTCCTTTGCTGTGCAAAAGTTTGTTGTTGTTGTTGTTGTTGTTGTTGTTGTTGTTGTTGTTGTTTGATGTAGTCCCAATAGTTTATTTTCTGTTTCCCTTGCCTCAGGAGACAAACCTGGAAAAATGTTGCTACAGTTGATGTTAAAGCAGTTAACTGTCTATGTTCTCTTCTAGGATTTTAATGGTTTCAGGTCTCACATATATGTCTTTTAATCCATTTTGAATTTATTTTTGTGTATGGTGTAAAAAAGTGGTTCTGTTTCATTCTTTTCCATGTTGCTGTCCAGTTTTCCCAAAACCATTTGCTGAAGAGACATTATATTTCCCATTGGATATTCTTTCCTGCTTTGCAGAAGATTAATTCAACAGATAATTGTGGGTTCGTTTCTGTCTGGGTTTTCTATTCTATTCTGTTGATCTCTGTGCCTATTTTTGTGCCACTACCATACTGTTTTGTTCACCACAGCTTTGAAGTCTGGAATCGTGATGCCTCCAGCTTTGCTTTGCTTTGCTTTGCTTTTTTAAGGTTGCTTTGGCTATTTGGGGTCTTTCATGGTTCTGCATAAATTTTAGGATGAGTTGTTCTAGCTCTGTGGAAAACGCTGTTAGTATTTTGATAGAGATTGCATTAAATGTAGAGATTCCTTTGAGTAGTATAGACATTTTAACAATTTTTCTTACGGTCTGTGAACACAGAATGTCTTTCAATTTTTTGTGTTGTCTTCAATTTCTTTCATTTGTGTTTTATAGTTTTCAGAGTACAGATCTTTTACCTCTTGGTTGAGTTTATTCCTAGGTATCTTTTTGGTTTTGGTGCAATTATAAATGAGATTGATTCCTTAATTTCTCTTCCTGCTCCTTCATTATTGGTGTACAGAAATGCAGCAGGGTTCTGTATGTTGATTTTGTATCCTGTGACTTTACTGAATTCTAGCAGTTTTAGCAGTTTTTTGATGGAGTTTTTTTGGGCTTTCTAGTTATATAATATCATGTCATTTGCAAATAGTGAAAGTTTTATTTCTTCCTTACCAATTTTGATGCCTTTTATTGTCTTTTTGTTATCTGATTGCTGTGGCTAGGACTTTCAGTACTATGTTGAATAAAAGTGATGAGAGTAGACATCCCTGTCTTGTTCCTGACCATAGAGGAAAAATTATCAGTTTCTCCCCATGTAGGATGATATTAGCTGTGGGTTTTTCATATATGGCCTTTATTATGTCGAGGTATGTTCCCTCCAGACTTACTATGTTGAGGGTTTTTATCATGAGTGGATGTGGTACTATGTCAGATGCTTTTTCTGCATCTATTGAAATGATCATATGGTTCTTATCCTTTCTTTTATTAGTGTGATGTAACACATTGATTTGCAAACATTGAACCACCCTTGCAACCCAGGAATAAATCCCACTTGATTAAACGTTTAATCTTCAACTCAGTTTATATCCCATTTCTGATAGCACTCAGCCTGTTCTGTTGCTGAGGTGGGATATGGCTCAATCCTGGATACTTTTTTAAGTATATATTTGGTGAAATTTCTCATTCTTGCATAGTGAAGAAGCCTATTCCCTCTCTGGATTCTGCCATATCTTTCCAATTCTCTCCTCTGCTCATTTAGACACAGGGGCAGCTCTTAAGTCTGTTGCCTAGGCATACATTCACAAAGTAAACAAAATGGCCTCCATTTTGTAGGATGGGTGCTTTGGGGTGCTTTGGAGTCCTATTGGTTTATGAGAGGGAAAGAACCTCTCATACTGAACCAGGTGAACTCTTCCACTTTGAACAGGTCATTCTTTAAGGGCAACCATCTCTGTGACTCTCATCCAAATCTGCCCTTTTTCTACTGCATCACCTCACCATCTCTCTGCTTCAGTCTCCTCTAGTCTTTTCATGTAGGGAGCATGCATTAAAATATTCCCATCTTGTGCTTTACAGTTTCTTTAAGCTGGATGCCCTTGGTCTGCTTGACAATGTTTTCTTTTAGTCCTCAGTGGGGCTCTAGTCCTCAATGCTTAAGCACCAGGAAATGCCCGAATCATTACATCTACTTTCCTTTCTCTGTCTTCCTTCCCTGTGAAGTTAGAAAAGTTTAAATTTCTTTTCAGTGTTGCTATTTGCATGGCTGTCACCATGGTGACAATAATCCAAGACAAAAAGATACCAGTATATGCAGACAAGAGATATAGAGTGATTCAAGACTGTAATTGTATAAAATTATCTACAAAAAGTGTCTCAGTGATACCCACTACCATCTCCCCAGACCCATGAAGCATCATTGCAGATAGACAGCCTGATTAGAAGTAAGAATCCTGCTGCGTCTTTGGAAAAACTTTCTATTTTCTTGGGCACTTGTAGCTTTGGATATGGTAACTGCCCAACAGCCTGCCCAATAGTAGTTCTGAGTAACTGATAAAATCCTGAGTCATCACAATGAAGCTGAGTGTATTGAAATTCTGTCCTATCTAGATTGCCTGGCTTTCCATCCATACCACTGCTTTCTGGCTGCCTCTCATGTAGTCATATGTGCCTTTACCATTTGCTTGCACTTGGACTCATGATTGGTTTGGCAAATACATTGTTCCTGGCACATGAAAACAACAATGATAAACTTTTCAATAGTGTCAATAGCTGATGATCAAGTGCAATTTTCAGAGTTCAGCTACAACTGCTTCAGCCTGAGAAGGGATGACTTCTTTTGCTGTTTGTTAGAAGTAAAAATGAAGCAATGAAGCAGGTTTGTTTCTCTTATACGTATTTTCTTTCTGGATCTTTTCACATGATCATAATCTGAGATAAGTGACAAACTGTTCTTTTTTATTTCAGCTGGATGAGCAATTAAAGTAAAAGCATATGTGTTTGCCTGACTTTCACGATAACAATTTTGTAGACGAGCACTGAATATTTTGCATTTTGGGAGACTACTAAGTGATTTAAGCAACTGAAGTCAAAATTGACATAGAAAAACAGTGAGAGGACACAGTCAAATGAACAATTAATTTTTCATGTCCATTTGAAAAGAAAATATCTGAATAGATGAGCACATCAAAGTAGTATTTGCACAGGGGTTTCAATGTCTACCATACCTGGAAATTTTTATTTTATTTAACAAACATGTATAACATTCTATGTATGAACCATGCTTATTTTGAGGTGAGGATTTATAAATGTTAACTCATTTAATCTTTATAGCAACCAAATGACTTGGATGTTATAATTACCATCCCCATTTTATACAATACGAAACTAAGGCAATGAATAGTAAATAATTCCCAAGGTTCACACAGTGAGGGAAGCATGGAGGTTGGACTTGCACACAGATAGTCCAGCTCAGACTTGTAGGCTTTAACTTGTACACTGGGCTACAAAGAGACCAGCCTCTCGGCCACAGTCCGACCTTGCTGAGCATGTGTGGTGAGTGTGTGAGCTCTGCAGCCAGGTAGGCATGAGTTTAAAAACCTGGCTCGGCCACATGCTGGATTTGGACCTTGGGCAAGTACCTGCAGTGCTCCATCATCTGTATGCCATTTTTTTTTTCCTGAAAACAAATTTTATTTAAATAAGGATTTAAATACATTATATAACATTAAAATTGAAGGAAAAAATAAACTAAACACCAGTCTGTTACTTCACATGGCTTTGGGCCGCTATTGCTGGTAAGTTGCAAGCTCTACAGCTGGCTATGGGACTGATATATCGGTTTGAAGTTTGTCCCCTTGTCAGAAGTTTAACTCTGATAGAAGGTTCACCTCATATTCTGGTGTTTGGACATCGATTAGCTAGGACATGTCTGGTCACAAAGACCTTGGTGGCAAGCCAGAGGCAGTATCACACCCTCCTAGGGGGAAGGTGGCCGCTCCAAGCTCTGCCCACCTGGTCAGGTTGGAGACCCCAGGGATCTTTCTTTGACTACCAATGACTCCCTGTAATCATACAGCTGCTGTTCTTGCCTTACCCCATCCTGTCCTCTCAGCTTCACTGTGGGCTGTTTAGGTGGTGAACATTCCTGTTCACCTGTTCAGGTGGTAAACAGCCCATGGTGTCCCTCATAGGGCAGGGAACTCTGAAGAGGGAGAGCCGAGGAACTTCTGGTCAGACATAGCCATCTGTGATCTTGGGACTCTAGGCTTGACTGAAATATCATGTAACTGCTTGGTTTTAGGCCAAACACTGCTAGGTGCCTCCTGCTTGCCCTCTGTTTAATTGAGGGACTTCAAGACTAGACAGCAAGTTTCTTTTCAGTTTATTGCATGAATGAGTTCTGCTAGTCTACGTTAAAAGCAGACCCTAAATGTTTACATTATACAAGCTGTTGGGTTTTCAAATTTGTGACAGGGGACGGAAGGGAAATTCTCCTCATTGCAAGGATATCCTCACTCAAGTTTTAGTGAGCCCAAAGCACTTTGGACCCATGTACCTTCAGCTGGTCATCTTTAGCTGGTCCAGTCTCTACGAGGAACTGGCATATGTTCTTGTGCTGGTCGCTCTGTAGCAGAATTACTTCTCCATATTGTGGATGCTCAATTACAGTACCATTGCAGGCAGACTTCTTCGTAAATGCCTTCACTACTTTCTTTTTATTGTAATCGTCAGTGATCCCTTGGACAGTGTAAGGGTATTCCTGACATTTCTCTGTTGAATTCTTGTAAGGATGTAATCCTCAGTGCCAGCAGGAAGCAGATCGTCATCAAAGGGGTCAAAAGAGTGGAGGTTCGGGATAACAGATGTACAATAAGTTTCCCTTTCCTCGGTGGAAACTGCAGAAAGCAGTGGGAGAAGGCAGGCAGGAGTGGTGGGGATATAGAGCATTGGGAAATATGGAGGTTGCAAGGGGAGGCTGCTAAGTCCTCAGCAACAGCTCAGTGACTAGAATGTATGCCATTTATTCCAAGGGTTTGGGATGGGGGAGAAGATATAAATACATAATACACATAAGAGAAAGCATTTAGAATTATGTTAGGCACAAGGACAGCAATAAAGTGGGTTATTTATTAATATTTCTATTAGATAATAATAAAGAACATGGAATGTGCCAATCACCACCACCAGTCCAGTCCAAGCAATCACATCTGTTGCCTAGACTATTGCTCTTGACTTCCATTCTGACTCCACACCTTCAGCCCTACCTCCAGCCCAGAGCGAATCCTTTTTAAACTGCAAATTTGATTGTGTCCATGTAAGTATAGATCGATCATTCAGTGATTCTCAAGATTCCTATGTTAAAATGCAGAAGAAACCTTACCAGGGCTTGCCTGATCTGGTACCTTCCCACATTTCAGTCCCATTTCAAGCATTCTCTTTCATGTACCTCATGCTGATGGTAAGGAGACTAGAGACTGACCCCCCACCCCAAATCAGCAATCTCAATGCTGCTCATTAATTCCACAGGCATTTGTTGAATGTCTACTCAAGTTGCAGGTGCCAAAAGAGCATAAAGTGGAGGTATCCAGGGGTCCTTTCCCAAACATGTGAACATTAGTAGGAATGTACACAACACTATTTGTATGGTCCCATCTCTCCTTTCCTTTTCAAGCAAACTTCCTGCCCAAGCCTGCTTTTACCACTGGCCTTCCAATGGCTTAAATTTGACTTTTGCCTCCACTCAACCTCTGAAACCATTCTCACTCAGATTATAAATGACATCTGTGGCAGTTTCTGAGAGTTGTCTGTCTACTACCCATTTCTGTCTTCTTTTTAGAGAGAGAATGCTTAGGACAATAGTGAGCCAGCTTAATAAAAACAAAACAAAACAAAACAAAACTGTGTCACCCTTATTCCTTTGCAGCTTTGAAACTGTAATTAGCAGTCTACAGAGGATTTCTGGGAAAGATGCATTTGCTGATTAAACAAACAAACAAACAAACAAACAAAAAAGTGCTGAACTTTCCTCCTTGTTATTTGTTCCTTGTAGTGTAGATGTGAGGCTGGAGGTGGACCAGCCACATGGTGATCATAATATGACCATAACTATGAAAAACTATTTGTAAAGAAAATGAAACACAAAGGTGCCCGGGACATTGATGAGGTTGTGAAGCCCCTGAAGGACTCTTAAAACCTTCTGTTTCTTAACTTTGTAACATGATCAACAGATATCTGTTTATGTAGCCAAACACAGTTTGTAACTGATACACAATCCTAAAACTAACTTCAATAAGCAATGTTTGCTTATTTATATTTCTGAAGCATTTTAATGTATTTGTTGCTGATGATTATTTTCCCCCCACTTGAATCCATTTATATACCAGTTTTGGTGTTACAACTCATTCTTTTTCTTTCTTTCCATCTTCCTTTGGCTTCTTCTTAGTCTCTATTCTAGGTTCCTCTTCTTCTGATCATCCATCGATTGTATGTTGACACTTCTCATTTTTCTTTAAGGTGTCCTCTTACTTTTTATTCTCTGCAATTCTACCTGAAAGATGTCATCTACATCAAGGCCGTTACTACAAAATACATGCCCCAAACTTACAAATCTTTGTGTTTCTGGTCCAGTGCTCTTTTCTTAACTCTAGGCTTAAATAACAAATGACCTGTAGAACATTTATACCTGGATATGCCATAGCGACTTCCAACTTAGGACTTCAAAGACTGATGTTGAAATCTCAAGTTTTTGCCACAATTCTGGAAAGAATTGCCTCCCTTTTTGTACCTTCATTACACCATGTGATTTTTATTACAGCATTTACCAGATTTACAGTAGCATTTTATTATAGCATTTACCAGATTTACAGTTTATGGCACACATAAGAAGAAAATGCAAGTCAGCATGGCTTAAACAAAAGGAAATGTATTATCCCTCATAACAGTATCTAAAGGTTGGGAGCTCCAGAGTTAGTGAATTCAGCAGGTCAGTAATAATATCAAGAACCCTGGTCATTTCAGTCTCTTTATTCTCCCATCTTTGTTGTGCCACCTGATGATTGACATGGGTTCAGGCCTCAAACCCAAACATGTACAAGTCTAGAAGAAGAGAACATCTTTTGCCTATGTATCTCCTTTATAGAACAAAAAGAATGCCTTCATGGAAGCTGCCCAGAAGATTCACCTTCATTATCCAGAATTATAAATCATGTCCTGTTTTAAAGAAATCCTTAGAAAAGAGAATGGGATCACTGTGTGTTTACATATTTTTATGTTCTCCCTATTGAGTTTTGAGTTTCTTATCACTAGTTTTTATTTTTTGTCTCTACCACATCTTAACGGTATTCCCAGACACAGTAGATATTCAGTAAAAGTTGAATGAATTCATTTTGGTCTGGAGATCTGAAGAATATCTGACCTAAACAAACTGACTTTGAAAATATATATACCTGTTATATGAAAGGGAACATTAACAAACTCAATTCACAAATGAAACAATGATTTAGAACTCTGGAATGAAAGTAGTTGTATCATAAAGAATCATAGAAGATGATCTGTACACAGAAGATGATCTGTGATATTGGTGAAATTTAAGAATACTACAAAATTTCTCATGGAATAGAGTACATTCTGACTAGGTATTCTGTAATTCCACTGATGGGAAAAAAGTAAAATAAACATAATTTCAAGATATCAATCAATATCTATTTAGCCCGTACCTATTATGTTTCACTGTTCTATGCAGAACATCATTTATCCTTATGAAGTGGTCCCTTTATTCATTAAACTTATTTGTTGGGGTGACAGGATTGAAGCAAAGGTAAAACATTGGGTGATAACATCAATTGTTGATACATAGGTGTAAAACATTACAGTAAGAGCTGTGGAAGTCCTAATGGGATGAGGAGTTGGCTTTGGGCTCCAAAAGCTTGCCTATTACTAGCCTTTTGCCTTTGGTCAAGTTTTTAAACATTTCCAAACCCCACTCTGTTATGTATAAAATAAGGGTAATAATACAGATTTTATAACATTTTCAACAAATAACATTTATATCTACTTTTCATCTATGTGCCAGAACCTCTCAGATTTACATTACCAACATCGTGAAGATATCTCAGAGGCATCTCAAACTAAGTAGCGGTATAAAAATGAGCTTTCAAGCTGACTTCACAATTTTATCTCTTCAGAGTTTCCTACTTCAGTACATTTTGCTTCATTGATGAATCCTAGGAAAGACTATTGAAATATGTTTCACTATCATTCCTCATAGTCAATCTATAATCAATACTATATATTCTTGTGCTAATATATCTGGTCTCAACAGACACTTCTCCATCTCTTCCACCAGAGACTCAGAGAGTAGGTTGGCATTTTAGTCTACATAAATATTTTGTCATTTTATTGATGGAAATGTCTTCATCAGCTCCTATCTAGACTTCTGTAAAACACTCCTTGCCCGATAAGACATCCTCTCCCCTCCCCACCTCCAGCTTCTACCTCCAGACTACCTAATTCTTTATTTAATACAATTGTCCTCTGCCTAATCCCTATGGGTTTTCATTTCACCAAAGGCAAAGTTCAAAGCTGTTGGTGTGTTTTCTTGAAGGCAGCCTCTCCTTACCTTCCTGGGCTAATCTTGAGTATTCTGAGCCCTGTCTGCTCAAGCCTTTCACACCCATTGTGTCACCACCCCCGTGTGACTGACTCCTCCTATTGTGAAATTTCCCTCTTTCAGATGAGCCTTTTCTGACCAACCCTCCCTCTCTCTCTCTCTCTCTCTCTCTCACTCTAATTTTACCGGACATTACAGTTTTCTCTGATATACACAAAAATACATTTTTTTTAATTTTTGGCAAAATGTTAAACAGTGCTTACACTTACATTTTTGTTTATCAAACATTTTTGATAATGGCAGTATATACATTCTAATTAAATAAGTCAATTGACTGTTCTCACACAACTATGTAAGCACATAAGCAAACCATTATTTATATAAAATATAATTAATTGGAAAATAGTGGTCATATGCCCTGTGCCAGGAGAACACTGATGGGCATTAGGCAGTTAATGCGCATCAACCATAATTCATAACTGCAAACTGAAAGCACAAAATGGCAATTGCCTCTAATGTTAATCTGCAGAATTTCTTCTTCCAGAGATTCAACATTTCTGTAGGCCAATCTGGGATGTTTAACAGTTTCTGTGTTGAGGGGTACCTGGGTGGCTCAGTTGGCTGAGCATCTGACTCTTGCTTTCAATCCAGGTCACGATCCAAGGGTCATGGGATCAAGCTTGCATTGGGTTCTGTGCTGAGCATGGATCCTGCTTGACATTTGACATTCTGTCTCTTTCTTTGCCCCTCTCCCCATCTTGTGCTTGCTCTCTTTCACTCTCTCTCTCTAAAATAAAACATGAAACAAATTTTTTTTAAAAAGTTTCTATGTTGAGTGGAAGGAGGGATGGATCACTCTGCTTTGTTAGTAAAGGGGGTAGAGATATTCTCAGACAGAAGTCTCTGGCATTTGGATAATGTGACCATGATAACTGAGCTCCCAACTGTTCACATGTGGTTAAACAGGGGACCCTAAGGCCAGTGGACAGTTGTGTTGCAGTGAAACGTTTATTTCAGGACCCAAAGTCCTGGGGGAAGGAACAGGTTGCTTCAAGTTTAATGATTGGAAGTTCAGTTCTTTTTAAGTGTTTGGGGAAAAAGTTGAAATTACAATCCTTCACTCTCCTCTCTCATTTACCATTATATGTAGGTGAGTGGGGGATAGTGAACAATAAATTGCACTACTTAGAGATATAGGCTAAGCCGTTTTTTGGGCAGCAGTGTCAATAAAGTACACATATAACATCAGTTTCCTATTACACACATCATTCAGAGTCATATATTACTCAGTATAATGGAAAAAAGGGAGACCAAAATCTAAAATGAAAAGAGAAATTGAAGTACAACCAGAGCAAGTAGCAGCTGAGCCAACAGCAGCCAGCACTGTGAAACATTTAGTCAGTTCTCCTGGAAAACAAGTGCTTCTGGCATTAATGACCCTCGATGTCACGTCCCAGAAAGCTGACGAGCAGCTGGGGTGCAAGAATATTGGAAGCAAATTTTTCTTGCTATTCTCAAGTAATTGGAAATAAATAGACGACTGCCCCCACACATCGCCCTGCAGATTGTGATTTAGTTCAAGAGTTTTGAAGGTGAATGTTTCTGTCTGTTTGCATTGACTTTGATGTGGATTTTTCAAAGTGGGTGTGATAGGACAGTCATCATGAAGGTATGTCATGGGTGCAAAAATGAGTGTTTCTTGAGGCGCAGATTGGTGGTGGTGGGGAGGATTATCTATTCATCCTTCTACTTCTCTCTACACCCAAATCTAATCACACTTCTGCCCAGTTGTTGTCAGAGGCTAATACTGGTTCCAAAATGGCTGTTCAATCAGCCCTAGAACCAACTCCCCAAGCATGGTTAGTGTTCATTCTGCTTTACTCAATAGATAGGTTTCCAAACAGTTGCAATTACTTATTTATTTTCTAACTGTACACAGAATCCAATTTTTATTGCTCTGAGAAGACCAGCTAAGAAAAACATCTTTCTGCAGAGAAAAATTTCTTTCTGATACACACACACCGAAAATATGCACACAATGTACTCATTCTGAAGGATTTCTAAATGCTAAGTTTATAAAACACTTTGCAAAATATGGTACTAGTTAGGGATTATTTTGCCAGATCCGCCCCATAAATTTGGAAAGAGTTCACTTTCTATTGTTTGTGAAAACTTAGATTTTTATAATGAGATTAAGAAGGGTCCTAATAAATTGAATTCTTATCTTACTTTCTAAAGGAATTTTCATATAAAATTTCACTTTTATTCCATTTCAGTTTTCTGTTTCTTAACACCTTAATGTCACTATCTCATATGTGTTTTCTCTTGTTTTATGTTTGTGTATTTTCAATCTGTTTCTTTTCATTTGTAACTTTAATATTCCTTTTTATCAAGGAGTATTTATTAGAACCCCAACATGAATGACAAGGAATTATAAATTTCTGTTATTCCCATGCTCTCCTGCCCACCCTCCAAAATGAGTATTGTCATAAATTACATGGAGTTTAAGGAGTGTATATGAGAATAATATTAAGGATTTTAAAATAAGCAATTAAAAATATCCTGTCCTCTGTCTTGGTTTTTTAACTTTATCAATGATTATTAAGACCCCATACCATGAAACAGAGGTCAATAAACCATTCTTTTCATTCTTACATATCTTTTTTTCTTCCTTAATTTAAACTTTACTTGTATCTGTATATTTTTATAAATATTTGAGTTGTTACATCTGCAAGTTTCAATAATATACCCATATTACCTAGTTATAAGGTTTAAAAAAATATCTGTGGACTATCACCTATCTAAAATGACAAAGGAGTCACCCTGCTTAAATAGAATCTGACCATTTCACACCTCTCTTGTTTCATTAGTATATTTTTATTTCTACATCATTTATATTAGGTAAAGTGTATTTTTCCTTAAGCCAATGATAGGTCTGGGTTTGATGGGTTCCAGAGCTTGAACAATTTGGCTCTTTTTAATTAAAATAATACAAAACTATAATTGAGAAAATAGGTTAAAGAAAACTATTATTTCTTTTGACTGAGGAATCACAACAAATTAGAAATATCAAAAAATAAATAAATAAAGCCTTCTCCAAATCTAGGGAAATTGCGTATTTTTTATTAACAATCAGATACACCTGACTGTTTATATGTTTATTCCTTTATTATTTTTTCTTTTGGCTGCACATTCTGATGACCTTTTCATGTGACATTGATTTTTGTAATATTTTCTATAATATCAACAAAAATATAATTCAGTCTCTTTTCTAGAGTGGTCAATTGATTTTTTTACAGCTAGAAAAGTTCCTTGTAGCTTCCTAATTTGTTTCTGGTAATGGTATGCAAAATTATGTTATTCTTATAAAATGTAGGATAATATTTATTGGGTTTTCTTTTATAATAAGCTCTACAATTTCAGAGCATTTACCTTTTCTTGCACCATGATTATACACCCTTAAATAGTAAAGTCACTTATTAATCCATGTTTTCTTTGTATGTTATTTGCTGCACCAGTGGCCATTTTCCACACAATTTCATCCAGAGCCCTCAGAGATCAGGGCAAGATATATCACTGTGTACACTAAGACACCATCCAGGGTATGAGTTCCCACACAAACAGGTCACTGATTTTGGCCTTGGTACAGATTAATGCTCTGCATGCACAGGATTTCTATTTCACACAATTCTCGTTAAAAAATGTTAAAAATGAATATAGTGCGTTTATAATTATATATGCTTTTATGAATATGAGAAAACATGGATTTTTTTGAGTAGGTGATGATAACAAAATGTTTGATAATTGAAAAACATTTTTCAGGAACTAGACCTAGCTCCATCTTTTTCCAACCTTGCTCTCTTTTGCTACTCACACACTTTGGGTGCTTAAGCATTTACATTGACAAAAGACCTTTAGCTTTACAACACTGTAACTTGATATTGGTAATGCTGAGTGGTGGGAGTTAGTTCTACTTTGGTCCATGGAAATTACAGTTAATCACATGAATATGGCCCATTGAATCCCAACTCAAAAATATTCCCAAATCAATTTTTTCTTTAGTGGTTCCCCAAAATGCCCATGGCTTTTCCAACAGACGGGGAATATAGATAATAGGGAAACTGAAGTAGAGACCAAAGTTCTTCCTATAGTAGCTAAAATTAAATATCTGTGACCACACATAAATATAAGACTAGGAAGTCCTGACCCCAAAATGCATGCACCTGGCATTGGATCCTGAATTAGACACTCACTATCTTCAGGGAATTGTTCCCATGTTTCTGTTACTTTTAAATGGATTCTGTATTCACCATCTATTTTTACATGTTTTTCTCTTTGCTTTTTGGTTGGATAAAGATGTATTTTTTAGTTATTCTTTAATAAGACATAATTGAGTAAACTGTTTAAAGTTTGAAAGTATCTGTCAACTGACTTTGAACCTATGTGATAGTTCTGGCTGAAAAGAAAGCATAAACAGTGTAGTTTTGGAAAATATGAGTAACACTGTCTCTAACTTTGAGGATGTCTTAGGAGGTTTGCAGCCAATCTACTATTTCTGCCTTTATAGATGAGTTGATTTTTAAAATTGTTTTGACTTATATGCCCTTAGGTTTCTTTCTTTACCTCTTAAGTCCAGTAATGTACCCAGGATTTATATCCAGGGTGATACATACCAGGTTTCCCTGGGATATATATATTTTTTCAACTTGTATATTTTAGTCTTTACTTTTCTTCCGAAAATTTTCTTGAATTATATCTTTTTTTTTTTTTCTCATTCATTGTACTGGGACACCAATTATGCTTATAATCCCTTACTTAGCCTGTGTTTACATCTAGCTTTATATCACAAATCCTTTCAACTTTTTTTTTTTTAATTTAACTTTAATCCCCTTTTAAGACTTATTTTCATGTCCTTGGTGTGTTTTCAATGGTGGTCATTCTCCTGTATTGTAGCTTCTAATATAGCCTTAATTTTTTCCCCATACTTTTCTAAGTTATTCAGTCTATCTATGCTGTATTAGTATTTGGTCCTTAAAACCATTTACATCTTCTTCAAGAGTTTGTTTCATAGGGTGTATTTGTTTTGTTTAAATCCTTAATTTTCTTCAAATTTATCTGTTCTGTGGAAAAGTTTTAATTCTTGTTCTCACTGTTTTCAATGGATTGATTTCCTGTCCTTCATAGAAGTCATGTGAATATTACAAATCTTGATGTGAAGGTCATTATTTCTGGGCCAGGTGTCTGGTGAGGGAACAGTGAGCCCCTGAGCCAGGTCTGTCTGTGCATGTATGTTCAATTGCATAAATGAGAAGACTGGAGACTGACAGAGACAGAGGCAGAAAGAGAGAGTTGGTTTAACACTTTTCCTCAATAACTAAGTGTGGCAGCTGGGAGGGTCCTCACAAAATGTTGCTGTTATGACAGCAATAGTTTTCAAAAATGTCATATTGGTACACTGTGTCTTTCTTCCTCAGCTATTCCAGAGAGCCAGTGGGGGCCCCAAGAAGCATTAGCAGTCAGCCTGTGTACTCCCAAACCCCTTATTTCAAAGACAGAGCTGTGTTTCCAGTCATATAATTGTACCATTTTTGGAGAGAATGCTCTGTTCTTCAGCTCTTTTTGGGATACGCAGTTATAGGTATTCCTGCATAGCATCTTCCCCCAGCAGGTAGCTGTTTCTCCTACATGGGTGATTCTTAGATTCATTACAAAGATTCTCATTTTTCCTGTGGTTTTCATTTGGCTTGAGGAGGTACAAGGCGAGGGAGCAGATATATTCTTACTTTGCCAAAATAAAGTCAGGACCCTGCCTTGGATCAACATTCATAGGTAAACCTGTATTCTCCTTCATTTATTTTTACCCAAGAGCATATAAGTATTCACTTGATCTTCTCATTTGTTTTGCAATAGCTAATGACAAAATATTACAGTGTTTTGGGATTCTTTTTTTTTTGCTTTTAAAAATATTACTGTGTGTCTAAAGTAACTCATAATCTCTATTTCTCTGATACCCTTTTGTTTCTCATTTTCATCTTTACGATCTTTTTAAAGAAACCACGAAACAACTTTATTTTGTACTTTGGAAAAGGTAAGTTCCATTTGAGTCAAATGTGAAAAAGTGTTTGTTTGTTTGTTTGTTTTTCCAGTTTAAAATAACAGTAATACGTTAAGAAAACCTCAGAACTGTTACACTAGATTCAAATTCAATGATGTCTTCTGAGCATGAGCAATGGAGACTCCAAGAAGTATGTGGGAAAAAATTCTGATACTCAGTTTGAAAATAAATGGTCAGATGTGTGGTTTAAGAAATTTAGTGGTTTTAGAAATTTAGAAATTTAGAAATTTAGTTTACATTTATTAAGCAATTACATATAAAGTAACTAGAACAATGTGTAATTTATAGTATTTGACCAAAACAAGTTAGTTCCTTTCCCTACTCAATGAAACTTGGGTAAGCCTTGCCCTTGGTAGAAAAAAAAAGTGAAGAATGCCAGAATTGCATGACACTGTCCTAGGATGTGTGATTAGACTTCAATGTGATTAAAGAATTCTGCAATACCAGCAAGAACAGGGAGTGTGAAAGAATGTTTCTTATTTCTTCTTACTCAGTACTTCAATAATCTGTCTGCTGTGAACCTCTGAGCTCTCATTCCTGTATGCCAGTTGCCAATTCACAGGCAATGTTAAGGTTGATGCTAAGAAGACCTGACAGCACAGAGCAGAAAGGCACCAAAATAATCATATGCCCCTGAGTGGCCCTGTGGACATAGACACTATAAGATGTAGAAATCAGGCCATAGAGCAAGAAAGCATCATTTCAATGTCTCTGGGGCCTGTAGGAGTCAAAATAAAGCAACTATCAGAACAAAAAGTCTTTCACCATTGGTTTGCATGTGACGTCATGGCAGTTTTGATTATAATTTTATGCCATTACTGTCTGTGTTGCAAAGAAAAAAATGTTTCCTACCTTCCCCATAATATATGTGATCTTTTTTTTTATCCGATACCCTCCTTTTCTTCCACTACAACCCTGCACCCTTATAGAAAATGCATACTGTGTTACAATTATTTTTGTGGATTTGTTTTACTAAAGGCTGAGACTGGGTGAGCATAACCAGTAGATGGGAGAAGAAGAAATACATATCCCTCTAACACCAGATGATGCTACATGGGTTTAAGGCAAGGATCTGAAGATAGCCTCCATGTAGGGGTTTTCATTAAGGAAATGTATGCGACAATGGATACCTGGACACATATTCTGTACCTGTTAAGTATATGCAATAGCACCAGGTCATGATAAAACGACAGAAGTTTTAAGAGTTAAAAAATTTTAAATCATAACTCTTCAGTGAGTTTCCAAACTATCAGGAGAGTCTAGATTAAAATATACAGAATGATTACAAACAACATTGGGTAACTACTGCTCAGAATTATTTGATTCTCAATCATACAGATAAAAATGAAATTATTATTGATGTAAGCTTGAGATACACATTGAATCTATTTTTTTTACATTTTTAATGGCCATTGTTATATAATCAGAGAACCCGAGATTTCTAAATGGTCGAGGAATGTGAACCCAGTAACCACAATAAGCCAAGATTATGGAAATATTTCTGAAGAACAATCAGTCATTTAGATATCACATATTTCTGGTTACATGAGTCTAATGACTTGGTTGAAAAGATAAAAAAATGACCTGTTATATAAATAGGTGTTGGTTCTGTCTGTCCAGGCAATGCAGTACCTGTTATTAACTAAATAATTTCTTAAAGTTCTCATGTGCTCTTCAGATAATTTAACATGTTATAGATATTCTTGGAGTCGATATGCGATATGTTAGGCAGCTGCTCATAAGCCCACAAATGGTATGGATTTAAATTTAAAAGTATGTGAAGAATAGATCCCCAGTGACACCATTGTAATGTACCCCGAATACTTGCTGGGTGATCTATGAAATGAGCACATGGCATTTTAGTTGAAAAATCTATCATGACCCAACGAGATGCATACGTTAGGTAAAAATGCCCTTTCAGATTACATAGATTCTAATTCAGCGAGTTAAGTTGGTTAGAGACATAAGCAAAGCATGTTATCCTTGTGCTTTCTGCCTTTCATAAGGGTGGAGGAGGGGAAAGGAGAGAGAAATAGTGCAAATTGAGTTCTATTTTTGACTAATTGTAATACAAACTGTGTTGTATCACCCTTGATTTTATAAATACTTTGAAATAAAGTGTAGTGATTGCATAATAGCCCATCAAATGGGTGGTTGATTAGTTCAGTCAGTTTTATATGCAGTTTAGCTATTATTTTCTACTAGAATAGAAGAAACTAAGCAAAACTGTCACCATCATGGTGATGCTTGGCAGATGGGAACCAAGGATCAGTCCCACTTGTAATATGCAAGTAATAATTACTTCTTTTCATCTGATCCCCAATTCTCAAGTCAATACCATTTTAGAACCATTATTTCCTCAATTATTACAAGTCTGACTTATACGGAGGGACATTGATGATCCTACCTGTCCATCCTCACTTGAGCTATTGTGTCATGCAGGTTCCTTTATCTTTTATCACACAGGCTATTTTGGATGTTATAACATTTTTGTTCTGGGAATTTTCTTTCAAATGCAATTTATTATTTTCCTTGAACTTCAGTGTTTCTAGAAAATGGTCTCCTCTCATTCCAACACACACCAAAAATTTTCTTCCTCAGTAAAAGCCTTTAAGGTTCATGTTGTTAGTGTATGTTGCTTGCTTCTGGTGAACAAGAGACAGAGAAAGTAGTGACTAATATCAGAATCATGAGTGAAGATATGTTTTATTCATAAACTTTGTACCTCCAGTGAAATTAAAAGCAAAGTAAAGGGTCGAAGCTGTGAACCCTTTTTCCTAGAGCCTGTAAACCAATAAAGGCTTTATATTAGCTATCGATATCTATCTCTGAGTTGCCTTAATAACATCTTATTCCCTGTTTTCACCAGCCATCAATAATATTTCTGCCTGCCCGCTCAGGCCCCTATCTCTGCGTGCAATTGCATTATAAGGGTCTATAAGCCCAATTTGCTTCACATTCTTATTTTTGGAAAAGGCTGGCTGGCTTTTGTAATGAGAGCAGCTGCCAAGAAGGCTTGACAGAATTTGTGGCCCATCTGGCTTATAATCTTCACTCAATATCGCAGAGGCCTAAACTCTGAGACCTGCTGATAAGCCCAGGCGTCCAGGCAAGCGATGGCAGCCTTCTCTGTGATTTCTCATTAAGGGCAGGGACATCTCTCTGGGAATCTCTCATATCCCGGATATCACATAATTCCTTTTTTCATTTTCTAATAAGTACAAGAGAGTTGTATTTTTTTACACTGTAGTATCTTCGTGTACCCAGATATGAGTGAACAGCCATTTGGAAAATTTTGACATTTGAGTGTTTGAATTTTCTAAAGTATTTGTTGTTATTCCAAAAAAAAAAAAAAAAAGAAAGAAAGAAAGAAAGAAAATTCCATTAAATAGATCAGAATATATTAAATATCATGTATACATTTTAGTATTTACAGATGATACAGATGATTCTTTTCTCCACTGGATATACATTTTCTATCACAGTGCTATCATGTGGCACCAGTAGTTTATGGCAAACAGGAAGAAAATCAATAGCATAGCCACTGACTTACCCAGCATTGATTGGCCTGTTTTCTTGGTGATTGAACAAAAGGAGAGAAAGATAAAGAGGAGGCTGTTGAGGGTGGGGAGTGAATGGAAGTTGCACTGAAAGCCTCATTCTCCTCCTCCCCTAACTTACCTATTGAAGATAAATTTTAAAAATAATGTATAATGTAATGTACTCCATGATAATAATCCTGCCTATCCTGCATATTTTGTTTCCAATCTCTCATACTGTATTTACCATCCTTTGTGATGTACTGAGAAAAAGATCATATAACCCCTGCCCCTAGAAGTTTGCAGCTAGTGGGTCTGAATTGATTGCCTTCTAAACTCAGTTTGGGAAATTGTTATCTCCTCCAGTAGGGCTCCAGAAAGGGATTCTGTCCTCTGGTAGATTGGCTTCGGCCATTGCAGTTCAGTTTGGAAGATTGGCAAGGCTTTATTTATTATGCTGTTTATCTTCTGTCCCTTGTAGAAATTGCTTTTCTATATTTCCTATATTTTACAAGTGTTTTTGATAAACTGGAGATGGTAGTGACAATATTATAAACAAAAAAGCTCCCGTGAGAATATGAATAATAACTCAGCAAAACAAAATCTCAGCAAGGAATAGAACTGGTTACTTACAGGACAGAAGACTGGATCATTCCTGGAGTCAAGACATATCAGTCAATTTTTTTCTTATCAATTATTCAACAAACATTGATTAAGCACAGATTCTGCATCAGGTGTTATAAATGCCCTGAAGGAAGGCAGATTTGCATGAGGTAGGAAAACAACCACCTGTTTTGCCAAAATGAAAGAAAAAGGCAAATGGAGTTCTTAGAAGCTCAGGTGAAGGGGGGAATTACCCTCAAGAAAACGCTGATGGGAACACATCAAACAAAATAAAACCGAAACCTTATAAAGCATATTCAAGACATTCAGATTGACAGTGGCTAAGTGTCCAGTTAACAAATTGTGTCCTGGGACCACATGTGGGCCTATATATGTTAGAGAGAACCTGAGGACACCAAATGCAGAAAGAATAACCCACATCCTGAGCCACAGCCAGAAACAACTTCGAGGAAGGACTGAGCATTCCATCCTCCTGGCATTGGAACAACTTCACATGTAGCAGCTCATTATCTTAGTACAAATGGAGCTGGAGAAAACCAGATTGCTGAGTGGCAGAGCTCACAGGGGCTTCCATTAGGTATTAGTGGAACCTAAAGCCAGAAGTCTTTGCCATTGACAGCCGGTTTCTATACTTCTGTGTTAGTTTTGTTTTACTCTCTCTTTTAAATTCCTTAACAAAACTTCTGAAATATTAATAACTTGTCTTAGCTGAACTAAACACAAAAAGTGCTTTGTCCCGGAGAACCAGTTGAAGCTGTTATGGTTGCTGACATTCATAGGCTAATCTGTCACCTTTTACACCAACATCCACATTCTCAAAAGCCTGGTTCAGATGTCATTAACTCCCTCTGGTGTTCCAGACCACCAAGTACTCGGCTGTTTCTCTGAATGGTCGCAGCTTATACTGGTGGACTCACTCATTTACCTGTCCCTTGACAGGTAAAATGACTTAAAATTTTCTATCATTTGAAAAATACAGGGGTACCTGGGTGTCTCAGTCGGTTAAGTATCCCACTTTGGCTCAGGTCATGATCTCACAGTTTGTGAGTTCAAGCTTTACATCATGCTCTCTGCTGTCAGTATAGAACCTGCTTTGGATCCTCTGTCCCCCTCTCTCTCTGTCCCTCCCCTGCTTCCATGCACTTGCTCTCTCTCCTGTCTCTCTCTCCCTTTCTCTCTCTCTCAAAAAAATAAAACATTAAAAAAAGAAAAATACATTATTAGATTTTTCCCCTCCATGTATTCCCTTTATATTCTCATTTAGACCATTATCTGTAGTTAGTATCTCAGTATTTTGCACTTAGTTATGCTGGAAGTATGCTGGAAGCAACTAGCAAGTCACTGGTTAATTCATTGATTGTTTTTTTTTTAATGTTTTAATATTTATTTTTGAGGGAAAGAGAGAGTGAGAGTGAGTAGGGGAAGGACTGAGAGAGAGAGAGAGAGAGAGAGAGAGAGAGAGAGGGAGATACTGAATTGAAGCAGGCTCCAGGCTCTGAGCTGTCAGCACAGAACCCTACACGGGGCTTGAACTTGGGAATGGCGAGATCAGGACCTAGGTGGAAGATGGACACTTAACCAACCAACTGAGGCACCCAGGTGCCCCTCATTGATTAGTTAACAAATAAAGAATTTTCATTGAATATTGAATATTAGTAATTAAAGTGTCCAATCACAGAGCCCTGAATTCTCTATTATAAAAGAACAGCTTTCTGATAATAACTACCTGCAAAGTTACTAAATGTAATTGGAATGACTAACATTTTAATAAATAGGCTGTATAAAGAGTAGGTGTATGGAAATATCCTTCTACATGTAGCACAATTTGTATCATGCTCATATATGTTTCACCCTATTTTCTGACCTGGATGTGGATGACATGGAAACTTTTGAACAATGTGAAATATGAAGATCCTGAATGAAGGAGTATGTGAGAGAAGGTCTCCCCCTCCGTGTGTATACAAGTAAAATCCAGCAGCATTTGGCTGCTCAACCTCATGCTCAAGCATTAATTTCACACTTTATTTCCCAGAAATTGAAGACAGTTAATTGACTTTTTACAACTGGTATTGAAACTTTTTTCTACTTCATGCCTCATGGGATGGGAAAACTGCTGTTAGTGGGGCTCAATGGCTTGTCCAAGAAGAGGTGACAAGTCTGTAAATAGAAGACCCACTTTAGACTCTGTACCTTCTAATGCCCTGTTTTCATTTCTGTAGAGATTTACTGCCGTTGAAAGGACTTCAATAAAGATCACAATTTAGCTATTTTTCTTCAGTGATGTAAATTTTCTTAAATTCACAAAAAATCTTGGAGCTAGAGAGGAATTCAGAAAGCAAGGTTCAGAGGAGATCAGCTGTGCATGTAATGAAAGTCATCAAATCAAGAAAAATTGTCATGATCCTTAACCTTTTTTCAAGATGAAACATAGAAAATAAAGAAGGAAAGAAGAGTCAAAGTAGAGATCTATTCTGATATTCACCATGTGCCTACTGTGTGCCAGGCCCCACAGTAGCCACTTTCATGTTTCATGGATAATTTCATCTCATCTTCTAATGACAAGTCCCAGTGTTGCCATTATGCAAATGAGGAAATTGGTAGGGCTGTGTGTATTGCAGGTAGGACCCAACACAACTAACACAGAAATCCATAATCCAGCCTCCATTTACCCAATGAGTCTGAGAAGATTTCCAAAAAAGGCAATAAACTTGAGTACAAAACTGAATGAAACAAAATAATTTTTCAGGCAAGTATTGTGAGAGTCTCAGAAACAAGGTGTATTTTGACAAAACACTTAAAGCATGATAAGTATCATAAGGATTTTGTTAACAAATATTCTAGCTCTCCTTTCCCTCTAGGCATGTCAATTCATAATTTCCCCTGCCCCTGAAGACAAGACTGGCCTTGGGACTTGCTTCTCCCTATAAAATATAGTAACATGAAGTACATCTAGGCAGAAGCTCTCAAAGGCAGTATATACCTCACCACTTCCCTTTTTCCTGCCTGGCCATGGAAATGTCATGTGCTGTGAAGGAGCCTCTGTCAGCTTAGGTCTTTGAGTGGCTATGATAAGTACAGCTAACCTTGTCTTAACTAATCTGGTGACCATTCAAACACTTGTCTTGATGGAGCAGGCTTTCCAAGTAGAAATAATAGAAATATAATGAGCACAAATTTGGTTCTTGTGAATTTTGGCTTTTAATACCTGTTTATGCCACTTATTGGCTGGGTGGCCATAAGAAATTGGTTCTCTAACCTTCAGTTTCCTCATCTACAATGCGGTCACCATGACATTTATTTCACAGGATTTTACTAAATTAAGTGTCGTGATACTGATAAATTGTTCAGTTGAGTGCCTGTCACATGCCACTGAAAGTTTAGAAGTATCAGCAGTAGCAACATCATCAGCATCAACGTCATCCAGGGAGGAAGGAAATTCTTTCTCACAATATTTTCATAAGAGGCTTTGAAACAAAGGAGAAAAACTTCTATGTCAAGTGGAGACTAAGGGGATCTACAATAATAGCCTCAGGATGAAAGGACGAGAAAAGTGACACATGAAGGCCGCAGACTACATGAGCAGACAGATTCTGTGAGCACTGAGCAAATGAGAGATGAACCACAGGCTCAACTGAGCTGGGATAGGAGATGGTGATTGTTTTCAAGAAAAAAAAAAAAAAAGTCTAAAGTAACTTCTAAGTATTGTTTAATTAAACTACTACCCTCTTGGGGAAAAAATATTTCCTTTAAGGAGGTGAACTAGAGGGGGCGCCTGGGTGACTCAGTCGGTTGGGCATCCAACTCTTAATTTAGGCTCAGGTCATGATCTCAGGGTTGTGGGATCCAGCCCTGCATTGGGCTCTGTGATGAGCATGTTGCCGCTTGAGATTCTCTCTCTCTCACTCTGCCCTCTCCCCTGCTCGCTCACTCTCTCTAAAATTTAAAAAAGAAAAAAAGAAGAAGAAGACAATAAACTAGAAGTAAAATGCCCACACATTCCTTCATCTTTTCTTCCTAAGCAGTTTCAGAATCTTGGAAATGACTTGAAGCTTCTTCAGTTGGATTGAGTTGAAGCTATGGACATCTGGATACAAATCCTTGTTTGAACCTATGAAACACTAATGGAGGAAGATGTTACAGAAACAGAAAACAGTAACAACAATATCATCAAGGAACAAGTGCCCTGCAATTGAATGTCAGAAATTTTTTCAGAGTTCTCAGTAGGAAACCTCCCACCAACAAGCACAGCCTGAAATCGCTTCCCAGGAGAGTGGCTCTTAGAACCTGGATGTGCTCTGAACAGGTGTTCCAACAAGTGCTGCCAACTGTATTCTTCATGTTCAGGAGAAAGCCTCAGCAATTATTCTGAAACCTTTAAAAATAAGGCATTCAACCGGGAGCTGGGAGAAGAACAGCATATGTAGAGAGACAGAGCAAAAAAAAAAAAAAAATACCAGCTTTCATAAACTATGTGTATATGTGTATGTATTCATGTTCTTCATGTAATTATGGTGTATCACCATCATTGTACTCTCTATTGTTTTTTTTTTTTAATTTCTCCCATTCTTAGGCTTTTACTAATGGACCTATACAGCACAGAATAATTAAATACCCTGTGAAATTCTCAAAAGGAACATATCTCTAAAACTGTAGAATTCTTTAATCCAGTAAACAACTGATCTCATAAAGTAAATTCCATATTTGATTAGAAACCACCACAGGTAACCTCTTCCTATAGATGGAATAATGTGAGCCAGTCAGAAAGGTTTGGTCATGTCCAGTTGAATTACATAGAGCAGAGTAGGAATAAATAAGATATGACTAACCAAGAGGACTTTTATTCCAGTTCTGTCTCCAGGTTATTTATATGTTACATAGAGGTTACCAAACTGTCCTAAGAATCAATGTCTTTATCTATTAAAAAAAATCTTGTTGTAGCTAAATTACAGTTTGGTTAAAATAATCAAGTCGAATGATGTGCAAGAAAGCTTTCAAAAGCTCTAAAACACTATTATTATCACCACAGTCCATTTGGAAATAAATGAAAGCACATCGAACCTGCAGCACCCCTCTACTGCACTCACTCCCCTAGCCCCTCTCACATATATAGTCTTCAGTTCACAGTTGTCAACTTCTTCCAGCATAGTTCTGTAAAATCCCCTGCTGCACCAGGCAGGGGTGAATTGCACTGTGCTTTGTTCCCTAATTATTTCATACATACTTTCCTACCTTGAAAAGGCCTTATTTTCTTTGTCAGGTTCCCCCTTTTATGTGGGTCCTTCAGCATTTGGCATTGCCTCATGTCCAGAGGGTCCTTTCCATCAGTTATTTTAAACTAGAAACTAAGAAAAACATTGAGAAGATAACTTAGAAATATGTAGAAAATGTATGGAAATATAGTAGAAAATGTTCCCCACTCGCCTGGATATGGTAGGTTAAATAGAAGCTGCTCCCAAAACAAGATCTAGTTTGAGTTTCCAGCTATCCTCCAACATTGGGTAGCTTCATAATAAAGTTACAAAACATGACAATTTATAGTCAAGAATTTATTGATTGTTAGCAGTTGTCAAAATGCATGGGGTCAGTTGGAGAAGTAATATAATGTATATCTTATGTAGAAAGACTGTGATATCTTTATTGCAAGACATAGTAGATGAGGCAAATATCTATTCACCATTCATGAGTTGCTGTTATCTTCCTATCCATAAACAGAAAATTAGAATACATTAAAAATCTGTCTCTATCTCCCTCTCTCTCACATACACACACACACACACACACACACGTTCAGACATGTTCACACGCACTCCCACACAGAGAAACTCTGCTTCAGCTCTTTAATTTGACGACTGATTTCCATATTAAACCCATTTCTTCCTAGATTCTCTCACAAACACCAACCTGTAGCCCTTTTAACACTAAGATGTAATATATACAAGAATGAATATTCCCTGTGCAACTCAATCTGTTTCACATTTCTGTCTGTTGCTGATGGGTGTGTCACTCATTATGCAAATATGGAGTAACATGGAGTTGGTGCCCTTGGGTCAAAGCTAAGGGTAGGACAAGCAGTGTGACCAAGAACCATAACCTTAGCCAAGCTTAACAAGACACAGGCACACACCCAATTGCCATGTACCCCTCTGCAGCATCAACTTGACTGGACATGGTAGTAGTAACTTGTCACGGAGGGCTCAGTTGATACGCAAAGAATTTTCAGGAACCGTGTTATTCCTTACTTGCGTAAAACCCGTGGGAAGCAAGTTGCTAAATTTTCCAAATCCATACCTCTGGCATCTAAGGGGGGTTTCTACTAATACATATTTTGAAACTTAACTGTGTCAGTTGGGTTCTGGTTTAAGGGTAGAGAGAACACTTAAACCTGCTTTGAAAGAAGAGCCGTAGTTTGAAGTCCACCAATTCCAAACAGGTTCCATTAAAGTTGCCACAAGACACATTATTAATACACTTAATGATAGTAATAGTCACAATTTATCTAAACCATTTATATAAATGGAGCTCACACCATTTATGCAGATGTTAGCCTATGATACCATCTAGGGCATATATGGATTTTTTTTATTCATTATATCATTATCTGAGATCATAAAATTTTACTGGGTTAAGATAAATTAAATTTGTAGGTTACCATATATCTTTGCGTTCCACACATTCATAAAATTCTGCTTAAAAAGAGCTTGGTGCAATTGTAAGGCATGCACTTACTTGATTTACCCAGTGCAAGCACAAGGATAATAACTTCAAATGTAGGCATTTTTATGATAAGTGACTATGTTTAAAATATCCATGTATATAGACAAATACTGTATTATAATATGAAAGCATGAAAAAAGTGACTGTATAAGAATTTTTTTGTTGCTCTGGTTTAAAATATCATTTTTTTTTTAGAAAGACAGAGAATAAGCAGGGGAGGGACAGAAAGAGGGAGACATAGAATCTGAAGCAGGCTCCAGGCTCTGAGCTGTCAGCACAGACCTCGATGCAGGGCTCAAACCCAGGAACTGTGGGATCATGACCTGAGCCGAAATCTGATGCTCAACCAACTGAGCCACCCAGGCGCTCCTAAAACGTCATTTTTAATGAGAATATACTTGTCTTAGTCACTTCGGGCTGCCATAACCAAACACCAAGACTGAGGGATTAAACAACATACATTCTAGAGGCTGGAAGTCCAAGAATAGGGTGCCACTTTTCACTGTTTTCATGTTGCACACAGAGAGAGGGAGCGAGAGAGAGCATGAGAGAGCGCTCAAACTCTTTGGGATTATAAGGGCACTAATCTTAATGATGTTTTATCTTCATGCCCTCATCTAACTCTACCTCCAAAGGCCCCATTTCTGTTAACCACCACATTGAGGGTTAGGACTTCAACACATATATTTTAGGGGGACATAAACATTCAGTCTATAACAATACTGAAGGATTTTTAAAAATAGAAATACAATAAATAGTTTTAAAGCACCACCGAAATCCACCCAATTAGGGCATGTCAGTTTTATATACACTTGAAATAGTTTTCTTAAAATGAGCTTTGATTAAGAAGAGCTAAACTTAACTGTGAAATGAACAAATATTTCACTATTAATAATAAAAAATATTCAGCATATTTCAAACAATATACAGTTTTGTTCTTACGGTAGGATCTTGCCAGATGCTATCTACCAGCATGTCTTTAGGGAATCCCTACTGCAAATAGGTACCATTATCCCAGTATTGGTTGGTGTCTACTTTTGCTTTTGTCAGTCTTTTGCCACATTACTACCTCCCAGTACTACACTTCACATGATACTTTTGTAAACAAAAGCATCACAGAAAGGTTGCTGGGAGGGATATATATATATATAGATAGATAGATAGATAGATAGATAGATAGATATAGATATATATAGATATATATAGATATATATAGATATCTCCTGGAAGTCATATATATCTTTTTGCATCTCACAGAAAGGTTGCTGGGAAAGATATATATATATATATATATATATATATATATATATATATATATATATATATCTAATTATCTATCTGTCTATATCTATATATGTATATGTATATATAGATATAGATATATATATAGATACGTATAAATGTATATATATATACATACATACATACACATATATATGTATACATACATATATGTATATATATAACTATATATAAATATTTAACTACATATAACTATATATATATATAAAACTCAGGGAAGCATTGCAGTTCAAATCCAAAGGCAGTCTACTGGCAAAATTCCTTTTCGCTCTGGGGAGGTCAGTTTTTGTCCTACTAAGACCTCCCAACTGATTAGATGAGACCCATTCATATTATGGAGGGTAATATGTTTTATTCAGAGTCCACTCATTTAAATGTTAATCTCATCCAAAAACCACTTTCATTGAAACCAACCAGAAGAATGTTTGACCAATTACTTGAGCACTGTGGCCCAGGTAAATCAACACATTAAACTAACCACCACAGTTACTTCACATCAGGAACTGTCACTCCTGTTATTAGTATTATTTTTTTTTTTAATTCAAGTCTAGACAGGTTTGGATGAAAAAATATGTTTGAGCACTTTTCAGGTATTAAGCACTGGGGCAGGTATTTTACACTCATGATTTTATTGATGCACAAGCCAATCTTGTGGGAAAAACTTTAATATTACCTTTATTTTACAGATAAGAAAATTGAAACTCAGTTGGTTTAATTG